>NC_134715.1:106414000-107695000 GCF_049634645.1 Pelodiscus sinensis
AACATCAGTTATACGGAAATTATGCTGCTGTATAGACATAGCCTACATTACCAAATAGAGTGAAACTCTGGATAACTAGATTGTCAGGTATCTGAATCTAAAATGTTGTCTGTCCTATAGTATTGGAATAAGGTATACAATGTTCCCAATACAAGATGTTCTTAGTGCTTTTCTTCCTGTTTTCTTTTTTTAATGAAATTTGTTCATGACTAGCTGCTGTGCATGTTGTACCATCTCCTCAAGACTGAGCAATCCTATCCTTCAGAACCTTAGGAACAGCCAGCCTTAGAAGAAAACTTGGATTGGACTTTGTCAATTGCTACTTTGCTGGTTCAGTAAAACATTAGGAGGGATGTAAGTTCTGACTCTGGAAAGGGTTTGTGAAGTTGGTCCAGAGAAGGAAAGTAACTTACTTGCAGTGCCAAAGGAGAGCTATCTGTGTTTGTGTGTCCAGTATGACAGAGGCAATACTTGTCTGACCGGATCTATCGGGAGTGAAGTGAAGACCGGAACAAAAAAAATCCAAGTTTGCCTTTTGTTCCTGATCCGAAGGGCAGAGGTGAAGTGAGATGTTAATTAATAACAACATAGGTATATAAGCACTAAAGGGTCTTTCATTTTTTGGTGTACAAGAAACTGATACAAAAAGCCAAATCAGTCTTTTCTGGAATTAAAATTCTGTTAAAAGCTTGCTGAACATCAGGAGAAAGTGCAAACAGTGTCAAAGAGTTCTGATGTGAGATTTGTTTTTGAAAGAAGTTTCATTTTTAGAAAGTAACTCATGGTGTTGATAAAATGAGACCCTTTCAATGGGACAAAGATGATAAAATTAAACTCTGCTGTGGGTGTTTGGACATTCAAATGAACTGGTTTAAAAATAAACAAAAAAAGCAAATGTTTTAACTGGCTTCGTTCCAAACGGATCCTTTTTTTTTATTTTATTTTTTTAAACCATTTGTGGAATCTGTTTGTGTTTTTTGAAAATTGCAGTATTTTTAACTTGATGAAAAGAAAATCTCATCTGACCAATCAAACTCTACAATGCGGGGGGCGGAAACATAAGAAACTAGCAATCTGTTTTTCAAAAGTTTTTATTTCAACAATTATTGAAAAATTTAAAATTAAAATCAAAATTGCTTTTGAAGTGAAACACATTTTTTTTTTAAAGTTCCAGCTATAATTCCAACTATAGTTAGGGACCCAGTATTTTATGGTTCCATATACAGAGATATTTGCCATGCAGTCCATCGCTTGCAAAAAATTATGTTCCTTCAGCTACTCTTTCATTTAAAATATTGAATAAATAGACTGTCCTTATGGTTCAAAGAAAATCTTCACAACATTAATAGAGTTTCAATCCCTCTCAAATGGAATCTTCAGGAAGAGTGCAGAAAACCAACAAAATGTCGTCCCACCCCAACTGGGTGGGGCACTTGCCCCTGGGCACCACGCTGGGGGGGCGCCAATTTAGTCCCCCTCCATTCCCTCTGTTATCCCTTGGTTCTCCTGCTCCTCCTCCACCCGCTGCTGCCAGCTGGAGTCATCTCCCTGCCTCTCCACCCCCATCTTGACCCTCCTCCATCTCCGCCAGCGGGTTAGTGCATGAGGGGGCCCGGCCCTAAACTCGAGGGGGTGGGGGAAGATGCAGTACAAGCTCTTCCCCTCCTCCCAGTGTTGGGCTCAGCTGTGTACTAGGTTCAGGGCCCCGCATCAGCGGCGGGGGGGGGGGGGGTAGGTGTGTGTGTGTGCAAATTTTGCCTTTCCCCCAAGCACATAATGCCCTCACTACACCTCTGTCTCAATTGATTTCACTATTAGTCTGTGTGTTAACTCTGGAATTTAATCATAATTGCATCCCCTCTCTAACTGTTTCACTGTTGATTGTTTTTAACAGGATTAGCTAGAGAATAGGTCTATCTAATAACCCAAAACCTTCACAGCCTCCTGCCCACACTCCAGATGTTCCCTACCAAATTGCCAAAGTAATACAACTTTCCTTTGACAAATTTCTACAGTGCAGTTGCTATAATGACATATCAGGTTAGAACTCTGGCATACTACAATTCTAGGGAAGCATAAAATAAACTTAATATAAAAAAAACCCTTGGAAATAACATGCTTACCTTACCATTCATTTTCATATTTAATTGAACACTTCCCTTTTACATGAAGGTACCACAGATTTTGTTAGTTTGCCATCCACAGAAACCCAGGGCCTTATTAAAGAATTTGGGTCCAGATGGAATGATGCTTGTAGCCTTAACTATGTTTGATGTTGGTTGCATTCTTTATAACCTCTGCTGTGTATTGGGTGCTCTATTTTCGTGTTTTTTCCTGGATATGTGGAAGGAAGAGTTTCCAGTCAGTGTGTATGATAAATTCCCTGGTTCCTGCATGGATCCAAAACATGCATCCATATCCATATCTGCAAAAATGAGCTGCTGATATCCACGTCCATAGCTGCAGGTACCCATGGAAATCCCTGCATTTGCAGTGTTCTATCTATTGCCACCTTCTACAGGAGAACCCATGAGTCAGGGTCAGTTATTTGAGAGGGTGGTCCTACTAAAGTCAGGAACAGCTTTGCCATTGACTTCAATGGAGCCTGGGTTTTACTGAAGGCTCCTGGAACAATCTGTACAGTGATGGTGCTGAGATCCTGAACCAAACTGTAAATTCATGTATAATGGAAATCACTTCAAGGCAAGGGTGCAGCAGTACTCCTGCATCTCCATTCCAACACCTATGATCTCACCTCATGTGTTTGAATTAGGGCTGTTAATTAATTGCAATTAACTCACACAATTAACAAAACAAATTGCTATTTAAATTAATCATGTTTAATTGCAGTTTTAATCATACTGATAAACAATAGAATATCAACTGAAATCTATTAAAGGTTTAGGGAACTTGTCTACATTTTCAAATATATTGATTTCAGTTACATCACTAAACATAAAGTGTGAAGTACTCATTTTAAATTTTGGATTACAAATATTTTCACTGTAAAAATGAAAAAAACAGTATTTTTTTCAATTCACCTCATACTATTATTGTAATACAATCTCTTTATAATTAAAGTACAACTTATAAATGAAGCTTATCTTGTTACATAACATAATTCAAAACTAAAAATAATATAAAGTTTTAGAGCCACAAATTCCACTAAGTCCTACTTGTTCAGCCAATTGCTAATAGAGATTAGTGTGTTTATATTTACTGAAGAGAATATTGCTGCTTATTTACAGTGTCACCTGAAAGTAAGAACACACATTCATATGGCAATTTTGTAGCTGACATTGCAACGCAGTTGCGTGCTGGGTATGCCTCTTCATGCTTCCACCACCATTCCAGAGGACACGCTTCCATGCTGACCATGTTCATTATTAAAAAATAATGCATTAATTTAATTTGACTCAACTCCTTGCATGTTTCCTAATATTTTACCCACATTCTGCCATGTATTTCCTATTTTGGCAGTCTCAGATGATGTCCTAGATCATGTTGTTCATTTTAACAGCATTATCCTGTAGATTTCACAAAATGCAAAGATGGTACCCATGTAAAATTCCTAGAGAGAGCTATAGTACTTGACCCAAGAATCTGAAGTGCCTTCCAAAATCTGGAAGGGACAAAGTGTGGTATGTGTTCCCAGAAGTCTTAAAAGCACAACACTCTGATTGAGAAATTATAGAACCAAACCCACCAAAAAAGAAAATCAACCTTTAGCTAGTGGTATCTGACTCAGATGATGAAAATGAACACGCATTGGTTTATGCTGCTTTCAATTGTTGTTTAACAGAACCCATAATCAACATGGATGTGTGTCCAATGGAATGGTGGTTAAAGCATGAAGGAAGACATGAATCTGTAGCATATCGGGCATGTAACTATCTTGTAACGCTGGATATAAAAGTGCCATGCAAATGCCTATTCTCATTTTCAGATTACACTGTAAACAAGAGGCGGGTAGCATTATCTCCTGCAAATGTAAATGTCCGAGAGGTTGGCTGTATAAGAAATAGGACTGAGTAGAATTTCTAGGCTTTAAAGTTTCGATTCTTTTATTTATTCAGTTTTTTGTGTCTAATTCTTCATTTGTGAGGTCAATTTTCATGAAAAAGACAATGCACTACAGTACCTGTATTAGGTGAATTGAAATATACTATTTTGTTTTTTACAATGCAGCTACTTGTAATAAAAATAAAGTCAGCACAGAACATTTCTTATTCTGTGTGATAATTGAAACCAAATATGAAATTTGAAAATATATCTAACATCCAGAAGTATTTAAATGGTTTCCTATTGTTTAAGAGCCTGATTATGTGATTAATCATTTGACAGATCTAACTCGTACCCTGGAGCAGGATATAGGGTGGAGCAAGAGTTATGACCTCTCAAACCTATGCAGCTTGTAGATTTCTGGGAAATGCTGCATCCCACCCATCAGATCCTAGGTTATCTTAATTAGTGGCAATCCCTTTGTTTCAATCTGGTGCCTTCCCCCTGTTTCCCATTCCAGCAACACAGTTTGGAAACTAGAGTGCCTCTGATTTCTGTGCCTCTGATGCTCCTTTTCCTCCCCTGCCAGTCCCCCTTCAATTGGTCTCAAAGGAAGAAGTTGTTTTTCATAGGGAGTTCAGAGGGAGCATATCATGTAGGGCTGCTTCCTTTCCTCATTTCTTCCCAACTGCAGAGCCCCAAGAATCATGCATGACAGTCAGGGGAAGATTTCACTGACTCAAAGGCAAAAGGAGAAGGGAGCATATGTCACAAAACCACCACCCTTCTTTGGGCATATGTTACTCTTCTACCTTCCAAAGGGGCTAGGGCCAACAAGAGGATTGGTTTGTAAAAGTTGTTTTTGATGATGATTTTGCATTAAGATGCTATGGTTTGCAACATGTTTGAAATTGCTGACCAGAAGAATGTGGTTTTCACTCAGAACAGTTTCCAAGCTGACTTTTGCCGCTGAGCTTTCCAGGGCTATTTAGAGCTACATGCAGCATAAAAATATCAAGAGAGATGGATGCTAGAACGGAAAATTACAATAAAAAATGCTTCTGAAGAAGAGAAGCCATAATGGTATAAACTAGTTTAATTTACCTAAACACATTTTAAACTTTCAGTTAAAAAAATCTTGCTTCACATGAACATCTAGCAGAACAATATTAAATATAGAAAAGCCTTTAAAATGCTCTGATAGCAAGACTGGGGAGTGTAAGTTTTACATGCAGTGCTGAAGATATTCATTAAAATTGTAATTAGACTCACGATTAAATTTAGTCACAGAAACTTTATGTGTAAGTGTTGCTACAGGAAGAAACCTCCAGTCTGAAAATTAGTTCAGCAGGCTGAGCTATTTTAATTATGCAGAGTTGATTATCATTGGAGAAGGAAGCCTTTATTACTACAACAGAATTTTGATTTCCCCCTGTTTTCTGGGCTGCAGTGTGGTACATACTTTGATAACCTAATCTTTTCTGTGCAAATAACATGAAAATTAATACGTGTGCGGTTAATATAGGATACTGAATTTTATTATATGACCATCCAGTGACTAATCTGATACACATTTTCCTAGTGGTGTAGCAACTGTAGTCATAGTGCATAGCCTTTCTGAGGCAAACAGTCTTGCAGTGAGAGAATTCTGTAAGCTGCAAAACCTTGTTTAAAGCTGCATTCCAGGCAACATCTTGTTTCCATTTGTGCACTCAAAGCTTGTGGCAGCAGAGATGATGGATGAGTCTAACTCTCTAAAATGTCACAAACATACTTTAATTTGGCAAATCTTAGTGTAGCAGAAGGAAACGTCCCTCTCTATTCATATCTGGTTTGATATCTGTAGAATCGCAGCAGCAGATATTATATACTAATTTAAGAGAGAACATTTCTCCGAAATGAAACTTGCCTTTATCGCAGATCAAACAGCAAAAGGTGTGTCATGTGCAGTGTACTTTTTTTTTTCCTCTGTGTGTTCTAGACATAAAGAGTTCTACTGAAAAGGCTTTGGACATGGTGATGTACAGGAATAAGAGGCTCAGGATATTGTCTGACACTGATGGAGACTGGGGGTGTAGAGAGGCAATGAGAGCAGGCTCTGATGAGAAGTACTTATATTATTGTCTTTATTTTCATCCAGTGTTCTGGAATTTAATTCCCAGACTTCATGCACACACAAATAACATCATAATTGCGGTTTAAAGATATGGAAGCTTCAACTCCTGAAAAGAAATTTTGTGTGTTCAGAAATCTTTTCTAATTTTTTTTCTGTATGTCTGCTGAGTCTCAGCACTCTGGGAGCATATCATCTACATCGCTCAAGCACTCCATTTTTAACTATCACTAACGTGCCCAGCTGAACAGCAAAGCTATTTACTTTTTCTGATGTGCCAGATCATATTTTAAATAGAGAATTTAAAATACGTAAAATTTGTATCTTAAAAACACAGGTTAGAATATCCAAATAGAAGAATTAGCATGGAAAATAATGGTCATTAGGCCAAAGCAAAGAGCAGATATCTCTTGGAAAGCTGGAGAGTATTTATTTGTGTTAGAGAATGCAGAAGTGAACCAAAAGACACCTATTTGCAGAATCAGAGGGTTAGAAGGGACCAAATGGATCATCTAGTCTAACGTCCTGCCAAGATGCAAAATTTTTTGTCTAAATTATCCAAGACAGCTGGCTATCCAGGTGTGTGTGTGTGGGGGGGGGGGGGGGGGGGGGGGGGGGGGGGAGAAGGAGGGAATGGCAGTTTAAACTTTCATGGGTGAAGCTTTCACAATCTCCACATACAGACTCAGTTCTATTGTTTTACTGTTCTTGAAGTTAAGAAGTTTCTCCTGAGAGAGCAGAGTTAGAGGATACATGCTATGCTGTATTTTGAGTCTACTGTGGCAAGACAGAACAGCTGTCTCTCCATCAGTAGATCTCAAAGTGCTTTACACAGGAGTGTGGTTCCATGGTTTCCATTTTACAAATGGAGAAACTGGAGCACGGAGAAACGATGTGCTGTTCCCAAGGTTACCCAGCAGGCCGGTTGCTGAGCCTAGGACAAAACCCAACTTGGATGTGGACTCCATGGACGCTCCAAGCACCCACCAAAAAACAATAAGTGGTGCCCAAGACCTGCAGGACTGGATGAACGTTTTGTGGGTACTGGCTCCTGGATTATGATTCTGGCACTGCTCCATGCTGAGATCCTGCACCCCCTTGACGTCCTCTCCCACATGTAAGCAGTGGGCATGGTCTTATTGAGAAAGAGACTAAGAAGAGCATACACCAGCAAAAATAAGTTTCTCCTGAGACCCAGCCCAGGGCTTTACCAACTAGGCCATGCTACATCCATGTGTACTTTCAGTTAACTCAACAAAAACCTCAGATTACTTAGGTAGCAATAATATTCATTTAAACTGTTGTTTGTATTGTGTTTTCAGTAGCATGAGACAATAGGAACTTTCCAGACCTAAGAGAAAGCAAAGTTCCTGCATCCCACAATATAATTTCCTTAGGTAAGATTACTATGGTCATGTGTAGTGTGTTTGTGTTTGAGTAACTTTTGACAGCTGTATTGTTCGTGACTGCCTGGAAGTATGTGAGAGTTTGTTAGGGGCAAAAAGTCAGTGATTACATTTTTGGATGACTGGGCAGTAAGGTGTGTGAACTGAATTTCAGCTGTATGGTAATGAGCAGTCATTTGCTTGCTTTTTAGTGACTTTGTTGTTAGAAAGTACTCTTGAGCAATCCTTACTCTAACTTAACAATGTTATTTTGCATGGGAATATCCCTAACATAGAGAACACAAGGCAATTTGTCTTCTATGTATGAACTAGAGTTCATCATTTCCAAAGAATTATTGCTTCTTGCGTTGGAAAAGTGACCTTCAGCAAGAAATATTACCAAGTGACTTCAGGCATTAGGTTTCATTGTATTAATCTGGGAGGGGCAATATAAACCATTTTTGCATATAAATATATCTATTTATTTTACAGTTTTATATAGTTCCCATCACTGTGGTATCTAAATGCTTATCAGAAAAATGAGAGAGGTATAGTTCTATCCACTGGAAATTTCATAGAATCTTCTGTTCTCCCTTCTCTCCCTTCCCCCCCCCCCCAAGGTTTTTTTGGGGAGGCGTAGAGAAGCGGATGATAGGTGGTTATGTATATTTAATTCTTATGTCGGAAAACTTTTAACAAAGACAAAGTCCTGAAGTGTTTCCTGATGGAGGTCACTCTGGATTAGCTTGATCTGTCCAACAAGTACTTCCATTGCTCACAGCTGTATTCTGAAAATGCCTTGTCTTTGGTATCAGGATATAACATATACACAGATATAAAGCACTAGTACGGTATGTATTCCACGCATCTCTGTTTTGTGCAGTAGGGACTTCACCACTTACTTCCATCTTTGCTCATCTGCTGCTTGTCTTACTTTTTATTCCCATGTCATATTGGTACTTTCAATTCTGCTTCCTTGGTGCATTTGAATTATCATTTCGTTTTACTGTTACCTCTTGTTCCAGCCTGATACCAGGAAGAAAGAATCAATAATGTAACAAGACTGGCATGTTCTTGCCATCCCCATTTATGTCCCATAATTTCCTAGCCACTGGTTTCTAGTTTGTCCTCCCCCACAGCTGTTAGATATTGAGGATTTGTCTGAAGCAGCTGTTCAGGAACATTTGTAGTCTAGATAAGTCATCAAGTTACCAAATGAAGCTGAAACACAGACTTTATAATGGTGTTCAATATTCAAAGGTTAGTTTGGAGAACAAGATTTGTTTCCAGACAGGCTCAGAATTGCAAAAGCATGTCTGACTTCCTCTATTTTGGCTTTAAAAATCTTTCTCCATCTGTGGTATTTACAGTGCTGCCAAGATGCATGAAATATTGGATCTCTTGTATATCAGCTCCAGAAAGTGGTGCTGTATTTCTTGTTGTGTGCTTGATTCTCATGGTGTTGATTTTCCACCCTACTAACTGTGCATAAGCCTGGAGATCATGTTTTTAGATTGCGTGTCTTTGCGGGTATGGGATACCATATTGATGTCGTCTGCAAAGTCAAGGTCTTCCAACTTCTGTGTGAAAGTCTATTGCATACGCCTTGGTTATTCTGTGGTCTTCCTCCAATATGCAGTCCATTACCTGCAACAAAGATCGTGGGTGACGTAAAACATCCTTGTCTGCCTGCAGTAGTCTTGAGTGACTTACCAAGTAATACATAAGTTATATCATGTTGATGTAGAAGCTCTGAATCATGTTCACAAATTTCTGAGGGATTCCATAGTGGTATATCAACTTTTATAAATATGTTCAATCCACTGTCTCAAAGGCTTTTTGGAAATCTAGAAAATTCAACTGATAGTCCTGTGGTGATATGTAGGGTTACTATTTGCTCTAGACAACATTTCTTCTGTCTGAACCCTACCTGCTCTTGTTGTAACCTTGATTTACTACTTTCCTTATTCTTACCAGAATAATATGCATAAATACCTTACTTGGAAAAGTGGGCAACTATATGTTCCTCCAGTAGTTATACTGCCTGAGATGTCCTTTCTTTGGCAACTTTACAATATGACCCTTTTTTCCACTCACTTAATATTTTTCTTCTAAATCAAGCAAGAACACAGACACAGTAACTCCGAGAGGAATATGCTATAAAGAATAAAAAGGCCAAAAAGAGCACTGGGACAGATGAATGAGAATTTATAGACAAAATGCCATCAAATGCATAGACCACTGCTGCACAAAATGAAGCAAGGGTACTATATAACATCATTAGACAGTTGTCAGGAAGAAAAACCAATACCAGCCATCCAGTTCAAGAAAATGTGATCAATTTTACAACAAACCCATCAGAACACTTAAATATATGGAGGCAGTACTTTTTAGTCAGCTATGTGAATGGCAAACCAGTAGCGAATCACCTAGATAATAGTGGAAGAAGATCTGGATGTTGAACTAGGACCTGTCGCCAAAATACAAATAGAGAAGTGGAATGAAACCCGATACAAATAAGATTTCAAAAGAGGTTCTTAAAGCAGATTGAAAAAGACAGTAGATATGTTGATAGGCCTCTCCCAAATGATATATGTGAAGAAGAGAAAATTCCAGGTGAACGGAAGAAGGTTAATATAGTGAAGCTTGTATTCTCTACATGCGTATTTACTGCTTTCTGGACAAGCTCTGTTTGGGACACAAACTTTGCCATTTAAAACATCTGCTCCTCTGGGTGGCACACTCTTGTCTCTATCTTCCTTTTTTTATTACAGTAGTCAGTGGCAATCTTGTATCTACTGTATCTCCTCTGAGTGGCTATTGTTTCTATAATATTTCTCCATTACAATAGCAGTTCTTGAGTGTACATCCTGTCCTCGGGGTGGCTTTTAATACATAATCTCTAACTCTCTTTCCATTTTTCTAGTGAGTAAGCAAGTGTTTGTGACTACAGTAATCCATGTATCTCTTAGTGCGGTGCCAGATGTGGCAAACATTTGAGTTGTTTTAAACTAGTATTAGTATATCACATGGTAAATGTGACACTTATCAGACCTGACAGGAATCAAAGTGAAACATTTCTCCTTCATGGTGTGTCATATGTGACTCACTGCAGTTTTCCTAAAGAAAAACTTGTGCCTAGGCTAAGGGAAAGCCAATTCTAGTTTAGATTTGGTCAGTAAAGAAAATGCACTAGGCGTTTAATATGTGTTTATATTTTTCAAAGAGATTTGCTAGTGATGGGTTGTTCAGAAACAGCTTGCTTCTGACATTATTTGGTTTCTTAGTAAAGAAAACAAAAGGCACAACATATTGCGATGTGGTATAATAAAACATCGTTGGATTGATAACGGCTTGGATTTTATAGTGTGAGGTATTTTTTGTTTTCAATTACAAAATGCTCTTTTAGTGTGCTTCTTTTACTTCAATACTCATGATTCATTAATAAAATTAGCTTTGTTTTGTATCTAACTATCTTCATTTTATTTTAGATTTAAAACCATTTATTTTCACTAGTGATCAAGTAAAAAATAGTTTATCTAAGAACATAATAAAAAACCCTTGAAAAGATGGTATCTAGAAACACATTTTAAACATTACACTTAGATGTATTATTCTCAGTCATGAGGTAAAGGGTTACAACTCCTGTTGAAGGCAATATGAGTTGTGTTCACTTCAAAGATAAACTAATCAAAATAGTTGATGCATGTTTCATGAGGGAGAGAGTTACCCGTAGGAAAATGAGCCAAATTCTGTGCATCCTATGCAACCCTATTTTGATTTCAATAGGCTTCTGGTCCCATTTACTTGCATCTGTGTAGGAGTTCTATAGAATGAGTATTCTAGCAGTATCAAAAATAAAAAGGTAGATTAAACGTGGGTCCAATTAATCCTGATATTTAGGATCCTACTCGGTGAGGTGGTAAATATCTTCAAACTCCATTCATGTTAATGGGAATTCAGGACATTCAGAGCATTTCAGAATGAGTACTTTCAGCCATCTATATACGGTGCCATAAAACGTTTATAAAGGGAAATAAACATGTTCCCTGCTGTGACAGTCTGTACCTCATGTTCATCCCTTCGAACAAAATGTATCTTAGCCTTATAAATGTGTATTTTGTGAGGTAGTATTTGAGATTGTAATTTTCTGATCACTATTGTCCTAGTAAAATATGTGTGGAAACATTGCATGTGAAGTTATAGGATTCCTCTGTATAGTATTACTAGACACGTTCTAAACCTGGGGGAAGTAGCCGCAAACTAGTTCCCCAAAGATGAAAGGCTAGCCATTACCTCAGCTAGCTATCAGCAAAATTAAATGGACCAGCACCTCGGAAAGTGGCCATTTCTTGAATGGAAAGAGGGTGCGGGTGAAAATACACACATTGACAATGGAACAGCTGAGGGTTTCCAGCTACATTTTCTGTCTGTCTCCAGAACGGTAGCTGGGGATGATTGTTGAAGAAGAGAGAAAAAAACTGGGAGAGAGAAGCAACCCCAAATTCTCTCTCCTTCCCCCTCTATCAACAGCACTGATAACACTTGAAGAACAAAGGAAGCATTGTGGGATTGGGGAGGGATCCTAACTGAAAGATTCAACTGGTAAGACCACTGTAATGTGTGATGAAAAGAGATCTTTGCTTTGAATTCACTTAGCTTGTTAAGTTAGTTATTAGTTGTGTTTTGCTTTTACTTTCTTGTAACCAATTTTGACTTGTATCTATCTTATTGTAAAAACTTAAACAACTAATAGACCTTCAGCACCTACAAAAATGAAGATGGTATTGTGAGCTTTTGTGTGCATGATCCACTTCTTCAGATGAATGGAGTTAAGGGGTCCAGGTTGCAAAATAAATAGAAGAGAAAGAGGGCATGGGAGGGAAAGAGAAGGTTTGTAGTTAATAAACTTGATTTATTGTTTTATTTAAACCAGCATGTTTGGAGTGAAGTATGTGGGAACTCAATTTGGGATAAAAGCATTTGTAAATATAATTTTCTGTTAATAAAATGATGAACTTTATATGAGCTTCTGTTTTCCAGGAAATAGCTGCACAGTACAAGATGTATCTTTCTGAGGAAAAGCATGGGAATGGGAATTTGCTGATGTTTGCTCTGGCTAGAGCACTCATATTATAATTAGAAGAAGCTTACAGGTTGGAGGCTGCGTGATGAGACCAGGAGTGGTAACTCTCACAGTGACGCAGTGTAAAAGGCACTCCAGGTTGGATAATTTAGGGGGGACAGTGTTTTTTGTTCACTAAGTAACATTACATCAATTATGACCAAGTGAAAATTTATTCTGAACTTTTTAGTGACAACATTTTCTAAATATGCCTCATGCAAAAATATCCAGGGAGGGAAAGAGGGGGAAGTCTTAATAGATCATGTGAGAGCACAACTCACCCCATCATCAAAACTGTGGTGTTGCTTGTGACAATGAGACAACTTCTTCTGATCAAAAGGAGCACTATAGCACTGGATTTTAAAAAAATGTATTTTAAAAAGCTTTTTGTTGTTGTTTTGATTGAGCATATATGTTCCCACAGAGAGACATTTTGAGTATCTAGTGGAGAAGGAGGAAAAGAGGATCCAGACTAGCTCAAAGCTACATGACAGAATGTTTGTTAAATGTGTTCTTTCGCTCTTGGATATTTGCATTTCCTTTCAAGTTTCTCTTAGTACCTCAGTGGCATTGGAGAGAAATTAACACAATAGCACACCATGCACTCACAAGTACACTGAATTTGAATATTAGCTAGATGGGCTAAAATGGCTTAGGGAAGTAGCAAATATTTTTTGGTATGTATTCTTACATGTTTTAGACAGAAGCTGCCTGAAAAGCATCAGGGGAAATAATGAAGCAGCTATCTCCTGAATATTTATTTTTTTGCTTGGTCCATTTTTCTTATGCATCCTCTTCACTTGAGAAGGTTCTGTGGCTTGTGTTATCAGGAGGTGAGATTAGATGACCACAGCAATCCTTTCTGGCCTTGGAATCTATTAATATCCAGGATTTGTATCTAATTTGTTTGCTTCCCTTTGGCTACCATTGCTTTTTCCCTTCTAGGAAAATCTCATGTTTATAGATGATGCTGACTGCTGTGGAATCTCTGTGATTCTACTTAACTAAGTTAGAGGCAGAATTTAAGGGGCTTATATAGGAAATCTACACATCCTGTGTGCAATGTGAATCAGTTTGATCAGGAGTTTCCTGCTTATGACTGTAAGGGCTGGGTGTTGGGATTTTGCAATCACTAATGATCTATCCCCACATACAGACAGTGCAGCAGATATTCCTGCTTCAGTAGTGATCACAGAATGACTTGTTGCTGCTCTGCAGCCTGGCTATGTGGGGGGGAAAAAGAACTGCTACCTCCAGTATCATGCTGTGCCATATCCATTTGATGGATGCAGGGGAGGGTTTCCCTCAAGGCTTATAAATATGAAGGGTAAAAAATGTCTTTTTAAAAATATGTTACCGTGTATCAATACCCTAATGTAGGTGGTCAGTGTTGTAGTTTTCACGTTATTACCTGGATGAGGTGAGTCCTAGGGCAGGATACAACATACCCTGTCAGCATTAAGCTTTTAACCTATTTTTTGTGCTCATGTTTATAAACATCACAAAAGCAAAGGCAAAACAAACAAAAACAGTAGACTTGCTATGAGAGAACAAAAGCTGAGGTGAGCAGCAGCAGTACTGCCCACCCAATTCCTTACAGCTTGAGGTGAGGAGAATAAGACCATATGTAAATAATATTCGAAGAATTTTTGATTCTCCTACCAATGTCTCTAAAAGTCCCAGGAGAGGCTCACATGCCAACTCTACTGTCTCGTCTGACAGGCCTTTGCCCGCCAATGCTGCTGCTACCTAATGACTATTACTTCATATGCCGGTTTTATTGCCTTAACTGACAGTCCTATGCTAACTAGCTATTCATTTTAGACACCTGTTGTGTCTCAACCATCCTTTAGTGCTACATACTCTAGCCCTGTTGTGGATGGGAACTGGTCACCTAGCAGAAAAGAAAGGAGCTCAAAATCTGTGATTCAACAGCTCCTTCTAAAATCATTGTCAGTGGGGGAAAAATAAGCTCCCACTGACATTTTTAAACAATTATATTTATTGAAGTGCTCTGGTAACTTGTTAATTTTATCTTCTCATTATTTTATATTTCTTCTTGTGCCTTGAACCACAAATTGGTCAATAGATTAAAACTGATCCATTGATCAATGGATTAAAATGTGCAATTGTTTTGTAGCAATACGAGTTCTTCTTTGTTCACATATGACTTGTTACTTTGTTACCTTTCTCAGGTTATACTTATGATTGAATCAGAAAAGACATCCTGATAGATATGTTAGATGTACTTTTTGCACTTTGTTCAGAAATGAAAGCACATCACTGTCAAAAAAAAAAAAAGTGTTGCTACAGTAGGGTAGTAGCATTTATTGTACACATGTTCTATACCTAAAGTCAAATCATGCTTTAAAAGGTCTATTTTCAAACAGGATTTGACTCTTCACATGCAAATCTAGAAAGTGAAGTCCTTGTTTTTGAGAGACTATTTTTGTTTTTTTGTTGCTGCCATTGCACGACTCAAACCGAAAGCCTGTTATCTCTGACTCAAAATCTATTGACTCATATGGTTATGGGGTGAGTGACCAAAAGGATCACTTCAATGGGAGGAACAATAATTTTGCAGTTGAAAGATTATCATTGAAATGTTGCTCTCCATGCACTGTAAAGCCAAATTTAGAGAGGCACTTGTAGAACAATCCGTATAGTTTAATGAACCACTTGAAGATTTACTATCCATGTTCCTCAAGAATTCATGTGCAGATAACTTCAGAAGACTGGAGAGAATAGAGTAGTACTTGGTCTCATATAGTTGTTTTAACACTCAGCTTATTGCAAAGCCATTTTTGGAAAGAGAAACAAAACAAAAAAGCCAGAAAAAACTAAATTCTAGTCATTGTAGTAGCAGATAAAGTCAAAATCTTACGTTAGTTATTTTGTATTTGGCAGCTCACCTCACCAGCTTTACAAAAACAATTGTCGGAAGAAATAAATATGCCAATACAAGACTTCTTAAACCCTGAACATCTCTTCACTCAACTTGGATGATTGCTTAAAAAGAACTCAGCAGTTTGATTAGAGGCATTGCTAGTATGTTGTCTACAATTTGGGTGACTTTTTGAAAAGATTTAATAGAATATTGCTATATTATCCTCCCAAGTACACCATCCCTTCCAAAAAAACCTAGAGTCACACGGGTTCACTGACTATATGAAACGGGGGTGGGCAGGTAAAGCAGAAACACAATTATGAGCTGCTTAAAGGAAGTAGTACATTGTGCCACCAACATCTGAACTAATACTAGTACATGTAATGCATACCAGATGAGTCACTGGCAACCTACAAGGTTACATTTAATTCGAATCCTCAGTCAGGTCTTCTCCTGCAAGACAGAAATCATAAAGAGAAGCAAGAGTGCCATTGGAAGACAAGCTTGTTTCACAAGTGAGGATTCCAGAAGGTGACCTTATTGTCTCGGACGTGGTGAACAGCATAAATGTCAGTGTAAAGTAGGCATAATTGTTATGCCACAATGAATGGTGGAATTGTAAAAAAAAAAAAAAAAAAAAAAAGCCTTATTTTTGTACCTTGTTATGTTTTGGGGCTCCCAGTGAAGTCTAATATCCTGAAAAAGAGGGAAGAAGTATAGTACATCATTGCACACAGATGGAATCTCTGCTCTCATTTTCACAGCTCTGCAACTGAAGCCCTTTCCAAAAGGTTAGGGAAGAGAGTATTCAGCATACCCCACCACCAATCCTAATGAAGTAGGATGGGTTAGCTGAGCAAAACCACTTTTTGTCTGAGGCCATTTGAACAGATTGGTAGTACTAAGTACTAAGAAACTAGATTGGACTTGGTCTTGTTAGGAGTTCAGGTTGTCCTGTGAATAATTAACTTTGTTTTGTGTAAAACTTTATCTATAAAGCCCTGCAAATCTGCAGGTATTTACTTCATTTCTCCAGACATCAACATCCACAGATATCCATACATCATGTTTGTCGATTGCACATCTGATGCAGATACGCTGTTTGTTTGTTTTTAATCATTCCTGCAGGGTTCTAGGAATCCACAAGGAAATTCTTGTGTTGCTGAAATGTCCAGGGAACTCTGCATGCAGTTGTATCAACCCTTATGGATAGGAAATTTTGCTGTATCACTCAACCATGTTGCTTGCAATAGTAACCACAGATTAGGCATAATGAATAACCTTTTGCAAAGTACATGTGAGCAGAACCATCGTTGACAGTCTTAGGTTAGCAGAATTCTGGACAAATACTATTTAAGTCTGGCAATAGCAGATGCACCAAGGCAATCAGAAATAACTGCTACCCTTATTAGGGAAGATAAGAGGTGATTGGAGTAAGATTTTGAGCTGTGCCTCGAAGAGATGCAGCACAGAACTTGCACACCAAGGGAAAAGGAGGCTATGTAAACTGTAAACTGCTTCAGTGCCCTCCTAATCCCTGACCTAAAATGTTCTAGAGAGGGGAGTGGTCCCTGGTGTGCTTTAAGCTTCTCAATAGTGTGCAAGTTACAGTAGGGTCCACAGGGTGCCCAATGGACCCCAGTGCTGCATGTTGCAGTGCCTTCCCCAATGCACACAAATGCACATACAGGACCAGCCTTGTCCTGTGCATGGTTTACAAGTGGGTCCTCAGAAGGCTAAACAGTCTGGTAAGATTATAAAGCAGAATTGTTTGTATAGAGTTACAGACAGTGACTCTGGGGGCTTGTGGGTTAATCCTCCACTGTCTATGAAACTCAAAAGCTTTTCCCTTCCACACCTCTATTTTTTTTTTTTTTAGTAAAATAAAAAAAAACATTTCTGATTCCATTCAGCTACAATCTCATCCTCATAATTTTTACATTATTTTTGGGAGATTAGAATACACACTATGGTAGTGGCATAATTAATATTCATGGGAAATAATTGTGTCGGGACTTGCTTTTGCAATCAATGAAAATTTGAAAGCAAAAGTAGATTTTCTGCTGATTTTTCTTTCCTCATGCAAACTGTGTGCTTCATTTTTTTTTTCTAAATTTGAAAACTAACCAAAAAACAGTTGATGGAAAGATGGTCAGACATTTCTCCCCCTCTTTTTGAAATTTTGCTTTATTGATTTATTGAATTATCTGTGTTTATTAAAGTAAGTATTTTACCTGCAGTAAAATTCATGGTCTGTTTTGAAACAGTTAAACAATTTCAGACAAAAGATTGGTATGCTAATGACATTTTTTCTGTAATATTAGCAACAAGCACAAGCAAATGCACCAGGAATCTAAAAGTTAAGGAAGCTCTGTATGGCATGGTGTTTTACTAGACAAAATTCTTTCTCTCCCTCTCCCTGGAATTTTAAATAGAAGACCTGGGTTGCAAATCAATAGTTCAATTAGATTATGTGGTGGTTCTCAGATGACTGTTAGCATGGCCAGGAGATTACTTTTGTTGATACTGGGAGATGTGGCTGCTCTGGGATAAAAGCTCATAACAGCACCTTGAGCTATTCTACATTGTGAGACAAGAACTATGGTAGAAAACATGCATAAGCTCATGTTGTTTATATGATGCATGTTGCATATCCAAGGACTATAACATAATTTGCTATCACAAATGTAGCATTGAACAAAAACCATTTGCAGGACACACAAACAATGAAAGGAAGTGTTAGGTGCCGATTCAGTAACTTTAAGCATGTTAATTGTGTGTCTGGAATCTGAGTAAGTGCTTTGTTGAAGTAGAGCATTGGTGCTGTAAAGAGGAACTGCACCTACAGTACATGTTAGTTTGCTAAAGAGGTTTTTGAAAATAACAAATACATTTCTTGTGTTGAAGGAAAATTTAATCTGACGATTTACTTTTAAAAAAGGGTCACTGTCTATAACTCTATACAAACAATTCTGCATTATAATCTTACCAGACTGTTTAGCCAAAAGAGAAAATGTACTGTTGACCTTCTAAAATAAATGTTTGTAAATTCCATTTTCCACAAAAGAATTCAAACAAAATGCCTATTGGTCTGTAACATCAACTGTCGTGTGCATTGCGCAAAAGCTCTTTGGAGTATTTGTTGGATACATAATGCTAAAATATTTGAGTGTGGATTTCTTTTGTAACTATGAAATCATTGATATAAACTAGGCTTTAGTGTGCACTCTCGGGGCTCCCTTATTTTAGTAGAAAAGAATTTCATTATGAAAAGCTTTCATTTTTTTTAAAAGATTAGTATATTAAGAATGTTACATTGGTTTGAGTGGTGATAAGAATCCATTTGTGTGTGTTACAATCAGAGTTTTAAAACATATTTTTAGGTAGTCTTTTAGTAAACTCCTAAAACAAGAAATGAACCTGCTTTTTTAACCTAAAGAGGACTAAACATCTTCCCAGAGATGTTATTTCTTGAAACAACCTTTGCTACTATGAAAGATCTGTTTGTTGGAAAAGCTTGATATTGCAGGCTCCTTTTAAGATGTTTGGACATTGCTCATTAACTTAATATTTCTGGCTGAGAGATTTGGAAAGGTTAGTCTTTATTCTGAGACCACCAAACACAGAGGGTCTGTAACAAATTGCTATTAGAAAAATCACATTTTTTTTGATCAAACTTAAATTTCTCACTCAAAAGAATTAATTACAAAGATTTAAGGACAGGATAGTGGAATTCTAAGAAAAGGGAATATTAGAAATGGTTTTACATTCTGTAGCACAACCTTTCTTAGACAATGAACTCCTGGTAATCCATAGGGAACTGGCTGATAACATGAACTAGCTATTTTCCTTGTTTTCAATTGTTTCTCCAGTTATCCCGGATTCTTCTTTACAAAGAGCCTGGTGGTCCATATAAGGAGGAGTCACCCTACCTTTCTCCACTGATGGCTTCTGATCCATGAGAAGGAAGGGAAATGGGAGTTAACTTTAGGAAGCAGAGTTACTAGAGTTACCAGGCACTAGTGGATGAGGCTAAACTGGGGGCCATGAGAGGGTATGGGAAGGGGAGCTCACAGGAACCAAGATGCTTGCAATCTACTTTCTCTCTAAGATAAATATTACTGCAAAGAGCATTAAGCATGCTCCCTGTATTTTTCCCTTGGCATATTGGGCAGACAGAATTCTTCTTTTGCTACCTCATTCTCAGCCTCATGCTGCAGGGATGTCATGACGTGAAATTTAAACAGACTGAGAATCCTAAAACTTCTGTAGGGCAAAAAGGCAACCTGGGCACTGTCTGACATGCATTTCATTTTTATTGTATTGCAGGTATAAGCATAGCAAATGTGTTTTGTTTTCCATGAATGAGACAGAAAAAAGTTCAATGTCAACAAATATAGGACTTTTGGTATATTGTGTAGTACTACCAGTAAGTGTATTGTCCATTATCAACTACTCCTACTCAATGAACTGGAGGATCAGAAAAATCTATTAACTTAGTTAAAAAATAAGAAAGTTAAGCAAGAAAGATAAATATTTTATTTAAAAATGTTATAGTGAATATGTTTATTTTTAGAAGCACTGTAATTTCACATCACTGTAACAATAGGCTAGAGATGGACCCAAGCCACATAGATCACATCTGAACTCCCCCCAAAGAATGGTATGTCTTGGTTCATATCAATCTCTACTTCATTCACATACTAGTGTATGGAACCAATAAGAGGCTGTACTACAAGGCTATGTCTACACTGCAGGTATTTGTCGGCAGAGAATATGCTAATGAAATGCTCACTAGTATTTGTCACGCTGTCATTTGCATGTTCTCTGCCGATGCTTTTTGCGCAAGAAGTTTTTGAGCAAAATCAAGCAGTGTAGACAGGTTCATTTTGCGCAAAAAAACCCCTTTGTGCAAGATCCCTGATGCCTCAAAAAGAGGTATATGGGATCTTATGCAAAAGGGTTTTTTTTTTTTTTTTGTGCAAAGCAGACGTGTCTACACTGCTTGTTTTTACTCAAAACCTCTTGCGCAAAAAGCATTGGCACAGAATATGCAAATGACAGCATGACAAATACTAATGAGCGCTTCATTAGCATTTTCTCTGCCGACAAATACCTGCAGTGCAGTCATAGCTCCAGTGTCACAAATATTTGCATGGTAGACAAGCTAGGATAAATCTTATTTTGTCATCCTGTGAACTATTAGAGTATATGAAAAGTCTAGCTTAAAAAAAAAGCTGAACATAATCAAAAGCTAGAAGCAAAAGAATTATTGGACACAGCTACACTCCTACAGGCTCTGCAGGAAAGTTATTCTGGTTAATCAACCAAGTCTAAGTAAGAGAGACAGGCTGTGCAACCTTTTCTGCAGTGACTCACATTTTCTGTTCAGCACTACTCAGTTATTCTCCATCCAGAAAACCCCACCTATTGTCAGTGCTAGCTATTACCTTGTGAGTGAGAACAGGTCACAGTGCTGAAAAACACCAGCAAGGACAATGGAAACATGTCCCTTTTTTGTTGATTCCACCACTGAAAACAGTTCAGAGGTTGAAGTCAATAGCTGATGGCATGTGAATAAAAGCAAAAGAAGGACAGTGGAATTACCAAACTGAGGAAGAAGTATAATTGATGCAAATTATTACTTCAAATTTTTGCCACCAAATCAATGAAGAAATTGAGCATATCTCTATCAATATATTTTTAGGCAATCTACAAAAAAATCATAATTTCTTTGCCTGTATATTACACATACATAGATTGTTAATATGTCATAATATCAGGGCCATAAGGCAAATCTGAGAACTAACTTTTTAAATAATAAGATGGAAGTTCATTTTCAAAATAGTTTTAGAGGAATAAATGTCTGATGACATGAAATGAAACCTTACAGCCCTTCATTTTTAGTTTTTACCAAAAGAAATATCCTGGGTTTTACAAAAACTATTTTTACTGATTATTTTTTTTACACACAAATTTTAGACCACTTAAATACATTATAATACTGATTATGTTAAGAACATCAAACATTATACTAGGTGTGTTCTTTAAAAATGAATTAATCTGGGTGTAAATGTGATAATGTCTGTTAAAATAAGACAATCTAGTGGAAAATGCACACACAAGGTTGCATATGTGTGCACGTAATATTAATGTATGGTTCATTTAAATAAGCTGAAGCATTAAACTGCTTTTGCTTTCAATACTCTTAATTTTGTTAATTTTTTCTCTCCTGCCACTCTACCAATATTAACCCTCATACTCGCCCAGAAAACTGTGAAGTTAATTTTTTGCACAAGCTTTTTTTTTCTACTTGTTTTAAAATGTTTGTAATAGGGACTGATAAAGCCCCAGGAAACTTTAAAGAAAATAAATAAAATTAAAACAAAGGGCCTTTCTTACACCACAGAGGGCATGATCCTGAGAGGAGTTCCTGGGAGAGGACAAGCACACTGGTATATGTGTATTTTTTGTATCCTGTATCTTAGTTGTTTCTGATAGCACATTGTGGATGCTAAGTGCTGTACAGATACTAAAGAAAACATGGTGTTTACACCAAAAGGTGAGATCAAAGATATGCAGATAAGGGTAAGTTAAAGGTAATGGGTTGGTAATGAGTCACATCTTGACAGTACAACTTTACATATATGTAAAAATAAATTTATTATCTTCATATGTCCCTCAATCTTCCCTTGCAGTTGTCACAGTACAAGTGGGTCTTCTGCCGAGAATGTGGAGAAGGTAGTGGACTTGCAGACAAGCTGAGGAAGAGTGATCCATGTGAGAGTACGTGATAGGGTGTACAAACCCTGCACTGGACAGCAAGGGATTAAGAAATTATTTCTAGACTCAGTCTGGGCCCATCCCACCTGAAACAAATGCTCCATCTGCTGGAGAAATTAAGACAATTATCTCATTTGGTTGGCAGAGCTGCAAGTGGGCAGACCAACAGCCCATAACTCAAGCAGCACGGAGCAGAGGAAAGCCTAAGTCTTTGACACCAATGTCTAAAGAGGCCCTCCCTGAAGGAAGAGAGGACCCACCTCAGAAACAGAGAGGGAAGTACCTCCCATACTCTGTCTGTAGACCCTGGACATTGGTAATTCCCCTCTTATGTATTTGGTTTGGAGTTCCCCAAGAGGGGAAAGCCCTGGGATAACTTGATCCTAGGGGAAGAAAAGGGCCAAATGGAAGTAGTTCAGGCATGGCAACCTTAAGCAGCCTTGGTTGCTAGAGCACTGGTAGCCCAAAGGGCCCTAGGTCAGAACCCCATGGAATGGGAGGGACCAGGTACTTCTCCCTGCAATAACCCTGCCAGTCATGGTTTGTGGTTCTGACCACAAGGGAATGCTTCCTTCCCAAGCTCTGAGTGAGGACCATTATAGAACATCATGGAAGTGGTTGGGGCAGAAGTGGACACACAGAACACGAGGCTGTCATTGCCACAGCAGATGGGATGGGAGTGGTGCTGTGCAGTAAATAGATGAACAGAGTTATTCAGGACCTTCCAGGACAGACAAATGTAGCAAAGGCATCACCAATGGAGAGGTTCAAAGTGTGGAGAGGTAACTTAGTCAGATGAGACATGGGCTATTTTAGCAGCTGCATTTTGCATGGGCTGGAGAAGAGCACCATATGTGTCAGGGGAGGACAGAGAGGTGAGGGTGACAATAATTATACGGGGGAATTATGAGGGTGTTAGCGGAAAGGAGAGATAGGAAAGAACACAGTTTTGGTGGCAGAAGCAATGGAAAGGGCATAGGGTGTGTAGGGCAAAAGAAGTCAGTGATGATCATAGAGAGAACCAAGACGTTATCCAAGTGACAGAAGGAAGGGAGTGGGAACAGATTTGGAGGGAAGATCAGTTTTACCCCAGCTGGAAATGTAACAGAAGACAGAGCCAAGATGTTCCCTTTTGTATTGTGGGGAAAAAAAGAAGGGGGCCTGAAGGAATGTAGGGCTATGTCTAGAGCGGTGCTATTTTGGGATACCAGAAGTATCCCGAAATAGCTACTGTGAATCATTAAACACACCTGTTATTTTGAAATAATAGGCACGCTATTCAAGCGTCCCTGTAACTCTGAGACAATAGGCAGTGGGAAAGAATCCTCAGTCAGATATAGGTAGAGAAGGACATCTTGTTGGAAGCAAGAAAAGAGACAGGAGATTGGGCTGATTTTTGTTGTTGTTGATCGTTTCTCTGAAAAAAGCTGACAAGATCTTGTGTGAACAGGAAGGAGATGCACATTGGGAGGGTTCAATGAAAGCTTCAGAGGCTCCAAATTTGGAACTGTGATTTATGAGCAAGAGAGTCAATGAAGTGAAGAATATCAAATAACACCAGGGAAGCATTAGCTTTAACGTGCACTTCTTTCTGTGAAAACAGAGGAGTCCTGTGGCACCATAAAGACTAACAGATTTATTTGGGCTTTTCTGGGAAAACCCAGTTCATCAGATTGAAGTGGCTACCCCCCGCCCCCCTGAAAGACTTATTTCTGTGAACTGTAAATACTGCTCTTTAATGTCACTGTCAGATGGTAACACATTTCTGTGATGCTAACACCAAGAGTCCAAAAATTAATGAATATTTGAAACTAAATTTAAGCTTACCATGTTATTTTTGAGATTCCCTGTTTCCCAATTTTTTCAAGATTATTGGTAGAATAGCCCTGTGGCAAAAAAATTCCCTGCAAAATCCAAGAGAAATAAGGCACCTCATTAGTTCTCACTTTGTGCCAGGGCTGACTTGGCAGTTCATAGCCTCAGCACCTCTGGGCTTGCTTCATCATTTACAAAAATGTAGGTTTTTTAAATTAAAAAAGAAAAAAAAAAGCTTGAGCCTCAGCACCTAATTGCTTGAGCCTTGACATCTCTTTAATTATAAATTAACCAGCACACAGCATCCATGGCCACTTAGCCCAGGACAGGTTTGTGGCATTGTTTGGGAGATCCTTCACTTGCGGCACGTCTGGAGAAGGTCATTAAGAGAGATGAACATTAGACAGCCAGATTTGGTCTAGTACAGGATATCAGTTCTCTAGAAATACCAAATGGCACTATACTTACAGACCATAAAAAAATCATCCACTTATATTTTTTTCGTTTTCAGTTTATTAAAAGGAATAATGACCTTGGCACAGGGCATTTCTTAGAGATTAATGACCAACTGGGATTAATGATCCCAAGCTGCCCCTTGGATGGCCTGTAAACTCCTCTAAACCAGTAATTAATCCCTAGAAAATGCCCTCTGCCTCAATTGTTATTGCTTTAGTATGACACAATTTATC
The DNA here is from genome assembly GCF_049634645.1 of Pelodiscus sinensis. NCBI lineage: Eukaryota > Metazoa > Chordata > Testudines > Trionychidae > Pelodiscus > Pelodiscus sinensis. The sequence continues at coordinate 106,438,800 of NC_134715.1, forward strand.
AAACCTGGGGAAAATTGGTTTCTGAACAGTGATTTGCGGATTTTTAGAACCTCTGAAGTAGTACCAACCTGTCCAGAGGAGACAGGTTTGTGGGTAACATCCATGTGGTTACTGATACATGACTCTTTCATTGAGCTTCTCCTTTCTCTTCTACACCACTGACAATTTATGGTTCAACAAGTGTTCTAATGTCTGTCACTGAATGAATTGTTTTCCTTCTTCCTCCTGTGAGTTTTTAATTTTATTTAGTGAGATCTCTTTAAATTAAATGGACCAAACTCATCCGTGTTATAACTTGTAGCCAATAGAATTAGACTTGGGATGAATTTCCCTCCTCATAGAAAGAAAATATCTTTCATGTTAATCATAGTGGCTTCAATTCCAGTAGGGGAACACTTCAATCTTCCTGGACACACAATTGCAGATCTAAAAGTAGCCATCCTGCAGCAAAAAAACTTCAGGACCAGACTTCAAAGAGAAACTGCTGAGCTACAGTTCATCTTTAAGTTTGACACAATCAACTCTGGATTAAACAAAGACTGTGAATGGCTTGCTAACTACAAAAGCAGCTTCTGCTCTCTTGGAATTCACACCTCCAGATCAGCTGCTAGAAGTGGGCCTCATCCTCCTTGATTGGATCCACCTGGTCATCTCCAGCCTGATCCTGGCCTGCATATTTATTCCTGCCTCTGGAAATTTCCACTACATGCATCTGACGAAGTGGGTCTTTGCCCACGAAAGCTTATGCTCCTACACTTCAGTTAGTCTATAAGGTGCCACAGGACTCCTCGTCGCTTTTGCAGATTCAGACTAACACGGCTACCCCTCTGATATTCAATTCCAGTGTATTTTATTGTGTGATTCTTTTGGAAAAACAGTATAATCAGTTTACACATGGAGATGCTATATTTAAATACTTAATCAGACTAACTGGCACTACTGTGCATTATTTACCCTGTGCAAGGCCACTAGTTTATCACTTCCCTTGAGTTATTTCATGTGGAATATTGGGCTTCACCATTGCCTTCCATCTCTTGCAGTCTCTTGCCTAGTCTTAGCTTCTTCCCATGACATTTTGATAGCTTTCAGTTCTGCTTCTGTTATGAATTTTGAAGATGTCCTTGGTCTACCCCATCACCTATTGCCCTGAGGATTCTAGTCCCATGCCTGTCTTATGATGATCAGTTTTTTCTCTTGTGTGTTCTCACCATTTCCATATTCGTTCCATAAGTTTGTTGTGTCCTCCTCCAAAGATCTTCATTTGTGACTTTTTTTTTCTGCTAATCTGATGTTGAGGAGTTGTCTAAGGCAGCTGTTTATAAAAATGTGGAGTTCAGATAGAACTTGATAAGTCTCCAAGTTTCAGCACCATATAGTAAGGCAGATGTTACCATGTATTAAATATTCAAAATTTACTTAGAAGGGCAAGGTTTCTGTTTCTTGACATTGGCTTTAGAGTTGCAAAGGCATGTCTGCCTTGCATTATTCTCACTTTAATGTCTTTGTCTTTTCCACCTGGTTTGCTTATAACACTGCCAAGATATGTGAAGTGGTAGACCTTTCTCAGTGCCAATCCCAGAAATTGTTATGGATGTTTCTGGTTGTGCATTGATTCTTGTGGCTTGTTTTTATTTTCTGTGATGATTTTCAGCCCTGCCTGTGCACAGCTCTAGAGATAATTTGTTTTAGCTTGCATAGCTTTGTGGGCATGAATAGCAGTTGATGTTATCTGCAAAGCTAAAGTCTTTTAGTTTTCCATGTGAAAACCCACTGTATATTACTTGGTTGCTTGGTGATCATTCTCATTACCATTAGTGGTTTCATCACCATTAGCACTGTTTTGAGTTACATAAGACATCCTATTATTTAGTATTGCTTTAAATTCCTTTAAAATGGAGACAGTAGGAATGATCTGTAGATATATTACCATATAAAAATGGTCCAGAAATTGAGCACAAATGAAATACTTCTCTTCAAATTGTTGTCACACAATATGCTACCCATTCTGTAGTTGCATGGAAAGACATGCAATGTTGCAATGAACAGCTGGACTCTGTAGATCTCCTCACCTGCTTGAATTATTGGTTTTACTGGGGTCATTCAGAATTGCCTATAGCCAGTACATACTAAGTAATTGAGTCTTGGTGCAGCCTAACCTTTGATATTGCCCCACACTGGATATAGCAGCATGTGTATTTCTTTGCCACAAATTCCACTTTTGCTCAGAGCACATTCTATTAGTGTGTGTTATGGGTGCTCCACAGATGTGTTATAGCTTCTGGATGGTGATTTTGAAAGAATGAGGGAATTGAGAAGTAACTTGCAGTGCCATCTTACAGGGGCTGCAAGGAAAAAACAAAACAAAAAAAAACCCCTTGCCTCTCTCTTACCACTTTATATAAACAGTCAGGTTGATTCTATTTTGAAATAACTTCTTTACTTTTGTACATTTTGAACTGAGAGCTTCTGCCTAAAGAATTAATTTCCAAGAACAACTAGAGTCAAAATCTCTTCAACCATTTAAAAACAACAACATTGTATTGAGTTGCTGTTTTATTGTTTAATAACCGGGTTGGTGCATTTTTTCCTTTTGATATTTCTTCTTTTTGGGACTCTGAAAGTTTACAAAAGAGTCTCAAAAGCTATGTAGAAAAAAGAAGGGATTTCTTATTGGTTCTTCGGAGCTGCTGTTTATGTTCTTAGTATTGCAGTCTTCTCTGCCCCAGGGAGAGAACAAACGTATGACTTTGGGTTTGTGGAAATTATTTTAAATACTTTTGACTATCATTACTACATGAGCAGAACTTTATGCACCATCAATATTTAAAATGTAAATAAAATAGTTCTTTAAAAATGAAGATCACTTAAAACATAGTGCTGCTTGAATGTAGAGGAGCCATTATGTTTAATAGCATTTTTTAAACTATTAAAGTTGAGTGGTTACTTTTTATTTTGCATTTAGTCACTCATGGGAGACATTTATTTTGTCTTGTACTCCACAAATAGGGATGCTGTTAGTAGAGAAGGTTCTCATTTTGAATAATAGCCTCATTTATATAATATCTCTTAGTATAATATATTCATAAGTTAGAGAGGAATGAAAATTCACAAACTGTTAAAGAGGTGGAAAAGCAGATGAAACAAATGCCTGTAAAGCTAAACAGTCTTGGGGTGTGGAAGGAGAAACAGGGTGAATGTTCTATTTCCAATAGTCATTTTGTTTATACTTAACATTCTTTATGGGCAATAATGACATCAGAAGGAAATATTAACAAAAAGTCTTAATTTGGGTTGTGAAGTTTGTAATTTTTGTGTAGTAATCTTGGACAGTAAACTCCAGGACAACCCAGAAAGGCTGACTACATGAAAACACAGAAATAAACTATTGAATTAGATGCAGCAGTTTTTATAGTCCTGACTTAGCTGTATGGAGGCATTTGAGAGCCATTTTTGCTATTTTTATTCACTTTTTATGGATATTCCAGCATGTTCATGACTTTTTTTTATGCTGTGGTAGCACCAAAAAGAAAGACTCATTTATGTGTTACAAACCTTGCAGGACAATAAATAAGACTGATTCATTATTTGTTCCTCGCAGCATTTTTTCCCTGTTACTTATAGGTACCTTGCCAAATGCTTGGTTTTATATTTCCTGATTCTGAGAGCTTTGAAATTTGAACCAAAGAAAAGGACAAACTGCAGGAATAGGTACACTAGTCCTTTTAGACACACTTGATTAAAACTGAGAGGCACATGCAGGAATGAAAAGCTGATGCAAGTAGGGAGTGGTTAAATGAGAAGTAGACATGATGAATCTTGAAGCCATTGTATAAAATGCAGGTGTGGAATATTACCTAACTTCATCCACTGGGGGGTCATTTATGGCCTTTTTCCTTTGTGTAGGAGGGCTATTATCGATGCTATGTATGGCTCTGGATGTTTAGATAAACATTTATGTTTAATGGTTGCTACAGGGTAAAGTTTAGCAAGAAATTCCACAGGTTTAACTGTGATACTGGATAGAGTATGTGTTTGTGTGTTTGGTTTTTTTGGGGGGGAGGGGAGGGGAGAGGAGTGTTTACATTTAAGGAACGTCCTTCTGAGAAGTCTCTTTGAAAGGCATGTAGACAAAGTGAAAAATCTGCAAGCATAAAACCATCCTCTGATTTGTTGCCCTGATGTTAACTTTGTAGAATACTTAACTTTTTAAGAAAGATCTTTGCAAATTCATTTTTTTACCAGTAAGTTTACCATTTGTGCTCTGTAACATTGTCTTTGTAAAGCAATTTTATAAATTTTGAAGCTATCCTTTTGAGTGGAGGATTGTTAATAAATGGAAAGTATTATATTACTTTATCTAAAGAAAAATACCCCAAGGTGGGTTCTGCGGTGAACATAAGCTATCTTCTCCAACATCTATAATTCTGTGAAGATATCTATTTAAAAGATGTCCAAAGGTGTTACTCAAATGATAGATGTTATTTTTAAATATAAAAAATAACAAGTACTGCACCTTCTGCAATACATCAAGACAGTTTATGTGCAAAATGAATGCACTGAATAGTTGGAAGAACAGCTTTTGCACTATGTAATTTTTGTACTTTTAAAGATTGTTTCGTTTGCTACACTAAGAATTTGAACTCTGAATGATTGACATAGCTAGGTGATTTTTATGTAGAATCCATGATATTTTGAGAATGAAACATAATTGCTCTCTGCTTTTAGAACCGTTTCCTTACAATGGTATTAGATTTTCTTGCTTTGATTGGTTAAAGTAAATTAAACAATTTACTTATTCTTTCCTTCAGTTGCATACTCTAGGCCAAATTTCTGCATTCAGTTATATCTATATTAACTATCTAATCTATATCAAATTTATATTTTATACAGTGAACACTGTAGTACGTGTAGTTAATTGAAGCAATTAGATTACAAAAATACAGCTGAGTAGAATTTTAATGTAAACAATTTTTTAAAGGGACTAATCTGGCATTTCTTTCTCAGAGAGAATTCCCATGTAATTTTAAGAAATTTGAACTGTGTGTTGTACAACAGATACGAAGACTTATGTTTAGTGCATTTTCCCAATTAAAGACATATAAGCTCATTGAAAAGCAATAAGACTAATTAGGATTTTAACCCTGACTGCCTGATACTAGATTAAATCTCTTTCCTAAGGCGCTTCAGAGCAAGCGCATTTACCTTGTGGTAAATTTGTTGTTTTAATCATAGTAGTGTATAGTGGCAAGGGCTACCCAAGCAGCTCTAGTCCAAGTAAGAGCTTACAATCTATATATCCTTCTGAAATCAAGCTTGCACATGAAATGTACATAATTTGCCATCAGTTTTTTGTTGATTGATAAGGGAGATGGATAGATTCTTTTTTTTTTTTTAAAGGACAGAAGGGATCATCTAGTTTAACTTTCTGTACAGCCATATTCTGTAGAATTTCACCCAGTACTGAATCTAGTACTTTATTTGACTAAAGCATAATTTCCAGAAAGGCACCCAGTCTTGAGCCTCAAAATATGGAGAATCTACTACCTTTCTTGGTAGCTTGTTCCAGTGGTTAAACACCCTTCCAGTTTTTAAAAAAAATTGTTTATTTATTATTTTAATTTAATGGGCTTTAACTTTTAGGCATTCTCTTGTTGAGCCCTTTTCTGCTAGATTAAAAAGGAGGTATTTTCTTGCCATGAAGTTTCTTAACTTGATTGTGGTATCTCAGAATTTTATTCCTGAGAAATGAATCAGATTGAATTTATACATTTCCTAGTGTAAAACAGTTCTGTAGACCTCAAATAATTTTTGTGGATCTTTTCTGTGCCCTCTCCAATTTTTAAACATCCTGTCAAAATGTGAACGCTGGAACCATGCACAGTATTTCATATCTGTCCCACCAATGACTTTTGCAGAGGTACAATAGAACCTCAGAATTACGAACACTTTGAGAATGGAAGTGGTTTGTAACTGAAATGTTCCTAACGCTGAACAAAACATAATGATTGTTCTTTTGAAAGTTTACAGCTGAGTGCTGAATTGATACAGCAAAAGAAAAATGCTGTTTTGCCTTTATTGTTTGAATAGTTTGTTTAAAGTAGTACTGTATTTGCTTTTTTTGTTTGGGTTTTTTTTGGCGGGGGAATGGTTGCTTGTTTGTTTGTTTGTGCTGCTGCCTGATTGCATAGCAAGCTGTGTGTGGTTCACTGGTCAGTTCATAACTCTGGTGTTCCTAACGTTGAGAATGTGTTGTAAAATAATTTCTCTGTGCTTACTCCTTACTTGTAAAGTGAAGGGAGAAAGTAAAACAAGTCCTAGGACAGTGTTTCTCAAAATGGGCCCACTTTGAGAGAGCTGATAACGGGCCATGGCTCCACAGCCTCACAGCTCCCATTGGCTCCAGTTCACTGTTTCCAGCCAAGGGGATCTGAACCACTAAAATCTCTTTGAGGAAGGGACTTTGATTTCTTATGTGTTTGTACATTGCCTAGTACAATCGCAGGGAGGGGTAGCTCAGTGGTTTGAGCATTGGTCTGCTAAACCCAGGGTTGTGAATTCAATCCTTGAGGGAGCCATTTGGGGATCTGTCAGGGATGGTATTTGGTCCTGCTGTGAGGGCAGGGAACTGGACTCCATGACCTCTCAAGGTCTCTTCCATCTCTATATATCGTCATATATTATAGTATAATAATGCCCAGCCTAGCTGGGGCCTTTACATGCTCTACAATATAAATGTTAACCTTTTTTTTAAATATATAAAATTCATATCAATCTGTGCAGAACTAAACACTTAAAATTCCACTGAAATCTGTGGTAGTTTTTTTCATGCATTTCAATAGTCTGTGGATCAGGCTCAGAATTAGAGGCTTTTTTTTAATTCAAAAAGCATGTATGCCTACTATATAGCATTCCTAATTCCCTGCCCCCACAGGATTTAAAAATAAATAATGGCAAAATTATTAAATGCTTTTTATGAATGTTGCCGTCTGAAAGCACATATTCATCAGATGTAAATCAGTGACAGATGTAGTTAGTGAAAATATATCTTTAACTTTACAAAAGGTTAAAAATAGCACCTACTTGTTTTAAAATCAGTAAGTTGATGGCAGTGATGGGGAAAAAAAAGTTGACAAGTTGATCAGCTAGCGTGCTGCACACCAAAAATCAGAAGGAGGAAAGAACAACAAAAAGAAATTATAGCAGAAGATATATCAGCTGGAAAAAATATTAAAAACCATCAACTACCTACTCCTATGTTTTCCTCTGACAGTTAGACTGCCTAACTCTGTCTCTTTTGACTAGGTCTAATGAATCTTAAACGTTTGCTTTATACTTTTTTGCTAAAAATCTTTGAAGGAGTGGTGGCAAAAATCAAGACATGTCTTTAACAATTCTGATCAGGTCTCTTCTGGAGTCTTGCTGCTGGAAGAATGTCTTATGGGTAAATTTCCACTCTCTCAGCAGGGCAGTGTTTTGCATGAACTAACTCCCAGGAGAAAATGTTGTGTGCTTATTCTGTACTACAAAGCTTAGGCAGAATCTCCATATTAAACTGACCAGGGTAGAGGAGGGGGAAGGGAGCAATTGACCTGAAAGAGAAGGTGTCGAGGGGGAAAGCACAATTTAGATTTCAGGAGCCAGACATTGCTATTCACAAAATTAAAAAATGAAATATTTCTATAGATATTCAGCAATGGTTTATTATGTAAAGCTGTTATGATATGTGAATATTACCTTAGCATAAATATGCTTGTTAATAAAATGAGAGAAAGCTCTTCAAATAAGAAATCCTTTTGTCAAAAAATTTTAAGACTTTAATATTGATATGGAGAGAAATATTGCCCTCCCCTTATTCTGCTTGGACCTGGAAGTATACGGAAGTTTTTTAACCTTGGATAAATCAGTGTAAACCTGGTATATATTTACTGACTTTAGTGGAGTTACTAGGGATTTACACTTAACTGAGATCAGAATCTATCAAGCTTTTAGTCTGCTTTTGTAACTAATTTATATCCTCAATATCTGGGAACTAGATTTTTCAAAAAATCTTATCTTTTGTAATAAAATGTATTTGTTACCTGGCATTATATACAAAATTATGGCGCTCTTTTAAAACGAATATTTTTTTATATTCACTAAAATGTGGCTTAATTTCTTATTCTTTTTTGAACCAGGGTTCTACAATACTAATAGATCTCATTGTTAGAAGGCTATTTCTTGATACAGTTCTGTGATTCAATACTTTTAATTATCTTTTTATTACAACATGTACCAGGTCCTAACATGCAGAGGATTTACTGATAAGGCCATATACCACTTGTATTGCATCCTTTTATAGTCATTTTTATAATGGTATCTAACTAATAAAATGTTATCTTATTCATTCAACTTGTGTGTAATAAATCAACACCCTATTCTCTTTCTTGCCATGCAGATATCAGTAGAAGTATGTGTGACTGTGTGCATGTACAAAACCTGATGATGGTGCTTGCATACAAATGGAAATTAGCTTAAGAGCATTTCATTAATGAAAGTATAGCCATTTGCTTGAGACCTGAGTAAAATTAATATTCTAAATAAAATAACATGGGCTTTGTTATGCCTCATGCAAATGTTTTATGATGCTTGGAAAAGATATAGCACAGCCTTGTTTTTCTTTTATTCCAGGCAGCAGTCTCATGTCACTAATGAAATAAATATAAACTGTGTAGGTTGTTTTCTCCCCAATCATTTTTTAACTGTATGATATACATATTGGTAGAGTAAAGAATATCCTATACTTTGCATTTGGCCTCAAGAAAGAAGCAATTTCTTTGGAAGTTAGGCAGACAAGCAGACAGCCTTGCTGGCCCCCTGGACAAATTGTCAGTTAGTTGGGGGGTTCTTCTCCATGCTTCTGGAAGGGGTGGGACCTTGGGCAGAAGGGCCCAGTCTAGACAGACAGCCCTCAGTGTAACCCAGACTATGCTCCTCTTCACTGCCATCAGGAGTATGCCCAGGGCTGCAACCGTGATTTAAAAGGCCCGAGGTGCCACCTGTCTCCACTGCCACAAATCTGGGGCAACTGCCCCCTTTGCCTCCCCACTCCATCGGTGGGCCTGAAGGTAGGCTACCACTATTACAAAGATATGATAAAATGACACACACATGTCAGGACATTGATGTGGGTTCCTTCTAGGCTTTCTCAGCCCATAAAGATGGTTTAAGCTTAAAAATATCTTTACAAATATTTGAAGAAAGTGTAAAATTAATATTTGGCTCTTACTGACTACAGTAAAAATCTATCACAAATGAAATGAAGGTGTCATGTGGCAGGAAAAGTTATTGTGACTTTCCTCATACTTTCCTAATCCCAGTGGCCATAGAGTTTCAAGACAAATTTTTTTTAAAAAAATTGTTAGTACAACATTGAGAAAAATTGAGATATGATGGTTACTTTTTATGAAATGTAATATTTACAGTATGCACAGCTTACTAATGCATTTAATTTGAAACAGCTCAAGTTGTGCCCATGAAAGCTCATGATACCATCTACATGTTTTGTTAGTCTTTAAAGTGCTACTAGACTATTTGTTGTTTAAGTTTTTTCTAATCTACATAGATCAGGTTGGCCTAGCTGTGGAAGTGTCTTCACTTAAATTTTGGCTCTTGCTGATGTAGGTGCCTTTTTACACTGATTTAGTAGAGTCAGTGTAGACACTCTGTTACTTACATCGACTGTGGCTGGATTTCAGGAGCTGTTTCACAGTGCCCCCACTCTGACAATATAATGGATACAAGCGCTCCTGGTGAGAATGTGCAGTGCCTACAGAAGGAGCCAGGTGTGTGTACACAGAAGCAGTGTAATAAGTGTGGTGACTATATGATAATGTACATTAAGATAATATAATTTTGTAGTGAAGACATGGCTTTAGAGGAGTAAGAAATGTGGTTGTCCACATCTTGTGCCCTGAGGGAGGCAGAGCGTGTGCCATCATGGCGAAGTGATGATGATTCTTTGCTGAAAGTGTAGCTGTGCTTGGCACAATAATGGCAGTATTGAGTTCCCAACAGGGTGAGGTACCAAGAGAATAGGAGCATAAATATTTATAGTAAAGAGTGTGTGTGCGTTCATGTGTGGGCAAGATATTTGCTTAATTTTTTCACCGGCCTGAAACCTGGAACAATCCACGTGTGTGGGTGGGTTGGTTGGTTTTTGTATGGCAGTGCCATGAAATGTGCCTTGAGTTCTACTGCAGTTATTTTATAATAGATATGTTTTGTTATTGCCTTATTTTTTTAATGTGCATTTGTGGCACTAAAACCACTCATTGCCAGGGCTGTTAACTAAAAGGAGAAAGATCTCTACTCCTGTTTTTTAAAGTAACTGTACAAAATACAAGGTTATTACAAGATGGCAACTTTTTTGTTTTTAGAAAATGTATTTAATATTTTATTTGCCAGTGGTTGTGTAAACATCTTTCCATGCTAACATCACCCCAGCTTGTTTTTGACAGTTGCACAACTGATTGCATGGTTTAGCTAGGGACCAGTGAGCTAGCCTGCTCAATACCATGTTTTGTATTCAGCTACTAAACTCTAGTAAAGGACACAATGTTGTTGTTTTTTTCCTGTGCTCAAATTCACAAAAGGTACATTTGTGGTTTTGGATGGATGGTCATGAAATCAGACAAAAAATCTTGGGGTGAAAAATCTTTGTTTTTCTGTTGTCAGACATTACCACACAGGTCTACAGATTAATAAATTGTATAAAGAAATGTGTTAGTATTCAATCAAAATATTTTCATTGTAAATTGGGTCGCGAGTCATCCCACTGATCTGAACAATAAGTACATGCTTACAAGTGCTTTGTGGATGATTATATGTCCACATCTTTTGACCACCCTCCCAGAACTATCTGTGGTGCTACCCAAATTTTTGACAATTGTCACCTAATTGATGTCCCATCCAGACAGGTTAATATTGAACTGATTATAATCTGGATTTGAAGATGCTTGATGGTAATGGCAAAGAATTTCATTTTATGCAGATTAATTACCATGCCTGTGTGTTGTGCTTATTGCCCGAGCAGACTGTCCATCCGCACTGGGCAAGATGCTTTTGTTCTATTTAGTATGTAATCTGGCAAAGAAATATTGGTGGGGATGGGATAGGCTTATTGGTCAAGTATTTTGGGTGGGAATTACAGCAAATGTTTGGCCTTAAAATTCATGGCTATAATATTTGATTCTTAGAACTTTTTTAAATTTTGCACTTGCATTAACATTTTTTCAATAGTGTGTTTTATTTACAAGTGAATGTGTATAAGCAAATAGCTAGTTTTTTTTCTAAAAGTTCTATAGTAACATGGGTTTTGCACCTTTTAAACTCATTAATTTTTCTGATTTTTTTTTAAGATTACACTACTGAGCTAAGCAATGAATGGCTGTTCAATTTTGATTTTTGTTTATTGTGCTGAAATTTTATTATTAATCATTGAAATTAATCTAAGCTATAAAATGCCTTCTTTTTTCCCACTTTAAGAAGATGCCTACATAATTTCCCGATGGAAAATAAGCCACTAAAAACAAAATAGAAAGCCCCTAATGCAAAGCAAATTCCCTTGTGTGGTACTGAAGACTACACTAAGTTGTTACTTTATCCTTAACTTATTCTCTTCTGCCAGAGTAGTTTTGCCGTGTGTATGGTACAAGAATGTTGAGGACTGATCTAATTACTATGCTTTAGGAATGAACTTTTAAGATTAACACCTGGGGTCCTAGTGAGAGAGATGAAAAACATGGTGTGGTATTTTGATGTAAAATGTGAGTTTATTCACTGAAGGTAAAACTTAGACTGGAGTAAAATTAGCATGAGATTAACTACTATTTTTCCAGCATCCATCCATGTGCTAACTAGCTAACACAATCAAGTAAAAAATAGAGAGCTTTACCAATAGAGCTTATAGTTTAAATTGTACATGGAAAAAGCAAGTGTGTCAAACTGACAAGATGTTGGGATGAAGGCCAAAGGTGGCAAAAAAATCATAAGGTTACTCAACAGGGCACAAACACCGAGTGATAGTCTCACCCTTTTTTAGGATGAGTCGTCGAATCAATGCCCCTATTTATTGTTTTAACTTCCTTAAATTTGGGGAGATTCATCAGAACACAGTTTTATATTTACATTCTAAAAATAATTATAATTATTGTGAAATGTTAATTCAGTAACAGTTGCCAGATGGTTCACGGATAATAATGAGAGATGTACTGACGCCTATATTCCTCATGGAAGTTGTAGGAGTCTGCATCCTGCCATCAGAAAATAGATGTCAGGAAAGTGGGGATGTCAAAGAAGGATGTGATTGAACCAACTGTACTACATTTTTGTTGCTGATTTATTTATGGGATTTCTAGGCTGGTAGCTAGAGACTAAGGGCTGCAAGAATTCCCCTTCCACAGTCCTACTGAAAAGATACTGGTGGAACCTAGTACTCTCTATCCAAATTGAAGAATATTACTCACTTTTGTTTCTAGCAAATCATAAATGCATTTTTCAATATGATGAAACTTAAGCCATTGCCATCCAGGTGTCCTTGAGGTGCAAGGCACAGAGGGAAAGATAGTCGCCATTGAAAAAGAGATACTTTTTTTTTTATTGGAAAGCAGAAAAAAGTTGGTACATGTAGCAGAATTCTTAATGCTGCCTCTTTAAACTGATAGTCTTGTGTGTTCTCTGCTACCTGATTTATCAGCATCACATCTGTTCTCGGACCAAGTGGCAGCATATAAATATTGTAAGGCAAGTGAGATGAAACAGAGCCCTGGGATTTCTTTCATGCTAGATCTGTGTAAGTGTGGAAGTAAAAAGGTCTGTCGATTCATAGTAACATGCCAGAAGGGATCTAACCAAGAATAGGCAGCCCAGAAGTGGCAGGAAAAAGGAAGAGTATTGATATTTATTAAAACTGTCTTTTCCAAATAGGTAGTGTATTTATACTTGTCAATGGCACAGTCACTAACATCAGCCAATGAAAAATTTTGGGGGCTTGTTCAGAGATTAATAAGAGGAGATAGTGTCTTTAGGCTGCTTTTTTGAGGCTGGGCAGCTTGGCTCACTAATGACCTACAGATATTGTCAGCATTCTATCTGAAATCAGTTGCTCCTCTCAATCCAATTCACTGTTGAGACATCCACGTTATATTACCAAGTATCTTTTTCAGACTTGGTAGAGAGGCCTCAGGATGGACGTATTTACAAGTGATCCCTGTAAGTCAAGGTTGAGACATTTCAGTGTACGAGGTACTTTGGGGTAAATTGCACTATTTGCTTTTCTGTGGCAGTGGAAAGAGAGGTTAAATGTCTCATGCTGTCAGAATTTTTTCCCATTAAACTCATTGAATGAATAAACAGGTGGGAGTCACATACACCTTCGCTGTAACAGCCTGCTTGTGACTTTTGAGACGTATGCAACCACGTGGAAAAATGTGCACAATTGATTGTATGTGTCATGCTATCTGGAGTGGCTTGTGGCTGTGAATGTCAGTCTTGGGGCACACTGTCAAGAAGCCTAGTCGTATGTTCTACAATTAGATTTCATCAACCTAGTAACAAGTGTGAACTCCTAAAGCACTATACCAGTCTATCAATCTATGGATCACAGGAAGTCCCCTTGGGCATTCCAGTCTATATTGCTACCCACTCAAGCTGGATTTAATGATCAATGTTTGCTATGCACCAAAGATCACAAAATGTTCAGGTTGCTCCCAGTCCCAAGAGACCAGTCACTTTTCCAGACCAATTTGTACCTTAGTTCTCATACCAAAGAAAACACTTGTAGCCAATCGTATAGTAAACTATCTATAGACTTATTAACGAAGAAAAGGAAATGAAAGTTATTACAAGTCAAAGTAGGAAACCATATATAAACTAATGAGTTGCAGTCTATGGTTCCAAAAGGTGACAGAGTTATAGAAATCTCTCTGTTCTGAATGGCTCTTTGGGTTAACCAAGTCTCTTCTTGGGGAATCTTTGATTCTGTTTCATAGTGCTGGCCCTGTGAGAGTCCAAACAAGAAAAGATGGAAAAATTCATTATTTCCTTTAAGAATTCAAGGTGATGGGATGAGTCCTGCATGTAGCCTCTTCATGGGTGTAAGGGGCAACTAACAAAGTGTAAGTACTGCAGTCTCCCACAATGGCCAATTAGTTTTGATAGATGGTCTTAATGAGCAGGAGAATTCCTCTTCACTGGGTTCACAGTTTCAGACCACACTTTTTTCCAGTTAGAAAGCAAAAACTTAAAGTGCCTAAAGCATGTGATAAAGCTATTATAATTTGAGATTAGTGCATGCAACAATTATGACAAGGTTAGGCCAGAGGGCTGCTACAGAGTGGGAAAAGGCCTGCTACTTAAGTGTGGAGGTCTACAGGGAAATTAGGAGCAGCTGGTAGGGAGCTGGCCCAGGCAGATTGGGCTAGCTGACTCCGTCAGGCCTGCTGGAGGCCTTTAAAAGCCACCCCAGTTAGAAAGGGGGGGAAAGAGGGGAGGAGGGAAAGAGAGTGAGAGGATGGAAGGAGAGGGAGAGGATGAGAGAGAGAGAGAGAGAGAGAGAGTTTGAGGCAAAGCTATAACAGTTATAGAGCTAGAAACAGCAGGGGAGGAAGTCCCAGAAGGAGTGGCTGGGCTCCCTACCGAAAACCAGCTGACAGCCCCAATCCCTGGCAAAGGGAGAAGTCTGCTAGTCCAAACGGTGGCCAGGGTAAGAGGGATCTTTGCCACACAATTTACAAACATTTCATAAAGTCTAAACACAGGGGGTATTGATCTTGTAACAATTTTAACCATTCTGACTCATAAGTGAAACAGATTGATTCCAGCAATGAATTTGCCAGAGCTCAGCTGAGGCCTACTGCCTGATCTATCAGCATCGCAGTATGTACATGACTACCTTACTCTGAAGGAACAGTGTAACCGCGTCATACATTTTCAGAATCCAAAATAGCAACAACTTTCAGGAGATCATCAATGCAGCATTCAGTAAAATACATTAAAAATGGGGAAGTAAGAAAATGGACCAAATTTTCTAACTATAGACTGACTCAAACTGGGATCACTAATCCATTCACTCCCAGTTTCAGGATAGAGGTGTCCAGTAGACTCAAATCCTCCGATCTAAACAGGTTCTTGTGGTTTTTGGTTCCAGATCCAATGCAAAATGTAAAAATAGCTATTTTTTAAAAATCTAGTTTATTATACGTTATATGTAGATGCTTCTTTGTAGCTAATTAGAATAGATTCTGGTACCTCTTAAGATGGGCATGCTGAAAGCCCCACCAATAAAAGAACAGACCATCAACTTTTTCTTGCTTTGCTTAAAAAAATTGTACCACTCTCAGACTTTAAATCAGAGCTTAGGTTCTGAACTACAAACATGTTTTCCTGTGTTAGGGGGTCCTCTTGACCATGGATTGGATTCCTTATGTCAGGAACAATTGACAAGTGATTTCCCTTGTTGATCTTATTAGCATCGCTATGTCATATCTCTGTGCAGCTGAATTAAAATATAAACACAGGGAAAATATTTTCTGAACTTCCAAATCCACGTGAGTCAAGGTTGGCTTGAAAATTTAGTAACCAAAAAAAAATCTTTCTAGGTCAATGTTCCATGATAGCAGCTGAAATACAACTACCTCCAACCTGTTCATTGCCTTATTTTCTGATAATTCATTTGATCTTTTACTCCCATTCCCAATTCTCAAAATTTGTTTTCTTTGTCTGATCTGCATTTCAGAGCCACTCTATTTCCTGTTGCTGATGTGCCTGGGAATCTTGTATGTCAATAACAATGAGAGCTTCAACCCACAGTACAGATCTATAGACACGTTTTTTCTTATTCTTTGGCTGTGGGTCCCTGTGTTTAATACATTGTGGGTAACCATGAGCTCCATGAGCCTGAGATTGGAGAATTCTTACACTGTTGGTGCAGCACAGGAGTAAAACAGGGGACGCAGACATGGCCAAAGGGACCCCATTTGTAAGTGGCATTGTGGACTGATTGCTTCTCCGGTTCTTTCTTATTGATGCATGGCCTGAGTCCAAATCCTTTAGAGTCCAGAGTTGATCCTTCCCTTCTTCTGTGAATGTTCATGTTTAGGGTGACCATCCCTTTTTTACCAGAACTGTTCCTTATTTAACCTCTTTTCCAGATGTCCCAATTTTTTTTTTAAAAAAAGGGGCAAATTGTCCTGTATTTACACACTGCTTGCTGGTCCTTGAGTTCCCCTGTCAGCAGAGCTACAGCAGCCTCCTATTTGTGGCTAGTAGTAAAGGCAGGCAGCAGCACGTGGGGTCTGGAATCAGGCAGGGTGCCGAGGGAGAAAGATAGATAGAAACCAGGTAGTACTGTAGGAGTCTGTGTGTGTATATACACTGAGGGGTAAGGTGTACGGGTATGGGGTGAGTGAGGAATGTGTCTCCCCTCCCGCTGTGGAGGTCTGCCAACCGTCCCAGAACATGGGGCTAAAACCCTGACTGCTGGCACCCTCGCCCCTGTGTTGAAACCCCTTTCTCAGGTGCCCCCACTACTGGCTACAGCCCCGTACCCTGGCAGCCTCCTCACCCATCCAGTGACAGCCCATTCCTCGGGTGAGTCCCTATTCCCAGTGGCCCTAATCTCCAGCACTTGCGCTAAAGGCCCATCCCTGCTCCTCCCACCACCCAAGCCATGAATGGTGGCGCTCTAGCTGGGAGTGTCCGGGCTTAATCCAGCATGCTCAGAGCTCCTCATGGGCAAGAAATCTCCAGAGCCCACAGGCAGAATCATGGCCAGAGTAACCTTCTGTGGGCTTGGAACCAAACGTTTGGGTGCGCCCTCTGGGGGATAATGTAGCAGGGTATTGGGATGCCAGTCCCCAGAGCACGGGTACAGCTAGAGGCAAAGGGGCATGGATGGCAGGGGCAGCCCCACTCCACTCAGGCCAGCCAAGGGCATTATTTACAAACTGGCAGTTCTCAGGCACACAGTGTTCCATCTGGACCTTTGCTTCCAGCATCCCCTTTCCCTCAAGGGCAGGGCCATACTGTGCCCCACAGCCCCTTGACTCAACATTCCCTGACTCCATATGACCAGAGCTCCCCACAGCCCTGCCAGAAGTATGGCACTGTGAACATCACCCCTGCCCACTCTCCCTAGTCCTCCCACACACATTTTCTTTCCTGCCACTTCACATCCCAGCACTCACACAACAAGTCCCTCCTAGAGATCCACTCCCCCATGCCCTGCCTCTGGGCCACTCTCACTGACCCTGCTGGGAGGTGATTGTGTCTTCTATGCTGAGCTGGCAGCATAGCCAGCACTGTTCCTGAAGCGGGGAATCGCTCCAACTCCTTGGGATCGGCCAAACCATGCTGGGCTCCATCTAGACATGCTTGCCTGGAGGGGCCCAGCCAAGCCCCCATAATATTCACCCAACACACACCTGAGGCTGGCTAGGATTCTGCATCACTCCCAGGCAACTGAAACTTGTAAATACTGTAAATAAAACCTGCACACCAGTATCTATCTCCTTTCTTTTTCAATCGTTCCTTCTGGGTACTCACAAATATATCTGGTGTAAGACCCACAAAAGGTTAACTCAGCCCTGAATTTCACCAAATGTCTGCTGTTCTATCCATCCCATGTTTACCCTTAGTTTTGTTTCAGAAGTTCTGTAACATGAGCACTGTAAAATTTTGTTGTGTACATGGTAACATACTTCTGTGATCAAATTTATGATAGGCAGCAGTGGCAGCAATTACTCTGAGCAACTTGAATCATTGCTGAGTGAAGCACTGCCAGGCTACCATCACATGAAGTTAGTTCAATCTTTTTTTCTAGAAATGTCACACAAGCTTGTCTCACAATGTTCTTTTAATGATGATGTACAAAAACAGGTTAAGTTTTTTTAAAAGGACTCTTCAGTAAGTGATAACAGTCAGGTTATATGTTAAACGTGGTGCACATTTTTCAATTGCTCATGGTGGCTATAATGACATTACTCAACATTTTACACTGTTTGTGTAGAAAAACTGAAAGACTTCTGCCGATTTGTCGATCATGAGTATTCTAAATTGCTTGAGCAGGGCAGTACACAATTCCTTTCTCTTGGACCAGTACTAGACAAAATTTTGTTGATTTTTTTTTCTCCATGGGTTCAAGGCATATTTTCTCTCTCCAGACAAATGCCCAACACTGCTCAAGAAAGTCTTTAGTGGTCTTTGTACAAAACTGTAGCTTGCTTTTGCTAGCAAGTAAACAGCCACCTTTCAGAAGATGGTAGAGGCAATTGAGAAAAACGACTCATTGGGACAGAGGTTGCACTGAGTATTCTTGCCCTTCAAAATAATGTATCACAGAGGCTCAGAGAAAGATTTGACGCATCATACACTAGGACCCTGTTGCATTCTTTGGTCAAGAGCGGGGAAATTGGCAAACAAGAATTTTCACAATGCCGCCGAGAAATTTTATTCAACGTCTCTGAAGTACTTGGAACACTGGAAACCTGCCTTTTAGTGCACAGCAAAGTTTGAATGGGCCTGATGTGGGATAATATCCAAAGTAGTCTTACCATTTGCCACACAAGAATTCCCACCCTAAGTTTGATAGATGAGACTTGTCTTTTTGATGAATGGACACATGCAAAACCAATAATATCCTGTCACATGTCTGACCGGAACACTCAGAAAACACCCATTTCTGAAAGGTGGCAGAACGTTTTTCAAGAGATGGACAATAAAGCAGTAGAATACTCCTATCTGGCAGAGGAAGTTAAATGCATTTTGTGTTTGCCAGGCACCACAGCCCTTGTTGAACATGTCTTTTCAGTAATGAATGCAGTTTAGTCACCTAAAAAATCACGTCTTAGTGTGTCTACCATGAAGGCTATTTTGTTTGGTGTGAGTGAATTTTGACCTAGATTGTTTTATGACAAGCTGCTAAAACTACAAGCAGATCCTTCACATAACAAATACAGTCCACAAGAAGTGTCACACTGTAGTGGACAGCAAGATGAAGACAAGGCAGGCACTTCTAAAGAACAGTAACCACTTAATTGTAAGTATATGTTTTAATTTTTACCTATTATTAGTTATAATAATGTAGATATCTTTTTAATGGCTGCTCAGTCAACTTAATGTTGTTTTGAACGTTTGTACTACATAGATCTGATTGATTGATTGCCATTGAAATTGCTTATATCAGAGCAATTTTACCAGGTATCCTGTATTTGGCATAGGGAACTATGGTCACCCTATTCAAGTTAGATTATTGTTAGTCAGTCTACAAGGGTTACTCAGTTACACACTGTTAGAAATTCCACTCTGGGGAATCCTTTTGCTTTCCCAGCGTGGGACTTACATTATGCCTAGGATACCAGGCTTCAAAAATTGTTTTCTGCTCGGGGTGAAAATAATTGTCAGGACTTACCAGTATGTTGGGGGCTTTGACAACATGTGGAGGGGGCACTACCTGGCCTCGGGAAGGGGTGAGGCTAATGCATTTTGTGTGTAGCTGCGTTATTTCAAAATAAGATATTTCGAAATAATGCTGTAGTGTAGACATTTCTGTAGAGGCAGCTGGGAACCTCAGTCCCTTTTAAATTACCTGCTGGAGCCTATTGGTGGGAGCCTTTTTGGGGTGGGGAAGCAAAAAGGGCAGCAATATTAACATTGTCTGATTGTCTGTGTATGGACCAGTACTGGCAGCCGGTTCTTACCGGTATGCTGTACCAGCCAACTTTCACCTTTGCTCCTGCTGCAGCTCGTTTATGGTCAGCGATGACCCTAGTGCTGCCTTGCCCTGGAGAAGTTTCTATTTCTGCTAAGTATTGTATCTACTGCTATTTTTCCAGAAGAATGTGGCAGGTGTGGTAAAGAGTGACAAGCTGCAGCCTCCAAAGATGGTGTTGACTTACACCACTCTAGACCGAGCACTGTCATTTCTTTAGCTGTTTTGTCCTCTGCATAAGGAGTCACCTAGACTGTTTGTTGCCACAGCAGAATGAGTCCAAGGCCAAGCTGTAGTCTCACAGATTCTCTAAGTGGATCTCTTGCTGTATCTTTCCCTGAGTTAGCATGGCTTCTTCCTCCATGTGCGAGAAGGTCTCACTCTACAAGGGCACATGCAGACTCAGTAGCAGCACACGAAGAGGTGCTCTTGTTTGATATTTGCTACAGGGAGCTCCATCGACACATTCAGCAAAAGTTATGCCTTGGTTCAGGATGCACCATTTGGGACAGTGGTTCTGCCTGTCAGCCATCCACAATGGAATTCATGTAGGAATCTGCACTTGAAGAAGAAAAGTTATTTAGTTTGTTGATGTAGCTAGAGTTCTTTGAGATGTGTAGTCCCTCTCTATAGTCCATTATCCATTATCTCAGACTAGATTTGCAGTAGACAAGGAAATGGCCTTATTCTTGGTGCAGAGGATGAGGAGAATGAGCACAGATACAAACCAGCAGATGCTATTTGCAAGAATTCTCAGACTCAAGAGCATGGAGCATGTGCATACTCCCAGTAGAATACAGATAGAGCACACATCTTGAAGAATTCCAGTTACCATAAAGTAACTTTCTCTTTTTCAGTCTGGAAGCTTATTTAAATTTAGCTAATTTCTTTTATGGATAGAAAAAGTTTAGTTTTTGTCTATTTATTTGTATTGTGGCAGGGCTTAGGAACCCTGATTGAGGATTCGAGTCTCTGTGTAGGGGCACTGTACAGACAAGTAGGAAAAAAGACAATCAATGCCCCAGAATGTGTATACTAGCTTAACAAACTTTTGAACCAGCTGAGAAATGGCATGGGACTGGTGAAAGGCTAAGGCAACAAAGTGAACTGAGTAGAGCAGAACACGAGAAGACACAGCTTTCCAATTCTTCAAATAATACTGGATAGAAGTGATTTGTAGGCACCATGGCAGAAGTAATAATTAAGAAGAGGGTAAAATAGTGGCTCTATAATGTTGATGGGGAGAAGTGAGCAGTAAGGTGATTAAAGTTGTCATAAAAGGCAGAGTGAAAATAGGGGTTGATGGTCTGTGTGTGGCAGAATGTTGAAAAGTCTTAAATACACAGAAGTGACAAACAAATCTGGGAAAGGGAAATGCTTGGCAGAAATGTCAGACAGGACAAGATGAAGGAATGGATGGAAGGACATGGGCCTTCCCTGCAGGGCTACATTTGTGCACTGATAGCTTAGTGACCTTAAAAGTCACTTATGTGGATAAGAGGGACCTTGAGATAATGTGCAGAGCCACAAGAACTGGAGTCCAAAGATGAATCCTTAGGAGCACCCTCTGAAACTGGGAGAGAGTCCACCAGAGAAAATACCAAAGAAGCAATCTGGGGAGAGGGGAAAGAGTCATGTGGGGATGGAGCCTCAGAAACTAATCGAAAGAAAGGGTTTCAAGAATTTAGGTAGTGGTTGATGATTTGAGGAGCTACTAAAAAAGTCAAGGAAGATGTGGATGAAGTGTATGCTCTAAGACTGGACAGGAAGGTGTGTGAAGGTTTGGTTTTTTTTGTTTTTTGTCACAGTGCAGTGAAGGTTTATAATGGGTAAAATGTACAATTTTACGTCTTTCTCGTATTTAATCCAGCTTTTATTATGTAGGAGGAAAATATTTGTTCTTCAGCTGTATGTATTTGAAATAAGCCTTAAACAACTGGGAAAGCAGAAAAATAAGTGCATTGCATAGACCTTGAATCTTCCTCAGGTGGTTAGATGTTCTAAATTATTTAAAAAAACATTTTTTTTCCCCTTGCTGGCAGCTTGGAGATGTTGTGGCAAAGACTTAAACATGCAGTTATCAACCACTTCTTTAAATATGTAAGAAATATATAATAGAAATAATCATACTACAAGTGCAGCTCTTCACTATCATGCAAGTGGAAAAAAGGCAGAATGTCTTCAGGTTTATCATTGTTGTATTTAACAACAACATTGGCTTTTACAAAGGAAATATACCGCTAGCATTCTCACTAGTCTGTTGTCCCTTGACACTGAATAGATATTGTGAGTCAGTAAAGTTTCCTTTTAATTTTCTCTGACACTCTGACAAGTGTCTAGGATAACAAGCTGCTGCTGAAATGTGTTCTTTGTATTGAATCTCACTATGAAAAAGCAGGTAAGATGGAATTGTTCTCCCTTGTTGTCATAAGAGCAATGTTACATGCAAATCAAGCATTAAGAGTCCAGTTTAATTCTGAGAAACAAAGTCCCCTCTATGAAAATTCATGAAACTTTGATTTCTATATATCTTTGTTGAAATTGTTTTTGAAAATTCTGGAAAGATCTATAGTGGCTGATGAGCTGCCCAATATTTTAAAGAAATCCAATTAAAATTATGAAAGCTCTTTTTAAAACTACCACACTACTTAATTCTGGTGATTTACTTATTACATTGGAAACATCTTGGCTTTCATCTGGGCTAAAGTGAGAGCTAACTTTATCTTTTTTGTATCAGGGTGTGTCTTCACCACAGAGCTCCACAGGATGATTGGCACTTTCATGTGAATGGCCCACACTGCCAAGACAGAGTCAAGAGTGACCAATTAACTGCATCCCCCTAGTGCTGAACACATGTTCATGTGGGGGGCTTGGACTTCTGGAATCATAACCTATGATTTATAGCACTGCAGGAAGCTGAGCCACTTGGATGCTTTCCTACTGAATTGTGGGAGAACTTGTCTCCCAGGGAATTGTGGGAAGGCCCTGGAGAACTATAAGTGCTTGAAAGGTTTAGCCTAAGATCATACTGTGAAGTGGGTGAATTCCCAGCCTCAGTATAAACGGCACATAGGCTTTAGCCTACAATCTGAAAGCCCAGTTATCTCAGGTGCAAAGCACTGCCACATTCAGGTGAGAGGGCTTTGTGAGGAGAAGGGTTAGGTGCAGCACTCAAGTAAGAGCCCCAATAAACTATGCAGTGAAGAGAAGCCCTCAGAGATGGCTCTATTTTGCATGTTATTCTCTCATCATGAATATCCTTTCATGCTTATACTCCAATAATACTCATTTAACAGCTATAGAAATATACAATTGTCATATAATTGTCTGGGAATGGGAGGTTTATGTTGAATATATTGATTTATAATAACTCCTGGAACAAATGTAAATGAAACTACTGCACCTCATCAATTTTGGAAGTCTTCT
This sequence comes from Pelodiscus sinensis, assembly GCF_049634645.1. NCBI lineage: Eukaryota > Metazoa > Chordata > Testudines > Trionychidae > Pelodiscus > Pelodiscus sinensis. The sequence goes on from NC_134715.1 coordinate 106,461,970, forward strand.
GTAATGAAGAATTGAAGTAAATATAATATTTGAAATCTAATAGTGAATGTTATTTGAGTGCCAGAATACCTCAAGATCTGATTTCCTTTTACTCTGTTGAAGATTGATTAATTTTTTAAGTGCTAATAGAGTTTCACTGTTGTATAAGGCATGGAATAAGATACAGTCCTGTCTTAAGGAATTTACGAGATAGACAACCTAAAATAAACAGGAAGATTCAGAGGTTCTGACTTGCATTGCATCATTATTTTCTCTCTCTATCCTCCCTTTCATCTCATTTTGAGTAATGTGAATGGGTGACAACTATTAGAAGGGCAAGTTAGTGCTTCAGAAGGATTTGAAGGAGGAGAGGCTGGATGCTAGAAATGCTGGAAAAAAGGGAGATCTAGGCAAAACAGTGGGTATTCTAAAGATTGTATTTTACTTTGTTACTATACCAGTTATACAAAATAGGGACAGCAACACTGATGGAAGTCTGATTGCTTATTTGTTGCAGAGGGGGAATTTGCTATGAAGATTTTGAGTTTTATCTTGACAAGTGATCTTATGGAAGTCACTTCATTTATCTGTGCTTCAGTTTACCTATCTACACTATGTGGGGAAAAAGCTTGCCACCATTGTAAAGGTCTTGGAAGGCTTGAAATGTACAGAATATGCAAGGTGGTGGTGGTAGAGGTAGTCAAACTGATACGGAAGTGAGGCTCCTTTTCTGATTATCTCTGACCTCTTTGGATACCCAGTCACCCTTGTTCAACTCTTGGTGCTTCCTCAGTATTAAATGCTAGAAGATTTACCCAGGGTTGCTCAGGTCCTTAATTGAATTAAGTTTGGGATGTGGGTGTTCTTTTAACAAAAGGAAAATGTACTTGTGTAATCCACATACCTAGTGTTGTTCACTGTCCCATGCGGTGGAACATAGATCACAGCAACAGCTAAGATCAAGACCCTCTACAGCATAGGCTGGCAGATAGCTAGATTTTACCTCAGAGAGTAGAGGCTCCTATACTCAGCTCCTAAGGTCCCAGCTTCAAATCCTTCCGGTGGCAATTACACATGCTTTAAATAAATGATTGTATTTTTCAAACAGTGTGTTATTCTATGAAGTTAATTTTTATTTCAGATTTCTTTTTAAAATATATTTAAAAATGAAATGGAAAATTTTAACAAATGGAAATTCCATCAAGTGTATCTTTTAATCAGTTACCGATGCATGAGGACCTGCCTGTTTATCCTGTCACGTTAATTTGCTTCACATCCTTCGGTGAGGGACTTTGTCAAAGGCTTTCTGGAAGTTCTCTATGTCCCCCTGGATCGCTCTTGTCCACATGCTTATTAATCTGCCTCAAATAATTCTAATTATTAGAGGCTTTATGTAAAGGGACATAAAGCCATGTTGGTTCTTTCCCAACAAATTAGGTTAATCTATGAGTCTGATAATCTCTTCTTTAGTATAGTTTCATCCAATTTGCCTGATACGCTCAAGTTAGGTTTTTCAGCCTGTAAGTGCCAGGATCATCTCTGAAGCCCTTTTAAAAATCAGTGTTTTTTAGCTATTCTCCAGTCATCTGGTACAAATGCTGATTTAAGTGATAAGTTATGTACTACTATTTCTAACTATTCGTATTTGAATTCCTTCAGAATTCTTGCAGGAATACCGTCTGGTCTTGGTAGCTTATTACTGCTTACTGTATCAATTTTTCTCCACTCTTATTCTTATTCTGAATTAAGTGTCTACATATGGGCTACGTCTATAATGGCATGATTTTCCGCAAATGCTTTTAACGGAAAAGCACTTTTTGCAGAAAAGCGTCCGTGTCAATCTAGATGCGGTTTTGCGCAAGAAAGCCCTGATCGCCATTTTTGCCATCGGGGCTTTTTTGCGCAAAACAGTTTTCAGCTGTCTACACTGGCCCTCTTGCGCAAAAACATTTCCGGAAAAGGGCTTTTGCCCGAGTGGGAACGTCAAAGAATTTGCGCAAGAAGCACTGATTTCGGACAGTAGAACGTCTGTGCTTTTGTGCAAAATCAAGCGGCTAGTGTAGACAGCTGGCAAGTTTTTGTGCAAAAGCAGCTGCGTTTGTGGAAAAACTTGCCAGTCTAGACACAGCCATGGAGTTAATCAGGAATAGTTAATCCGTTCTTATTCCTAAAGCCCAGTGAAAAATCACAGAATTCACAACAGTACCATTAAGCATCACATTTCACAGAATATGCACAATTGTGCTGTGATTTTTTTCCCCCAACAGTGGGAAGATGAAAGTGGATACTGTGCATGCTGACATGTGCTTGATGTGGTTTGTAGTGTGTGGTAGTATCATGTAGGGCCCTCAGTTTGGGGAGAGACTTGGCAGACAATTTTATGAGAGTCACGGTAGCTAGTGCTGCCATTGCTTGAAGCACAAGCAGCAGTGGCTTCTTTGGGGAGGCAGAAACCAAAATCTCCCTGCACTGGTCTTATGCTCAGTGCAGCTCATAGCTCGCAGCAACATCATGTTGGACCAGCAGATCTAAGGGGACTCGACGCCATTTTCATGCAAGACACCATAGCTAACACTGCCATTGCTCGGAACACACACTGTGAGCTGCATGAGTGACATGTGTGAATTACCTTATCGACCCACTCACCCCTGCAGCCGTATCTGCTTATGTTCTAAGAGGCAGCAGTGCTGGCTACTTTGTCTCTCATCAAACAGTCTCCTACCCCTGAACTTCTGCTCAAACATGACACTGTTGTACATTATGATTTACAAGGAGCGTGAAACAGGTGCACTTCCACCTCCCTGCTGTTGGAAAATTTGTGATATTGGGCTAACTTCATGATTCCATGCAGTCCAGGAATCTGACTTTTTTTTCCCAGAATCCTACTTTATTCCAGATTAATTTTCATGTGTAGACAAGTCCTGAAATTGATGCATTTGGATTGATTCTTCTCAGCAGAAAACCCCCATTCCAGCCTGCTTTGAAACCGTGACATGGAAGATCTCTTTGCTAACACCACTTGGTGTTGTATAAGGATGGAAATTATGCAGTTATTTACATGTAGAAATAGCTATGAAGTAAAGTTTTTATTTTTTAGAAGACTAAAACTATTCCCCACAAGAAAATGAAAGGACTCTTCCAAAAAAGAAAAAAAAACTTGTCCAAAAGAATTAGAAGTGCCGTATTGTTAAAGAGGGTATGTGTATAATTTATTAGTACAGTAAGTGTCAACGAGCCAGTAATGGGGAAGTTGAAGGCAATGAATGAATGAATGAATATTAGCTCAGGCGTTAGTTGGTAAATGACTTTGCCAAAACAAAAGTGAAGCAACACTGGACTTCATGGATCTAGGTCCAGCAGCAGTAGGGGTTTGATCTGCTGGATAGCTCAGGAGAATCAAGTCTGAAACAGTGGTGGCAGGAGTCCGTGCCCGCTCTCTTCCCCTCCCCCTCCCCCTCCCCCCACCTGACTCCTTCTGCCTGAGTCGCTGCTCCTGGCCGAGCTAGATGCTGGAGAAGACCAAAAGCAGGCCCCCGTCCTGGGGCAGGTGAAGGGTTTGTGGCTCCCCACAGCTGCCCACACTGCTCTCTACAATCCACCAATGGCTGGGGAATGGGAAATCAGCGCCATAGCTTAGCAATAGAGCCATGGTGGACCCTCCACATGACCTAGGAGAGGAGACCTAGAGGGTTGGGGACATGGGTTGAGGGCTGCTCTTGGCCCACCACACCTTGAGCTGGTGAAGGATCTGTGGCGCAGTGCCCCACAGTGCCTAGGGCTCCCCAGCCTAACTCTAGCTGCTGGCCTGACAGGGATGGGTGAAGAGGCCAGTGGTGAAAAGTGGACTAGCCAGGCCTGTCCAATTTCAAAATGGGAAAGGGCAACACCCCCATGGCTGCCCCAGTTACAGCATTAATTTCAGACCATCTGGAGCCAGGTGGCCAACTTGAGACAAAGATAAATGAAAAGGAGGTGGATACCCTCGATCCGTTGAAATCCAAGGGAGTGGTCCCTAGTTAAATCAATGGGTAAAGAATTCATCCAGAGTTTTTAGAGGACAGAATTACTAACTATGGAAATCTTTTGGGCTGGACACTGAATATTATAATAGAAAAGATGTGTTGGCTGTGCTGGGAAAGAGACACCAGAATTTCCAAGAGTAGATTGTGGGGGAAAAAAAATCTTAGCTGGCCACTACTATGCACTCAAGTTGTGCTGCTTTTTGCTGTAAAAAGCCATTTTGTTCAAAGTCTGTCTGCAGGAATTGAACATTTCAAAATAAAAGTGTAATAGGATAATTTAGTAATTCGCTATCTTCTGTCCACTCATTTTCTCTCCTAAAAGAAATTACCAAAATCTAAGTGCACTAAGCACCCTCAGATTGTGAATACATATATTGCCGAATGATTCTCATTGCATTCATTGCTAAGCTGTTTCTGCTGGATCGGTGTCTCTCTCTCTCTCCCTTTCCCTCTCTTTCTACCCCTCAAGTTTTGTTCTGCTTGTTTACTGAATTATCAATCCATTTGTTCAAACTGAAGGGCCCTCTATTTATGATTTTTCCACTGAAAAATCCCTCTGGAACTAAATCCTGAAGTGTGAGAATAATAAATAGAGGGTCCTTCAACCTGAACAAGCTAGATAATTCAGCAAGTAGAAAGGGAGGGAGGGACCCAGAAGACTTGAGAAGTCAAAATATTCAAAAGAAATGAGAATTACACAACTATAAAGGCAAGGAATTGTTAACACTGACATTACTGAACCAGGTAACTCCCATAAGGCATAAGATATTCACTATATAGAACATCTATGGGCTGATCTTGCACCGTTCTGATCTCCCATAATTCACTGAGTTCAGCACTGTCAAAATCAGACTCAAAGTGCATCTATTATGTTGAAAGAGAATGGGATTTGGTCCACTGAAGAGCTTTGTATTTTTCTGGCACGTGTCTGCACAATAAAATAATTGCGGTTACCACATGAGCGCTCATAAAACATCTATTGTGATGTATCAAGACATTTTATTTAAAGCAAAAGGGTGTTCAGAGATCACGTTAACTCTCATGAGGTCTTGTATTAACTGTCACGACAATTGTACAAGTACTTTGCATCCAAAAAGGTTTATATTTACAAGTTGGGTGACAGTCTTCATTCTACAAGCAAAACACCCATTAGTATCAATAGGAAATCTACTCGTACATGATGTAGGTGTCTGAGGAACTAGTGGATAACGTATTCCTATATTACTTTGTATATGTAATGTGAAGTACATATAAGTGAGCTGAACAATGGCCCTATAGAAGTTAGTGATATTCTCTACATCACTTGAGTGTACTTTGGATCATGCCCAGTGTGGGCTTCTCCTTGAAATGTCAGAAAAATCACCATTCCTAATTGGTAAAAAAAGAGGTTAAAATTGCGCATTTTTATTTCTAGCTATGCATGTATAGTATCATACTTAAGAAAGGTAACCGAGTTAGTCTGTAACTAGAAAAACTTAAAAAAACAATGAATAGCCTAGCAGCACCTTAAAGACTAACAAAACATGTAGATGGCATCATGAGCTTTCGTGGGTACAACCCACTTCTTCAGTTGACTGAAGTATTAGAAGTCCAGATCCATAATTAAATAAAGGGGGAGAGGGGGACGGAGAGAAATAAAGAAAAGAGGAAAAAATAGTGAATTGGATTGTTCAAGTTACAAGAGGCTGATAAGAACAATTTGCACCACTATACGCACCCGTTGGTTGGTTGGTTGGTGGACCCTTTGAATTAAAATGCTTTACTTTTACATGGAGGTGGGCGGAGAGAACAGGTGTTATTTTTAATTAAAAACAAGAAGATTCCTTCACTAAGTATGTGTGCAGAAACCATACATTTCTGAAATAAAAGTAAACCAGGAAAATGTTTAGGAACTCTGTTAGAGGAGAGATTTGCAGATATATCATTGTTGATTGCAATTGTCTTGCATTTAATGTATTTGATCATATTTCAGCTATCATCCCAATTCCTTTTAAATGGTAGAGAAAGGTCTGTTTTATATAATAGAAGGATATATTCTAAGATTTACTAGTATCTAAGGACAGGGATTTGGTCTTATAATATGTTTGTACAGAGCACGGCACAAGAGAATGTGATTCTGATTTGTTATCTCTGGGCACTAATGCAAAATGCTTACAAATAATACACCTAAGAGAGAAACTGTCAAGCTTAAAGGTAATTGTAGATATGTTTTACGGGGGGGGGGGGGGGGGGGGGAATCTGTTTTATTGCAGAGGACACTTTGTGCTTTGGGATCATTCCTGTCTGCTAATCCAGGGGTTTTCAAAGTTGGGTTGTGCACCTGCCCAGGTAAGCCGCTGGTGGCCAGGAGACGCTTTGTTTATCCGAGCATCCATAGACACAGCTCCCATTGGCTGGAAATGGCAAACCACACCAATGGGAGCTGCAAGTGTCTATGCCTTATCAACACTTAGATAAACAAAGTGTCGTGCGACCCACTACTGGTTTTTCCGGGTGGGCCCATGACCCAACTTTGAAAACCTCTGTGCTAAGCTATCACCAAACTGCAAGTCCAGTTGCCTAACATGAGGCCAAAACCTTTTGTTCCCTTTCACAACTTTCAGGAGCCTGGAATTAATCAAGAAATAAACATTACTTTCCAATATAATACCAATGATTTTTCTCTTGAGTGAGGACAACCCACAGTAGTAAAAGGGATTGTGACAGATTAGTATAATTCAGTATGTATATCTCTCAAACTTTGGATTTGAGTGTCATTTTGATTGTCAAGCTAATGCACCTATATTTTTGCCTTTTATCCTTCATCTTTCGCTGAAACCTCCAGTGAGGTATCTGAGGGAAAACTTGTATCTGACAGAAGGCTAACAATACAGTGCAATCCAGGCTCCTTTACCTGTAGGGTTTCTCATTCAAACACAAGCACCTTAAAATAATAAGCTAGCTGCTGCTGCAATAGTAAAACGCTGTTATCTCGTAACCAAGCAACAGATCAGGTGACTAGGGACTTGAAGTCACCAAGGAGAATCACGTGACAGAGAGATACTGGGACTTTATTTTTTTTAAAAACAGGCTTCCTCACTGGCCATTTTAGACACAAGAAATCAGACCCAGAGCGGTGAAAAATAGGCAGAAGTTTATGTGCATGTTAGGTTGTTTTTTCATGGATCTCTCTTGTGTTGTCTAAGAGTAAAGTACGTGTGTGTGTATATGTGTTCAGAATTCTCTGTGTTACTTGTTTGCAGAAGAAAGAGAAAATAGCAAACCAGAGAGTTCACAGTTTTGGCTGGAATTTGGCAGTATGCAACAACTACGGGGGAGGTTTAGGAGAACTGGTACTTGTATCAGACAGGGACCTGCACAATTGGAGTACAAGGTTTCCATTCCTAAGAGGTGTGTCAGACACAGGCATTACACCAAGATTGTGTTCTTAAAAATCTAGAACCAGAGATGGTGCCTAACTCTCTGCCCAGCCACTGCACAACAAGAGAATGTAGGACCGAAAGTTGGGATCCAGTACAGCAGCATGGTGAGTGTGCAGAAAGGGGGCAACATCAAGGATTGTAACTAGGACCGTTAAGGGGCTCCCAACAAGAAGTCACACCTTTAATCCTTGTAGTAATACAATACAATGGCCAAAATATTATTTTAAAACATTAAAACTGTTGTTATGATACAGGTAGGATCTCTCTGGTGCGGCACCCTCGGACCTGACCCATCCCGAATGAGGGAATTTGCTGGATCAGGGAGGTCCCTTACCACTGGCTTCCCAGGATACTGCCCCTCCCTCTGTGGCTGGCTCTGCTTCAGCCCTCCTGCTATAGGGCTTGGGCCTGGCTCAAGCCTGCTTCTGCTAGCAGGCTCGGGCTCTCCGGGGACGGGGCTCTCCGGGGACAGAGCTCCCCAGCTGCCATGTCCCTGCTATGTACCGCCTGGCTGGGGATTTCCAGGAACACAGCTGTCCCTCTTCTGTCCTGCCCAGCTAGGGCTTCCTGGGGTAGGAGCTCCATGGTTTCTCCACTAGGTTGGGGCTCCATGGCAGCCACATTGCTGCTGTGTCCAGCTGAGGCTTCCCATGTTCGGGACTTTGCAGTCACCCTGCTATGCTGCACGCAGCTGGGGTTCCCTGAGACGGGGCTGGCCAGTCCTGATGGTGGGGCTCCCTGCTGCTGGACTCCTGACCAGCGTGCACTCCTGGGCACTGATCCAGCAACATGCCTGATCCTTCCAGACCACAGATCTTGCCAGACCAGAGAGTCCTGGATTTAGGAGGTTCAGCCTGTAGAACAGGATTTATGACCCTGGTAGTAATTTCAAGTCGTCAGTCCCTTGAATTCGTGTAGAAATCTGAAAATATAAAGATTTATGAGTTTAAATATATTGTTCTGGATTTATTGACATGATTTGTCAACTCTGTTGTACAGTTTAACTGTACAAAGACATTTCAGATTTATTTTCTGATTGACTGGTGAAATATATGGACACAAGCCAATCAGTAATCAGTGTATGATTCAAATACAGAGTAGGATTTCTAAATTCTTGAGAAACAATTAAATCAGTTCCTGACTTAAGAATGAGTTCTAACTAAACATGATTGCTATAGTAATTTTTTTTTTAAATCACAACTTTGTGGCTATCGTTTACAGGAGTTATAAATCTTAGTTTAAAAATGTAACTTCATCTCTAAAAGATTTACAGGACCTGCCTTCTAGGAGTTTGGAGCTCTTTCTAGCTCACTGATATCAACTGGGTCTGTGGGAACTCAGCGCCTCTCAAAATCAATCCATAGAGTTAATGACACCTACTACTTTCACCTCAGTAGTAGTCAAGTAACGCTAGTTTAGACCTAAGATATAGCTATCACAGGCTTTGAAAGATCTTTACAAGCTTTGCCCAGAGTTAATGCTAAGGTAGAGCCAGTTCAATCAAATGTGGGGACTCTGTGAAGTAAATTCAGGTAGGACAACAAGGGCATGAAATTTCTGGTTTTAATTATTGTATATAAGGGGTGGTGTTCTCTGTAAGTTGAGTGCTTGGGCAGCTACCCAGAAGAGATTCTATTGCTGCCCAGCTGATTGGCAGAGCACCCAAGGGTTTCTACTGGTGGTGCACTTACTTCGGTATTCAACGCCTGGATGGAAAAAATTAGGGGTAACATTGATTAGGGGAATATTACATTTAATTTCATGTTTGGCATAAAGCTGGAAGCTTTACTGTAAGAACTAAAGCAAACCTCATCCTCACCAAAAATGGCCCATCAAATCCATCACTGTGGTATTTAGACCCCAAATAAATTTATAAGCATAAATTCAAGGAATCTGTTCTCTTTGTTTCAGGGTGAATAAATCTATATTGTAAAACACTGGGTTTTTTTAAAGAACATTATTTATAGGTGATATTCCTGGCTTTGTCAATAAGTTGAGCCTCATGCTACAATGTGAACAACAGACATGGGATCAAGGTGATTGCTTCTTATATAAATGTTTTTGCTGAGTAACTGTGTCTGTAATGAAGCCAGCTTTCAAGGACTTCCAGGACCTTGGATGACCCAAAAGGCAGTTAATATTTTTTGCTGGCTTGAGCCATAATGATTTTAGATAAGTAAAAAAATATTCATCTTCGTTACTGTAAGTGTTACTACGAGAATCTGAACTGTTTTAGCACACAGCCAAAACTTAACTGCAGCCAATTTTTTTAAGTGTGCTAGCTCTGGAATATGGGACTTAATCAACATGTTTGACCCATCTTATATCATACTATGTTTACATTTGTTTACATTGGTGTTTGTTACCTATCATTGTTTAGACACTCTTTGTATTTTTAATTCAACATTAGAGGTTCTAGATAATTCAGCTAGAAGTTAAATTAAATTCAAAGCTTGTTTTCCCGAAAATTCCTGAAGATATGTAGGATATGTTGGGTACCGTAAAACCTGCCTGGCTGTGTGTATATAAAAGGGAAAAGTATAAATATAATTGTAAAGATTAAAAATAAGTACTAATAAGTTAAACATCTAAGTGACTGCACATTTAATGCACAGTTATAATTCTGGATATGCTATATCTTGTAATACTGCCAACCCCAAGTGTTCAAAAATTGTTGGTCAGACCCACAAAAAAATTATTTTAAAAAATAACAAAAGTTTGGAGGGATTTATTTGCTTTCCGGCTTCTGAATCTTTAGGAAGCACTCCTGTCACATTTTTCTGAAGTCATGGGGCTATAAAACAATTTTTTTATTAAAATGAAAACTGAGTTTTTATAATCCCATGAATCCAGAATCTGAGAGTTGGCACCACGGGATAGCGTATTAACTTTGGCTCAGATCTTGCAACTTGCTTTCTGTGGGTAGCCCCCTGAATCTGACCTCATTCTGTGGGCATAGGTAATCTATCTGACTAGGTCCCAGGAAAAGATCAAGTTTATTTAGATAATATATTCAAAATTTACATTTGATATTCCCCCATCCATCAAATCAATGTAGCATACACTATTATGCACATGTGGGCATGTTAATGTTACATTACAAATATTTTCATTTTTAATTTCCTTATTTCTCAAGTTTAATTTTTGATTTTTAAAATATTTTTCTTTTGCACTTAACTCTGGCTGAAGGGAATAGAAACAGTGGGTGGACAGCAACTCTAAAAATATGGCTTTCACTAACCTAGGCAAAAGATTGTTTATGGCCCTTAAAGTCAACAAGTGTCTTTTACTTCAGAGGGCTTTTGATCAGACTCCTACCAGTGATGGCAGTCTTAAAGGCTGAACTACCTTTTCTAGGTAAAGGTAACCCAATTAAAACAATTCGGCAGATGCTTTGTATTCTAGTCCACTTTGACTTTAGTGTGGAACTAAATAAATATTGAAAATGAACTGTGCTAAAAAAAAAAAGCATTCTAATTTCAATCACTTTAAAACTACTAAAGAGATTTTCTTCACATTTAGATTATTTCCTTCAGTTGAGTATATGAAATAAACGCTATGAAGTGTTTTTAGCTTAAGCCCTTTTGGAGTTAAGCAACTACAAAAAGTTCATTTGGGACAAGAATTTTTTTTTAATCCTATAAAATTTAAGAATTGGAGAACTGACTTAGTTGAAGCTTTTCTTGGGGGAAAATAAAAGCAAGAAGAAGAAAAATCTCATCCCATATAGCATTTATCTGATAGAACTGGAACTCAATCTTAAATATTTGCCTGATAGCAGGAACACAGAGTGTAGAGAGGTAAATCTGATTGATTAAATATAAATAGAATTAACATTTTCTAAAGGTTTGAAAAATGTAGTTACATGTGTCTTGGTACTCCCCCCATTCTATAGTCCTTTGTATTTCTAGGGCTTTTTGTATTGAATTGGTATGTTTGGTGCCAACATACCAAAACAATGACAGTTCTTAAAGATTCCTAATCCATTTCATGATATGCAAGAGCATCAGTATTTTGGATCAGCATGCTTAGCCAAACCAAACTCCATAAATCTTTTGAGATTCATCTGTAAAGTAGTAATTAAACATTGCATATATACTTATATACAACAATAAACTGAATACCATACACAGACAGATGAAGCTTGCTAACTTTCAACTAACTGTGATTTCAGATGGCTGAATTATTGAACCCTCAAAAATGAGGTTTCTAATGGAAACCTCAATTCAACATTAACTATAGCAGCTCTAATCTATGCATATTATATTAATATAATAAATGTTTGCTGCACTTTAATCTTTTTGTCAGGTAGTTGAGCTATTAGTGGTTGGCCTTCAATTAGGATTTGTATTTTAGAAGACTTTGGACTCAAGGGTTAGATTGCAAACATTGCTCAGAATCAGTTCAGTAGTGAAAGAAGGAATTGATTTCTCAATATTTTTTTGTTCACCAAAAATGTTTAAATTTGTACAGCAGTCTGGACTGAAACCAGTGCGTATTTTTTACTACCAAGCTTCCCCCCTCTTCCCCCCCCCCCCCCCCCATTATCCAGGCATGGTTTTCTCATTTCAGCTTTCTCTTTTCTCTCTCACATTTTTTGAGGTTTCCCTGCTTGGGCCTCTCTTCTATCCTTCAGTAAGGTTGAATTCCCTGATGGTAATCATAATTATAAGCATATGTTGTTACTGTGGGCTACCAATTTACTTGCAGAATGTGGTATGAAAAGTGTTTTTGGAATATATTTCACATAATCAGGGCAGATCTTATGAATAATTAAAATGAAAGTGGGTTTTGGAGTAATAGAGTGGGCCCTGGAATGTGTTGTTTTGAGATAGTTGCATAATATGTTTGAAACAAGTAACTAGCAGAAAAATATCCTTCAGCTTTAACATCATAGACACAATTATCTAAATTTTAAAGGCTTGTCATTGGAGTAGAGACTATTAATGCTAAACAAAAATAGAAAAATGCACAATAATTTTTTCATATTTGGCCAACTATTATTTCAAGTATTTTTGGAAATTATTAGATTTTTGACTAGTTCATTTATCACAGATACTAACTAAAAAGGATCAGCTTTGCAAGCTGAAAAAGCATACAAGGGCACAAAGTTCAGCCAGAAACTCTGTAGTTTGCATTCTTTTACATGTTTTCCTCAATGATTTTTGTCTTCCATTTTTTTAAAGGTATGCTATTGTAATAAACCTGGTGAGACATGAGGGAGATTGTGGCCTAGGAATGTTTATTTCTCTCTCTCTGTTCAGGGTAATGGTCTAGATGCCATGTTGAGGTCATTTCCAGCCCCATATTTCTGACTATTTTCTCTCTCTCTCTCTCTCTCTCTCTCTCTCTCTCTCTATCTCTATTTAAAAAAACTTTTCTTGCAGGATGACAGAGTGATGACATCACGTCACTTTGTGTCCTGCCTGCTTCCTCCCTCCCATTTCCCCAGTGCTTGGCTGCCGCATGGGGCCTATGAGTTCTTGGAGCAGGCTCCCCTACCTCCTGGCGGCTTGGGGGAGAGCGCGGGACCTGTGAGGCCTCAAAGTGGTCTCCCCAGTGTCCAGGGGAAAAGAGCTGGGACCATGATTGCTGGGAGAAGGAGTGTTAGGTCATAGGGAAGGGGAGAGAAAGAGCCCGGACTGGCATGGGTGGGGGAGTGAAGAAAGAACCCAGGCTGGCACAGCCAGAAGGGCTGGCAAGAAAAGAAAGGGCCTGGGGGAACGTGGCCAGTGGGAGGGCGAAGGCACCCGCGGGACATGTCCTGGGGTGGAGGGAGAGGAGAAGGGGCCCGGGCTGTTGTGGCTACAGCCTGGCCCTCCCCGGTAGCTGGGGAAAGAGCTGGGGCTGCCTTCCCTGCCCTGAGATGGGGGTTGGTGAGCATAACGAGCAGTGGGGGCAGCTCATTAGTACAGTAAACTTCTGATAATTCGGCTCCTTTAGGACCCAGGGGGTGCCAGATTATCAGATGTGCCGGACTATCGGAAGGGGGGGCTATGAGGGGTCTGGGGTGGAGTGGGGGGGATGCGCCCCTCGGCGCTGCGGGACCAACCCGGCAGCACCCCAGCCGCTCTGCCCCAGGTGCCCCCAAGTCAGCCGCTGCTGAAACTGACCAGGGGAAGCCAGGGGCAGAGCAGCTCCGATTGTCTGGCTGCCCGGAGCACTTCCAGGTTCCAGATGGTGCCGGACCATCAGGAGTGCTGGACGACTGGATGCTGGACCACTGGAGTTTTACTGTATTATTTAGCATTTTATTTCACAGAGTTCTTGGTATGCCAATCAGTACAGTGTTCATAATGTTCATAAGGGAAAAACAACTGAGGAGAGTTGGAAGTATTTCAAAGGGACGTTGTTAAGGGCCCAAAAGCAAACAATTCCGCTGTGTAGGAAAGATAGAAAATATGGCAAAAGACCAGCTTGGCTTAACAAGGAGATCTTGCATGATCTCAAAATAAAAAAGGAGTCATATAAAAAATGGAAACTAGGACAAATAACAAAGGATGAATATAGGCAAGCAACACGGGAATGCAGGGTCAAGATTAGAAAGGCAAAGGCACAAAATGAAATCAAACTAGCTACAGGCATAAAGGGAAACAAGAAGACCTTTTATAAATACATTAAAAGCAAGAGGAAGACCAAGGACAGGGTAGGCCCACTGCTTAGTGAGGAGGGAGAAGCAGTAACAGGAAACTTGGAAATGGCAGAGATGCTCAATGACTTCTTTGTTTCGGTCTTCACCGAGAAGTCTGGAGGTGTGCCTAACGTAGTAAATACAAGCAGAGAGAGGGTAAGTTTAGAAGATAGGATACACAAAGAACAAGTTAAAAATCACTTAGGAAAGTTAGATGTCAGCAAGTCACCAGGTCCTGATGAAATGCATCCCAGGATACTCAAGGAGCTGATAGAGGAGGTATCTGAGCCTTTAGTTATGATTTTTGAAAAATCATGGCAGACAGGGGAGATTCCAGAAGACTGGAAAAGGGCAAATATTGTGCCCATCTATAAAAAGGGGAATAAGAACAACCCAGGAAACTACAGACCGGTCAGTTTAACGTCTGTCCCAGGGAAGATAATGGAGCAAGTAATTAAGGAAATCATATGCAAACATTTGGAAGGTAATAAAGTGATAGGGAATAGCCAGCATGGGTTTGTGAAGAACAAGTCATGCCAAACGAATCTGATAGCTTCCTTTGATAGGATAACGAGCCTTGTGGATAAGGGAGAAGTGGTGGATGTCATATACCTAGACTTTAGTAAGGCATTTGATACGGTCTCGCATGATATTCTTATTGATAAACTAGGCAAATGTAACTTAGATAGGGCCACGATAAGGTGGGTGCATAATTGGTTGGATATCCATAGTCAGAGAGTTGTTGTTAACGGTTCTAAATCCTGCTGGAAAGGGATAACAAGTGGAGTTCCTCAAGGGTCTGTTTTGGGACCCGTACTGTTCAATATCTTCATCAATGATGTAGATATTGGGATAGAGAGTACGCTTATTAAGTTTGCAGATGATACCAAACTGGGTGGGGTTGCGACTTCTTTGGAGGATAGGGACATAATTCAAAATGACCGTAGCAAGTTAGAGACATGGTCAGAGGTAAACAGGATGAGGTTTAACAAAGAGAAATGCAAAGTGCTCCACTTAGGAAGGAACAATCAGTTCCATACATACAAGATGGGAAGCGACTGTCTAGGAAGGAGCATGGCAGAAAGGGATCTAGGGGTCTTAGTGGATTCTAGGTTGTATCAACAGGTGTGTTGTAAGCAAAACTCGTGAAGTCATTCTGCCACTCTACTCTGCACTAGTTAGGCCTCAGCTGGAGTACTGTGTCCAGTTCTGGGCGCCACATTTCAAGAAAGATGTGGAGAAATTGGAAAGGGTACAGAGAAGAGCGACAAGAATGATTAAAGGTTTAGAGAACATGACCTATGAAGCCAGGCTTCATGAACTGGGCTTGTTTAGTTTGGAAAAAAGAAGATTAAGGGGGGACATGATAGCGGTTTTCAAATATCTAAGAGGGTGTCACAAGGAGGAAGGAGAAAATTTGTTCCTCTTGGTTTCTGAGGACAGGACAAGGAGTAATGGGCTTAAAGTGCAGCAGGGGAGGTTTATATTGGACATTAGGAAAAAATTCCTAACTGTCAGGGTGGTCAGATATTGGAATAAATTGCCAAGGGAGGTGGTGGAATCTCCCTCTCTGGAGATATTTAAGAACAGGTTAGATAGACATCTCTCAGGGATGGTGTAGACGGAGCTTGATCCTGCCTTGAGGGCGGGGGGCTGGACTCGATGACCTCTCGAGGTCCCTTCCAGTCCTATTATTCTATGATAATATAACATTCAATAGTGTGATTATACATTGGATCCTTAATTTTGTATTTGTTATCCTAATAAGTAAAGCTAAAAGGTATGCAATACTAATGACCTGTGATCAGCTAAAAAGGAAGTGATGCCATTGCAGGAATTACTTCATCCATACAAAAGGAATAAAGAGCTTACCATGCTTACTATTGTATTTATCTGAGAGAGGTGGTTCAGAGTTCTCTTTTGAGTAAAAACAAGTACAGTGGCACTTCAAAGGCTAACACATTTATGAGGGTTTTGTGAGCATAAGCTTTTGTAAGCTACAATGCACTTCCTCAGATGCTGAAGAGAAAAAGGAAGAAAGACGATGGGGCGGGGAGGGACGGGGAAGGATACAGAGATGGGAGTGTGACAACAGTGCTAATTAAATCAGAATGGATGTGGCTCATCTCCAACAGTGGTGAGAAGGAGAGTCCCCCCCCGAACGAGAAATTATCTGTTGCAATGCTACAACCACTCCATGCATTTAATCTTTGGTCCAGCACGTCAAATTTACATATGAATTCCAGCTGAACAGCTTCTCTCTGCAGTCTGGTTTTGAAGTTGTTCTGAGAATGGCAACTTGCAACACCAAAACTTCATGATCAGGGAGGTTATAGTGCTCCCCCACCGGCTTTGGATGTTGCTATTTTTAATGTCTGATTTGTGTCCTTTTATTCTTTTCATAGAGACAGTCCGGTTGTCTGATGTACATTGCACAGGGACATTGTTAGCATACATTGGCATATGTCTCAGTAGTAGTTGAATGAGCCTTTGATGGTATAGCTGATGTAGTTAGGACCTGTTATAGTGTTACTAGGGTAGATATGTGGACAAAACTGGCAACAGGGTTTGTTGCAGGGATATGTTCCTGATTACTTTTTCTGTTGCTGGGTTGAAGTTGAAGTTTGTGGTGAGTATTTGCCTCAGGCTTAGGGTCTGCCTGCAGTTGAGGACTGGCTTGTCTCCCAGGGTCTGTGAGTGAAAGATCATCGTCTATGATAGGTTGTAGATCCTTGATGATGTGTAGAAGAGGTTTTAGCTGGGGACTGTAGGCAATGGCTAGGGGCTGTATGTAATGGCTTCATTGGGTTTGTTCTGTACTAACTAATTTCAGTAGCTAATTTCAGGGTAAAGCCTGTCTTTATCAATCCATTTCTTCACTTCTCCTCCAAGTGGGTACTGTAGCTTTAAGAGTGCTTGATAGAGATCCTGTAGGTGTTTGTCTCTGTCTGAGGGATTGGAGGAAATGCAGTTGTATCATGGGGCTTAGCTGTAGACAGTGGATCATGTGATATGTTTTGGATGAAAGCTGAAGGCAGGTCAATAACTATAGTGGTCAATAGGTTTCTGGTATAAAGTGGTATTTACATGACCATCCGTTATTTGTTCTATAGTGTCCAGGAAGTGGACCTCCTGTGTGTACTGGTCCAGGCTGAGATTGATGGTGGGGTGAATGCCTGATCCATAGACTATAGAAGTCAATAGTAAGACTCCTTTTGACTTCTGTAAGCTGTGGAACAGGTCCTATGAGAAGAGAAGGCATAAAAGTGATAATACAGCAAGAGATGGGGAAATTGTGCAACAGAAGTCTGACCTATGGGAATCTTTTGATTGACTTCAATGGCAGTTGAGTTGAGCTCTCAGTGCACATGTATGCGATGGGTGTTACTGTCCTGTCCATTGAACTTTATTGCTCAAGAGTTGCTCTTGAAACGGTAAAACACATGCCATTAGAGAAGAACAAAGTGGTCAGTAAACTAATGTAGAAAAATCTGTGGGATATTTACGAGATGCTATTACCAATAAAATAGAACCTGCTTCTGTCTATATATGGATTACTGCCAATGATCAGCATCTTTAATTTTGCCAGGAGGTAAATGCATCAATCAGACAGACTCAAGCCTTTTTATCAGATCAGTTATTCCAAAGTGAATGAGGTAAAGATTCTCCCATGATGTGTGGTCCAGGAAGTGAACATCACTCTTGTAGGCTAGTTGCTTACTGATCCTAATAGAATGAGGCACGTAATAATTTGAAATGCACAAATAATGAATGAATAAGATGCTGGGTTATTTGTGAAGAAGTGAATAAACAGATTGACAAAGCCAGATGAGTACCCAGGAATCTGCTTCTTTAAGATGGGCCCAACGAGGAAAATAACTGAACGCCACTGATCATCACCTACAGACCCCAGCTTAAACCCCTTTAGTGCAACATTAACGATCTACAACCTATTCTGGAAAATGATCCCTCACTCTCACAGGCCTTGAGAGACAGGTCAATCCTCGCCTGCAGACAACCCCCTAAAATGAAGCAAATTCTTTCCAGCAGCCACACATCGCACCTCAGATACACACCCTCAGGAACCTACCGCTGTAATAAATTCTGTTGCCAACTCTGTTCATACATCTATATAAGCAACACCATCACAGGGCTTACCCGCATAAGCCATCATATCCAAAGCTCGTACAGCTGCACACCTACTAATGTGATCTATGCCATCAAGTGCCAGCAATGCCCCTCTGCCATATATATTGGCCCAACTGTACAGTCTCTATGACAAAGGATTAATGAACACAAATCAGATATTAGAAAGGGTAACACAAAAATATGTCGAACATTTTAACCTGCCTGAGCACTCCTTAATGGATTTAAAAGCAGCCATTCTTCAACAAAGGAATTTCACAAGGGAATTAACCTTCATATGCAAATTGGACACTGTTTCTAGTGGCTTGAATAAAGACTTGAACGGAATGGCCTATTATAAAACCTGCTTTCCTTACATTCAATACCCAATTGACATCAAAAACTAAGTATGGGACACTTCCAGCCCAATCAATTAGCCTCATTAGCACTAGGGTTACAATTGACAGGTACTTTCCCCCCACTTTCCCTTCTTTTTCTGTTACAAATTATAAGTTCCTCCCTTTTTGTCTTCACTCAAGCTCATCTGAAGAAGTGGGGTTTTGCCCACAAAAGCTCATGATCTTATTTATTTTTGTTAGTCTCTAAGGTGCCACAGGACAACTTGGTTTTAATGCTATTATGTCGGACAATTCACTATCTCTTTGTGCCTCCATTTTTAATATCCCCTGTGGGGTTAGTGGCACTAACATTCATTTGTAAAGGGCTTTAAGATCTATGGATGGAAATCGCTTTGAGAGTATGGTGGTGGTGGTTGTTTGTATCATAAACCGTTTCTCCTTGAAATACTTGTTGAATGGACTAACCTGATTTCTACTTGACCTTTACTGAGATTATAAAATTTCTTTATATTTCAGAATGTTTTGGTCTATAACTAAAGTGAGGGACAATCTTGTTGGAGATACGGTGATCATTTCAAACCAGAATTTGTATGTAGAGTGGTTTTTACTCAGAAAGCTAGACTTAATTGCTTTTTCTTTTTTTTTTAAAAAAAACAAGGGCCTGATTTATATCCAACTTTAAAGTAGCATTAATGGATTTGCTTTTGATTAGTTAGTGAATGAGTGGTTGGAATGAAATTTCCATCAAAGAGTCTCCTGACTACACATTTTTAACAAGTTCTGTTGATTATAGTGTGGAACATCAAACTTCTGTATCAAATGTTCTACAAATTCTGAATTTCACTTTCAGAAACCAGTGTATAGTAGTGAGACATTGAAGGCCTCCGAGGGTTAGTACATAAGCATGTAGGTAGACTTTGTCTTGCTTGTACCATTCTTCTGACTGCTCTAACAAGCTTTTAGAGCTTTTAGAGCAGCTGATGTATATGTATGCTCTGAAAGAACAGTCACTCAGTAGACTTGCCAAGAAATGCCTTGGAGGAATTCAAATACCAGTGTATATATGTGTATGATGCACCTTAGCCCACTAATATTTAAAGCCAGCAGAGGAAAAAGACTAGAAATGTCTCAGAAGCAAGAGGGGAAAACGTGTAAAGGTTAAATTCAGTGCTAAAATCACTGACATTTGAACAACATAGATATAAAAGAAACATGAAAGCCTAAGACATTAACTAGGGGTATTGTACTGGAAATGTTATCATTTTAATGACTGAAAAGAAAAACAGGCATACTGTGGATCAACATAAAATGCTTTTTCTTTGTGAAGTGTATTCATCTAGCCTATTTCTAGATACAGATAATGTACAATACGTACACATGCGCCCTTCAGGCATGTAAAATAATTGACTGTCATGAGATCATTAATATTGGGAGAGGGAAAAGGGGGTCAGAATTAACATGCTGCATGTACTATGTCTAAACATTATCTTTGTCCTGTGAATTATGCACATCGACAGCACTTAGTTAACATGAGTGAACCTATGTAAATATCATAGAGGCTACGTTTAGACTGCAAGCCTCTTTCGAAAGAGGCTTTGTCGAAAGTATCTTTTGAAAAAGAGCATGTAGGCTAGCATCAATACTTTTGAAAAAGCAAGCCCCTTTTTTTGAAGAGAGCACCCAGGCAGTCTGGATGTTCTTTTTCAAAAAAGCCCAGTTTGCATTACATAGCACCTTTTTTTGAAAGAGCACTTTCGAAAAAAGGCATTCCTCATAAAACAAGGTTTTCTGTGGTCAAAAAAACTGCTGCGTTCTTTCGATTTATTTTTGAAAGAACACGGCTGCAGTCTAGATGCAGGTAAAGATTTTTTTAAAAAAGGTCACTTTTTACAAAAAATCCCTGTAGTCTAGACACACCCAGACAAACTAACTGATGGCTAAAATATTTCCTCTCTTATGTACACACGTGGCCATTTCTCTGGTTTTCTTTCAGACTGAGCATGAAACGTTTTTAAAGGAAATCCAATCAAAGTGGCTTGCTAAAGTGGTGATCGGGACCTTTATGTTTGAATTTGAAAGTGATATTTGGAAACGGGAATAGATTGATTTAAAAAAAACCCACTCAAATCCGCATGAATTAAGGAAAAAGACTAATAGTGCATCATGAGGCTTTAGCCAATACATTTCTAAACTTTATAAAATGCATTTGGACTCCCGTATATTAAATATTGTCCATGTGTTGCAGGACAAACCTCTTCACATAAAACACATAGACATAAACAATACATTGTAAAGCTAATCCTGGAATGTGAGGACCTTCAGGTTAAATTGCTTAAATCTATGATAGGTGACACTATATGGGTGTCTGTAGTTTTGCATTTGGCGAGTCCTGAACAGGAATGTTCAAAAAAGGAAGTTCCATTAATTTTATCTGAGTCCTCAATAAATCTTTGGAAATATCATGGAAATAACTTCTGGCATTGCCAATGATAGTAGTAGTTGGTGGGATACTTGCTAGCAAGACAAATTCAAATCCCCCCCTTGGAATACTACTACTCCTGTGAGAGATACAGCAGTACACATCAGTGAAATGCCCTGATCCTTCCTCCTTAAACATCCACATGCACGTGCATACACACACAGGTTTGTAAAGACATAAATAAGCACCTTTGTCTTGATCTACCAGTGTGCTTCTGTCCTAGCCTTCAGCTTTGAGAATGCACTACGTGGAACATGTGAGCCTTTGTGTTTTTACTGAGAAGAGCGCACTGTCAAAATTTAACAAATAAAATACATAATTAAAACTGAGCAAAACCACTGCATGTCCCCAAACTTTGAAAAAAATTGGCCTCAACTATGTATTTGGAAATGCTGACTGTGACACTATTTCTTTTTTTAGAGTATCGTTTTTACCCTCAAAGATTGATGTTTGAAATGGTAATCAGTGATACAGGGGAAAGAAATGAACAGAAAAGGTAACTACTGATAAGTGTAGACCCAGATTCACAGTTAGGATTTTGGTTTGTATTGTAACAATGTATTTCCACCTCTCTCTCCTGTATTTAATTTAAATCTTTTATTCTACTTTCGTTTAATTGTAAGTGCTCACAGGTACTGTGTGGTTTACAGGATTGGTGGTTTAAGGTAAAACTGGTGAAGATGCTTGCAGAGGATATGGAATTCCTGTAAGTGTCCAGTGGCTGATTGGATATCACAGGGTATAATTCAAGGGGATTCGGGAACTGCGGTGCATCTGTTACTAAGGAAGGGCTGACATCAGCCCTCAGGAGACCATTGGAGTGGTTGAAGGATTGGTGGTGCCAGAGAACTGAAATCCAGCTGCTGCAAGACTCCCTCTCGCTAGAGGCAGGCAATAACAAGGTGACGACAGTCCTGGGTGCCCTGAGAACTATCATACTACCCATTTCTGAATTCATAAGCATTTTCATACTAACATCTCAAAACAGTTGGGTTCCAAACAGTTTCAAATACCACACTGTTCATTAGCTGGAATTCAATTTCCTGTGCCTCTTCACTGCCGTTTTGCTTCAGTGCACAGTGTGTGCGTATTCATTAAAAACAACAATAGCAAAGTTTTGCCTAAAAAAGAAGGGTGTGTAAATAGAAGCTGCCTGGGGCAAAGCTGTATGTTGTGTTCTGGACAGTTACATAACTATTTACAGTGCTTTTCAGTTAAATAATGTATTTTAAAAAGTAGATTTACCATAGCAACCAAAGCAAGTATGTGATACATTTCCGCTTGCTGAGATACTCGCAACCTTACTATGAAAACACACTGGAAAAAATGTGAACTTGTGTGCCTAACCCGAGTGCCTTCCTCATGTTTGATGGGAAGACCTTGTTTTATTTCCTTGCCAGTATTTAATGCTCACTGTGTTAACAGAATTGTTTTGTTCTCTGTGCATTGTTATACTTGCATCTCAGCAAAGGACGAGTGCAAAAGCAGCTGCAATGTATTCTCTTTTAAGATATTGTGGTGCTGCCATGAGAGTGCAGCAAATGGTAGCTATTGAAGTATTTTGATTTTTTTAATGGTGTGCTTGAATAAATTCCACATGTGAATATATAGTCAGTGCATCATCTATAGACAAAGCAAGTCTGTAACTCTATGCCTATATTTCAAGTGTACGTAAAATATGTATTGTGTTTGCCTGAATTCTATTCACAAAAAGGTATGTACTTGTCTGTGGGATTTTATTTTTCTCTCCCCATTCTCATAAATTCTCTTCAGATTAGAGGATACAACATGACTATCCATAAAAAGATTCATAACAAAATTATTTGTAGAAGTCCACATCAGTGTATGTATTTGTATCAGTAGGGGAAGAAGAAAGAGGTACTGGTTGAGCCATTGGTGCCTTATGCATTGCTGTCCTCTAGGGGTGGTAAATTGGGATTTTATTCCACTTTTTGGTGGGAACTATTTTTCCAATCTATTCCTGCATTTGGTGAAGTAAATTGCAAATGCTCTCAAGATAATCTGAAGAATAAACTAGCTTCTCTCTTCATACTATTTTTAGTACCTTTGCCTGAATCTCTTCTGGAGAATGGGGCTCTCACAGTAACATGCCTTGCTCTTAAGGCAGGATTGATTTGAATAGCATGCAATAAATATTTTCCATCTCTTTTTTTGGAGACTAAATGCCCTTGACAAAAGTTAACAGCCTTCGGACAACCCTGGGAGGGACGGAAATCGGTAACTGTAAATATAGAGAGGCTATGCCTGCCAAAGGTAACATGATGAATAGTTGATAGAGCAGCATATTGGCTCTCTGCTGCATGAGGTGTTGAACAGATTCTGGCATTCTACTATTGGTCCAGGTCTTGATGCATAAGCATCTTTTACAAAATATGTCCCTGTGACCCTTCTGGAAACTTGACCCCTCACGCATATCTTTATCAGATGTTATTAGTTGATTACTTTGCCCAGGTCTTCCAGTACAACTCATGTTATGTTCTAGGATTCAAAGTGATGTGTGCTTGCTTTGCACAAAAAAACTTCAGCCCATTAATGGTAGTGGGGGTTGCATATTCTTATCTGGGGATAGAACTTGGCTTTTGGCTAAAACCTCCCCCTATTTGATTAGCATGGGAGCATGACACAGTTAATAGAACATGTCAAAATTTTCACATCAAATATATACACATCAGAAAATGCTGTTTTGTCTAAATTGAAACTTTACACTGTAGTATGAAAATTTGGTAAATTTTTGTCATAAAGCATTTAAATGAAGCATTGCAAGAAGATACGAGTTGGTCTTGTCAAAGTGGAACATTTCAGTTTTCCATATTGAAATGATTTTTGTTTTGAAACATATATATTGTATAAATGTAAAGTTGTAATTCTGATTTCTATCAAAATGAAATGTTTTGATTTCCCATAAAATTAAATTTTGGCTCAATGTAAAACATTTTTTTTCATCATTTTGATTTAGAAAAAAAATAAATTTTGAAAACTAAGAATTTCCAGCTCTTAATGTTACCTCTCAGGTTTCTTGTCCAGTAGCATAACTCAGATATCTATACAGAG
This sequence comes from Pelodiscus sinensis, assembly GCF_049634645.1. NCBI lineage: Eukaryota > Metazoa > Chordata > Testudines > Trionychidae > Pelodiscus > Pelodiscus sinensis. The sequence continues at coordinate 106,486,059 of NC_134715.1, forward strand.
ATTCTCCCATTAATTACTTTTCCCACGAGCATCTCCAGCTTTTGTTAAAGTTAAGCAAAACCGACACATGACATCTGAATTTTCAGTAGCTTACCTACAGCTGGAATTAAAAACAATTACTGCTTTCCTTTCTTTTCTCATGTTAGAATTCATCATGCAGTGACAATTTGAAATTTACAATTCAGACATTTAGCATTCTTCAAGGAGAACATTATCATTTGAAAACCTTATAAAGAGGCATGCCTGTGCTAAAAAATGGAACTATCTTTTTCTATGGAGACCTCAATCATTTACATTTCATTTTCAGCTTCTCATCTTCTGAAAAATAACTCTGACATAGTCTTCAGATGCAACTTATTTTCTGAAAGTTTCAAACTCAGATTTTTGCCTAAAAGAGTTTTTTTTAATGTGACAACTTGAGCATCCTATTTTATTCCTTCCTTGAAGTTTTGCAGGAAATGCAGAATGTAGATGTAATAGGATTTCAGTACTGAACATAATGACTTCCGACAATTAGTAGAAACTGGTGAACCTCAAAAAAGGTTAGCACCTCAACATTTGAAATTGACACCAAGATTTTTTTTTTAATTTGCATGGTGTTCTCAAATTCTTTCGTAATGACCACTATCTAAAAATCTAGAAAGATAGAACGTCATGGGATCTTCAAGTACTTAATCAGGGTAGGTATCTAATTCTCCTACTTAGTGTAAATTCCATTAGACGCTTCTCTGCAATTTCAGATGGCTAAATACCATTACACAGGTAAATTGGGGCCTTGCGTATTATTATGTATTTATTTATTATTACTGTATGTCATATTTATACTACAGTGGTGTTCAGAGTCACCAACCATGGTCCTCTTTTGGCAGGCACCGTGTACTCACACTTATGTAAAAAAAGAAACTGACTCAAAAACTTTGCAGTGTATGGAAGTTTGAACCAAGCTATATAGAGGCTGCATCATTTGGAATAGAAGTCTTGGGAGAACAGGTTCCATGTGAAATTCCAAGTTTCTCCTGATTCTGGTTTGTAAGGAAAAGCCTTTCTTGTGACACATTAGCACTTGCAGTCAGTGTTCCCTCTAATTTTTTACATTCATGTGCAGAATAAATTGTGTATGCACCAAGGCAGGTGAGGATGTGCACTATCAATGGAAACACATGCTACTGGCTGTAGGCAGTCTGCTAATCAGTTGGGGGGCATCTGAATCTCTCCTGGGTGGCAGCCCAAGAGCACAGTGTACAGGAAACACTTCTTACAGGGAACACTACTTCCAGTGCTAACCAGACCGAGATCTGTGTCTGTGTAAAACTGTAAACTAATAGGTATGATTGGAAAAGAGGAATGTAACCACCATTTTTTAAGTGTTTGCATTCAGTTTGGGGCAAAGGTTTTAAGGGATGGAAAGGTGGTTCTTAGTTGGTCTGAATTGTTTTTTTTTTTCACTCCAAACCTGTGAAATAGTATATTTTAGAAATGGGCAAGAGAAAAATAATCACAAAGCAGACCCAATTAAGTAGCACATTTTTTTGTGTGTTTACCCATATGCACACTGCAAATAATCTCAGTCTAGATGACTTATTTTACATTAGGAAAAGTAACAAAAAGAGAGAATAAAATATCTATGGGTAGGTCTACACTTGCTCCCTATCTCGAGATAGGGATGTAAATGTAGTGTACTGAAATTGCTAATGAAACACGGGATTTAAATATCCCACGCTTCATTAGCACAATCGCATCTGGGTGCCATTTTGAAATCACGTTATTGCAAAATAAAACGCCCCATGTAGCAGCGTTATTTTGAGAGAAAACCCTTCTCTTGAAATAACCGTTACTCCTCATTTTATGCTATTATGTTAATGAAGTGTGGGATATTTAAATCCCGTGCTTCATTAGCAATTTCAGTACACTACATTTGCATACGTATCTCGAGATAGGGAGCAAGTGTAGATATATCCTTTGAGAGGAAAATAGAGTATGTCACTTTGTAGGCTCTTGTAGTGCCTTATAACCCTATCCCTCCCCAGCCCAAGTAGGGCGACCAGATTGTCCTGGTATCTGGGGCTTTTTCTTATATAGGTACCGATTATAGGTACCCCATCCTGATTTTTTTTTTATGCTTGCTCTCTGATCACCCTTTCCCCAACACATGTGCAGGAAGACTTTAAATATAAGGTACAGAACACAGAAAATAGTATCATAGTTAATGACAGCGTGCACAGACCTCATGTGAATAAGGAAGATGCCAGAGAGGCCCTGGTGGTAGAACTAGCTCAATGGCAATGAGCTAAGTGGCAGAGAGTCACATCCTCATGTTCGATCTAAACTGCATCACAGCAATGTAATATCGGGCTGTTAAGATGGTGCCTCTGTTAATAGTACCCACCACCACCACAACATAAAGAAAAGATCTTAAGCGTCTTAAAGAACATTTTATTTGATAGTATTCTATCTGGCAAGAAACCACTTATCAACTGTTGTGATAGTGAAATCTATTGTTTTGCCTCTATGGTCCATACTACTCTATTGTTTCTCAGTTCGATTTTTAATTTCGTCTGTTGCATAATTAATTTTGCAAGATTTAAATTAGAGCTGTCAATCATAGTTAACTCACACAATCAAAAATTAATCATGATTTTTAAAAATTACAGTTCTAATCATACTGGTAAAAAAACAAAAACACCAACTGAAATGTATTAACTATTTTTGGATGGTTTGCTACATGTTCAAATATATTTCACCTCCTAAAAATACAGTAGTGCAATCTCTTTATCATGAAAACACACTTTATAAATGTATACTTTGTTACGTAATTGCACTCAAAAATAAAGTAATGAAAAACTTAAGCATATACAAGTCCACTCAGTCCTATTGCTTAGCAAATCACTATGGCAAACAAGTTCATTTACATTTGCAGGAGATAATGCTGACTACTTATTTACAGTGTCACATGAAAGTAAGGATAGGCATTTGCATGGTACTTGTATAGCTGGCATTCCAAGGTATTTACATGCCAGGTATGCTGAACATTTGTGTTTTCCTCTTTTGCTTACGCCACCATTCTAGAGGATTTGCTTTCATGCTGATGACACTCATTAAAAACATTAATTAAATCTGTCCATGAACTCCTTGGCTGAGAACCGTGTGTCTCCTGCTCTGTTTTACCCACTTTCTGCCATGTATTGTATGTTATAGCTGAGTTGGATGATAATCCAGCATACTTGCACTTTATGAATACTTTCACTGAAGATTTGCATGGGATTCTCCATCCTAAGTGCAATACTTGGCACTTGTCCTACTTGAACCTCATTAGTATACATGATGCTGCTGCTTCTGTTGTTCTCCCAATTCATTAGAGCTGTCTGGAAAACTGAATTTCCCACCCAAGGGAAAAAAAATTTTTTTTCAAAGAAACAATATTGATGAATTGAGATAAAGTGTAATAAACAGACCAGATTTTTTTTTAATGGAAAGAAAATCCATTTGGGGAGAACTGAAACTGAATTTTTGGGTGTTCTCTTGGGTGCCCAACTCTCTGGATAGCTATCTAACACCGCCTACCTTACTGTTTTCTGGGACCTTTCTGCCTTGGGAGGCAGGAAGTTCCAGGAAGCATCTGCCTGCAATGTCAGGGGACCAGCCTCCTTTGCTGCTTAGATCCATAGAGAACAACTCAGGGTAACAGTTTCTCAAGAAGTCAGGGAGCTGTGTAAGCCCATGCTAGCCAACTTGCCGGACAGGTTTCCATCAAATAATTTTTACAGACTACACACGTTCCCATAGATTATTTTGATTTTTGTCAGTCAGAATCTCCTGATAGAAAAGTGTTCCATTGGAAAATCTTCAGCCAGTTCTGCACTGAGTAATTGCTTATCAAAACCACCTACCGTTTAACTTCTTTTGTGATCATCTGAGTCTTGTGCTAATTCATAGGTGCCTTATAAGAACTGCTGTGGAACGCTTTGCTGTCCTTTTGAACCATCTCAAATAGTTCTCTGATGAAGAGGGAACAACCCCAAAATACAGAGCTAGGGTTGGATTTTGATAAATATTCTCATGACCATGATGAGCTCTTTCATCTGCAGATTTAGGCTGTAAAGCTGTTTAAAACAAAGCTTTCTTGTAACATTGGGCCTGCACTCATGGGTGGAGGAGGGGGATCCTGAACATTGCAGAAGCTTACAAATATTCAGTTCTGTTCTACATATTTTTAGGGTGGGGAAGGATGGGTTCCCCTCCTCCCCCTAGAGAAAGATCTAGGCCAAAATACAAGATACAACTCCCCTGAAGTTTCATAAAGTTTTAATCTGGAACTGAAATTTGAGGTTAGGGAAGCCCTGTAAATTTTTCCATGTGCGTTTTCCCCCTATACCTCATCTCCATTTTTTGTGTCTTAGGTTGCCTAAAATCTTTGTAATCATGTTGGAAGATTCCAAGGCCCCTATTTATGGTATGATAATTTCTTTGGCACATTTATTGGTGTGACTTTTCCCGGATTAGCCCATTGGGATTTTATATTGTTTGCTGTTGTAATAAAGTGTCTATTTAGTTATGTTAAAGTTCATCAGGAAAGCATGAGATGAATTTTTGAGCTTAAGACACATACCATATGCTACAGTATAGATTTCAACAAAGTAGCAGTGTTTTGATTCATTTTGCTTTCCTTTCCTTCAGGGATTGAAAGGCTGAACATGTTTCAGCTTTAAATGCTTTAATGGTAAAGAGGTTGGGTATCTAATTACTGATTATCTAAATACTTAGGTGGCTTATTTCTGTATTTTTAATGAGAGACTTTAAATTCCTTGCAGACTGTAACACTTGCAGACTTCTAAAAGTTTTCTAGCCATTCACCAAGTTCAGTGAAGAGCAGGTATCTTCAAGCTTGCTTACTCTTCTTGTTCCTAGGCTCATAATTAAAACCACTCAAATGCTTCTGATTTCAAACAGGTCTCATCTGATTTAATTTAAAACATCCCCTTTGTCTCTCTGTCTGTCTCTCTCTCTCTCTCTCTATCATTATTTAAATACAGATTGAACCTCTCTAGTCTGGCATCCTCAGAAGCTAACCAGCATCAAACCAGAGAATTTGCTGAATTGCGAGAGGTCAATATTGTCAGCAGCATTACCAACACTTCCATTGCTTACTGGGCTCTTAGATGATATTGAGGAGTAAATTAGAACTAAATAACAGCACAAAACACCGAGAGTCAGGACTGGTGGCTGTAAGCAAACTTTATGGGACCATGGGAATCTTGGCCACACCCATGATAAGTGGACATCCAGCTAACTAAAGTCACACTGGACCATGGATGTTGCCAACTACAGAGGTTTGTGGACTTCCACACCTACATTTCTTATCCTGGTAACAGAAAAATATTATGTCCAGTACTCTCACTCAAGACTTCTTTTTTTTTTTAATCTTTTAAAAAAATTATAATAGTAATAGCCTTTATAATATGGGTATCCTTAGTATTTGATTAGATAGGTTTGTGGTGTGCTCTCTTGAAGTTAGATCATCCATCTTAGATACGGACGTGGCACCTATTATGTGAACACATTTTTTAGTGTATTTATCCTCACAAGATAGGAGTTGTATTATTCTCAAACTACAGATGGAGATCCAAGGTGCATAAATACTAATGGGCAATTTTTTTAAAGGTATATGATACTTAAGGAAGCAAATAGGGATTTTCAGACATGTTTAGGCACCCAACTTTCATTTAAATTGATTTAAATGGGAATCAGGCATGCCTATTTGCATCTATATGTACCCATGTCTGAAAATGTGGCTATAGATGACTTGGTTATGGTCACACAGGAAGTGTTGGGCAAAGCAGGGACTTGAACCCAGAGCTCCCGAGTCCTCTTCTCGCATCTTATTTGTTTCCTGTCAGAGTGTGCTCCCGTAACAATAAGTATGTTTTATTAGATGTCATCTGCGAGGACAGCAAACTTTGCCATTCTCGTGGTGTAAGGCTATCAGCAAGACATAATATTCAGAATAACAAATTGGATGCAATGACAGGGTTATAGGCTGCTTTCACTGTAAACGGAACCTGAACATTTTCCTTTTGTGACTGCTTTTAATCGGACAATATATCACTGGTATCTAACACTAGCAGGCAAACAAATATTTGTGTTTTCTTCTATTACCCTATCCAAAATCCAAACTCATTCAAACCCTTTCTCATGCAACCCCTCATCTTCTCAGAAAAAATACCCATACTCGGACTCCAAAAAGATAACTGCATAGCTTTGTTTCCACTCACCCTCTCTTTTCCTTAACTTGAAACCTTAAACCAAAGTACTGAAATCAACTGCAAGGGAAATCATGGTGCTCAAGAAGGGAAATCAGTGCGACAGGAAAGAACCATTTTAATTAGCTGCCATAACTACATTTTTTAGGTTTCTTTTAAAAATCAATGACATGCCTGGAAATGATTTTACTAATGTCTTCATGCCCTAAAAACCCTAAGAAGCCTTCATTCTTTTCATAAAACAAGCTTCCATCCCCTTGACATTATTATAAAGACAATCCTTAATGGGAAGGTGGTAAACATACCTTTTTACTCCCTGGAGAATAACTAAGAGGACTGCATGCTATGCGTATGCCTTCACTGGTGACCAAAAACAGGTTTTGAAGCCAGTCACAAAGCAAAATTCTCTCTGTTCCTATCTTTTTGCGTGTTTTGTTCTTTTTGAGCTCCAGTAGGCCAGGAAGATATGCCACAAGCATAGTTCTCTTCCTCCAATTTTGCACTACTTCTCTCCCCAGTGCAGAATACCACTGATCTCTTCACCTGCTTAGCAGAAGTATTTTGTGCCTCAGATTGTGCCAGTCAGGCACAAATACTCAAACCTGACCTAAGCCATTTACCAGACATACCTGGCTGCTTCAGGCCTCCAGGCAGTATCTGGAGACATCTGCCCCTACATCTCCCGACAATGTAGCACATGCATTATGGCATCTAATATTTTTAAGTATGTACAATTCATGCTAGCCATTGACTGCAATGATTATTTTAGATATGTAAAATCTAAAAAACATTCTGCTAAGGTAGAGTTTAAAGTGACCAAAAATTGGGCCCCACCTAAGAGGAAACTTACCAGCTATTAATAGGAAAGAGTGTTTTTTGTTTTGTTGATGAGAAGAGAGGTAGTATCTACTGGTTCTGACTGAGGTTAGTGACCGAATGCGACAGGCAGTGCCAACTACTGCTGCTAATGAACCTCCCAAACCTGGGACTCTCTGGTCTGGCAACATCCACGGTCTGGCAGGACAACGGATGTTGCTAGACTAAAGAGCCCCAGAGACCAACAGCCCAAGCCAGCGGGGAGTCCCACAGATGCTGGGAATCCCCAGCTGGGCTAGCAGTGGCTGGGGAGCCCCAACCACAGACTGCCCCAGCCCTAGCCAGGAACCCCTGGTGGCAATGGCCGGGGAAAATCCCCAGCTGGGAACCCTCAAACAAACAATTCAGAAAAAGGTACTGCATATTTTTCTTTCTGGTTCCAGCCCAAACACCAAAAGATCTGTTGCTACTTCTAAGCATATGGAGTACCCATTACCATAGCAGCTAAATCGCAGCTTTTGGCAGTGAAACTTATTTTCTTGAGTCCCACTCCTCAGTTCTTTCTTTCCCATCTCTTCACTGCTGAATATTGCTGATCACATGTCAGCCAGTGAAAATGTAAATGGAATTTACCTTTTCACTTTCAATTCCTTCTTATCTTCTTATGCAACATAAATTTTGTTTTTTTTATTAAGGGCAAATCAGTATCACTAGTTTTAAAAAAAACTGCACCTCCTGCCCTTTTGGCATTAATTGGAGGGGATAAGAGAGGGGAGAACCTGTGTTAATAGAATTCAGGCTTTTCACTTAAAGCCAAAATGCAAACATTTTTGCTAATATGTAAAATGAGCTGCATAGTGGTAGCAGCAATCAATAAAAATATTCCTCCTCAGAAACGGCTAACAAACAAATTGGAGGATCAAGAGGTAAACAGTAAGAAATAGCCCATCTATTGTATGGAAAAAAAAACCCCATACCAGTTCTGTAATGAAGAATCTCATTGCTAAGGAAATTCACTCTAGGAGGCTTAATGTTGATATTCTTAGGAGTATGAAATCAAGAGAGGAACTCAAGAAGCAGCAAATGAAGAAATGCAGTTTGTTCCTTGGTTTTGAAAGCACAGAGATATGATTTAAAACAAAAACAACAAAAAAAGAGAGAAATCGTTTTAAAAATTCTGCTGGCCAAGTCTAAAGCATGCTCTGATTCTTGAACAGAAATGATTAAATAGCTTAAAACACCATTTTAAAGGTCTCCAGGACTAGAATCCAGGTTTATGGAACCAGGGACAGATGACATTCCCACTTTTTCCATGAAAACTTGTATTCTTTCAGCATTTAACCTCCACAGAGCTGCTTGAAGTGCTGCTCAAAGAGTCCAGAGTGAAAGCAGCTTTCAACCTTTTGGCCCATGCTTGCTATTTTAACCTGGAATGGTGCTCCAGGAAGTTGTCTGAACAACTTTTCAGACTTTTGGCCTGTTGCAACTCCAGACTTCACATTGCTTTTTGGTCTCCAGCCTCCAAACTTACTCTGTCCCAGCCTCCAGATTCTGTTCTCCTACTGTCTCTGATCTCTGACCCTGGGATGACTCACACCCTGACTCTTGCTTATCAGTTCTGCCTCTAGCAATTACTCCAATCCTTGCTCGCTGACTACCATCTTGTGGTCTTTCTTGACCCCTAGACACCACTCAGCTATGACTGGTAGGCCAGCCCTTCTATACCCTTGCTTCCTTTTGGCCATTGGCTTTAGGAAGAGTTAATTTAGTGGTACATTAAATATAAACACATTCCTTGTCATTTCCTTAATGCTAATATTACAAAACAGACTAGAGAAACTGGGGGGGGGGGGGGTCTCTGTGCACTCTGCGACTTATATTTGAGATAATGATCATTCATGATTGATTTGAATGAGGACTACTTTTGGGGACAAGAGATCACTAGTTTCAATATCATTTCAACCAAATATATGTTTGGAATTGAGGCACTTAAGCAAAGAGTGAACTACCTATATGTTAGACCCTACCTACCTATGCATTTACATAGATGTCACCAGTCATTGCTTACACTACAGAACGGGTGAGAAACCTTTTATAGGGTGGGAGCCACAGAAAAATCAGTCAGAAACCACACAAAGCGAGAAGCAAAAAAGAAAAAAACCCACACAACCTCACTGATGTGGCCCCCAACTGAGGAGAAAGACATTTCTCACATTCCCTTCACACACCAGAGCCTAAGGGGGGCCCCCTTAAACTCTGGGCCCCCTTAAACTCTGGGACCAAAATGAGGGGTTCAGTGTGTGGGAGGGAGGGAGGGAGCTGCTGGGAAGCAGGTTGAGGTTGTGAGATCTGGGTGAGAGGAAGAGTGCAGGAGCAGGATGTGGGGGGGGGGGGGGGGGGAAGGGGAGAGTCAAACCTCGGGGGCCAGATCCAGGCAAGCTGGGGGCTACATTTGGCTCCTGGGCCTTAGGTTTCCCAACCCTGCATTACAGCATGTAATTTCTACCAGCCCCTTCCTACCTGATGATTTGCAATGCAGACAAGTGTTCATTTTGTTCCTTTTCTTTCAAACAGTATCAAACTTTACTGATGTGTAGTGATGTTTTCCTTTGAAAATGATGAACTTTAACACATTCTTCTGGTTTTAATTCTATTTTAATTAATTCTTTCAGTTGCTGCATTACTGTTATAATCTGAACAGGTGCCAGGGCCTTGGAGACCATTACCATAGAGTTCATGATATCAATATTTGGTCAAATGCATATTACGCAGAAGTGAGAGAGAAGTCTACTTTAATGGTAAAGTTGGTTCCTGGTTGATCAATATCTCCCATCTTAGTGTTTGAAGCAGGCATTTTGCCTTCTGGATCTGATATTAGTTAAGTGTCATTACTCGATTTCTTCAGGATCAATAACACTTATGGAGTGATTACGATTTTTGCTGTGCTTGGCACACCAGATAGCTGATTGATTCCATCAGCTATGAATTGCTTCTGACTTTGTTTTAATGCTACAGTTGCAATAGGGGGGGAAATGGCCTCTTTCCAGCCATGGATCAATTCTGCTTCATCAACTGGAATTTGCATTCCAAATCTTTACCTCTAACTTTTATCAGGCTAAGGCTTGAAAATGATCTAAAACTTCTGCACTTTCTCGTGTTCAGTTTTCTGTGGTTGACTGTCGTCAGAAAAGAGCTATGAAAGCAAGTAATGAATGAGAGGAGTGAAGCATGGTCTAGGCTTTATTATTTTACGATTATTATTTGTTGTATATTAGTTCCTAGCAGTCGCACCAAGATCAGGCATCCTTTGGGTTAGGTGCTGTATAGACACACAGCAAAAGCAAAAGACTATACTGCCCCAAAGAGCTTAGTGTGTCCCTGAATTTACCTCCAAATTTTGTTCCATCAGAAGGAATAATGTGATAGCTAGACTTCAAATGTGGCTGAAATGAATCTGCCCCAGTAAACACTGTTTGTGCATAGATGAAGTGGGCAGGAATAAAAAATTACAGTAAGGAAACTTGCACAATAGCGGTTAATTAAGTAGAAAGTAAGTAAAATGCTCTCCACAATGTTTTAATATCTGAAGATTTCCAGGGTTTCCCCTTTCTGCTCATGAATACAGTGCTATGTCATACACAGAATTCCTATTTGTCCAAATGGTGCACAAGGCTTTAGACTAGAAGACTCCTGAAAGCTTTTGAGTAACTAAAATAGGCTCATGCCTTGTGTACTGTATTTAACAAGTCAATTAGTTGGCATTCATTTACAAGCATACCGTTCATAGTCAAGTTAAGGTAATGTGCAACGCACATTATGCTGCTCTGATTCTGACTACTTGGTTTTACTGCCACTACTCTGAGGCATGAATAACTCACATTTAAAGCCCTGAGAAATGTTGCAAGTATTAAGCATACCTCCATTCTCAGCTTTGTCTGATTCTTGAGTTCTTTGCAATTTAAATCTGTCCACTGTAGTGAGCATATTCAGTTAAACAGCCAGCTGTTGTCTGATATTATTAGTTATGAAAATGTCTTCCCTGGGCTTTCTCTCTTCTTCACCCTTATCAAAAATACTATCCCTGCCCCATAGATTTTTGTGTGTGGGTATGTGTTCTGAACTTGTTTCCATTTAATTTTAATTTTAGTAGTAGTACTCTATCATGATTTATTTTACATTTATTTGTATTTGCACAGGATTTTATTAAGTCTCCATAGTTACAAGTGTAGCGCCCCCTCTCCACCTGGTTACCTTCTTTTAGAGCCAATCTCCTTTCAGGTTCGGATGGATAGGTCTGGGTTCTTCTGGATCCCGCCACCTACTCAATTTTATTCTTTCTGATTGATGTACTTGGCGGTGCCTCCACCCCCCTCACTCCTTCCTAGCAGGGTTGCCAGGGCAGCTTGGGAGGAAAATTCTAGCCCAGGATAATCCCCACGTATTCGCCAGATAGTTGGAGACTCCCAGAAAATAACACAAACACATACACTATAATAAACACAATTATATTAAACAGGAGACAATTATAACAGAACAGGGTAAAACATTATTTTTAGGGTCACCGGTGCCCTGCAACTGTGAAGTTAGTGTCCCGTTGGTACGCGTACTTTGTTGGGGCCCTTGATGACTGTTGACCACACAATCCTTCTCTGCAGAGGTTTAGCAGTGGGGCTGACTAGGTCCAGTACAGCCCAAAGGACTCACAAATGGGAGAAGGCAGCAAATCCCTCCACAGTTTAATAGGCTGCAGGTAATAAAATCCCCAAACAAATTCCCTGACTTACTAACTAAAAATTGGTGCACTCACACACTCCATGAATGAGCCTCAGGTTGAGAGATGACTCAGTCTCTGCAAAGGGCTGCTCTCTTCTCACAGGGGTCCTCTTCAAGCAGGAACCAGGCTGCTTCGGTCCCAGAATTTCCCCTCACCGTGAAGGGGTGCAGGGCTCAAGATGCAGACCACACAACTGCACCAAAATTCAAAACTATAGCCTCCCAGGCCAGCCTCCAGACCCACCCAGCAGGCAGCAGCCCTGAACTTGCTGCTAGAGCCCAGCTGACCATGCAGTGACTCTCTCACCCAGGGAGCTGGAGAGCCAACTCCGCCTGGCTGGGGAAGCCTCCCAGCAAACTCCACAACTGGGAATCAACAGTGGAGACATAAACCCAGCTGAGGGATCCTGCCTTCAGGTCCCTAGAGGCTAGCTCTCAGGGGGAACCTTGCATGCAGGCCTGGGGCTTACTAGCTCCCACACACTCAGTCCTCCCCCTTTTCCTGGCTGGCTCCAGACTCCCCTCAACAATGGTCTCTCCTTCCCCCTGGGAGGGGCATCTCACTCCCTGTGGGTTGCCGGGCAGACTCTGGCCCTGGTAGGGAGGGGGAGCCAAGGCAAACTCAGAGTGTCTCTCCCTGAGCTGCCAGCAGACAAAGCCCCGGGAATCCAAGTAATCTCCTTGGGGGTTACACAAGTAGTTACTAAGCTAGCCAAATGAGTCATTTCTCTGACATTGATTCCTGGTGATATGATCCCCTTGGTATGTAGCTATTTAATTAAGCAGACAGGCAATATCGCGAGAAATCACCTCTCATCATTTCCCTTTCCTCACATGCCTGACTATTTCAAAGAAGGAGCAGAATGGAAAAGGGGGAAAAAACTAGCCCCTATACATCACTTGGCCATGACAGTTGCAGGCAAGCACAAAGGTGAAAGTGAGTTTTAATTGTGCAATTTGATGCAAAATGCTTATACATGAGGCTGGTTTCAGAATGCAAAATGAAATGGGATGAAGAAAATGTCCACATTAGTACATTCCCAACTACACAATCCCTTGAGTGGCACATGGTCCCTGCAGCCAGCCTATGGGCTAAGAGTCAGAGCATTGGAACTGTGGTAGCCCTTCAACTCTAGTGGAGGAGGCAGAAGCCAAAACTGACTTTATATTTAGAGGCAGCTACATTCAATAGCCATTAGTAGTAGTTGGGATTGGCCGATAACTTGGTAACTTATTCATCATGGTCATTTGAGGGCCTCACTTTTTTTCCCCTCAGCATTTAGAAGACACATAACTGGATCAAACAGAATTTTATTTCTGGGACACTTAAATGTGGATTGTAGTTTCATTTTGTTGGTGAGAAGTCAAACACTAGCAATGTACAAAGTGTAAAGGCCTGCATGTAAATCATCATCAATTGCTGGAGGTTAAAGAGTTAGTCTTCAATGGAGATTATTAAATGTCATTATTTTCTTCCTCACTTATGTTTTCAGCATTCACTCTCAATAGAGTGAAATTTCTCTTTAGATTTTGTTGATATACTGAAACACACTTGCATTTCTTTTTCTACGTTTGCAGAGCTGTCTTCCATTATGGATTCCTAAAAAACCCAGAGGGACAGCTTCAGGTAAACAGTGGTGTGTTTTTCAGTTGATGAAAATGCATACAAACTTGGGATAAATAAAATTCCAGTTGCAGAACTAAAGAAAATCCTTTCCTCACAAGTCTTCTCTTCTAAATAGTATTGTGTTGCTTCATTCTGGCTTTTCCCTAAAGGTAATACCATATTTAGTTTTGTTATACGTTCAACTATGTGGCTTTTCAGACCAAAAGATAAAGCTAAAATTTTCAGCATAAGATAACTGGAAAGATTTATTCTGCTGGTTATATTGATCTATGTAGTAATTTACAGTTTATTTTTTCAAAATCTCAGCATTTAAAAGAGTCTGCTAAAATTGTATTACAATATTTATTTCATATACTCTGTCAATATTTGGGGAAGATTCAGTGATGTGGTCACATAACTGTGTTTGCTGCTAAGCAGCATCAGGGCAGGTGGATTAATGTTTTGCTATCTACAGGTCATTGGGTGACCAGCATTCTGAGATATTGTTCTAGAATCTCCTGCAGGTAGTTTGGCATGTCTCTACTAATCATTGTGCCTGAATAACCTTGCTGTCACATGGCTCACACGCCCACATACTGTCACAGCCTCAACTTTTAAATAAAAGAAAGCTGACAGCACAAGGAATTTTTTAAAAAGTCTGTTAGAAGAAGGAATTGTGTGCAACTGTCTTAGAAGGAATGGCGTTTGGGTGGAGGGAGCCAGGGAGAGAACTCAGTCTCCCTGTCTCTCTCAAATACACAACTCAGAAGTGGCTGCTAAACAACAACTTTAGAGAGAAATGCAAGTCTCGTCTCTGGGCCTTTCCAACTGTCAGATCTCTTTCCTGGAAAAAAGATAGAGAAGAAGAGAGAGCCTTCTACTCCATTTCAAGTGGTTTTTATTTTATTGGGTGGAAATCAGTGGCTTTCCTTGCCTCATTGTGCTCTGTCTGAAGGAAAATAATCCTCATTAAGGAAATGAACACTCTACTACAGGGCTAGGCAAAATGGGGCCCACAGGCTGGATCTGGCCCGCAGCCCACCTCTGGAGGGCCCCCTGCTTGCTCTGCCCCTGCACACAGCTCAGAGCCAATGGGAGCTGCCTGTTTGCAGGGTAGGAAGTGTGAGAAGCCTCTCCCCCCTTACTGCTCCACATGCAATGTTCAGAGAAGCATGTGACCCGTGTCGCTAGCCGCTCTGTGCAACATGCAGGGCTTGGGCAGGCAGGGATCCTGCCTGATGGTCCTGCTGGGCTGTTGGCTGGATACCTCCAGTCCTTCCCTCCCCCACAACTCTCAACTCCCCTCCATCAACCCTTCCCCATGTAATCCTGCCCCCATGAGCCCATACTCCCTTCCAGACCCTACATCCCAATCCCTTGCCCCAGATAACAACCCAAATAAGTGCACTCCTATACCCCTACCCCAGTTCTCAACCTCCTCCCAGCCCCTGCACTCCCTCCTACCTGCACCCCTTCTCCAGGTTAGAATCCTCTCCTACATACATATCCCCTCCCAGCCCCTGCACCTCAATCCCCTACCTTGAACTCCCTTCTGCACCCAGCCTCCATCCCAGAACCCACATCTCCTCCATTATCATGGAAGAGTGTAGCCCTTGACCACTTAACAAATATTTGGAGTGCTCCACCAAAACTTATTGCCCACCTCTGCTCTATCTGAGGGGGGAACCTCATAAGAAGTTCAGAGTCAGCTTGGATATCTATAGACTGGTCTAGATGCTTGTCAAAAGCATGAACCTCTTCCAGCTTTATTACTGAGAGTTTCTTCCTTTCTCCTTCTGCTCTGATGTTAGGTTTGTACAGCCCTCTACCCCATCTGAAGGAATCATTATTAGCAGGGCTCAACAAACTGCGGCAAGAGCCACTCGCCAGCCCTGCACCGCGCATGCACCAGACCAGCACTGTGCATGCACGCAACGCCGGTGACTGGGGCTCACAGAGCTACTGGCTGAAATCTACTCACCATGGGCGAACAGAAACAGTGGTTTGTCGAGCCCTGATTATTAGGGAGGCTTTGTAGCCCAACTTCCTCTTGGGCAGCAACCTTCTCCAGAGGAAGGAAGCTCCACATAGTTTACTTTTGGAGAAGCCTTCAACCTTCACTCCAGGACCCTTTCAAGAGGAAGTTCAGAACCCTCCATTCTAATGACATTCTTTTCAGGGGGTGTGATGTGTCCATGGCCATCCTGCTGTCTCCACCTTGGTTTCTTGGAAGCTTTATTTCTTGGAAAAAGTTGTATGCTGCTTGCAGTCCCCATTCTTAAGGCAGAAGAATGGTTCATGCTTGACCTCCCCACAGCCTTCTTCCAGTAAACATACTTTTTGGGGGAGGGACAAATTCTGTGTTGTAGCCAAGTGCTTCCTTTGCTCCATCATATTGTCAGGGGATGCTGAAAGCACTAATTCTGAACTGCAAGAGATGCAGACAAATTCTGCTCCAAATTGCATGCAAGTGACCTGCTAACATAAGAACATGGGAATGGTCATACTGGATCAGACCAAAGATCCATCTAGCCCAGTATCCTATCTTCCAACTATGGCTAATGCAGAGAGAATGAACAGAACAGGTCATCATCAAGTGAGAACGCATTGTAGCCCATCCTCAACTTCTAGTAAACCAGGAATTCTATCAATTACACATAAAGTCATTCAGATTGCTTTATGAAATTCCATTGGCTTCAGCCAAAGTACATAACAGATTTACTTTGAAATCAAAACTGTACAACTACCTTAATTACTAAATAACTGAACTTTAAAATACAATATAAAATGCAGCTATATAGATTCCAAATTTTGTGGTTAAATCAGTGGCTCTTAACGCTTTTCAGATAGTGAACTACTACTTAGGATAGAGAATCTGTTTTAGAGATATACACCTTCTCACCCCTCACTCTTGAGCACCCCAGGTTTGGCTCGTATTAAGTGTTACAGAGACTTAATGAAAATAAGCTCATTTTAATACCAGGTATGCAGCTGTTGATTTGCATCCACTCATTTTGCACTTATTTTGCTTTTTTGGGGGTGTAGGACTTCATACTTTTTAGTGCTGAATCTCTCCTTCTCTGCCACCCCAGATTGTTGTGTTATAGTTTTAGATCTGTCCTACATTGTGTCTGTATACGG
The DNA here is from genome assembly GCF_049634645.1 of Pelodiscus sinensis. Taxonomy (NCBI): domain Eukaryota; kingdom Metazoa; phylum Chordata; order Testudines; family Trionychidae; genus Pelodiscus; species Pelodiscus sinensis. The sequence goes on from NC_134715.1 coordinate 106,502,652, forward strand.
TTATTTCAAATTTAAAGTCAATGCTTCTTATCCTTGGCAAACCTTTTTGGCCTGGTTTTCCCAGGAATAAGTGAAAACCAATAAATCTGTATACATATCTGGTATAATACCAGGTCTCAACAGGATCAATTAGGCATGAAGGCTTCCTCTTATTTCTGAAAATCCTAAGTGTTGGTGGGCATTAAAACATTCATTGTCCGGAAACATGTTTGGTGTTTAATACATATACTGCATTTTACTGTTTTGGCTGCCAGCAACCAGTCAGCGTTCCCTTTCATATTCCAGGAATGTGTTCATTTGTGGCTACTTGCGGAGGAAGGATGTCGGTGTTTTAGGTTCTTCCCTGGTATTTGTCTGCCACAACATGATGGGAACCCAAATAAGACTGACAGGATTTTAGGTTCCACAGACAATAGTAATCTTATTAAAAATAATATTTATTTAAAACCAGAGAGCAAATGGATTTAAAACAAAAGATACAGTTTACTAATATATACAAGTCTCCTCAGTTACAGTTAGATACAGTTAGAATCACTTCTATCCCTTGTGGGCCAATTCCTTCTCTCTGAGTACTCTAGAGCTACGTCTACATTGGCCCCTTCTCCGGAAGGGGCATGTTAATTTCAAACTTCAGAATAGGGAAATCCGCGGGGGATTTAAATATCCCCCGCGGGATTTAAATAAAAATGGCCGCCGCTTTTTTTCCGGCTTGGGGAAAAGCCGGAAAAAAGCGTCTAGACTGGCCCGATCCTCCGGAATAAAGCCCTATTCCGGAGGATCTCTTATTCCTTTCAGGTAGGAATAAGAGATCCTCCGGAATAGGGCTTTATTCCGGAGGATCGGGCCAGTCTAGACGCTTTTTTCCGGCTTTTCCCCAAGCCGGAAAAAAAGCGGCGGCCATGTTTATTTAAATCCCGCGGGGGATATTTAAATCCCCCGCGGATTTCCCTATTCTGAAGTTTGAAATTAACATGCCCCTTCCGGAGAAGGGGCCAATGTAGACGTAGCCTAGTAGTCCAACTGACAGAATTCTTTCCTGACCAGAGACCAATCACTCCCTTTAAAAAAAAAAAAAAAAAAAAAAAAAAAGGATCTTATCAGGTTCTCCTAGTCTAGGGCTACTAATCCTGGTTTCTAAAACATTTTTTCCTCCAGTTATCTACAGACATGCTATGGTTTGGATTCACTGTTTTCTTTAGGACATAGAAACCATTGAGGATATCAAGACTCCTCAGTGCTGATTAATAACAATCCTTTTAAGGCTGTAAGGCCCAGCTCATGTGTTCTCTTTCAGAGACTGCTTTGGCTACCTGTGTCAATATTCGGTAAAACCTTCTGAACAATTTTTGTTTTGTCAGTGAACATAATGGGCTGGTCCCCAGTCCCTCCATCACAGATGCATACTACAGAATGTAGATAATGAATGTTTAGCACTAGGCAAATTACCTTATCTTAAATCTATTGCTCACAAGAATTCGTCAATAATAGTGAAAATAAAGAGACTTGCGAGTACCAAACCTGGATCCAATTATTCCTATGTATAATCTCAGTTGTTGCTCGTTGACTTCAGTTGTGCTGCTGCTCAGATGACTTGTTTCTATTAAATCTTCAGCTGGGTCACAACTGTATTTTCATAGAATCATAGAACTGGAAGGGACCTTGAGAGTTCATTGAGTCTAGATCCCTGCCCTCACAGCAGGACCAACCAGTCTAGATCATTCATCACAGGAGTCTGTCTAATCTGCTCTTAAATATCTCCAATAGTAGTAGAGAGATAGCTGTGTTAGTCTGACCTTGCTAAAACAAAAGGAAAAACTATGTAGCACTTTAAAGTGCTACATAATTTTTCCTTTTGTTTTAAATATCTCCAGTGATGGAAATTCCACAACCTCCCCAGGCAATGTATTCCAGTGTTTAATCACACTGACAGTTAGGAAGCTTTTCCTAATATCCAGTATAAACCTCCCTTGCTGCCATTTTAAGCCCATTCCTTCTTGTCCTATCCTCAGAGGCCAAGGAGAACAAATTTTCTCCCTCCTCCTTGTAACACCCTTTTAGATACTTGATAAGTGGATAATAAAATTGCAAGTCCCTTTAAGCTTTGCAGCATTCATGTAGCATATACCAAAGAGGAAGACAGTGGACTGAGACCCATGAGATCCAAATTCAACCGTGAGCTCTACCTTAGACTTGCTGTGTGATGCTACGATCTTACTTTGTGTGCCTCAGTTCCCCATCATCTAAAATAGGATATTAATAGTCCTCATCTCCCACCCTTTCTGACTTGTTTGGACTGTAAGCTCTTCTGTGCTGGGACACACTTTCATTTTGTGTTTGTACAGCACCTAGCATATCAGAGGTCTAATTTCAGTTAGGGCTTCTATAGATTAATTTTATATGAACTAGATGCTGAGCTAAATATAATTTTCCCCTTCTTATCTCCATGTTTCATCTACATAGCAATTCATGTGTACATGAGAAACAAAGTTCTCTAAATTAGGTCAAACTTTCCTGCAGCTTCTCCTAAAATAACATTGCTTTATGTCTCTTCTTTAATGTGGAAGATTTTTCTGATTATTTGCAAAAGTGCCTTGTGTATGTATTTAACTGATACTTGTGAAAAGGTCAAATTAAAAAAAACACTCCATGCCTCTTTGCAGCTGTCATAGTTCTGTAAACCTCTTTGGTATAATATAAAAATACTAACATTTAGTGTACTGAACCATTTGAAAAAACCTATTTGAAACCTTGTCGGTAAATATCTTCTCCCCATGTTTGAAGCTGACAGAAAAAGAGGGCACCTGATAACAGCAATTAGTTGTTCTGCCCATATTGTACTCAATTCTTTATATGGTCTGTCTTTCCACATTGCTAAATGCAGAAATGTCTAACTAGAGAATTAATTTTGGTTTACTTTTATACAACATAGATAGTTATGCGTCTTTATTTAGTACCGTGTCCATCATACAAGTTACATTCTAGAGTGACAAGTGAAATAATGCTGTTTTATTTGTTTAAATACAGTTAGTAATCAGTGAGTTACGGAAACACTTAAACAATATTTTGTCAATTGCAGATAGAGATGAACTAACGTGATATGAGTTTGACAATCAAGATGTTTGTGTCTTGACATACAACCCCTGACACATCTTCATTCTTACTGTTTCCTTGCCCCTGTCTCTTTCCCTCTCCTATTTCCCAGATGCCACTCAAATTATCAATAGATCTTGTACTTTGAATTTAGGAAAGTAGCTCTCTTCCTTTCCTTGTCCCCAAACCTTCTCCTCCCAAAAGGCTGAAAAATTATGACTATCCTGGAGAGATGTTCTAAGATTTTCATTTAGCTTCAGTGTCCACCCTACAACATGCAGGAGCATGCATAAGAAGGAAAATTAAAGTAGCTGAAAGGGAAATTCTTTTTAACAGCTTAGATATCTCATCTCACTTGAATAAAGCATGTGTCTTTTTAAGATGTGATGAGTAACAATGGACCCATTTCTCTGAAGAGATGGCCCATACATGTTTTTATATTTGATAGCGGTAGCGACTGGTAATATAATTCAGACAGTTCCTGGAACTGTGTGCGTGCATGCGTGCGTGAGTGCCTTCTACTGGCATCCATTTTATTATTTGTATTTCAGGAGTAGTTAGAGGCTCTGACAGAGCTTAGGCCCCATAGCTTATGTCAGGCTGACACCTTGTGTTGGGACCTTTTCACCTTCTAATATATAAGGTTTAAGGTTAAAGAGCTTAAGGTTAAAGAGCTAGCTCTCTTATTGCAAGCTGTAGCAAGCTCCTCAATGTTCAGTTGCTTACCTACCACTAAAGGGTGACAGAGTCCACACTGAGGAGGCATGGGCTATGTGGAAGTACATGAGACAAGAACTTCTTACAGTCTGAATGAAAGTCACTGGGGAATTCTGTTCAAATACATGGCTTTTTATTGCCCCATATTTTTCATAAACATATTTTTCAATCCAATCTTTCCCACAAAAGTGTCTACGTAAAAGGTAGTTTTGGAGGGCAAACAATTTCTTATTTCCATCTGAGAATTTCCTCTGTGTGAAATGATACACGCAGACTGGGGCTCAAGTAGGTATCCTAAAAAAAAATTAAGTAGGGGAACCTCATGCTGTCTGAAACCTTCTTCTATCCTCTTGAGGAACTCCACTAGACAGCCAGAGAGATGGAAGGTAGGATTGGCCTGCTCAAAACTTCAGGTTTCTTATTTACCCTCCTCATTGTTACACTTTTCTGCATTGGATTGTGTCAGTGTTGATTTAGGTGCCAACAATCCATATAAATTGTTGTCCCTTCCTTAGGAGGAATCAAGTTCTTGAGGTAAAATTTAGTTGTTTAGAATCCTAATGAAACAAGTGGAAGTTTTAAGGAGGACCATTGAACCTGTATTTAGTATGTCTAAAAAGTCCATTTTATGTTCTGGTTATATAGTCATCTTTGTGAAGCTGAAAGGAAGATTCATTTAGAAACATCACATGCATATTCTTTATAAGCTCATGTTCTCCAAAGGCAACTTTAAATTCTATCTCCTCTATTGTCTTTGGTAAGGGTATATAAGACTATCTTGTCAACGCAGTGTGTATTGTTTTGGTGAAATGCAGCTGTGCCTCTCATACATCTATAGGCCTTTCAGATAATGTTATATGTGCATTTTTTCTTGTGGAGGATATGTGATTTCTTCTATCTGTGCAGTAACTTTTGATGTAGTACAATCAAACACAAGGTCAGTACAACTAGATGCCTTCTTTTGTTATATTCATTGTGAAGGGTAGGTGACTTCTTTGATGTCAGTGAAGGTCATAATGTTGGCTGATCAAGTAGTGCCAGACTGCTCTACTAGGCTAGATAAGCTGTCTGAGGTCTGTAGAAGAGAAAAGCTTAAAAAAATTAGCCAAACATATGCTTTTTATGAGCACACGTTCCTAAAAAGCATGTTTGAATGAAGCAATCTTCATCTATTACATAGCTTTGCAGGCCAATACACCTTTTGGTTATCTTAGTTAACAAATAGGTGAAAGATGAGGACAAGTGAAGTGGGTTGGATAAGATAGGTTCCTAATCTTTCACCAGAACTCAAACCCAAACTTAAAATTATTTGACATTGGGGGGAAATATAGCTAACACTCTATACTTTATCACTTGACATTATTTTGAATATTGTCATAAACCTGTGCTTCCTAGTTCCATCTAGGACCAGAAATAAACTAGGATAAATATTGAAAGAATGGTCATTCTGTCATGATTTCTAGCCCATGGAGTAGAGCTGTGAAAACTGGTCATTTTATATATTTTCCTATCATGAATTGTCTTCAAGCTGCTTGCAAACTTCACAAATTGATTCATTATTTAAATTTATATGATGAATAATGTTTTAGTCCATAGAGCTCAAGCTGGTACTATTCAAATACTGGCAATTAGAAATTTTGTTTTGATTAGACACAGGTCATGTGGTATTTTTCTTACTTTCTGATTGGAGGACTACATCTCAGCACTAGTGTGCTTAAATTTGAAATTTGATTTAATAGAATATCATAGAATACTAGGACTGGAAGGGACCTCGAGAGCTCATCGAGTCCAGTCCCCAATAGTGAATAATTTCACTATTACTCATTATTCTCTTGCTATTTCCTGTATCTTTGAACACTTCTACTAGTGTACATGTTATAACATTTTAGACCAATAAAATAATGGAGAATGAATACGAGTAAAAATCAAAATGTGTGAGTGAATATTCACAAACATCTGCCTCCTCCTCAAATATTCACTCTAGTTTGGATAGACTTCCAATGAAACTGATCCCAAATAGAAACACTTGACATTTTCACAAACAAATAAAATACCCTGTACACTTCACAGCAATGAGAATGAAAAATACCTAAATATTCATGTTCTGGAAGCTTTTATATTTTACAGACGAAACAGTAGGTATGCCCTAAAACTATCCAACAGATATAAAAGCAATGTTACAAAATAGCCATAAATTAAAAGGAGTCAAGATAGATACCAGATAAGTTGCTGATTGCTCATGAAGAGAATGGCAATAAAAGATCACACAGAGGCCCAAATTCTGCCCTTGGCCATGTACTTGCATCTACTGTTGATTTGGATGAGTGTTGTATAGTTTATGCTTACTTAAGAGTAGAATTAACCTTGAACCTACTGGAGAATAAAATCACATACGTAGCTGGTATCCTGTTTTAATTTAAGCAGAAGCCAAAAGAGTTATCATCTGAAATTAACTATTTTGTATCTGCATTAATTGATATGCGTAAAAATATCCCACCCAGTTAATCCTTCTCTTTCAGTTATCTGGAGTGTGTTTGTTTTACTGTTAGAAGGTAAGAATCCTCAGTAAGTCATACAGCAGGCTGGTTTATAAAACGCACTAATGTATTCAAGTGGGATTTAGCATAAAACGTGTGTTACACGCATAGTATAATAGCTTCCCATTCAGAAGTCAATATACCACAAGTTACCACACACAGTAGAAATAGTGATGGCCAGGCATTTTTCTACATTTAATACAGGGGGATAAAAAAGAGAACTCATACCTCTGGTAATGGTAATTGATATTACCAATAATAATGGTAATTATTAATGGCAGTGAGATATCTATATCGATATAGCTATATCGATATAGATATGTATATAATATGTGTGTATGAGGAAACATTTCTGATAACATAATGAATGTAAGGTAAGGCATTACAGTGTATCATGCCCTTTATTCTCAGTGTTGTATGTATTTATTTATAAAAACTACAGTACAACACACCAATTTATACTGATACATACACATGTAAACAAACTACTAGAGAAATTCTAATTATTATGCCTAATTTGGCTGCATACTTCTGAGTATTAAGGAGAATTCAGTTTAATTTTCTCACAGCCTCTATTTTTATCTGTCCCAGTTTTCTAAAGCCCATTTCTGCTCATGTAAATGTAACATGATCGTAGCTGCATGGGATAATCTTGATAGGACAATAGTTTATATTATTTTAAATGAGAGAGATGCTTTGTGACATTCTTGTTTAAGTGGCATGAAAATCTGAAGTTAAGTGCTGTGTAAACGAGGGCAGAAAAGAGCCCTTTGTATTTCATTTCCAACCTGTTACAGGATCATCTGGAGCTATAACCACATAAATCCCCTGAGGCTGCATCTCCAAGTCTCACCCTTACTATGCTGTTTCCTGATCACAATGGAAATCCACTCAATTGAGATTGAATCTCAGGGAAGTCTCACTAGTATTTTCTTTCTAAATTTGAAGCATCTCCTTATGGCCTCTTTTTACATACACTTTGGTTTCTGATAGTATTCTGCTGAGATACCGTCTGGTTTTATGTGTGTGGGAGGAGAGTATTTAAGGGGACCGTAGGCAAATCAGAACCTCTTTCTTCCTCATTTTACTCATCGACATTATTGGTAAAGTCTGTAAATATTCTCAGATTGTGAAATATCAAGTGCAAGGTTCTATACAGCACAAAACTAAAACACGACTATTGTTTATATAGGAGCATCCGAACTCATAATGAATATGAAACTAACAAAAAAAAAAAAAGGGCTGGGGGTGGAGGGGAACCAAGATGCATTCACAAAGAGAGAATCATAGAAACTAGGCTTTTAAAATAAAAAAAAATTAAAAAGGAAGCAGTAACCAACTGTAGTCTGCGCAGTGAAATGTAAATAGGAGGTCAGGCTCTCCTATGGCCATGTGACCCTCTCAGCAGGAAAAGGGGAAGGGGGCACGGAGGGAGGCAATGCATAGAGACGTGTACAAGGATATTCATGAGCTGGGAACTTCAGCAGCAAAAATAGCTTTCTTGCACAATCAATGGTGCATAGCATTCTGTTTAAAAACCCTTATTAAATTAAGAGGCGCTCTCTGCAGCCACCAGGCTTTACTGCTGTGTTTGTACTTCCATAATGATGTTGAGAATACTGGAGCTTAACATCAACATAAAGGTTTAGAAAAATGCAATAACATTCAGATACAACTTGATTGTTGAGGAGCAAAGATATGGAATGTGGAAACTTGATATGACTCACCTGAGGAAGTACCAGCTCTTATGTTTTTTATTCCTTTTATTTAAAACAAAGTCTCTTATGCATGCTTTTGTCACAAGAAGACAGAAGGGTTGGCAGCCAGGCACTCCTCGGTATGTTTTATTACCTAGGCTTTCCTGGTGGTAAAAACCAGTAGGCTTCCTTGGCTTTGCCTTCTGTTTTTTTTCTTCTTCTATCAGAATACAGCACCATCCCAACTATTTTATCAATATTATCAGTCTGTGTGTATTAACATAGTGTATTTGTTAGTTCATAAACATGTTCATTTCATTACTGTTGTACTCACCATGCTCTTAAATGTCTCTGACTGGGATTCTGTGCTGCTTAAGCAACATTTTGTGCTTTGCAACATTCCTGTGAGGTGGTGGACGCTATTTATTTAAAACCTAATGTGGTACAGTGTCTTCCACCCCAAATATCAACTTTACATAACCTTGAGATGGTCATTCATTCTTTCACTGGAGAAGTTCAGGGGAAAGGTGCAGTGTCCCCCTAAATCACAAGTGAAATGAGTTTGTTGGCTTGAATAGTATTTTTCCTTGCAACCTCCCCTCCCCATTTCAGTGCATTCCATTACTCATTGTTCAAATGAGGCTGCTCTCTGACCCCAGGAGGTGGGGAGGAGGGAGCTGGGGTTTAAATGCATTTGCTGATCAGTACAGAGAGAGACATTGTTCTTCATTTCTTGCATGTCCTGTTTTTAGGAGAAAAAATAAACCAAACCTAGTTTCAAGTACCACAGTGTTTCAGTTTTGGGGCATGCTATATGTTTGATGCAGCAAATTTAAATAAATGACTTTCACATATGAGCAATTATGCCTATAATTAGCACTGTTTGACTGAGTTAATCCACTAATATCCTAACACACATTTATTTTTGCAAATATTTTTAAAGGGAGATAATAAATATTTGAGAGGAATGCAGTATAAAAACATAATGTATTTTAAATTCCACGAATCAAAGCATCAACGAGAAGAAAAAACCTATTCAGACCCATTTTTTTCTTTTAGCTTTGCGGGGAATGTGAAATAAGGCACACTGACTTCTTCTGAATTAAAAGGGAAAATCTGCAACCTAAAGCACCACATCTTTTTAAAGTACATGATAAGCTTTTACCACAACTGTGTTTTTAAAAATACCCCAAAATCCTTTTATAAGATCTGTTAGCTCACTGTATTTTGAAACGTGAACACACATCTAATCCAGTGTTAAGAGAGCTGACTGACTCATAACTCAAGAGGTCCCCCCTCCCCCCATTACTGGCTAAATTTTAGCTTCTCGGCATAAGATAGAAATTTATTAGGAGAAAATTATTCTGGTGTCCTTTGACAACAGCATTCCTGATTTAAAAAAAATCTTGTTTGGCAAGCAGTCGAACAAGATACATTTGTCGGCTGTTTTTGTTCCTTGTACTCCTCTTTCAATTTTAGCTCTGTTTTCTGTGGTTTTACTGCTGCATGTTTACCTTTAGAACCTGACGTGTGTGTTCATGTTAAGCTGACCATACATCCCTTTTTTTCCCAGGACTGTACCTATTTTTAATACTCTGTCCTGTTTTCCCCATCGATTAATTAAATGTCCCGGATTTACAGGCCAGGGGCAGTGGCGTGGTGCAAACGCACCCCCACAATGGTCCTCCCGTCCCATGTGAGCGGTGTCTTTCCTGTGGGCCAGTATCACTGTGCTCGCCAGTGCCTCAGCCTCCTGCACCAGCAGCCCTAAATCTAGGGAGGTCGCGGACACCAGCGGTCACGGATGCCATAGGAATGCTGGCATCCACGAGGGGGGGTGTAGGGCACCCTCATGTCAGCATTTTTGAACAAGGTAACATGCCAGCAAAGGGCAGGAGCTATAGTCCCACGCCTCTCTACGAGCAGGGCCATGAATAGGAAAAGACGGCCGCTGCATGTGCGGCCTCATACTAAGCCAGCCTCACCTCTTGTGACTATGGCGTGCAAGTGCGCATGCCACAGCACTCTCTGCTCTCTTGCCTTTGGTGCTTGTGGGTCCATGCTGAAGCAAACTCCCTGCACTAACATGGTGGGCACTGTGTGGCATTAGGCACGTGCATGTTTAGCGCAGGGCTCATGGTGAGGGTGGTTGTCGCCCAGGAGTTCATTTCCTTTTATTAGAAATGGGGGTCGGGGCCTGCAGAGAGAGGGGGGTGGAGGGAGAAGCCTGAAAACACCCCCTGACGCATGTTGCAGAGCAACTCCCTGGCCAGACAACCTATTCCAAGCCCCCTTCAGTACCCTCTCTCCTCGCCAGACTCCTTGCTGCCAGCCCACTCTTGCACCCTTCCTCCCTCTCTCTTTGCCAGACACCCTACTGGCAGCCCACTCTTGCACCCTCCCTCCCTCCTCGACAGACACCCTACCCCTAGTCCACTCCTGCACCCTCCCTCCCTGGCCAGACAGCCTGCTGCCTGCTCCTGATCCCTGGCCAGACATCCTGGAGCCAGCCTGCTACAGAACCCCACCTCCCTCCCAGATCCTGCACCCTATCCAACTCACTGGCAGCACTGTCCCATACACTGAGCCCCTAGTTTTTGTCTATATCCCAGAGCCTAAGGGGCTCCATGAAATCCACTAACTCCAGAACCCGAGAAAAGTAAACACAGCCTATGGGAAGCCCTGAACATCAGTCCTCCCTGTCCTTTCACCTTGCCCCATGGGTCTGGAGTGCCAGTGAGGTGTTTCAGTTGGGGGCCACATCAGTGAGGGTTGGGGGGGAGGTTTCAGAGGAGTTATTTTGCTTCTCACTTGTGTGGTCCCCAACTGATTTTTCTGTGGGTCAGTGGCCCCTGACCCAAAAAAGGTTCCCCGCCCCTACCATAAATAAAACATTGAAACCTTTTGAGTTGGACATGAGTTAATATTTTACTTTATTTAAAATGAAATGTGATAAACTAACATGAGAAAGTTAAAACCCTTAATCGGTTTAATAATTTAAATTAAACTCTTCTCAGATGCACCGCTAGCAAAATGGCTTGAGTATAATTATGTAATTAATGGTGAGTTTCCATTAGCAACTGGTGGGCCGCGGAAAGGTTTACATTGAGCCAGGTGGTTCATGGGCCAAAAAGATGGAGAGTCACTGAAGTAGAGGCACCCTCAGCTTCTCCCCCTGAGAGACTGCCCCGAGCTCCCTACTGCTCCACAAAACCCCACAAAGAGATCAGGTCTGTTACCAGGGCAGTGAAATCACTGTGTCACTCCAGTGTGGATGATGGACAGACTCTTTGTGAGTCTTCCTCATCCAAGCAGTTGATGATTTAAACAGCTCTTGCACCCTCTTTCCCTACGGAAAGAGACTACTCTGGACATTGGCGCAGTCGCTGCCTGCAGGACCCCACAGATAGAGGCTGCTCCAGACAAGAGGAAACCCTGTCTGCAGCAGGCCCTCTGCTGGGCTGGAGCAGCCCCCTACCTGAAGCAGGTGGGGAGCTGCTCCAGTCCCCTCTGATTACCAGTTAATTGGAACAGCTAAGCATCATCCATTAAAAGGACTAAGGAAGTTGTCCCATGAAATTGTGGGATAGTTCTGGATGATTCCCAGGTCCTGGGTCAAATGGGGCTGCATCTACACTGCAAAGTAATAGGTCCCTGGAACTCATTTTGAATCGAGGTTGGACCCCTAGCACTGCCTTTGGTGCTAGTGTCATGGGACCCTAGCTCTGGACCCTGGGTTAATGCAACTGCAGCATAGTTGCATGTTGGGGAGGCTCCTATGGAGGCCAAACCCATCCCTATTGGTAGAGGATGGTGGAAGGAGTCCTTAGAGGGGTCACGTGTCCTTCATGACCCTGGAAATATTAACCTCGGGGCAGTAGTTCCTGTGGTAGGTGGGCGTGGCTAATAGGATCAGGGGCATGGCTAATGTGTCCCTATTTTTGGTTCACTGTAGTTCATGTGGGATTTTATGGGGGAGGGGAGGTGGGGAAGGTAGGAAGAGACAGGAGGATAAAGTTTAAGAGGAAGCCTCTTTTTTTTTCTTTTCTTTCTTTTTTTCCCTGCAGTTAAAATCCACAGGAAAAAATCCTCATCGCATTTTGTGACTCAATTTGGAACTGGTCTACTACCTGTTTGTGCCTCATTGAATTTTTTACAAAAATGTGTGATTTTTATTAAATTCTGATACATATTAACTCTGAAATCAGTCAATGTTTATGATACCACTCAGATAATATGGAAATAATATCACATTGATATTTTATAATTATGTTTCTAAAACTATATTCATTTGTTTATATAACAGACAATGTAACCCAACCTGACAGCCCTCAGTCCATTCTGATCTCTTGAGGCACCTACTGGCATAGACCAGTCCTCTTACACAGCTCTGTGGAAGAGGTCTCACAACTTGATTTCCTCTGATCAAGTGTACAACCAAATTACTGACTCCTAATTCCACCTCATTTAAATATGGAAGTCAAGTTTCTTCTTTCCAAGGCTTGCCACCAATTTTATTCCTCAAAGCATCCCTTCCTTATTCGGTGCCTTGACTGAAAGGTGCATAAAGAACGAATCACTTTTTTTTTACGATGTGCTTGAAACTGCTTTTCTGGCAGCCCCTGAAGTTCTTCATTGTGGAAGCTGGAAGATGTATAGCGAATGAGAGAGAGGGTTGGTGGAGAAAGAAGACGGGATTGTGGTGTAGGTAATTCACTGACATGAGAGATGGGAGACCTGAAACTAGGACTCAGTTATCTCTCAGGCTCAGTGGCACGTGTCCTATGAGAAGTTTCCCCAAAAAAGGAGATTAACTGTACATCCTCATTTCTGGGCGCCCCACTTCAGACACCTGGAGACTGATTTTTAGAAGTGTTGAACATTCTCACTTCAGTAGAATTCCAGGGGGCCTGCAGATGCTCAGCACCTCTGAAAAATCAGGCTATAAGTATTTCAAATTGGGCACCCAATCAATGAGGCTCCCAACATTGATTAAAAACATGCAAATTTTAGACTTAATCTTGCTGAGCCTCAGTTCCCCATCTGTAAAATGAGGATAATTATAGTCTGGTACCTTAGCAGGGACTTCTAAGGATTTGTTTGGGGGGGTCTGAATGCTATGTTAATGAGTTCACTGGAACCACCTATGAGAAAATTGGTAATTCTGTATCCCGTGCAGAGACTGGTTGATGTTTGGGGAATATGGCATAATAGGGATGGTATATCTCAAATTGGATGAGAGATTTCCAATTATACATGACCCCACCTGAGTACCTGCTTCTGCTTGCAGCCATCAGTGAGAGAATGGCAAAAGGATGGCAGGGTACTGGTTTAAAATTACAAACCACAGAAATGAGAACTCAAAACACATAGATCCTGCCCTAAGACATACGGCTTTCATCCCCCTCCCTTCCGCAGTGTCACAGAGATATGACTAGAATAGTGCTATATGTACAGTCACTTAAGTAAAATCTCTGTGTGAGATCTGGCTCTAGGTTGCATCTTTATGGTCAGGAAGAATGTTATACCTGAAGGCAGAGGGAAAACTGAAGGATTTTAGTAACAGTTTGATTTTGATTAAACTTCAGAACTATCAGTATGTTTCGACACATTTCATGTAATTCTGAAGAGTTCAGAGGCTAATTGCATAAGTAATTTTAATTTTCTAACTTTTTTACTTGGATTTTTTTAATGTAGGGTTTTTATATGTAATAAAGGTTATAATTATGTGTTGAAGGCCTACACAAATCCCTTCAAATTGGGAACCTAAACCCATATTTAGGCTAACTGACCTGATTTTGAAAGTCGTTATGTAGCCAGGAGTTTCCAATGAAGTCCATCAGGCACTATATGCTGTACATTATATTGGATAAAATTAATAATGTTATGAGTTGGGGTTAAGCAAAACCTCAGTGAGGTCGATAGATGTGAACTCATCCTTCGCTTAACTTAAGTATCCCCCAAACTTTGTTCTGTGTGTGTGTGTGTGTGTGTGTGTGTGTGTGTGTGTTTGTGTGTGAGTGAGAGTGTGAGAGAGGAAAAAAAATAAATGAAAATATACAGGAGGGCATGGGTGGGCAGAGAGATCACATGGAAACTCAAGACAGACAAGAACAGAGAGAGAGGCAGAGGCAAGAAAGCCAACCAGGAGCCTAGAGACACAGCATAGAAAAGTTAAGAGTCTCTGTGTCTGATGTTTGTTGGATAAAGAAGTTTCTGTGCTATAAACTATGAAAATGCTCAGTTTCTTCTCAATTCCTTCTGCACTCGGAGACACAGAACTTTATACCTGCACTGTACATCAACAAAAACAATAGGTTCATAATTCAGAATGATCTGGAAAAACTGGAGAAATGGTCTGAGGTAAACAGGATGAAATTCAATAAGGATAATTGCAAAGCATTCCGCTTAGGGAGGAACAATCAATTTCATACATTCAAAATGGGAAGCAGCAGTGTAGGAAAGAACACTGCAGGAAGAGATCTAGAATTGTCAGGGCTGTTGCCCATTCTGGCACTCTAAGTGCAGAAAGTGGGGCCCCGCAGGAGACCTTAAATACTTTGCCTCTATAGGCTCTGCTTACAAAAATTCTCCAGAGTCACAGATTTACTGACTTGGGGACATGGGGGGTGGGGAAATAGCTTCCACCACCAATTGAAACAAAAGAAAACCTCTTTTCTTCTTGAACCCAGGAAGAAGCATGTGGATTTCTTCCAGAGGGGTACCCCAAAGTTCCTTTCCCACAAGAGAGCTTGAAAAACAAAGAGAAAACAAATTGCAGTGTCTGGTAGCTGGCCTCTTCGTCTGAGGCATGCATACACTTACACAGACTGCCTGTTTCCTTCCTGGGCACAAGAATCAAATTCTTGCCTTAAAAAAGGTGATTTTTAATAACAAAACGAAAAGGTATACTTGATACAGCATACTTGGTTTCTAGGTGTTACAGAGCAACTCAGTAAAACCAATTAAAATACACAGAACACCTTTGGGTACGCTCTTAGATAGTGATACTTCCTGACACTTCTCAGAACACTTAGCTGCATTTGGTTGCTTTTTTCTGGTGAGGTCTCTTAGTGGTGCGGTGATCTGACTGTAGTGCGGTACAAATTGCATGTAATATCCTGCCAAGCCTAAGAAGGATTGGACCTGTTTTTTTGACTTGGGGACAGGCAAATTACACTCCTCTTATGCACTGGAAGACAGCTTGGAGGTATTATAGATGTTCTGCCCATGAATCAGAGAATACAGTCAAACCATCCAGATAGGCTACTGCAAATTCACCAAATCCCACTAGCAGATTATCTACAAATCTTTGGAAGGTAGTGGGTGCATTGTGTAGTCCAAAAGGGAGAACATTAAATTCATGCAGCCCCACGTGTGTAATGAAGGCTGCTCTGACCATGGTTGACTCATCCAGAGGTACTTGGTTAAGTCCAGGGTGGAGATGAACTGGGTGCGTACCAGTTTCTACAATAGCTCATCTGTGCGGGGCATTGGATAATTATCAGAGCAAGTTATCGCATTAAACTTATGACCGTCCACGCAAAAACGGATTTCTCCATCTGGCTTGGGGACTAGGACCACCAGAGAGGCCCGTGAACTTTCATGGGAGCAAATTACACCCATTACATGTTCTTGTTCTCCTTCTCTTTAGCTGCTTTGGCTGAAGGAGCAATCCGGTAGGGTTGGGCTCTGATTGGGGTGAGCTTCACCTGTGTTAATGGAGTGGTAAGCTGGTCAGTCCATCCTGGCTCACTGAAAACATCGGTGCAAAGCTGATGCACAGCTCCTGGATCTGCTGTGAGGCTCATGGAGAGGGTTACCTCTTCGACACCACCCTTGCCTTTCCTGTAGTAGTAGGCTTCTTCAGGCTACTCAGCATCATCTTGTAGGCTGTGATCTGAAGAACCATGAATTCTTGGGAATAAAAACGCTTTACAGAATTAACATGATATATTTTAGGCTTAAGGTTAATGTCTGGGAATGCTATGAGGTAGTTAACAATTCCTATGCACTCTCGAACCATGAACAGTCCGTCCCAGGCTGTTTCGATCTTATTGGCGTGGAGTGTCTTCAGGGCCATGACTTGCTTACCTACCTTGAAGGAACGCTCTCTGGCATGTTTATCAGACCAGGCCTTCTGTTCTTGCTGAGCATTGTGTAAGTTTTGTTGAGCAAGGGCTAAAGAGTCTTTGAGTGTTTTGCAAGTTGCCTAAAAAATCCACAATGTTAGCTCCTGGAGAAGGGGTAGCCCCTTCCCATTACTGCTTCACTAACTGCATTGGCCCCTTAAACTCATGACCATACACAAGTTCAAAGGAAAAGACTCCCAAACTGGGATGGAATACATCTTTATAGGTAAATAGTAACTGCTGCAAAACCAGGTCCCAATCATTGGAACGTTTATTTACGAATTTGCATATCACAGCTCCCAAAGTTCCATTAAATCTCTCCACTGGGCCATTTGTCTGGTGGTGGTAAGGGATGGCAACCAAGTGTTTCACCCCGTAAGCTTCCCAAAAGTTCCATGGTCCCTTCCTGGGAGTTAATCCTTGAATCCTTAAGGATCTCAGAGGACCAACCTACTCTGGCAAAAATATCTGTCAGTGCCTGGCACAAGCTCTTGGCTGTGGTGTTCCCTAGTGCTGCTGCTTCAGGCCAACAAGTGGAAAAATCCATGAAAGTTGGTATATTTTGTTTTCCTCTGGATGTCTTTTTAGGGAAAGGACTCAGAATACCCAAAGCTAAATGCTGGAATGGAACCTCTGTTATGGGGAGTAGCTGAAGAGGTGCCTTGACTCAGTCTTGGGGCTTTCCCATCCACTGGCACACCTCACAAGACTGGACACAACTAGACACAACTTAGGAAAAACTTCCTAACTGTCAGCGGTTGTGGAATCTCAATCATTGGAGAGATTTAAGAGCAGGTTAGATAAACAACTATCAGGGAAGATCTAGATCAAGGCTGGCCAAAATACAGCCCAGAGGCTGAATCTGGCCCACCAAGCCACTAGACTCAGCCCATGGATGCAGCAGGGAGTCTCAGGTAGACTCCCTGCCTGCCCCACTCCCTGCAGGCCACTCACAAAAGCCGGTTATGAGTCCCGGGGAGGGGTGGGGGGAAGGAGAGGCTTTGTGCGCTGCCTCTTCCCCTAGCACAATCCTATTGGCCAATTTCCAGCCAATGGCAGCTGCCTATTTGAAGACAAGGAAGTGCATGAAACACCCTTTTCTTCCCCTCATGGGCTTGCAGCTATTCACAGATGCACATGTGGATCAAGTGGAGAGCCTGCCTGAGAAACCTGTGGGACTGCTGCCTGGGAGTCACCCAGTTAAGACTCCCAGCCAGAATTTGCTCCTGGCCATGCAACCCCTCCTTACCCAACCGTCTGGCCCCCACTCCTGCCCCTCTACCCCACATAATCCAAAGCCTCTGTCCCACCTTCTGCACCCATACCCCCTCTCAGATCCTGCACCCCAATTCTCTACCTCAGATCACATCCCCTCCTGCCGTAGGTCACAACTGAAATCCTTGCACCTGAGCCACTGCCCCAGGTCACAGCTGTCTCCTTCACCCAAACTCCATCCCAGATCCCACACCCCTTCCTGCATCCCAATCCTTTATTGCAAGTTCCCTTTTGTCCCCAATCTCTATCCCAGACCCTGCACCTCCTCAATTAATATGGTGGAAGAGGAGGCTCTTGATCACTTTCCAAATTCTCAGTGTGGCCCTGCATCCAAAACTATTGCCCAGCCCTAATCTAGATGATGCTGGGTCTAGGGATGTAAGTGACTAATCGACCAGTCAATTGTTCGATAAGCAAAAGGTTATTGGATAGTTGACACACTAGTCAACTAGTCGCTTCCCCCACTTGCTGCCTCTATTGCAAACAGGCAGCAAGGGAGGAGAAGAGGATAGAATGCTGGAGGGAGCCAGCTTAAAAGCCGGTTTCCCCCAGGTCCAACTCCGTGGGACGGAGCAGGGGCGCAGTGGCAGTGTTCCAACTTTGAAATGTATAAGAGTCCCAACAGGGACTCTTGTACATTTCAAAGTGGCAGCGCTGCAAGGAGCCTGGTGCCAGAAGGGGGGACCCCACTGGCCCCAGGCTCCATGCGCCGCTTCCTCTTTGAAATGTACAAGAGCCCTAACAGGGGCTCTTGTGCATTTCAAAATTTGAAACACCACGTGGATCCTGGGGGCAGTGGGGAGTTTCCCACTGACTCTGGGCTCTACATGGAGTTTCAAACTTTGAAATGTACAAGAGCTCCTGGTGGAACGTGCTTGTGCTTATCAACTAATCAAATAGTCGATGGAACTCCCATCAACTAATTAGCAGGGCTCGACAAATTACTGAATCTACTCGCCTGTGGTGGCGCGCACATGCACAATGCGGGTCTTACGCATGCGCAGTGCGGGGCTGGCGAGTAGATTTTGCCACTGTTTGTCAAGCCCTGTTGATTAGTTAATTAATCAAAATTTACTAGCTGGGGCCTGCTGTGAGTGCAGGGGATTGGACTTGATTGACCTCTCAAGGTCCCTTCTAGTTCTAGTATTCTGTGATTCTTGAAAGACTGCAACAGAGAGAATTCTAGGTTCCATCAATTTCTATTTCCTGCTGGAACATCCCTGAGCATCAAACTTTGACTAGCCACCTGAAAAGGAGCAACTTTTTTATTAGATGGGTGCTTAAAGTTAAGGTCCTAAATCTGTATTTAGAGGCTTGATTTTCAAAGGTGCTTAACACTGAAAGCTGAATAAAAATGGTTGTTAATAACTGGCTGTCTTCTGTAAGATCCGTGACCCATTTGGTGTAGAAGTTAGGAAAATAAAGGTATTAAGTGCAAAATTGTAAAAATGATTAAAACGTGTGAATTTCAGATACTATGCATGTAAAATGTCAACAGTATATACGGTATGTCTGAATCACACAGCACAACAGCTGTTCTGGTTATAAGCTACAGAAGTTCATAGCAAACAAAAACTGCAATGTATGGTATTCCCTTTTTAGATTCATGTAACACATTGACTGCCACAACTTAAGTAAATACAAATCCTTCAGCATGACCATAGGAGCCAGCCTCTGCAGACATTTGCTTGCAGTGGATTGGAGTCAGCTGATACAGAGGGACATAGACTCAGAAGAAATTGATATTGGGAGCTAAATTTGTCTCCATATCTGCAGATTGGTTAGTTTACAAATGTAATGGTATTGTGACCTTAGCAACTGCATATAAACTGGCTTGATTTGCAACAGTTAGCCGAAAAATGCTTTAGGGACCTGAGTTGATACAGCTTTTTAAAGACACCCAATATAATGTACTTTTATTGATTTGATGCTGAAATTATCATGTGAGTTTGGTGTTCATTTTAAACCCTGGTTTTCAGCAAGTAGAAGGAAACCTGAAAAGGCTGCAGTGTGGATTCTGATAATCATTCAAAACTTTGGACACTTGTTGGAAGCTCATTTGAACTTTTGCAATCTGAGTGTGAATATTAATGCTGAAAGTTTCTTGAAAATAGACTATTTTTGAGACTTCTGCAGTTTGCAATTCTGGTCCAAAACGTAGGTCAGAAGTTTAAAATTTGAGTTTCAACATTTCAGTTCCTGGACATGGGTAGAATTTGATTCAAGGTCTGTTCTAAAAATGGGAGACGGTACAAGAATGGGATGGCTCTTATCTTATCTCCATCAATTCACCCAACCCTTATTTATTCAATAGCAGTGGAATTTCATATCCTATTTGATTGAAATGAGGTGTTACAATTGCAAGAGTATGTATATATGGGTATGTCTATACTACAGCGTTAATTCAAAATATCTTATTTCGAAATAGTTAATTTGAAATAAGTTATTTCGAAATAACGCGTCTACACACAAAATGCATTTCATAATAGCGTTTTGCTATTTCGAAACAGCATGTCCCCACTGAGTGGATGCTGAATCACATTTAAGGCCAGCTGGAACCAGGTCCGGCAGGGCATCAGGTCAGGAGTTACTTTGTGTGGCTGCTGCCTGAGGCTATCTGAGGCCTGTGCTTAAAGGGACCCCCCCTTGACAGCCGGTTCTCAGCTTTCCCTGCTTCCTTGCCTACCTCAATGAGGGACAGCAAAGCATTTTGTCTCTGCGTGCTTTAGTTGCCCTCACTTGGGACACCACAGCACTCTGCAACATGGAGCAGCGCTGCCCCTGGGTGCTCTGGTGCTTCTTGTGGACGTGTTGCTGTGAGCCTGGCTGCACTTTCTGCAGACTGCCATCCGGGAGGTCCATCAGGGGCTGTCAGTATCTAGGATGCCCTGCAGGAGAACTTCCACCTTGACGAGCACTAAGAGCCTCCCTGGTCTGCCCTACTGGGGGCTTGTGCCTCATTCCTCCCTCACGTCCTTCCACTTACACCTCCCTAACCCCCCTTCGTGATGTCAAATAAAATACATGTATTTTCATGAACACAAACTCTATTTAACAAAACTGGGGAGGTGGGGGAATGAAACTCTGGTGAGACTGGGGAAGGAGGTGGGAGAGGGGAGAAGAGAGGGTGGGAGAGGGGAGGGGGAAACCTGGGAGGAGGGAGCTGGAAAGGGAAGCAAGGGGAAGAAGGGGGTAGGGAAGCTCAAGGCTCAAGGTTGGGGGTGTCACCAGATCATCTTGATTTTCATGCACACCTGCTCCTGGGTTCACATGTGGCCTTTTTGGCCAGGCTGTCAGCTATCCTGCCATAGACGGCCTCATTCCTCTGTCTAGTGCGGCGATCATGATATTCGGGGCATCCCCCCAAACCTGAATAAGGTCTATGATCTCCACCCTGGACCAGGGAGGCGCCCACCTTCTCCAGGCCCTGGCAGGCTCCTGAGAGCTGGCAGACTGCTCCTGAGGAGTGGCGGAGGGCTGGCTGCCAGTGGCTTGCTGGCTTCATGTTTTGGAGCCACTGGGTCAGGGGCAGTGACTGCTGGCTCTGGGCTGGCAGGCTTGGAGCTGGCACAAACTCTGTGGCCAGAGTCAACCCCTTTAAGGGCTCCGAGAAGGGGAAAGGGAGAGGAGTGTTCTTGTTTGAGGCTGGAGTGGCCACCAGGGCACCCTGGGAAGGCTGGAGGTCCCCTATTTCAAAATAAGTGTCTACACAGCACTTATTTTGAAATAGCTATTTCAAATTTGCTATTATTCCTCATGGAATGAGGTTTACCAAATTCAAAATAAGCGCACCACTATTTCGAATTAATTTTGAAATAGCGGTTTGGCTGTGTAGATGCTAGTAAAGTTATTTCGAAATAACAGCTGTTATTTCAAAATAATTTTGGTGTGTAGACATACCCTATTTGAATAAAAATGACTTAACTCTAGATGGTCAGATTTTGATTCCAGTTTCCCTAGGAATTCTCTGACTTCAGCAACCTTATTCCAGACTTAAACATTCATATTAGACATCTAAATTTGTTCCAACAGTGTTTCTATAGTGATGTTTCAATATAAAATAGCAATAATATGTCTTAAAATTCTGTGTTCTCTTTCTCTGCCCTCAAAACAAATAAATACCCCTCCCGAAGCATAAAGTTGTTTTTAACTGTCTGGACTGATTTAAATATAATTCCCCCACCACTGCTTTCAGGTCTCTCCCACCCCTTTGGTTTCAAACAGGCTCCCTCCTACTTTTGCTGATGATGCACAAAATCCTTGGCAGAACATCAGCAGATCTGATCATTTTTCTGGGCTGTTTGCCATTGCCATATTTTATATTCTTCAGGGTTTCTGTGGGTTGCAGATGCTCAAAACATCTTTGGAGTGTGGTGATCAAGCAAGGCTTGAGCACTGCAACTTACCAGCAGTTTGCCAGACCTGCTGAGACCCTCTTGTGGATTCGGGGTGGGGACAGATAAGCAAAGTTTCGTGGCGTGGGAGTGTTGAAAGCAGAACAGACCATAGATGGAGGAAAGAACCAAGTGTTCTGTAGGGGGGAAATACACAGGGTGGCAGGGAAGGTTTAGTAATTTCTTTGGGGAATATCAAAAATAGAAAGAGGGAAGAATGTAGTTGATCTGGTTCAGCATATGATGTATCTAGCAAGGAACAGCCTATATTTGGAGAGAGTGGAAGAACGGTTGACAATGAAGAGAAGACTTTGCACAGGATAAAATCTTTGCTTGCAGGGGTTTAACTGAACTGGACTGTACCTCAAACCTTTTGGGAACAGTTCACCCCTTATTACAATGCCATTGCTATGTGAGATTATGATGAGAAAGCAATGTACTACAAGTCTTAGTGAATCCATTACTTTACTTATACGATGTTATGATAGGAAAAGGGAAAATTATAGTACAATATGGCTGTCTATAGTTGTTCCTCTGATGTTGACAGTGGGTAATGTTACACTTTATGCATGACATACATTCTGAATCCCATACAAAAACAATTCATTAACTTAAATTTAAGGTTGCTAGACTGAATGCTGTAAAAAGCTAAGACTGGTTAAGTCTCTCCCCCAACCCCCTCTATGCTCCATACATTAGTTCTCCCCCCTCGTCCCTTCCCCCCCCCCCCCCCCCCGGCTCAATTAACCTCCATTTGACCACCTACAAATGATATCTCAAAGAACTCACTTCTGGGAAGAACGGTTATTGTGGAGGGATGCAGCAGAGGGGCAGGGAACGCAAGTGGAAGGAGGAAGAAATCTTTATCATCTTCCTCCAAGATGTCCAAGAATAAGTGGTAAATCCTAGCTTTCTGCAGCAGAAGGTCATCTCTAAACAGTCTGTTGGACTTGTTTAGGGCCTTACCTTTAGCCCAACCTTTCCAGACTTCCGTATCCTATTCAGGAGTGTGATTTATCTTGCATCTGCTCAAGTTTCACCTCACTTAAAACTACTTGCTTACAAAATCCGACATAAAATACAAAAGTGTCAAGCACATTATTACTGAAAAATTGCTGACTTTCTCATTTTAAAGAAATTGGAATATACACATTGTACTTTCATTTCAGTGTATAGCATATACATCAGCATTAATAAGTTATTGCAGGACATTTTAGTTCATAGTGATATGCATACGCATAGGGATATGCATACGCCAGGTTGAAATCATTCAGGAAGCTCAGAAGAGGGAACCTAGCTTTACTGCAGAGCTCAGAACACTGCCACTCAGGCTTGCAAACAGTATTGCCAGTCACAAACATTTGAAGATCATGAGTCAGACCCCCCCAAAATCATGAGATTTTAAAAGGAAGTTGAATTTTATTTGCCTTCTGGCTTGTGAGCCTGTAGGATGCACTTAGGTCATGTTTTCAAGCTTTTCTGTAAGTGTTAGAAAGCTTTATTTATTTATTTATTTTATTAAAACTAAAGCTGAGAGTCTAATAAAAGCACATAATTCTGTGCGCTGGGATTTCAAGGGAAAGTATCAAATAGTGTAAGACTCATGATAACACTGCAAAAGCTGGCAACTCCCCTCCATTCTTCTTGCCTCTTGTTAGTAATAGAGGCTGGAACATGGCGTGTGTGTGGGGAGGGGGGATAAAGATGAAGAGAGTCTCATCTGAAAGTACCTCAGGAGCAGAAAAAGAAGTTATAGGTGCTTGACAACTTTCATCCCCTTTAAATTATTTTTTTAATAGGAGATAGTAAGGGTTACCAGAGCTCGGAGAGTGGTTATAGAAGATACAAATACCTGTAGAGGCTGTGTGCTGTAGCATTGGTAAAGCAATTCCATCAGTTTTCTTGCCGTCTCAATAAGGAAATCACTGTGAGTTTTAATTTTAATATTTCAAAAGCAGACACATTTTGAGATTTTTGTCAGGATGTGTAGGATGTTTAAAGTCTATGGGGACAAGAGCTGTTTAGCCAAAGAGAGCAGCCAGTGAATTTTTTTTAAAAAAGGAAGGAAAGTAGGTAGGTAGGTCCAGACTAGACCAGACTTTTACAAGGGAACATTTAAAGCAGTTCCTCTGAAAAAGTCACTAAATATGGAGAGCAAATGTGGGATTAAATAACCCAAACAAAAACACTTTGATTTTTCAGTGGGTCTTGTGTTTGAGTCACTTACACACTTGGAAATGCTATCCTAACTTAATTTAATCATATAGTAAAATAGGAACATTTTGATCCTGCTGGAAGGGCAAGTCACTATATGACTTTAACTGAGGGCTTGCCTTCACTACATAGGACAGGGGTGGGGAACCTCAGGCCCAGGGGCCGAATGCAGCCCCTAGCTTGCCTGGAGCCGGTCCCGAGGCTCAGTGTACCCCCAGCATTGGGAAGTCCCTGCTGGTGCTCCCACCCCCCCTGCTGCTCCATTGTAGGGCTGGAGCGCACACAACCTATTAGCCTGCCCTGCACTTAGGCTCTGGTGTGGGAGGGAAATGTGGGGAGTGTCTTTCTCCTTCTCAGTCGGGGGGCCATGTCAGTGAGGGATTGTTTGTGTGGTGTGCAGCCCCCGACTGATTTTTCTGCGGGTCAGTGGTCCCCAACCCAAAAAAGGTTCCCCAATCCTCTGAACTGTCATTGGGTATGTCTACACTACAAAGTTAATTCGAACTAACAGAGGCGCTACACATACAAACCGCTAGTTCGAACTTAATTTGAACTAGCAGAGCGCTTAATTCGAACTAGGTAAACCTCATTCTACGAGGACTAACGCCTAGTTCGAATTAAGTAGTTCGAATTAAGGGCTGTGTAGCCACTTAATTCGAACTAGTGGGAGGCTAGCCCTTCCCAGCTTTCCCTGGTGGCCACTCTGGGCACCACCAGGGAAACTCTTCTGCCCCCCTCCCGGCCCCGGAGCCCTTAAAGGGGCACGGGCTGGCTACGGTGCCTGTGCCAGATGCAAGCCTGCCAGCACCCAGCCAGCAGACCCTGCACCTGGCATGGCACGAACCAGCCACTCGCTGCCACCCAGCCCTCCGCCTCTTCCTGGGACCAGGCTGGTGGCTCCCAGGAGCCTGCCTGGGGCTGCAAGAGGCGGGTGCCCGCATGGTCTAGTGCGGAGATCGTGGACCTCAACCACGACCTCCGCACTAGGCACAGGAAAGTGGCCGTCTAGGGCAGGAGAGCTGCCAGCCTGGCCAGCCAGGAGCAGGTTTGCATGAAAATCAAGGTGGTCCACTGAGACCCCCGACCCTGAGCCCTGAGCTTACAATGGCCGTACTGGGTTAGACCAAAGGTCCATCTAGCCCAGTAGCTTGTCTGCCGACAGTGGCCAACACCAGCTACCCCGGAGGGGATGGACCGAAGACAATAACCAAGCCATTTGTCTCGTGCCATCCATCTCCAGCCTTCCACAAACAGAGGCCAGGGACACCATTTCTATCCCCTGGCTAATACCGCTCCATGGACCCAACCTCCATGAATTTATCTAACTTCTCTTTAAACTCTGTTATAGTTCTAGCCTTCACAGCCTTCTGCAGCAAGAGTTCCACAGGTTGACTATTTGCTTTGTGAAGAAGAACTTTCTGTTATTAGTTTGAAGCCTGCTACCGATTTATTTCATTTAGTGTCCTCTAGTCCTTCTATTATGGGAACTAATGAAGAACTTTTCTTTATGCACCCTCTCCATACCACTCATGCTTTTATAGACCTCTATCATATCCCCCCTCAGTCTCCTCTTTTCTAAGCTGAAAAGTCCCAGTCTCTTTAGCCTCTCTTCATATGGGACCTGTTCCAAACCCCTGATCATTTTAGATGCCCTCCCTTTTCACACCCTCTCACACCTCCTTTTCCCAGTCTCCCCCAGTTTTGTTCAATAAAGAGAGTTTCTATTTTTGACCACACGTGTCCTTTATTTTGTACATCAGGAAGGGGGGCTAGGAACGGGTAAGTGGAAGGATGTGAGGGAGGAATGGGGTACGAGCCCCCGATGAGGAGGACTGGGGTGGCTCTGCGGGCTCCTCGGGGTGGAAACTCTCCTGCAGCCCCCCGATTGACCCCCCCCAGATGGCAGCCTGTGGCAAGTGCAGCCGGGCTGATGGCCGAGTGCTGTGATGTGCTGAGTGTGAGCATTCAGGGCACTCTAAGCCAGGACTGCTTTGCAAGCGGGGAACCCCTGAGAACTGTCTGTCCGGGATGGGGGTCAGGTCCCTTTAAGCACAGCCCTCGGCTAGCCTGAGACAGCAGCTCCACGCTCTAAGTCCTACTCTGATGCCCTGCTGGCACTGCTTCCGGCCATCCTTAACCTCGGTTGAGGGTCCACTCAATGTGGACATGCTAGTTCGAATTAGCAAAATGCTAATTTGAACTAGTTTTTAGGTCTAGATGCACTAGTTCGAATAAGCTTAGTTCGAATTAAGTAATTTGAATTAAATTAGTTCGAATTACTGCTGTAGTGTAGACATACCCATTCATACTTAAATTCGACACTTTACGCCTAACTTTAAACAAAGACATAGCTTCCCCAATTATCACCTCTAATATCATTAGCTCACAGACATTTCCCCCCCCCCCCCATCCCTCTTCTGTTCTGAAATTTGATTGATCCTTTTCATATATGTTCGTTTTTTTAAATTGTATCCTTTGGTATATATGGTTGTGACAATTTTCTTCCACTATTTGATCTGAGGAAGTGGGGCTGGCCCACGAAAGCTCATTACCTATTAAACCATCTTGTTAGTCTTTAAAGTGCTACATAGTCCTGTTTTTTGTTTCAACAGTGGGAAGTGTTGTGCTGCAGTTTCTAGCTAAGTTCCAAAAAAAGTTGAGCTACAGGTTCTGAGGCAGCTTTGACACAGCTACTTTGCTTTTGTAAGTAAATACAAAGGCCTTACTATTAAGATAATGCCTTTTTGTCCTTGTTGTCTCCTCTGCCATTCTTTTTTTTCATGGGATTCACATTTACGGGAATAGGAAAACTTTTAGTACGATCCACTGCTGAAATCTGGTGATACTTATCAGGACCCTTGCTCTAGAGAAGACATGAATGAAGCACTAGTCTTTGCTAGTAATCTGGGCACGCTATCACTTTGGAAAGGATGTAGTAGAGACTCTGCATTGTTTGGATACAGGTAATTGGAGTGTCATTGTTTAGAGTAAGCAAAATATACACCGAATATAATTTGCAGCTTAGTGAAAATAAAGTTTCATTAGCTATATATTTTGCTTTGGGTTTCTTTTACTGTGTTTCATCATTCAAGAAAAGAAGAGATCCATAGGCAGCCTTCTGCCTTCTTGAGATGAAATATTTCACTCCTGGAACGTAATCAGACTGAAAAAGTGAAAACCCTGGTTATCTCAGTTCTATCTTGGCAGCTGTACAAAATCTTGCTAGCATCAATGTAATCTAGCTCGCTCATACAGTATGCTTTCAGCTATATATATACTGAAAGTTGAGTGCTGGATGAGGCCTTTAATAGGTAAATCAGCACTGGGATGGTGGGGCAGTGATAGGAAGGAATAGTGAACTTCCAGAGAGAGGTGAAAACTATGCCAGAGTATTCATATGTGGCTCCCTAGCCATAGAGAGCTGCTTTTTATCTCACGCTTTGAGTCCCTTCTTTCCTTATGCCTGTTCTGTTATAATCAGTCTGTGCTTTCCTATATTTGGGAAGGATGGTTAGGTGAAAGGATTGCTTAAGATGTGCCCACAAGTCAGGTTATACCTTTGGAATAAGAGTGAATGGAGTGAAATAGATTCTATTAATTCCTGCTTGGGGTTGGGGAAAGGAGTCAAGAAGTTTGCACGTGAGCTGAAAATGATCACATAGGCCACACGTTCCAGAAAGTTTTCCATTAAAGTTGAGAGATTGTGCCACATGCTTTTTACTTCTGAATCTACTGCAATGTGTTCGGATTCCCCTGGTCATTGGTTCTGTACTGATTAAGATATTTTGGCAGAATTATTCTGTTTCTAGCTGCTTTGGCCATCTCCACCACCACCTCTCCAGCTTCTTTGACCATCTGCCAACTTGAAACATCGCAAAACTTCCCTTTTCTTACTGTGGCTCTAGGCTGTGCACTTCCTTAACTGCTGGGTAAGGTTTCAGAGGGACAGTGACTGAAATTCCCCCTTTTTCTTCTCTGCTTGATAGCTCAGTAATAACACTTCTCTGCATGCTTCACCTCCGGGGACAAGCCATTGGTACTGACCAAGCTGAACAGAGAAGGGTGCAGGAGTCTGAACTAGTTCAATAACAACCATGTCAGTAACATCTGCGCACACCTCATTTCTTGTCGCTAGGGCAGCCAAGCTCTCAGTAGGCAGAGGAGGGAGCAGAGAGGTCCGTCTTGGGGAAAATGTGGTTTTGAGGGAGGGACTCTGTTGTGTGCTGGGGAGAGAAGGGAAGAGATGGATGAGGATGCTGTGTAAAAAGGCTAGAAGGTTGGAGTAATTGAGGGGAGGAGCTAAGTTGGAGCATGGGAATAGGAGAGAAGGCCCTTCATGAAATTATGGAATCACAGAACATTAGAACTGGAAGGGACCTTGAAAGATCATCAGGTCCAGTCCCCTGCCCTCACGGAAGGACCCAGTACTGCCTAGATCATCCCCGATAAATGTCTATCTAACCTGCTCTTAAATATCTCCAGTGATGGAGATTCCACAACCCCCTTAGGCAATGTATTCCAGTGTTTAACCACCTTTACATGCAGGAAGTTTTTCCTTATGTCCAACCTAAGAACCCTTAGAACAAAAGAGAATGAGCCATCCCCTGAACATGCTAACATTTGGGGAACAGGCCTGATGGCTACCCGAGAGTCACAATGTAGCAAAAGTCTGTGCATGCAAACTGTACATAAATTACATAGGGCTTTATTATTAGTCCAATGTAGGTAGTTGGCTCTCCAAAAGGGTAAATATCATGGGTAAGTTATGGGCCTGTTGTAGTCAATGGGAAAACTCCCATTGATTTCAATGAGACCAGAACTACCCCCTGTTTAACTAATTCTTTTTTCTCTTGTACCATGTTTAATCACTTAGCTTCCAATTGCTGATCACTATGGATGGTTTTTACATTCACTTTACACTCTCACTGCCCAAGGGCAATACAAGTGAGAATCAGGCCTTCCTGACTCTACTGACCTGCCCTCCTGAAGTGGAACAATATCAGGCAGTTTGCTGAGAACTGAACGGAGACTTCCAGACCGTAAAGCATAAAACTCTGCGTCTTGAGCTAAAGAGTTGTACTGTAACTGAGAGTTGTAACAGACCCATATTCTCTGTGTCGGGTACAGAGGGGGATGTGTAACAAACACTGAACTGTGGGTTACAATAGCTTCATTGAAGAGCGGATAACTTGATCTATTGGAAGTCCTGTGGCACCTTATAGACTAACAGATTTATTGGAGCATAAACTTTCATGGGCAAAGACCCACTTCATCAGATGTCCACAAAAGCTTATGCTCCAATAAATCTGTTAGTCTATAACAATGTTTCTGAACCAGTGGTACGAGTACCCTTAGGGGCACTCGAGAGAAGTCTGGGGGTACCTCAACACAACTGAAATTTTGAGAAAACTGAATTTTTGTTTTAAGTTTTACAGCGCTTTGTTATTTTTGTACTTTTTTACACCCAAAAATTTCATCGCCCGCCTAGCTACGATTAAGTTGTTTAAATAAATGTGGTTTAATGGTAGAAAAAAAATTGTGGGTCTGAAAATTGTAGGTACTGGGGGTACTTATAATTTATTTTTAAAAGGGGGTACTTTATAAAAAAAAAAAAAAAAAAGGTTGAGAAACACTGGTCTATAAGGTGCCATGGGACTTCTTGTTGTTTATGCAGATTCAGACTAACACGGCTACCCCTGTGATACTTGATCTATTGGTTACATAATGGTATTTTCAGAGTAGCACCTCACTTATTCCACATTGCCACTGTCCCATTCTTCTTCCTCTGCCCCACCTGCAGTAGGCTTCAGCAGATATACAATCTGTGTAAATCTGACAGTTTGCCTGGTCACAAATTTGTAGGCTCACTGCAGGCATTCTTCAGTTGAGCATTTGTCAATTTGCATAGCAAAATTTCAACTCCCTTTCTATTATCAACAAAGTCCTTGTCAAAATAGGGAAATAAAAAAAAAAATCCCACTGATGCTATTACTGGTTCACAGGCATTGCTAGTGTTAGCTCTCAGGTAATAGAATAGCCGACTAATCTCATGCATTTTTAGTGATTAGTTGACAATTCTGTAGTCCCCAAAGATGGGGCCAGCAGCCAGTTCGCTTCGGGCCCACTCCCCAGGGAGTCCCCTGCCATCCCACCCTGGTGCCTCTGTATCAGACAGAGCAGTGCAGAGTGTAAGGCGGGAGCCAGTTTAAAAACCAGCTCCCCGCTCAGACTTGCTGCCTGCCGCCCTGCACTGCTTCCTCTGATACAGAGGCAGCAGCATGGGGTGGCAACAGCTCCAGTCCACGGGGAGTTAGAGGCAGGCTGCTGGGGGAAGGGGTAGGGAGCGGGGGCTAATGCCAGAACAGCCTCTGTCCGCGACCAGCCTGGGCCCATTGCAGGCAGAGGTTGCTTTGCGGCAGCCTCCCCTACTCTCCCTAGGTGGGGACAGCTGGCACCGCATAGACCGTGCTTGGGGGAACCGGCTTTTAAGACGGTTCCTCCCAGCACCAGCTCCTGCTTCCCTTCCCACACCTTGCTGCCTCTGATACAGCAGGCAGCAAGGGAGGGGGAAAAATGCGAATAATCACCTAGAATAACTGATGAACCTAGGGATATCAGTTAGCTGACTACTCTCTTACATCCCTAGTGTATATATGGCCAAACCAGCACTGGATTAAGGCATAAGCATGGACCTACAGCCCCAAGTCATAAAGTCACATAGTGGTATCAGAATCGCATCTAAGATTATTTGTATGTTGCTAGCAATGATGTATATGAAAAAAACCTCATAATGTGACTCGAAAGTAAATGATACAGATATGTCTGCTTGAGTCTACCGAAAGCCTGAAACAGTAACTTGAGAGGTGTGAGCTACCTCATTCTTTGTAATGCACTGTTAAATCTGAAACCTGTTCCTTCATGCAATCCCCTATTTATTTTTCCCTCGTTTGCAAAAGAGTTTCTCGCACTGTTCTAATGGTGAAAGAACATAACCGTCAATCATGGAAATAATCTCATATATAGCAATGCAAATTAAAGTACAGTAGACATCCGATAATCTGGAACCTTTAGGACCTAGGTGGTGCTGGATTATCAGATATGCCAGACTATCAGGAGGTACTATCAACTGGTTATATATAGTATATAAAGTGTTTTTAACCCTTTTTATTGTAGCACAAGCACTGTCCAGCATCACACAATGCCAGTGGTAGACTGACTTGGTCCCGTCCAGTTTCGCTCGGTTCAGCTGCTGCCTTGTGACTCGTTTTTTGCCGAAGCTCACTCACTAGGCTCTTGCAATTTTGATGCCAGACTATCAGGAGTGCCATACAATTGGATGCCAGACTATTGGAGTTTTACCGTATATGCTAGATAATCCAGGCAAACATTTTGTAATAATGCAGTCAACAATTATTTTTTAAAAAAATTTTAAATTGTGAATGGTAGACTGCAATTTATTCTGAACATGTTCACTATTTAAAATTATTTAATGTATGACACTTTCAGCTTCTGGATTGCTTATAAACTGTGGGCAAGTAGCTAGTCACTCCTATGTAGCCTATCTATTTATAGGGTCCCTATCACTGTAGTAAAATGGGCATATTCAATATTGAAATAGTTAAAATTCAGTATCTGAGATGTTTGAATGGCTAGCTGCTATGGGTAATGTGGCATTGTTTACTGGCTGCATGTACTACCATTTAGAGATGTCTTAAATTACAAGCAAATTTCATGTAGACATGAAACACACTTCATTTTGCGATGGTATGAATGCTCCTGGTGAACTAATTTTGGATTTATAGTCGAGATTCATTTAATATAAAATTTGGCCACCATTTCTTTTTTTGTGGGGAAGACGAAACTTTTATATAAACAAAAGAAAGGTGGAACAGGTCACTTTGGTTCAGTATTTCCAATAAATTAATATTAACAAGATTTCTGTTTTTGCATACCTTTAATTACGCTATCTTCATTTTGCCATACATTTTTAGCTACATGAGAACATCCCTTGTTCCTCCTTCCTGCCTATCAATTACAAACCACCTTAAATATGTTCTTATAAACATTGTGTACTAACAGACTGATGTGTGCTGCATATCAAGCAGAGATAACTGTTTCACTTTGCTGTGTTACTACCAAGTAGTTATTAAAAAAAATTAGTGCAACTGCCAGAGCTACATATATTGCTAACTTATGAAGAGAGGGACACTGTCTTACTCTAACCCTTACAGACATATGCAGTACTAAATAATGACTATAAATACATTCAGAAGCCTGCTTGTGGTATGGAAGGTGTGTCTGTGTGTGGTGCAGAACAGTTCCTGTTCCAGTACAGTCTATGCTGCAACATGCTCAGCCACTGGCAGGGTAGAAACATATCTCCCCCAGGCTTCTAATAATAGCAACAACCAGAAGGCTGCAAAAGACCACGTGTGAGAGTGCAAACGTCAGGGACGGATGAATGAACTGTTCCCATTCACTCCTCCTCTCTCCCCGTTTTTGTCCTGGGGAAAGTTCTTCCTTAATGATTCTTGGCCAGTGTACCAATCATTATATTGTAATAAATCTTGGGTACTACACAGCTGTCACCATGCTCCACACAAAGGCTACTCTGAACTTTATGGCAGCTGTGAGGACTATAACTCAGAACCTCAAACTTCAAAAACATAGGTTCCTACTGGCTGTTCTAAGGAAAAGATAGGGACTATGACATATAGTGGAGCAGTTCTGATTCCATTCAGCAGAGGGCTGTAATACAAATGCACATGGACAGCTCATTACTATACTGTGGCACCTCTGAATATCTTGAAATCCATTGTTTAGTTTCTGAATAGCATGTGTCTCTGTCCCCATCCTCCCGTCTCTCCCCCCCACCCTCCCGCCCCCGCTCTTACAAGTTTTATCTTTGCACAATTCAGTCCCCGACACCTATGCCATGCCTATTTCCCAGTAAATCTGGGGCCTCCCTATACCTCAGTATTATTTCCTTTCTTGGATTAATTTAACTTCCACACTTCTGCTTTCTAAGCATCTACTGTAATTGGTTGAGGAAACAAACTCTTTTTATACGTGGTAATAGAGGCTAAGAAATTTTAGTTTGGGTCACTTTGAAAGTAGATTGGGCTTTGCTCCCTGGCCTGGATGGGAGAGGGAGAGCGGGACACACACACTGTACTGTGTGTGCAGTCTTTTACATACATGCACTCAGACATGACAGATGTTCATCTTCAGAACTGAAGACACTAGCTGCGTTCTTCCTTGTGTCTGTATGTGCCCTCTCACAGCTTCAGAAAACCCATTTTTCCAGATGAAGGAATGTTTTAGTTTGTGGAAGTCTCCATTCAAAGTTTAGTTCAGACCAGCGGGTTTCTCGCACTAGCTTTATTCTCTAAGTTATTCTTCAATTTGTAATCAGTCCAGGAGGAAGTGATAGCTGAACGCCCCTGTCAGTTTATTTGCAGAACTTTTAAAGAGACAAGATCCCAGCAGAGATACTTACAGCTCCAAAAGCGACTGCCTGTCTCATTAATTCCATTTTTCTTTATTTTGTGTTTTAATTTACTCTTTTTAGCATGAAGTCAGGATGAGAATATGCAAGTGGACAAGCAATCGAAGGTTGTCAGTGGCAGGCAACTAGCATGGGATCTAATTGCTGCTGGTGGATTATAACAGTTTTATAATCTAGTAATAAATCAGTGGGTGGTACCCAAAATTTTTAATTTTTACTATCATTAGAGTTCTGTGCTTAAGATCTCTCCCTATTAAGGTTCTCAGTAAAGCAAAACATGATACTTATTCATATTTTACTGATGAAATAAGCACAATTTAAAACAGTCATCGAGCTGCAAAACATAATTTTGTGAAATGGGCGAATTTTGGACTGGGCAGAAATTCCTCAAAATTGATTAAATTTTGCCCAGTGTGTGAAGTTCAGTCCTTTAACTATGAAATGTAGTGCATGCTATCATTAGAGCTGGCAAATTTTTTTTGGCTCTGGATTTAATTTGTAAATAAAGTACAGGTCTATTTAGGAAAAACATCTGAAGGGCAAGTGAAAAGCCCTCCAGTCCAGAATGTGGTAAGATCCTATGTGTTTGTCAATTTGTTATGAAAATTGTGGGAAACATGGCAGAGTTTGTTAGTTGAGCATTTTGATTACATGACGCTGGTTAAACAGTTTTTATACACTGAAAAAAAAATCAGTTGTATGTGCATGGTTGAAGACCTAAAACTGTTTTTTTTTTTCTGGACTTTGTGTCACCGATTTTAGGATCGGGGTTAGATAGTTGGGATTTGCTACAATAAAATATGGATAGCTATAGAGATACAGTAGACCCTCAAAGATACGAACACCAGTTATGCATTTATTGGTTAACCCCACACAACTTGGAAACACAAGTAAATCAATTGGGCATCAACAGACAACAGCTTCAAAAAAGCTCTCTCAAAAAACAGCAAGTACTCTATTGTGAGGCCGAAGCCGAGAATGAAGCTTGGGGGCTGACATCCCAAATCACAGTGCTCTCCCCAGCTTTAAAGCTCAGAGCCCTGGTGTTCTTGTGGAGCAAAAGCCCTGAGCCTCCTACTCCTCTGTCCCCTATGGCTGCAGCCCCAGTCCCCAGGGTCTGAAATCCATAACATCTTATTCGGAGTTATGGACCATTTCAGAGTTACAAACAACTTCCATTCCTAAGGTGTCGATAACTCTGATGTTTACTGGGGTTTGTATCAGGGATGCATCCACTTTCTACAGTTACCACACTTAGGCCTGTCTACATAGTGTACTACTCTGCACTTGAAAAATTTACATTCTAGCACACACTAGAGTGTATGCTAACTGGTCCCCATGGACTCTGCTAGTATGCACTAAAAATTCCCTTTGTGCACGTTAATGTAGCACTGTTTGAACTTCCTTGGTCTGGCATCTGCGGTCCAGCTAAAATGTTTCCCATGCTCATAACAGGAAACCAGCCCAAATATCACTGCTTGTGCCTCAGTTTCCTCATCTGTGAAATGGGGAAAGGGGGGAATAAATACATATTTATTTATAAAAACAAACAAAAATTACTCTGTCTTTGAAAAGCAACATGAGATGTATGCATGAAAAGCAGTATGAAAATGCTAATATTGTTAACTCATGCGTATTGTAGAGCTAAATCCATCGTTGGTGTAACTCCACTGACTTGAATGAAATTACACCAGTGATTAATTCAGTCCTGTTCGTTATAATTTTTACAATTTTTTGTGCTGTAAATCTGCATGGTACTTTGCAGAAATATAAAAAGACACAGTCCTGGCCTTAACGAGTTTTGTACAGGGATTTAAAAAACTTCCCTCCCAAAAACTCTTCATCTCCTAAGATGTTAATTAACCCATTTCAGTCGTCTAGATATTAAACACTTTTTAATCCACACACTATAGGTTCCAGGACTTTTATATGAATTTAATAGATTTCACCCTTCACTTACAAAAAGTGATTTTCCTCCCCCAGTGGGCAGTTTTGGATTTCTTCCATTTATAATATACCGCAATTGGTGAACGATTTATGTATTTAAACAATCTTGGAAAATAAAACAAGCTCTCCATTAGAGCTCAATCTATTATTTTAGAATGATCCATTGGATTATCTATAATTTATTTCTTAATAGATTTTTTTCATCAGTTATTGTATATAGTCTCTAACCTCCCCCCCTTAACACCTTTCCCCAGTTCCTTGCTTTTTTTTATGTTTCTGGGAGGTTTATGTTAAAATCTTGAGTGCTCTCCCTTGTGTGAAGTGTGTTATTGAGATTATTTCTGTGAAAATTCTATATCTACAATAATTTCTAGTCTCTGA
Source organism: Pelodiscus sinensis (assembly GCF_049634645.1). Taxonomy (NCBI): domain Eukaryota; kingdom Metazoa; phylum Chordata; order Testudines; family Trionychidae; genus Pelodiscus; species Pelodiscus sinensis. The sequence continues at coordinate 106,538,544 of NC_134715.1, forward strand.
TGACAGTGAGCCAACCCTCCCCCTCCCCCGTGCAATCCTTTAACTGTTGATTAGAAATGTAAAAACAAAAAACCGTGCAAAAGTGTAACAGGCTGTACAAACCACTGTAGATAAACACGGTAAACACTCTGAATTGACAGATCTTTACTGAAAGAAATAGTCTCCTAGAAGTGACTCACCGGGCTCCAAATGCTTGTTATTGTTGTGGCCTTTGTTTATGTATTTTGTAGTCATCACATTTCTGATTATTACACAAATGTGGTCTTCTGAGAGGGTGATTGGCTCAGGCAGCAGTTAAACCACCTATATGCTAACAAGCCTTTGCTGCCAGGTTCCTAAGGGGTCCTGGCTGGGAAAAATTAAAACCAAACCTTAGACCTCTGTCAGACTGTGAAGAAAATTATATTTTTGAACTAGTCTACAGTGTGGACAGGAAATGACCCCTTCACAAACTGCTTCTTTAAAAACAAGCAGTGGTGCCTGAAGCTATCCAGTCTCTCTCTCTCGCTCTCTGGAGCTTGTTCTCTCTCTCTCCTCCCCCTTCTCTCTCTGCCTCCTGCTATAGAAGGGCTTCAACAGCAGTTTCCAGCCAGTGTGTTCCGTGTGTGTGTGTGTGTGTGTGTGTGCATGTGTGTGTGTGTGTGTGTGCGTCCGTCTGTGTGGATGTGTGTGTGTCTGTCTCTGCGTGCCTGCCTGCTGCTACTTTGTACTGTGAAGAACACACAGCCCATGTGCTCTGTATGGATGTTGATGATACTCTGTGTAGCTTGATTCTCTGCAAGCAGGCAAGATGTCCAGCACACCACATGACCCTTTCTATTCTTCTCCTTTTGGCCCATTTTATAGGAGACACTCACCATACATGGTGCAACCAGAGTACCGAATCTATGAAATGAACAAGAGGCTGCAGTCTCGTACAGAGGTAAGTCCCTCAGCCTTGTTTTACTGTGCATGGACTGTGTGGTAGGTTTCAGGCTGAATTCCGTCTAAAGCGTCCCATTAGACAGCACAATATATAAAGGAATGAACACCCTAATTAATTTAGTAGTTTACTTGGGTAATCTTCATTATATTTTCATGCAAAGCAACTCTGAGTATATACCAGTTTAGGCTGAAATCTTGAAATCACAGAACAGCACTTCAGGGTTGATGCCAATCCGAGGAATTTCTTTTTCTAGTGTGTTTGTTCAGGATCTGTCCTGTTGGCATTTACAGCTATAATATTGCAAGGTATTCCTTGATCAATTACACTAAACTAATGCTTCTCCTTTGCAGAGAAGTGAGCCACAATCCTGTATTTGTTTTTCAGACTCTTAACATTAAATATGAAAGACAGCAGCAAACAGAAGGGAAGAGTTTTAAAAAACTTATTCCGGAGCTGCCCTTAAAGAACACATGTGCCTAAAGAACAGATACTGAAATATGTGCATATCTTTAGAAAACAGTTGCTTTTAGCAAGACAAACGATCAGTTCATGACTTTTTCATGTACTTGTCAGAATACTTGAAATGTACTGTTTGTAATGCCTTGTGCAGTTTGTTACTCCTCTTGCACATATTGAATTGTACATGGAGATCAGTTCCTTTAAAGAATATACTAAATGAAAAGTAGTAGTAGAAGAAATGCTTGTAATACTTTTTGGTTTAAAAATCTAGTACTGCCCCTTGTAATGTAAATATTTAATGAAGCAACACTTTTGATCTATGGGAGTGAAAAGTATATGGACTGGGGTCAGGCTGCGTTTTTGCCCATGTGTCTGTGCAGCACACATGCTTCCTGCTGCAGTTTTTCCAAAGTAGTTTACTGTGGATGCTCTGAAAACACTTCAAGAAGTAGAAATCTTGGAGAATCAATATCCTTCTGTAGCATGAAGTGTCCAGTTGAATATGTGGTGAGTCTTTAAGGAAGGATTTTGGTGGCATTTAATATACATCTGTTTGCTGAACTATAATTCTTTAAGGGAACACGAGGTTATCATAAAATAAAACACACATGCCTGAATTGTCAGCTAAGCCATAGAGACTTCATGACGTTTAATGTATATGATGCAGCTAACAAGATGTGACCTGCTTTCTGATTGGTTAATTGTTAGAGAATGACTGATTTCCTAACCCTTCTATTTTCTAAACATATTATTGGTCTGTATATGATAAATACAATTGATAGTAGCTAAAAATGTAAAGAAGTTGTTGGTTTCCATAGTCATGTTAACTATTCTCAGTTTTGCCTCAGGTCATTAACAGTGACTGATACGGGTGTGGAAGGTGTGTTTTGTTTGGTTCTTGAAACTCTGTGATTTACATTCCTATACAAATTAATGTAACAATTGTAGTGTCCTACAAATAATCAGGAAAGAGAAAGTGTTATCAAATGATTATGTTGGCATTATTTTGTAGAAGTTATTTTGAAAAGCTGTATATGTGACTAGCAATTCAGCCTTTTTGCTTCAATGATATTTTCAGTATTTTAAATATGCCTTTTTTTCTGATTAGACTGAAGTTACAAATCTTCCACTCTGGAAAGGACTTGTAGAAAGACTTTTCCCTGTTGCCTTGCTGACAGGAGTAGAGCCATATTTAGGCTCTAGTCCTTTCATTACAGTTTTGCTCCACAAATGCTCTCTATGTTGGGCTACTCTGAGGAGGAAGGATAATTTACCCCCCCCCCCTTTTTTTTTTACTGTTACCCTTATGGGTTTCATTGAGTTATAACAGAATTTGGGATAGCGAAAAGTGTACCATTACAAATTTTTCTTTTCTCAGCGTAAAAACACTTTGGTCTTGCGATTGCTTGATATTAAAATTCTTCTTTTCTTTTCTTTCTGAGTTCCTGAAGTCTGGACTGTGGCAAGGCTACTTGTTGAGACAGATAAGATTCTCTAACTAGCTTTGGCACCATCACCTGTACTTGTATTAGAGCAGCTTCTTTAGTACAAAACTTAGTTCCTTGGACATTTTGACATTTATGGTGACTAGAGGTGGACATATGGTGATGAAGCATTCCCTAATGTTATCTAATTGCAGGTGAAAAGTGGAAGTTTCATATTCATTTTACACACTTATGACCCCATCTGTGATTTGTGGCTTTGGAGTTCTAAAGTTTTATTAGGACCAGCCTTGGATATCTTACATCCTGATCAGTGGAGGCTTGTAGGTATGGAAGGAATGTAGTTGCGCTTTGAGTGATATGGGCTCAGTAAATAAGCATTTTTCTTCAGGCAATCCTTGGAAGGATGTAGGTGATGGCCTCTGGTGGGAGGCTGCTTGCATACACTCAATCCCATGGGATAGGTAGCAGAACTAGAGCAGTTTAAAGGGAAAGTAGTTATAAAGAAAGTGTCCAAAAGGGAGGATGGGAGGTAGTGTTCTTGGACCCCTTTTGGACGTACTTTGGACAGGGACAATGGAAAGCAAAGGTGCCAGAAGGATGGAACCACCTCAGCCCAAAAAAGAAACCCAACAACTACACATTTCCAGTCTAGGAACTTTTTCATGGCTTGTTTCATGATGCACAACAATAGCTCTCTTAATAAATCCGGTAGAGTCCAAGTATAGCGTTTGTCTACAGCTGAGGAACATGTAAGATAATTTGTCAGGGAAGGGCGGGGGTCTCTTATGTGCTTCCCCTCACTCCAGATAAAGCAGAGTCCAGTTTCACAGTGGCTCCCTGAGCATTACTGCTCAGCTGGACTTGTAAGCATGTTTGGATGGGTCAAGAAAGAGTGGAGTGGTCAGCCATTGCCACATCCCTCTCTCCATCTCCCTGGGAGGCAGGGTCTACTACCTCTTCAGGGATGCAGATGTGTCCAAGAGTAGGATACAGCTGTTCTGTGGCTTAAGGACAGCCTTTTAATGCCATTTGCATCAAGTCTGATTGGTTTGGCATAGGGTGAGGATAAAGAATATCCTGTAACAGAGCATGTGTAGCCGTACCTCGACATGCTAAGCAAAATGCTGTTTCAACACAGCTTCCACGTTTCTGTTTTTCTTAAGGATGTTTTATTTAGGAACAAATTGTAGCCATGTGAGTGAAGAACCGAAACTCTGAAGTGTGCCAAGCCTACCATACTCCTCTGCCCTTCAACCCCCTCTCAGTGCTTTCAGTGCTCTGCTCCTATGATTGGCTTCTAAATCTTGGTCAGCCTTAAGCAAAGAATGATGGTCAAGCCCAGTCACATATTGGTTTTGTGAAGTAGGGAATTGTCCAGTGGCTAAAGATTGTCACTGCCAAGCTCCTTCTTATTTATGTGATTTTAGCAGTGCTTGAGCCCAGGTTATTAACCTTCAACAAGACTTCAGCCTTTTTAAAGGTTGTGCAGAAAAGTTCAAATCATACAGAAGTTCGATACGTTGGTTCTTTTTCTTTAAATTAATATGCCAATTGTTAATTCCACTTGAGGAGTCTCATGTCCTTCCAGTATTCATGATTTTAACAAGTAAAAATGTTTTTTCTTTCAAATATTTAAGTAACTTTGGCTGACAGAAATGCACATAAATGATGTTTAATTTTTTATCTCTATTAACTGAAGCTCCTGGTTCATAAAAATGTACCTCTATTTTAAAGTAAAAGGCCACTTTTAAAAGAAGACCTCTTAAGCCCCTTTTAGACTGACATGGACTTTGAGAATTAATTGTCTTGTTGTGTGTGTGCATGTGTGGGGGTGCTTCTTTACTGTATATTCATGCTCAATTTATCTGAATGTTTTGGGTATCTGTATTAGTTTAAAATATTTAGAAAATACTTTGTTGTAGCCATTAAGCAGTCTCTCATAGATAGGAAGTGTAAAGTACTGGTAAGTTAACATAGCCTTCGTATCTTCCTTCTCTATGGAACTTCCAACATAAAAGAAATAACCTTTCTCCTTTCATGCAATTCATATTTTTATAACTGAATATTTTAAAATAAAAAAAGACAAATGAAAAAGTTTGAAATATCCATTAGTATTACAACACGCTACATATCGATCACTTACAGTTGCTAACAGTTTAGAGTCTGATAATTTTCTTTATTATCAATAAGCAGTGAAATATGTCAAGTTTATCACTTGTTTCTAGGTTCCCTTGTATTGCTGGAAGTTGTTTGTGGTAAAATCTACTCAAATCATCCAGCGATCTATATGTTTGTCTCTATCACATTTGGTGATATCTTTCAACTATTATGTCTTTATATGTAAAATATAACTTCTTGCCTGGCACAGAAAACATCATTATAGAAGTGACTGGCAAAATAGCTTAGAGTAATATGATTCTTCTTTAAAACAAACAAACAAACAAACAAACAAGCAATCAAATATTATTACTTTTTATTACACTGTACAATGTATTTTACAGAAGTAAAGATTTCACAGTGAAAAATATCAATAAAAGAAAACAATGATGTTTAAAACGGCTGCTTAAACATACTGCAAACTTATTTCCACAGAAATTAAACCAAACATTAAAAGCAAAACAAAACAAGCCCTGTCTCTGCGCCATACTTAAGCAGAAGTCTCTCTTTCTTTCTCCCTCCTCTATTCCCCCCACCTTATTTCCTCAGATTGCTGTCTTATGACATCATCTTTTTTCTTCTTTCTGATACATTTTTAAATATATTAGTCATAAAATTCTGACTTGTGTCATTACATTTGTTCACATAGCAACTTGATGTCACAAACAGATGTCTGGTACTGTGTACATCATAAGTCTGAGTTTGTTCCAGACACATTTGTTTTGTGGTGGGAGAACCCCAAAATGCTTTGATATGTTGGTTCTTATTCTTAAGAATTTATTAGACTGTTCCCCTCAAATACACTAATAACCAGAAAGGTACTTTAAAAGACTGTTCTGTTCTTAAAGCATGTTTGTATAAAAGTAAAAGGCTACTTTAAAAAGAACACCTCTTAAGTCCCTTTTAAACTGACATGGAAATTAATTCAAGGGTCTGAGTACTGTTTGCATTATTTCTACTGATTTCTTTTCCTCTCTCTTAAAAAACATCTGAGACTGTTTTCAATTAAAATTGCTACAAACTAACAATATTTATGAGGCTAGAAAAATCAGTTGACTTCCTTTCCACAGTAATTCTTACCTTACAATCAATGAGAGCTTGCTGCTTGTTTGTTTTTTCTTGAATTATAATATAGAGCATGAACTGTATACTTGGCAAGCACAGAGTTTCTTATTTGATTTTGGTGGAGGAAAAATCAATGTGAAATTTTTAAAGGGAAAACTCCTTCTTAAATTACAAATATTCTTACCAGCTCATTGTTTATAAAGAACATAAAGCATGTTTTAAGCAAAAACAAAAACAAAAACAACAACAAAAAGAAAAGGAAATAAAAGAAACCTAAATTAGTTTAAAAAAATCTGTTTTCTTCAGATTGGGTGTAGGCACAATTTACAACGCACAGCATACCTGAAAAGCAAAAGCTCCTTTTATTTTGAGGACAGAGAACTGAGATTATCTGTGAATGACCCAGTCCCATTTATTCTTTATTTCAGTGGGGGTTTTGCCAGCATTAGGACTGCTAGGTTAGATCTAACAAATATCTCCTTGGGTTTAGATGCATGCGGTGCATTGTTTTCCATTTTTTGTATCACTAAAAATAAGGGTGAATTTTTGAAGAAATTAAAAGATATTTACTATGCATTTTGTAGGATATTTTTGTGTGTGTTTCATGTGTGTCATACACCAAGCATTCCAACTGTGCTGATTTTTCCCAGCTGAACACCTGTGCCGGGTACGTTTGCACAGAGTACTCCTGTTTGGATGAAGGCTGAGTCTTCCCTTCTTCAGGGCAGAGTCTAGCCCACTGGATGTTGGGGAGTAGTGATCTGGGTGGAAAGAGGACTGTCCAAGGAGGAACAATTGTGGGTCCCCCCACTACTCCAAAAAATATTTTTATTGGTGGCTTCTGCCATCTCAGAGGAGCAGAGCTATAGTTCAGGGGCAGCATTGCCAGGGTCCTATGGGAGGGTGCCTCACCCAGCTTCCCTCTTATTGAGTTATTCACTGTTCTTGGGGTCTGATTTATTAACAACAAGGTAATTACAAAGCACTGGTATATGAAACCCAAGATTAAGCTTTTTACTTAGGTTTAGCTACTTCTAGGATTTCTTCTCTCTAGCTAAACCTTCCCTGTAGGTTTGGTTACTTCTAGGGTTTCTTTCCTCAGAACTTGTATGCCAGAACACACTTCCCAATTGATCACCATTATATTCAGAATGCAGCCACAACTTGGTAAACATGTACAATCTGTGTGTAAAAATCTAGGAAACCTCTTTGGCCTGTACATAGGGGTGTAACTTGTAGCTCAGGTAGATGTCTGCTAGCTTTGACTGAGCTAGCACGATAAGTGTAGTTATGGTGGTGTGGCTATAGGGCCAGGCGTAGCAGTCCAGGACAGTATAAGAGGGTTAGTACGTACTCGGGTGAGTTAGTATATCCCACAGCCACGACCCCACAGCAACTCTTATCTCTTTTGCATCCTAGCTGGACCAAAGTCTTTGCAGGACCTAGAAGTGCTGCCAGGGGTAAAACTGCTGCTGGAGTAGGGATGCAGAATCTCAGCTGTGAGACACCACCAGAACGAATCTTCTTTATGCTGCTCAGTCCCATGACACCTCACACCAGGGCAATTCTTCCAGTTACTCCTTGATGTGAGGCTCACTCTTTACGATCCCACGCACTGCAGACTAATGTGCAAACCACACGCTGTGTCGGAGCTGCCTACCCAGCCACACCAGCCACACTTGGGGTTTTCACATGCTCCAGGGCTAAATAAAGCTTGATTGGTAACAGGATAACCACAACAAAACAATAAACCTCAGACTGGTCTTCCTGAGTTTGGCCTGAAGATATTTCTGTTATAAACTGTGTTTCCCCTCTCTGTCTAGTCATCTCCCATATCCCTTTATATCTAAGTTACATGGGCCAGGCCTTCCAGAGTGAGTTCACATCTTTTTGAAGTTTTTAAACCTGCCAGCAGGGTAGACGAAAAGAAAAACTCTGCCACCCTATCATATAGATCATATAGCTGCCTTTTTCACATTCTCTCCCCCTCTCCCTGCCCCATGGTTGAAAATATAGAACATTTTTGTCTTTCCCACCAAGCACAGTTCCTCCATGTCTGATTTCTATCCTTACATGGTAAATCATAAAGTCAACTTGCCAAATCTAGGCACCTGAACAGGAACTAATGCAAATGTCTGTGCTCTAATTTTTTTCCTTATAAAAAAATCTTAAAAACTTGTTACAGCTTTGAGATCCAACAACACACATATGAGATATAATAGCTGTCTGGATCCCATCAGTTCAGAAATACTAGCTGCAGGCTACAACATCATTCCTGCTACAAAAGGAACAACACCGATCTTACCTATTTTACCTAGGGGTCAAAAGTGAAAATCATGTTTATGCCATTAGGTAATGCTGCATCACAAACATGATGAATACTTGCTTGGTTAAAATTTCAGTCTTAACTTATTCATTTTTAGCTTTGAAACACTCGGCTTTTCTAATTATGTTTTTAATAAAGTTATTTTCTAGAGTAATGAAAAATTCTCTGGCAAAATCCTTAGGTAAGACAAAGTTACTGTTGTGATTTTTACTATATGTATGTTTACTATACATATGTTTACCATATTCATTGTACATTATGGTAGGCTTGTAAAGAGATTATGGTTCAAATATTAGCGTATTTCACCTTTTTGTCAGCCAAAGAGCTTCTACTTTTGTTGCTCATCTTAACATGATTTCCATATATTTTGATTGCAAATGAACGTTTTGAAATGTTACTTAACTATTGTATACAAAATTCAATATGTGCATATGTGCTTGCACCCACCCACCCACCCATCCATCCATATATATATATATATATATATATATATATATATATATATATATATATATATATATATATATATGAATGAGACAAAAAGTCTTAGAAAACAAAGTAAAAGAGAACAACTCAGGTTTCATCACTTCTTATTTTAACCATTCAGAAGCTAGGCAATAACACTAACATCTGATTTCTTTATTGTGATATGGAATCCTTGAGATTATCTGAGACTAGACAGAACAAAAAGAGAAATTGCAGAGCTTCAATTCATTTGCAAATTTGATATTATCAGTTTAAGATTAAACAAAGACTGTGAATGGCTAGCCAACTACAAAAGCAGTTTCTCCTCTCTTGGTGTTCACACCTCCACATCAACTGCTAGAAGTAGGCCACATTCTCCCTGACTGAATTGACCTCTTTTGATCTTTGCCCTTCCTCTTAATTGGTACTCCTTTCTTTTCATATGCCTGTATATTTATATCTGCCTCTGAAATTTCCACTACATGCATCTGACGAACTGGGTCTTTGCCCACGAAAGCTTATGCTCCAATAAATCTGTTAGTTTATAAGGTGCCACAGGACTTTTCGTTTTTAGACAGAACCGATTTGTGAGCTTGATTCTCTATTGGCTTACAACATATATGCTAGTTTATACCTAAGCAAAGTCAGTGTGAAATGCTACCTAATCAGGATGGTAAACTCAGTTTGTGTTATAAGTGTAAAATACTAGAGAGGACTGTAAATCAGTGGAAAATCTGGCCCAGTTCCCTGTAAGCTGAATGCCATACATAGGCATGCGCACGGGGTGTGCCGGGTGTGCCCAGGCATACCCTAAAGTTTCAAAGGGGGCGTGAGTGAAGGAGCGCTGCTTCAGCGCTCTGGGGAACGGATGCCACGTCGGGTTTGCCGTGCATGCGCGGCCAAAACCGGCAGAATTTGGACCCCACGGAAAGAAGCATCAGGGACGCAGCAACATCACCCGGCCGCCCCATCAAGCGAGGTGAGTTTAAACCCCGGGCGGGAAGGCGGGGGGTGTTCCCCGGGCAGGGGATCGGGTGCAGTACGGCTGGCCCAGGGGGGCGGTCGGGGGCAGCGGCAGAGCGGCTGGCCCGGGGAAGGGGGGAAGTGCGGCTGGCCCAGGGGGTGCTGGGGTTGGGGGCAGCGTGACTGGCCTCGGGGAGGGAGGGGGAGCGGAGTCGGGGGCGGCGCTGCTTGCCTCAGGGAAAGAGGGGGGGCCAGGGTCGGGGGCAACATGGCTGCCCTCCCCCTCCCGAGCTGCTTCCCATCCCCTCTTCCCCCCGGCCAGTCCCTCTTCCTCCCCCGCCCAAGGTCAAGTGTGTCTGGTTTTTTTCGGGACGGTCTACTTGACAACCCTATGAGTTGGACCCGATGCAAGCACCAAGTGATGGGGACTGCCGGAACTTTGGGAACCAGAGACTGTGGGGTGGGGGTTTGTGGCCCAAAAGGGGTCTGGGAAACCTAAGAAAGACAGAGTAGGGGGAGCACCAGAAGGGAGACAGTCAGGGCAACCCTAGAACTCTGTTACAGACCAGTTGGCGGCTGCTGGAAGAGGAGGGGAAAATAGGGAGTAAGGCTCAGAGAGTAAGGGGCTTGGGCTGAGGAGAGGGGGGTAGGTCAGGAGAAGAAAGAGGAAAGCAGCAAGGGACAGGGTGCAGGAGAGAGACAATTGCCAGGGAGATAATGAGGAAAAGGGCAGGAGGGGAGGTGTCAGTGAGAGGGGGGGACAGGATGATGCTAGGAGAGGAGAGGGGAAGAGCTTTGGTGGCTAGGGGGAGAAGGAGAGGTGTTGGGAGAAGGCTTGAAAGAAGGCTTGGGCATGAGGAAGGCAAGGATGGAGGTACGTGCAAGGGCACAGGGGCATGAGGGCAGAGGGTAGTGAGGGGGTTGGCATCAGGAAAAAAGAAGACAAAGGGGGCAGGTGCAGTGAGGGAAGGGGGAGGCACCAGGAGGGTGTTGGGGTAAAGGAAGGTGCAGGTGCCAGGGGATTCCGGGCGGTGAAGCAGAAGGGCAGACACCTGCAGGGGAGAGAGGAATGGCAGGTGTGTAGAGGGAGGTGTTAGGAGTGGGGATGAGGAGGGGTAGCTCACATGATCAGAGTGGGGCTAATGGAGGAGCGGGCACAGGGGGGAGAGAAAGGCTGGTGGAGTGGGACAGGTCTCAGGAAGGCTGAGGGCAGTGAGAAGAACAGGAGTCGGGACAGCAGAGGTGGGTAAAGGGTTGGGGGGGCAGCAGGCACCAGGGGAGCTGATGGAGCAAGTGGAGGAGACAGAGCAGCAGAGGGGAAAGGTAAAGGTTCATAAGATATTTATTAATAACTTGGGTGCTACAGTGACACATCCAAACAAACCAGAAACTCAGTACTGGTGCACAACACAAAATTTATTGTGCTCATGGGAGGAAACTCTTAGAGGGAACAATTTCACCAGCCTCTCCACCCCCCAAGTTAATGTCATACACGTTGCGTTAATGCAATTGCACGATAGTTGCATAAGTGAGTTTGGTGAGGGCCAAACTAATCCCTATTGGTAAGAGGATGGTGGGAAAAGTCCTTGGGGGTGGTGGTCACGTGACACATTTTATTTCTGGTCATGTGTCCATATTGCCCCGAAAGAGTTACCTCCAGAGGCGTGGCTACTAGGGGTCAGGGATGTGGCTAATGGGGGGGTCAAAGAGTACATTTTTAAAAAATTCTTTGCGTGCACACCCTAAATGAAATGTGCTGCTCACACCAATGATGCCATATTCAATTTAGTTCCAGTGTCACCCTGAATGCCATCATGCTTATATAGGGCTTCAATACCAGAAGTGGTTTTATAATAGTTTGGCTAAAGTCACAATAATTTTGTGACTGAGTATTACTAGTAAGTAAATGCATTGGCATAAAATACTTTGCTTTTGTCATGGATGTGTTCATTTGTGAATTCTGTTTGTTGGATGTTTAAGAATTGTCAGGGACCTACTTCCTCCTTCATAAGAAAACTTTTCATCATCCATCCTTCCTCAGCCCCTATTCTTCATCACTAAGCCAAGCTACTCGCACAAGGATATGCCACCCTGTATCTGCATTTGTCACCTTACTTGTTCACTGAATGAAGGCAGTAAATAGCCCTGCCACTTGTCCCTCGTCTGCATCACAAGAGTATCAGTTAACCCTTAGGGTAATTAGCTAATAAAATCATTGATGTGATTTGAAGTATCATTTTTAGCAATTAGGAGTTCAGGTATGATGCACTGCAATTATTATATAGTGCATCTATCTGTTTTACATAGCAGTCATGTATGTAATGCTTTGTGAGTTACTTACATTATGCATGGAATGGAATCCTGTGTGCCAGCAAACTATGATGATAACCTTTTGACTTCCATGCCTTATGCACACCCAGGATTATTATTATAAAGGGAGGTGCATTATGAAGTGTGTGCTGGCATGAGTTATAAGCAGAGCCAATACGGTTCCTGCCAACTTCATGACCAGGTCTGTGTAAACTTATGAAGCTATTTAGTGTTAATGACTGGTGATGGTGGAAAATTACAGAGAAGTGAATGCCATGCATGTGGGTATTTTATATGGTATGGGAGATTGCTAGATATGCAAATACTCTAGAAAAAACTAGATTGAAGCGTTTCAAAGCCCCAGTGGCTTTTTAAGCCTCCATTGTAATTATAAGAATTATGGTCATCCAGTCAGGGACAGAAACACTATGTATGACTTTTATATGACCAATCACAAGTTGAAATTTGAATATAAAATATTACGAACAGATTGAACCTCTCTAATCTGGCGCACTCTGTCCAGCAACATCTGTGGTCCAGCATGATTTTAGTTAGCTGGATGTTTACCTGTCATGGGTGTGGCCAAGTTTCCTGCTGTCTCATAAAGTTTGTTTACAGCCACCAGTCTTGGGTCGCAGTGTTCTGTGCTATTATTTAAATTTTCTCTAAATGTATTTTAAGAGCTTTGCAGGCACTGGAAGTGTTGGTAATACTACTAGACAATATTGACCTCCCGTGATATGTCACATTCTATGGTTTGGCACTGGTCGGGTCCAAAGTGTGCCTGACTAGAGAGGTTCAACCTGTACTTACAGCAAACTGGTGATAAATCCAGTGAGTTAAAAAAGAAGAAAAAATATGAGCAAAAATTAGTCTAATATGTGAATAATGAATACATTCCAGGAAGTTATCTGCTCACAGAAATGCTGTGAGTAGAAGGAGATTCAATTAATCAAGCCTGGGGTTTTGTTGTTTTTTGTTTTTGTTTTTTACTATGATTAGCTCAGCTCTTTTCAGTACCTCTTAGCACATTGACAGGGTTAATAATGCAAAGTAAAATGATTGGTTAATAAGCCAGCATTAAGCTTATTGCTTGTGAGACAGCTAAGATATTTAACACCCACCAAAGCAGCCAGTCTGAAACAACCAGGCTGGCCTTGACTGACTGACTTTCATCCAAAGGGCTGCAACACATGCACTTCTAAATATTCAGCACAGCACAGATGTCCTAATATTGAGCTATGTTAGCACTGGTATGCAACCTGAAGCCACAACCTGCGTGTCTAGACTGACAAGAGTCCTACCAGTTGAGCCACCATGACACCTTGTGGCTTCCTAAGTTATATATGTATCTTTTAAAAAATAACAGCTAAAATTTAGCACTTGGTGGATATTGTTAAACACCATAAGATACAATTTTCTGTTGTTTTATATACATTTACTAGGTTAATGCATGAGGTAAATTAAACAGTAATGATTTGATTTTAATTGTGCTAATGCTCCCTAATGAATTAATTTGTCAAAGTATTGTACTATGCAGTCATAGCATACACACCATCTCACTACACTTGACCCTTTGCTCTTATGGTCATATTCCTGGTATCACCTTGTCACTCAGATTAAATACTGAAATTTGTCTAGCTACAGGGCAGGACCAGCTAAATTTATAACTGAAATTTAGGTTAATCCCCCAAAGCTCACAAAAATGAGGGGAATCTTCGTTGGCTGAAGAAAATGGCTACAAACCACCGAGTTAAATGAAAGTTACTAAAATATGCTAAGCAATAAACAATGTGCAATAGACACAAAAATCCAAAATTAGGGTAGAAAATTGAGCATGTCCTCCAGTTGTGGATAATTTACAACCCATTCTTCTTAATGTGAATTTTTCACAGAATTTTTTTTTTGTTGAAAAATTCTCACTTGAACTTAAATGGGGCAGGTGATCAATTATGCATCATGCTGAGGTACTCAGATTGAGCATTATGTCCATAATGAATCAGCATCTTACAGTACAAGATGCCATCCTCCATCACCTACTTGTTACATTTTCAAACAAGTAGCATTTCATGCTGATCAATATGGTCTGATGGTTTTCTTGTACTCCCCATCTATCTGTCCCTATGTCCATCTGTTGTCTCTTGTCTTCTACTGAGGCATGTCTGCAAAGCAAATGTTGTGCATGAGCTATCCTACCCAAGCGAGATTGAATTCACCTAGCAGTGAAGACAGTGTAGTGGCTTCAGAATGGATAGTACTAATCTGGCACAGGACCCAGCTGCTTACTAGCTTTCATTGAAGCCCATGTTGCACAGTCTTCACTACCTTCGCTAGCTAGAGTCAAGCTAGTTCAGATAGAGAAGCTTGTGCTCAGCATTTACTGTGTAGACACACTCTTAGGTTGTAAAATCTTTGGGGGCAGGGACTGACTTTTTCCCCTGTGCTTGTATAGGGCCTAGCACAATGAAGTCCTGATCCATGTGTGGGGTTCTTAGGCACAAAGAAGGTAATACAAATAGTGAATAATAATCAGATTATGGAAAATATACACCTAGAAGGTAGGATATTATGCTGGTGTAAATCAGATCTTGTGTACATCACTTTGGTTTTAATCTCACAAATCAAAAGGAGTTCATTTATATTTTACGTTTGTCCATCATAAATTTTACATTGATTAGAAAATGCCACAATATATTATTTTCCTGTAAACTTAGAATTATTTGATGCCACTAACACACATTTTTCTAATACATACTGGCCATATTTTTGCTTTCCATTATACCCAGGCCACGCTAGTGGTTTTGCTGGGATTGGACGAATACAGCAAAGGGCAGCATTTAGCCAATTTTTAATTTGGTATCAGTTGCTACATGCACAATGATTTTGTTATTTCAGAGTGGTCTCATGCCAGTTAAAGTGATGCTTTCCAAGTCTCAGTTTATAGTAGCAGAAAAGTTAATGTGCCTTCAGCTCCATATGAAACATATTTTCTTTTTCAGTAGTGGCCAGTGTTGTGGGCCATGTGTTTTATCTCAGTAGGCTGTTGGATGGAAATGCTGTAAACTCTTGCAACATGCATAAGTACAGAGGTAGAGATGAATTGTGAAGATCCTCCTTCGGGACATTGCTTGTTAACCTCTGCATTCAACTGATCTATTAACCACTGTATGCCCAGTATAAATATTTTAAACCCTATTGGCTTGTCAAACACAACTCGCAGTATTAAATAGATGTGTATTCAGTTTTGCTTTTTTTTAAGAGACATTATCTTTATTTACAGACAAATAAATAGAGTCTTAAGTCTGAAGCCAAAATACTATTTTAAATGTCATTTTGAAAATAAATTGGGATACCTTTGGCAAAGCATAAATCATCTCTGGTATGCTACACATGCCAAAATAGTAGCAATATTATGATGATACTCATTTGAGTGTAAGTAAAATAGCTATACCTTAACTCTTACCACATTATACAGTAAATATTATAGAAGCTGCTGTAAGTTGCAAAAAACCATTTCCCTCTGGGGCAAAAGTGACAGAGGGTTCTATGTTGATCATTAGGGAGTGTAGTTGGTTAAACTACTCAAATGATCGCTGCTCCATTTCATTCAACTACAGTCCTCTGCAATACAAATACAGTGGAATGAATTTCAATAAAGAACTGGAGCAGTTCACTTGTAGTGCTGATTGGTTAGGCCCATTACAGCTAAGGAGCTCTGGCTCCATTCCTAATAATAAATTTAAGTATGAATATTAACACACATTCTTGAATATTATTGTGGCAGGGATGCAGAAGTGTTTTCTACATAGATTCTCTTCGAGTGGTGGAAAAATTTGGTGACTGTGATTATACACCCAGACTTTTACCACCTTTGCCTAGAGCAGTATCTAAGAACATGTGTTATGTTTTTTTTAAAGGATAACAGAGGGAGATCTGATAGCTAGTACCTCTCCCTTGCCTTAGGTGAGTGGAAAGTTCTATAGCTTTTATGACTGAAGGAAAAAATACCCTTGACTAAACTTATTGAAACACTGCAGATGGCCTATTCCATATACAATTAAGTGTGTGTATTCAAACACACATATAGTCTGGGTAATTATCAGGAAGTATATGAAAATACTAGGTTTGTGAGAACTTGGATAAACCCACCTGGTATGCAGACTTTCCTTAATAAATAGCTTCTATTAGCTTGCAAACCCAGAGCAGCATTATAAGAAGCAACAGAAAAAGAAAAAATTGAAAATGCTCAGTTAGACATTTTCCATTTCCTTACTGAGAAACTGAAGCCACAGACATACACGTGAAAACAATAACATAGTAACTGGTAATTCAGCCCCTTTTCTATAATTTTAACTTGCTCTTCTCCACAAACATAGTGACCATAGATGCTGGTATTGGGGGTGCTGCTGCCACCCCCAGCTTGAAGTGATTTCCATTACATACAGGCTTTACAGTTTGGTTCAATGGCTCTCTGCACCACACTGTACAAATTGCTCCAGCACCCTTGCTAGTGGCCTGAATTTCAGTCGGAGCCTGTTCTTTGTAGTGCTTCTGTGGGGTAAATCCTGGTTCCACTGAAAGTTTTTCCACTGACATCAATGGGATCAGGATTTGGCTCTGTTTGTGAAACTTGCATTGAAGCTCTGGGAAACTATAATAAAGTAGCTGCAGCATTTTGTGTTCATTCAGCAGAAAATAATAATTGGGGCCTTGGTTTTCAAAAGGAGAAAAAGCAGGCCCTTTAGGCTATATCTACACTGCAGCACTATTTCGGGATACTGGCGGTATCCCGAAATAGCTATTCTGCATCTTTTGAGTGCACCCGTTATTTTGAAATATAATGGGGTTGTTATTCTGATGTCTCTGTAAATCTCATTCCACGAAGAGTAAAGGATGCTTCAGAATAGCAATTTATTTAAAAATAAGTGCTGAGTAGACAGCGCCAGATTTAATAACTGATTCAAAATAAGTAACACAATTTGCGAAGCTCAAATTGCATATCTTATTTTGAGCTACAGGTCCACTGTAGATGCACCCTTAAAGTGTCTCCAGTTGGGCACCAAAACCTGAGGCATTCGAAGTAATAAATTTCTCTTAAAATGTTGCCCATAAAATCTGTGCAAAATTACATGTTCAGATGCACAGATTTTATAGGTACCTGTACATGAGTTTTCCGCCTACAACTTTACACACATCAGAAATGTAGAAAGCTTAGTTAACAACAGCCAGATTCTCTATCAAGAATATTGGAGAGCAAATACCTGCTGGAAAGCTATAAAAGTGTGATTCTGCAGGGGTCTGTTTTGGGACCGGCTCTGTTCACTATCTTCATCAACAATTTAGATATTGGCATAGAAAGTACGCTTATTAAGTTTGCAGATGATACCAAACTGGGAGGGGTTGCGACTGCTCTGGAGGATAGGGTCATAATTCAAAATGATCTGGACAAATTGGAGAAATGGTCTGAGGTAAACAGGATAAAGTTTAATAAAGACAAATGTAAAGTGCTCCACTTAGGAAGGAACAATCAGTTTCACACATACAGAATGGGAAGCAACTGTCTAGGAAGGAGTACGGCAGAAAGGAATCTAGGGGTTATAGTGGACCACAAACTGAATGAGTCAGCAGTGTGATGCTGTTGCAAAAAAAGCCAACATGATTCTGGGATGCATTAACAGGTTTGTTGTGAGCAAGACACGAGAAGTCATTCTTCCGTTCTACTCTGTGCTGATTAGGCCTCAGTTGGAGTACTGTGTCCAGTTCTGGGTACCGCATTTCAAGAAGGATGTGGAGAAATTGGAGAGGGTCCAGAGAAGAGCAACAAGAATGATTTAAGGTATAGAGAACATGACCTATGAAGGAAGACTGAAAGAATTGGCCTTGTTTAGTTTGGAAAAGAGAAGACTGAGAGGGGACATGATAGCCGTTTTCAGGTATCTAAAAGGGTGTCATAAGGAGGAGGGAGAAAACTTGTTCATCTTGGCCTCTGAGGATAGAACAAGAAGCAATGGGCTTAAACTGCAGCAAGGGAGGTTTAGGTTGGACATTAGGGAAAACTTCCTAACTGTCAGGGTTGTCAAACACTGGAATAAATTGCCCAGGGAGGTTGTGGAATCTCCATCTCTGGAGATATTTAAGAGTAGGTTAGATAAATGTCTATCAGGGATGGTCTAGACGGTATTTGGTCCTGCCATGGGGACAGGGGACTGGACTCAATGACCTATGGAGGTCCCTTCCAGCCCTAGTATTCTATGATTCAAAGCATAGCATGGAAATTTTCACTAACTCACAAGTTTAGCCAGACCAAGTGTATGACACATAAATAAATCAGTAAAATACTGCTTTGTCTTTGACAAGAAATAGGATGAAGTAACACATCCACCCAGCTTCATCCATGAAATTAATCAAATGGGACGCTGAAAGCTATATTGTTACTTGTGTTCATGGATTACAATTTTTACAGGATTCACTGTGGCTATGTCTAGACTGGCATGATTTTCTGGAAATGCTTTTAACGGAAAAGTTTTCCATTAAAAGCATTTTCGGAAAAGAGCATCTAGATTGGCAGGACACTTTTCCACAAAAGCACTTTTTGCAGAAAAGCGTCTGTGGCCAATCTAGACGCGCTTTTCCGCAAAAAAGCCCCGATCGCCATTTTCGCGATCGGGGCTTTTTTGCGGAAAAGAAATCTCTGCTGTCTACACTGGCCCTTTTGCGCAAAAGTCTTTCGGAAAAAGACTTTTGCCCGAATAGTAGCAGCATAGTATTTCCGCAAAAAGCACTGATTTCAGTGCTTTTGCGGAAATTCAAGCGGCCAGTGTAGACATCTGGCAAGTTTTTCCGGAAAAGCGGCTGATTTTCCGGAAAAACTAGCCAGTCTAGACACAGGCTGTTAGATTTATTCTCAGTTTGCACCAGAAATTAGATGCTCATAATTAATATTTTTTTAAACATATTTCCAACAGTAGCCAACCTCTGGTGCTTGGCTGCGAGGGAAGAGGAGAGGATTAAATGAAATTCATAGCCTTTTATCAGGGATTTGGGCTGCGAATGGCAGCATGTGTGGTTTGTGGCTGGTGAATTGGCACATTTACAACCTTCATACAATGTCAAGTGTGCGTGTTGTGGATGTGCACAAGCAAAACGTCAGCTTTAAAAACAACTTCCAGCTTGCTCTTACTTAGGGGGCAATTTACTCCATCTAAAAAGGGAGAGGATAATAATCAAGCGGATGGTTACTATTAAAGACTGGTATTGTTTGTGAGCAAGGCCTCAATTGATGGGTTCAGCAGTTATCTCGTCGTTGTATTTACTGAAAAGTGTTTTACTTGTGAGCTGTAATAAACTACAACATGCTAGCTCAATAAAAGGAAATGGCTTCATCAGGTTTTGTGGGGCAATTGTGCAACTAGCAAATACCATCGATGTAATCCCAGCCACACTGAATCAATTACAAAACTCCCACTGACTGCAGTGGGACCAAGAGCTCACCCTATTTATTTGCCTTAGAACATGGATTCCTTTAGTTCAATAATTGTATACCCTTCGCCACTCCAGTAGTGGAACATTAGAGAAATAAGAATAAAATAAATGTATTTGCAAGATTACAATGAACATGGATGATTTTTTTTGTACTCTTCACACCCAAATCACCTTGATGAATGTAATACACTTAGACATAGGTGCTGACTTCCCCTCAAGTTGGGGGGGATACTGGCTCCCCTTCCTTTCAGGTCCCACCCCTTCCCCCAAGTTCCTGCCTCTGCCCCATCTCTCCCCACCTCTGCTCTGTGCCTGCTCTGTACTCAATCGACCCCCACAGCACTTCTTCCTGACCCTGCTCCTGCCCTGCCTTCTCAAAGTGCACCCTTCCCCTGCTCCTTCCCAGAGATTCCTGAATACTGTAAATCAGCTGTTTGTGGCACTCTAGAAGCATTGGGAATGCAGGGGAGGAGTTGGACCAGTGGGCAAAAAGCACAGGAGGGAAGAAGGGAGGCAGAGGGGGAGCTTGGCTTTTGATGGGTGCTCGCCACACATGAATTTTTCCCCGATGGAAATATGGCAGTGTCACTGCTTATGCCCTTAGAAGCATCTCAGACTACAAAACAAATTTTCAAAAAATGTAATCCTAATGGTACTCTCATTTTTCCCCTGGAGCATCAAATTTGTGGATTTTTTTTTTCTACAATTCCATTTGAAATTTCCACGCAATTAATCTTTTTTGGCATAAAATTCATCCCTGATTTTTTAAAAATGATCAATACCAGTTCTCTTATTAACAAAACTTGAGGAGATTCAAATAACTGGGAACTATTACGACTTTTCTTTATGAGCTGTATTTTTAATATTGAAAATGAACATTGCTTCTTGCTTGCTGCACTGAGTATAATTCCATTAAAAATTCCTGTTCAGATTTTCCTCAATACAAACTACTGTTTAGTAACCTAATTTGGGAGAGCAATTCTGTGGGAGATAGTCATATAATTTTAAGGAAGTCATGGGAAAATTAAGGTTTCTGTTGGACATCAATCTCCATTACTTCTTATCTCATCAGACATCATCAGATAATTCCCAAAGATGGCAAACTCTCACTTATCTTTATAGTGGCTTATTTAAAAGGCCCTTGTAGCTCACTGTTGTATTAATCTTCTGTCCACAAACTGTACCTTTAAGAAGAAACCCTTTTTTTAATATCCATTCTTAAATGAATCAGTGGAGTCTGAGAATCCTCTCTATGTTCTCTGCACAATAAACTTAACTTTCACTCTAGCAAAAGGAAACGTTTTCCTGCCACCTTCATCAATCCCGTAAATATTCTTTGTGTGAGCAAACTTTTTGCAAATGGAAACTGTTATTGGACTTTTCCTTAAAGAAAAGATCTTAACAGCAGTGCTATCAGTGTTGCTTGTATCAGTTAATTCAAATATATAACCCTGTTTCACAGCACAGGACTTTCTAGAATACCCCTAAAAGACACGATTAATGTGTTTGGGCCTAAATTTTGCTTTTTGTATATAACTTCATTTAGGAACTTGGGATGTGAAAGGCCTTCTTGTGTCACCAAGTCCAGTCCCCTATTATCTCAAAACACCCTGTCATATGATCCCCTTAATAAATGTATAAAACTATACCTTACAACTAATTAAGTTCTTTGCCCCCACTACTCCTATTAGAAGACTGTTCCAGAATTTCATTCCCCAGATGGACACAAAGCTTTTAATTTCCAGCCCATGAATTCATTTTTTATGGAAAAGGACGGTGCAGAATACAGCTAAATGTTATATTAATCAAGAGCGTGTGGAGACCCATGTATCTGGGAGAAAGACCCTATCTCAATTCACAACTGCAAGGGCCTACTGCTAACCTCTCCCTGAATATGTATAATAAACCACGACTGCATATGTACAGACATCTTAACCATCGGCATGTTTTTCAACTGGGGTTTACAGCATCAAAAAGACAAACTGAAGGAATAACTATCAGCTGTCAGTAAACAACAGGCTTTTATTCTCTCTAAGACCAGTCACACACACAGGTTCTTACACATTAGTCTAGTGAAATATATTGGAGAAAGATTGCAAATAATGACATTTGGAAAGGGGAATTGATTACCAGGTAGCAGTTCTATATGTTTCCTCAGCTGAAGTCAAGTCTCATCCAGCCCACAAAAAGATCCTTGTGGAATATGTCCTGATTTCTGGAACTGGCTTGTAGATTTTAATGTAGGCTTGGCTTTATAGCATATCTGGAAATTGAAGACCTTTGGCCATTGGCAGTTGGGAATAAAGGAAAAGGGATGTAAAACTGCAGCTCTTTGGTCTATTTGATGTGTATTTTCAAAGTTCTTTTCAACATCAGGTTTTGTTCCAAAGTTCTTTATTACATTTAAGGGTAAGTTGACACTTGCAGCTGGGAGTGTAGTTCTCAACTCAAAGAGCCATACTTGAGCTGGGACTGATTGAGCTAGTTCACTAAAACTAGAATGTGGCCATTATGGTCCAAGAAGCAGGATGGGCAATACTCATCTCAGATTCTAGGTATGTTCTCAGGATGGCTAATCCCTCCTGCTGCTTTTGCTACCATGGCTAACCTGTATTTTTGGTATGCTTTGTCCTTTCAAGCTGGGAGTGGCTCTCTCTGCTTAAAATATAGACAATACGTTAGTTTTAGGAAAAGAGAGAGAGGAATGGACTCACCGGGGGTTAATGAAAATGAGAACTGGCTTTTGGAATAAAGAAAGGAAATGTTTTCAGGAATAACTTGTCATCAGATTACAAGGCTGATCTTTCTTGGCCAGAATGATGCACTTAAATACTCCTTTTTTTTTTTTTTTTAACATACAGTGGTAACCAAAATATGGCACAACAAAGTTTTCTAGGACAGAAAACAAGGTATTTGGAGGGTCAAGTTCAAATTCAAGATTGGACAATGCTGGCATCTAATTAAGATGATTTACTTGATAAACCTTAGTTATCCTGGGGAATTGCTCTAAAAACTTGTCTAGGACTTATTGAGACGCCTATATTAGAATAACAAGCCAGTGGAAAATTGAATGCCAATATCAACAAAATCACCATAGTGATTCAAATGCTCATATATATTTCCCTTGAGATGTGAACACAAACGCGTGTGTGTGTGTGCGCGCGCGTGCGTGGGTGCGCACGCAGTGTCAATATCAATACTCCTTAGCTATTTGAAGAAAACAAGGTTAATCCTCCCCTCCATACTTCATTCCTGCTTTTGCCTCCTAAGAGCACTAAAATTCAGTTCCACAGCACAAACCTCCCATTAATGCTGACCAAATGTATTTCAAATATGGTGGTAAGTTGGATGCTGAGCATTTCAGCAACACTCAATAGCTAGACACGAAGAAAAGAGTTCGTGATTTTAAGGAACGGTAGAAGGGAGAACAGTAAATTAGTGATAAGGGATTTCAGGAAGGCAGATTTTGGTAAGCACAGAGAGCTGGTAAGTAAGGTCCCATGCGATGCAAGACTGAGGGGAAAAACAACTGAAGAGAGTTGGCAGTTTTTCAAAGGGACATTATTAAGGGCCCAAAAGCAAGCAGAAAATATGGCAAAAGACCGCCTGGACTTAACTGGGAGATCTTGCATGATTTAAAAATAAAGAAGAAGTCATATAAAAAATGGAAACAAGGACAAATTACAAAGGATGAATATAGGCAAACAATACAAGAATGCAGGGGCAAGATTAGAAAGATAAAGGCACAAAATGAACTCAAACTAGCAACAGGCATAAAGGAAAACAAGAAGACATTCTATAAATATATTAGAAGCAAGAGGAAGACCAAGGACAGGGTAGGCCCATTGCTTAGTGAGAAGGGAATAACAGGAAACTTGGAAATGGCAGAGATGCTTAATGACTTCTTTGTTTTGGTCTTCACCAAGAAGTATGATGAAGGAATGCCTAACATAGTGAATACTAGTGGGAAGAGGGTAGATTTAGAAGATAAAATTAAAAAAGAATAAGTTAAAAATTACTTAGAAATGTTAGATATCTGCAAGTCACCAGGGTCTGATGAAATGCATCCTAGAATACTCAAGGAACTGATAGAGGAAGTATCTGAATCTTTAGCTATCATCTTTGGAAAATCAGGGAAGACAGGAGAGATTCTAGAAAACTGGAAAAGGGCAAATATAGTGCCTATCTATAAAAAGGGAAATAAGAACAACCCAGGAAATTATAGACCAGTCAGTTTAACTTCTGTTCCAGGAAAGATAATGGAGCAAGTAATTAAGGAAATCATTTGCAAACACCTGGAAGATAATAAGGTGATAGGGAACAACCAGTGTGAATTTGTAAAGAACAAATCACGTCAAACCAATCTGATCACTTTCTTTGATAGGATAACCAGTCTTGTGGATAATGGAGAAGAGGTGGACATGGTATACCTAGACTTTAGCAAGGCATTCGATATGGTCTCTCATGATATTATCAATAAACTAGGCAAATACAAGTTAGTTGGGACTACTATAAGGTGGGTGCATAACTGGCTGGATAATCATTCTCAGAGAGTAGTTATTAATGGTTCCCAATCCTCCTGGAAAGGTATAACAAGTGTGATTCTGCAGAGGTCTGTTTTGGGACAGGTTCTGTTCAATATCTTCATCAACGATTTAGATATTGGTATAGAGAGTACATATATTAAGTTTGCAGAAGATACCAAGCTGGGAGCAGTTGCAAGTGCTTTTGAGGATAGGGTCATCATTCAAAATGATCTGGACAAATTGGAGAAATGGTCTGAGGTAAACAGGATGAAGTTTAATAAGGACTAATACAAAGTACTCCTCTTAGGAAGGAACAATCAGTTTCACACATACAGAATGAGAAGCGACTGTCTAGGAAGGAGTATAGCAGAAAGGAATCTAGGAGTTATAGTGGACCACAGGCTAAATATTAGTCAACAGTGTGACGCTATTGCAAAAAAAGCAAACGTGATTTTAGAATGCATTAATAGGTGTGTTGTGAGCAAGACATGAGAAGTCATTCTTCCGCTCTACTCTGAGCTGATTAGGCCTCAGATGGAGTATTGTGTCCAGTTCAGGGCACCACATTTCAAGAAAGATGTGGAGAAACTGGAGAAGGTCCAGAGAAGAGCAACAAGAATGATTAAAGGTGTAGAGAACATGACCTATGAAGGAAGACTGAAAGAACTGGGCTTGTTTAGTTTGGAAAAGAGAAGTTGAGAGGGGACATGATAGCGATTTTCAGGTATCTGAAAGGGTGTCACAAGGAGGAAGGAGAAAAGTTGTTCTTCCTGGCCTCTGAGAAATGAACAAGAAGCAACGAGCTTAAACTGCAGCAAGGGAGGTTTAGGTTGGACATTAGGAAAAACTTCCTAACTGTCACGGTGGTTAAGCACTGAAACTAATTGCCCAGGGAGGTTGTGGAATCTCCATCTCTGAAGATATTTAAGAGTAGGTTAGATAAATATCTATCTGGGAATGTCTAGACAGTACTGCATCCTGCCAAGAGGGCAGGGGACTGGACTCGACCTCTCCAGGTCTCTTCCAGTCCTAGTATTCTGTGATTCTTTGTAGAAATCAGAGCTCTCTTTTTTTAAACACCCCCACCCCTGTAATCTAGTGTCCCATAACTTAAATGTGTTGATGGCAAAGTTAGACAATTTATATCCATTTGTTCTAGTGTCAATACTAATGCTTAACTCAAATAACTCATTTTCTTCCCTGCTATTCATCCATCTAATGTATTTATAGAAGGAATCTTATCTCCCCATAGCTGTTATATGACTCTTTGAGACTCATTTCATAAAGGTAGCTTTTCCATTCTTCTAATCATCCTTGTAGTCCTTTTTTGTACCTGTTCCAATTTGAATTCATCTTTCTTGAACATGAAAGATCAGAATTGCACATAGTATTGCAAATGAGGTCTCACATCTGATTTGTATAACCTTATTAACACTTCCCTATCTCTATTGGAAATGCCTGGCCTGATGCACCCCAAGATCACATTAGCCATTTTCATGGCTGTATTACATTGGTGGCTTATAGCCATCCTGTGATACATCCCAGTCTTTCTTCTCAAATGGCAAGACCCGGCTTTATAGCAAAAAGTCTTGTTGTTATTCCTTAAGTGCAGGATATTGTACTTCACACACTTAAATTTCATTCTATTTCTATTACTGAAGTTAAGGCATTCATATCTTCATATATGATATTCTGGCTCATTTCTGTATTGGCAATACCTCCCCAATGTGTGTCATTTGCAAAGTTTATTAGAAAACTCTCTCTTTTTTTTTAACCAAGGTCAGAAATAAAAATGTTAAATAAGATAGGTCCAAAAATCAATCCCTGAGGAACTCCACTAGTAACCTATCTCCAGCTTTATAGTTCATCTTTCAGTATGACCTGTTGTTGTATCCCCTCTAACCAGTCCTTTAGGCTCTATTCAGTTTTCACATTAATCCCCATCTTCTCCAATATAAGTAATAATTTCATACGTGGAATTGCATCAGACGCTGTACTGAAAATCAGGTAGTTAGATCTATTGCATTTCCTTTGTCTAAACAATCAGTTATCTTCCCAAAGAGACCAGTTTGGTCTAGGGATGTTCAATGGCATTTAATCAGCTAATCAACTAGTCGATTAGTTGTTACAGGGAGGGAACTGCAAAGCCTCAGTGGGATTAGCTCCCAGCTCCAGTTGCTAACCCCACTGCAGCTCTGCCTTATAAATGTATTAAGAGCTGCCATATTTCCCAGCTTGTACTCAGTCCCCTGCTACATCTCTGCCTCCCCTGCCCCACTAGGGAGATGATGCTGGGGGGCAGGGTGTGGGAACCAGCTTTTAAGCAGGATCCTCCCAGCACTGGCTCCTGCTTCTCTCTTCTACCCCCCGCCCCCGCTGCCCTTTGCTGCCTCTATGATAGAGGCAGCAAGCTGGGGGGAAGCGAGTAGTCGCTCACATCTCTACTTAGGTCTGGCACTATCTACCTTTTGTCAAACCAAGTTGTATTATCTTGAGCCTGACTATCTCTACGGCTGTTTTTAGCTCTGTAGCCTGAATCCTGTGAGCCTGAGTCAGTTGACCTAGGCTCTGAAGCTTGCTGCTGTAGGTGTTTTTTTTATAATAGTACATCTCCTAAAATTCTAATTTGGGTGTTGCAGAACTTGCCTGTTTTTCTGGGCACATGGGGAATTTATGGGAAGGTACAGGAGGACTATCAGCACTTGAGTTCTTAACAGATACTTCTAACTATTTGAACTGTCTGCTCACTGTCTCTCTTTTTCTTCCTCCCATCCCCTTTTTTCCCCTCTCCCCTTCCCTTATTTATTCTTGAATCTGGACTTCTTATACTCCGGTGAGCTGAAGAAGTGGGTTGTGCCCATGAAAGCTCTTGATACGGTCTACATGTTTTTTTAGTCTTTAAGGTGCTACTAGACTATTTGTTGTTTTTAACGTTTTTCCTGTTACAGACTAAGTCGGCTACCCCTCTGAAGCACTTGCGTGGTTTAACCTGAGTCTTTCTGGAAAGTGGTTGACTACTAGGACTGAGTGCAAGACAAACCGGGCTCTAAGACACGGGCAGTCTGTATTGAAAGTACCATTTAACTCGGGTGAGAAGTTTGGACATGTGGATGAGGAATGAGGGGCAACACCTCAATACTGAGTTAGCGTGGGCTCTTAAACTTTTACATCCAGAATGCACATCCCCTGGTGTTGCAAGCCCCTACTCTCTCTATATCAAATCCCTCAATGAAAGCATCTATTAGGCTTATCAGTATTAAATATCTTAAAAGTGTTTAGCTGAGAAACTTTAAAACAAAACAAACTACTAGTCATGTAGGTGTTTTGTGTTTAATTGCTGCCTAGTTCTGACATTCATTTCTTTGGGATGTTGTCAGCATTGGTATCCTCAAAGAATGAAAAGAGATGCTGTTGGTTTTAACTTGTTTCTGGGCAGGTATTTTCCCTGTGCTTTGGACTGTGTCCTTAGTTTTGCTCCTCTGGAATTGTCTCTTTAACTGTATTGTCAAGAATTCCATAGGCATCAATTTACCATGCCTAGAAATGGCAGATTCTGAATATGAGAGGACCTTTTGCGTGAGCTGCACATGACATGTCTTGAATGTTTTAATCCCTATTTATTTCTTGGGCTTTTTGAAATTCCCTTATGGGTCAAGTAGGAGGAAGAAACGGATGAAAAAGAACTTGTATAGTAGAAAGGGGAAGACCAAGAATTTTGATGGCTAATTTTTCTTTAACAATTAATGTTAAATCTGCCTCACTAGCAAAAGCAGACAATTTTCTGGTCAATGAGGTTCCATAGGAGGTTTTGAAGAGAGTCATTGCTGAGTATCATGTCTCTGTTTGACTACTTCTAGTGATGCACCATTTTATTACTCATTTTTGAAACTACCTCAAAAGAAACTACTCCATTAGACCCCTGACAGTGAGTTTTTAACATATCCATATGATACAATGCTGACTCACTGACCACTGTATCTCTGGAACAGAGTTTTCTGGCAGGATCCTGGCCACAGTTCAGTCTTTTTCTTATATCCCTGCCAGAGGCCATGACTAACAACTGTATGCTATTGTGTGCCACACAGAGAAGAGACTTACAAATAGTTGCTTTTTCCAGATGCGTATGAGGGGGAAAATGAAGAAGCTCATTAGTTCCAGTTGTTGGTTATGCTGAAGTACACTTCATAAAGTTAAACTTGCAGACTTTTGGTCCATAATAAGCACTAGGATGTGTTTGGAATGTGATATTTTAAGAAAATTGTTGTTATAATACGAAAATGGGTTGACACAAATGAACAAGAACATTTTAGTTGAGATTCCTTAATATTCAAATTCACATTTACATCATAATAGATTCACATGGCAATTTTTGTGACGGCTCCAAGGAAGTTACTGTGAAATATTGTACAAAGTCTGCACTCGCTGATCTTCTTGAAGGGTCTCGCAGACATTTGGTATCCCTTTATTAAAAAATTCTGCTAAGCAATCTGAGGGAAATGCTGAGATGAATTCACTGCCTTGGATGAAGTTCACTTTCCTTCTGATTAATGCTAAATCATCCCTCCTAGAGAAGACCAGGGATTCTAGCTTTCTTGTGATTAAAAAATCTTCAAAATCTCAGATGAAATTAAAAAAAACCTCACTTTTTTCTGCAAATAAAATGAAATGTTGAACTTTAGTTTTGCTATCCACAATATATATAGGTATCAGTTAAACACAATGTTTTATTGATATAATTATAATTTTAAGCAAGTTTGAAGCATACCTTATTAATAAAATAAGAATAATAGAACTGCAATTTGTATATCTTGTGTATAACAAATATTTCTATGCCTATATTCTGGATTTTCAGAAAAAAATTAAATGCACAAAAATGGAATGATCCAGTCACAGTGCACTGGTGTTTTTAGTGTTTTTCATGGGTGTGCTGTCTCAGTCCTGTTTTCATTTCTTTTCATTTGGTTTATATAAGTGCTTTCCATGTGTTCTACAGTTGTCTATCTTGGAATGTGAGCTATAGCCTTGCTATATACAGAACAACAAATTACCATCAACAAGAAATTTGTCCTTGCCAAATTCAGTGATGTGGTCTTTAGGAGTGATTTTTAAAGATTTCAACATTTTTTTTCATAATTTTAATTACTGAAGTGAAATTTGAGATGCATTAAAACACTAACATCTATATGCTGTTGAATAATCTCAATATGTTGGAAGCAGTTTATTGGAGTTTGTTTAGCTATGTAAATTTAAAGTGCAATAAAAAATCAACCACAAGATGGGGAGGTTGTGTGCATTGAATAAAAGACACAGGTACGTTCAGTAAAAAGTGGTTAATAGTTAATATTTTTATTTTTTCACAATATGTAAAATCTAAAATTTCACTGTACATATGCAAATTCTGTGTCGTTCCCCCCCCCCCCCCCCCCCCCATGGCAAATGGATTTCTAGGATCCTGGGAAGATGGCTTGCAGAAGTACAAAAATAGTTTTTTTAAATAAAATGTGTTTGTCTTCAGAGAGGACAAGAAAGAATCAAAATGGTAGTGCCTCATTTCTTGGTTATGGGCTAGCTAGGAGAAAATTGCTTAAATGAAAAAGAAAATATATCCATTTCTCATATCCTCACTGCTTTATTGAAATCCTTGTCTACAGATTAACAATAATGCAGAGTGCCTGTGTGACATAGCTAAGAGCCCAGTATAAATAGCTTTAAATTCTTTCCATGAGTTTGTGCAGGAAATGTTGTTGAAATACATGCAAATGGAACAGTGAGTACCTGTCTATTTAACCTGTATTGGCAAATGTCCTATGTGTTCATATGTGATTATTTTGGTGCATGGACAAGTCTCAAGGCTGACTTAAGTCTACTGAAAATTTGGGTCTTTAGAATTTGGATTAAAATAGCTCATTAACTTGATTTGTTGAGTGTCATGCAGCTCGTATCAGGTCCAGTATTTCCATATCTGATTGTATTTTATTATTGGGTCATCCATTGTGCCCATAAAAACAATTCAGTCACATCTTTGAATTTCCTGGCTTTTGTTGATATCATGTAAATTTTAATGCAATTTTAGTGTACCAGATCATTTTGGGGGTCTGCATTTCAATATCAAATATAGAATCTCTCTGGGTACATCTACACTAGCCCCTTAGATTGATCTAAGGAGGCTAATGAGGGTGACTGGAATTGCAAATCAAGCCCAGGATTTAAATATCCTGCGCTTGATTTGCATGTTCCCGACCGGTCGCCATTTTAGAAATTGACTAGCCCGAAGTAACTGCCCGTGTCTACACGCAGCAGTGAAACGGGATTCCAATTTAAAGCCCCGAATTCGAATTAGCGGGTAAACCTCATTGCTGGAGGAATATCAGCTAATTCGAGTTAGGGCTTTAAATTGGAATCCCGTTTCACTGCCGTGTGTAGACGTGGGCAGTTACTTCGGGCTAGTCAATTTCTAAAATGGTGACCGGTTGGGAACATGCAAATCAAACGCAGGATATTTAAATCCTGGGCTTGATTTGCAATTCCGGACGCCCTCATTAGCCTCCCTAGATCGATCTAGGGGGCTAGTGTAGACGTACACACACACACACATTCATTCTGTATTACCTTGAAAATCACGTAAATCAAAATGACTATGGGAATGTGTTCAGCTGATATCAATCAAGAATTTGGCCTTAACAAAGTATCCTGAGTACTCCAATGTCTTTTGTGAACACTGGTTAGTGAATCATAACCCAGATCTTTTTATCTAGGGCACCTTTTGACTTTCTTCGTGAGCACATTGCTGTCTAGTGATCTTCAGAGGAATAAAGCTGCTTAAATGTTGAAAAACGATAATGACATCAAGGGTAAATGCTTCACTAATAGCTATGGACACACTACTGACTGATGCTACATTTTTATCAATGGTGCAGTGCTGTACAAAGAGGAAAGGATGGATAGGTACTCACCCTAATATGTAGGGACAAAACTTGTAGCTAACTGTATAGCTGCAGCAATTCTATACTTTTATTTACAAATTATAAATAACTACCATTTCATCACAGTGAAATCTGAAATACTGAAAAATCCCCCATTCTGTGAAAACAATGAATGAACAAGTTTTTAAAATAATTGTAGCTACGTGTATGTGCTAGCAATGTACCTTGTGTTCAACTAACCAGAGTAGAATGGCATTATAGGGAGAAGCCCAGAACCCTAAAAATTAACCCAAAAGCTTTTGCCATGGATGAGTGTTTATAGGTGGTGCTTTCTCCTCTGTCCTGATTTGTCTGCCTACAAATAATTATCAGTCAGGCAGTGCAGAGGTAACAAATGTGTATGTTGCTTTTACATGCAGACAACTCTCATGACTGCAGCAGAAAAAAAACCTACCCCAAAACCAAACGTTGTTTCTTTTGCTAGCAAGCCAGCCAGCATTCAGAAGAGCAGTCAGCATTTTGACAAAGAAACAAACCTTGGGTTCAGAAGAAGGGTCTTTTGTTTTGTTTGTTTGTTTGAATTGGGGAAAGGTGCTGCAAATCAAATATATGAAATTTAAGGCTGTCGTCTTTGATGGTAAAATCTTAAACAACGAATAATCTAGCAGCACCTTAAAGACTAACCAAACATGTAGATTATATCATGAGCTTTTGTGAGCGCAGCCCACTTCATCAGATGAATGGAGTTTTTAAAGGTCCCATTCCAAAATAAATATGGGATGTGGGGAGAGAAAGAAATAGAAGGGGAAAAGGGGGAAAAATAGTTAATTAGGGTATGTCTAGACTGTGTTGCTCTTTCAGAATACTGAAAGTATCCCAAAATAGCAATGCTGCATCTTTAAAAGTACCCACTATTTCCTGAAATAGCGGATGTACTTTTGCATCATCCCTGTAACCGTCATTCCACGAGGGTTAACAGATTTGTCGGAATAGTGCCTTATTTTCAGTTTACACTCGGAATAAGCTATGCAATTTGCATAGCACAAATTGCGTAGCTTATTCCGAAGAAGGGTGATGTCTAGACAGAACCTTAAAGTGTTCATGCTATATGGAGCTGATAGAGAAGGTGCAAATTGTTCTTAAATACCCATTGTTCTGTGTTTTAAGTCATTAGGATATGGAAGGTAGTGTGCTAGCCAGGTAATGTCTTTATTCCTTTGTGATCGGTCCCAAACCTGTAAATGAAGTTAAGTTCCAAGGCTTCCCTACGTATTTGGCTTGTAGAATTGTCCTGAAACAACATAGTGATTTGAGATCCATTAATGTGTGCCTGGGCACGTTAAAGTGTTCTCCAACAGGTTTCTGTGTGTTGCTGTTTTGGATATGTGATTTGTGCCCATTAATTCTTTCTCGTAGAGACTGTCCAGTTTGGCCAATATACATGTCAGAGGGGCACTGCTGGCATTTGATGGCATAAATCACATTGGTGGATGTGCAATTGTGTCTTTAATGTCACTGTTCTTTGGTATAATTTCCTAGAGAAAGTCATGCAGCAGGGAGAGAATGTTGTGTTAACAAAGGGCTCTTGTAAAGATTAGACAGGTAATTGTTAGTTTTATTTGAACAACTATGGGCATGTTTACATTAGGACATTATTTCAAAATAATGTATTTAGAAATAACTCCTGAGATTAAGTATTTTGAAATAAGCTTATTCCCCCAGAAAAGCAGGAGTACAGATTTCAAAATAACTAGCCTTTTTTTTTCCGAAATAACAGTCTTGGTAGTGTATATGGGGGGCTATTTTGAAATAACTCTCTAATGTAGATCAAGGCTTTAAAATGTAGCTCAACTCCCCCTGACTTCAGCGGCCATCATATTCGTGTTAGGGATGTTGAATATCGGTTAACTGAATAGTCAAGTAACCTCATGAATTCTTAAAGGTTACTCAACTATTTTGTAGTATCCAGGGGAGGGGCTGGCAGCCAGTGTGCTCCAGCCCCACTCCTGAGGAGCCCCCTGCCACTCTGCACTGCTGCCTCAGTATTTGAGGCAGCAGCACAGGGTGCCAGGCAGAAGCTGATCCATGAAAAGAGCTAGTTTAAAACCCAGCTTCCCTCATGGACCAGCTGCCTGCTGCTCTGTGATGATGCCTCTGATACAGAGGCAGCAACACGGGGTGGCAGCAGCCCCTATCCAGGGAAGGTCTGAGCTTGTAGACCTAGCATGAGCTGGAACTGAGCTGGGTTGCCTGCCCACCTAGCTCCTAATACACTTTACATTCAGAGCTGCAACAGGGGTAGGTCCCAGACCCATTTCAAGCCAGGACTGAGCAGGGCTGCTGGCCAACCTGCTGAAAAATGTATAGGGGAGCATTAACCTACAAGTTTTTGCTTATCGGTTAATCAACTGCACTATTACATCCTTAGTTTGTGTATCTGAGATGTGATTGGATGCCCATCCCACACAAGGCAAGGCAGGTACATTTAGCACAATTAACCTCATGGGTGGTACCTTGGAAGTGATTTAGGCTTGGAGGACAAAGGACCCCAGGTAAGCAGGAACATTTTGTGCCTGTATAAAGTCTGGAGGCTCAGAACAGTGGAAGGCTGCAGGGGAAGTTGTCACTCCTTAGGAGAAGAGAGATTTCCGGAGTTAGTGGATGATAAGAAGCCAAAGGAAGGAGTAGTATACAGTTAGTCCCTGGGAGAAGGGAGTTTGGACTAAAGCCAGAAGAGGGGGGCAGAAGATAGAGGAAAGAAATAGGAAAGAGTCAAGGAACAATGGCAACAGGGTGTGGGAGCAAAAGCAGACCGTAGTTGCCAGACAGATGGTCCCTGAGCTGGAACATGAAGTAGTGGTTTGGCCCAGTCTACTAGCCAGAAGAAAAGTGGCACAGGACCTGGCCTTGGAGCAGAAGAATGTTTGGAGCAGTATGTGGATAGCTGATCATGTGGGGCACTGATATTCTAGAAGGGAAGGATTATCGTGACTTTTAGCCAGGGGCCAAATTAAACAGAAGGAGGACCCCGAGATCAGATTTAGAGAGAGAGAGGTCGCAGTGCAAGGAAGGGAGCATCAGTCCTGAGTAGAACTAATCCCCACGAGTTACCAGGAGATGCCAAATGGACAGTACGTTAGAAACTGGCCCGAAGTTTGAAAATTATCAGTGCTTGTCTTCAAAGAACTTAATACAGACAGAAGAGCACAACTAGAAGAAAATACTAATAAACTGGCATGTTATCAACAGAAATTTAATGCTGCAAGATTAATAACAATACAGGTTTGAAAGAAGGTAAGTTTGACAAAGAATATGAGTTGAATGTGGACAAGACGTATCACGTAGGTGATATGCAAAGATCCTGAGAATATATGCTAGAATGACAGCTGCATGACAAGTGATAAATTATTGCTTCTTAGGAAAAACTGTTGCAGAAGATAAAATATTGTGTGCTGAAACTCCAGAATAGAAAGAGTGAAAGACACATTATGGAAGAATAAACATCTGTTGAGAAAGGACATAAATCTGAAGACTGAATTCCAGCTCTTAAAAGCTGTTTACTGAAATAATGGTGAATGCTCCCACTAGTCTGGCAAAGAGGAATATTGAAACCTATCCTATAAAAATCAGTATATTTAGGGCCAGAAAAGTCCTGCCAATTGAAACTCCTGTGATGTCCCTAAATGCATTATCCTGTGGATTCACAGTATCAGCACCAGAAAACTTCTGCAATGTGGAGCCAACCCTTTAGTGGTTCAGGTAAGAGTCATGATTAAGTCTATGGCTGAGTTTTCAAAAAAAAAAAAAAATCTGTTTCAAAGGAACACTCTCAGGTTAAAAATCATTCAGTTGTTTAAAAAAAAAAACCCTAAAATTTCTTACCTTGTGCATAACCAAGACTATCAAAATTGAATTAAAAAAACTGATTTACTTGTTACTGCTTTTTGCCCTTCTTTCTACATTGCATTCAGCTTGGACAATTAAAATAATTGGCTTGGAGCCAATTTTGCTAATAATCCCACCCCCATGACAATAGGGCCTTTTTAACAAACCTGAATGTTGGAGGTATCTATTTAAATGTCCAAAGGTATACCAAGAAACTTTTATTAGCCATTCTATAGCCTAAAATGCCTCCATCTGTTTGAGCTCCTATGGACTACACCATGGTACCTGTGGCATCATAGAATGATGCATGCTGAGGCATCCCAGCAAAGCTTTGAGTGGCCCAAACAACTGGAGGTGGGTACAAACTAAAACCATGTACCTGAACACACTGGAACTTTCAGGGAAAGTCAAACCTGGATCTGGTCAGTGTTTCAAGCCCTTTCTCATTTATGGAATAAATCATCTTTCTCAATACCACCTTTACATCCACTAAGTTCAGATCCAAAAGTTGTGTTTGGGACTCGCTCTACTGGCAAGAATACTATTAAAGTTGAGGATTTTTAGCTTTTTTGTGAACTTCCAAATAGCCTGATCCAACACATGAATCCACCAACTCTGAATGTTATGCAAACACTGAAACCCCCTAACTATCTGACTTGATCGAACCCATTGCAAAACTGAGACTTCAATGCCAAAACTGGTTGTTTCAGTAAAATGAGTTTCCATTTTTTTCTTATTTGCAGATGAACTTTTCTGAACACTTCCCCTTTCTGTACATTGTGCTCACATGCATGCAACATTCTACAGTTTTAACCAAGTTCAGCAATAGCAGAAATGAAGTCTGTTTTGAAGAAAGAATAAAATTCTTGAAACTGAGGATAGGTCTTAAACATGTTGGCACATGTATCATCCTTTGCCCTCCTGAATACTCTAGCACTGTGGTCACCAACCAGTAGATCAGGATCGACTGGTAGATCCTGGGGCCTCAGAAAGGTGATCCTGACTATTTTGGCCAGGAGGTTATCAAGTGCCAGCACATCAGCTGCCCTTCCTCCCACTGCTAGGGTTGCCAGATGGTCTCCCAAAAACACCGAACACAAGGGCTAAAAATTTGTCAAGCAAAAAACAAAACAAAATAAAACCCCACTCACACCGAACACACATCCTGTGTGGCTACTACCAAGAGCCACCAAGCTGGGAACAAAGCGGGAGGCAGCAGAGCCTGCTCTGCAAAGCAGCTGCCTGCTACCCAAAGCAGAGAGAGGTAAACCCCGGAGCAACATGATGGCGGGGGCTGGGGAGGGGCAGCCATGGGTAGGAAGGTGCCTTCCCCATAGCCAGGTCTTTGGGTGTCCCAGTAGGAAGAAGCAGAAATTCCACCCCAGTTAGTTTTGGCTGAGAGCACATGGAAGGTGCCTAAACGCAACTATAAAGTACCTGTAGGCTTCTCTCCTGAACTACGGCGCCACAATGCACTTGAACAGTGCTCAGGAGCTTCTCCTCCTCCCCAAGCCATCACTCCTCCTCAGATGCAATCAGTTGAGCGCTTCCAGTGCCGATTGCGCCCTGCCTCCCAGGCACTCCGCCCACCCAGCTTCTGCACACAACCACAGGTTCCCAGCTGGGAGGCGGGGTCGCGATTGGCGCTGGGAGCCTGTGGTTGCGTGCAGAAGCCGGGCAGGGGGAGTGTCTGGGAGTCCCAGCCACTCTCCCCGCCTCCTCCAGGCTTTTGAATGCTACCACAGGCTCCCAGTGCTGATCACAACCCTGCCTCCCAGCCACTCTCCCCACCCCCGCCAGACTTCCATCCGGCGCCCAGCTGGAAAAAACAGAAAATACCAGACATTGCACATGTCCAGTATTTTCTGAATTTTTTTTTTACCAGACAGAGGGCGCAAAAACCGAACACCTGGCAACCCTACCCACTGCCTTGCTGCTCCTGCCCTCTGCCTTGGAGCTGTCTCCTGCTTGCTGTGCAAGGTGGAGGAGACTGAGGAGGGGGATGCTGAGATGTTAGGGTGTTCTCCTCCTGTATCCCAACTCCACAGAGTGAGCAGGGTGGGGCCTCAAAGAAGAGATGGGACAGGGCAAAAGCCTCGGAGAAAGACGGGGAAGAAGGTGGGGAAAGGATACTTGGGTTTAGGTAGACCCTGGATTGACTTAAATTAAAAAGTCTTGTGGGGCCTGGTTGCTGAGTGTGTTGCAGGGTTGCCAGGTGTCCGGTATTGACCCGGACAATCTGGTATTTTCGCCTCCTGTCCGGTAAAAAAAATTCAGAAAATACCAGACACCTAAAATGGCCGGTATTTTCTGTTTTTTTTTCCCTGCCAGGAGGCAAAAATACCGAACACCTGGCAACCCTACAACACACTCAGCAACCAGGCCCCGGGCCCTCGGACACCTTCCCCCTCCCCCACTTACCTAGTTCTGCAGGGGCTTGTCTTGTGGCTGAAACAGAAAAACAAAATGGCTGCAGGCAAAAAAGCCTCTTCTTAAGGGGCCATGCTCATTTTTTAAAGTCGCATGCTCAACAACTTTGGTGTGCCCCTTTTTTTTCTCAACAGAATTTTTTTCCCGACGTTTTTTTTGGGGGGGTGTTTGGTATTTTTGGTTAAACTAGCTGGCAATCCTAGTGAGATTGTGCTCCTGATATTGATTCTTGGCATCTGCCTTGTGGTTCTTGACTTCTACTTTATCTCCTACTTCCTTCTTGTATCCTGATTCAGCCCAATTCTTGATGTCTCCTGCTTCTGATCTCCTGCTACCCTGATCCAGCTCAGTTTTGATTCCTGTCTTGTGACCGTGGTCTCCTGCTCTGACTGCTAAGCCTAGCTATGCATGACCTGGCTGTGCACCAGGGATCTGTGAGGATCTCTTTCTCTTTTCGATTTCTTGTGATAGCAGAGAGGGAGCAGCAGGGACAGAGAGGTTGGCATTGACAGGCTCAGTCCCAGCTTACAGAACTGGAGAATTGTGGGGAACACAGCAGAATCATCGATGTACAGTGTTGCCTCTATTGTGGAATAATACTATGGGAATTGTTAGTTATAGTTAGATCAGGGTATGCTTCATACCCCTGTATGTTATGCTTTGCCAATCTTTGCAGTGTATGGAAAAGCAGGTTTTTGTGTTTGTCCTTTGACAGGATAATGTTCCCCTGTGATCTGTCACTACCCTAAGCTGCAAAAAACAGGGATAGTAGCATGACTAAGCATAATAGAACAGCGAGAGGCAGGATATTTTCAGATCATTCATCTATATTGAGTAGCGCTATTGGATTCAATGCAGTCACTGTTTAGAGAACAGGACATTGCCACTACTTGAAGATGGCTATATATATTAAGGTGCCAAATCTGTCCTTGGGTACATACATGGGGCTTTTCTCACTTTGAGAAGGACACCTGCATGTGCATTAAAGGGCACAGTTTGTCTCTGCTTACCTCGAATGCTGTTTGACCTAAGTGCACTTGCTAAGAGTTTGCTTAAGCAAGTTTTTTAAAGAATATTCCAGCCAGCCCTGTCACTTGCAATTGGAAATGAAAGGATTTGGCCTCTAAGAGTCCTCCCCTCCCACCTCATACATCTTTCTGTTTGTTCTCATTTGGTTTCTCTCAGCCTTGGTTCACAGAAACTGATGCCCTCAGTTCCTGTCGGCTAGCAGGATGCCTGGTGGTAGCCAGGTGATTGATAGCTCCTTCACTAAACTTGCCTTGCCTTTCTACATCCCCTTCCTTTTCCTTGTTCCTTTTCCTTTTCCCCTTGACGTCACAGTGCTGTTCAAACTCTGTCTCTTTGGCATTTCTGTGACTTTAAAAATACTTCCAAGCTACTCCGTTTTGGAGGTCCAGTGGTGTGAAAGGGCAGTTGTAGGCTTTTTTATTTCTCTTATTTTCTTCTGCAGTTTTAATTCCCTTGAGTTCCCATGGGAAAGTGAGAAACTTTAGCAAATGACAGTCAGTCTTGCTGTTGTTGGGAGCACCATCCTGGGAATTTGCACACAACATTCAATTAACTCTCCAGCTTGGGGATTGTGTGCACCCACAATATGTGTGCAGTATTGTCAGCATTTCCATTAAAATGCCTGTCAGTGAGTGTCTTACAGTTCAGTTATTTTGACTGAGGCTGGTCTGAAATTTTTGTTCCATAGTCAAAATAACTACGGGCATGAAATACCCCAACTCTGTCTGTGCCCTCCCATCGTGGCATAATGAAATTCTGTCTCCCTGTGGTTGCTGGTACCATCTATTGGATGCTGACATTGGGTAGTGTGCATTTTGTATGTTTATTCTTTCTTTTCCATGTGCTGTTCGATGGGTTTTGTGCCTTGCCAACAGTGTTCTGAGAAGTCCACCTTGGGGAGAATTTATCATTTCATAACTTTCAAGCTTGTTTTTTGCAGCTTAAGGAGACATCTGTCTCCATGATATTTTTCTTTTACTTAAGGTCAGTGTGTTTATCCTGTCAATAATGCACAACATATAAAGTTAGGAAATATGTAGAAACAGGGATATAGTACAAAGAGATCTTCCTTTCTGTGTTACACTGCCATAGTCTCCCTAAAAGTGATGACTTTCAACCAGTCCTTGCAGCTCTCCTATCCTGGGGGGGGAAGGAAACTTGATATTTTTTATACAAAACTTGAAACTGCTACAAATGAAATGGGTGAGACTGAAAGCCAGCTGAAAACTGTGGTGATACCATAGAGATAAAGAGGAGTCACTTTTGGGCTAGACCCTTGACCTTGTTCTGTTACCTTGTTAACTCTTGTGGTACAAAGGGAATGGACAGCCAGATTAAACAGCTATGGATGCATTTCCCTGTGTTGCATAAAGCCAGCATAGATAACTGTACACCAGCAGGGGCAGATGAAGATTTTGTGGGGCCCAGGGCAGCACAATTTCTCAGGGCCCCCCCTTTGACACGGCGCATGCGCGGGGCTTCTTGAACCGCAGGGCTCGGGGCGGCCACCCTGCTCGCCCTGCCCTATATCCGCCCCTGTACACCAGTCTCTCTCAGCCTTTCCAGACTACAGATTTGTTTTGCATACCCCATGTTGCACTTTATTAAAAACTACATCCTTACAGAATTAAACATAAAATTACAAAAGTGAAACTGCACACTTATGCTGAAATATTGCTGACTTTCTTTTCTTTACTATATAACAATAAACTAAATCAGATGGAATATACTTACAGGCAGTCCCCGGGTTACGTACAAGATAGGGACTGTAGGTTTGTTCTTAAGTTGAATCTGTATGTAAGTCGGAACTGGCGTCCAGATTCAGACACTGCTGAAACTGACCGCCAGTTCTGACTTACATACAGAATCAACTTAAGAACCCCAAGCGTCCCCAAGTCAGCTGCTGCTGAAACTGATCAGCAGCTGATTCCAGGAAGCCCGGGGCAGAGCAACTCTGCCTGGGGCTTCCTGTAGTCAGCGCTGGTCAGTTTCAGCAGAAGCTGACTTGGGGATGCCTGGGGCAGAGCAGCTGGGGTGCTGCTGGGTTGCTCCAGTAGCGCCGCTCCTCGGTGCTACTGGACCAACCCAGCAGCACCCCATCTGCTCTGCCCCAGGCGTCCTGATTCAGCCGCTGCTGAAACTGACCAGCAGCGGCTGAATCAGGACCTGGGGCAGAGCAGCTGGGGTGCTGCTGGGTTGGTCCAGTAGTGCCCAGAGCGGGCGCTGCAGGACCAATCGGCAGCGCCCCAGCTGCTCTGCCCCAGAGTCCAAAACAAAAGCCTGGTCTGCTGGGGGGGGGGGGAGCACACTAGCTGCGCCCACCCCCCCCAGCAGACCAGGGACACGGGGAGCAGAGCCGCAGCCGCGGGGGGGGGGGTCCCGCGCCTCTGAGGCTTTGCCAGAGCAAAGCCTCAGAGGCGCGGGGAACCGCCGCTGCTGCCGCTTCAGTCTGGGTGCCTGTGGTCTGCTGGGGACGGTCCCCAGCAGACCACAGGCTCCCGGACTGAAGCCGCAGCCGCGGGGGGGGGGGGGGGTCCCGCGCCTCTGAGGCTTTGCCAGAGCAAAGCCTCAGAGGCGCGGGAACCCGCCCGGTGCCCCTGGTCTGCTGGAGACGGTCTCCAGCAGACCAGGGGCACCGGAGCAGCTTACGAACGGGGCTTTCTCGCCCCGACCTCCGGGGCGAGAAAGCCCCGTTCGTAAGTGCGGATCCGACATAAGTCGGATCCGCGTAAGTCGGGGACTGCCTGTACTTACTTTTTCAGTAGTAATAGAGAGGTAGCCATCTTAGTCTGATCTTGCTAAAACAAAAGGGAAAACTATGTAGCAGTTTAAAGACTAACAAGATGGTTTAATAGGTGATGAGCTTTCGTGGGCCAAACCCACTTCCACGGATGGCATGGACCATATATACCAAATGAATACAATGGGTAGTATGTAGAACAGAATAAACAAGTCATTGTATGAAATTTTAGTTTATACTGACTTCACTAGTGATTGTTGTGTAGCCTGTTGTAAAACTAGGCAAATCTCTAGGTGAGTTGATGGAAGCCCTTTGCGTACCCCCAAGGGCATACAGACCTCTGGTTGATAACTGTTCTAGAGCACCTGCTTCTGGATTGGGGGCAGAAGAGAAGAGGTGGTGGGTTAGAGGAGTGTGGAAAACCTGGAGTGACTTGTGGATCATCTCCAAAGACACTGCTGTTGGAACAAATTGGAAACTGCTCCAAGTACCTCTGGAGCTAAATTGGCCTCGGTGTACCTCCAAAAGCAGGTGGAGGAAAACCCTAGGCTCCTCACTCATCCCCTCAGGTGTGCTCAGGGATGCTGCCCTCAGGGCTCAGTGATTTAAAAGGGCCCAAGGTTTGGGGCTGCACAGCCAGAGTCCTGGGCCCTTTAAATTGCCTTCAGAGCCCTGTGCAGTGCACTCCAGGCAGAGTTGACGGCAGGTTGGGGAGGCATGGCATTGTCCAGGTGGTGCCGAGGGCTGTACTCCCACCCCTTCTGCCTGAATCCTCATTCCTTTCGGAGGTCTGGAGCTGAGTTTCCCCCCTACATTGCCCAGGGCCCAGTAAAATCTGTCACCCACTCCTGGATATACTGAGTGCTGCTCTATGAGATCTGTCCCTTTGGCTTTGGAAGATGAGAGAGAAAGTAGCAAGATGCTAACTGGTGTCTCCATTAAAGGTTATTTCCTGTTACACTTGATAATAAAAGAGCTAGAAACTATGAGCAAAGTCTTGAATTTTTTTTGGGAGGGGGAGAGGACAGAGAAGGAGCAAAGCAAGAGGTTCTGCTTTGTTTTAATTAGTTAAGCAAAATGCTGATAAACAAGCAACTTTGCATTAAAATTACATTAAGATCAGTAACGGGGTGCAGGCAGTAGCTCATTTCATGTGAAATGACACACGAAGAGGACACACACGCGCACACACAAAACACACCTTTCCTGGGGTTTGATGTATTTAACAGCAAAGCAGTTCCAAAATACTATTACATGGAAATGCTAGCCTAAGATTTTTTTTTTCCTGAGGTATGAGTGCCCCATGGGTTACTTTAACCCAGTTTAACTCTTCTCCCTAGTGTTGGTTGCTCTTAGGCCCCCTCCTTGCAAAACTATTAGGGCTATTCCAATCTCCGTTGTATCAGGGCGGAGCAAGTAGCCAGCTGCATAAGCAGTCAGCAAATCTTGCTATAGCATTTCCCAGTTGGAACACCACCTGCTAACAGGGCAGAACACTGTGAGCCTGTTGCTATATGTGATGTTTTGCTAGTTTTAAAATTAGCCTCTGTGATACAATACAATACAAAGAACTGGGAAAATGTGGAAGCAGAGCTGTAACACAATTTTATCTTAATCTATATCCACAGTGTGTGCTAGTATGATGCTCATGCTGTTGAATAGGAATATAGCATATATTTGTGAAGAGCATGGACTTAACAATAAGGAATGTTTAATATTAAACTTGGGACTTTCAGAACTTAAATGCCAGTTTTAGGAATCTAGATGCTGAAGTGAGTGACCTTGCTTTGGCACCTTCATTTGAAACCTGAGTTCCTCCAGAATACTACAAAAGACATGCGTTCCTGAATTGTACATCTTTAACCAAAAAAAAAAAAAAAAAAGTATACAAGAATAAACACAAAGATAGATGTACAGGGAATATTTTTGAATATGTCATAAAGAAAAGTCCCTGGTGAAGACTTATGTAAGCTAATAAAAAAAATCATAGCATAGAGAGACTGACAACAAAATGACCACCTTGGTTCAGAAGATGCAAGTTGCTCTT
The DNA here is from genome assembly GCF_049634645.1 of Pelodiscus sinensis. Taxonomy (NCBI): domain Eukaryota; kingdom Metazoa; phylum Chordata; order Testudines; family Trionychidae; genus Pelodiscus; species Pelodiscus sinensis. The sequence goes on from NC_134715.1 coordinate 106,581,721, forward strand.
TGTGGCCCTGGTTTTGATAGTGATGATCCATTCTGAGATGCACATGACAAAGTTTCTGTCCAAATTCTAGAATTTACTGATTTGCAGGTTGGCATAATTCTGTGTTGCTGTCTCCACATTTTGGAATATGACAGTTAATGAAACCATGCAACATCAGGTGCTGATTCAATGGCAGCCATGTTATGCAGGTGTGATGCAACCCCATGAGATGGAGAACTAAATGCCCAACAAGATACAATGCAGATCATGTCAGTATCAGCCTGTGGCAGGTTGCAGTCTGCAGGATATGTCTCCCAGTGGTGACTCCCAGATACCTTTAGGGCTATGCAACTTTGGAAGCCCCGGGGGCCACAATGATACTCACAGCACATGCCAAAGGCCGCAACTTAAGTGTGGTTGCATATACATGCAAATATATGCAAATAGATTCTTTCACACTAAAGGCATGAATACAAAGATTAAGCCTTAAGCTGTGCTGCCAGACCAAACATGACCAGTGTGAGCCAGTCAGCATCTCTCAGACTCGGCCCACAAGACTAAGGAGCCAGCACTTCCCACAATGCCCCGGTGCACCCAGCTCCCTCACTGGGAGCTAGAAACACTGACACCCTGTACCCCACTCTTCCAGCCAGCCCGTCTGCTTGCGTCTTTCAGTGCTCACCCCGCCTGGGAGATGCCTCACCATTGTGAAGCATGTGCCCAGTGGAAGCCATGTTCAACGAATCCTACCCGTGGGTCATGTGTTGAGCCCTGCATAAATCCAAACCGCACTGCAGGTTGCAAACAAACAGACCGTGGGCTGCATGTTGAGCAGCTCTGCTTTAGACAGTTGGTCAGGCAGAAGGAGAGAGCAAAGGTGCAGGAGAGCTGCTTCCTCACCTGCCTCTGTCTGCCCCTTTCCGCAGAGCTGGGTGCGAGTCAAATCAGTTGGACTGAACACTTTCTAAAATCAAGCTACTTTATTTCAGGTGCTTAAATATAGATTTAGTGACCTAAATGTAGGCACTCATTTAAATATGTTGGCCAAAATAGAGAGACAAAGTGAGTGAAGCAATATCATTTATTGGACCAACTTCTGTTGGTGTGAGAGAGAAGTTTTTTAGATACACAGAGCTCTTCTTCAGGTCTAGGAAAGGTACTCAGAGTGTCACAGCTAAATACAAGATCTAATAGATTAGCATAAGCAGTGGGCACATATTCTAAGGGACTATTTGATGTGAAGTGGCTCTACAGTCCTAGGTGAAAAAGTGGGTGATTAGTGGGTTACTTGTAATAAGCCATAATCCAAGTATTCATTTTAGTGTCTATCAAAGTTATGAATTTAAGCTCCCAGGATCATCTTCTGGAAGTGTAGGTTTCTTCTGAGGATGAGGTCTGTTATTTCATTCCAGAGCATGGTGATTGGTTTCACTCATATAATTGTTAAGACATTGTTTAACACCCTGTATGGGTCACACCACAGTAGAAACCCACAGGGAGTACCATCAAATAACTACAATCCATATTGAAAGAAATCTTTTCTGAAACCCTTCTTCTGGCCTTCAAATAACACCCAAACTCATCATCAGAAGGAAGCTCTCTATAGACCAGGACATACCAACTCAAAACGGTATCAAAATCCTTCCAGAACATTAGATGCCAAACATGCAGATGCCATCTCCACTGCTACAATAATCAACACCTCACAAAGCGTACCTGTCACAATGAGACCCATGTGTCCTATCGCAAGATGTGGTGTCGCTCATCCAGTGCTTTAAATGCCCTAATAACAAGTGTTTGGGTGAAACCAGACAATCATGATGCTCTCTTAAGGATTCACGGGGAGTGATCTTTAGAATATATGCTAACTACCTATGCTAAATTATGTTGGATCTTGCAGTTAGTTGTAAACTTCTTAGTACCTTTCCAACACCTAAAGAAGTACTCTCTGTGACTTGTAAACAAAAGCTGATCCAATAAAAGATATTACCTCACTCACCTACTCCTTAATATCCTGGGACTGACACCTAGCAATGACTATACACTGCATAGAGCTTCTGGCAAAAATACTCATAACAGCATTGGAATATTAAGTCTCTTCTTGCTAGCCAGGCAGTTTTTTAACACAATAAAGATAGTTGTCTAGTGCTAGTTCTGTTATGGTACTGAAAAGTGTGGGAAACCCTCCCTACTCAGTGCAGCTGTCCTTGTTGTATATTGCAAATCAGTGGCAACATACATAGCTGAAATTGCTCTTCAGTGTCCCACATTTACTTTTTCCACATTTGTCATACAACCCCTCTCCTGTCAAAAAAAACAAAACCCAGATTGATTAGCCCCTTGCAACTGTAGCGATAGTTCATCTATGAAGTTAGTAAGAGCATGCCTCAAATGTTTTAATCTAATTAATATGTTCCATTAGAAGTAAATAAAAGACATAAAGGTCAAGTTATATAACAATTTTCCTGCACATTTTTACTGCTTTTCAGATATTCATTGTATGATGAAATCCATTCTTAGGCAGTGAGCTAGCACAAGACCTCTATACCAATTAAATTTACTTAAGCCCTGTTTGGGGGACTTATGTAGAGCATTGGCTATTTCCTGACTCTCTAAAAGCACACAGATAAACTTTACCCTGTGATAAATATTTCAGACATTTTCTAGTGAAATGATTCAGTTTTGTTTCTCAGTGAAACTGAGCTGGTAGGATACTCTGAACGCAAAACTCAAGTGAGATTGTTAGTGTTTAAAAACATTATTTACAAAAAATAAAATTACTTAAAAAAAGAACTTCCAGGAATATCTCAATACGTCGTAGTTCTATCTACACAATGAAGGGTTCATGAACAAATCTTTTTATTTTAAATTTATGCTAAGACTGCAAAGTGGAGCACATCTATTGACGCAGTTTTCACAAGTCAGTAGATACTGTATCAAGTCCTGCCTGGAAAGAGGATGTTACAGAAATAAATATGACATGATGCGATAGTGCATTTAAAAAAAAATTAGAACAATACATTCATGTGCTGGCCACCAGGAAACATTGACAATGCTCCCACCTTTTTCCTGTGACTTACCCAGAGTTCCTTCCAGGCGACGCAGATCACTGATAATGCTGTGGACTGAATTCTGTGCCAAATGAAAATAGAATAATTTTTGATACACTTGTATCTAAGTTATGGATTTAAGGAACACCCTTTCCATGCAGCTTTAAACCATTTCTGTACAGAGTAAATAAAAGCCTTCTTGCCAGTTCATCAGATTGGTAAACATGTTATTGCATCTGGAGACAACCACCAAAAATTATTTAACTCTTGCAAATATATAGTTCAGCAATGTATAGCGAATAGAATTGCTGCTATATTCAGGAAAGAACTTGGATCGTTGTTTTTCTTTTTTTAAATGATTCAAAGTAGTCTTTAAACAAGTGGATTTAACTATTACTGATTAGAGGACCATATACTGCAGGTAAATAGCTTAATTTCATACCAGGATTTTAACATATATGTAACCCACTGGTGAGTGTTTCTTACACGTCCCCGCTCCATACACAATCCACAGAGGAACTGAGCTTGTGGCAAACCACTGAGAGCGCCTTGGCTCTTCAGTTCAAGCTGTAGCAAATCATCGGTTCAGCTCTGTTGGTTCCTGGTTTAAGCCTTGTTGTATCAGTCAAGAGTGGTGGCTGCAGTGTTAGTCACAGATGAGATAATGTTTTAATTGGACCCACTTCTCTGTGGTAGAGCCACACACTTTGCATGCCTCACACACAGAAGTAGGGCCAATAAAAATTATCACCTAACCCACCTTGTCTCTCTAAGAATGGTGGCTGTTGGATACATTGAAGAACATTATTTGGGTGAAAATCTCTCATCCCTGCAGGTCCCCAAAGAACTTTGATAGTGCTCCATAGTGCATCATGGGATTGGAGATGGCTACCAGTGAACTCTGTAGTTGGCACAGTAGGGCTCCATAAAATGGGTTATTAATGGAAAGGAATTTGGGATCATGGTAAAAAATATTGTGGATCCCCACTAAGTAGCTCCAGCAACCATACACTCTCAGGTGGGAAGAGCTGTCTCAGAGTCTGCCTACCAGCTGGATGAATTCTGTTTTACCTCTCATCTTAATTCTGAACCACTGAGTCCACTTCTTCAGGTATTTTCTAAAGTTGTACAAATTTTACCTTTTATGTAATAGCAGCTGATAAGAAAAAATTCTAGGCTAATGAAGAATAAGTAAGTTTTATCTTCCCAGTTATTACATGCAGAGGAAAACCAAAATCTTCACTAAATGGAGATCACTTCTTTTTTTCCATTTCCCAAATCTTTCTGCCCAAATTGTTTACATAAAACCTAGATAAATATTTATAAAATATCTTGGGCACAGTGAATAGTGTTTAAATATTTGGAAGAGATTGTGAAATTTAACTGTTAATAACATAGTTTGGCACCTTTGTGACTAACAGTTCATTGCATTCCACCATTTACTTAGGAAAATGAATCAAGTTATCTTTTATGGCAATGATTTGAAACAAACGTTATATTTAACTTGTGTAAGAAAACAACTCAGAAAACCTTGAAAATAGTGGGTGCCCAGTAATGAGACTTTCAAATATGTTAATTTCATATATATTATGATTTTTAAAAAATGATTCATTATGATCTTATAAAATATTTTTAGCAAGCTAGGCCGATGATGATGATCTTTCATGTGATATCTCGTCTGTTTTCATACTGTGTCTCTCATTGGGTATCTAACCACTTTCCATCTTCTAGGTGAAACTCTAAAGCATGTTACAGCTTTACTATGGTAACAGATTGTATGAATGATAGGCCAAACCATGATTAAAGGGCACTTGCAGAAGGAATTAGGAAGCGTGTGTGGAGGGGGGAAGGGGACACGATCCTTCTGAGTTCCTTGTCTGTTTCCGTTTCTATGAAAGGTTGGATAGTTGATCTGTTTAATGAAAGCCTATCTCTTAGATATTAGTCCTACTCCCATTGAAGGCAATGTCAACGCTCTCACTGATTTCAATGGGACAAGATTAGGCCCTCTATCTATCCTAATTCAACTTCTCCTCCATGTATGCTGCCATGGAGAATGACCTTTAGACTGACCTCTCTCTGGAATGCTTCTGGAGTTGAACGTCATAATAAACCTGACTGTATTTATCTTTTTTTAAAAAAGGGGGATTTAATGTTTTATTAAATTTGTAATAATTAATCATTAAAAAGCACATCAAAAGTAGATAGAAAACTGAAGAAAATTTGTGAGCCATTGGAGTAAAGAGATGCAAATAAAAGCAAAGGCTGTATTCTACCTTCTGCTATCAGTATAAAAGTCATCAAAGTAAACCTGTTTTATTTAGACATCTGGAAAATGTACTTTGACAAACATCCGTTTGATGCATGTCAGTGTCTTATAAAGAGACTTTGATATCAAAGATCCTCAGAAACTGTCAGAATAAATCAGATCTTCTTTATGACAGAGAAATCTTTCCTAGCCATGATTTGTATTGTCTGGATGATATGTTTTTAGCATTTTAATACAAAGGGCTATTTTGCAAATATTTTTGTACATTTTTATGCAAAATATTATCTTATTAATGAAGCATTTCAGGTGGTTAAGCAACCTGGAAAGCAGAATCTTTATAGCTATTTTCACAAATACTCATACATGTTACTTCCCAGGTTTTTAATGTATATATGCTTACTAGCTTTACATTTGCCATAAGGTTACACAGGTGAAGTGATCTATTGAAAAGGCCTTTCAAACTAAGGTAGGAGAATTGTAACACCAAATTATAAAGATGCCATCTCCTTGCATTCAGGTTTGTGAAATTTATATCTCAAATATTAAAACCTGATAGGTACAGTTAAAAATATAATAGATTTGGTTATACTTTTTAGCCTTTGTAAAATGTCCTTTCATCAGCAGTCTCCAGAGAGAGCATACTTCTCTTTAAATCAGAAGTAGATAATTAGTTGCTGAACTATACAAAGAGAGGCATCTGTGTACGACTATGCCCATTCAAAACTGCAGCATGCTTTTTCTTAGTTAACTTTAAATACAATCTAGAAAAGAAGGTTCTGCCTTGATGTGCTTGGAGACGTTGAACCCATTAAAATGGAAAGGGAAGAGTAATGTCTTGTGATGCCACTCCTCTTTGGAAAGGGAGACCTCTCTACTGCTTTACATTTACAACGTGGTGCAGAAACATTAACTATTTAATTCTCATAGTACAGGCAGTCCCTGGGTTACGTACAAGATAAGGACTGAAGGTTTGTTCTTAAGTTGAATTTGTATGTAAGTCGGAACTGGTACATATTGTAGGGGAAACTCTAGCCAAACATTTCTCCAGAGCTCAGTTTTATTCTCCCACACCTCACTTCCCTCAGTCCTTTATTCTCAAGCTGAGGTGTCTGCTGAGAAAAGCCACTCCGCGTCTCCCTGGTCTGCTGGGGGTGGGCGGGGGAGGGATGCTAGCTTCGCGTCTCCCTGGTCTGCTGGGGGGAAGCAGCTAGTGCGGGGTTGCCTCACCCCGTTTGTAAGTAGGGATCCAATGTAAGTCGGATCCATGTAACCCGGGGACTGCCTGTACTGAGATAGGGAAAGGATTATTTGCTATTTTTGCCAATGGAAAATTAGTCTTTTAACTTGCACAGGGCAACACAACAAGATTCAAAGAATCTCTCTCTCTCAGACCCAGACAAGATTTGTCTCAGAAAATAAGAGGTATTGGAAATGAGTGTCATATGTAAGATGGTTCTGGGGGTATATAACAATTTGTTCTCTGGGGGAGTGAGGAACTGGGATACTCTATCTTGAAACTTCCAATAGTTTAGGAAGGTATTATGACAACCAAATGGAGGAATAATTCTATGCATTCGCTAGATGCAGTTTCTGAATGGTGGGATCTATGTACACAGGAGTTATTAGAGCTTCATGGACACACATGGTATTTTGACTACTCCCAGTTACCAGTGGCTGAATTATGTTTGATAGTACTGCCACCAAGCGGTGTGTTCAGTAGCTAGCACCAAAACACGAATCTGATGACGTCTTTGGGTAGTTCAGAAAGAGTGGAGAGGAAGGATCTGACAGATACTATCAGTTTCCAGAGAGAGGTCATAGTTCTCCTTGAACTTAATCTCTGGATCTTCTGGATAACTCCCACAAATGCATCCTTTTCAGTATCACTTCAGTCTTGATTGTTGCTATAATCCTGTTCTTCAAAGTATTGCTCTGAGGCTGTGTTTCCAGATATGAAAGCCTGACAGTGCATCAATCCTGTCTAACAACATTGTGATGCCTATACCCTCTTCCCTTGTATCCAACTTTCATACTGTATGAAGGTCAGGTCTTTGGTTGATTTCTGCACTTGGTCCTATATTAAGGGCTGCAGAAGGATAGTGAGGTATTCCAATATATTCCCATCGCTTTATGTACCAATGCATTATGTTGGCAGATGGAAAACAAGGATCTTATAACAAATTGTGTTACTAAATCCAGGCTTCCTTTGGTGTGGATATCCTGTATGGAGTCAGGAAGGTTCAGGAGGGGACGAGATGCATTGTGCCTGTAGGGGCTGTAATCTAGAAATGGATAATAGAGGAAGGCTTTTTGTAGTCTTAAGGAAAATGTTAGTCTCCTTTTGCTTTCATATACAATTATTGTTAAATAAATATCAATAATTACTTAGTAAACAGCCGTGCCAAATAAATGTGGATTTTATACTGCATTTTGTTTGCTGAAAAGTTTCAAAAATGTTCAGTCAGTTTTATCTCAAAATAAAGTTCACTGCTTATAAGCTGGATAGTTAATATTCATTTCTAAACACTGTGCTGTTTTAAAACAACTACTGATGATGCACATAAGTCCATGGTCTGGACTTATTTAAGGGTCACTCTTCTGGGAATTGTGGGTACAAGCCAGACCCATGGATGGGGAGGGGAGAGACAAAGGGAGCAACTGCCCCAGGGTCCAGCGGTTTAAAAGGGCCTGGGGGTCCTGGCTGCCACTACTGTCATCTGAGCAGATGTGATGTCAGGACATTTACCAAGTAGAGGAGGAGTTGTAAAAGAAGGACTGAGGGAAACCCAACTGGTGTGGGGGAGTATACACTTCAGATGGACACCCTGTAGGGATTCTCTGTATCCTAATAAAGCAGAGAGGCTAGAAGTTGATTCTGGGTGAGAACTCAAGAGAGAAGGTCAAATGAAAGCGTTCCATTCAATTATATCACATAAAGGCTAATCACAACTAAAAAGTGACACATTTTGTATGTACTTCTATATAAATTCTAGAAGTCTAAATACTAAGATGGATGAAAATGAGTGCCTGCTATTAAATGAGTCTGTTACTATAATAAGCATCATAGAAACTTCATGGAATGATGACAATCAACGGCACACTGTTATCAGGGTACAAAATATATAGAAATGACAGAATAATATGTTCTGGTGGGGGAGTGGCACTATAAGTGAAAGAAAGCATATAGTCAAGTAAGAATTTTAAGTGAAACAAATGGCAACGTAGATTAGAAAATGGATGGCTAGAAATTCTATGCTTGAATAATGAGAATAATAATGAATTTGGAATATACTACTCACTACCTGACCAGGGAGGTGACTGTAAAATGCTCAGGGAGATTAGAGAGACTACAAAAATAGAACACTCAGTAATTATGGGGGATTTCAACTATCCCCACATTGACTGGGTACATGTCACCTCAGGATGGGATGCAAAAATAAAGCTTCTAGACACCAATAATGACTGCTTCTTGGTAGAATGCTTAACCACGTGAGCGATAGAATTTTGATCGGTTACTGTTTTTGTATATTTTTTACATTCCTCGTAGCATTTATTTTCAGAAAGTGGAACTACACAAAAATGAGGAAACTAGTTTAAACAGAAATTAAACAGAACAGTCACAGGAACAAAATGCTTGCAAGCTGCATGGGAGCATTTTAAAAACCCCATAATTAGAGGCTTAAATGTATACCCCAACTTAAAAAAAATAGTAAGAGGACCAAAAAAATGCCACCATGATTAAACAAGAGAGTTAAGCAGTTAGAGACACAACAGCATCCTTTTAAAATTGGAAGTCTCATCCTACCGAGGAAAATAGGAACATAAAGTCTGGTAAGTCAAGTGTAAAAGTATAACTTGGCAGTCCAAAAAAGAATTTGAAGAGCAAGTAGAAAAAGACTAAAAAAAAAGAACAATAATTTTTTAAAAGTACATCAAAAGCAGTGAGCGTGCCAAGCAATTCACTAGACAATTGAGGAGCAAAAGAAGCGCTCAGGGGAGACAAGGCTATAAAAGAAAAGGTAAGAAACACCTGTTCAAGAAACGGTTGGCAGAGCTTGGCAGTGTACCTCCCCAAAAGTTTCCTGGAGATCTCTATGGATGATTCCTGGGATATCCTGGTGTGCATAAACAAACTTTTATGTATTTTTGAGGAAGAATGGCTCTTGCACAACAGGGGGGTTTTGCACAAAAAGGAGCCATCTATATGCTCCTTTTTGCGCAAAAGCCTCTTGTGTGAAAACGGCTGCTTGTTAATTATGCAAATGAAGCACGGCGATATTCCACGCCGAGCTTCATTTGCATAAGTTTTTCTGCAAGAAGGCTACAGTGTAGATGTACCCTGAGGGGAAAAAATTATGGTAGGACAAAAAGCAATGGTCTCATGCTGTATCAAAGGAGAGATAGGTTGGACATTAGGAAAAACTTCCTAACTTTCAGGGTGGTTAATTACTGGATTAAATTGCCTAGAGAGGTTATCATTGGAGAGTTATTGCAAAAGCTAGAAGTTCATCAATTACTAAAATTGGATTTTTCCTGGGGCATTACTGATGCATGAGAAAGTTTAAGCAACTTGCCCAAAACAGCAGCGCACTTAAGTAGCCTAGCTTGCATTAAACTCAGGGCCTTTGCTATAACTAAGGCTATGTTTTAGTTGTGGATATTTTTAGTAAATCTCATGAACCAGTCACGAGCAATAAACAAAAATTCACGGCCCGTGACCTGTCTATGACTTTTAGTCCCTGACTAAAACTGGTGGAGGGGGGGTCGAACTTAGGGGCACTGTAGATGCCGGGGTGGGCCACCCAGCAGGTAACTGTGGATGTTTGGGGAGTGGGTGGGGCGCAAGCTGGGAGGGCACCATGAGTGGTAGTGGTGGGGTGTTGGTGGGACTGCGGCAGGCTTCCTACCTGACTCCTGGGTAGAGGTGACCTCCAGTTCCTAGCTCCATGTGCCGCCTTTGCTCCAGTTCAAGTCCTGGTTCTGCAGCCAAAGGGAGCTGTGGGGGCAGCAGCAAGTGGAGGTAGGAGCCCTTACAACTCCTGCTGCTAGAGGGAAGTGGGGGGAACTCAGGGGAGACTACCCCAGTCACGTCTAGTGTGGCTGGCTGAGGGCTGCCGAAGTGTTCAGGCAATTCCTAAGTCAGTCGCATGGGCTGCTGCAAAAGTCAGAGGCGTGACCTTGGTGACAAATATGGAGCCTTAGCTATAAAACCCCTAGACACACTGTTTCTCTTTGGTATAGGGATTGGAGAAAGAAGAAATGCCTATATTCTCCTTACCCTCCCTGTGCAAGAGCATCCATGGTCTCAGTCCTAGTGACCCAGCTAGCTCATAGCATAGCTAGTTCTGGTCCAGCGGCACATCAGTAATTCTGCTGCATGAAGCAATAAGGCTTGGCTCTCCGTAGTTCCCTCCCTTTCTACACTAATTCTCAGCACAGATGTGAGATTGGGAGAACACTTATGGAACCTTGTGAAATAGTTCAACAATTAGCTATTTTATTCCTTTCCCAGCATTCTGGTTGCCTTAGTTCTGCAGCAGAAAACATGCCTCTAAGAACTACTGCTGCCATAGCTGAACTCCTCTGCACTACCGTGTCCAAGAAAGGCATGGAGTGAAAAGCCACAATGGAGTCCTTGGTATTGTTATCTCACACTTCCATATTTTTTCATTTCCTGCTTATAAGGAATTTCTTTTTACAGGCTGAGTCTATCCAGAGCAGAGAAGGCTTTACTTCCATTTTCACTGTAACAGTGCTGTAGCAAATGGCTGTTTAACACTTAAGAATTACGAGCTGTAGCATTTGTATGCTAATCTTACCCAGGGAGTGAGGATTTGCCATTTTTTCATTTTAGAAAGTATTGGTAGCTGTTAGGAATTTCCTAGTCCTATTGGAAATTTTCACATCACTCACAATGTTTAGAACTGTGAAAATTTGCAAAACCTTATTCTTCAACTGAGTAGGATGCAAAAATCACTAGTTTTTATACTACTTTCAGTGATGGATGGGAGAAGTTGTTACATATTCCTCCCACCAACCAAACATTCCCAAGTGAGATAAATCTATTTAAATTGCACAGGAAGCCGAGAAACCTTGAATACTCAAAGCTAAAGGATTATTCATATTCTGAGAAACGACACTTAAAAATGCAGTATTCTTAATATTTAAACACAGACTGTGAGAAGGTATCATGCATATTTACACCTATTATTCCAATTTCAATAAATACTCAAAATTGTTGTGCTTTTTTAATAACTACAATCAGTTCATACAGTAGCCTTTTAATTAACAACTAAACATTTATACAAGTTGCACTTCCCTAAACCAGGACTCTCTGGTCCAGTAACATGTGTGGTCTGGCAACAGAGTCCCAGGGATAGGAGCCCAATGGCAGGAGGGCAGTTTGGGGCCCTGCTCGGACTGGGACCCTGGCAGAGCTGGCAGCAGACCCAGCTGGGAGCCAGCAGCAGCCCTGGCCAGGAACCCAGTTGCAGAGCTGGGGCCAGGAGCCCAGTTGCGGGGCTGGGACCAAAAGTGGAGCCGGTGGCAGGTCAGTTGCAGGGACCTCCCCTAGTGCAGCAAATTCCCTTGTTTGGGACCAGTCAGGCTTTATACTCAATATGGTATGTACAAATCCAAAGTAGTATAGCTCTAGGTCCTGGTTGTGCCAAAAGCAGACTTTAGGCTTGCTTGAGGTGAGCATGACGTTGAATCGGTGTCTATAGGATTTTCTACAATAAATGTATACACTAATTTCGGTAATAGACAAAAGTACAGACATCACAAATAATATAAGTGATCCACAACAATATAAAAGTGAATACAGTGAATTGTAAAAAGTTGAGCTACCACAGCTCATCCAAATCTGCATAATTCTGTACATCAGTATTACAAAGAACAGTATTTTATCAGAACAGCACTTTTTAAATTCAACCATATTTGTAATGTTCCAAACCTAATGCTGCACCCTGGTTCTCTTTAAGTGATGTTTCCCTAAAAATGTATCTGTTCTCAATACTGAAGCAATAGTATGTGTGAGTTGAATTTTAACAGTGTAGTGACAAAGTCTCAGAGGGGTAGCCGCGTTAGTCTGTAACTTGAAGTGGGTTGTGCCCTCAAAAGCTCATGATACTGTATATTCTTTTGTTCCACGAGGAGTAACGGTAGTTCGGAATAGGAAGCCTAATCCGAACTACCTAGTTCGAGCCCCGTGTAGCCACGGGCATGGAGTCCGAACTAGCGGACATTTAAAAATGGCGGCTCCCGGTAATATGCAAATGAAATCCGGGAAATTCAAATCCCAGGCTTCATTTGCAACTCCGGTTGCCTACATTAACCACCCTAGTTCGAACTAGGGTGGTAGTGTAGACATACCCTAAGAGACAATTTGATCAGTCTAGGGGGTATAAAAAGAGCTTGGGAGATCTGAGAGTGAGGGATCATTTTCCAGGATAGGTTGTAGACTGTTAATAATGCCTTCGAGGGGTTTAAGCTGGGGGCTGTAGGTGAGGACCAGTGGTGTTTTGTTATTTTCCTTATTCGGCTTGTTTTGATGTAGGTGATTTCTGGTATGTGTCTGCCTCTATTAATCTGTTTCCTCAATATCTCTTCTGTGGGTGTCTCACTCTTACAGACCTAGGGAAACAGGGCAATCCTTGCATATAGACAGTCCCCCAAACTGAGGCAAATACCCTGTTGCCTACTCTGTCCACATATCTATACAAGCAACACCATCACAGGACCTAACCAAATAAGCTACAAGATCAGGAGCTCATACAACTGCACAACCTCTAATGTAGTGTTTCTCCATATTGCAAGGGGATGTGGATTGCAACTGCTTTAAACACTAAGGAGAGGGGATCACCACATTGGAGTGTAGAGGGTTTGTTTATTCAGTTAAAACAAGAACCCACCCCTTCCCTGAGGCCCCGCACTCTCTGTTCCCCTTCTTTCCATCACTTGCTTTCCCCAGCCATTATATACTCTCAGAGTACGGCTACACTGCCGCTTTTTTTGATCCTTCTGTTGGAAGAGATTTTTCTGACATTTGGCCTGTCTAGACTGGGCCAAATGTCGGAAAAACCCCTTCTTTTGGAAGCCCCCTGATTCCTCATGGAACGAGGAATACAGGGGCTGCTAAAAGAGCGTGTTTGCTGGAAAAATTCCTGTAGCTTAGCCATATCCTCACTGAGTTGACAGGATGTGTGGGCTGTGGGGTAGGAATAAGGGATTTGGGTGTGGGAAGGGGTGAGAGGTACAAGCTCTGTGAGGGATTTGGATGCAGGAAGAGGTGGAGAAGGGGATGCTGGCTCAGGGAGGGGGCTCCAGGCTGGAAAGTGTTGGAGTCAAGTGGAGGGTTGGGGTGCTGAGGAAGCCACAGGCTTGTGGATGTGAGGGTGCAGGATTTAAGGTTGGGATGTATGAGGGGCTCAGGGCAGGGAGGCAGGGAGTATGATGGGCTCAGGACACAGATTTGCAGAGTGTGGATTGTGTAAGAGTGTTGTGGCAGAAGACTGAGAATGTGGGGGTGCAAGAGTTTGGGGATGTGAGAGGCTGAGGACAGGGGGTTCCAGTGAAAGATAGGCTCAGATTTGGGGTCAGAGTGGGGAGTACAGGAGTATTACAATGCTCTGACCAGATGAGGGCTTGGCCCCAGTTGGTGGCTTGTTGGCCAGGCTTCATTTTTAAATAAAATATTATGTCAAACACAAAAAGTTTCCGTGTTGTCTTTATTTACGAGAGGGGCGGGGAACCTGTTTTGAGCCAGGGGTCACTGACCCACAGAAAAGTCAGTTGGGGCCATACAAGTGAGATACAAAAACACAACCCTTCCAAAACTCCTCAAGCCTCACTAATGTGGCCCCAACTATGCTGGTGGGGTCAGAGGCCAGGGTACTGTGGCAGGGGACAGGGTGCTGGGGTAGGGGACAGGGTGCTGGGGCAGGGAGCCAGTGGGTGCTAGGGAAGGGGACAGGGTGCTGGGGTAGGGAATAGGATGCTGGGGCAGGGTGCTGATTGGTGCCAGGGCATGGGACAGGGTACTGGTGGGTGCTGGGGTAGGGAACAGGGTGCTGGGGCAGGGGACTGGGTGCTGGGTCAGGGTACTTGTCGGGGTCTGGGCAGGGGGGAGGGGACAGGGACCGACCGGTACCAGGGGATCCTGCAGCTGCACGCCAAGGCCCAGGAAGTATGTGGGCTGCTCCCCCATCCACCGAACAGCTGGTGCAGTACCTGAAATGCTGGTCCGTCGTGTGCCAGGGACTTTCTTCCCCTGCTGACTTCCTGCACAGGCCGAGGGCGAGAGTGGGAGTCCCAGACAATGCCAGCTCTAACTGCTTGAGCAGTGTGTACCTTGCTCCTCCACTTCCCATGGCAGCGCACGCAGCCTGAGCAGTTGGAGCTGGCGCAGTCCCAGACTCCCACTCCCTTCCCGCTCTCTCCCCTGCACGCAGGAAGGCAGCAGGGGAAGAAAGTCCGCAGCATGCAATGGATCAGCGTTTTAAGTACTGCGCCGGCTGTTTGGGGAGGGGGGAAGAGCAACCTTTGTACTCCCGGGACCTGGCGCACAGCTGCAGAACTCCTCCCCACCCCGCAGGAAGCCCGCGCTACCTCTGTTGTCGCTGGAGGTAGTGTCAGCATGGGGTGGTTCTTGGGGGAAGAGGCAGCGAGGAGGGGGGGGCCTGAAAGCCTTGTGATTGATTGATCGAGCCCCCAGGATCGACCAGTCAATTGCTATCGACGAGTTGGTGACCACGGCTCTAAAGTACCCAGGAGTATCAGAGGTTTTTTTTAAGTGTTATATCTCTGGATTTATTAACGTAATGTCTGAACACTGTGAAGGGCAATACACAATTAAAAATGCCCCTGCCATTAGGGTTTTTTTAATCCCTGGTCTTTCTCAATTAATATGCACATAAACATGAGTTAGTATTCCAGAGGTTGTGTGGGCAAGATTGTATGGATCATCTGATGGTATGCAGAGAAAAAGAGAGAGGGGCACATACATATTTTAAATCTGGGTATTTTAAAATCAAATATATTGGTGTATATAAAATACACAGAGTTTCAACAGTCACAATTGCTTATTAGGGTTTTTTCTACAATTACATATATTTTAAAAGGACTCTTGTTTTAAAGTGTTTGCATGCTAGAGTTCCTCACAGTAACACATTTTATGTAAGTGACCAAAAAAGCATTTATCTATTCTCATTATTAAAACATTATTAAGAAGGGTTTTTTCTTTCTGCTTTGGAGAATGTTTGCTGTTTTGATCACATTTTCTTTTCTCTCTCTCTCTCTCTCTCTCTCTCTCTCTCTGGCTTTGACTCTCCCCTCAGGCAAAATAGTGATTCCGCTGCTGAACACTGAAAAGAGTGTTCAATAAACAGCAAAAAAAACAAAAGCACAGCAGGACTGACTCTCTGATAGGAGTATGACTGTTGCACACTTAGGAGAAACCTCTGCCAAAATCTGTGTTACTGCATTGAACTAAGTCATATATTAACGCATATGGAAAAGAGATTAACTCTTTCCTTGTCAGACATGCTTTGTGTAGTCTCCAAAACTAATGGAGATCTGATTGTGTACAGCTAGTATTTTCTTAAATAATTACTGTTTTGTAATCACTGTGTGGTTAGCCATATGTAATGCTTGACTTTTTATGGAATTGCCCTAAATGTGTATATTAGTGAGAGAATTAATAGAGAGTGTTGAATTGTTTGTCATGATCATTCTTTATTGGGATCTATCTTCAGAGCAACTAACAGTTAATAGAGCTACTTCTGTGGTAAATCTGTCAAATCTGTTTCAAAGCCTGTGTACTCATTGTACACATGGGTCAAATGGGTATCATTTTTGTGTATAGCAAATGTTTCATATACAGAAAACTTGAAGAGATTTAACGTTTCTATGTAGTAAAGTTTAGGGATCTTTTAATTATAGGGTATTATATAGTAGTAATTCAATTAAAAGACATCTGGAGAGTTGTACATTAAAGGATGTAGTTTTGGAATAGAATATGTTTTCTAGCTTTGCAGCACAGTGCTTTGTTCTTACATATCACTTTGCTGTGCTGGTGCAATGCTTTGTGAAAGTGTGTGAATCAGTGTTTTAAATCAGTGTGTGTTTGATCTTCCCAAACTTTTCTGATTGACCTGAATTCTGAAGATCTGTGCCTTTGGCTACTATGTTTGTGTTTCTTTTGGTTACAACAGGCCCAATAGAAAGACAGCAATGCGTGCATCATTTGCAGAAAACATAAAATAAACCCAGTAAATAGCATTTGCTCCTTCTCTTGTTGTATGTGATGATAATGTCAGTTTCTTATTAGAATTTTATGACTTTTAAAATTTATATACAATATAAAAATACTACTTGCAGTTACTATGATAAATGCTCCTCAGCATAAAGTCCATTATTAAAGTTTCTGCATAAAATAAATGAGTAAATATCTACACACATCTGACTGGCTGCGTCTAGACTGGAATGATTTTCCGCAAATGCTTTTAATGGAAAAGTTTTTCCGTTAAAAGCATTTGCAGAAAAGAGCGTCTAGATTGGCACGGATACTTTTGTGCAAAAGCACTTTTTGCAGAAAAGCGTCCGTTCCAATCTAGACGCAGTTTTGCGCAAGAAAGCCCCGATCGCCATTTTCGCTATCAGGGCTTTTTTGAGCAAAACAGTTTTTACCTGTCTACACTGGCCCTCTTGCGCAAAAGCATTTGTGCAAGAGGGCTTATCCCTGAGCGGGAGCATCATAGTATTTGCGCAAGAACACTGACAATCTTATATTAGATCATCAGTGTTCTTGCGCAAATTCAAGCGGCCAGTGTAGACAGCTGGCAAGCCGCTTTTGCGGAAAAACTTGCCAGTCTAGACGCAGCCATTATGTTGAATGTCAGCCTTCATAGTGTCAGGGATTACTAATAGTTATATATGCCCTTTAAGATATCTTGAAATTAACACCAATATTAACGATAATCAAGGGGCAGGTGGAAAATTAGCAGCAATTTGAATTAACAGTTCTTATTTTGGATGCACTGTTTTAGGAAAAAGTAAAGGAAATGTTACATTTGATATTAGAAGTTTCTTCTCACATAGCTCTTTCTTAAAAGCTTCATGCAATGAATTTGTTCTGATTTACTTAATGCTCATCATATTCAGAAGGATAAAATTACAGGGGTTAGCTCTATTACTGTAATAGAGGTCTTAGGAAATGAAATATTAGAAACATTCTAATGCATCTCAGCTGAACACTGCTTGCTTCACCTCTGAATTTTTTGCTAGTACATGCAGAACATATGTGGCATTGGGGGGTTAATGGACATATGCAAGTATGGTTCCCTCCTTGCTTTTATCACAGCAAAAAGACACTGCGAATGGTTCCTATTTCCCCATATTTGGAATTTTCCTTTTAATGGAAATTTAAACACCAACCCCTCGCCCCCATAATCCTTAGTGTCATAGTCTTCCCATGCTTGGGTTTTCTTTCTTTTTGGTAGATATTTCTATGGCTGAAATTCTCTTATGAAAATTCGCAGAACTCTGTTGTTGAGCTCCCTGACAAGATTGAAAACAATGAGTAGTACGGTAGTACCTTAGAGACTAACAAATACATATATAGATACAGTATCATGAGCTTTCATGGGCAAAACCCACTTCTGTCCTCTGCTCATCTGAGGAAGTGGGTTTTGCCCATGAAAGCTCATGATATTATATGTATTTGTTAGTCTCTAAGGGTACGTCTAGACTACAGGGTTTTGTCGACAGAAGACAAAACTTCTGTCGACAAAGCGCGTCTAGACTACATCAAGCCATAGGCAAAACTATTTGCTTTGTCAACAGAGAGCGTCCAGACTGCAGGGCGCTCTGTCGACAGAAGAAAGTACCTGGAACTGCTTTGCCAGGTCACAGGGGCAGCATGTACTTCCTTGTTCTGCTGCCTGCACTTTGCAGAGACGCATGCTAAAAGGGCCACCCCCCCAACTAGCCATTGCTCTGCTGCTGCAGCTGCCTAGAGGGATAGCAAAGGTTCTGCAGTGCCTGTTTGGAGTGCCCTGCTTCCTGGCACAGCACAGCAGTGTGGGGTTTTTTTTTGAAGGTTTTGCCTAACCTTTCTTTACCATGGAGCGAGAGCTTCTTCTGGCCAGGCGCTGGCCCCACTCCACAGTGCTTCAAATGCTGCTGCAACTGCATGAGACTATCATGCTGTTAATGCCTGGTCCGGAACCTGAGCCCATACTTGAGCCCCTCCTTCAGGATGCAGCAGCACTGTTCCTGCCTCCGAACTTTTCCTCGAAGAGGCGATGTTGGAGGATGGAAACAAGTACGGACTGGTGGGACCGGCTCGTAATGGAGCAGTGGGATGATCAGGCTTGGCTCCAAAACTTCAGGATGCGGAAGTCCACCTTCCTGGAACTTTGCAACTGGCTTGCCCCCACCCTGCAACGACAGGACACCCACCCGCGCCCTGCCATCCCGCTGGAGAAGAGGGTAGCTATTGCCCTCTGGAAGCTGGCCACTCCTGATAGCTACCGGTCAGTGGGCACATGATGCTCGGATCTTCCGCAATTCACACCTGTACGAAAGGCTGCAGACAGGAACCTTCTTCCCCCAGCGAACCTCTGCTATCGGGGACATAGAGATGCCGGTCTGCATTGTGGCCGATGCGGCGTACCCCCTTATGAAGCCATACACAGGGCATCTGACCCCGAGCAAGGAAGTGTTTAATGTGCACCTGACACGCGCCCGTTTACAGGTGGAATGCGCATTTGGCCGGTTGAAGGGAAGGTTTAGGTGTCTGCTAACTCACCTTGACATCGGGGAACACAATATCCCAGAGGTGGTAGCATGTTGCATCCTCCACAACCTGGTGGAGAGTAAAGGGGAGGCCTTCCTCCCAGGTTGGGGGCCAATGGCTGAAGTGGAGGGCAGGTGATTTGCGCAGCCTCGGACAACTGCCGTTCGCCAAGCCCATCAGGCGGGGGTTCGCATCCGGGAGGCTCTGCGTGAGCACTTCTCAGTTGGAGCCCTATGACTCCCGAAGGTATCCCCAATGGGGTCTGTGGACCTTCCCCCCCCATCCCAAAACCTTCCCTCCCACAATCCATCCCTGCATCAGCCTCTGAACAGTTAAGGCGCACACACCATGTTAAACTTGAAAAATATGTTTATAAAGGAGTAACGTTAGAATTTAGATCTGTTATAAAAAAATAGAATTGTTTAACAACTGTGAAAAATAAACTTTTTTTTAAACTATTAACTTGTGTTTATAACTGTGGTAGGAGGGGGGATTTCAACCTAGAGGGAGGGAGGGAGGGGGGATTTCCAACATGGAGTGAGGGAGGGAGGGAGGGCAGACAACTTAAGGATAATGGCGGCCTCGCCTGGGCTGCAAGGCTTTGCCACCCCTTGTCCATGGACCCAGCTGTCCTCGGGCTTGAGTTGGGGCTGACAATGACTCTGCTCTAGCAGGGGGGGGAGGGGCAGGGCTGGAGGGGTGGCAGGGGCTGAGGGAGAGGAAGGGGTGGCAGGGGCTGAGGGAGAAGAAGGGGGGTCAGAGGTGGCTGAGGGGGAGGAACGGGGGTCAGAGGGGGCTGGAGCTGGATGGGCAGGAGGAGTCCCCAGGGGGGGAGGGCCTGGCACAGCCAGGGACTCCCGGACGGTGGCACACATTGTGCTCCACTCTGGGAGGAAGTCCTGCAGCAGGTGAGTATGCCACCAAGCCTCCTCCCTCGCTCTTTCAGCCATGGTCTCTTGCATTTTGGCCATGGTCCCCTCCATTTTCTCCAATGCCTGCACATGCCTCCTCAGGAGGTCGTTGTAGGTCCTCCAATGCCTGCGGGTGCTGTGGGACCGGGTGGGTGGTGGCACAGGAGTTGCTCGGCGGACATCAGCAGCAGGTCCAGCTGTAGAGAAGAAGAGGGAGAACCGATCAGTGTTAGCAATTCACACACAAGTCCATACAACAAGGGATGGGAATGTTGTTACCGGTAGGCCACGTCTGGCCTTGCCAGCCGCCTCGGCTGCACAGGGGACCCGTTGTGGCTAGGACAATGTCCACCTCCACCCCCTACATCCTCCCGCCCTCCACTGTGGCCGTCCAGGCCAGATCAGTGTGCAGCCACAGTAGGACAGGGGCCTGCAGCACCTTGGGTCTCCCATGCCCCCCACCCACATACCCACCCCCTGCCCGCCTGCTTGTACATGCACAGAGAGATGCAAGCTGTCCAGGAGGGAGGACCAAGATGTGAACACTACTCTGCATCCTCTCTGCTCCCACCTCCCCTGTGCTGTGTCTGTGACCCTGCCTGCACTCACCTGATGTTCCTTCTCCAGCGTCGGAGGGTGCCTGTGAGGCTTCCTGCATCTCTGGGACGGGCTGCAGAGTCAGGGTCAGGGTGTCCTCCATCTGCTCCTCCTCCTCTTCCTCCACATCTTCCCTCGGGACCTCCTGCCGGCTCTGCTGCACTGGTGTGTGCAACCCTGTTTGCACGAGCACTGGTGCAGACATAGGTTCTTGGCCTCCCAGGATGCGGTCCAGTTCTTGATAGTAGGTGCAGTGCACTGGGGCTGAACCTGAAGCCGAGCTCTGCTCTCGGGCCTTCATGTACCCCTGGCGAAGTACCTTCACTTTGGCCCGGACCTGTTGGAGTGTCCTCGGGTGGTGCCCTTTATCGGCCAGCCCCTGAGCCATGCAGCCATAGATACTGGTGTTCCTGCGCTGGGTGTGCAGGGCCTGGACTGCTTCCTCCTCCCCCCACAGTTCAAGCAGGGTCAGGACCTCTGTCCCTGACCAGGCTGGGGCTCTCTTTGTCACCTGTGGGCACCAGGGCTGGCTCCCTCAAAGGTTCTTGGGGGCCTCATGGCGCTGGAGCTGCACATATGGCCATGTGCAGGTGACGCTGGGAGAGCTCTGGGCTGACAGGCTCTCACAGTAGCCAGCTTCCTGTCACAATGCCTGCCAGGGATGTCTGTGACTTTAAAACATGGCTACAGACAGGACCAAGAAGAGGTTTTTCCTAAAGAAGGACTGTCCAGCAGGGGGCTTGCTTGGAGGTCTTTTTCTGTCGACAAAAGAAACCCCCGCGTCCAGACTGCCCTTTTTGTTGACAGAACTCTGTCGACAAAGACGTTATGCCTCGTAAAATGAGGTTCACCAGCGTTGACAAAACTGCTGAGTTCTGTCGACGTTATGTCGACAGAACTCAGTGGTAGTGTAGACGCTGGTATAGTTTTGTCGACAAAAGTCCACTTTTGTCGACAAAACCCTGTAGTCTAGACACACCCTAAGGTGCTACAGGACTACTCATTGTTTTTAAAGTTACAAACTAACACATATACCCCTCTGAGTCTGACAAGATTAAGTTAATCATTAAACAAAATTCAATATGAAACCAAAACAACACTTATTTTGGGTGGAAATTATTTATAAAGGTTACATGAACCTGTCAGGAAACATAACCAAAGTCATGTAGCATAGCTGCCCAATTTGTACAGCTCACATGTTGACCTGTGTATATTGAATTCTTAACTGAATATTTTTCAAGACCATCTTGTGTGTATCATAGGCTATCACATATTCCACTGAACAACTTTGAATAGCAAACACATTCATAAAATAAAAATAGCAGCCTATTCGCACACTGTTGCAAACAGGAGAAAGGGCTGATTACTCGAGATAAATGGGTCCTTATTTGTCCTATTGTATTGTATGATATCAGTAATTAGATGCATTTTAGTAACAGTTTTCGTATTGTGTTACTTCCTCTGGTGAAGATATTCACTCCCATTAGGCCTTCCTTGCTTTCTATGTCTTGCACTATCATTATAGTGATAGTCACTTTGAACACCTGCTCAGCTCTCTTGTTGTGTCTGAGCTGTAGGACAGCAATGAATCTTCTAAGGTTGCTCCTCAGAGAGAACTGTTTTTCTGGGTTCAGATCTGTATCTTAATGAAATTCTTCCCATCCCATAAGGCAGAATATAAATGTTAAAAATCAAAACATTTAATGTGTGTTTTCTGTGGCGCTATTGTAATAGATGTTTCAGAGCATGTCTGAAGTGGTACACTGACCTTTCTATACTTTCTATACTACGATACACCTAAACAGCTGTTACGACTGAGCCTTTAAATCAGTCAAGCTTAGTACAGTATTTAATCAATCTAGAATTACAGCAGTTTTAGTTCAAATGTCAGTCTTTACACCTCATAAGTTTTTCCATTTGTATTTAACTCAGGTAACTTTTCTGAGGGAAAACTGTTTCAGAATATAGAAAACCGCACATTTTCTTAGTCATTTGTTAACTTTGTGATTAACTTAATTTATTACAAATAACATAGAATGAAGGTTTTTTTTCCTAACCATTAGGGTCAAGGTTTATGTTAGGCTTCATAAACATTCTGAAGAAACCTGGCATACCCATATATATGAAAATTTACAAACAAAAGCATTGTGCACTAGAGTGAAGCAAGAAGCATTTTAGTGTATGAGGCAGGTATTGCCACTTGCATAACAATTCACCTCCCTCTGTTGCTAGTGAATATTCATAGTCCCATAATAGGGCCCTTTGTATTTACAATTCTGTTGAAGTGTTGAGCAGGCATTCAAGCCCTCTTGCGTTTTAATAGGGTAGGTATGTCATTTGTTTTTTTATTCTAAACATTACTAAATAGCCAAACTAAGATTAGCAGTGTTCCTTAACTGCCTCCGAAAACTCCCTGTGGAAATATAAAATTGTGGTGACTCCTATTTATTTTGCTGCTCATGTCAAATCACCTTTACCGGGCTTGTGTATAACAGGGTTTTTCCTTTGTGGGGAACCATTGGGAAGATGCCATAGATCTCAGTCAGAGTATTAGAAGAATTCATTCACAATATTTATGTATTATGTAGATGTAGGAGAATTAGCATTACACAGATAATCAAATATTAATGATATGGGCTACTATTCCATTTAGGGGGCCTCTAATCACTATCCTGCCTTTCAGTGGGATTACAGGCCTGCGATTGAAAAGTTATTGACTTTTTACTTCATATGAAATAAATAAAACTGGTACCAGGATGCATGCCCTTCACCGCTTACTGTACCCTAGCTGCCTTCTGTGCCTGCCTTACTTTCCACTTTCACCTCTGCCCTGCTGCTACTACAGTCTCTTTCCCTGTGATGCAATCTTCACTGTCCCCCACTGAAGTAACTCTCACCTTCCACTCAAGCAAGCGCCCGTATCTTTTCTTGCAGGGGCAGCGTGCCCATCCTGTTCCGGCAGTCCCATCTTCCCCAGGGGAGGGTCTATTGCCTCCCTCTCTCCTTGCTTCCTCTTTCATGTTGTGCTGCCTTTCCATTTCAGCAGCTCTCCACCTTGGCAGGTTAAATCACATCTGTGGGTTCCAAACAGCTTGTACAATGGGTTGCAGTGGGTTATGTTACATTATACCACAGTGATTCACGCTGCATTTCAAAACAGATGTAAAGGGTTTGTATTCATTGAAAAGAAATCAGGCCTGTACACATGCTCTTTATCAACCAGCTCGCTTTTGTACAGTTACTGCTACCCTGTCTGTGCAAAGACTACTTTTCAGTGATCAGACAGCATAATTAGGCAAGACTGTACTTTAGAAGCATGAGTTCCCTCTTCATCTCAGCTGGAAAACAGGACACAAACATCAGGGATCATATTGCAGCAGGTTAGATGCTGTAGACTTATACAGCAGATACAGTACCTGTAATCAACAGGCTTCTTTCCAAATCATAGTTAATGCTTTAGCAAGTCCCTGTCAAATTACATTGCTGTGCACAGCAAGAGCTACATACGCATATGTAAATAACATTTTGTCACTCTTCTGGCTAGTTATCCCATTAATGATGCTGATGATATAACCATAGCACTTGTATATTGGAGAATGTGCATAAACACAGATAAGGACTAGCTGTTGGGATCAGGAAGGCTTAAGATCTCAGTCGTGTTGGAAGGAAGGAGAGGCTGAAGCCCTGTGTGTTTGTGCAGGAGATACAGAGCTTTGGGTTTGTGGGAGATATTTTATCAGAAAAGAAGAGCTGAGCTGCAAAGGGCTTAAGAGTGTAACCCTGCAAACCACAGAGAGGGAACTCAAGAGCAGTGAATCAAAGCCTACTGGCTGACACTAAACAGCGGACAGGGAATGTTTAGTGACCCTCCACAATCTGCATTGTGTATTAATATTCATATATACACAGATACAGAATATTTTGTGTGGAGTTCTACTGCAAATTAGCATCCTAGTGTATGTATGCACAAAAGATGACTTTCCTGCATTGTGTGTTCTCTAGAGAAGCAACACTGTCACACTTCCTTTAACAGTCAGGTTCTAATTACACAACTACCACATTATTTCATTTATTTATCCAAAGCCTTTTTCCTTTTATCCAATGTAAATCTCACTGCTACATATTTGTGTTGGAGATAGGGTGGGAGGGGACATTTTTCAAAGGAATAAATGAGAGTTAAATGCCCAGATCCCTTTGAATTTCAGTAGAATTCAGGTACGTAAATGTCTTAGCCTCCTTTGTAAATCACAACTCTTTGTAAATCACAACCTGCTAGCTGCCCTTTTGCTCCATATAGTCACTGAATAGAATGTATAGGAATGCTTTATAATTAATACATACAGGCAATGCTAATAGTCCTCTTTCTACAATTCTGTCTTAGTTTTGCAGGGTGACAGAATTAAAGTTGCTGTTTGATTTTATTTCCAGTCTCTCTATTAAAATTCATTTCTAAGTTTCATTACTTTTTCATATACTAATTATGCATCATAAAACACAATGGCCCTCACACTTTGTAAATGGTTTACGACTTGAAACACCCACATACCACTTGGTAACCATATTGTGCTTTGGTGGTGGCCAACTTTACTGTTTTTTTGAGACAGAATTTAAACTAAAATGTCACAGGTAGCAAAATAAGTGTTTGATATCTTTTTAATGCTCTCCCCAGTCAAGATAAGTTGAGTCATACTGCTGAAATGTATAGTTTATGCATCTTAAAGAGATGATGTTGATATCAAGTTAAGGAAGTATTGACTGGATAAACAGACCGTAAGATGAATAGAAAGCTGGCTAGACTGTCAGGCCCAATGGGTAGTGATCAATGGCTCGATGTCAGGTTAGCAGTCGGTTTCTAGCAGAGTGCCCCAAGGATCTGTTCTAGGGCCAGTTTTGTACAACATCTTTATTAATGACCTGGATGAGCGGATGGATTGTACCCTCTGCACGTTTGCAGATGACACTAAGCTAGGGGGAGAGCTAGATATGTTGGAGGGCAGGGATAGGGTCCAGAGTGACCTAGAGGATTGGGTCAAAAGAAATCTGATGGGGTTCAACAAGGACAAGTGTAGAGTCCTGCACTTGGGACCGAAGAATCCCAAGCATTGTTACAGGCTGGGGACTGACTGGCTAAGTAGCAGTTCTGCAGAAAAGGACCTGGGGGTTACAGTGGATGAGAAGCTGGATATGAGTCAACACTGTGCCCTTGTTGCCATAGGCATTCGCAGGACATTTCATTAGGGTGTGCACTCAAAGATTTTTTTAAAAATGTACTTTGACCCCCATTAGCCACACCCTGACCCTGTTAACCACGCCCTCTGACCCCCATTGGCCACACCTCTGGAGGTAATACTCTCCTGGCAAGATGGACACATGACCAGAAGTAAAAGGTGTCATGTGACCCCCCCATGGACTTTTCCCACCATCCTCCTACCAATAGGGATTAGTTTGCCCCCCCCCCCCAAAACTCCCTTCATGCAACTATCCTGCAATTGCATTACCCCAATGTGTGTGACATTAACTCGGGGGAGGAGGGGTCAGAGAGGCTGGAGGAAGTGTTCCCTCTAAGAGTTTCCTCCCATGAGCAGAATGAATTTTGTGTTATACACCAGTACTGAGTTCATGTGGCTTGTTTGCATGTGCCACTGTGGCATCCAAGTTATTAATAAATATCTCATAAACCTCTACCTTTTCCCTCTGCTGCCATGTCTCCTCCCCTTGGTCCATCAGCTCTCTCAGGGGCGCCGCGCGGTACTGCCAAGCCGGGCGGGGGTGCCCCCAGGTGCACAAAGGGCGGTGCTTCCGGGCCCGGGGTGCAAAAATGGCTTGGGCCGCCCAGCGTTTGTAGTCAGGCCCCAGCTCCTGTTGGAGCTGGGCCACGTGGTTTGAAAGTCCCGGGCCGTGACGTCACACCACGCCCGGGCGTCTCCTCTCTCATCTCTTGTGCGGCGTTTGAGTACGCTGCGCATGCGCTCTCTCTGCCCCACAATGCCCTGTTGATGGCCACGGGGAATTTAAAGTGAGGGTCTGCGGTGCACCGTCACAAATCCCTTTCCTCCTCCAGGAGCCGCTAGCTGGCCCAAGACATTAGGGTGTGCCTGGGCACACCCGGCACACCCCGTGCACACGCCTATGCTTGTTGCCAAGAAGGCGAATGGCATATTAGGTTGTATTAGGAGGAGCATTGCCAGCAGATTGACAGAAGTGATTATTCCCCTTTATTCAGCTCTGGTGAGGCCACATCTGGAATATTGTGTGCAGTTCTCTCCCCCCCCCCCCCCCCCCCCCACTATAGAAAGGATGTGGACAGATTGGAGAGGGTCTAGCAGAAGGCAACCAAAATGATTAGAGGGCTGGAGAACATGACCTATGAGGAGAGGCTGAGGGATTTGGGTTTGTTTAGTCTGCAGAAGAGAAGAGTAAGGAGGGGGGGGGGGGGGGGAATTTAATAGCAGTCTTCAATTTCCTGAAGGGAGGTTCCAAAAATGATGGAGAAAGGCTGTTCACAGTAGTGATGAATGGCAGACAAAGGAGCAATGGTCTCAAGTTACAGTGGGGGAGGTCTGGGTTGGATATTAGGAAAAACTATTTCACTAGGAGGATGGTGAGGTACTGCAATGGGTTACCTAGGTAGGTGGTGGAATCGCCATCCCTAGAGGTTTTTAAGCCCTGGCTGGGTTGATTTAGTTGGGATTGGTCCTGCCTTGATCTCCTGAGGCCTCTTCCAGCTCTATGAATCTATTATTAGAGATAGAGAATCAGAAAAGCAGATAGTAAACCAAACACCTGTCTACTTTAAGAAAAGAATATACGAATGGCCTTACTGGTCAAACCAATGGTTCATGTAGCACCGTATACTGTCTTCCATCAGTGGCCAATACCAGGTGCTTCAGAGGGAATGTACAGAACAGGGCAGTTACAGAGGCCTTGTCTATACTTATGGGAAGATTAATGCCCTGGAGATCAATATCCTGGGATTCGATTTAGGGTGTCTAGTAAGGACCAGTGTTCCCCCTAATCTGCGCAGCAGCACAGTTTCACAGGAGATTAATCAGCCCTGCCCAGTTAGAGGCTCAGGGCTCTGTGCATGGAGCTGACTGACTGGGCGGGGCTGATTAATCAGCTGTGAAGCTGTGCTGCCAGTAGCTTAAAGGGAATATTGGTAAAGACTGGCTAAATCAAACTCTGATGGCATCCCCATCAACCATGGTACTCCATGGTGTCACAAAGAATAAGGGAAGTCAACGGGAGAGTTTCTCCCATCAACCTCCCTCAATAGGGAGGCCAGAGAAATTTGACTCCAGCTATGCAATTTTCTTAGTTGGAGCTGGCCTGAGTGTAGTGTAGACCTTTATTTAAATCCCTGCTATTGTATCTCCCCCTCCTGTCTCATGTACAACCCCTGCTCTCTGTGTCTCCCTTTCCCAGACTGGCTGCTCTTGCTCCCACAGTCTTCCCCCAGTCTCCCCTCTCCGCATTCCCCCTGACCCTCCCTGTGACCAACCTCCAAGTTTCCCTCCATTGCACCCCTGCTCCCACCTGCCCATAAGTCTCCCCAAATCCACCCAACCTTCTTGCAGAGCCTCCTGCATCCCCCTCCTACCTACCGCCTCACACATCCCTGTTCCTTTCACCCTCTTATCTGCCCCCACTCCTCTTCAGCCCCCTCCCGACCCACCTAGGCCTGGCTCCCCCTGTTCCGCACACATTGGAACCTGGTGGCATCTTCCCTGGGCAGGGATCACAGCCAATTCCACTGGGAGTAGCCCGGGGCCAAACCATCCTCCTACAGCCCTGGGGCACTGGGGGCACCATTCCCGGGGGGAGAAGGGGAGGGGTCTCTCTTACCTTCCTCCCAAGCACTACTTGCCCTGTAGCAGGGGCTAGGTTGGGCCACGGGCTGGCCAGGATGCGGGTGTTGCCCTGGGAGAGGCTCCTGGAGAGCAGTGGGACTGGCCCTGCTGGAGATTCCCCCTCCTGGCTGCAGTCTGGGCACATCAGCAGCTCCCACTAGGACTCACGGATCTGGCCTGGAGCCTAGCTCCAGAGTCACCATGAGCAGCAGTAGCCAAGACCAGCCCTGGCTCCCAGAGCCCCTGCCCAATGGTGCTGCGTGCTAGCAAACAGTCCATTGCACTAGTGATCTCTTTTCCAATTCTAATATTTTTCGTGAGATGCGGTGATCAGAACTATATTCAGTATTCAAGGTAGGGGCATACAATGGATGTAAATGGTGGCATTATGATATTTTCTGTTTTATTACCTATTCCTTTCCTAATGGTTCCTAATATTCTTTTAACTCTTTGACTGCCTTGCACATTGAGCAGCTGTTTTCAAGAATTACATGAATTACAAGAATTACTCTAAAATCTCTAATTTAGACCCCATCACTTCACTCAGAATGGGCTAGGTGCTTTTCAGATCCAGAGGAAGGCACACTTCCTTCTTCCTGCCAGGGCCAGCATTAGGATTTTAAAAGAGCCAGGTGATTGCCTGTGGTTCCTTTTGAACCTTTTTGCCCCACAACACATCAGCTGACAGATTAATATTGTTTTAAAAAGCACCTGTGAGGGGAACACTGCAGAAAAATGAGTTCTCTTTGGGCTCCCACCAACTGCCACAGATGCAAGTTGATGGAATGCATTGACTTGTGCTAAAGACTGCACGTATTTGCCAATATTTATAAGTGTTTACAGCAAACTGGCTTTTGAATAAATTGGGGCCCTTGAGAGTGCCAGGCTTCCATCTGCTGGAGAATTTTACATCAGTTCTGTTGAATTTTCTAATAATTATTAAATTTATTTCAGTCTTGTCTAGCTGTCCACCTGAAATCAGGGCCTCATTGTGTTAGGTCCTGTACAAACCTGCAATGAAAGACACTTTCTGCACCCAAAAGATTGTGATTTAAACAGACAAGACCTACAGAGGTGGTGAAAAAGGAAGCATTATTGCTACTTTACAGATAAGAGATAGAGAGGCTGAGGCTGGTCTTGCAAGGTGCTGAACATTCTGCCTGCAGTACAGAGGAACATTTAAGCATGTGTATTGTCTCACTGAAGTAAGCTATTTACACTTTGAAGGTTATTTTTTGAAGCAAAAAGAGTTTGATATGTACCTTACTTCCAACTTTTTTTAAACAGTCTAGACTAATGGCCACTGGGCCACTAAGAGACAAACCCCAGAACTCCTAGCTCAAATGGAGGAAGGGGCTATGGTGGTTTTAAGTCACTTGATACTGAACTGCTCTGTAATCTCCATCATAAATTAAACAATCTGGGAGCCTAAATTACAGCAGTCTCCCTGGGCTGCCCTACAGACTACAGTGCTGGCTGGACACGCTGCCTCTCTCAGAACCTGACTGTGTGGTTCTCCTTACACCAGGGTTTATGAAGGCATCTGCAGAAGGAAGCTTTACTGCCATCTACTGCAGTGCCTCTACTGGAATTCTCTCATAGCCAGGCCTGTGGTGTTTAAGGCTCTTTCACACTACCATTGCTCTTTTATGTTGCATAAAGCAGCAAGAGAGGGGGTGAAATTCTCACCCGAAGTGTCCATTAAATCAGGGTATGTCTACACTACCCCCCTAGTTCGAACTAGGGGGGGTAATGTAGTCATACGGAGTTGCAAATGAAGCCCAGGATTTGAATTTCCCGGGCTTCATTTGCATAAAGCTGGCTGGCGCCATTTTAAATGCCGGCTAGGTCGCACCCCGTGCCGCGCGGCTACACGCGGCACGGACTAGCTAGTTCGGATTAGGTTTCCTAATCCGAACTAGCTGTACACCTCGTTCCACAAGGCGTACAGCTAGTTCGGATTAGGAAGCCTAATCCGAACAAGCTAGTCCGTGCCGCGTGTAGCCGTGCGGCACTTCATTTGCATAAAGCCAGCCGGCGCCATTTTAAATGCCGGCTAGGTCGCACCCCGTGGAACGAGGTGTACAGCTAGTTCGGATTAGGAAGCCTAATCCAAACTAGCTAGTCCGTGCCGCGTGTAGCCGCGCGGCACGGGGTGTGACCTAGCCGGCATTTAAAAATGGCGCCGGCCGGCTTTATGCAAATGAAGCCCGGGAAATTCAAATCCCGGGCTTCATTTGCAACTCCGTATGACTACATTACCCCCCCTAGTTCAAACTAGGGGGGTAGTGTAGACATACCCTCAGACTGATGTATGTCACTAACATTGAGCTAAACTTCTTCACACACAAATGCTAGATCAATTTAAGTTAGAAAGACAGATGTTTATTTACTTATTTCATAGTTAAAAACCACAAGTTGAACCACAATTGTCTAATCTGGCACCCCTAGGACGTGAGTGGTGCTGAACCAGAGAATATTCCTGATTACATAAGGTCAATATTGTCTAGCAGCATTACCAACACTTCCACTGCTTACTGGACTCTTAGAAGACATATAGGGGTAAATTAGAGCTACAGTACAGCACAGAATACTGAGAGCTGTAAACAAACTTTGAGACCACAGAAGATTTGCCCACACCCATGATAAGTGAACATCTGGCTAACTAAAATCATTCCAGACCACAGATATTGCTGGAGCAAATTGTGCCAGACTAGAAAGGTTCAACCTGTACTTACAAAATTGTAAGAACTGTGGTCAAATCAACCCAAAAGTTTACATGCATCCCCAATAGAGAACTATGTGAGAATGTGAAAATCTTTCTTTTGTTTCCTCCTTTCCCAAATGAAAATACAATTAGAGAATGGAGAGAGAACCTCCAGATTTATGGGAAGAAGAGAACCCCCTTCTGCTCAGTAAAACTATAGATGCCTTTGGTCAAGCAGAGACCTGGGTAAGGTGATGACTCTAGATTTTGGAATAAATATAGCAGTGGTACAGATCAAAATTCTGTTTAGGAGTTTCCTTTTTAGCCTTCACAAAAGCTGTCAAAGTAATATTTTCTAAGAGCCTGGCTAAAGAAACTGAGGTGAAGTTGCATCAAAGCCTCCTGGAAGCACCTTTCATCATATAGAGAAATGTAAGAACCCATCAGCAGTACAAATACAGGTGGTTGGTTATAACTCAGGTCCAATTTATAGAGTAAATGAAACATATTTAGAGACTGGGCTTAAAGGCTTGGTTGTGGTTAGGATCCCATCTACCCTGCAAATTGTAATCACTTTGAAAGTGACTACAGATTCCTCTGATTCCTCTTTGGTCCTGCTTTTATTCTCTGACCCTATGTAGTACAGAAAGACTCAAACAGTCTTTTAAAAAAGAGATACTGTATTGTAACCATGAAAGCCTTTTGGCTTCTTAAAATGAATGAAAGCAATCTCACCTTGAATTCTGTATACTACTTTTATACAGTTAAAACCCATGTTTTTGCTTGTAACAAGGAACTGTGTTATGATTAAACGCCCAGAAGAAATCTAAAAGAAAGAGATTTTTTTCTGATACCTTGTCTTTCACTCAAATGGCCAGTGATAATAGACACTGGAGGCACTGGAGGTCAGCTGTGCCAGTGCTGACAGTTATTTAAAAAGTAACATGTCAGAGAACTGAGCATCAGTAGCTCTTCTCTGGGGAGACTGGGTGATGTCCCATTCTAATACAGTATCTACTGTACTTAAAATAACTGTGATGAACTGAACTGAAATATCCTCATTCCAGTACCCTCTGTCCAAAAAATTACAGTGTTCAAATTGTAACAGGAGGTTGTAATAAACTATACCAATAATTAGTCAACCTCCTAACCTCACAAAACAGAACCTATTAGCTATTTTAACCTTCACAGTGTATTTTATTAATAAGTTCCTATTGTCTTCATCACACATTTTGAAATTAGAACTGCAGTTACTGTATCTTGATGACAGTACTGTATACATAAAATACTGCATTAGGATTAAGTAGGTGCAGTGGAGTCTCAGTGCAGTGTAATTGTTATTAATTACAATTAAAAAGACTTTGTCACTCACTCCTAAAAAAGATATTTTATCAATTCAGTCTGTTCAGGAATGAATTACTTGGTCTTTTTATTAAACGAATAACTTGTTTTTAAAATGTAAATGTGTATGGATACCTTCTGGGAACGCTAAAGACTTACTCCAAATGCTCTCATGTTTATATTATATTCAGAGGTATAAGATAGTGAGACTATAGGATTATATTTATATTCATATAGTCTAAGACAGGTAACCTGAGAGTGGCAAAATTATAATTTTAAAATATAAATTGCAAAGAGGAGAAATGAAGCAAATCGCCTCTTTACAAAGGTCTTGATTTAGGAAATCACCCCATTCAGGAAAGATGTTTAAGTATATGCCTAAGTCCCACTAAAGTCAATGGGACTTAAGAACATGCTTAAACACACGTGCTTTCTTGAACAGCAGTTACATTAGGTATGTCCTTAAGTACTTTCCGGAATTAGGGATTTAAAGATGTGAGTCTCTGCTATTTTATGCCAGTGCTACTCCAAATACAATTTTTATACTTATGTTGATGTAAAACTAGAGCAATACATGGTGAACCAAGCTCCATAAGCTGGTCTTATATCTGTCATTTTCCAGCACTCATTTCTCTGTTACTACCTGATTCTGCTCCTTTTGTAGTCAGGGACAATACTCCCGTTGATTGCAGTGGTCCACCTTCACTGAGGAGGAGAGTGAAAGCTGGGGATGGGTGGAGGGCAAGATCATGAGAGAGTGTTGAAATGAACTGATCATGAACAAGAGACAAAAAGAAGCAATTTGTGCCTCAGAGAAGGAAGAGAAGCTCCTGTAAACCCCACTGAAATGTGCCCAACTTGAGAAATGTCTGTGAAGAAGAGAAGAGAAAAAGCTGCCTAGAAGGGTCTGAATCAGCTACTTCTAGGAAGAAAAAGACACCAGTTCTTTGCTTCAACAAGGCTAAAATTTACTCCCCCAGCATTTAGATCAAACTTCAGCCAAAAGTCTGCAACAAGCAAGATTTTAGTTTATCCCTGCTACCCACCAATCCTTTGACCATGTGGGATATTCTAATCTGGAGCCTGCTCTATGTTATTGGTCCACAGCACCACAAAGAGTTAAGTAATCAAAGATGTAAGGTTGCCATAGTTTTCATTTAGCCAGTGACCCTAAATATTGTTAATATGATTTTTGGCTAATTCATAAATTATTGACATTTCAAAGTATTCTGCTGTGCTTTGGAAGTATTTACATGACACCATACAGCTCTTGTGTGTGTGAACACCCGACAGCCTCCAGTCTATGAACTGAGGAGGAGATTTTTTTTAACTATGAAAAAACTTTTTCAAAATCATTTTATAGAACAGCCAGCAGTGGCTTTCTAATGAAGGGATTGTTAGCTGACTGAATCTATTCAGAAGCATTTCTTGGAGAAATTTTGGTTTTGGAACTCTGGTAGAAAAGCACCATTGAAATTGAACACCAAATAAAAATGTGAAGTAATTTTAAATTCATGCTAATATCCATCCATCGTCACAGAGAAATAAAAAATTTCACCCAGAACACTTCCTGCCCCACCATGGTGTTACAGGGACCTTTGAACAGCGAATTACCTAAAACAACACGTTAATTGGAGCTTCCTTGTATTCAAAACTGAGGGGGCAGTTGGCAGTCTCTTTGTTATTAGAGACTTACAGATTTGAATTCACTGTTCCACTACTGGTCCAAATTAATCCAAATCTGCAAAATTGTAATGCAGGCTGACATCTCTCTTTTTCAGGTTTCTGAAGGAGCAAAAGGTTCATTGAAGACCTTAGAGAACTGCTGAATTCCTTCCCCTTCCTCCCTCCCTTTTTCTTGTTTGGATCAGGGTGGGTGTACATTTGATATTTGAGCTCTGGACAGCCATTATGTATCCTACAAATAAAATAGTCTGTAATGCTTAGGCAGAATGGGGTGAGTTAATAATGCTTGGTATTTATATAGCACTTTGCATTTTTGGAGCTCTGTTAAATGTATGCATTAACCCTACAATACATTAGAGTGATTTTCTAAAGATAAACAACATGATGTGCCAAACTCATTCCTGGTGTGATGGAATATAATCAGGAAAGAGTTTGAGCAAATACAGTCCTTATTTCCTTTACTGACTGTTTACAACGTATACAATTGTAAATACTAGGCCAGATTATTATCTGGCATAAATAGGAACATCCCAAAACAAACATGATCATGCTAATGGCTAATGTTTTCTCTCAAACTCTTTCATCTTGAAGCTCTGCACAGATAGTGGTTCCAATTCTGATTTTATTTATTCAGGTGTAATATCATTAACTTCAGTGGAAGTAAAGGTTGGTCAGTCTGGAAATCAGGCTGTTTAGTTATGTGCCTAAATGTGGATTTAATTGCCTATCTGTAGGTTCCCAGGTTGAATGATTTAGGCCAAAATTATTGTTTAGTTAACTATTGTGTGAATATTTTTAGGGTGAGACAGAATAAAATGATTGTAGTAACATGCCTTTTCACTGCCAAGAATGTGCACAGAACCCTCTTTGACTGTTAGGCATGGTTACAAACATTAAGGCCCTAGTCATTGAAATCAACGTTTTTCCTTCCACTTAATTGAGTATAGGACTGGGCCCTGAGGAGAAGCACTGAGAAAACTCTGTTTGGAACAATTCCATTTGGAAGTGATTTTGAGCTGCTCATTTAGATCATGAACTGTTTGTCAATACTGACAATTAGTGGGCCAAAGATTCCATTGACCACATGACAAGAATCAATATACACAGTACTTGTTTGTTATTTACCATAGACTGTATTAAAGCCTGTATATTCCCCATAAATCCTTTAAAGCTATCCTGCTATGATCCTATTACTACATGCATTGACTCATCAATAAATCCTTTTGACAAGGGTGATATGTGAAAATCAATACCAGTTTATCATGTAGTCCCATGTAGTGTTTCCTGCAAAGGTTTAAGACCATTTCCCAAAGCTGTGTAACTGTGACAAGGCTTAGGGGCAGATCTTGTATCAGCTGTGCACACATGTACTGACCATGATTAACATCTTTGTAAATCCCATGCAAGGGAAATAAAACCACTATCCATGGTTTTTATGAAGTTTATGATTTGAAAAGTGCTAATCAGTGCTTTTATTAAAACTATTATTTTCCAAAAGTGAATGAACTCCTAGTATTCCTAGAGAACAAGTTAAGTTTTACAAACAATTATTCCTTGAGCTGTTGGGAAACTGCCAAGTGCATCTTTGTCACTGAGCCATTTTCCATTATGTCAAAGTAAAGGCAAAAACCTAATAATGTTTACTTATTAAACCAGTGGTTCTCAAACTTTTTGGCCTGCAGCCCACTCTGCTCAATGCAAACCTTTCCGTAGTCCACCTGCCAAATGCCTATGATGACAAAAAGGGTGCAGGAGGGGTGGTAAAGTCTGGATGGGAGGGAGGGTGAAGGAGCAGGGTGTGGACAGGGGGGTATCAGCAGCAGAGGATGGGGGGGGCACTTAACTAGGTCCGCACCCCTGGCCGTTCCTAGGCACTGTCCCCTGCTGCTTCTATTGGGAGCAGGGGGGGAAAGCCTCTAGGAGAGCAGTTTCCTGTGCTGCCATTCCCCCAGCCAAGGGGAGAGGTAGTGACAGTATGTGAAGCTGCTTCCTCCCCCGCAGCCGGATTTGGCCCAAGAGGCTTAGCGCTTCTTCCCCACAACGGGAAGCCGGTGCTTGCACTCCAGCCTCTGGGGGTGGGGGAAAGATGGGACTGGAGCATCAGCACAGACTCCCTGCTGCGCGGGGAAGGGCGGGGACCAGGAAAGGAGCCAGGAGCTTGCAGCCTATCTGCAGGATGGTCGCAGAACACTAGTGGTCTGTGGACCACAGTTTGAGAACCAAACCACTGCATTAAACAATAAGAACCTTATTGCTTTACACAGTAAAAATCCTATATTATTTAAGTACAATAAACCTATTTTGGCAGGTTACTTGGAACTGTTCTGATATTTGTGCAAGCTTTTAGCAGCTAGTTTGAAAACTACTAAGTTGTCAGGCTCAATAGATTTCCAGAGACCTTCAGTTCCGTAGACGGCAAGTGGTGGGTGGCTGCTGTAGCTAAAGCCAGTTGTTCGTGGCGGTGCATTTTATTTGTTTATTTTCATAATGAATATGCAGATATTCAAATAAAATGCTACCGGTCCACCTGAAGTTTGTGAATGAATTTGCTGGTCTATGGTATATAAAAGTTTGGGATCCACTATCCTAGAGCAGTGTTTCTCAACCTTTTTTTTTTTTTATAAAGTATCCCTTTAAAACAATTATAAGTACCTCCTTAAAACAACTTAATCGTTGCCAGGCGGGCAATGAAATTTTTGGGTGTAAAAAGTAAAAAAATAATAAAGCGCTGTAAAACTTACAACAAACATTCAGTTTTCTCCAAATTTCAGTTGTTGACGTACCCCCCTGACTTCTCTGGAGTACCCTTGAGGGTACTCATACCACTGGTTAAGAAACACTATCCTAGAGCTTCTAGAGACGTTTTGAGCCTATTAAAACAAGAAACCTTCTTGCAACTATATAAACCCATCCTAAACAAAGCCTATATAGAAAATAATCATTTTACAAATCTACATTTTAGCCTTTCTAGGCCTGACTTATTTCCTTACCAACATGACAAAAGAAGAGTTCAAAGAAGGCAAAGTATTTAACTGGTTCTATATTTTATGTCCAGGAGCATGCAAGTCACACATGAGCCTGAAAAGGATCTCAAATACCAGGCAGAGTGAAGGGGAAAAAGCCTATTACATGGTGCTTTGGAGAACGAGCAGAAAAGGCTGCCTCAGCATATACAAGCCCAACTTCCACTGCAATCAATGGGAGCCGGAGTTGCTTATGTCAGGGTTGAATTTGGTCTCTTGTGTACAATTTTTTCTGCAAGGGTTGTGTGTGTGTGTAACAAGTTATAGCTCAATGAGTGTATTTCCTGAAAAAATTCTACAGAGATACAGCCCTTAAGTGGAATTTACAACAAAATATTGGCATAGCAGGAAAGGTTTTAAGTGAATGGATAGAAGAGATAGCTACAGCACTTATGATAGAAAGTGTTGCTCTTTCAAAAAAACAATATTATGCCGCATTCTAGCGCAAAAGCCTTACCTGAAAACTCTGCTCCCTCATCGCTGTGCTTCTGCCTTTGCATATTATATAGTTTTTTTATTCCTATCAACTTTTGTCTTTCCTATTCTCATAGTTCATTCTTCTGCCCTCTTCTTCATTTCTCCTTCCTTTATATTATGTCTGTTAATTAATCCTTAAGTACCCACTTACCTAAATTACTGGGCACAGAGACAACAGTGTAGCCTTGTTTATTGTACTAAAAACGTTTAGAGACATTTTTGTTTTATGTACATGACATTTCTTAGTCTCTTAAGTTGATTTCTCATTTTTTCACCAAAGATGACTTGACTCATTTTCATGCCTTTTCTTTGTCTAATGTTAAAAAAGGCAAAGAGGCAATGTGGTAGAATACTGCTGTCCCATCTAATTCCAATAGCATGGGTTTCTCATCATGCAGGAAGGCCAATGTCAGATGTGGGTTTCGGGGGACTGCAAACTGATAGGGGAGCAAAGTAGGGGAAAAGGGGGTGGAATTAAATCTGCATTAAGCAAAAGGAAAAATGACGATTCCTAAATGAAAAACAGATTACATTAGTTCCAGGCAACACATAACCCTAGCTCATGCTGACCTGGGCTGCCTGCTGGGGTCTTTACGCAACAACTTACACAATTTCTCCGAAGTATCAGACACACATAGATTCCCTTCTCCCCTATACATCTTCCATATATATATTGACCTCCTTTTTATTTTTTCTTAAGCAAATAGATTTGTTACTGTTCATGCAAGGACAATCTCATTCTCCTTTTATGGCTGTGTTTTCATAAGTCTCTTGTACTCCAGACTACTGCTGAAATGTGGCATCTTGTTTCTCACTTCAAGGGTTGATTCTCTTTCAAAATTCTTTAGCCAGAGAGAAATAGGGATTATTGTTCTGTAACACCAGGTTTGTATTTTGGACTTTGAGGTCATTTTGCTTGCCATTTTGGCATGGATTTAAGTGTAACTTTCACCCACCTCCTATGAATGGGCAGTAAAAGCAACAGCAAAGAATGGGGAAGTTTCAAAGATGTCAATTGGCAGCAACAGGACCCTAAGCATGAACAGATTTGTTGAGGCAGCTTTTTCAGCCTAGTCTGTAAAAGCAACCAATTCTCAGCTTTGTGTACAATGAGCTGATGGAATCTACTACCTACCTTCTCATAAAACACTCTAGAGGCCAGTGTGAGGGGAACGAAGGCCTAGCAGTATTTATTTACAGATGTAGGCTCAAAATTGACAACAGTTCTGTCTGACCGAGGCTACGTGTTGGATTGTTGATTTGCAAAAGATGCCCGTATGCTTCTTACTCTTAGATTGCAGTGGCTGCATGTACTTTGTGTCAAAAGCCTCAGGACATATTACAATTTGTGCTAGTCCTTTGAACAGGTGGTCTTGCTGGTATATGCATAAATGAAACCCCAGTGAAATACATATAGAGAGTGATATTGTTTGGTGAGTTTGGTTTTTTGTTTGTTTGTCACAGTACTGTATATACAAGGCGCCGGTATTGCTCACATGGAATAAACTTTTACAAATGAGGATTCATAAGCAAAACCCAAATATTTGTGAATTCAGGATCAGAACATAAAATGAAGTTCTAGTGTATGTTGATAATTTAGAGAGATTTTTCCAAGGTGAAATGTTATTGTTGTTTTAATGAGCGAGTAGAACATGGACTTTAAGACCAGAAAAAGACAATCATGATGATCTAGTTTGACCTTCTGCATTACGCAGACCACAGAACCTCACCCACCCACTCCTTCAGTAGTCCTACAGCCTCAGTTTGCAGAGACTCCACCATTTACTTACAAGTTAGTATAATAATCAGGGCAAGTAGAATTTTTACCATCTAATTTCTTTTGTCCTATAAATATTGATTCGTGAACTGATTGGCTTGTTTCTGGGAGATTTGTTTTTGAAAGGATGTTATGTAGCCTTTAATAACAGAGTAGAAAGAATTCCATTAATTTGTATTTTGATATAATAGATCTAATGCTGCTGAAAATGAATGGTGTTACTAGCACATCAGAAAACTGGTATATATTGTCATCCATTAGAAATGTTAGTGTCATAAGATTAGAAAAAAATCTGCAGGGTTTGTGAAATATTTCTTGAAGTTCAGTTTGCAAGGTTGACAAGCTTAAGAAATTCTGCCAGGCTGTGCAGGTCTCTCTCTTCTTCCTCTGGTGTGCTCCAGGTTCAACCTCAAAGAAAATTCAGCAGCGACCTGTGCTAAATTTCCTTGGGAATAGTTGAGCCCTGAGAGTACTAGGCTTCATTCACTTAATAGAAAACAATGAGGGGTTTTCAGGAAGGAATTTTCCGTAGAGTTGAAAGATCAGGTTAGAGAAAGTGGGGTTTTAAACATATAACCAAACAGAAAAGGAGGGGAGAAGATTACAGAAGTAAGGATTTGTTGGGGAGCCCAGAAGGGTTGATTTTTCTCCTAACCCACACTTGACCTCCTTTCTTCAGGCTTCCTTTGTTTCTTATCCTGAACAATGATGTAATATTCACATGAAATTGTTGCAACACCTCACTGCCATAGTGGTTGAATTTCAGTAATGAGAACCATTATTTTTATAGAGTTTAGAAATTCATAGGTGGATATACATAAAATGTTTTGGGATCTTTCAATATTCCGGGCAGTGCTATACAGACATTCAAGTGAATTATCATTAAAGGGTGTAATAAAACATGCAGTACTGAAGATTTTATTTTAGCTAGAGATGTGTTTGGCTTTTGCAAAACTTCAGTTGTCTTACAAAACCAAAACCACCTTGATTTTTAATTCCAGGACTACGTATTGCAGATTATCAAATATCAAAGTCAAACAAGCTCAGTTTTTCAAGTAAAAAACGAACAACAACAAAAAATCCACGCCCTAATTGCCAGTCCAACAGACTAGACTCCCTCTTGTTCCTCAACTATGTTTGTTTTTGCCACAAATTTTCATTTTGCAGGTGGCATTAAGTTAATGATTCTGTTGGATACCTGTGCGAGAATAGGATGTAGCTCATTCACCCATAGCTATATTGACATTGCAGGGAGAAAAAGTAGCCGTGAATGCGAGTTTATAATAAGTATTTTCAGGCAAAACAGAAGCTACCCTACAACAGTCACAGTTAAAACATATTTTTAAAAGATTAATAATAAGCAGGTACAGACTGGTTTCTAGGGCAAACTAGAAACCCTCGTGTTGGAAAAAATGACTTCCTGTGAGCAATAATATCTCTAGCTGTATCCAGTGTCACTTTTTCAACCTGCAGAATGACCTGTAGTTTTTAATCGACAAACCTCAACTCTCTACCGCATACATTTATAAACTGTGCCCTTATTCTCCAATGAGCCCCATGATGGCAGACCCTTGTACTCATGCAGCATTCCAGCAGGTGTATGTGCAGCCATTGTGGTTCCCCTTATGCTTAGCTCATCATAAAGTTGAGGCCTTTGAGATCAAATTCATGCGTGTCCTTAAACCCCTTGGAAATTCATTACAAATGTTATTTTCTAATCATCTCTATCTGATGAAAATGTATTTACTTCTAAATGTGGCTATCTACCAGCAGATTTTTTTTCCATTTAAAATAACAGCAGAGTAGCATGTATGTGCTATGAAAAGTGCAACAATTACTGTCATATCATAAAAATTAGGGTTCTAATGCAAAAGCTTTGAGAGTACCGGATTAAAAAGGTGGAGGTCCAAGTGCAACAATTGTTTCTTAATTGCTTACCAAATGTTGTAAAATGTTATCCAGTCTTTTTTAATCTGTGGTAAGCCTCTGTTTATGTATTCCTACATCTCTACATAGAAAGCAAACAAAGCAAAATCTCCTTGACTTGTAAAAAGAAAACTCCTGAGACCTAAGGAATAGAAAATGAGACACTTTAGCTGCTACCCAGGGATCTGACAGCTTGATCATTATTACTTGGAATGGAATTCCACCTACAAGTCCTTAAATATAATTAATTAAAAAAAGTATTAAAAGAGTATTTAACTAAACACACAAAAGCTGGATATTCAGAGACAAGATTTTTTTATTCCATTTTTAATTCTTGCTGTTGTGATTAGAAATTGCATCTCATATAGTCATCTACTGAGGGCCTTGGAAAAATAGGTCTGACATAACTTATGATTTACATTACCTTGGTACAAAGGGATGACCTAAGAATGCTTTGATCATCAATCTTAGCTTTGAATTCCTTTGCTTTCACACATTTAAAACTTCCTCCTGCTAAAACCTATTTTAAACAAATCTTTCCCCCATTTTTGAATATCAGCTACCATACCCAGGGTTGATAATTAATTGATTGATTTAGGTTTGTAAAAGCTAAGTACATGCAAGGAGCAAATATTACAGGACATTACTTCTCTTTGGGTATGTCTACACTATAATGTTATTTCAAAATAGCTAATTTTGAAATAGTTAATTCGAAATAGCTTATTTCGAAATAACGCATCTACACACGAAATGCCTTTCGAAATAGCATTTTGCTATTTTGAAATAGCGCGTCCACACTGAGTGGACGCTGAATCGCGTTTAAGGCCAGTTAAAACCAGTTCCAGCAAGGCATCAAGTCAGGAGTTACTTTGTGTGGCTGCTGCCTGAGGCTATCTGAGGCTTGTGTATAAAGGGACACCCCTGGATAGCCAGTTCTCAGCTTTCCCTGCTTGCTTGCCTACCTCACTGAGGGACAGCAAAGCATTTTTGTCTCTGCCTACTTTGGTTTCCCTGACTCGGGACACCACAGCACTCGGCGCCATGGAGCCATAGATGCTCCTGGGCACTCTGGCGCTTCTTGTGGATGCGTTGCTGTGAGCCTGGCTGCACTTTCTGCAGGCTGCCATCCGGGAGGTCCATCGGGAGGGGGTGGGGCTGTCGGTATCCAGGAGGCCCTGCAGGAGAGCTTCCACCCAGACAAGCACTAAGAGCCTCCCTGGTCTGCCCCACTGGGGGCTTATGCCTCATTCCTCCCTTACGTCCTTCCACTTACCCCTCCCTAACTCCCCTTCCTGACATCAAATAAAATACATGTATTTTCATGAACACAAACTCTCTTTATTTAACAAAATTGGGGGGGAGGGAATGGAACTCTGGTGAGAATGGGGAAAGGAGTCAGAAGAGGAGAGAAGAGAGGGTGGGAGAGGGGAAGGGCAACCTGGGAGGAAGGAGCTGGAAGGGGGAAACAAGGGGAAGAAGGGAGAGGGGAAGCTCAGGGTTGAGGGTCTTGCTGGAAATGGCCAGCCAATCAGAGCTGAGAGCCATGTGGAGGGAGCAGCTTTTATTTTCAAGCGGGCTGGGGCTGCCAGGCAGGAGACAATTTGGTAAACCTCTCCCAGCCAGCACCTGCCTGTGGCACCCCATCCCCTCTTGCACCCCAACTCCCTCCCCTGTATCACCATCCAAACCCTCTGCCCCAGGAGACAACTCCCTCCCAGATCCTGTTCTCCCTCCTACTGCCTTGCCCCAGGCCAGAATCCTCTCCTGCACCCACACCCCCTCTCTGACCCTGCACTCCAATCTCCTGACCCAAGTCACAACCCCTTCCTTCACCCAAACACCCTCTGAGACCTCACACCGTCTCCTGCACCCCAGTCCCTTACCCCGTGTACCCTTCTGCACCCAACCTCCACCCTAGACCCTGCATCCCCCTCCACAGAAAAGTGTGGCCCTTGACCACTTACCAAAATCTTGGAGTGGCCCCCACCAAAAATTATTGCCCTAAGTTTTAGCAGCTAAATCCCCTGAAGATTCCATCTTCACTGAACATACTCAGACCTCTCATAGATCCTAG
Source organism: Pelodiscus sinensis (assembly GCF_049634645.1). NCBI lineage: Eukaryota > Metazoa > Chordata > Testudines > Trionychidae > Pelodiscus > Pelodiscus sinensis. The sequence goes on from NC_134715.1 coordinate 106,625,186, forward strand.
TGATAACCAAAGGAACAGAAAAATAGCCATACTGTGGGTCAGACCAATAATTCATCTACCTTTTTCCAGATCATTTATGAATATATTGAGCAGCACTATTCCTAGAACAGATCTTTGAGGGAACCTGCTATTTATCTTTTTCCACTCTGAAAACTGACCATTTATTCCTACCCCTTTTTCAAGTATCTTAAGCAGTTACTGATCCATGAGACAGCCTTCCTTCTTATCCCATAACTGTTTTCTTTGCTTAAGAGCCTTTTCTGAAGGACCTTTTCAAAGGTTTTCTGACTGCAAAAATATTATATCCATTGAATTCCTCTTGTCCAGATGTTTGTTGACTCCTTTAAAGATTTCTAGTAGATTGGTGAGAAATGGTTTCCCTTTACAAAAGTTGTGTTGACTTCCACCACAGATCATGTTGATCTTGTGTCTTATAGTTCTGTTCATAACCACAGTTTCAAATAATTTGCCTAGTACTGAAGTTAGGTTTACTAGTTTACAATTGCCAGGATTGCTTCTGGAGCCTTTTTTTTTAAAGGTGTTATATTAGCTACCCTCTAGATATATGATACAAAGGCTGATGTAAATGATTAAGTTACAAACAACAATTCTGCAGTTTCATATTTGAGTTCCTTTAGAACTCTTGTGTGAATGCCATCTAGTCCTGGAGACATATTACTGTTTTATGTTTCAATGTTTCTAAAACTTTCTCTAGTTATATCTGAATATGGGACTTTTCTTCAGCTTTGTCAGCTAAAATGTCTCAAGTGTGGACATTTCCTTCACATCCTCTGCATTGATGAAGACTGATGCAGAGAATTCATTTACTTCTCTGCAATTGCCTTGGTTTCCTTATGGACTCCTTTAGCACCTTGCTCATCCAGTAGCCCCACTAATTGGCTGGGTTCCTGCTTCCAATGTACTTTAGTTACGTTAAATGTTAATTTTTATGTTTTTTTCCAGTTGCTCTTCACATTCTTTTTTTGGCTTGCCTAATTATTCCTTTAAAAAACAACAAATGGTCTGGTAGCACTTTATAGATTAACAAAACATGTAGATGGTATCATGAACTTTCATGGGCACAGCCCACTTATTTTGCCGGAATTTATGCTGCTTTCTATTTTCTTTAGCAGTATTTGACTTCCAGTTGTTAAAGAATATCTGTTTGGCTTTAACTGCCTTTTTTACTTTATTGTTTAACAATAGTGGTTTTTGTTTCTGTTCCTCTGACTGTTTTCTTTTTTGGGGTGTATGCATTTAATTTAAACCATTATCATGGTATTTTTCAGTAGTTTCTATGCTGCTTGCAGGCATGTCACTCTTGTGAATGTTCCTTTTAAATTCTGCTTAACTAACTTCTGCATTTTTAAGTAGCTTCCCTTTTTGCCTTAAAGCTAATGTGGTGGGTTTCTTTGGTGTGTCCTTCCCTACAAGAATGTGACATTTAATTACATTATGGTCACCATGACTGAGTGTTTCAGCTATATTCACTTCTTGAACCAGAATGTTCACATGCTATCCCACCAGACTTCCTAACACTCACCAGAATGTGTAGGGCATCTGGAGAGCAACTGAGTATGCACCATCTTCTCTGAGCTTCTAATGCTGGTGACAATATGTGAATCCATCCATACAGAGTGACAGATCATGCTTCCTCCAATCCAGGATTACCAGGGAGCAGCCAGACTCTCCCATAGCATAAGAACTCCCAAACTCCCATAACTTAAAAAAGAACTAGGGGTCACCAAATGAAATTAATAGGTAGCAGGTTTAAAACAAACAAAAGGAAGTTTTTCTTCCCACACACCACACAGTCAGCCTGTGGAATTCATTGTCAGAGGAGGTTGTGAAGACCAGGACATTAGCAGGGTTCAAGAAGGAACTAGAGATAAATTCATGGAGGTTAGGTCCACAAATGGCTATTCGCCATGATGGGTAGGAATGGTGTCCCCAGCCTCTGACAGAGGCTGGGAATGGTGACAGGAGAGGGATCACTTGATGATTCCCCATTCTATTCACTCCTTCTGAGGCATCTGGCATTGGCCACTGTCAGCAGACAGGATACTGGGCTAGATGGACTTTTGGTCTGACCCAGTACGGCTGTTCTCATGTTATGTGTTGGAGCCAGGACTGGAATTAAGAACTGGGAATCTGTCTCTCTTTGTTCTCAGTGACTCTCTTACTGTCAATGAGGCAGTGTGGAAGAGGAAACCATCTGGAGTTGAATGCAGAGAGGATAAATGCTGCACCATGGAAGAGGGAATCAGGTCCTAGCTATCTTGACTTAGGCAACCAAAATTAGTGAAACGCTTTCATTTCTCTATGCTTCAGTTTCCAATCTGTAAAATGGGAACAATTCATCATTCTCTCTTCAGAGCAGGTTTGGCATAATGTGCACTAGATAAGGCATGGGCCCTACATGGAGGAAACTTAAACAGAATCATGCATATGTACAAAGCAGCTGAGTTAAGGTTGTAGGGCAACCTCAATTCTGGTAGTTCCTAACTTTTTCATAGTTGACTTTGCAAATTTTAGAAATCTGATTTGAAAGTGTCTGTGTGCATGCATTCACATTTAACACTATCTATATTATTATCTACTTATAATTAAGGTTTTGAGCTTGGGTATTTTCAAACCTGCAGCCCAAATGAATTCAGGGCAGGCACCTTATTTCTCTTATCCACTCATTTGCAATACATATACGTACTCCTCTGTGTGTGTATGTACATTCATGTTAGGGAGGCCACTGATACATCCCCAGAATACTGGACATTCCAGAATGCTATGGATTCATCACAACCAATATGACCCTCCTCCCCCCCAAACCGTGTCAGTGTCAAGATAATGCTGGAGGGGGAGGAGCAGCACATTCTGCAACATGTCATTTCTCCATGATGATACCTGACAAAATCAAATTGAGCGCTAGACAGGGACAAACTTTTCCAAATCCAAAACTCTGTCTTAAAACCAGATGAATGGCCTGCCTAACACATATGCATATAAGTGGACATGCACATGCGTGCACACACACTCACTCACAGAGTCAACGTCTATCCAAAAATCAGAAAGGCACATGAGAAGTTATATACATGCTTAATTATTTTTGTGAAACATGGCTTACTTAATAATTTTAAAATTGCCAAAGATAAAAGGTCAATATTTAGGCAATATAGTGCTGTGTATTGCAATGGATGGTGTCTTATAAATGTAAAATATTATTATTTTAAGTAATTACATTCTTTTTAAAGCACTAGAAAAAACATTGTTCACTGAATAATTGTCTTCAAATGCTTAGACCTGGATATTGGCAAAATAATACCTAAACTCTCACGAAAACTCTAATGTTTATAAATCAACCCCAGCTGTTCCTGTTTATAGAATACTTTGTAAAAGTAAAAGAAGAAAAATCTTGATTTGACAATGGGTGCCAAGTTTCAATCCACTGCAAATATAAAACAGACAATATATTAAACTACAAAATGTGAGTTTTATCGTAGAAATTCCATTGGACTGACCTGTACTGTGACAATGAACTTGATGAATTAAACCCACATGCCCACAACCTGAAACAGCAGGTACTTTCTGTAGATTTCTAAAGCCGAGCAGTAAGAATTTCATTTTTGCTGTTCCTCTGACAGTAAAGAAAATGAGAACTATCTCATATATAGCACCTGTCTAGCAGTAACTCCTATAAGGATCTAAATTGTCTTTTAAAGGGCTAAATTCTACTTCGTTTCACCAGAGTAAAGTCTGGAGTGCCTCCTTTGAAGTTGGTGGATTTTATTTCAGTGCAATTGGGAATAGAATTTAGTCCCATAATAACTTTTGTGGGACTCTTTCACGTGAATATTATTCCTTGAGAGATGGGGTTTTTAGCTGATCGTGAAAATGGCGATCGGGGCTCTTTTGCGCAAAAGCGCGTCTAGATTGGCAAGGATGCTTTTCCACAAAAAGTGCTTTTGTGGAAAAGCGTCCGTGCCAATCTAGATGCTCTTCTCCGCAAATTTTCCGTTAAAAGCATTTGCGGAAAATCATGCCAGTCTAGACGTAGCCACTGAATTTGTGCCGGCCCTGGGCTCAGGGCACGTGGGCGGCCCCTGCCCGGGTGCACGGCACATGTGCGGTTCCGGCTCAGGGCACGTGGGCGGCCCCTTCCCCGGGCGCATGGCACATGTGCGGTTCCGGCTCAGGGCACGTGGGCGGCCTCTACTCCCGGTGCATGGCACAGGCACGGTGCTGGCCCCAGGCTCAGGGCGGGTGGGCGGCCTCCACCCCCGGGCGCGCGGCACATGCGTGGCCCCACCCCCAGAAGCATGGCGTGTGAGCGGCCCCGCTCCTGGATGCCCGGCAGCCACAAAAGGTTGGGGACTGCTGCTATAATGAATAGCAGTTACTGTATAGACTCCATCCATTGTGGAAAGGAGAAATCATTTTTTGCTTCAGTATGGAAGAAAAACATTGTACATATATGGAGGGGTTGGAAGACAACATTCATGTTAATGTAGCTTCATATGCAGTTCTTTCTGAACATCTGGAACATAGCTGTGAAATCTCTCACAACTTTCAAGTTTGGAAATGTTTTGGAGCACACTTGCATGCCATTTCAGTGGTAGAAACCACTAAATTGTGCGTGTTATTTTGGAATGCTAGTCTTAGATTATTTATTTACTACTTGGCAGACTTCTAGCCAGAAGGGGATAAATCTGGCCCCAGTGATAAGTTTTAACAACTGCATGCTTATGCACCAGTAGGTATCTGGAGTTCAGTAATAAAAACCTGTCAGTTTGTATTACTTGTCTCTAGCTTTTTTGTCAAAGCATGAAGGAAAGGAAACTAGCAATCTTTCTTCCCCTAATAGTGGGCAATCGGTCACTTAATTAGATAAAACAAGCTGATCATTTTACTGTGATGCTATCTGCACATTGGCCCCCACACCTTCGCCCCCACACCTTCAGCCCAGACCCTTACCTTGGCACCGGGAGTGGCCCGAGGCTGGCTGCAGCAGCTGGCGCCCCAGGCGGACGGCGCAATCGCCGCTTACGCCTGCTTGGCCATCAGTGGCCATGACATCATCACAGGGAGCCCCGGCGCCCCGTGATGTCATCATCGGGTGCCTGGGGCAGCGGCGCTCTAGGCAACTGCCTAGGCTTACGGGCCATCCTTGCTTGGCACCTCCATCCCATGTCAGCCTGCAGCCAAACCTCCTGCTTGTCCTCCCAGACCTTTCTGGATGAGGTCCTCGCTGTCAGGCACACAGCCTACTTGGTGATAGCACTGTCAGAGTCCAGACATGGTGTAGTTGAAGTAGAAGCCAAAGTGTGAATCTAGAGGTGTGATAGTAGCAGATAAGGTAGAGGTCAACAGCTACCCAGTTAGCTGGGCCTGCAGAATTTCTCAAAGGCTCCTAGAAGTATATACTTTTGTGGTAGCAATAGTCAAAATGAATATCACTTCTGTCTCTCTTATTTCACTTTGGAGTAAGTTACACCCCCTCAGTCCCATAAGTTTTGCTCTCTCAAAGGATTGAGGATGCATTGCATTTGCAAAAATAATCTTGACCTCCTTGCATTTGCATCTATTCAGAGTTAGAAGCAGAGGTAGCAATTGGACATTCATTAGGACTGATAGAAAAGCTTAGGCTGTGTCTACACTCGCAGCTTCTTGCGTGAGTAATATGCAGAAGAGGCTCTTGCACAAGAAGGAGCGTCTATACTGCCCCTTCTTGCGCAAGGAAAACCCTCTTCCGCAATGTTGTTACACCTATTACTTTTCAGGAAGAACAGCATTGCGCAAGAGGGTTTTTCTTGTGCAAGAAGGGGCAGTGTAGACGCTCCTTCTTGCGCAAGAGCCTCTTCTGAAAAAAATGGTGACTTATTAGGTATGCAAATGAGGCTTGGCGATATTCCACGCTTAGCCTCATTTGCAGAGTACTTGCGCAAGAAGCCGCGAGGATAGTCATAGTCACAGTGTTTCAAATAGGAAACTTAGTCTCTTAAAGAGATGGTTAGTTCATACAGTACCACCTGGTCTTGAGAGACTTAGTATTCTTGAGAGACTTTTAGTATTACTTTATTATCATAGTAATGTTATAGAATGTCATGTTTCCTTTAATTTTTGCAAGACACTGTAGTTGTTCTTCCTCTGATGATACAATGGGTTTAAAATTTTCCATCTGACATTCTTGGTTGTGATATAGGTATTGTGTAACTTAGGGTATGTCTACACTTGCACCCTAGTTCGAACTAGGGATGCAAATGCAGGCATTCGAAATAGTAAATGAAGTGGGGATTTAAATATCCCATGCTTCATTAGCATGATCTCGCTGGCGCGCTAGTTCGAATCACAGCTGATTCGAACCAGGAAGTGCACGCCGGGACACGTTAGTTAGAACCAAACCCCCTTGGTTCAAACTAACGTTACTCCTCATTTGAGTAACGTTAGTTCGAACCAAGGGAGTTTGGTTCTACTAATGCATCCCGGCGCACACTTCGTGGTTCGAATCAGCTGTGATTCGAACTAGCATGCCGGCGAGATCATGCTAATGAAGCGCGGGATATTTAAATCCCCACTTCATTAGCAATTTTGAATGCCTTCATTTGCATTCCTAGTTCGAACTAGGGTGCAAGTATAGACATACCCTTAGAGAACAACTCTCTTTTCATGTCTCATCCCAGCAAATGGGATCCATTTGGGCATTTGAAAGCACAGAATTGTATGTCTGGGGCAAGGTGCTAATATATATTTCTCTGAATACTATCAGTGTCTTTTTGTGGTTTCTGTGCATTTCTCAGTGGACAATTACACATTATCTTCTCTGTTGGTACTAATTATTATGTATCCTTAGAGATTTGCTAGAAGCAAAGGGATGAATGAACATGAAGACTATACTGATAGCTTAAGCCTACTTACTGGTCGTCCCTCTAGGTCAGGATGCTGGCATACTGTCAGGGCAGTACAAAGAAAATTGCCATGATTCTGCACTTTTTTTGTGAATCTATATAGATTGCAGGACAGGGCCCTAAATGTGCTACTGTAGAGTTTTTGCAGAGGGATGTTCAGTTCAAAAGGAGCATCAGTCAGTCCAAATCTTTATCCATCCACAAACTGAACCTTACTGAATTAGAAAGCTTTTGAAAATTTGGATAAGTACCTGCTTACCTAATACACTATGTCATGAGCCCTCAGTAGACATTGCTTACATCCAACTAAATGTATTGTGTAATCTGAGGCGCTTTGGCAGATATTGGACTTCTTACTGTTTTCAGGCTTCACATTTTCCAGAGGTTCACAGATCCACATTCATTGCAGAAAAACTTAAAAAACAACTAATAGTCTAGCAACTCCTTAAAGACTAACAAAACATGTAGATGGTATCATGAGCTTTCATGGGTACAGCCCACTTTCATGAAAGCTCATTATACCATCTATATGTTTTGTTAGTCTTTCAGGTGCTGCTAGACTATTTGTTGGTTTTTTTGTTTTTTGTTTTTTGTTTTAGTTTTTCCAGTTACAAACTAACTCGGCTACCCATCAGAAGGTTTTATTCATTCCAGAGTGCGTCAGGCCAGGGAGACCCTACGATATGTGATTTTAGGATAGCAGCTCACCTGAGCCCAGCAAATATAGCCAGACCAGCTAGGATTATCTGCAAAAGGCAGAGTGGGCTGTGTGTGTGAAGACTTTTTGAGATACAGACAACACCGAGAAAAGAAGGAAACAAAACAAACAAACGAACAAACAGAAAACAAAATTTTTGTGGAGAACAAAAATTACTTGATCCAGGTCAGGAATCAGAAGATCAGATTGGGGAGGTTAAGTGGAGAGTTGGTTAAGGAGGAATTGGTTTTGAGGGAGATGGTGTCCCAAAATATCATCCAGTTTTTGAAGGAGTTTCTAAACCAACCTGAGCTTCCAAACCTTTTGAAGTTTTTCAGGCATTTTGTCTTGAGGGTCACTCCCACACATTCTTTGCAGAATAGCAAAGTACAGTACTGCTGCTAAATCATTTTGATCATCATATCAGAATAATAACAGTAATTAATAGCTTTTATCATAGTGCCTACGAGTCCCAGTCATGGACCTAGACCCTATTATGCCAGCTGTTGTACAAATATAGAATAAAAAGAAATTCTTAACTCCAGAGAACTTGCAGTCTAGATGCATGGAGCTCTAGAGTGGCAAGCTAGGGTGTGAATCTACAGCTTTGTATGTGCCAGGCACTATCTGATTATGTGCACCAGGAAACTATGCACTAATACCGGGGTTATCAAACTTCATTGCACCATAGCCCCTTTCTGACAACTAAACTACTGCATGACCCCAGAAGGAGGGGCCAAAGTCTGAGCCCCCCAAGCTCTGCCATGTTGCAGAGGCAAAGCTGAAACCCAAGACTCACCGCCCCAGATTAGGGACAGATGCCAAATCCCATGGGTTTCAGTGCCGATCATGGGGATGAAAACTGAAGCCCAAGATCTTTATCCTGTGGCAGTGGACTACAAAAATCCCCACTACAAAAAGGATGTGGACGCATTGGAGAGGGTCCAGCGGAGGGCAACCAAAATGATTAGGGGGCTGGAGCATATGACTTATGAGGAGAGGCTGAGGGACTTAGGTCTGTTTAGTCTGCAGAAGCGAAGAGTGAGGGGGGATTTGATAGCAGCCTTCAACTTCCTGAAGGGAGGTTCCAAAGAGGATGGAGAGAGGCTGTTCTCAGAAGTGACAGATGGTAGAACAAGGAGCAATGGTCTCAAGTTGTGGTGGGAGAGGTCCAGGTTGGATATTAGGAAAACCTATTTCACTAGGAGGGTAGTGAAGCACTGGAATGGGTTACGTAGGGAAGTAGTGGAGTCTCCATCCCTAGGGGTGTTTAAGTCTCGGCTTGACAAAGCCCTGGCCGGGTTGATTTAGTTGGAATTGGTCCTGCCTAGAGCAGGGGGCTGGACTTGATGACCTTCTGAGGTCTCTTCCAGTTCTATGATTCTATGAGTGGTGCATGGGCTTCGAACCTTGTGGTAGGCCTTAGATTTTGTTTTTGTCTCAGGCCCCAGCAAGTAGAACAGCCCTGGAAACTGCATCAAAAAGGGCATGTGACCCACTTTGGGTCCCAACCCACTGTTTGAGAACCACTGCACTAGAAGTTCCCTTTTGTTTCAAACAACAGTAAGTCAGAGTGCTCTGCCAAACTTGTAATGGACAGCAGCAGAAGTTACATGGTTTTTTGTGTACATTAGGCTGGTGCACTGTAGATTTACACTCCAGATTTCTGTGTCGTAACATATCATATGGACAAGAGAAGACAGATGGATATAGACAGGCCCGATGGGGAATTACCAGGAAATGATGAGACCATATTGGTCATCATAGAATCAAAGAACTAAAACTGGAAAGAACCTCAAGAGGTCATCAAGTCCAGTTCCCTACTCTCATGGTAGCACCGAATGTAACCGCCACCAGCCAGATTTGAACCTGGGACCTCGGGAGCTTGGTATAGGAGCCTCTATGCTTTGAGCGAAAAGCTAGCTGGCTCTCACCCCCCATGTTGTTGAGTCTCTTGTTCTTATCTGTTGCTGTGGTCTAGGTGCCACTGCATGGGACAGTGAGGGCTATATCTACACTTCAGGCTTCTTGCATAAGAACTTTTTGCGGAAGAGATCTTCTGCAAAAAGTTTTTGCACAAGAGCAGGTCCACACTACCATGTGCTTTTGCACAAGAGAGTGTCCACACTGCCATGGACTCTTCCACAAGAAAGCTCTGGTGGCCATTCACAAGATGGCCATCAGAGCATTATGCTGTTTCCAATAGGGATTTCTTGTGCAAGAAACCTCTGTTGTCCGTCCACACGCTCCTTTTTGCACAAGAGCTATTGTGCAAAAAGGCTTATTCCTTCTAGAAAGAGGAATAACTCTTGTGCAAAAAGCCCTGTCTTCTGACGATCTACTGTACTTTTTTGTTGCTCGAAAACATGCTTGTAGTGTGGACTCGTTGAGAGTTTTTGCACAAAACTCTGCAGTGTAGACATAGTGTAGGTGTGTGGGTTACACAAGCACCATCTAGATCATTCTTGACAGATGTTTATCCAACCTGCTGTTAAATATCTTCAGTGATAAAATTGCACAGACTCCCTAGGAAATTCCCTATGAAATTGAGGCCTAATCAGCGTAGAGTAGAAGACTTACTTCTTGTCTTGTGTACAACATTCCTGTTAATGCATTCCAGAAAGATTTTTTTTTTTTTTGCAGTAATATATGTCTGTTGACAGATATTTAGCTTGTGGTCCACTATGACTTTTAAATGCCTTTCTGCAGTACTCCTTCCTAGACAGTCACTTCCCATTCTGTATGAGTGAAACTGATTGTTCCTGCCTAAGTGGAAAACTTTGCATTTGTCCTCATTGAACTTCATCCTATTTACCTCAGACCATTTCTCCAGTTTGTCCAGATCATTTAAAATTATGATCCTGTCCTCCAAAATGCTTGTAACCCCTCCCAGCTTGGTATCATCAGCAGACTCTCTATGCTGTCTTCTAAATCAGGGGTCAACAACCTTTCGGAAGTGGCGTGCCAAGATTTAACTTTCCCCATCCTCTTCAGAGCAATCCCTGCCCCCTCCCATCCTACCCCCGCATCCTCCTTCACTTCCTCCTGTCCCCACATTCCTGTGCCCCAGCACACACACCAGCAGGGCCGCAGCGCTGGGATTCACAGCCCCCCCAAGAGCAGCGCTGGGATGAGGAGGGACTGGGGGAGCAGAGTCACTTCTCTGCCCGGCTCAGCTCTTTGCCTGGGGTTCATCCCTCACCTGCAGGCTGCAGCTCCAGGGCTGTGGCAGGCAGAGCCTGGGGCTGGCCAGGGCACTAAGGAAGGGTCTCTCTGCCCGTGGGGAGCAGCCGTGGCTTAGCCCAGGCTCTGGCACCCCACGGAGGCAGCAGCAGCATTTGACTGGCCCTGCCACCCTGATCTGTGGAGCAACCCCAGCCCCGCCCCCTCCCAGAGAAAGAGGCAGAGCCTGTAGCTAGGGGAGGTGGATATTAACTCCTTAGCTCTCAGGAGCCGCATGCCCAAGAGGTGCAGAGACCAGCTCAGTGTAATGCAGCCTGCTCCGCTTGCTGGGCTGCCTGACCACTACACCATGCTGCGCCTACCACAAAAAAATTATCTTGCATGCCGCTTATGGCACATGTGCTGTACATTGCAGACCCCTGTCTAAATAATTGATGAAGATATTGAACAGAATTGGTCGCAAAGCTGATCCCTGCAGAACCCCACTTGTTTTGCCCTTCCAGCATGTTTGTGAACCATTGAGAACTTCTTTCTGAGAATGGTTATCCAACCAGTTATGCACCCACCTTATAGTAGCCCCATCTAGGGTGTATTTCCGTAGTTTGTTGATAAGAGAGCCATGTGAGACTGTTTCAAATGCTTTACTAAAATATAGGTGTATTAAATCATGATAGGCACTGGTCTCTGCACAGCCACAGCCCGACTGTTAAGGTTTTTTGTAGGCATAATTGTAAGAGAATTATAAAGAGTTTTGAAGCTGAACAATTAATTAGTTTTTAGATGTTTATGGTGAGGCTCCTCTCAAGCATGAGAGGCAATGTGGAAGAAAACACAAAAGACTTGGCTGAAATTGTAACAAGTGGGCAGTGGAAGCCAGTATTAATGTCTGATTGGAGCTGTCAACATCTCACTAGTAAAGAACAGATGACAGGGTTGTGAAGCACCTTGAAAGTGAAGAAAGTAGCCTATGCTTTCTGTGACAGAAATGGGAGAGCCAGTAAGGAGATGCAAAGAGAGGAGAGACGTGGTCCAAGCAATGGTCTTTGCAGCAGCAGTGTGAGTGGATACGAGCAGCACAAGATTACATTTTTCAAGGCTAGAGAAAAATGTTACAGTAGTCGTGGTGCAAGATGGTTAGAGGTGAAAGGACAAGTTGTATTTTAGACATGTTATACAGAAAGAATCTGCAAGATTTAGCTGTAGCCTACACAGTAGAGGGAGGTGTAAGTACATTAAAATAAAAAAATAACTAATAAAACACGGTGCATAGAAATATTGTAACATTTCATAATAGTGCTTAATATCCTTTAAGTGCATGTAAAGCAATGTAAAAGCATGAGAAAGTTGGGGTGTCCAAATAGAATGCATCAAAAGTAAAAAAATCTTAAACAATTGGGATTTACTGCTGATTTGATTCACCTGATCTAAAGCAGTAGGTTTGCAGTTCATAGGAGGCTACTCTACTCCTGTGATGTTTAAAATTTCATTAGATGTTCATGGGCTCATAGGTGAGGCATCTATTGCATTATCAGCTATAACAAACAGAATTATTTTAAAAGGAGACTGAACTGTCTCCTCTTATGACCCCTACAATGCATCACATTAGGTTTCAGCAACAACAATGACCTTACTGGGTTCTTTTCCTGACATTTTGTCATTCATACTTGACCTTGCTTGCTTTGTTAAAATGTAAATGTATACACTTCTCATGTTCTTGGCAGATGGTAACTAGATATTTTTAATAAATAGCTGCTCATGTTGCCACTAGTTGAGCAGCAACAAATGAAATTTTATAAGAGTTTTATACCTTTTGGTGGTAGTGTTGCTGATAAGTGGCCACTTGGTAGGTGAGAGCTTTGTTTGTCTAGGGTTTTAGCATAATCATTGAATCACAGCTTTCTCTAATTGCTTCTGTGGCAGCCAAACTCAGTTGGATCGGATTCTATACCAAATGGAATTCTGTCACATTCAATATCAGTGTTTGCTTTATTAAATAACATTTCTCTGAGGACTTGCATAGACTTTTACAGTTTTTAATTTGTTACAGTATGTAATAGCTGGCTTCTGTGAAGGAATTGTTCTCCAATCGCATTCTCTTTATTGCGACTGATGCCTTTTTGCTGTCACTGTGGATGACAAGATAAGAGACTCAGTTTAAAAGAAAACAGTACTCACTTTGCTCAGTGAGTTTATTTCAGAATTTTGGAATAAAGCATTTCTTACTATGCATAAATTTCACTGTTCTTTGAAATGAAATTTTAAATTTAACCAAAAATAAAAAGTAAGTTAATAATTCAAACGACTTTGTAATCACCACCTCTGATTTTCAGTGTGTCCTGCCTTCTCTAGATATCTGCTTTACATGCGATGTGTTTCAGAGCAAAGACTCGCTTATGTTTTCACATCCTTGGCAATTAGCTAATACTAATGATATTAGTATTAATAATAACAGCAATAAAAAGCTTTTGGTGACAAGTAGTTTTCCTGTTGGTAATGCTCTTTCTAAAGATCTTTAACAGGATGTTCAGGCATACCAGCTTTAACTAAAACTTTATAAGTACAAGTGATGGCTCATATATGTTAGGTAGTCTTCATTAATGTTTTCCTCTGTGTACAGTTTTTGGAATAGTGTGCTAAGCCAGATGGCTACAGCTCTGATGTATGTCACTCCCTTCCTGCTCCCACGCTTCCCCTGCCTCAAAGTAATTGTTCTTGTACAACCTTAACTTCTATCTATTATTTTTATAACGCAGACGTGATTTGTAATATTCTTTTAAGTTTTTGATGTATGCACTGAGGGTGGTGATAGCATTGTAGAATTGAAAGGGATTGTGCTAGTGTGTTTTATGGCTGAGTGTGGGGATGGTAATAGACTAATGCATGAAGAATGATATTGTTTGATGTGACTGTTGGTTTGACATGTGATTTCCTTGTGGTTTAGTGAGAAAAAAAACCCACTCCTATTTCTTAAAGTTAATATGCCCCCCCTCCTTGGGAATTTCCCATTTTTTTAAAGTATGTGTATAGGAACCTTAGGGGCCTGTACTGGTGAAAGGGTAGCTATGGAATGGGGTTGAGGAGCCAGTCAAACAGTCAGATCTCCTTCATTAAAATATTTCACACTGGCAGGGAAACATTTAACCAGTGCTCCAAGTTCTTCTATCTGCCACTCGAGGCTTTTCATGTGAAGCAGCAGGAATCTGGCAGCCTGAATAGCTTTGAGCACTAGGAGGAGAAAATCTGAACATGATTTAAAGATTTCTCTGCCAAGTTTTGGAAGAGCAGAAATGATTGTTTCACCAGCTCCTCAGTTATTCTCACCCCGTTCTTGGCTTGCTGGGCTCCCAAAACCCTCAGTCAACTTCTTTCCTCTACTTCTGCTCCTTGGTAGGCACAACCATTTCAAGGCTGAGATTTTCAGAGCCACTTATGGCCTTTGGACACCCAACTCCCACTAGATTTAATGGAAATTAGTTTTTAAGATCTCAACTTAAGTGTCTGCATTTTAATACATAGAATATTGTATGGCTGCAAAATTATATACATTACAAAACTACACTTATAAAAATATTGATATATTATTTTTGCAAGTGCTTGACAACCAGTAGCACCCACAGAACTCGGTGGCCCAAATATTGACTCTGGTGCTAGGTGACCAGCAATTTTGAAAGTCACTTAGTCTGATTCTGAAATACCTTGGACTCAGAGGATTGGAAGAGACCTTCTAGTCTAGTCCCCTGCTCTCATGGCAGGACTAAGGGTACGTCTAGACTACATGCCTCTGGCGACAGAGGCATGTAGATTAGGCTACCGGACGTAGTAAAATGAAGCGGCGATTTAAATAATCGCCGCTTCATTTAAATTTACATGGCTGCCACGCTGAGCCGACAAACAGCTGATCAGCTGTTTGTCAGCTCAGCGCAATAGTCTGGACGCTCCCCTGCCGACATCAAAGTTAGTCGAGAAATTTCCTACCCCAGTGGGCTGAAAAAGGTGTAATCAATCAAATTATTTTAGAAGGCCCATTTTAAAATGATTCTCTCTGATTTACAAACCTGTACATTCTCAGAAAAATCAGTCTCTGCTTAGAGAGCAAGTCCTCTTTATTTGGGGAAGATACACTATCTTATTCATCCATAACAGAGAAATTTAATTCCTGCTTTTAAGTGCGACTCTCAACTGTAACAATGAAACTGCTGAACAGCCACCTTAATATTTTCCTGCCTGCTCTTTCTGGAATTAATAATGTTTGGGTGATACTAAGCAAACAGAGCTACAATTATATTATTAGGCAACTATATATAATTTTAAAATGAGCTCATGTTTGTCAACAAGCAGTAAGAAAAAGAAATAATTTTTGAATACCTTCCCTGGGTGCATCTACAGAGCAGGGCTTAACTCAAAATAAGCTAATCAAATTCAGCTACGTCAATTAAATAGCTTATTTTCAAAATTGGGAGCATCTACACAGCACTTATTTAGAAATAGAACACTCTTCCTCCAACTTCCCTTATTCCTCCTATAATGAGGATTACAGGAGTAAGACATCCTCCAGCTTAACAATATTTTGACATTATTTTGAAATAACTTAGTCCATGTCTACACAACAAGCAGTTATTTTGAAATAACACTAGTTATTTCGAAATAATGTTGCTGTGTAGACATATGGCCTCTGTCCCTGCAGTTACTACTATAATAGAATCTCACAAATGTTGTCTCTTTCTTTCTCTGCCTCTTTGAAGATGAAGCTTTTGTAGCATAAGGCTACATGGAACAATCCTGTCCTACAAGGGGATGGGGTAGATGACAATGGGTCTTTCCCATCTCTAGTGTCTGTATTTCTAAGAGATATGTAAGATCCTTTTTGGAAGAAAGAGGTGCCTAAGATTTTGATGCATATTTTGCTGTGACTAGTGGGATGGATTTCAGCGCTTAATAAGAAGTAAAATCATAATCTTTCATTGGTTTGATTTACAGGTCATTATTTATTGTTTATAGGCTATAGATGCAAACTTGGGTCCCAGTCCAGAAAAGCACTTACCTCTGTGTTTAACTTTAAGCATGTGCTTAAGTGCTTTACTGGATCAGTGTCTTATGCAAGATTGTTCCAAGCCCTTCTAGGTTGGCAGCTCAATAACACTCAGATATCATATTGCTATGTTTCCTCACCTGAAAGCTTTTCTATCGCTTTAATTTAGTCTAAAATCATCTCAATTCTTCATTATCAAATTTCTCAGCTCACTACAAACATGGTAGTTTGTTAATTATATAACTATCAATAAGCTGGAACATTGGTTTTGCCATACAATACCAAACCAGTGATTTGTCCAGTCTAGTATCCTGTTCGTCACATTGGCTAATACAGTTTAGAGGAAGATGCAAGACATTCTGTAGTGGGCTATTCTAGAATAATCTACATGTAAAGGCCCTTTTTTCTTAACACTAAAGTTAGCACTTAGCTCATACTCTGAAAACAGAGAGTTTATATTCCTCACAATTTTTATCCGGTCTAATGTAGTTATACATAGTCTTATTAGCTACATATAATCTAATCATGTTTTAAATTCCGCTAAATTCTTGGCCTCAAATGGAAAAGCTGTTTCCTATTTTTCAGGACATAGCTGTTTTCTGACAAACATGCTGTTTACATGCTAAAGTCTCTGGATCAGTGACCTTGAATAGGGCTACGCTATTGATTTTTTTCAGAAAAAGCTAAGCAAATTGTGCTCCGCAATTTGCGTAGCTTTTTCCGATTGCTTTTCCAGAAGAGGCTTTTCCACCATTTGGCCCTGCCTAGACAGAGCCAAATGGCGGAAAAGCCTCCTCTTCCGGAGGAGCCCTTATTCCTTGTAGAACGAGGTATACAGTGCTCCCCAAAAGAACGTTTGCTTTTCTACAAAAAAAAGCGGAAGAGCAAACGTGTTCCTTGGACGCAGCAGAGTTTTTTTGGGGATACCTCTGGTATCCCAGAAAACCCCTGCAGTGTAGATGTACCTCTTATCTTCATATATGTGTGCAAAGTACCTTTTGCTGTATTGGGATTATATCAATACATATTGTTGCAGGTGAGAATCCAGAAAGATTCAAAAAGCAAGATTCAGAAAGACTGTCTCTGCTGGTCCTCCAATACCCATCGCTGCAGTATTTTAAATGCCATCAGTAATAATAATTTAGTTTCTGTAAACCTAGATATGGGCATTGGCATCAGATTTCAATCGTATTGTTGTTTTACGATCAGTGCATCGACACTCATCTGACCAACCCTCCTCCTTTAACCAGGCTTGGGACTGATATGGAACCCCTAGAGCAGTGGTTCCCAAACTTTTTGGCATCATGTCCCTTTTTAGATTTTTGAGAAACCGTCATGCCTCACCCACCCAAAAAAATAGCAGCAAAACTTGGGGTGGGATTGACGGGGGTGTGTGAGGCTGGGTCGCCTCGTGCCCCCCCCCCCCCCAGAATTTCTTCATGCCCTCCAGTTTGGGAACCCGTCCTAGAGGCTTCATGGTGGCAGCCCACTCCACATTGGATAGGGAAATGTTGAGAATGACTGCCTCAGTTTTCCCTACAGGAAAGATGGAAGGAAATAGTGAGGGAGGCATTGGACACCAATGGGCCTGAGCCCATGGTTGTTGATGATGAAACCTAGATGTAATGCTATCAGTGAGTGTTTTTTCTGATCACCAAATCTGAGACTATCGATAACTCAGGTAGTTTCTGTTTACTGACCTTAATGGGGATAAGTTTTTCTTTTCCCTGCAGGGGCAGCCCTAGACTAGCTGCCAGCAACTGGCACCCTAGGCAAACTATGCAATCCCCCCCCCCCCCCAACCTCAAGGGCAGATATCGACTGAGGGTTTTGTTTCTGTGCTGGGGAGAGGGGGGCTGGGGCTGGAGTTCTGTGGCTGGCGCTGGAGGTCAGGGGGTTGGGGATGGAGTTCTGTGGCTGGGTGCTTGGGGCCAGGGGATGGAGTTCTGTGGCTGGGGGTCAGGGGGTTGGGGATGGAGTTCTGTGGCTGGGGGTCAGGGGGCTGGGGGCCAAGGGGTTGGGAATGGAGTTCTGTGGCTGGGGATGGAGTTGTGTGGCTGGGGGTCAGGAGGTTGGGGCTGGGGGCCAAGGGGTTGGGGATGGAGTTGGAGTTCTGTGGCTGGGGGCTGGGGACCAGAGGGCTGGGGATGGAGTTCTGTGGCTGGGGATGGAGTTGTGTGGCTGGGGGTCAGGAGGTTGGGGCTGGGGGCCAAGGGGTTGGGGATGGAGTTGGAGTTCTGTGGCTGGGGGCTGGGGACCAGAGGGCTGGGGATGGAGTTCTGTGGCTGGGGATGGAGTTGTGTGGCTGGGGGTCAGGAGGTTGGGGCTGGGGGCCAAGGGGTTGGGGATGGAGTTGGAGTTCTGTGGCTGGGGGCCAGGGAGCTGGGGATGGAGTTGTGTGGCTGGGGTCTGAGGGGCTGGGGATGGAGTTCTGGGGCCGGGGGGCTAAGGATGGAGTTCGGGGGCCGGGGGCTGGGGAGAGGTAACAGGGTGCTGGGCCGGGGAGACAGTCCCCTGCACCTGCCTCCTCCCAAGATCCCACCCCCCCAGAGAGAAGCCAGCATGTGCCTCTCCCGGGGCCGAACCCCCCCTCCTGCAGGGCAGGGGAACGCCCCCCGCGTTCCTCCTCCCCTGGGGCCGATCCCCCCTCCCGTGGCATAGAGGAACCCCCCCCCCTCCGTGTTCCTCCTCCCCCGGGGCCGACCTCCCCGCCCTGTGGCACGGGGAAACCCCACTGTGTGCTGCCTCTCCCAGGACTTACCCCCCTCCTGGCCGCAGGGAAGCCGTGCTCCAGGTAAGGCACCGGAAGGAGAAATGGAAGGGGCAGGGTTTGGAATTTGGCGCCCCATGTAACTTGGCGCCCTAGGCGGCTGCCTAGTTTGCCTATAGGCACGGGCCGCCCCTGTTTCCCTGCTTCACTGTCACAGATAATATAGGTGGCTTACACTCACTGATGGTGAGCTTAGATACTGACTGTTCACTGAGATAGCTGGAGTAGGCAGTTTTTATATGCTAAGTTAGATGCAAGTACACAAGTTAAAAAAGAAAATCGGTCAACATCTCAAAAGAAAATAAGAGAATTCCATACCAGTGAGGATAATGCACAGGATAACACACACTTAAAATTGTATTCCATTTCTACAAGCCATTCTCAAAGGCTAATGCTATTGCATACTCAGTGCAGTGCACAAGAATGTAACCACAATTTATTTGGGCTAAGCACAAATCCAAGTCTATGATTTATCTGCAATAGTTATGGGTGAAGAGAGCTGTTAAAGAAATTCTATACTGCAGAAGCCTCCTTACAGTCTGTTATAAAAGAGTGCCAATATCCTTAAGTTTCAAACAACATTGAAGATTATAGATTTATCAAATGTTTAATATACATGTAGAGTGTAGCCAGACCATGTGAATGCTATATTAAAGATGGAATAGTCCATCTCTTTTAACTGCAAAATGGTAATAATTTTAGCTCATTACTAACCAGTCTGTCGGCTCCCCAGAAACAACTATGGAGTCTAATGTTTGAACTATCCCCGAAGGTGACCTAGAAAGGCAGAATATATCCCATAATAATTCTGGACAGTTTTGCAATAGAATATGTGTGGCAATGAGAGATTACTTCTTGACCCCAGTTACCTCTGCCCCTTTCCTTCCTTTCTTACCCATGGCCCCTCTTCTTCATAGTTGTACTATTGCACACAGGAATATAAATTGTGGGTTTGGATTAAATCCACAGGTAAAATGGCATACGTCATAAATCGTCAGTTTTTTTTCTTTTTGCAAGAGCTACAGCATGCTACTGATATTGCAATTGAGGTATAATTACCATAGGTGGCTAATGGGTCACCCAGTGAATGGATACTTAAGGGTTTGTTCTCTTTTGCCCACAAGCTGCATTGTAATGTAAACGATGATAATTAATAGGTTTGGGACATGAGATAATTTTCTTTCAGTTCTGTTATTATACTGAATCAGTTAGCCTCCTCCTTTCTGCTTTTCCTGACTACTAAAATTAGCAAACCTACTGGATACATGGGTTTTTCTTCCTTCATTCTAAAGAGTCCTCTGTTTGAAATAGAGTTTGTCTACATGGAGAAATTGATCAGTGTAGCTGTAGCAGACAGTGGTGTAATTATACTGTTGTTATGATGGTAAAACTTCCCCATGTGGACATTCTATTCTGGAATAAAGAATAGTAACGTTAGTATTTCTGTAGTTATGCCTATCAATTTCTCCCACGTATACAAGCCTTTTGCTACTAAAACATAACTGGGACTTACCATGAAATTGGCATTAATCAACTTATGCCTCTCCAATATATTCTTTTTCAGTCTGCCAGTTTTTTCTTGGATCAAAGAATAAATACCTGATTTCACAAAGTGCCCATTTTAGAAATGAGCCATCACATTGTATCATTATATAATGGTGTACCATATCCCACGCCAATTTGACATGATGTTAGCAGAGCAATAAATCTATGACTTTTGGTGCTTCATGTTCTATGAAGGAATTATTTGTGAGAATGGGGTCTCTCACTCACTAGTGTAATGCCATATATTTCAGTGGAGTTACTTCTGATTCAAATAATGAGTAGAGAGAACGAGGCACTTTGTCTTTACATGTGAGTCAGAGGGCACTTTCTCTTTGAAATTGTATCTCTGTGTGCATGGGTGAGGCATTCATATACTGTAGTTACAATACAGATAAAACCTTAGACTGTCTTTACTCCAAAAACTTAGATGAGTTCCAAATTGGAATGTAAACTGACTTAATTAATTATTAACTCAGCTGAAGAAACTGATATGCCTTGGCTACCAAACAGGTTGTTGGCAAGAAATTGGAGAATATAATTGAATAGAAAACTACTTATGAAAAATGCCAAGTCTTCAAATCTTTCTGCCAGTTTTACATCACTTTGTTCCATAGTTGGCATCCAGCCATGCTAGTAAGGGAAATAAAGTAAGCAATGCCATGAAAGTGAAACTATCAATATGTGTGAAATAACAAGTGACAGTCATAGAGCTTTGTATTCTTATTGTTGGGCACTGGCTGCAGTAGTGTGCCCATAAAATATGGTGTCTGGATAAGATTACAGGAGTTTTTAACTCTTTGAAAGTTTGAAAAGCAAAAATAGCAACAGGAATGGTAAGGGTCAATTTAAAAAATGAAGACTGGTATACTACACCTAACAAATCCTATCCAGGGAAGAAGAGAGAATGCAGGAATTATCACATTTTCTTCCGTCTCTCAAGTCTCATCATGAATCAAGATCAACAGTTGGTGCAGAATATCTTGTACCAGGCCATGTTTTATATTCTTCCATTTGTCTGCAGCTGAGAAAAGTTTGACATATGGATCAAGTATTAGTCTGGCAAAGTTACTAGGTATTGTTAGGACCATTGTTCTGAACTGAAGAAGAAGAGGTATCTCACTGCCAAATATACCTTTGATTTCATTTTAGAGGTGCAGAAAAGTTGGAAAAATGGTAAATTTGTGTGTTCTTTACCTAATGGGAACACAAGGGAAAGAAAAGATACCACATCATCATACATGTGAACTCTTACCTCACAGAAGCAAAGAGAAGTGTATGGGTATGTCTACACTACAGAGTTAATTCGAAATAACAGATGTTATTTCAAATTAACTTTAATAGCTGTCTACACATACAAATCGCTATTTCGAAATAAATTCAAAATAGTGGAGCCCTTATTTTGAATTAGGTAAACCTCATTCTGTGAGGAATAACACCTAATTCGAAATAAATGCTGTGTAGACACTTATTTCAAATTAGGTGGCCTCCAGCCCTTCCTAGTTCCCCCTGGTGGCCACTCTGGGCACAACCAGGAAAACTCCTCTCCACTCCCCCAGCCCCGGGGCCCTTAAAGGGGCAGACTCTGGCCACTGGGCGCGTGCAAGAGCCAGGCCTGCCAGCAGCTGTAGACCATCAGACAGTGGCCACAGGGTGGCAGCCAGCTCTCCCCCGCCCAGTACCCCTGCACCCAGGGGCCGTAGACGGCGCGTACCCTCGTGGACTACTGTGGAGATCATGGACCTCATTGAGGTTTGGGGGGAGGCTCCCAACATCCATGATCTCCGCACTAGGCGGAGGAACGCGGCCGTCTACGGCCGCATAGTGGCCACCATGGCCAGGAAAGGCCTCAGGCACACCGAAAAGCAGGTGCGCCTGAAGGTAAAAGAGCTGTGGCAGACATATGCCAGAGCCACCGGGGGCGGTGCCACAGCATGGGCTGACACCTGCCCCTACTTTACTGCTCTCGACCAACTCATGGGGGGAGGAGCGATCCGCGCCAGCCCAGGAGGCAGCAAGCTGGGACCGGAGGGCCCTGACCCGGGCATACCAAAGGGGCCACTGCCAGCTGTCCCGGCACCGGAGTCGGCAGGGTCGTTCGGGGAGGCCATACCAGGTAAGTGCCAGCACTGTCCCCTACGTAGGGGCAGGTACAGAGGGAGACCAGGGACCGCGCGCGTGGGCCATGCCTCCCACAGGTCATGTAGCCACCTGTGCAAGTGCAAGCACGTGCCATGCCACCCTTGGGCAGGTGGGTCCAGCTGCATGACACCCAGAGGCCATGGTCCAATAGGCACATGCGTGTGTGAAGAGACCTGACACGCTCCCGACCCTGGGGTGGTACCCAGCAGGACACTCTCCCTTCACATGCCCCCTCTACACAGAGGCAGGTGACATCTCCCCCCCCCCCCCCCCGCCCCGGACACACTATACACAGCACAGGGGCATGGGTGCAGTCTTGGGGCAGCTCCCGGTCCCGGGGAGAGCCAGACATCCTGACCATGGCCTCTGTGCAAGCACAGCGGCTCTGACAGTGCAGGGCACGGTCGCCCTCACATCGCGGGGGCGGGGCCTGGGCATCATCCACTGTGTCACCAGGGAGAATTGACCACTTCTCTTCTTTCTCTACAGCTGTACCAGCTGCTCGTGCAGGGCGCACCACCCGCCCGGGACATGCTCCCATACCCATGGCCTGCTCCGGACCACCAGCATGCAGCAGGAGTACCGGGATCAGCACCTGAGGGCCTTGCAAGCCCTGCATTGCACCATCCAGGCCTTGATGGTGGAGGACCTGCAGCTCCACCGGGAGCAGCTTGCTGAGGACCAAGTGATGAACTCTAACCTGCAGGCCCTGCTACAGAGCATGGTGCCCTGTGCTGGTCCTACGCCTGCTGCCACCCCAAATACCGTCCCTCCTCCCACTCCTGCCCCCCTCCCATCTCTTCCTCCTCAACCTCCACACTCTCCTCCTCAATGTCCACACCCCCCACCTCAACCTCCGCACCCTCCTCCCCATCCCCCCGGGGACGCCGAGGCTCCCTCCTCTGCCATTGTGGGAGGCGGTTGGCCCGGTGAGACCCCCACCCCTGAGCTTCCACTCCCCCTTCTTCCCTTTGCTTCCCCCTTCCAGCTCCCAGTTTTCCCCCTCTCCTCTCCCACCCTCTCTTCTGCCCTCTCCTGCCTCCTTTCCCCTATCTCCCCAGAGTTTCATTTCCCCTCCCCAGTTGTGTTAAATAAAGATAGGTTATATTTTTGAATATACGTGTCTTTTATTTGACATCAGGAAGGGTGGGGGGCTAGGAAAGGGTAAGTGGAAGGACGAGAGGGAGGAATGGGGCACAAGCCCCCAGGGGGCAGACCGGGGAGACTGTTAGCGCTCCTTGGGGTGGACGCTGTCCCACCGGGCACCCTGGATCCTGACAGCTCCTCGTTGGTCCTCCCGGATGGCAGCCTGCAGAGAGTGCAGCCAGGCTGCTGGCAACGTGTCCACGAGACGCAGCAGAGTCTCTGGGGGCAGGTCTGGTTCCATGTCGTAGAGTGCGGTGGTGTCCCGAGTGAGGGCAAGCAGAGCACTCTGAGACACAAATGCTTTGCTGTCCCTCAGGGAGGTAGACCATCAAGCAGAGAAACCTGAGAACTGACTGTCCGGGATGGCGGGTCGAGTCCCTTTAAGCACAGACCTCAGCTAGCCTGAGGCAGCAGCCCCACACACTAAGTCCGACCCTGATGCTCTGCCGGCACTGGTTCCGGTCAGCCTTACCTTAGATTCAGGGTCCACTCAATGTGGATGCGCTATTTTGAATTAGAAAAATGCTATTTCAAATTAGTTTTTGTGTCTAGATGCGTTATTTCGAATTAGCTTATTTCAAATTAACTAATTCGAAATAAGTTAATTTGAAATAGCGCTGTAGTGTAGACATACCCTACGTGATTTACTTTTTAAAGTAACTTTTGTCTTATGTGCCTGTTTCTGAATCAGGCAGAGATGGGAATTATGGGGGAAAGATGGGAAGGAGGGTAGGAAGGGAATGTTATCATGGACTCTTGCTCTCTCACACATCTTTGCTCAGGGCAAAAGAAAGAATTATACATTGGAAGCTCTTCTGGGAACAGATTGTCTCTTATTTTGCATGCTGTAAAACCAAATTGCTCTCACCAAACAGAAAAGTATTTACAGAGGCACTGAATGGTTACTGTTCCATACATGTTGCTAAGGAGAAAACCAAACTATAGGCCATATTTTGACAAGTTCTGCCCTGACTTTTCATAGAAAGGTGCAAATGCTATGAAAAAAATGTGATTAAGGAGACTTTTAAAATATTTTTAAGAATGTAGGTTTACAAACTTTTTAATTGTGCAAAGATGAACACTTTTTTTGCTTTAAAAGGATTCAAAAAAGAAATAGATAAATTTATGGAGGTTAGATCCATCTATAATTATTAGCCAGGAAAGGTAGGAATGTTGTCCCTAGCCTGTTTGTCAGTCTGGAAATGGATGACAGGAGAGGGATCACTTGATGATTACAGGTTCTGTTCACTCCCTGTAGTACAGCCGTGGCCAACCCATGGCTCGCAAGTCGCTTGCGGCTCTTGCCCCCCAAAAGTGCAGCTTGCGAAGCCGCTCCTGCACCCCTTCCCCCCCAAACGGTCCCTGCTACCTGTCGGCTCCCCCCGGCCCCTGGCTTCCATGTGCTTACCGGGTTGGAGCTACGGGGTTTTAAAAATGGTGCCCAAGATGGCAGCCATCTTAAAGGGGCAGCCTCCCTTTAAAAAAATGTTTTTTAAATTTTTTAATGTTTTTGTTTTTCATTGACAATTCTGGTGCGGCTCTTCGCATTTTTTCCACCACTGTTTTGTCTCTCTTTGTTAAATGGGTTGGCCACCCCTGCTCTAGTGCATGTGGCATTGGCCACTGTTGGCAGACAGGATACTGGGCTAAGTGGACCTTTGGTCTGACCCCATATGGCCATTTTTATGTTCTTATGAAATGTAAAACAGAATGATCTCAGGATTCCTCAGTCACTTAAAACTTTAAAATGGAATATTCAATAAACCCCAAAGTTCAAATATAGACAGGTATAGCTACATTAGAACTTTGATTTGGGCACAAAAATGGTTACTATCAGTCTTTGTCTTAGTAGCTTGGATCTTTGCTAACCACTTAACATACAGTTTACACACAAATTTCACCATGTACAGCTGTCAAATTATATCAACTTTGCTCTGTCTAAAAATATAAGCAGGAAGTTTAACTGAATTGTATGCAATAACCTTATAGGGTTTTTTACAAAACTTTACATAAACATTCTAATATCTAAGGCTCTTAAGGAAACAAAGTAGTCATGGGATATCATGGGATGTCAGGGAAGGTCCTCATGGCTGATAGGCAGCTTTCCCAATGAAGAGTAATAAACACGGGGGTCACACACATAGATCTGTACTAGGACCGTTAACAGATACATCAGTCATCTGAAACAGGGAATGAACAGTGAAGTGACAACGTGTCCAGAAGATACAAAATTATTCATTAGATTTAAATCCAAAACTGAGGAGTTATAGGGGTTGAATCAGTGACAAAATGAAAGGTGAACTTCAAAGTACAAAATAATAGACATTGAAAAAAGTAATCCATATTATGTATACATGAAAAAAAATATACATATTTAATGGATGAATTCTAAAATAACAGTTACCATTCAAGAAAGATCTTGGAGTCATTGTGGATAGTTCTCTGAAAACTTCAGCTCAGTGGGCAGCACTGGTCAAAAAGGCTAGCAAAATGTGAGGATCAATTAGGAAAGGAATAGAAAGTAAAACAAAATATCACAATGTCCCTATTTATATCCATGGTGCACTCACACCTTAAATAATGTGTCTAGCTCTAGTTGCTCCATCTCAAAAAGATTAAGAAAAGGGCAACAAATTTGATCAAGGCATGGGATAGTTTCTGTATACAGAAAGACTAAAAATACCGGGACTGTGCAATTTCAGAAACAAATATGTAAGGGGGGTTATGGTTGCAGTCTGTAAAATCATGAATGATAAGGAAACAGTGAATGAAAAGTGTTATTTATCTTTTCTCCACAGTACAAAAATCAGGGATTGCTCAATAAAATTAATAAGCAGCAGGTGGAACTCATTGCCATAGGATATTGTGATGGCCAAAGCTATAGACTAGATTTTTAAAAAGATCTAGGTAAGTTCATGGAGGATAGTGGATATTAGCCAAGATGGCGAGGTATGTCACTCGAACTACATCTAGACTATAGGCTTCCTTTGGAAGAAGTTTTTTTCGGCAGAGATCTTCTTCTCTTCGAAAGAGAGCGTCCACACTGCAAACATGCATCGAAAAAGTGATCTGTTTTTTCGAAAGAGAGCATCCAGACTGAATGGATGCTCTCTCTCGCATGTAAGTTCTGATTGCTGTAGATAGAATGGCCACCAGGGCACCTGTGCTTTTTTTCCTCTTTCCTCGTCTTCTGAAAGAACTTCTTCTTCCTGTTCACACTCACCTTTTTGCGAAAGAGCTCTTTTGCAGAAAGGATTCTTCCTCATAGAATGAGGATTACCAATGCCCTGTTCTTTCGATTTTCTTGTGGAAGAATGCAATTGCAATGTGGACGTTCCTCAAGTTTTGTCAGAAAAACGGCCATTTTTCTGACAAAACTCTGTAGGATAGACATACTTTCTATGTTTGGGAAGACCCTAAGTCTTTGACAGCCAGAAGCTAGGAGGGAAAGATGGGGGTGGCTTTCTTTTAAAATAACCTTTTCCTGTACACACACGCCTGAAGATCTGGTACTTGTCACTATTGGAGATAGGGTGCTAGGCTAGATGGCCTATTGATCTTACCCAGTTTGACATTTCTTATGTTCTTATTCATATTCATACAAGTTTGCTTTTCTTACAAAGATAGAAAAAAATCAAATAATTCAAATATCAATATTCAGTCTCAGATTTCCTAATAATAAGAGACTGACAACAACATGATTTATATCACATGACTATATATATATATACATATATATATATATATAATGTTCAGTGTGTATGTTTGTATAGTATTAAAATGCATATAAAGGGTCTGATCTAGAGGGACTTCTACTGACTTTGACGGAAATTGTACCAGGGCCTTAAATATAGTAGGAAGAGATTGGGGGCAAATACAGGAGCAGAGTTAAGATTATTAGTCAATGAAAAATTTTATGTTTCATGGCCTACAAGTGTAAATTAGGTATAAAATTTGAGTATCAGAGTTTTTTTATACAATCTTGTCTTCTGACTTCCATAATTTTTAATGTTTGTCCATTTTTACTGAGTAAATCTTCTCTTATATCGCTTACATTTAGAAACTCCTATTATAGCTTTTGTGAGCATGTTTGGGATGAGGGGAGAGAGAAATCAGATACAGGCAGTCCCCGGGTTACGTACAAGATAGGGACTGTAGGTTTGTTCTTAAGTTGAATTTGTATGTAAGTCGGAACTGGTACATATTGTAGGGGAAACTCTAACCAAACATTTCTCCAGAGCTCAGTTTTATTCTCCCACACCTCACTTCCCTCAGTCCTTTATTCTCAAGCTGAGGTGTCTGCTGAGAAAAGCCGCTCCGCGTCTCCCTGGTCTGGTGGGGGGCGGCGCTAGCTTCGCATCTCCCTGGTCTGCTGGGGGGAAGCAGCTAGTGCGGGGTTGCCTCACCCCGTTTGTAAGTAGGGATCCGATGTAAGTCGGATCCATGTAACCCGGGGACTGCCTGTATAATAATTTGCTTGTGCAGAGTTAATTTGAACTGAGAAGGGTACATGTTGCCAAAATGAGTGAGAACATACATAGTGCTGAAAATAGCAAGGGTCAATAAAGAATTATAGAAGGTGCCAGAACTAAAATTTAAGTTCTCCAGGACCCTATATCTCTTTATTTTTGTTTTATACTGTGTGGAGCACATAAGTTCGTCCTAACAGTGCAATTCTTCTCTATGTAAAAATGGTCTTTTTTCACAACAGATCTGCTTACTGTGAGCATTCAGAGTCACATTTAGAAGCGTTAATGACTGTCCTTTTAAAATACTTCGTACACCACTGATACATGCACAGACAACAGAGAAGAGAGGGAGTGAACAGGAATCAGCTGTGTGATCAACAGAATTTGTTAACTGAGGGCCATTTTGTTTCCCAGAGATCCATAAGCGGTAGGGAACCTCCGTAAATATCACCCCTCTTTTTGGTCAAATGGAAGCAGTCATCTTTATGCCACTATTTCCCAACACCGATGTCCTGGACCCGCAGAAGATTCTCTGCTAGACTAGTAATTTTAGAGTAGGAAGGAGGACTGTGGGTGCAGTCCTGTTACTCCTGGATTAAGGAATTATCAGTAAAGTTGACACATCCTGAGGTTGTAAGGACTTTATTATGGACTCGTCCTTGCTATTATTTAAGTAGGGGGATTGCATGTGCTGATCCTTGTAAGCTGGCTTGAGGGGATCCCAACAATCCCCACAGTAGAAACATGTCAGCACAGCTCTTCTGGGGCCAGACTTCCAGAGGGAAGGGAAGAGAAAAAGGTTGGTAGGGAGTTGCTGGAAACAAAGGACCATGTGCCTCCTGTCAAGTTTGGGGTTCAGATTTCCTGTTTCAGAGGGGGAATAGGGAGCAAACTATATTTCAATCCAATAGAAGAACTTAGACAAAACCACAGGATAACCTTTTGAATGTTTCACCTCGCTGGAGAGGGGCAATTTGACCTTACTTTCCAATTGCAGGGTCAGCTACTCCTGTCCAGCAGTCCCCATTGTTGGCAAGAGGGAAGGTATTTTTTGATTTGCAAACTTTCACTAATACAGGTGTGTAAAGAGGAAATAGTCCAGCTTGACTCCCAGTTCTCGAAGAGAATTTGTGGGAATGTCAGGTGCTAAGACCTAAGACCATTTTATTGCAGAAATCAGCGTCAGAAAATAAATGCGGAGCACCACAGTTCATAACACTATTCAGAATTGAACCACATTTCAAAATGCAATTAACAATAAGGGTAGAGGTGATAAGAAGGAACAGTGACAGTTGTGACTGAAGGACATTTTGCTTCTAGAGTAGTTGTCGTCTCTACCACTGACCTAAATATTGGTTTCCGTTTGTCCTTTCATCCTGTTTGACCTAGTCTTTAAATTTATTTTAATGAAAATAGTTTCCCAAGTATTAATTTTTTGTTACGTTTGGTCCATTATTTCAGTGTTCCAATGTGTGAGTGCGCTATGTGAAAGGGAGGTTGCCATGGTAATTTCTCATTATTGTTGAATAGAAAAATAATTACTCTGGCAAAATCCCACGTAACCTGTCAGCGCATAAGTTAAAGATGCCTGGGGGCAGCCTTGACTTCAACATCCTTCTTTTTTGTGTGGAAAGAGATTTTTTTTATCCTTTTTTTTCTTACTAATTCTATCCATATTCTGCAGTTTGACTGGGGATACCTCCCTTAGTTTTGTTCACCATTTGACTCTGGGCACTGTTGGGCCCACTTGTGAGGAGATTGGACCAGAGAATTAATCAGGGAAGTGTATCTAATTCTTTATGCAAAATTTATACATTCCCCTGAGTGATTGGTTTTCCTTCTTCCTAATTTTAAGTATGCAAAAAAAACACAAAGAAAAATACTTTGGACAATATTCAAATTGCAATAGAAGGTGGATGTTTTTATTTGTCCTTTGAGACAATCTATGATAATGTAGTAGCTACACTTTCCTACCCTTAAGAATTACTGGGAATGAGAAGGAATGAAAGTATCTGTGGTTTGAGCTGAAGCTCTGCTCTTTTTCCTATGCTCTTTGCTTTTGTTTTATGTACGCATTACAATTGTGTGATGCTTCTTTTTTGCTTCTCTCACTGTTGGATTTTCATTAGTAGCCGTGATCCTTCTGTAATAAAGAACTAAAAGGAGCTGTTCCACTGCAAAATGGTAAATGTGGTATGTAACTCTGCTTAACCCGCCATCCCCTTTTCAGGTACAAGAAGCACGTCCAAAAGACTTGAATAGAACGGGGCAGTGCAGCATCCCTTTTGACAAGTGATTAAAAGTAGGAGCTCATAATTATTGGCTGGGCTCTAAACTATTACAGGCAAACTTATGATAGCAACTTACCAGACTGCCATGAGTGAAGCATAAGTGCTTAAAATACGGAGGGGTTCTGTTATGGAATATATCTATCTATCTGTTCTGTGCTTGGCACTATAGTGCCTCAGCTAATAAATATATCAGTGTGTCCATGTGCACACACCCATAAAAATTACAAAGCCACGCAGAAGAGAGCAGGAATCTCTCACTGACAATAGACTTATGAAAAGTGGGGTCAGTATTTTTTAATTTTAAAATCTTGTTTCATCTTTTTTGAGAGCGTGACTTGAATTATTTCTCAGGAACTCAAAAGCTGCTCTGTTCCCGATTACACTGCCTCCTGTTGGTGACACTGCTGACAGCAGGAATTAGCATTGATAAGAAAGAGTGAATAAGGAAGGCTGGCAGCTAGCCAAGAAAGCTCTTGTATTATCATGACAACAACTACAGTGCTATGCAGTGCTCTTATTACTTTATTAAATCTCAACAACAAGGAGCTGTAGAAACACAATTGAGAACAAAGCCTAGACCGGGTTCTCAGGATAAGCATGAGAAGGAGTGTCTAAAAAGACCAGGTAGTTATTTATCAATTTGTGTGTCTGTATGATTAATATGGTATATGCATAGTTTACTTAAATTAGAATTTTCTCATAAGTATTAGTTTCAGAGGAATAGCCGTATTAGTCTCGTTCAGCAAAATCAACGAGGAGTCCTGTGGCACCTTAAAGACTACAAATTTATTTGGGCACAGCTTCCATGGTCTGGAATCCAGGATGCATCCAATGAAGTGGATTCCGGTCCCCAAAAGCTTATGCCAGGTTTTGTTTATTTAGATCAGGGTGATAAGCGCTTGCTGCCTATGATATATATTTTGAGGACATATAAAGTCTGCTCATAGCTCACCAAATTGCGTTTAGTCACCGGTAGATTGCTGGCACGATTGTTTTAGATTGGAATTTCTGATTTTATATTACCAGCTTTGCCACCAAATCACTTTGTGAGGTTCAACAAGTCATTTAAATCTCAGTACCTCAGTATCTCCACCCATGTTGAAGACATGCACTCCACATTTTTGGAACAAGCTGCCTAACCAGATTTTCTTTCATTTGTGTTTATTAAACCACAAATCATTTTCTTTCCCCTACTTTTTTTTTGTCCAAAGCATATTAAAAGAATGTGCTTAATTTATACTAGAGTGTGTTACTGTATGGATGGGATTAGGAAAGGCTACAGTTATGCTGTAAACAAGAAATGTTATTTGGCATCCTTGATGGACATTTCAGCAGAGAAGCCAAGGTGAATGGAGACTGAACTTAACCGCCATACTGGATCCATTTAACCTAGGATCCTGTCTTCTGCAGTGACTAGTCCCAGAGCTTCAAGGAGAGTGCATAGACATAGGAAATTCTGGAGGGATCCAACACTTTCAGCTTTGGGATTTAGATTTAGGATCTCCGCTGGTATGGGCTTGTATCCCTGACCATCTTGGTTCTGATATCTAAAAGGGTGTCACAAGGAGGAGGGAGAAAAATTGTTCTCCTTAGTGTCTGTGGATAGGACAAGAAGCAGTGGAATTAAACTGCAGCAAGGGAGGTTTAAGTTGGACATTAGGAAAAACTTCCTGTCAGGGTGGTTAAACAATGGAATAAGTTGCCTAGGGAGGTTGTGGAACCTCCATCTTTGGAAATATTTAAGAGCAGGTTAGATAGACATCTATCAGGGATGGTCTAAATGGTACTGGGTCCTGCCGTGAGGGCAGAGGACTGAATTTGATGACCTCTCGAGGTCCCTTCCAGTTCTAGTGTTCTATGATTCTATGAATAACCATAGACAGACCTGTCCTCTAGTTCTTTTTGGACCCCAGTTATATTTTGGCTATCACAACATTCTATAGCAATGAATTCCATAGGATAATTGTACTGTGTGTGAAAAGTATTACCAGCTGCTTAATAATTTAATCCAGTGGCCCCTGGTTTTTGTATTGTGGAAAAGGGTAAAAAACCACAACTCTAGTCACTTTTTCCACACCATGGTTTTATAGATCTCTTTTACATTCCCCTTAATCATATGCTTGCTGAACTGAACAGTAGACACTTAAATAAGACACATGGTTTTAAAGTTTCCTTTGACTTCATGAAGAACAGTGAAAACTGAGAACTTTCAAAATCAGAGAACTTATTTAGGTGTCTAAATATAGATTTAGATGCCCAAATGTATGCACCCATGTTTCAAATTTTTTGGTTTAATTTCCAAGATCATCAGCCCAGCTTTAGTATTATATTTGTTATGTGATGTATATTTTACTATGTGTCAATTTTTAAATTCTAATAACTATCGTTATTTCTAAATAATTTAGTCCACATCTATACAGAAGGCAGTTATTTCAAAATAATATCAAAATACTGTTAAGATGGAGAGCTTCTTACTCCGACTCCTGTAGCCCTCATTGTACAAGGACTAAGGGAAGTTGGAGGAAGAGTGCTCTATTTCTAAATAAATGCGTGTAGATGCTCCCAGTTTCAAAATAAGCTATTTTGAAATAAGCTACGCAACTGACATAGTTCAATTTGCGTAGCTTATTTCAAGTTAAGCCCTGCTGTGTAGACACACCCTCAGAGAGCAGGGGAGACTTTAAAATCCTAGTTTCAACTTTTGTGTCATGTTGAAAACTAAAGAATTATCTGAGCAAGTGTATTTAAATAACTAGCCGATATTTAATTAACCTACTGTATTGTCATCGTCATAATAAATGCATCTAAGTCCAACAGCTATTATATGAAGCTTCAAAATAACTTACATTTAAGTGCATGCTAATAATGATCATGTACATAGGATTACAGAATGAAGTACTGTTCCTTCTCACCTTCAAGACTAATCATACCATATAGGTAGAACACGAAAAAAAATAAGAACAGTATATTAAGTACCAAGTGATTTGTAAAAGCATTTTAAGATTTAACAAAATGTGTGTAAACATTCATTTATATGGAAGACACTGTGCTCTTTTATATGCTTGTATAGTGCCTAGCTTAATGGAAAACCTCTATTACTACAAAAATAAATGATGTTTTATTAATAACATATTAGAAATTTCCTTAAATTGCAACTAAATACTTAGATGAGTAAATTAATCTGACATACATGGACATCCACTCTTCCACACAGACAGGTCCCATACCAAAAATGAGATCCTTTGGATTTCTTTTTTTAAAAGAGATGTTTTTTCTTATTACCACATGTTAAATGAATGATTTTTCTCTTCTTAGGACAGTGATAACCTCTGGTGGGATGCCTTTGCAACTGAGTTTTTTGAAGATGATGCAACCTTAACCCTTTCATTTTGTTTGGAAGATGGACCAAAGCGATACAGTAAGAGACATGTGTCTTGTTATGATGTTATGCCTAATTCTATAAAAGCAGTATATACTTAAAAGCTGGTGATGGTAATGTGATCACTACAACACATGAAGCTACCAACAAGCTCCAGTAACAAAACGTACTGTCAGCTTTCTCAAAGAAAGGAATTTAAGTATTGAAATTCCTTTGTACAGTTTGAACCTCTCTAATCCAGCATCATGAAGATCCTGACCAGTGCCAGCCCAGAGAATTTGCCAAACCACAGGAGGTCAACATTGTCGAGCAGCATTGCCAACACTTCCACTGCTTACTGGCTTTTGGAAGACATTTAGGAGTAAATTAGAGCTACATAACAACACAGAACACCGAGAGTCAGGACTAGTCTTTGTAAACAAACTTTATGGAACTGTAGGAAATGTAGCCACAGCCATGGTAAGTGAACATCTGGCTAACTAAAATCATGCCAGTCCATGGATGTTGCTGGACCAGAGAGTGCTAGATTAGAGTGATTCAACCCATACTTTTATACCTGGATTATAAAAGTGTGAGTTTCAAGTTGACCTGGCAAATAATGCAAAGAAATCTTCGAATATTCAGTGGAATTATTAAATGAATTTGCTTTGTCTGTATTTGCATTCTCTATATGTTCACTTTCTACTGACATTCAAAAGATACAGTTTTGATGGCAAAAATATTCACAGAAGGGGAATTTTATGGAAAATTTCAGTATTCCTATGGGAAGAGTCTCCACAGTGCTCAGAAAAAATACCAAGAAACAGATCCTTGCCTGGTGTAAATGGTTACCACTCCATCAACATCATGGAGCCATTCTAATTTATACCAGCTGAAGATCTGCCCTGCATGTTAACTGACCTATCACAACTAAGCAACGATGCTGACATTTAGAATAAGGTCAGTCCATCCGTGAATAAATTCGAGTAACGAATACATTTCTGACAATACTGTGATCGAATTGACCATGTGCCACAGTCAGGAGAAAGAGCTAAAATTAATCAAACAAATTGTTTGCAGTGAATTATTCTCTCTGCCCTAGCACCAAGCAACACAGAAATACATAAATAGTGAATTGTACATTGATCAATCCATTCTGAGAGACCCCTACTTCTCCATGACAGCTTGTGCTCTGTGCTTAATGTTCTGAGTCTCGCAAGGTTCTTACTTTTCTTGAGATTGACTGATTGTCAGTGTATCACTCACAGACTTCTAATTCATATTATCAATTATCTCAGGTATTTATTTGACAAGTGTTACCTTTTTCTCAAGAAAAAATATAACAGTCACTTTGAGTACACATTTTGAGATTAGTGTTGGCAGAATTACAGTTTCTTGCCTTTCAAAGCGAGTGATAACTCTGTAAAGGTCCTGAAATTACAGCCTGTAGCAACATTGGTAACAGCTGATCTGTCCTGATTAGGCTGAGTCAACTTGTCAGATATCAGATTTCCTAGTGGTGTTATCAGTCCAGAAGACAGAGATACATCAGCAAAAAAGCAATTAATGTCCAGTTACATCAAAGGGAGTTGTGTTTCTGGAAAACAGTATCACATATGAAATAATTTGTCACAGGGTAAAATATTTGTATTGTCACAAACCTTTGATAATCGTTGTGCTATCTGTAAGTGTGGGTAGCTCACAGCAAGCCAGGGCTGTAATTCTCAGCATTGCTGTTGATAAATGTGATTGAAAGATCAAATTACTGTGTGTACACTTCAAACCTATCTAGTATGCATGATTTTGCATGGTGACCACTGAACAAACTATTGTTATTATAGCTTTTGTTATGATGCTCCTTAACACTATGATTAAAGTTGACCATAGAGAGGATTTTTCAGTACATTTTTATTTCTGTACTTTCTGTACTTTGCATAATTTTCTCATTAAGTAATATTGATGTTTTCTGGCACTAGCCCTATTTATATTAATTGTTGCTGTAAAATCTCTTTTAAGCGTCTCCTAACCTGTCAAACAGCTAGGCTAGTGACTGTTCTTTAATTATTATTTGAGTTCAAGAGCAACCTTCCTGGATGGATGGAGTTTGAGTTGTCCCAGTTATTACCTTCCCAGATCGTGTATGAGAGGAAACAGGAGCAGATGGAAAAGATCTAGGTTCATTGCCTATTGCAGTTCTCTATATCTAAGAATGACGCCTCATGTCCTGAAAAGGCTTTAGCTAATTTAGAACAGAGCAGTCTAGCAATAAAGAGTTGTGATTGGTCAGTTAATGTCCAAGGACAGATCTTCAGCTGGTATAAACAGTGCAGTCCACTTTGTCAGCAATAAAAGTTATCAGCACAATTTACCACTCTTTGCAGGGACTCCTGGTAGAACACAGAATTCCATTCAAGTTCTCTTTCCTGACTGTCAAAGCCATGCATATAATCAGTTCTTGCTACCTGAGATACATAGAACTGGAAGAGACCTCAGAAGGTCATCAAGTCCAGCGCCCTTCTCTAGGCAGGACCAATCCCAACTAAATCAACCCAGCCAGGGCTTTGTCAAGCCGAGACTTAAACACTGCTAGGGATGGAGACTCCACTACTTCCCTAGGTAACCCATTCCAGTGCTTCACCACTCTCCTAGTGAAAGGCTGCAGCTAGACTGGCAAGATTTTGCGCAAAAGCAACTGCTTTTGCGCAAAATCTTGCCGCCTTTCTACACTGTACAAAATCAGTGGTTCTTGCGCAAATACTCCAATGCTCCCGCTCAGGGATAAGCCCTCTTGCGCAAGTATTCTTGCTCAAGAGGGCCAGTGTAGACAGCCAAGTTAATTTCTTGCTCAAGAAAGCCCGATGGCTAAAATGGCCATTGGAGCTTTCTTGCACAAGAGAGCGTCTACACTGGCACGGATGCTTTTGCGCAAAGGCAAATCTTTTGCGCAAAGGCACATGCCAGTATAGATGCTCTCTTGAGCAAATACTTTTAATGGAAATACTTTTTCCATTAAAAGCATTTGCGCAAAATCATGCCAGTCTAGACGCAGCCAAATAGTTTTTCCTAATATCCAACCTGGACCTCTCCCACCACAACTTTAGACCATTGCTCCTTGTTCTGCCATCTGTCACTACTGAGAACAGCCTTCTCCAGCCTCTTTGGAACCTTCCTTCAGGAAGTTGAAGGCTGCTATCAAATTCCCCCTCACTCTTTGCTTCTGCAGACTAAACAGACCCAACTCCCTCAGCCTCTCCTCATAGGTCATATGCTCCAGCCCCCTAATCATTTTGGTTGCCCTCCGCTGGAGCCTTTCCAATGTGTCCACGTCTTTTTTGTACTGGGGGCTCCAGAACTGGACACAATACTCCAGATGTGGCCTCACCAGAGCCGAATAAAGGGGAATAATGACATCTCTGGATCTGCTGGCAGTGCTCCTCTTAATGCAAATTAATATGCCATTAGCCTTCTTGGCTACAAGGGCACACTGTTGACTCGTATCCAGCTTCTCACCCATTGTAACCCCCAGGTCTTTTTCTGCAGAACTACTACTTAGCTGATTGGACACTCTCTTTCAGGGACCCTGAACGCCCACAATAGCTTTATTTCCTGGGAATAATAAAATTGTTGACTAATAGGCTCATGTCTTGGGGGACAGAACCATCACAGCAGCTGGACCAAATGTGTGGAATATGCTCACAGATTAAAAATGTTTAGTGACCTCAAAGTATTAAAAACTAAATATGACACCTGTCTGTCTCTGAACTTTCCTTTGGCAGTACCCTTATGCCTACATTCTGTCTCTTCTATATACAATAAATATATTTTTAAAACCCCAAAGACTAATTCCTAAGCCTGGGGAAAGAGTAGTTATGTTGTTCTTACTCTTGGAGGCAAGCATATCCTGTGATGAGGGGAACCAATAGGAGAACCTAGAAAGACAGATAAGCATCTACTGATGATTCATTTGTAGAATTGAAATTGATACAGGATACGCCTACTTGAAGAACCCAATTGAAAACCGCACTCCTTTGACTTGCTGCAGTCTGTGAGACAGCAGCTTGACTCTCTGACATAGATGGATATTCATTTAGGACCAGAAGGGACCATTTTATTCATCCAGTTGGACTTCCTGTATAACACAGGGCATAGAACTTCCTCCAAATACCTTTTAGAGCTGATCTTTTAGAAAAACATCATCTTGATTTAAAAATTGTCAGTGATGGAGAGAATTCACCATGACCTTTGGCAAAATCTTTCAGTGGTTAATTACATTAATCATTACACTATCAAAATTTACAGTTTTTATTTGTAGTCTGAATTTGTCTAGTTTCAACTTCCAGCCATTGGATCATGGACAGTTTCCTCAGTTTCTTCTGGGCTTCAACGTCTCTCTATTGGAATGAAAGCTTAGGTCTCTCTCAAAACTGAAAGTCATCCCTATCTGGGATAGACAAATACCAACAAAAACCAATCCTTTGCATGTTCATTGGGGAGTAGAAATAGTCCTTCAACATCCTGAGGCCAGAGCTACTCTCTAGGTCAATGTGACAATCTTCCCTCGATTGCAGGCATTCAGAATAGACTCTTCACCCTCAGTCACAGGGATTATCAAGTCATTACCTCAAAGTGGCACAGATGCAGTATAGGGGGAGTCTGTGCTCTCTTCCGCCATAGGTTCCAGCCTCAGGACCCTAAATAGTGCAGTGGCAGTCTGCTCCTGTCTTTACTATTCCATTTCACTTTTCCCCTTCCTTGACCCCAGACCTCTCGGAGTGCTGTTTTTTACATTTTCTTACCATCTGTCTTTTATGCCTTCTTTTCTTGCCTTTCCATAGACTGAAGTCCCTCCCTCAAGTTCCCCACAGGTCCAACCCACACCTTGATCACACTAGTTGGCTCCACCAGCTTTTCTCTCTTTCTCATTCTCTTTCTCTCTCATTGTACTGCCAGTCCCAGGTGTTCAAAACTCGTGACTCAGGCCAACAAATCATGAAACTGTCTGAAAAATTATGATTTTAAAAATATTTTTGCAATTATTTTTGCCTTCTGATTTTTTTACTCCTATTTTAAAAATTTTCTTGGTTATGGTGAGGGTTGTAACTTCACTTATTTTTTAATGAAAATTGAGATGCTTCTTTAATCACATGATTCCAGGAGACTGAGACTTTAAGAAAAACACCAAATTTTGTAATTAAACACTAAAGTTGGCATTTTTACACCAAGAGAAGTTGCTTGCCAAAACAGTACTTCCTCTCTGAAGGTCTACAGCTGTAATAGCCTGGGGACCAGAAGTTCCAGAATTCCCTTGATCTGTGAGGAAAACCAGACTTGGCTCAGAGCTGGCAGTTGAACATCTCTTAAAGGCCCAGATCAACCAGTAACACATTCTATGACTCAAGCCTGATCTTTTCTGTCCCTCCTTATATTCTTATCATTGTAGATGCAAGTGTGTTAGTTCTTGCAGCTCCTGCTGTTCAGTATGTTATCCCAGAGAGATTACCATAGCCTTTCCAATCTCATTAGAAAACATTTTTTCTCCCTTGTGCATACACCTTAATATCCCCATCCCTCTACTATTATTGATTATGAAGTCTATCAATATGTTGTTGAACTGTGAGTAACGTCTTGCAATTTAGTTGCAGTACAAATGCCATACGGAAAAAAGTACTGTATTTTGTTTGGTAATAAAAGTGTGTTGGACTCTGACTAGTCTTCAGGCTGGAGATAGACACAGTATAACCCCACCTTTCAATGCCTTAGGAAGAGGAAAAGCTCCCTTATACCAGTCAAAGAGATGTAACTTTATTTTAAACTGAAAGCACTGCACAGCGTATGCTGAGTTTCACTGAACAAAGTAAATGAACGAGGAAACGTGCAATCATTTAAAAATGTAACCAGAATTGAAATTGAGTTAATTTACGTCCCATTTTATTGGATCAAAACCACAATAGGGTTCATGCAAGACAAGAAAATTTGTAACTAATCCCAATAAAACAGATTTTTTCCTGTTTGTGGATAAAACATTTTTATTTCCTGTTAAGCACCTTGTATACTTGTAAAAGAGTAAATACAGACTCTGATCCATTGTTGCCCAGGTTCTTTGTTTCTCTGAGACAAAATATTTCTAGAACAGATAAGAGAAACAAGTTTGATTGACAGCCCTTAGCAGAGTCTCATCAGCTGCTGCACTGACAGCCTGATGATGCACACTGTGCTGATGTGGTGAGGACTGACAGTTGATTGACAGTCCAAGAGTGTGGAGACAGGGAAGATGAAGCATGCTCAGTAAGAATAATGTGCAGTGTTTATGCAGCACTGCAGAGAATAGGAGATAGGAAGTTAACTCTTTCAAAGCAAAGTGACATTGTAACATATAATAGATGTATCTGCCACTGTACTGGAAATTGGATATGTCTTGATTTCTGTCTAATTAGCTGAGAGCTTTGCATTTATGGGAGAAATCAGAAATAGGTACTATAAGGAATACAGGCAGTAGTTATTACATTTATCTTTTGTGTTAGGTAGACATTTCAGATTGGGTTTATCTAAGATTTACATTCACAAGATTATGCCTAGAAAGCATTGTGAATTTCAGGCACTTTTTATGTGCTTACATCAACATAGTGTATATGTCTTTGCATTGCCTTACACAGTTTGGAAAAGCAAGACATTTCAGAAAGATGAAGTTAAGCTAGGTTGTTTCATGATTTCCTAGAAAAACATACTGTTTTATTAGTTTAACTGATGTTCTAAATGAAAATCTAAATCTAGATATGTGAAAATACATTTTCTATTATAGCTACTATTTTATTTTGTGGATGAAATGCACAATATGACTATAATATAATATTGCATTATGCACCATGATTCATTTATGTATTGTTTGGGGCATGAAATATGTTTTGCATTTTTCCCTTCATTCTAGATTTCTCTTGGCATGTTGTAGAAGTGATTTTACATGCAGTAATGTAATATGCTGCCAACAATGGACTAAATAGCACATGGTTTGCTTTTAAAGTGATTAAGTAGGTTCTGCCCATGCCTTTAGAGAATTGTTAGCTTATGTGTATTTTAGACTTCATTTCAAATTATGCTTTTTGTGAATACATGAGACAAGCATACTACAAATGCTCTTTATATTTCTGAGCCACATACACTCTACTGTTTGTCTTGTTCACACCCAGTGATGGTCTATAAATGTCTCAGACTTTAGTTGGATACTTTCTGGAAATGTAACAAAGGAGGGTTGAGATGCATTTGGCTTTTCCCTAAAGCAATACATATATTTTGGGACTCTGCCCGTAGGAATACAGAATGACCATCTGCCACACTTGTCTTGCGCTTAACTGTTATCAAAAGATACTGGCATTCTCTCTATATACCCCTATTTTATAAAACTGTTATCTGACTTCTGTCACACAATTCATAGAGAAACATATATTTACCAAAAGAAATAGGTTGCCCATGTTTCAAGGTGTACTCTCTCTTCTTCCTGTTTTTTCTTAAGAAATCCAAGTCGTTAAATATGATTTGATAATTCAAATATGTTTGAATAAAACCCCTCTCTTGTCCCTTTTGAGGCCATTTTCATTTTCTTTCTACCTCTTCCTTTGCTCATGCACACGTTTTCAGTATTCTGCAGTATGTTTTACTTATGGTGTTTTGGCCAGATGCCCTCAAGTCGGTGGGTATTTTTGGGGAGTGGGAATCTCTCAATTGCAACTTTCATTGGACTTGTCCTTTGTAGTAATATTTTATCAACCAGTAGCTCTTCTGATGGACTGTCTTTGTGTTATAAATGGCATGCTATTTTTTTGCAGAAGGAAACACCCCATATCTGTTCGTTCTTTTATAAGTATTTATTTTTAAATCAAAGGGAGCTGTTTTTCTGAATATTTTTTAAAGACCCTTTTAAGCATTTTTGGATGAACTGATTTAACACAGTTCTTTCCTCTTTCATATCTTTTATAAATCTCACATTAGCTTAAACTTTAGTACACACATGAGGGTAGGCAAATGCCAGTAGGCAAAGTATTTTAGAATTGTCTTTGGTCCTGCTTTGGTCAGGGGGTTGGACTCGAGGACCTCCTGAGGTGTTTTTCAGCCCTATGATTCTATGACTGCTTTATGTTACACATCTAGCATCAGTCCTCGAAATTCCACCGTTGGAAAATGGCAGTTGTGAAAACAGCATTTGTGCTTCCAGGCAATTCATTAAAAAATGTTGATGCAGTAATTTCAGTTATTTATTACTTGCCTGGTATTGACAGGTATTGCCACTAAGGATCACAAAGGACCTATTTTACTGGATGCTATACTTACACATAAGAGTAAGACCCAATATCAACCCAGAAGAATTTTCAATCCAAGTAAAGGTAGGGCACAAGATATGAGTGCAACACCCCATTAGAAAGACTTAAGGAACAAAGACATGGGTAACAATGACAGACTCACATAGTTATATAAGCTCTTTTTGGGCCTCCTTCATAGCCCAGTGGAAGGCATACCACTGACTTGACTGGGATTTTGGTCAGCTCTTATGTTCCCAATTAAATAGTTTTCAGTCATTTCTTTCTCTTTTTAGTTAACAGAAAGAGAAACAGTACCTATGTATCAGCATAGTTTTTAAAAAGGAAACGCCAAACATGTATTAAAAGTCATGAATACAATAGGCTTCTTATGTACGCAATAACAATTGCACTTAGACACATGAGAGTGGAATAGGCCAGACGTTTTTATTTTGTGTAGGTGTAGGGTATCTACCAGATCCATGTCTGGCTGCAAATACTGTATTAAACACCTGTTTATATTAGGTATTTAAGTGCAGGTTGGACCTCTCTAGTCCGGCACCCTTGGGACCTCACTAGTCCTGGATAAGGGATTTTGCTGGACCAGGGGAGGTCTTTTCTGGTCCCCTGCTGCCAGTCCCACCCCCTGCCCTGCACTCCCCCTAAATTTACTCCCTCCCTGCCCCCCCCCCCGCAGCTCAGCTGAGCTGCCCCTTGTCTCCCGCAGCCCAGCTGAACCCCGTGTCGCCCTCCCCCGCGTTGTTCCAGCCTCCCGTCTCCCCCCCCCACACACACACATCGTGCTCAGCATGCTGGGATTCTCTGATCCTGGAATATTCATGATCCTTCTGGACCTCAGATGTTGCTGGACCAGGAAGTTGTGGTTTATAGAGATGCAACCTGTATTATATAAACTACAAATATTTGTGTACTTGACATTTTTTAAATAATTTGATATCAAATTAATAAGAATGATTCTTTTATAGAATCACCATCAGTCTTTAAAACAAAACTACCTTTATCAGAAGATCAAACATTGCTTTTGTCAGTCCCTAGAGTGGCCAGTTAATACAGATTTCACAGTATATTAATATTAATTGTAATCTATAACTAACATATTCTCAGATTGCTGAACATTTGTATTAAGACATATGACAAAGGACAGATGAATTGGTCTCTATATGAAATAAGATTCAGCTTGAATCTTCAACCACAACTGAACTGTGTATTTTAGTGTTTTTTTGTTTGTCTTAATTGGTTTTATTTTCCATCTTTATTTGCCTGTGCTCTGTCTGGCTTTAGAAGTAGAAACACTGAATTCTGTAAGAGACATAAGCATAACCAGAGGAGGATGGTAATCTCATTAGAGAGACTATTCTTGTGAGATTTCAATTCTGATTTCTGAACCAAATAGATCCAGAGACACTAACCCAAACCTCTGAACCTTTCTGAGTTTTATCAGGCAATTGTATAAACAGTAATGTTTCAGGGACTTGTGATCACCTGCAGGATTCAAAAAATAATTCCTTCTTCTCTCCATTATAAAGTATTATACAACTGCACAGGAGTATAATATTTCCCCCCTTCCTGTTGATGACTCTCAATATCAGGCTAGATGGACTTGTGATCTGCCCTGCTATGACAATTTAGATTGCTATCCCTGGTATTCTATTCTATTCTATTCTATTCTATTCTATTCTATTCTATTCTATTCTATTCTATTCTATTCTATTCTGTACAATCTCTTGGGGCTCATCTAGATTACATTCCTCTGTCAAAAGAGGAATGTAAATGAACCCGATCAAAAGTGCAAATGAAGCACAGATTTAAATATCCTGCACTTCATTTGCATATTCGCGTCCGATTGCTGTTTCGAAAAAGGGTTTTTTGAAAGTGAAACCACAGTCTAGACACAGTTCTTTAAAAAAAAAACCAACAACAACCCTTTTTCAAACGAACCCGTACTCCTGAAAATATGAAGAGTACGAGTTCTTTCGAAAAAGGGATTTTTTTCAAAAGAACCACATCTAGACTGCGGTTTCACTTTGGAAAAACCCTTTTTCGAAACAGCGATCGTATGCAAATGTGCAAACGAAGCACAGGATATTTAAATCTGTGCTTCATTTGCACTTTCAATTAGGCTCATTCACAGTCCTCTTTCGCCAGAGGAATGTAGTCTAGACAAGCCCTTATATTGCTCTAATCACCAGAATATTTGAGTACCTTCTGATAGTGCATTAAGCAACTGATTAATATCTGTCATTTGCTGTTTGTTCTTACCTCAAGAGTAGAATTGTATGTGCAGTGAAGGGTTTTGTTTTCGTGGGTTGGCCCTTAGTCCTGGGGGAGTTCATTGACAATGCTGGCCTGAGAAAGCTTTGTCGCCTGCACAGACAAAGTTTAACCTTATTGTAGCTCTGCTGGGCCCACAGACTGAAGTTGTCAACCTCAGTCTTCATTCTGGATTTTTAGGAGATATCTTGGTCCCAGGCTACCAAGCATCCTGAAGATAAGGACCAAAACTTTGAACCTGTCTCCATATTCTATGGGAATCCAATCTAGGGAAAAGAGAACAGATCTGATGTGTTTGTGGCAAGCTGTGTTGTTCAGGTGCCAGGCTCAGAGGGGTAGCCGTGTTACTCTGTAACTTAAAAAACTTAAAA
Organism: Pelodiscus sinensis; assembly: GCF_049634645.1. Classification (NCBI taxonomy): domain Eukaryota; kingdom Metazoa; phylum Chordata; order Testudines; family Trionychidae; genus Pelodiscus; species Pelodiscus sinensis. The sequence continues at coordinate 106,669,663 of NC_134715.1, forward strand.
AACAACTAATAGTTCCGCAGCACCTTAGAGACTAACAAAACATGTAGATGGTATCATGAGCTTTCATGGGCACAGTCCACTTCTTCAGATGAAACTGAAGTTAGAGTTACCTAAATATTGAAGGCTTCATGCCCAGGGACATTGCGTTGCTGTAATCCAATTCAAAGATGACAAAGGTATAAATAGCCAAGGCCACAACATCATTCACCAGGATGGGACAGAATATCCTACCCAATCAGGATGGTAGAAATAATTAATCATGAGTGCTGCTACGTGAGAGCTTAGCCTTGGTGGAGAGTCCAAGAAAACTCTTTTAAAAAACAGGTGGAATTGACCAATTATGGGGGGGGGGGGGGGGGGGGTTCAGCCAAAGGACACAGCGCATTAGCTGCAAACTCTTTGAAATTCTTCCCCCTTTCCACCTCTCTCTTGATTGGGTCCAGCTGTTCTTCATCCATGATCTGATCTGATCCAAGCATGGGGCCACCTTGGTGACAGTGGTGTAGTCAAATATGGTGAAAGATAAGTAGAGCTCTGTGTTGTCTGTATATTACAGCCACTTGAATCTATGTGGCCTGACTCTTTCACGGAGTGGCTGCATGAATATGATGACCATTTAGTTATCTCTTCTAAAAACTCATAGCTGCTCCCATTCTGTTCTAAACACTCTTATACCACCTTACGTAATGCAGCTCTGGCAAATGCATAAAAGTATTAGAATACAGTGTGCGCTGTGAGTCAAGTTTATTTTTGTCTCTATTGTCCTGGGCTAATCTAATAGATCATTGCTTTTTAACTTATTATCAATCTTAACCCTTCCATTCAGACCCATGTTCCTTTGTGGCACATGGTTTAATTCACTAAAACAAGGTAAAATAAAACCATGGATCAAGTGGTATTAAACACTTTTAATTACATGGGTGAGGAAGGAGTGATGACAACCTTTGGGTGGAAGAATAGCAAGAGATTTTGTGTATTTGGTGTATGTGTATATGGAGCATATGTATATGGTGTATTTGGACTCCAATTAACTGAGTAAGGTATGCAGGGGTTGTGGAGTGGGCTTCTGTATTCAGTGACTAAGATAAGGGCTCCTGGCAGCGGGCAAGAAGAGGAGTTTTTGATCAGGGAAGTTCTCTGTATTTGCATTTGGTGGCAAGGTAAGTGCACACAAACCAACTTCAATTGAATTAACATTTTACACAGAATTTGTAAGGTATTAAGTCAAAGGGTCCTGGGGACCTTGTAAGATGCGTAGAGCTAAGGCAAGGGAGTGGATCAGGGAGCCTGCATGTGCTATTTGCATGTTTTGGAAGCCAGTAGATCTTCAAAGTCCTGGAGACTGAAGTGTCTTCTATTGAAGTTCCTTCTTTTCTTCCATCTGTTTTCTTGTTTTCGTTTTATTAAAAAGTCCTAGGAAATGCATAGTAGCATAACCTGTCTTCAAACTCTATTCTATAGCTCTCAAGCAAAAGAATTGGTCTTTGGGGCAACATTATCAAAAGTATCTAAGTGACTATCACTTAGGCACTTTTGAAAAATGAATCTGGACATCAATAAAAACATATTGGAGGACCATTATGATGTCTCAGGTAGCTTAACTAAACATCAATAAAATATTGCTAACTGCTCTGTGTGTTCATATTGTAGAAGGTAAGTGTACATTCACATTATATAGAAAATGGCATACTACTTAATAGTGGTAATTTGAGAAAATAAAAGCGATCATGTAATTAAGTCTGCCTATTGTTATCCAGCCACATAAGAAGCAGAGTTAAGATTATACTGGCAACATTGACATAAACATTTTCTGCCTTTTGAATGCATATGAATGTGACATTAACACTTTCTTAGTAAGTTTTCTTGCATAAAATGCAGTTTTAGAGTAAGGAGCAATGCTCACTTTTGTCTATGATGAGCCACTTGAATCCCAGCTTGTTGACTTGGCCATAGTGAACCATGCATTTTTCAATTGCTGCTTCAGCCAGTGCAGAAAATGGCAGCCCATCTTCGCAAAATAGATCAATGAAAGCATGTTAATTTGATGGTCTGGACACTACCCTAGCTTCCCTTTGGTGTTGAATTTCAAAGCCCTAAGTATACTGGCCCTGACCTACTGCAGGGTAACCTTTCTGCATCACCAGAATCCAGTTGGGACATCTGTGAGTACCAGGAATAAGGAACATTATTTCTGAGTGTGAGACTCACAAGAGCAAAGAACTGAGCTTTCTCAGCCACTGTCATATACTGCGGAAACCCCACTAAAAGAAATTAGCATGGCAAAAATATGTTTGCAGTCTTCAAGATAATTTGACAGAATTGTCTCCTTGTCTTAGCTTGTCTTAGCTTTCTCATAATAACCAGCACCTCAGGGGGGCAGAGATAGCGGGAGACAAGGTGAGAGGTGAAAGTAGAAGAAAATTAACTAAATGAAACTCCAATTTAAGGTATATCTTTGCTGCAGCTAGGAATGTGCTTCCCAGCTCAGGCAGACAGACACATGCTAGCTCTGCTGAAGCTTGCACACTAAAAATAACAGTGTGCTATTTTGGTAGCATGGGTGGCTCTTTGGACTAGCCCAGCCACCTGAGTATGTACCTGTGGGGGTTGGCTGGGTTTGTATTCAGGCAGCCAGCCTGAGCTGTCACTCTTTGTTAGTCTTGGGTACACTGCTATTATCATTGCACTAGCTTGAGCAGAGCTAGTGTGTCCATCTACCTGAGCTAGGAAGGATTCTCTCAGCTGCAGCCACACAGATGGTGCTGGACATAAATGGTGCTTGTGTTACATGCTCACAGAAAGGACAGAAAGAATAAAAGGTCACTAGTTTTTAGATTTTTCTTTTTTATGTAATGTATTTATTGTAAGGTGATGAATGGATGAGTACAGGATAGATGGAATGTATGATTAAATTTAAAGACATTTTAGTTCATAATATAAATGAAAGTAAATAAAAAGAGAGGATGTACAAGTCTATTATTTATGATCAAGCTCTTTCAAACTACTATTTAACCCACGTTATAACGAATGTATGTTTGAATTCAAAAGCTCTCTGAGCAGGATGTCAAATGCATGTTCCTCTCCAATCATCCTAATTCTAAAATAAAGGGTATCACAATGCAGCACTCATTTTGTTTTTGTGGAACTGATATAACTACCTTGCAAACTGTGGCATATTTCAACAGTCTTGTTGACAGGAAGAGAACCATGGTTTGTGTGTTTGTGACTTTGAATTTTCAAGCACAAGTCAGTGAAATTTGAAAGGGACAACAGTGAGTTAGAATACACTTTAATGCAGTTCTCAAACAATGAATTCTAATATAAGACCAAAAAAAGTAGGAGCCTGTGGAGGAAAACAGATATCCTTGCTAAGACAGGACACTGCTTTTTATGTACACATTAATATCTGATCTTAATATTAACCAGGAAGAAGAAAATTACATTTTCTTTTCAAGCCTTTCACTATTTTCTTCTATGAAAAATCATGTTTCTGCTTTGATTGGTGGTGGTTCTGTTTTAGAAAACTCTTCATTTGCTCTCAGGTTAGGTTAGTTATACTGCTAACAATAACTATCACCTCCAAGAAAGCCAATAATAATGAATGAAAGCCAAGTTAATAATGCTTGGGCAACCTCTTACCTCAGGTACACAACATGCTTGTGTAAAGGGGAAATAGAGTGTAGCCAGCAAGAGTAAGTCTCAGGTCTGACTCTGGGTTCCAAAAGTACAAAGGGCGCCACACAGGTATCTGTCAAGCACAAACAGTTTATTTCTTGACAGCTAACAGCTGTGCCCCATAGATAAAAGAACAATATAATAAAGAAGTGGCATAGCTTACATCCCTTCCTGCAATCTTGGGACCCTGGGTAGGCTGCGGATGAAGTGGGAGGTTGTCTCAGTTTCCGAGGCTCTGGTACCCAAAGCTCATCGGCGAAGTCCGATTTGCTAGGCTCTGAGGCAGCCTTAAATACAGTTTTCCCGCCCTGTTTGGCAGTTTGGAAATTTCCAGGGCTTACTCATAAGTGCTTAGCTGTTAGTTATTGATCTGGTTCTTCTTGTCCTTTGGCCCTGTTTACGTGATCAGTACATTAGGATAAACAGAATTGTTTATGCGTTCTTGTCCTTTAACCTTATCTTATACTTGTTCTTGCTATACTGGCAACAATGCTTATCTTAAATGGCGTATATTCCCAAAGACTTGCTTCTGGCTCATCAGATATAGGGGGAAGGAATGCAGGCCTCACCACTCCTAAACTAGCATGTACAAAGTTCTTCCGCAATTGACCACTACATAGAGTAACAATTTTTGCAAACAAGGGATGCTAAGGGTGCGAGTTTTACTTAAGTATTCAGAAATAGTTCTCTCAACTATTGGTGCTGATGAGTTTTCAAGAATAGTTCTCTCAAATATTGGTGTTAAGTAATGTTACCCAAGAGAAGTATTTGCTCATGCAAAATTCTCTTTGAATAGAAAGATCTATTATGTCATGTATTTGAAGCCTTACCACCATTTGTTAAAGTTAACTGCATTTTTTTCAGTTTGCTACTAAGGCATTCTCAGAAGTGAAATTTTTATACTATTTCATATAATAACCAATTTTTTCAAGGTGACTGGCAATAATAGAGCTTGCAGATTTTCCTACATGTTTACTTTCCTGTTCAAAGACAGTCTAGAGATGATAAATAATGTTTGATTATATATGAGTAAACCTACAATTTTACAGTTTGTACCTGAACATATTTTATATGAAAACTTTAATATGCAATACTGCATTATTCTTTTTAAATAAAAATAGGCCAAAATATCAGTAATTACAAGAGTTGTTGCTCAGGTTCACAGCAGTGCAGCAGCTATTTTTCACTTGATAATTACCTTCCTAAAGTAATATCCGACTAGTCTACACCTTATTTAAGGAAATGGTCTGCTCACCAAATCTAGGCAGAACTCCAGCCTGGTGCTTCATATTTTTGGTTTCAAGTTTAACTAAGTTTCAGATTTTCTAGGAGGAACCAGCATCTTCTTCAGCTTCCACTGGACCCCTTGGTAATCTGTTTCAAACGTGCTTTCTTACTCTTAGCTCTATGCTAGTGCTTCTCAAACTGGTCCATAGATCCACTCTGAGAAGCGTGTTAACTGGCCACTGCAGTTTGTTTGTTTACTGGCTCCGCAGTCACGGAACTTCACAGCTCCCATTGGTTCTGGTTCGCCAGTTGCAGCCAATGGGAGACGCGAGAAGAGACGGCGCCCCATGGCTGCAAATGGCAAACCCGAGTTAATGGGAGCTGCGAGGCTCTGTTACTGTGGAGCTGGTAAATAAACAAACAGCAGTGGCCAGTTAACAGGCTTCTCAGAGTTGATCCATGGATCACTTCCAGAAACACTGCTCTGTGCCTATAGACCAACCTATGCTATGTTTAATTGGCCATATCTATTGAAGTTGTATACAATGTCCACAGGAATGGAAGAGAAGGCTAATTGTTCCTATAAAATAGAAACAGTGTGTAATGTCTCCCCTCGCCTTTTCTAGAAGGAGAGAGAGAAACATGTAGAATTTTATTTAGAATCTTTATCTTTGTTTCTTATTGTTCTGTTTTCTCACATATTTTGCAACTTGCGGAGAGCCTTCATTGGTGTTGCACAGATGCCAAATGACACAGACAGTAAATCTACCATCTTAAAAAAAAGATAGTGAAAGTTTCCTTGGATGATAGGATGGAACAAAGGCAATGGGCTTTACCTGCAGCATGGAAGGTTTAGGTTGGAGATTAGGAAAAACTTTCTGTCAGGGCCATTACATTTTGGAACAAATTGCCTAGGGAGGTTGTAGAGTCCCTATCAATGGATGTTTTGTTAAAAACAGTTGGACAAACACTTGTCAGGAATAGTCTAGTTATTACTTGGTCCTGTCTTTTTGAGTGTAAGAGGCTGGACTAGCTGGGATATTAAAGTCCCTTCAAGTTCTACACTTTTGTGAGAGAAGCTACAAATCACCCCTTCCTTTCTTTGATATTTCAGAAGAAACCAAAATCTGTTAATAAGATTGCCGTGAGCTATTGATGAACTTGGAACAACAGAACTCTTCCTTAAAAGTTCCAGCTTCTTCTTATTTCTCAAGAAGAGGTCAATTCCCTGTTCCAGTTCCTTGATGTTTCCTGCTCGGGGGTGACAACAGCAGAAAAGTAATTTGTTCTTTTTCAAGACCAATATAGATGATAGATATCAACAAAGATAAAAATAATAAATCTCAGTATCTTATTTAATGTTTTTGTATGGATTCTTTTGCTGTTACAAAAGATGCAATGAGGACTTCTGCAATTTATTTCTTTATCTAAAAAATATAGAAGCATTCATCTGTCTACCATCATTACTATTTACAATAGCAGCAGCGCTAAAGATGATCTTCCTCAAGTTTCCAGTTCATAGCATTTTCTCAAACCCTTCAAAGCTGCCAGAAGATATCTTAGACAACATGTTTAATATAGGCTATTAAATGTGGCACCTTGGATTCCTCAGGACATTTGTCAGGATTGGCTAAGTTCTTACTCATTTTGCCCACAGATCTCATGGGAGCTTTCTCATGCTTAAAATTAACCCCCTGAATTTTATTCAGTGTCAAAAGTGCAGCAAAAATTATTTCCAATTGTCTTAATTATCTCAAGATGTTTTCCACTGTGTGTTCTTTCCAAGAATAGGAAGCTCCCAAACACTGGGTCTCTATTTGTGTGTGTGTGTGTGTGTGTGTGTGTGTGTGTGTGTGTGTGTGTGTGTGTGTGTGTGTGTGTGTGTGTGTGTGTGTGTGTGTGTGTGTGTGTGTGAAACCTAGGTCCTTATTTACTATATGAAATCTTTTTCCTAAGAGTGTGATTTTTTCAAAAGCCTGTCACAGAGTTAGGTTCTCAATTTACAAGGACACTGAGTGGAAATTGTGTGTTTAAAGGTGGGTGTACTGATGTGCTTTTTAAAATACCACCCTTGGAGTTTAATCGTGGTCCCTTGTACAAAGGCTAAATAATATGGAAATGAGAGAATGAACCAACACAACAGCCTGCCATTCCATCTATTACAGGGATCTTTGGTCAGTGCATCAGCACAGTAACACACTCACTGACTTTTCTTGCTAGCCATCTGTTCCTGTATGTAGCCTTGTAGGCTTCTTTACGGCCCTCTCTTCCTGCCCCAGTAGTAATATAATGAGTCTGCTGATTTTCAGGCTTTGAACATCTGTGCATAGATAAGAGAGACTTCTCCATGAAAATATCTTGCTTCTCTTTTACCTAAATCTTTCTCTCCAGCTATAACCTTTCTATCTCATTAAATACAAACAAGGCAAATATTATTTGGGTTCTGTCACTTGGAGTTGGAAGTGTCCTTGGAATGCTTTAGAGAACACTGCATTGTTTGCCCCTGTATTGGCTGAATCTCTGTACTGCATGTTTGAAGTAGATGGCATCCCTATTGTAGCCAAGAGCTGTACTGAAGATCATTTGCCACCTCTTTTAAGTCTGGTAGGGCCCTGGCATCCATGGCTACGTCTAGACTGGCCCCTAAAAACGGAAAAGCGATGCAAATCAGGTAAGTCAGCATAGGAATTCCTGAAGGTAGGAATAAGAGATCCTCCGGAAAAGGGCTTTATACCGGAGGATCGGGCCAGTCTAGACGCTTTTTTTCCGGTTTTTCCCCAAGCCGGAAAAAAAGCGGCGGACATGTTTATTTAAATCCACGGGGGATATTTAAATCCCCCGCGGATTTCCCTATGCTGACTTACCTGATTTGCATCGGTTTTCCGTTTTTAGGGGCCAGTCTAGACGTAGCCCATCAGTTTTATTTTTGTGTATTCAGAGAAGCATCTCTAGGCAAGCTGCCAGCTAGAAGCAGATTGGTTGTTCAGAATTCTCCCTTGGAATTGTAGGGCAGCCACTTACTGGAGCCTTACTTAGCAAATGTCATGGTTCCCATGATTAAATTATAGATAATTCAAATGTTCAATTTTTCTCCATTGCTTCCTGCAGAGCTAGGGTGTCTGTCCCTAGAGCAGGCATAGTGCAGCAAACACGCTTCCCCACCCTAGGCTCAGCAGAACTAGCCTTGCCTTACACTACAGTGTAGGAAGTGGATGTTAATGGAGGCAAGAGCTGCAGGATCCTGCCAGGAAATTTGGAGGAATATGGGAGGGAACACACTGGGCAGAAGGTGAGGGACTGGAAATCTACAACATTAATCTCTGGGTAGGAGTGGGGCTGGAGAGGGGGATGCAGGACCCAGCCAGTGTAGTGGGGGGGGGGGGTGCAGGCTCAAGAAGTGGGGAGGGTTCTGGATGAAGGGAAGGAGAGGAGTTGGGGAGGAGGGAGGCCATGGCATATGCTTTAATGTGGTCATCTTTAATTTGCATTTAAGTTTGAATTTTCAGCCTGTAGCTGTCATACACATTGGGTGTGGGCAGAGGGAATTCAAAAAATAAAAAAAACATGAGTGACCATAAAAACACTATCCACTTCAAAAATACTGTGATTTTAATGGCAATCTCCTGGTTATTTTATTTTATTTATTTGGTTTTTGAGTAATGATTGCTGATCGCTATGACTGGTAATACTGTGCCAATCTGTATTATTCTGATTTCATATGTGAAAAAAACAGAGATGGGTGAGTTTGATGTGAAGTGACTTGGTCTTGATCTGTGAAAAAGCCAAGGATAGAACCTAGGTCTTCTGACTCCCAATCCTTGCTCCTTAACCATAAAATCATCTTTCATCTTCAGACCAACTTTCTGAACATTTTGGCCAAAATGTAGTCCAAGAACAAAACCATTTCTGCAGTTAGCCTAGGGTTGGTTTTTTTTTCTTTCAAAAATCTCTTTCATTTGTTTTTGTGCTTCTGACCACTTCCTGATTTTGGCTAATATTGGAAGTGGAGGTAGTAAAATGCTATAGGACGGGATGTTTTTCACAGCATTTCTAACCTAGCGAGGACCACAGAAGATACTAAAATTCTCCTGAAATGGAGCATTCATATGTGATATATAGTCTGATTTTAAGATCAAAGCGATTTAGAAAAGCCTAAGAGAGACATCCTAACATTTGAAGGTTTATATGAACAGAATCTCTTGTGATTTCTCTGTTGCTACCAGACACACAGCCGATAGTTTTCTCCTTCTGTAAATGTTGCTTGAATCTTAAGAAGAGTTTATAGAACATTCACAGGCAAAATATCTCTTCTATGCTGCCTTCATTAATCCTGGATTTTGTATAGCAAAATATAAATTAATTTTATGTACTGCAGAGCTAAAAATCAAAGGTAATAAAATCTTGCAGGTTGCTTCTAATCTTCTGCAGCATGTCTGACTGCATCACATTAGAGCTGCAGAAAAGACAGTTTCCATTTCAGCACAGACTTTCTCAGATTTTTATCATATAACTTGTGTTTGTGGGAAAATTACCATCCTCCCATGTATTTTGCCTGCAAGATGATAAAAGGAGCAGACAAAAACCCTGTATAATCCAATGATTCCTGTCCTTCTATAAGCATTTATATTCTTATATAGTTTTGGTGAAGTGTGAGACTGAAACTACATCTCAACTTCTGAAGAGAGTCTATAGGAGTTTTCTAAGTAGAAATTAGTTCATTATTTATCCCTTCAGAGTGTGAAGATTAACTTTGCAATACAACTAGTATTGTTATGGTACAATAAATAGTTTTTACTTGCCACAGTTCTTATTTAAATTTTTCCAATTTTTTCTTTCTTTCATCTGCATTTTTAAGACTGACACAGTGCTGCCCTGTGGTTAGATCAGGGGAACAGAAAGTCAAGAGATCTGGGCCAAGGTTTTAAAGAAGCAGATTTCTAAAACTAGGCATCTAAATAACTATCTGATTTTCAAAGGTGCTGAGCATTTAGGAGTTTCCATAACAGTTAATGGGACTGCTTGTGCATACAATTGATTGCATTGTTAAGGGAGAAGTTTTCAAAGGTGAAAATGGTAATTTAGGGGCTAACCCCATTATCGGTGAATGGGAGTTAAATACCTAACTGCTGTCCCTGCCTTTAAAATCTGCTCTTGCAGCTCTGGTCATGGTCAAGCCTGCAGAAATAGAAGAAGTCTACCTTGTAAGTGGCCTTTACCAAGCAGGCTGGGATGCTTCTGACATCCCAAACATGATGGGCTTGCTTCACATGGCTCCTAACAAGTATATAAGCACAGATCTTACAAGGAGAAAATATCTTGAATATCTATATCCCCTCTAAAATGTCCAATCAAAAAAGAAAAGAGCAACCATATTGCAGTTGTACAACAGATTTCTAAGACCAAATTGTATGTGTTCCCTGGGCATAACTGCTGTCCCAATTTGGGTTGTGAGATGAGTTCTTTGGTCTCTCTGGGTATGTCTAGACTACATGGCTCTGTCGATGGAGCCATATAAACTAGTTTACCCGGCATAGGCAAAGAAGCGGGGATTTAAATAATCCCCGCTTCATTAAAATAAACATGGCCACCGTGCTGTGCCGATGATCAGCTGATCTGGCACAGCACGGTAGTCTAGACGCGGATCGGTCGGCAAAGGCTTCCCCAACCGACCGATCCGCGTCTAGACTACCGTGCTGTGCCTGATTAGCTGATCGTCAGCACGGCGGCCATGTTTATTTTAATGAAGCGGGGATTATTTAAATCCCCACTTCTTTGCCTATGCTGGGTAAACTAGTTTACAGGGCTCCGTCGACGGAGCCATGTAGTCTAGACATACCCTCTGAGAAACTGAAAGTTCTTTACATCACTTTTCATTCATACCTTTCTGGACTAGTAGTGTGACAAAAACTTCATAGACTGTGGAATCATCTGGTCCTTGTCTGCCTTGTATATGGTAGATGCCCTTATCTATGAATCAGGAAAAGTAATTGAATGAATTGCAAAATAATTTTATTAACTGACACAAAAAGTCCCTTCTACACTTTTTTTTCCCTAGAGAAATACCATGACATTTGGGCAGATGTTAATCAAAAATGCCATACAGATTGATCTTATGCTTTTTAACTCTGTTGAAAAGGAAATGTGCATAGCTGTGAAAAATGGTACCAAAAAAAGCTAGGCAAATAGAAGGTAGATCTATCAGTTAGACTAATTGGGTTTATATGCATTTGCTATTTTCTGTACCTTCTCCCATGTGATATTTGATGGTTCAATGTTTTATCAAATATCAAATGTTGAATAGACTGAAGTCCCTTGAAAATTATCTGAACACAGGATGAGTTATGTTGGTATGACTCCCGAAGTATCCTTGGGCTACTTTTTCACTTCTTGTCTGAAGTATTTCCAGTAGGTGTTAGTTCAGTTTTATCTGATTATTTAATAGAAATTGCCACCAAAAAAAACCCAACAACCCCAAAAACCTGACAATCTAATTTAGCTGGAGAAAGCAGAATTTGCTAAAATGTTATATTTAATCTTCCTTAATGTGACTTTGTTAAACATTTTAATAGTTTAAAACATGTATCCATACTCAGTCAAGTTTAGTTTTCTCAAACAAGTTTAGTTTTCTCAACAACCTGTATCTGTTGAGGAGGAGACCTTATGGGTTGTCAATGTGTGTTTGATTTGTATACATTCAAGTTCCAATAAAAAGATAAAGGAAGAGTGAACTGAAATTACAAGTCCTAATTTTAAAAAAAATTATCACTGCAAATCTAAATGACTTCAATCAGTTAAGCTGATTTTATTTTTATGTATCAGAATTCTCAACCATTTGAAATTTTTATCTGCCTAAATTTGATGATAAAATTCTCTTGTTTTCCCGCAACATTTAACACAGAACTAAAACTGAGTAGAATTTAAGTACATACACACAATCCCAAATGAATCTCTCCAGTGTCCCTTAGGATAATACAGACAGGAGTTTATTGTCAGGGCTCACTTGCTGCTTCTCTTGCTTTGGAGTACACACATGGATCATACAAAGAAGTGACAATTGTGTCCAAAAGCTATCAAAATAGGTACAGCAGTTCGTTTCACAAGGTCTCTGACATAGCTTATATGAGTGCAAATATTTGTAGGGCCAGGGCCTAGTCTTATCTTGTCCCTTATTTTAAACAGTTGTGCTAATGTTTTACTGCCTCCCTAGGTACTAGAAATCAATGATAATGCTAGAGTGCTTTGTTCATTGTTATTTTAGAAAATCTCTAATCAAAACAAGTGTAAGTGCAGATATGTGCTCAGTGGTGGAGTTTTGTGTATTCCTTGGAAAGATGGTATTCCCTGGAGAGAGAGGAAAGGATTAGAAATGATAACCACTTTTTAAATACATCAGCTTGCTCATGTGTGTGGTATTTTGTTATCAGCTTTACAGCAAAAGCTTCATTTGATTTGTGCAGGGATGTGGATAATAAGGAGAGGCCAGTGAGCTGATTTTTATAGTCCATTTGTAGCTTAAACAAAGATCTGGGATTGTGAGGATAAAGACTGACTGAAATACAGCAGATTATGCAGCTTTATTTTTTTTTAAATTGTTATTTTTTTGCCATAGCGCATGGTTTTCCTGTGCCCATGCCAAATGAGAATGGGAAGTTTTAAATAGGAATTTGTGACAGAACTTCATCAAACCCAGCTCTCTTCGTATGCAAGAATGTGCCATGCATATGAACTAGTGCAGTTATGAAAAACAGAATTTGAACTTAGACTCTAATATTAGAAGGCACAATATCCACTGCTGAACAAGAGGGCTTAAAATGTTTCTGTGAAAGATGTTATTTATTTCCTTCTAAATGCTTGTAGCCAAACAGGAGGTAGGCTGAGCATTAGTATTTACTGCAAAGGTGAATAAAATTGAAACACATTCATGGTTTTTCCACACCATAATTTAAAAGCCTGATGAAACTCAGCCTACATCATGTATTGTGAAGGACAGGGATATGGAGAGATGCCAACAACTTTTTAGTCCAAGTAGGCATTGTATTTTTTTCTTTCCCCTTTTCATTTGAACATCTTTGGCAGTGTTTATTTTGTACTGTGGATCACAGCACAAGGTGCTTTCTGTTTAAGTATGGCTGAGTGGGATTTGGGGTAAAGTCCCATCAGTGCTACTACATAGTTCACTGGCTAAATAGTTCACATCTCTGTTTCCTGAAGGGTTGAACAAATCGCCTTCACAACCAAACAGCGGTCTCTTGCACGGTAGTGTAGAGCAACGGAACATGGTAGAGGAGCAATGTGCCAGATCAGTTTATTAAACATCACTGAGGTAGTGTATCTGAGGGGTAAAAATACTATTTCTTTAAATGTGTAGCAAGAAAGGGGAGGGCAGATGGTGCCCATTTAAGAGGAAAGGCAGAAGCTCTACAGTGGAATGAGACGCAGATAGAGTAGTCTCAGCGGGGTACTTGTGTTAGTCTGTAACTTTAAAAACAACAAATGGTCCTGTGGCACCTTAGAGACTAACAAAAATGTATTTAGTATCATGAGCTTTCATGGGCAAAGCCCATTTCTTCAGATGAGGTTACCATTTTTCCTTATTTTAATTAAGTTTCTCATTCAGTGTTAGAAGAAAACTTATGCTTTTTCTTTAATTCAGTACTAACTTGATCTAAAATTACAAAATCTCAGCTTAATTGTTCAGTTGTTTGTAAATTCAGACGGAAACAGGTTTTTAAAAACCTTCAGCATTTGCAACGCAAACACTGTTTCAGCTTCATAATGCAGAAGAATCTGGGAATGAAGTTAACTAGAATTTGACTAGACAAAATGAAATTTCAGGGAATTGGATCTGCCCTGTTTCTTCTGTCCAAGCAGGGAAAAATATAAAAAAAGAAAATCAACATTATTATAGGCAATGTTTTCTTGGGGGTAGGACACTGAAATGAGATTAGTTTCTACCCTGGTCCATTGTGTGACCTAAGGCAAATCATTTCCTTTCTCTGTGATACCCATTGTCTTGTCTGTTTAGAATATAAACTGTTCAGGGCAGGAACTTTCTTTTATTTTGTGTTTGTACAGTGCATACGACAATGTTATCCAATCTTCATTGGGACATCTAGGCACTGCTGTAACATTAATAATAATATAATTGATATCAGTATATGGTTGCAATTATTTCACTTTTGGTAATACAGTCAGGAAAAACTAGGCAGTTAAAATGGGCAAAGGGAGATGCCATCAAGCCCTCTGACTAGTTGTTGTATGACATGAAGAGACAAGAGCTGAATGTGTGCTAACTAGCTTGCTTACTCCTATTTTTGAGAAGTGCTCAGACTTTTTTAGTGTGCTTGCAAATCCATAATTCATGTTATACCTGCAGCTCTCATACCAATTTTTGCTGCAATCTCATCATATCTCAGAAGTGAATCAGGGCTTGGGCCTCACTAGTACTCTGATGAGGCTTCCAAGGAACACTAGGGATGAGTGACCAGTCTCTGTATATATTGTTCATAAGGTACTTTGGGTTCCTTCTGGGCTTAAGGTGTTTTTGCTCATTGTAATAGTGCAAACTAAGGGCCAGATTCTGATGCCCATACTGAGATTAGATGGCATCTAACTCCACATTGACTTAAGTAGAATTATGTTTGGAATAAGTCTAACTAAGATTGAGTAAGTTTATCTGAATATTTCCCTAAATAAATTATACTAAATCGATCAGAATAATCCATTACTTATGACGCTCCTACTACTGACAAGAACATGACAATACGATGAAAAGCCACTAATTCCTACTGGATAAATGCATTTTCAGAATTGTCTAAAAGAATGTTGTGCTCACAGATACTCTGTTGAAATGATACTAAACTGTAAAGTTCAGATTGCATTTGCTTCTGTTGTGAATGTTTGTTCACATAACAAAACCATCGTTAGAGCCTGACCTAACTAGTAGTCTTCGTTGGAGTGAGATCAAGGACTGGAACTGTAGGTTGTTTTGCTAGAAATTGGCAAAGCTGGGTGAGATGTTCATGACATAAATAATGCTTGTCCCCAACCATATCTGACTCTATTTAGTTCCAAAATCACAAAATCTCTACCAACCTCATTTACCATCCAGAAAATGGCAGGATTAAAATAGAGAAGGAAGAACTGCTGAATCCATGTTTGCTGAGAGGTTTACAAATGACTTCTCATTGTACTAAATCAAGATTAGAGACACAACTCTTGAAGAACAACAGTTATTTCTCAGGCCAGATCTAAATGGAAAACTTAGGTAAGAATAGCTCAATGATGTGAAAAATCTAACCTCTCTGAGCACTATGTCACATAGGGGTAATGCCATATTAATCTGTATCTGCAAAAATAACAAGGAGTCTTGTGGCACCTTCATGGGGAAGCCCATGAAAGCTTATGCCCAAATAAATCTTGAAGGTGCTACAGGACTGCTTGTTATCTCTAAGCACTGTAACTATGTTGATCTAATTCCTTGTGTAGATATAGCTACCATGACATAGCAATGTACTTTGCTGCTGTGGTCCCTATAGTTTAGATGTGGCCTACGTGACCTCTGCTAAATTCACAGTATTATTTGTTGAGTAACAATAAAGTGCTCAGCAATCTTCAAAATATTGTTCCCTCCGATGGATATTATGATTTGAGGTTTCAAAGTTGCAAGCTCAGATGCCCCAGAAGTACAAAGATCAGCTTGAAGAATTGAAGGCTAAATAATTTTTTTATTAACTAGAAAAATGGTAGATAATTTTTCCCCTACTTGTAATGTCAAGGAATGTTTGAATTTAACTCTGTTTGTCAGTCTGTTAATTATAATCCTTTACTAACCGTACTTTTTTCTTAACAGCACTTTCTAAATGTATAGCAACCATTTAAAACTTTATTTCCATGTCTATAATGGTGACTGTTAATTTTTAATGTTTCAGCTTACAGTTTGAAATAAGCTTTTATAATCTATTACTGTACATCAGTTTGACATGATTTTGCTATTAAAGTTAAATGTTTTAACACAACATTTATACTTGAAAACAATCACTGTCACTCTGGGATTGTTCAGCAAAAAATAAAGTAAATTTTAATATTGGTGAAAATGGTCTGTTACTAAATCAAACTTCTATTATATGCATACTATATATTATTTCCACTAAAAACCAACAATTTATATTAGAAATTCTAAATTTAATTTACTGTTAAACCAGTTAAGTTACAGCAATTGTGAAGCAAAGCTGCCTGTAATGTAACCAAACATTGATGTGATTTCCACTTGGAATGCTTGTGATAGGTCATTATGAAAACATGCATGGTACAAGAATCCAGCAAAAAAGAGAGGTTCCAGCTCTGTTTGTTTTTTTTCAGGGTCCACTTTAACCATTTGAAAATGGGATACAATAATTTCTTCAGAATTAATTAGGGATTCAGATAGCTTTCTGCATCTGAAAACCTACCTCAATTCATTTTTGATCAATAGCCTTTAAGATACCATTTTAAAAATCACTATGCTGCAAAGTTGCTTTTCTGTGTATGACCAAACACAGTTAGAATGTGCTCTATCTTCATTTTAAAGATGGTTCTTGTTTGCAAGAGTTTTAAACTCATAGGTGTTTTCGAATAGGCTTATGTACACAGCTGAGGAGAACTTTCCTATAAAGATATAATTCTCCAAGGGCTTGACCTGCAAGGAGGTGAGCACTCTAGCCTTGATCTCACAAAGCACAGAAGCACAGGCTTCACTTTAATCATATCTGAGTAGTCCCATTGACTTCATTTAGCACCTAGCTACAGTGCAGAATGGAGCCCCAAGGGCTGGATATCAGCAAAGATTGACTCAACGGCTAATGAAATACAAAATCTCCCTGTGATTTGACATAAATTTTGTATGAGCTCAAGGAAATGAGTTCCCAATCAGCCTCTCCAACTTACAGACTAGAGACCTTCAGTGAAAAGTTATACTTGGTACGTGGCATTTTGTGGTAACAAAAAGGCAGTTCCGCGAAGTCGATTAGTGAATTCCTTGTCATTAAGTAGGGATGAAGCAACATTATCAACTTGTAATGAGGCAGCTGAAGTACAGCCACACTGACCACTAAAGCACTGTTGGTTTAAAGTAAACATTTTATCTGTAAAGCTGTATTATTAATCAAACTTATCAGGAACCCATGTGGTTCTTGATTCTAGTAGCTTTTCCTTTAAGTTTCATACCCAGCGATCACAACCACAGCTGTCCAGCCATTGACATGTCAATGAGTTGCATTTTTATCTTATTGTGGACAAACTACCATACTTGGGAACAGAGTGCTAAGTCTGGGAGGAGCACTCACTCCCCTTTGATGTAAAATGAAGAATGTCTTTATTACTCTTCAGAATATATGGGTATGTCTACACTACAGCATTAATTCGAGTTAACTTAATTTGAAATAGTTAATTCGAATTAAGCAAATTTGAAATAATGCATCTATACACAAAACCTATTTTGAAATAGCATTTTGCTATTTCGAAATAGCACTGAGTGGACCCTGAACCGAAGTTAAGGCTGACCGGAACCAGTGCCGGCAGGGCATCAGGTTAGGACTTAGTACATGGGGATGCTGGCTGAGGCTAACTGAGCTCCATGCTTAAAGGGGTCCTACCCCCACCCTGGACAGACAGTTCTCAGGGTTCCCCGCTTGCTTGTCTACTTCGTTGAGGGACAGCAAAGCAGTCCTGTCTTGGAGTGCCCTGAGTGCCCGCACTCAGGACACCACAGCACTCGGCCACATGGAGCCAGAGCTGCCCCTGGGCACACCGGTGCATCTCGTGGGGTCGTTGCCATCAGCCCAGCTGCACTTGCTGCAGGCTGCCATCCGGGGGGGAGGAGGTCGATTGAGGTGCTGTCAGGATCCAGGAGGCCCTGAGGGAGAGCATCCACCCCTCAGAGCCCTCAGAGCCATCCCGGTCCTCCCCACCGGGGGCTCGTGCCCCATTCCTCCCTCACATCCTTCTACTTGCCCCTCCCTAGTCCCCCTCCCTGATGTCAAACAAAAGATACGTATGTTCAAAAATAGAAACTGGGTTTATTGAACAAAACTGGGGGGGATGAACCTCTGGTGAGACTGGGAAAAGGAGGTGGGAGAGGGGAAGAGAGAGGGTGGGAGAGGAGCGGGAGAAACCTGGGAGGAGGGAGCTGGAAGGGTGAAGCAATGGGAAGAAGAAGGAGGGAAGCTCAGAGCCCAGGGTTGGGAGTCTCGCCAGACCAACTTGATTTTCATGCAAACCTGCTCCTGGGTTTCCATGTGGCCTTTGGTGGCCAGGCTGGCAGCTATCCTGCCATGGATGGCCGCATTCCTCCATCTAGTATGGAGATCCTGGACATTGAGGGCATCCCCCCAACCTGAACAAGGTCCAGGATCTCCACCCTGGACCAGGAAGACGCCCGCCTTGTCCAGCCCCTGTCAGGCTCCTGGGAGCTGGCAGACTGGGGAGCGGTGGAGGGCTGGCTGCCAGTGGCTTCCTGGCTCATGTTTTGGGGCCACTGGGTCAGGGGCCCCCATGGTCACTGCTGGCTCTGAGCTGGCAGGCTTGGAGCTGGCACAGGCACTGTGGCCAGGGTCTACCCCTTTAATGGCTCCGGGGCTGGGGGAGAGAAGAGTAAGTTTTCCTGGTTGTGCCCAGAGTAACCACCAGGGCTCCCTGGGAAGGGCTGGAGTCCCCCTATTTTGAATTAAGTGTCTATACAGCACTTAATTCGAAATAGCTATTTCGCATTTGGCATTATTCCTCATAGAATGAGGTTTACCAAATTCGAATTAAGTGCTCCGCTATTTTGAAATTAATTTTGAAATAGCGGTTTGCATGTATAGACGCTATTAAAGTTAATTCGAAATAACAACTGTTATTTTGAATTAACTTTGCAGTGTAGACATACCCTACGACAGCAGGCATATGAACTCTCCTTCCCTTTGTGATCTTTCCAGTCATGATACGCTAATAGATTAAAATGGCTTTCGTAGCTTGGTCATCACTTTTGCTTTATAGGGGCTGTCCTTTTAGAGGAAAGGTGCATACTTGGGCAAGTGTGGGACTAGTAATCAAAGGCTCTTCTGTTTTCAGCAGGGAGACAGCAAAGATAGCAACTGAAAATATTTCCATTTGTCTCCTCTTTGTCCTGTCTGACATAACGTGTTACTACCATTTGAAAGCTGGTGCCGACTGAGAGAGATTTTCTGAACATATGATGAAAGAGACAGTGACATTTCTTAGATTGGCAGAACATTTTTACTGTAATCTTATTGATCAGAATACTGTAGGCATCTGGTTTCCACTAAAGACAGACTAAGATGTGTTTTGTTTGGCTTTGCAAAACCTCGTTGTTTTGTGATTTGAACGTGAGTCCTAATGTCATGCTAATTAAGGAAAGTTTGTGAATTTGGCCCATCTTTGGTTCTATAGCTCATCCTCATAAAAATCATGTGGGGAATGCTGCTGCTGACTGCCACTAGTTTTTTTCTGCTTCCTGTTGTGCCTTTCTGCTACCATTGTGTGTCTAGTTGAGTCAGCTAAATCTATCCATCCGTGGTGGCTTCACTCTTCATCATTACCTGTTTATTTTATTTCAATGGTTTGTGGTTAAATAATTGACCAGACACCCGCGTTCACTTCCCCAGAGTGCTGGATTATCTTCATCTACATTTGTTCTGCAATTACAGATGACCTTTCCCCAGCTCCTTCGTTTTGTCACAAGAATAAGAAATGAATGAAAATAACTCTTATATTTACACTCATACAACCAATGTTTTTGAAAATGAGTTTTTTATTACCAAGAATAACTTCAGCAACATTTGCTGAATTTAAAAATACTGTCATTGCTAAGTTGGTAATCAGCACCTTTCCCCATCTTAACAACTGTTTAAACTGTCTTACTTCTGCTATCAACATTCTCCAGATGAAGCTCTGAACCCGTGTTTCTCTCCACTTTAACGTCTACTTCTGCAACAGCCATCTCTTGTGTCATTGTCTCATTGAAACAAATTAGAATAATATACAGCTTTACTGTGCTGTCATGTGGCATACAGCAAATGAAGCTGTTTTGTGACTCTCACTTCTAGTTTTATTTCTACATAGTGTGATACAGAATGTGTAGATTTGCACCAGATGTGCTGAAAGAATGGAGAACACGTACTCCAGCTTCAGTAACTATAGCCCTACCCAGCATGCGATGGCTGTGTTTGTGGTTTTGATCGCTTCCTGCAGAGAGAGTTTCATTCAGCAATGTACACATTATCCTTGTTCTTTAAAAATAAAATAAAATCACTTCTGGGAAAAGAAGGGCTCTTTTTTGATATTGGAGAACTTGTGTGATGTTTGCGAATTTAGAAACAATGTGTTGTGCCTTTCCTGCACCCTGAACAATATCCCGGCCACTTCAGTTCATTTGATGTATATATAGTTAGCAGATTTACCAGGGACGCCTTTGTGGTTATTGGCAAGAACCAAGCGTTTGAGGTGAGCAAAAGCCTTTCTAATATTGATGAAGAAAACTTTGTCTGGGGCTGCAGGAGATCAGTGCATACCATTTTTAACACCAGAGTTACTTCTTATTTGAATCATGCAAGCAAATTGTGAAATGCTTCTCATTCTCTTGTGTTACTCAAATGTACATGTTGAGTGCCTTTCCTCACAGCACCATGCCATGGCAATCCCAGAAAAGGTCAGTATATAATGATATAACAGCTTATGTGATGACATTTCTCAAGTTGTATTTTTCTCCCAAACACAGCAGAAAAGCATTCAGCCAATTTTTAAGCAGCTCTGAATCAAACAGGAATTTGTCATCCAACTCTTCATCCATCCCTTACCTTTAAATGTTTTAGATAAATAAATAAAAGGATCAGTATGAAATAATTTAGTAACCCACAGAATTCAGTTAGCTTAATTTATGCTAATCATGATATATTGGCATTCTAGCAGATAAAATAAAGCTGGTGAAGAAGATTGCATTGAATAAGCTGCAACAATTAACCCTAGAAATTATCACTGTGAAAATGATTTGAGCTTGCTATTGAAAATAACTAGTCTGACAAATTCTGTTAACTGTTGATTAAATTCTTGGGTGTGTAAATACAAATTTTATATTTCCATGTGTATGCATATATATGATATACATTTTAGCAAGTATGAATGTGGACATAAAATACGTATTTTAATGATAAAACAAGCCTTAATGTCAGAATGATTTAATTTTTATTGAACCATTTGTATTTTGTTTTTATAAAGACCATTTGATTATCAGGTTGGGTATAAGTGCATAGTGTAGGTCACAGTATTAGTACAGATTTCAGTACTATCAAAAGTAAGGAGAAAAGATGCAAAACAGAAAAGGTTATAACCATTTTTCTGGCTGTTTGATCATGAAAGGATGATTCATGGATTCTGTCAGGTTACATCTGATAGAATTATGTCTTGGGCCCTGGGTCACGAAGGGGACCCATGGAGCATATAGCCAACAGAAATAAATAACACGATTATCACATACAAACAACTAGCTAAGGACTCCTTATGTACTCTTGTTTCTGTATCTTTTGATATGCGTAGAGTTGTAAATGAAGTTCTTTGGTTTCTGAGTTATCAATTCAGAGTTCTGGGTAGGCATTAGATTTTAAACATAGTATTTTAAACATAAGATTTTTCCTATCCCCGATTGCTATATTAAACTGACCATACATAAGTTCTGCACAGAGAAAACAAGGCAGGTGGAGGGAAGCAGAAAAACATTGTTTTCTTAACCCCTTTCTATTGCAGGTATTATTTGAAATAAGAATGGTTATCAAATTGAGGGGCACAGTTGTGGTTTTTGAAGTTGACTGTGCCTTTTTTAAGATTGCATGGCAACTTGACTGTGTATAGTGGTTTCTATTTTAACCCCTGACAGTCAGTCATTCACAAGTTGCTGAAATGTTCACTTTGAGTTGAAATGCTTCATGCATTATATCTCCTAAAGATAAGTTTTCCAAAGTTTAAGAATGCATGGTTCAGACTCTTTTTATTAAGGAGACAGAGATGAAGTTTATATTTTTCCTGTTATAAAGATAATTATTGTGGCCTTTTTTTTATTAGTTCTCCAGTAAAACTGGCTGAGGTTAAAAAGTCAAAATTTGAAATGGAAATGGTTCTGATTAAGTACTTCTGCTTTTTCTAGAGAAAATTGGTGTTGATTTGACTGTGATAAGCCTTTGGGCAAGTGAAAAAGCTTCTGCCCACCCAGCTTACACTGTAGAGGGAGGAATTACTGCACACTTGGTTAATTTAGCTAAAAGTGAAAAGGTAGTGTAATATATTTCTGAAAATCAGTAAATTCACAAGGGGCTGTGTGACCTTGTATGGTGTGTAGGGAGTGTGGAAAGTACTGCTGTCAGTTTGTAAGATGCACAGGGACTAAGCCAAGGGCTTCCTCGGCTCCTACAAATCTCACAACTGATGCTTATAACACAAACAAACAGTCCTACCTACACACAAAGCCATACTTCTCTGCCCCAGAGGAGCACAAAGAGAAAAGAACCTTTTGTTCTAGGGTTTTTTGGACTTTGAACTGTGCAGAGCTTAGATGCCATGGTGATATCACTACATAAAATTCTGCAGACCCATCATGCTACACATAAAGGGCCTTGTAGCAGTAATTTACCCAGCAACAACTATGTTCACTGCCTCAATTTACTTTCTTTCCCATCAATAAAAATACCTCACAAGGGAGCCATTCAAATTAACTCTTATGCTGTCTGATTCATTAGCAGTCTAACTCAAAGCAAATCGTCTACACCTCTTACGCAGCTTGAACCCTTCCCCCAAGTGTTTACAGTCCTTACTACCTTCTTTTCAGGGTGCTGTAGTCTTTTACAGCTCTCCCTGGGCTCAAAGAATTCCTTTGCTTTTATGGCTCAGGGCTAGAGAAAGATATTACGAAGACAGCTTCCCCAATTATCACCCCTAATAACATTATCTCATACACACTAACCTCCCCCTCTCTGTTCTAAAATCTGATTTGTTCACTTTT
The DNA here is from genome assembly GCF_049634645.1 of Pelodiscus sinensis. NCBI lineage: Eukaryota > Metazoa > Chordata > Testudines > Trionychidae > Pelodiscus > Pelodiscus sinensis. The sequence goes on from NC_134715.1 coordinate 106,692,593, forward strand.
TTTTATTGTATCCCTTTGGTATATATGGTCATGCCAATTTTCTTCCACAATTTGATCTGAGGAAGTGGGTCTGGCCCACGAAAGCTCGTCACCTAATAAACCATTTTGTTGGTCTTTAAAGTGCTGCATAGTCCTGTCTTTTGTTTCAGCAAGACCAGACTAACACGACTACATCTCTATTATTATGGCTAGAGAAGAGGCTTTCTTCTTCACTCCCGGCTATCCCTCCAGCTGCCTTGGCAGAGCGAGTCTCCTGCTGGCCTTTCCTGCAGTCTCTTGAAGGTTGATTTTTCTCTTCCCCAGCAGGCTTCAGCCACCTTCAGCTCTCTCTGCCTAACTAATTGATTGATCCATAATCTTGTCCTTAATATGTAGCTTTGTTATGTCACCTGGATTATTAGTCCCATCATCTGTAAAACATGTTAAACGAAGCAAAAGTGAATTTGAAACCAACACACCTAAAGTGCTAGCTCACCTTATGACAGAGCATAATTCTGCATTCTTACATCTGTTCTGTGTTGGTGCAAGTTCACTGAAGTAGACACAATTATACAACATACAGTAAAAGTGACAAAATTACTGGTATGCAGCATATAATCTACTTTATTTCCACTTAAATTAGTTTAATTGTTTTATCTTTTGAATTACATCTAAGCAAGGCTGTATTGCGGGATGGGGAAAAATATGCAGTGTATGCTTGCTGACAAAAATGATTAAAATACACACTATAGGGAAAAGGAGATATTATCATATACAAGTCTAAATCAGTCTCTACAATAAGATTCCCAGAATGTCGCTCCATGTGCCACTTTGAAAATGAATTTTCTGTTGAGGCAGTGAAAACAATTCAAGCATGGTTGAGCTTTTATTAAGAATATCAGTACACAGTACACATTATCATTGGGTTTTGCAGTCTCTTACCAGTTTTGAAGTCTTCAGCTATTTTAACTTCATGATCAGTGTAGAACTACAGAAAGGTGTTTATCTGTTCCCTGCCAAGAGTCCTAGACCGTTGTGATATCAGAGGTAACTCCGCCAATCACCACCCTTACTCAATAGCTAATTTGCATGCAACAGTTTCATTGGTTGTATGAGAAAGATTTCAGAGATGATGGATTACTTGGCCCATCTGCCACATCTTTTTGTCCAAGTGCCACCACACATATCACCACCAGCCACCTAGATAACAACACAACCAGCAGACCCAAATACAGATACCCTCCTCAGATTACATCTGAAGAAGTGACTTGTGCCCACGAAAGCTCATACCATCAACATATTTTTTTAATCTTTAAGGTGCTTCTAGACTATTTGTATATATTATTTAAGAAATTGTACATAACCCTGTAATACAAAGCTTGCATGACAACACGTAGCCTCAAAGGGGCAGAGATAAAGTTCTGTCTGAAATCCTAATTTTAGCATGTGTGCTTAACTCGGCCTAGTCTTAACATTCTCTTGCTGTAGTTTTTTGTATGGTATGTGGTACATCTCAAAGAAATACCACATTTATGCCAAATGAAATCAATAAAAGCTGGAAGGACCAAGCCTGCAATGCATCACAATAGTTGATAAATACAATTCTAGGATCGGAAGAAGATACCAAAATGAAAAGAATATACTGGAGGGGGGAAAACCCTGTGAAAAGCCCAAAAACTAGTAACGTTTAGCATAGCAAAGTACAGCAAACTTTCTTTAATTGCCCAAATTGCAGTATACAAGAACTGAAAGTGCAAGTAAATAAAAAATGTGTGTAGTTTAAAAGTAATCCTTCTCTAGAAATGAAACATAGTAGAGAAGACTTCTTGTTTTGATCCATGTATAGGAATAAACACTTAAATAGTACCACAATAATGAAAGAATTTTCCCCAAGGCCGTATGGTTTTGTTGTCATTCCCTTACTTGCTGTGGTTGATGAGAGGGCAGGTTATCACCTATCCACTCATGTAACTCAGTTTTGTTTGCAATGTAATTGTATAAATGGCACTTTATTAAAAACATCTTTTATTTCTCAGACTTTAGACTCAGAGACTAGTTCATGTGTTGATATAAAGATCTCATGTAATTCTTTATGTACTGCAGACAGCACTTCAAAAGGGTTTATTTGGGATTTGATGAAGCAGTTTTCTGGATTTGTTCCATTGCTGGTTTGCAGTACATTGTTTATAACATGATTGCAAAATAGAACAGAACATTGAGTCTGGATCTACATTTCGATTTTATTAATTTCATCCACTTACAACTAGAAAAAAATCCAGAGTATTTATTTGTGAGGAATGTTCAGTGAGAACCATTGTAATGTGTATTCCATAGGTCACAGTGTGCTTTCATGAATATAAGTGAAATGTGCTGTGTGCTTGAGATGTTGTTTTCTTTAAATTATGAACTACACTGAATAGCTTAACTTTAGAACAATTAGATGCATCTAAGATTCTAGGGTACTTCAGAAGCAGAGGTAATGTGAACTCTGAGGTACAGATAATACTGTTGCTACTGCTGATGTCTGTATTTAGATTATAATCGGATTACACACTGAATTCTGCTGTTTGATAGTATTTTACTTGTTTTTATCACAAACTGGTCTATGATAAAACCAGGGACTGGACTGAGGCTGTGCTCCACAACAGAGAGACACTGCACTAGTGTTTCCCTGATGGCCGTATCATCTTCTGTATAATTTAAATTTCTAGTTCTTCTGGTTGATAGGATAACCTTCCAAATGCAAAGTGATGGACTATTCTCTTCCTGAGTTTACAGACAACCTAAAAATATAGCTCTAAGAAATGTGTAAACTTTTATTCAACTCAGTGGGGTGTCCATTTTAATTTCAATAGCAAGGTAAGTTCTGCTTTGAGGTTGATGGTATAATAAATAGCCCTAAATTTTCAAATGAGGGAAATAATGCACGTATACTCAAAAACCAGTATTTGTACATAAAATGGAACAGTGGCATGTTTAGTTCAGAGAGCTGTGTGGGCATATGATTTTTTGGGGAGGCAGTCATTTGGTTTCCAGATGAGAAAGCAGGATCTGTGGGTATAACAGCTATGTGAGCATTTTCAAGCATGCCCATTGTTACCACTGCTGTTTATATAGCACCACAGATATACACAGCACCATGAGATCAGAGTTAAAATTGCATATCAGTACAAGAAAGACAAAAAAAACCAGAGCAAGACAGAGTTGGAAGTGGTCTTCATAGAAGGAAAGCTTTAGAGGGTTAGTCTTCAAGAGTTTAATTAATAAAAGAAGAATAAGAGTATGCCCTTCATGTACATCTAGTAATTATGGGTGTGTCTAGACTACATGCCTCCTTCGACGGAGGCATGTAGATTAGCCAGATCGGAAGAGGGAAATGAAGCCGCGATTAAAATAATCGCGGCTTCATTTAAATTTAAATGGCTGCCCCGATCTGCCGATCAGCTGTTTGTCGGCAGATCGGGGGAGTCTGGACGCGATGCCCCGACAAAGAAGCCTTTCTTCATCGACACAGGTAAGCCTGGTTTCACGAGGCTTACCTGTGTCGATGAAGAAAGGCTTCTTTGTCGGGGCATCGCGTCCAGACTCCCCCGATCTGCCGACAAACAGCTGATCGGCAGATCGGGGCAGCCATTTAAATTTAAATGAAGCCGCGATTATTTTAATCGCGGCTTCATTTCCCTCTTCCGATCTGGCTAATCTACATGCCTCCGTCGAAGGAGGCATGTAGTCTAGACACACCCTATATTTATAGTGGTGAACTGGCAAATATTTAACTGCTATCATTACACTTTGTATCAACAATAGTGGCCACCACTGTGATATGTATAAATTCTACATGTGCTGTGATATTATACTCAATTTAAAGGAGGAAAAAAGTGATGATGCTGTACCATACTATGTGATTAGTTATGGGGATGCTAAGGTGCCTTGAATCCTTGACAGTTATATAGATAGCACGCTGTTTGTAAAATTTGCTAGTTAAAGGGAGACAGCCCTAAATTCTCTTTGCTATGAAACCCCCACAGCCCTCTGCCTTTCAGGCAGAAGCAAAAAAGAATGGAACATTCCAGAGTAACAAGCGCTTCGATTTTTTTCTGCAGTGCTGTGCTTAGAAAAATTGCACTCTTTCTAAGTCAAAGAAAAAAAAATTAAAATTTATGACAGTTATAAATATTACATGATAAGGGCATCAAGAGTACCTGTAGCTCTCTGGTTTTGGAAGCTGTTTTAGAATTAACTCTTTAACAGGATTCCTGTTTTGGGGATAGAGTATATATAAACATTTAATTACTGTCAGATTTTACGCTGGGGCTGTGTCTAGACTGGCCAGTTTTTCCGGAAAATCAGCCGCTTTTCTGGAAAAACTTGCCAGCTGTCTACACTGGCCGCTTGAATTTCCGCAAAAGGACTGACGATCTCATGTAAGATTGTCAGTGTTCTTGCGGAAATACTTTGCTGCTCCCGTTCGGGCAAAAGTCCTTTTGCGCAAAACTTTTGCGCAAAAGGGCCAGTGTAGTCAGCTCAGATTTGTTTTCCGCAAAAAAGCCCCGATCGCGAAAATGGTGATTGGGACTTATTTGCGGAAAAGCGCGTCTAGATTGGCATGGACGCTTTTCCGCAAAAAGTGCTTTTGCGGAAAAGCATCCATGCCAATCTAGACGCTCTGTTCCAAAAATGCTTTTAACGGAAAACTTTTCCGTTAAAAGCATTTCCGGAAAATCATGCTAGTCTAGACGTAGCCCGGGTGTTTTGGGAGGGCTTGTCCTACCTTACAGATGTGAGTAATAATTGTCTTACTCATATGAGTAATAATAGTTGTTTACATTTATATACAACTTCCACTGGAGTGATCTTTTACAGCTATGGAAACTGAGGCAGTGAAAGGAATAATGATTTGGCCACGTGTACATAGGAGGTCATTAGCAGAGCCCAAAACAGAATCCTAAACACTTGACTTGAAATTGTGTGGGGATTTATACTCCTTGGAGCCTTACTACAGTAAATGGAATGGTGGATTGAGTTCATCAGTATAGGATTTGATTCCAGATTACAACTCAACACTAGTGAAATTCAGCAAATATGTTGAAATTTTGATTGAATTTCTTAAAATAAGTTTTCAGCCATAATTCATGGCCATGCTTAGGAACATCTTCTGACTGTTGCTGTTGGATGAGTGTGGGAAAAGGGGAAATGTAGCAGCCAAGTTCCCTGGCTGATTCATATTGACAATGCAGGGCAAGAAACAAAGAATGTCCCAAGAGTAGAAGGGGGATGTGCTCAAAAACAGTCTGTTCTGATGCTTCAAAAACAAGTTCTGCACTTCTTATAGTACTAATTTCCAGACAGCAGGGCTACGTCTACACTGGCCCCTTCTTCGGAAGGGGCATGCTAATTTTGAAAGTGGGAATAGGGAAATCCGCGGGGGATTTAAATATCCCCCGCGGGATTTAAATAAACATGTCCGCCACTTTTTTTCCGGCTTGGGGAAAAGCCGGAAAAAAGCGTCTAGACTGGCGTGATCCTCCGGAATAAAGCCCTTTTCCGGAGGATCTTTTATTCCTACTTTCAGGAAACTTATTCCTACTTTCAGGATCCTCCGGAATAAAGCCCTTTTCCGGAGGATCTCTTATTCCTACTTTCAGGTAGGAATAAGAGATCCTCTGAAAAAGGGCTTTATTTCGGAGGATCGCGCCAGTCTAGATGCTTTTTTCCGGCTTTTCCCCAAGCCGGAAAAAAAGCGGTGGACATGTTTATTTAAATCCCGCGGGGGATATTTAAATCCCCCGTGGATTTCCCTATTCCCACTTTCAAAATTAGCATGCCCCTTCCAAAGAAGGGGCCAGTGTAGACGTAGCCCAGCAGTTGCATGGAAATCATTTGGCCATACTTTCCAATTTAGATTAACACAACCTCTTCAGGTTACGGAGTGCTACCTGATTTCTTTTTCAGTCAGGTCATGCCCAACACAAGCTTTGTGCCTCTGTCTTGCAATAGGGACAGAGATTTTCATTATCTTCATTCCATGTCTGCCCTACCCACAAAAGCATACATATATAAGACTATATATAATTTAGTCCACACAATCAATAAAGTAAGATATGCAAAATTTAAAGAGGACTTTCATGCTAAATGAAAGGTGAAAACAGAATATTTATAGAAAACTCAGTGTTGTTAGGCTGTATTTTGTTACATTTCCTTTTCCGTAGTTGTAGTTTTTTTTCTGAAAAGACCCTTTCTCCCTTACATTTCTGCTCTTCATTGGCTTAATCTTGCTGTGACTTTACCCTTGTTCTGTCCTCCCCATATTAACTCCTTCTTAAAGACTCACTTCTGATGTGGTACTTATGGTGAAGGGAGAGCGGAGTTTTATATAAATTACCTACAGTAACCCTGACCTACATGTCTGTATTTTTTACAATGTAAGCTGTTCAGAGTAAATAAAGACTGTCTGTTAGTGTTTGTAAAGTCCTTAGTAAATTGTGGGCTAATTGGTGCTAGTGCAAATAAATAACAGTAAATACGACCAATACAATAATAAATTTTCTAGTCTAACACACTCAGAACTTCAATAAAAGTTTTGTGTGTTAGGACTTCAGGATTTGATACATTGTACCTTTGGCATCTTTATCAGTTTTTATGGAAATGACTCTGGTCTCACAAATTCACCATTCTGTCTTTATTGCAGAATCAAATAAAAGTCAATACATTGTTAGGAAGAGCACAATCTTGACTAATCACAAATAACTTTGATAATTACATTAGTTAGCAGACAAGAATAATGACAAAATGAGTAAAGTAAAATTTGCAATTCCATGTATGTGCTATTTTTTAAACATTTCCCTACCATGTAGACTGTTCTTTAACGTATTCACACATTTCAAAGCTATTTTTCACTTATGCAGAATATCTGCAGTTCACTCAATAAATATATCTTTGATAACTGTATTTTCAGCCTTACAGTAAAAGTTTTGATGTCTTAAAAGGGCCATGAGCCTTCTTTAATATGGATATCTTTCAGTTATTTTCAGAGGAGTTCAGAACAATAGAAATTGTAATGTTAAGCAAAAATATTGCACGTTGTAGATATGACTGCTGACAGTGGATGTATTTTTGTGACAAATGGCTGTTATTTAATAGGAGGCAAAAGGAGTCTGAAGTCATTTGGAAAAAAAGCAGATTGAATAGATATTAACCAAGCTAAGCATGTAAATGTATTTCACTGGCTAGGTGTGACTACAGTAGTTTAAATACAAAGCATAACATGAAATTTAGTTACTGTTGCTAGGTTTTCAGTTTTTTAAATGTAATTTGAATTTGGTTTTCATGACTGTGGCTAGAAATACATACTGGAGCCAAGCTTCCCTTCATAGCTGTGTAAAGAGAGCTCAAATTTTCCAGGATAAAATCCTGGCCTTAGTGAAGTCAGTGGGTATTTGCCATAACTTCAGTGAAGTTGAGATTTCATCCCTGGTATTTAAACCAATGCTGTTCTAAGTCCAGGTCTTTGTTTACTGGAGAATGACAATTGGATAGAATTGAACAAACTCTGCAGCATTTAATTCAGCCAGGCTATATAAACCAGATCCTGAGGGATGTGGTTGCAAGACTGGCAATGGTATGAATCAACTCTTGCTGTTTTATATGGAAGCCAAGGTTCTAATGCTCATATCACACAAACAGGCTGCAATTTAACGTGTTGTTAGGCTGAGCAAATGGTCATCTAGAAAATTCAAGTTGTTTGAAGATGACAGGAGTGTTGGATGTCCAGAACCAACAATGAAAGGGGGAAGGGTGGAAGGGAAGATGGGAAAAAATTGGAGGAGGAGGAAGAAAAAGAGGCAATGGGTAGATAAGTTTCAGAAGGAAAGCCGAGCCAGTCTGTAACAGGAAAAACTGAAAAAATCTGAAACAAAATACAGGACTATGTAGCACTTTAAAGACTAACAAGATGGTTAAAGTGCTACATAGTCCTGTATTTTGTTTCAGCTACACCAGACTAACATGGCTACATTTCTATCACTGAAAAAATCTGATCATCTAAAGAAGTGGGCTATGCCCACGAAAGCTCATGATACCGTCTATATGTTTTGTTAGCCTATACAGGCAGTCCCCGGGTTACGTACAAGATAGGGACTGTAGGTTTGTTCTTAAGTTGAATCTGTATGTAAGTCGGAACTGGCATCCAGATTCAGCCGCTGCTGAAACTGATCAGTTTCAACAGCGGCTGAATCTGGACGCCAGTTCCGACTTGCATACAGATTCAACTTAAGAACCCCAGGTGTCCCCAAGTCAGCTGCTGCTGAAACTGATCAGCAGCTGATTCCAGGAAGCCCGGGGCAGAGCAGCTCTGCCTCGGGCTTCCTGTAGTCAGCCGCTGGTCAGTTTCAGCAGCGGCTGACTTGGGGACGCCTGGGGCAGAGCAGCTCGGGTGCTGCTGGGTTGGTCCAGTAGCGCGGCCGCTCCTCGGCGCTACTGGACCAACCCAGCAGCACCCCACCTGCTCTGCCCCAGGCGTCCTGATTCAGCCGCTGCTGAAACTGATCAGCAGCGGCTGAATCAGGACTCCTGGGGCAGAGCAGGTGGGGTGCTGCCGGGTTGGTCCAGTAGCGCCAAGGAGTGGTGCTGCGGGACCAACCAGCAGCACCCCACCTGCTCTACCACAGGCCCCGGGCTTTGCTCCACGTCTCCCTGGTCTTCTGGGGGGGGGGGCACTAGCTGCGTCCCCCCCCAGCAGACCAGGGAGACGGGGAGCAGCTTTTCCTGCCCCGGAGGAGGCGGGCGGCGGGACCAGGCGTCCTGCCGCTCCAGTCCTCTGGGGAGAGAAAATCCCCATTCGTAACTGCGGATCCGACATAAGTTGGATCCACGTAACTTGGGGACTGCCTGAAAAGTGCTACCAGACCATTTGTTGTTTTTTAAGTTTAACTGGGCTATCCCGTGAAGCCTCTGAAAAACAACAGTCTATTAGCACCTTAAAGACTAGATAGTTAAAAGAGGTTGATAAGAACCATTAGTGTACATGGAGAGGAAGAATACTAACAGATTCTATACAGACATCAAGAACCATTGGCACCTTCATTGGTTGGTTGGTTGATAATGTCCCAGCCATCCAATATTGAGATTTAAACCATCTGCATGAGAATTAAACTTGTGAATGAAGTGGAGTTCCAATCCTTTTCTGTGTATTTGTCTTGTGGAATTGGTCTGTAACAAAACAGCAACTTGGAGATCCCTTAATGAGTGTTTTAAGGAGGTTAAAGTGTTCTCCAACAGGTTTTTGTGTGTTCCCTTTTTGGATATCTGGTTTGTGTCTATTAATTCTTTCCCTTAGGGACTGTCCAGTTTGCCCAGTATATATTGCAGTGGGGCATTGCTGACATTTGATGGCATAGGTCAGATTAATGGATGTGCTGTTGTTTGGAAAGTAGGAAACTATGAAGCCTCCCATTATGAATGCACTTTGGGCAAGTGAGGGAATAGCTCATCTGTCTACCTGAGTTGCTTTGCTTCATTTTTTGTCTGCCCATCTGCAAGTATGTTTTAAGGGCCAGAAACCCAAAAAAGAATGGAGCACGTCTGTAGTGGAAGATGCAGCTTCGTGAAGAAAACACTGCAGGATTTACACTGGGGCGGAGGGGAGGGGATAGGAGAGAGAGGAGATGCAGAGTCAGTCCATTCAAAATGCCATAATTATTCCCTTCAGTCTGCATAACCCTCCGTGTTCATTGCTGTCAGAACAGAGCAGTATACCCTAATGAAAATAACAGGAGAAACATTTATTTCCTTCCCCCACAGAAGAATGAGAGATTAATGTTTAATTGCAGCTAGAATACATGGTGCTCACAGAATGATTCCTTTCCCTGTAAATGTCTCCATTGATACTGATGCTGTTTGTAGCTCATCTCCATATGCCCTTACTATCTGCTAACAACGGTGCCTTGCTGCATAAGCAGGTTTTGCTTTTTTTAATAAGGAGAAGGGAAGTCTTCTGGTCCTTCCCTGTAGTGTAGTTTAGGAAAAAATCAGAACACACAAACAAACTGGGGCACAGATTAGATTCCTTTAACTCTTTCATTGCTTTTGCCTCCTTTCCTTGATTTAACTTACTAAATAATTTTCCATGGTGCATGCCTGGTACCCTTCCACCCCCTCCCTATGCACACTTCCTCCTTCAAACGTGAAATGGCAGCTATCAAGTGATTTTGGTATCCTGCCACCTTTTATTTGTCACAGCAAGTTATCTGCTTCTACTACTGGCTTCTTTAAATCACTGTAACACATCAAAGAGGTGGGTGAACTGGTATTTGTGTCCAAGTGGGATCTATTCAAGCATTGTGTCTGAGAGAGAGAACTTTCTGAAGCATAAAAGAAAAGAAAAAAACGGTTGCAACCTCTTTTACACCATAGAAAGCAGCAATGATTTCCTGAACTTTTGCCCTTGTAAAGTAATTATAGCCTAAATTACCCCATTGTTTGTAAAGCAGCACTTTACAAAAGCTCTTCTATGGAGTGATGACACTGCCACACTGCCTGTTCTCTAAGCTTTTTTTAAAAATAGAACAGACCCCACAGCACTGTGTTCTCAAGATAGGCTTGCCAGGTAGACTGACTTTTGGGCTGCAGTAGCCAATTTAATTGCCACTCTATGGCTCCCCTGAAATGGTTTAGAGGAAGGCAGTGCTGTATGGACTATGGGAAACGGCAGGACGTTCGTGTTAATCACAGATTCCAGTAATAATGAAATGTCGGACAGAGAGGATTATGTGATCACAAACATATCACAGGCATGGGGCTGTCTCCATATCTCTCACTCATGTAGCACTGGAATGCAGGAATAATAATTTCAGTTTCTATGGCGTCTTTCATCACAGAGGAGCCAGAGATGATTTACAAATGAAAACTGTTACATAAACTACCCTTATAAAACAACAAAACTGAGGTAATGGTCCAAAACACTACAGTTAACAGGTATTACTAAAATGATTTGGGCCATTATTGAAGAATACTGTAAATTTGTTTTTAAAAGGGAATAAGCAGGTTCACTGTAGCCAGCATAGAAGTGGAATTTGGCAGTGTCCTGTAAGGCAACATTACAGCATAGCTCAGGAAATAAAAGTAACTTCCTCCACTGAATGAGCAAGAGCATTTCAGATGAGAGTGTTAATGCATAAGGTGGAATTTATTCGGGACACCTGGGTAAAACTCCTCCTCTTCCGAAGAGTGACATGGAATTTTTAATGATCCCTGATGGTCACAACCTTGGTGTTGCAATGTGGCTGAAAAATGGCACGTGCAGTAACTTGATAACCTACAACACTGTAGTAGTGTTTGAGCTCAGTACTGATTCATGGGGAAGAGCATCACCTGCGGAATTACTAATCCAGCTTCCTGCAGCACCTTAATTTTCCTTGAAGGTCTCCTATTGAAGTACAGGCAGTCCCCGACTTACACGGATCCGACTTACGTCGGATCCGCACTTATGAACGGGGCTTTTCTTGCCCCGGAGCTCACGGGTGGTGGGTCGCTGCCTGTGTCCTCCGGGGCGAGAAAAGCTTCTCCCGGTCTCCCTAGTCTGCTGGGGAGGTCCAGCAAAGCTGCTGGACCCCCCCGCCTCCCCCAGCATACCAGGGATACCCGAGCAAAGCCGCCCAGGCAGCGGGAGTCCCGCTGCCTGGGCGGCTTTGCTCCCAGGCAAACGAGCAAAGCCACCCAGGCGGCGGCTTTGCTCGGGTGTCCCTGGTCTGCTGGGGGGTCCAGCGGCTTTGCTGGACCCCGCCCCCCCCCCCCCCCCCAGCAGACCAGGGAGACAGGAGCAAAGCCGCATAGGCAGCATTCCGCCACCTGTGCGGCTTTGCTCGGGTCTCCCTGGTGTGCTGGGGGGGACTCCCCCTAGCATCCCAGGGAGACAGGAGCAAAGCTGCATGGGCAGCGGGGTCCCTCCGCCTGTGCGGCTTTGCTCGGGTCTCCCTGGTCTGCTGGGAGGGGAGGGGGCGCAGCTAGTGCGCCCCCCCCAGTAGACCAGGCTTTTGTTGCGGGACGCCTCGGGTAGAGCAGCTGGGGTGCTGCCGGGTTGGTCCTGTGGGCACCTACCGGGCAGCGCCCCAGCTGTTCTGTCCCAGGCTCCAGATTCAGCAGCTGTTGAAACTGATCAGGCTGATTCCAGGAAGCTGGGGGCAGAGCAACTCTGCCTCCTGCTTCCTGTAGTCAGCCCCTGGTCAGTTTCAGTGGCAGCAGCTGAATCTGGAGCCAGTTCCGACTTACATACAAATTCAACTTAAGAACAAACCTATAGTCCCTATCTTGTACGTAACCCGGGGACTGCCTGTACTGATATTACCTGACCCTGTTTAGCATATGGAATTAAAGGGCTCATAACCTAAGGTAGCTCTGCAAGAATATGTAATGTGAGAGAATCTGAACAGACCAGAATCAGGCACTTTCTATTCTATTTGAAGGATACTTTTTGGTAAACAGTTTAGTAACTGAAAAAGCCTGAAACCCTCAGAGTGCTGAAGTGGCCTGTATGCATCTTGCTTTTGCATTAATCTAGCTGGCAAGAGGATTTCATTTAAATCAGAAGGAAGCTAGAACCTGCTTTTGTAGAATGTGCAGGTTTTATGTTTGACCTTCCTTGCATAAAGTTTTAGCTTGAAGTGTGTAGTGCTGATTGTTGTAGGTGAGGTCATTAAACTGACAAACTAGAACTCTTTCTGGTTCCAGATATGTGTAGAGCTTAATCTGTCTATGAATTAACCTGGAAAACTTCTGTGGTTTTATTTGCACAGTGAAGTCAATGGCAAGAGTAAAGCTGATGTTTTGTACAAACTGGAAGAAGATATGATTGGAAAGAGAGTTCAAACAAGTACTACTAATCTGCATGATTAGCAGTGCAAAAGCCTACATGCAAAACACGTTTCTACATCATGGATGTACGTGTGGTTATCTTTTTTTCTGACTACTGGTTCCTACTGTTAAATTGAGCGTAGTTTCATCATTACATTTGATGTGTTCTGGGGTTTCCTATGCATTTTTAGAAATATCCACTTTAGTCTATTTCTTACAGTGCTTGGAATCATTTAGGAGACAGATGGAAGAGTTGTGCACTCTTAGTTGTGACTGCAAATGTGGCCCCATAGCATGAATATTTGTACCACTATTTGTATTTTTACTGTTTTGCTCTAGACAACGCTACTGTATATACTTTTTTTCTGAACAGAAAATGAATGTTACTATGTAATTAGACTTTAATGTGACCTAGGTATTTTTTAGACCCAAAGGAAAACTTTTTACTGGCTCTAAGGGAAGCATTGCTGTGCATATAAACTGAAATGTGGGGAAAAAATATCTGAAATGTAAACTGAAGAATTCAACATTAATCTGACATTGAAGTGTACATTTCAAAACACCTGTGATATTGTAACTGCATAACTCCCATGGCATTTACTGGGGATAATGTGAAACACAAATCCTATGCAACAATTTGAAAAACATAGGGCCCTTTCCAAGCCCATGTGATGACAAGCAGAAGTGCAATTCTGAACAAAACTGCAATAGTACAAATTACAACTAAGTAATGAGCCACCTTTGTAGATTACAGTTTATTGAGGTGAGGATCTCGTGAAAGTCTCCCCACACTATAAATATTCTTGCAGATACTATACTGCATCCTAATGCACTCTCTTTTAGGAACCAATTCTGCATTTGTGAGTGCGTGGACTAGGTGGCCAAATAGACCTTGATCATCTTTCATTTCTTGTGATTCTCCATTGGTTCTATTAAACTGAAATCCCTGCTGCCATTTTTAAAAATATATATATTATGTGATCTTGATTTGCTATGCCTTGATAGCCAACTATTGGTTTTAATTAGTACAAATAGCGCTCTTCCATTTGACAGTTGCAGAACATAACAGCTGATAACATGTTCCTTTAAGTCCTGTAATTACAATTTATAAATAAGTAAGAGAATTTCCTGCTATTTCAATTTTATTTATGTTTGGAAATACACTTTCTGTACTTGCTTTCTACAGGCCAATTAGCAACGGGATGATGTGGAAATGCACACTACCCACTGTCTTTTATTTTTAGTGTTCACTTGCATTGTCTTGTGCAATTTGTCTCTGAGGGCCCATTTCAGTTAAAACCCCATCCAACTCCTGCTGCACAGTACCCTGTGTGAGGCCAGGAAAACTCAAAAGTCTGCTTTCCTCCAGAGCCCATGCTGTAGAAGCCAGATGGATTTTTTTATTACTGTTACTGAACTGGAACGTTAAAACTAGCATGAGGCATGGCTAAATCAACAGTGGCAAACCCATGTATACTGTATATAGTTTTACTCTGTGTTTGCTAAATATCCAGATTGTGTGTGTAGATTTTTTTTCCTTTTCTCTTGGGTGGGGGGAAATGGGCAATCTGCAACAGTTATACAGAGAGTTGGAATAATCCACTGTCCCTAATCCTCCTTACTTTGGTTCAAGTGAGCCAAAGCTGTATTCACTTTCCTTCCCAGCTCTGATCAAATTCTCTAGATGGCATATAGTTTGAGCTGAATTACATATGCAGAAGTAATGCCATGGGGCTAAGCTTTTGTTATATTTACTTCAGCTTTAGTTGTTTAACACTGTTCTAGTAAAAAATAGCAATATCCTAAATGCATAAGAAGGCCTCTCATCCCAAAGACTTTACAACTTTACAACTTCTGGACTGATATCCCAATTGTCCAAAGCCATCAAGCACATGCTTAAAGTTAAGGACTTGCTTAAGAGCTTTACTGACTCAGAATCTATATCCTGGCATTCCTACTCCGTTTTTACAGATTCATTTATGAGGTGAAGCTACCCTGTAAGCAATAAGGTTTATGCCTGGATAAGATCTGAATACAAGCTGAGAGGGAATTTCAGGACTTGACCTTTCTGTAGTGTATTCACTTTACCTGCCACTGAAATGCAGCCACATCGAGAGTGCCATTTTGCAGTTCTGCAGGTACACCCCATGATGTTTTGTACCACGGGTTGGCAAGCTATGGCACGTGTGCCATAAGTGGCATGCAAGCCAATTTTCAGCAGCATGCAGGGTGGGAGCTCAGCCTCACCCTTCTGCCCTGCACAGCCACTGAAGAGCCCTCTCTCTTCCCCGCAGCTGGTTAAGCTGCAGTGGGAGGAAGCAGCACTGGGGATGAGGCTCCTTAGCGGCACTTCCGGGTCTGGCCCAGGACCACGTGGCCATGGCAGCCGTGCCCCTGGGGCCAGCTCAGGACTGTGTGGCTGTGGCAGCGGTGCCTCTGGGGCCAGCCCTGGACCACTTGACCATGGCAGTTGCTGCAAGGGGGCGCAAAGCTAGATAAGCGTCTCCCCTCATGCCCAGACTTCAGTAAAGATACCAAAGCCAACACCTCAGAGTGCTATGTGATCTTTAAAGACTCCATGAGACCAGGATTTCAGATCAGCCTTGCATAAGAAACATAGATTGTCTAGCAGCAATAAGGTAAATTAACGGAAGAGAGAAAAAAGCTCAAATAGCAAAAATAATCTGTAAGGGTTTTGATTCTAGCTAAGGCCATGTGCTTGGGGAAGGGAAATCAAAATCTCTACGTAGTTCTGAAAAATAGTAGGCTATGAAAACCTAATGTTGAGCTAAAAGAGAGAAGCAAGTAGTTAGCCACTTTGGAATGAATGCAAAATATATATTTGATTAGAGATTCTTATATTTTGACATTGAATTACTACCACCACTTTCCTCCAGGAGACAACTTGCTGGAGTTTGTAGGAAGAAAATTACCCCCTTTTCTATGTACTTTTTCCTGTCACCTTGGGCAGAGGGGATTATGGCAGGTTATCTCTCTCATAATGCTTCAGCACAGGCACTTCATGTAAGCAGCCTTCATAGCAGGATATGTGCTTCTTTAAAACAAACATTTTCTATTTTTTGAAATGTTCTGTTAACTGTTGCGAAGACACAATCCCTTGGAGACTGCATACGTGGCATGATGTTGTCTATCTCACGCTGGTTAGAGACAAACTGAAACAGCACTGGTGGTAAAATCAGCCATTGCAATGAGCGACTTTGTAGAAAGGGAGCTTGTTTACTGAAGCAGAAATCCTCTTCTTGTGATAAATCCACCTGGCTGGTTCAGTCTTGTAATCCAAGCAAACTGTGGGCTCTTCTGAGGCTTTTCAGTCACAGCCCATGGAAGGCGGCATGTGGTTCTGCATCGTCTGGCTGCAGCTCCCAGAGGCAGCATCCCTGGGAAGAGACAATGGGCCAGATCCTCAACTAGGTTTGCTCCACTGACTCCAGTGGGGTTACATCAATATGCCCAGCTGAGCATTTAAGCTTTGTGCTTCTAGCAGTCCTGACACTCTGAATGCTGCAGCATGTCTTCCTCTCTGTGCTAGTTGAGTTCAGCTGGCTTGGCCATGCTCTTTCTCAGCCTCTCTGGTGTTTCCAGCCATGGCACCCATGCTGACTACAGTCCTCACACTTGGGGAGATAAGGATTGGGATGGTAACTTTCTATGCAAATTTTGAAAGGAAGATTCTTGTGCCCCCAAATACCCCATGCTGGGCGGTTACCTGCTATCTATAGGTTAAGGCACAATCAATCCTTAACCTATAGATAGCAAGTAACTGATACTGCCAAAACTTGCTGTGTATGCACAAGTCTCCAGCCATCTCTTTGCTATGAGGACGTGATGGATCTCTGCGTTAAACACAATGTATATACGCTCATGGCAAGATATGCTATATCTAGCCACCTGAACATGCAGATTGGTTGTATGCCTACACATAGTGACAGTGCACTGAATATGTTTACATATAATTAAAGAGAGGGTAGTTTCTCCAAATTCATCAGCAATGCCATCTCTTAGACCATCATTATTACATCTTTTTAAATGATGATTGCAAATGCTAACTGCACTTTCAGCAAAAAGAATTGCCAAGAAGTCTATAAAAGAAGAGAGAGAAAATGCATAGCTTAGTAATAGAGCCACATGACTATAATGATGTTGGAAAATTTATTTTCTTTTAAAATACCTTGAACCTCTTGCTAAAGCACAGCTCAGAGCACTGACCAACTGGTGGTCCTTTGTCAGAACATAAGATGCTAGATTTCTGCAGCAAGGTGCTCATTCACTACTGTTAGCAAGAATCTCCTTTAGTTTGCTTCGTAAAATGGTAAAACTTTGGACTCGGAATCCTGGAAACACTTTTTTCATGATCAGTAGATTTCACATTAGTAGTCAAGAAAAAAAAGTGCATTGAAGGCAAATAAACTGTTAGAGACACTTAAGCCATATTGACTTAAGTGGTGAGATCATGCCAAGGAAGTTGATATAGTCAGCTCGATCATGCCAAGGAAATTGATACAGTCGGCTCTAGGGGAATGCTGATCAACTGATTGCAAAAACACGTGTTTAAAAAATATGTGTTTTCAAAACTAGTATGAAAAACTAAAACTGCCAAGTTCTCCTCAAAGCCTTGATAGCCTCACTAGTTTCACTAATTAAAGCCTAGCTTTTCATGTTCAGGCTAAACAGAATGAAAACATAACACCAGAAACACATTTTTGTTTTATCTATATTTCTTATCCTTTACTGGTTTATTAAATAACAAGGATCAAACTGTGTATGTAATGTCAGTTCAAAGAAGAAGCTCTTTACATCAACATTCCACACGATGATGGATTACTGGCTGTCACGAACACCATCCTTGATGACGTCACTGCACACCTGGTGGCTGAGCTATGTGATTTTGTCCTCACTCACAACTATTTCCAATTTGGGGACAATTTATATCTTCAAATCAGAGGGACAGCCATGTGGACCTGCATGGCCCCGCAATATGCCAACATCTTTATGGCTGACCTTTAACAACGTTTCCTCAGCTCTCGCCCCCTAGCAGCCTTACTCTATTTACAGTACATTGCAACATCTTTATCATATGGACCCATGGGAAGGAGACCCTTGAAGAATTCTACAGGGATTTCAACAACTTCAATCCCACCATCAGCCTTAGCTTGGATCAGTCCACACAAGAGATCCACTTCCTTGACACTACAGTACAATTACACAACAGCCACATTTCCACCACCTTATACCGGAAACCTACTGACCGTTATACTTACCTACATGCCTCCAGCTTCCATCCAAGACTGTTCACCACAAATGAGCCCTAAAGGATCTGTAGCCAGGAAGTAATTTATAAGGAAAGACTGCGGTGACTAAGTACTGGATAAAGGGAAACTGAAATCTCTGCATCTATCCAAAAGATGTAAACACCAAGGAGGGAGAGGAATTACTTGGTGTGAACCATGGGACTATAACTACAGTAAGAGTAATGGCATGGTATTAAGAAAGAAAAAGTTCAGACTGCGCATCAAGGGAAACAGTCTCAAGAGGGACATGTGTTAGGCTCTAAAGTATTTTCCTTGTGGTAGTAGTGAAATCCCTATTGCTTTGGACTGTTAAAACTAGAAAATCTACTCCGGGGACTGATCTTAAAGTGGCAGAGCAAAGGACTGGATGACTTATCACATTTTATTCATCCCTTACTAGAGTTGCGAGTTTTGGTTGGGTGTATTCCTGGAAGTGTCATCATGTGATGTAATTTTCAATTACAGATTAATTCCTGAAGATTTCAGGACAATTTTGGAGGGTTGGCAACCCTCCTTACTTCTTAATATGGGCACAGTCCTCTTCCCGTCACTGAGCTATACGCTGGGCTATGCATTGTTCAGCAATACACATAGTAACCACAGGGGGTATGTCTACACTACAGCGCTAATTCGAACTAGCATGTCCACATTAAGTGGACCCTGAACCAGGGTTAAGGATGGCCGGAAACAGTGCCAGCAGGGCATCAGATGAGGACTCAGAGCGTGGAGCTGCTGCCTCAGGCTAGCCGAGGGCTGTGCTTAAAGGGACCCGACCCCCACCCCGGACAGACAGTTCTCAGGGGTGCCCCGCTTGCAAAGCAGTCCTGGCTTGGATTGCCCGGAGTACCCACACTGGGCACATCACAGCACTCGGCCATCAGCCCGGCTGCACTTGCCGCAGGCTGCCATCTGGGGAGAGGGGGCAATTGGGGGGCTGCAGGAGAGGTTCCATCCCCAGAAGACCGCAGAGCCAGCCCAGTCCTCCCCATCGGGGGCTCGTACCCCGTTCCTTCCTCACCTCCTTCCACTTACCCTTCCCTAGCCCCCCTTCCTGATGTACAAAATAAAGAAAACGTGTGGTGAAAAATAGAATCTCTCTTTATTGAACAAAACTGGGGGAGACTGGGAAAAGGAGGTGGGAGAGGGGAAGAGAGAGGCTGGGAGAGGAGAGGGCAACTAAAATGATCAGAGGTTTGGAAGAGGTCCCATATGAAGAGAGGCTAAAGAGACTGGGACTTTTCAGTTTAGAAAAGAGGAGACTGAGGGAGGATAGGATAGAGGTCTCTAAAAGCATGAGTGGGGTGGAGAGGGTGCATCAAGAAAACTTCTTTATTAGTTCCCATAATAGAAGGACTAGAGGACACCAAAGGAAAGGAATGGGTAGCAGGCTTCAAACTAGTAACAGAAAGTTGTTCTTCACGAAGCAAAGAGTCAACCTGTGGAACTCCTTGATGCAGGAGGCTGTGAAGGCTAGAACTAGAACAGAGTTTAAAGAGAAGTGAGATAAAGTGATGGAGGTTGGGTCCATGGAGTGGTATTAGCCAGGGGGTAGGAGTGGTGTCCCTGCCCAAAGTTTGTGGAAGGCTGGAGAGGGATGGCACGAGACAAATGGCTTGGTCACTGTCTTTGGTCCATCCCCTCCAGGGTCCCTAGGGTTGGCCGCTGTCGGCAGACAGGCTACTGGGCTAGATGGACCTTTGGTCTGACCCAGTACGGCCATTGGAAGCTCAGGGCTCAGGGTCGGGGGTCTCAGTGGACCACCTTGATTTTCATGCACACCTGCTGCTGGGTGGCCAGGCTGGCAGCTCTCCTGCCCTAGACGGCCACTTTCCTGTGCCTAGTGCGGAGGTCGTGGACGAGGTCCACGATGTCCGCACTAGACCAGGCAGGTGCCCGCCTCTTGTGGTCCCGGGCAAGCTCCTGGGAGCCGCCAGCCTGGTCCCGGGAAGAGAGGGAGGGCTGGGAGGCATCGGGTGGCTGGCTCGAGCCGTGCCAGGTGCAGGGTCTGCTAGCTGGGTGCTGGCAGGCTTGCACCTGGCACGGGCACTGTAGCCAGCCCGTGCCCCTTTAAGGGGTCCGGGGCCAGGAGGGGGGCAATAGAGTTTCCCTGGTGTTGGCCAGAGTGGCCACCAGGGAAAGCTGAGGAGGGCTAGTCTCCCACTAGTTCGAATTAAGGGGCTACACACCCCTTAATTCAAACTAGTAAATTCGAACTAGGCTTAGTCCTCGTAGAATGAGGTTTTCCTAGTTCGAACTAAGCGCTCTGCTAGTTCGAATTAAGTTCGAACTAGCGGAGCGCTAGTGTAGCGCCTATCAAAGTTAATTCGAACTAACGTTCGTTAGTTGGAATTAACTTTATAGTATAGACATACCCAGGGAAAGTTACATTACATGGAAGAAGAGCACAGCCAATTGCCTTTTACACCTTATCCCATTCCAGCATTCAGTGGAACCACACTGTTTCTATTCTTTCTTTAGGGGTTTATAGGGACAGGATTTTCCCTATATGCACATAACTGCAATAAAGGCTGAGTTCTGTGCAGGCAACAAGGGAAGAATTAGACCCAAAACATTTTGGAAAACCATGGTACAACTAAGGCAAGATAGAAGCTGATTTACTATCTCTTGCATCAGACTTTACTCCCTTGCTTGTGGTGACCCCATTATAACTGTCATCATTATTGATTTGATATATTTGCACTAATAAATTGTATGTATAAGCCCCAATCTACGGTCATGTTCCCATTATGCTAGGTACTGTATTCACATGTAATAAAGACAGTTCCTGCCCCAAAGAAGGCAGGAACTCTCAGTATATGATGGGAGAGAACAAGTGAGTACAGCAAACAAACAGAAGAGGGATAGAAACAGTGGTGATGGAACAGTTTTATAGCGGGGATGATGAAGTCAGAAACCATGAATTGCGGTTGTTAATTTATAGGAATACAGTCAAAAGAGTGGTCATTGCTACTCTCTGGCCCTAACTAGTGTCTAGACATGGATGCCTATAATTACCATCTTCCTTGCCATTGTTGCGTATTTTGTGGACATTTTTTCAGCAAATCTGCTTCAGTCGAAGGGTGAGAAATGGCACTTCCAAAAAAGAAAGGTTTTATTGAATTGCCACAGAAATGGAATAGCATAGAAAAAATGATACACTTGGCCAGTGAATGCAGGGTACATGAATGTGTGAGAGCAGGTACAACAGGATAACTACACATAGCCAGCTTCAAAGTATTTAATTCATAGGAATACTGTCAAGAGCGTGGTCATTGCCACTCTCAGGGCATAATTAGCGTCTAGACATGGATTCCTTTAATTAAAAGCACTGGCCCTGATCCTGCACCCACTGATGCCCATGGGAGTTTTACCAATCATTTCTCTGAAGGAAGAGCCAGGCTCTTCTTTCAAATGCATGGTGTATTTGAAACTTTACTCATGGTGAGAAGTGCTGCTTGTACCATGTGAAGTTTCAGATTGAGGAAAAATGCAACAGCTTCCTTTCAAATCATTTTGAAGTGCAGGCTCTTCCTAAACCCCATGATGGATTCACTGCTTTCAAATTCTCAATGGTGTGCTGGACATTACTGAATACCTTTCATATATTCAGACACACTGTGTTCTGCCACATACTGGGTAAATATTTTAAAAGGATACAAAGAATAAAATCTAAAATGAGTCAGATAAGCCTAAATAAAATATAAGTTGTAGTGCTTGGAATATAGTGTTATTAACTTAATTGGCTTTGCTGGATAACCTAAAATGATCCCAGCACTGCTAGAAAAAAAGCTTTCTGTGGAGTGGGGGTAGAAAGGAATTTTTGGAATATGCATCTTAGTGTGTGTAGAAATCTCTGTTTCTATATAATATCTATATGAGAATTCTGTATTAGATATATGTCTTATATAGTATGTCACGTGTAAATGTACTTAGCGTAAAATGTGTAATTTTGTGTAGAGCTTGTGGAATATTAAAATACTTAATTTACAAATATATTCTAAGTAAAAGTCACATTGAGTTCCATTTATTTCAAGGTGGGCGGATAAATCAGTGTTCACTGAAGTCCATAGGAATTTTCAGTTTACTTCAATGGGCATTGAGTTAGGTCCATATTATTCATTGTTCGTTAGTATTTAGATGACCAGCCAAGCATTCATAAAAATATTTGCAAATGCTGAAAGTAATGTTATTTCTAACAAATAGTTAAAGCAATTCTTATGCTTTGTAATAGTGTGTTTATCCGGTGAAAAGACCTGATGCTGCAGTCCTTAGGCTGCCAGACACTCGTTGACGCTAATGGAAGCTTTTTCTATGTTAAAACCATGGTGCTGAGCCAAAAGTGTATTTTTTTCAGAAAATGTTTATATGGGATTATGTTGGGATGCTGTGTGTGTGTGTTGAGGAGAAGGATGAAAAAAAATCTCTTAAAAGTTTACAAAAGCTGTAAGGTTTTATAATTTTCTCTCTTTTTTCTCTTTCTTTGGTATTGCATGATATTTTTTCATACCACATCTTTTAGCAAGAAACTGATGAATTATTTCAAGCTGAAGTGTTTTTTATTCCCACACAATTTGAAATGCTGATATCTTAACACAAAATTGATGGTACAGTCCATGTCCTATCCATTATCTTACCTTTTCCACTTTTTTTTCTTAATTGCATTAGAACTGTTTCCATCACAGAAGGCAACTGTTTCTTTTATCCCAGGCACAGTTCATGTTGTATTTCTGAAAGGTACAGCTGTGTTTAGAAGTCCCATTCTCACACATTTAAGAATAGCTGAGCCTGATTTTTTCTGAGACAGAGCCAATAGTCCACATGGCTTGTCCTTTTGTTTATGAGAAGTTAAGCTTAATTTTTGGCATTTCTCATATTTGAAGTTATATTTGTTTTCAACAGCTTTTTTTGTAAGATCCATCATATGAAGTAACTCCCAGTAATTACATGAATTCGTCACGGTATTGTAGATTACCTTATACACATGTTTTTCTGTCAGAGACTGAGGGAAAATGAGGGTGGAGGGTGTGTGTGTCAGGGAGCTATTTATATGAACTGTTCTCTGGCTGCTACACAGTATGTGCAGTGTCAGCAATAACCCACCTTTAAGACTCAGTGATCTTCAATCAGTCTTTATGGTCCTTATTTATTTGCCTGTTGTTCAAGCTGTGTGTCACAGCCAGTCACAACAGTTACTTCAAGCAAATTTTCACACTCTTTGGCTCAAACTGCTGGCAGCATTCCTAAAGACTCTGAGGAAATAATTCCACAAAGTGGCATAAATTAATGTGACTAATTAACATGATGTTAATTATTTGTAAATTGCATGTTTGGATACACATTACTTGAGAGGCATATGTTACATTCAGTGTTTACTGAAACAAGTGACTGCTAATCGCATCTCCTGAGTGCTCCTTTCACAACAGTCAGCAAACAGAGGCTTCTCTAAAAATAAAAATAGTGTCCTAAGGGAATGCATGAACTATAGCATATAATGAAATGAGCAACTAAAGTAGTGAGTTCCCTTCAGAACATTTAGTAACTGCTTTTGTAGGTAGCAATTTCATTGACAGTGCGTGTGTGTGTGTGTGTGTATACATTACATTAAAGAACCCATGGAAAAATAGTATGTGATGATATAATTAGACTGTATCATAACATACAAACATATAAATATGAGGGTCAAATTATAGTTGCAAGGGTAATCTCAATTCTGCCACTGCCTAATTTGTGAGTGCTTGGCTTGACAATTTTAATGTTATTTCAAGGCAGGTTTTTTCCCAGTAATTTCCTAATTAAAAACATGCTGAAAAAGTAATTCCATCATACAGAAGCATATAGACCCTCACTGGTGTCATCAGTGGGTTTGGGACGCTTAGATGCACAGCACTGACCTCTGCTACTTGAACTGAGTACTGGTCAGAGTAGTAGGCTGTTCTCTTTGTGGACCAGATTTTAGAGGGAGAAGTTAAGATTCCATTTTTCTAGTGGGATTCACAGCGGCTTGGTGATCATACAGGAATGATGAGTTAATTAAATACTGGGTTCTAGAAGGGAGTGTGTTCTACTGATTATCATAGAATCATAGAACACTAGAATTGGAAGGGACCTCAAGAGGTCATCGAGTCCAGTCCCATGCCCTCACGACAGGACCCAGTACCATCTTCACCATCCCTGATAGATGTCTATCTAACCTGCTCTTAAATAACTCTAAAGATGGAGATTCTACAACCTCCCTAAGCAATTTATTCCAGTGTTTAGCCAGTTAGGAAGTGTTTCGTAATGTCCAGCCTCAACCTCCCTTGCTGCAGGTTAAGTCTATACCTTCTTGTGGTATCCCCAGAGGCCAAGGAGAACAATTTGTCTCCCTCTGACTTGTGACATCCTTTTAGATACTTGAAGACCGCTATTCTGTTTCCTCTCCATCTTCTCCTTTCCAAACTAAACAACCCCAGTTCTTTCAGTCTTCCTTCATGGGTCATGTCCTCTAGATCTTTAATCATTCTTTTTGCTCTGCTCTGGGCCTTCTCCAATTTTTCCACATCTTTCTTGAAATGTGGTGCCCAGAATTGGACACAACACTCCAACTAATCAGGTCTAATCAGTACTGAGTAGAACAGAAGAATAACTTCTTGTGTCTTGCTGTCAACACTCCTGTTAATGCATCCCAGAATGATGTTTGCTTTTTTTGCAACAGCATCATACTGTTGGCTCATATTTAGCTTGTGGTCCACTATGACCCCAGATCCCTTTCCACAGTACTCCTTCCTAGACAAAAAACAGGACTATGTAGCACTTTAAAGACTAACAAGACCATCTTGTTAGTCTTTAAAGTGCTACATAGTCCTGTTTTTTGCTTCAGCTACACCAGACTAACACGACTACATTTCTATCACCTTCCTAGACAGTCACTTCCCATTCTGTATGTGTGAAACTGATAGTTTCTTGATAAGAAGATCATGCGAGATCATATCAAATGCCTTATTAGAGTCTAGGTATGCCACATCCACCACTTCTCTCTTATCCACAAGACTGGTTATCCTATCAAAGAAAGCAATCAGATTGCTTTGACATGATTTGGTCTTTACAAATCCATGCTGGCTGTTATCTATCACCTTATTATCTTCCAGGTATTTGCAGATGAATTCTTGAATTACTTGCTCCATTATCTTTCCTGGCACAGAAGTTAAACTGATTGGTCCGTATTTCCCTGGGTATTCTTATTTCCCTTTTTATAGATGGACACTATATTAGCCCTTTTCTTGTCTTCTGGAATCTCTCTCGACTTCCATGATTTTTCAAAGCTAATAGCTAAAGGCTCAGATACCTCCTCTATCAGTTCCTTGAGTATTCTAGGATGCATTTCATCAGGCCCTGTTTACTTGCAGACATCTAACTTTTCTAAATGATTTTTAACTTTTTCTTTTTTAATCTTATCTTCTAAACCTACCCCATTCCCACTAGCATTTACTATGTTAGGCATTCCTTCATAAGACTTCTTGGTGAAGACCAAAGCAAAGAAATCATTAAGCACCTCTGCCATTTCCATGTTTTCTGTTATTGTTTCTCTCTTCTCACTGAGCAATGGGCCTTCCCTGTCTTTGGTCTTCCTCTTGCTTCTAATATATTTATAGAATGTCTTCTTGTTACCCTTTATGTCTTTAGCTAGTTTGAGTTCATTTTGTGCCTTTGCCTTTCTAATCTTGCCTCTGCATATCTCCATGATTATATTCATACATTCTAATTTGTCCTAGTTTCTACTTTTTATATGACTCCTTTTTGATTTGTAGATCCATTCCCCCAGTTCCCCGCCCTCCTCTGATGTTATACTCCTCCCCATGCCCTCCTCTCATCTTATGCATCTCTCCCCCATCCGGGTTTACAGTCCAGTTTTTGGTTTCTGTATCTGAGTTGTTAGGTGCCAGGTTCTTTGTCAGGCTGCAGCAGCTCTCATAGCAGAGGAAGCCTAGCAGGAGGGAAGGTGGAGATGATCCAAAAGTGCCAGCAGGAGGTGGGGAGTAGAGTAGGGAAAGGGAGGAAATGGAGCAAGGGGAAGAGTGGGATCTTGGGAAGAAGAGATTGGAAAAGGGTGGGAAGTTTGGAGGAAGAGGCAGGGCAAGATTTGGGTGAATTTTCACAGAAATAGCACTTGTTCTGTCTCCAATACTGGGTGAGGTTCCTCAGCTCTTACCTCCTTCTAAATTTCCAGGACTGCAAACAAAGCATAGAGATGTCAAGTTTCTCAATGAAATGGTTTCAAGAATTTTTAACAGACACAGAACAGCGTATATTTTACTAACCTCTTTCTAGGAAGCAGCAAAACTATATTTGTTGAAACTTTAAAAGTAACAATAAAACCCCCTAGTCTAAGGCAATTATGCAAAATTTCAGCCAAAATGGTTAAAGTTTGGTGAAATTATAAACATCTGAAAACATGATATTATGCTGGAAAATATTGGTCAAACATAACTTTCATTGTAGCTAGCAACATTGCCTATAATAGTGAATAGAACGAGGAATCCTGTGGCACCTTAAAGACTAACAAATTGGGCATAAGCTTTCATGAGCTGTGGCTCATTTTCTCAGATGCATGATGTGAAAGCTTTAGATGACAGAGATTTATACATATATACAGAGATGGAAGTGTTGCATCAGTACTAATAAGGCTAATTCAGTCAGGGTGCATGTGGCCCACTTCCAGCTGTGGATAAGAAAGTGAGAATACCTAAACGGGAAAATCAGTTATTGTAATGAGCTAGCCATTCCCAGTTCCTATTCAGACCCATTCTGATAGTTTTAAGTTTGCATATGAATTCCAGCTCAGCAGTTTCACACTGCAGTCTGTTTTTGAAGGTTGTTTTTTCTGAAGTATGGCAACTTTCACATCTGTAATTATATGTCCAGGGAGGATAAAGTGCTCTCCTACTGGTTTTTGTATGTATCTGAAGAGGTATCTGAGCCCTATCATCTTTGAAAAATCATGGAAATTAGGAGAGATTCCAGAAGACTGGAAAAAAGCTAAAATACTACCCAATTATAAAAAGGGAAATAAAATCAACTCAGGAAAATATAGACCAATCAGTTTAACTTCATGCCAGGAAAGATAATAGAGCAGGTAATTAAGGAATTCATCTGCAAACATCTGGAAGAAAATAAGGTGAGAGGAAACAGCAAACATGGATTTGTAAAGACCAAATCATGTCAAAGCAATCTGATAGCTTTCTTCGATAGGATAACCAGTCTTGTGGATAAGGGAGAAGTGGTGGATGTGATATACTTAGACTTTAGTAAGGCATTTGATATGTTCTTGCATGACCTTCTTATCAATAAACTGGGCAAATACAATTTAGATGGAGCTACTGTAAGGTGGGTGCATAACGGAGTGGGTAACAGTTCTCAGAGAGTAGTTATTAATGGATTACAGTCATGCTGGAAGGGGGAATCCACCGGGGATTCCACAGGGGTCTGTTTTGAGACCAGTTTTGTTCAATATCTTCATCAACAATTTAGATGATGGCATAGAGAGTACGCTTACTAAGTTTGCAGATGATACCAAGCTGGCAGGGGTTGCAAGTGCTTTGGAGGATAGGGTCAAAATTCAAAATGATCTGGACAAACTGGAGAAATGCTCTGAGGTAAATAAGATGAAGTTTAATAAGGACAAATGCAAAGTACTCCACTTAGGAAGGAACAATCAGTTTCACACTTACAGAATGGGAAGTGATTGTCTAGGAAGGAGTACTGCAGAAAGGAATCAAGGGATCATAATGGACTACAAGCTAAAGATAAGTCAACAGTGTGACACTGTTGCAAAAAAAGCAAACATGAGTCTGGGATGCATTAACAGGAATGTTGGGGGACAAGACACACGAACTCATTCTTCTACTCTATTCTGCACTGATTAGGCCTCAATTGGAGTATTGTGTCCAATTCTGGGCACCATATTTGAAGAAAGATGTGGAGAGATTGGAGGGGGTCCTGAGAAAAACAACAAAAATGATTAAAGGTCCAGAAAACTTGACCTATGAGGAAACACTGAAAGAATTGGGCTTGTTTAGTTTAGAAAAGTGAAGACTGAAAGGGGACATGATAGTGGTTTTCAGGTATCTAAAAGGGTGTCACAAGGAGGAGGGATTAAAATTGTTCTCCTTCGCCTCTGATGATAGGACAAGAAGTAATGGGTTTACATTGCAGCAAGGGAGGTTTAGGTTGGGCATTAGGAAAAACTTCCTAACTGTCAGGGTGGTTAAACACTGGAATAAATTGCCCAGGGAGGTTGTGGACTCTACATCTCTGGAGATATTTAAGAGAAGGTTAGACAAACATCTGTCAGGGATGATATAGGCCATGCTTGGTCCTGCCTTGAGGGCAGGGGACTAGACTTGATGATTTATCGAGGTCCCTTCCAGTTCTAGTATTCTAAATTCTATGTTACTATTCTTAATGTCAGATTTGTGTCCATTTATTCTTTTGCATAAAGACAGTCCTTTTTGTCTAATGTACATGGCAGAGGGGCATTCATAGCACATAATGGCATATATCACATAAACTAATTCAGCTATCGCATCACCTATAATGAAAAGCTGTGCGTATCTGCATATTTTTACGTATATACCTCTCTCTCTCTCTCTCTCTCTCTCTCTCACTCACACACACACACACACACACACACACACACACACACACACACACAGACATATGTAAATATGTGTGTGTGTGAGAGAGATGTATAGATGTATATACATATACACACCACATCATGGGTTTTGGAGCTATGGAATTGCAGTTTTCTGAGGCCAGATCCTATTTCAGTGGAACTGTGTGTAGATAAAGATAAACAAATATGAACATTTTGTACAATCATTTAATTGATTGACAAACCTGTAAAAATGTCAATCTTTTTATAGAAAAATGTCAATTTTTCTCCTTAAAAGTAGAGAATGGGACATTATATTTAAGAAAAAAAAAGTAAAACTTGAAAAACTGTTTGTATAAAAAACCATTATATTATGGGAAAATGCCATCATTTAACCTTTTGACTGACAAGTGAAAGCCAGCTGGATGCATGACTCCTATATCAAAACAAGATTGAATCCAAGTTTGTAGTAGTGTTAGGTAACATACAGGAAGATACTCTGGGTCTAATTCTAGCAGTAGCTCCACTGAAGTCAAGTGAGTTATGCCAGAAGAAAATTTGGCCCTCTGTTCTTGAAACAAACTGTCTGATTTCCTAGAATACTCTTTGCTGTTTAGTTATTTACAGAAAAAAACCCAGTCTCTCTATCTACTTACATTCAGTTAACAGCCCCCGGAGTCTCACTCCTATTTCCTTGTTCACCTTCTTTTGTTGCTTGGATCTTCGGTCCAAACTGAAATATTTAACTCTGAACTAAATTAACAATAACTATTGTATCCCTGAAAACTATATTATCCTATGGTGGGAGTGTGAACTTGTCACCTGAGGGTGAGAAGCCATGATTAGGATTCTTTAACAGCGGCTGAGTGGGTTCAAGAATTGTCATAATGGGTAGGTCAGGTACTTGTTACCATTGAATGTGTGATCATGCAACAAGGCCAAGAAGCATTTAGGCTGGACATTAGGAAAAACTTAACTATGGTTAGGCACTGGAATAAATTGCCTAGAAACAGAAAAAAAGACACAAAAAATCACTTGTTTTGAAATTTTGAAAAAAAATCTATCCAGCTCCAACAATAAAGACCTTATATTTACATATCATCTTCAGCCAGCTGCCAACTAAACTTTTTTACAGACTGATTGTGGAAATCCAAATATGGTGTCTGGAAATCTTTGTATCTACCACTGCATTGCTGTTGCCTGTAAAAGAGGAAACAAAACTACTTCTCAGCCATGCACAATGAAGTGACCCACAACAGTGCTTACAAAATAGCTTAGAACACAATGTGAAAAATAAGAAATTCTAGGGGAAATTTAGCAACTAGCAGACAGAATATAGTTACTAAAATTGAAATTTCCAGGTACCAAGGTTAATACACACATGGTTAAGAAAATTGCCATGGAACCTTAGCTTAACAGCTGAAGATGGCCAGGCACTGAGGAAAGCCAGATGCAGGGACACTTGTGTGTTTGTGAACACTGAGAGCCTGGAAGGAGGGGAGACAGACTTCCCATGCTGCCCCTCCCCCCAGTAGCTCCCATTGGCTGATTTTGGCCAATAGCAGCTGCCTGTTTGCAGGACAGGCAGCATATTAAGTGCCCCTCATCCTCTGGGTTCATAGCATTCAGTTTAAAGCAATAAACATGTCTCCTGCAACACCCCTGAGGATGTACAGGAGCTGGAAGGCAGAGACCCTGTCTAAGGAATCTGCTAGGCTGTTGGCTTGGAGCCAGGAAAGGTCTCCCAGACAGAACCCATCTCTGGCACCCCACCCCCTTTCTCCCTCCCCCAACCTTCTGCCCTGCTTCTGCCCTCTTACCCCATGTAACCCAAACCTTCTGCACCCCTACTTCAGCCGCCTTACACCTTCCCAGACATTGCATCCCCTCGTACACCCCTCCTCAGGTCTCAACCCCCTTTCAGACCTTGCAACTTGATCCGCTATCCCTGGTCACAGTCCAAATCCCTTCCCCCCCCTTTCACATCCCTGCCCCACATCACAACCCCCTCCATACCCCAGTCCGTTGCCCAGGTCATGATCCCCTATTTCACACAAACTCCCTCCGAGATCCCACACCCCAGTCTCTTACCCTAAGCTCCCTTCTGCACCCAACCTCCATCCCAGACCCGTGCACCTCCTCCATTCATATAATGGAAGAGTACGGCCCTCGACCACTTGTCAAATTCTTGGAGTGGCTCCCCCATCAAAAATTATTGCCCACCCCTATGTTAACGTCCTAAGGTAAGAAATAAAAAGATTCTTTTAACATGATTTTTTTTGAGTGTTGCAGATATAAGAAATTTTAACCTGCCCAAAAGAAAATTCATCCCACGTATAGATGGAAAATCTTAGCAGGAACATTGGTGTTGCCTAACTCATTTTGGGCAGCCAAGCCATTCAGCCTGATCCAACAGCCACTGAAGTCAAGACTAAGATACAATAGGAAATCCAGAGATTTTTACTGGATTCCTGCCATTTCCCAAATAATAATAAAGGAAAGGAAATTTCCTTTGTTTTTGCATGTGATACCTTTTAATGTCATTGATAGAGTTGTAAGGGATCAAATTTATCAGAATCAACAAACTGTCAATTTGTTTTCTTGTGGTATAATCTGATGGTGAGCTGTTTTCTAGTTCTTGTTTACTACTGAAACTTCCCATCAGTTATGGTCCTTTTTTAAAACAGGAAATAAGTGTCTTCTAGTATTTATGTGGTTCCCTAATAAAATCAAAACAATGATTTATTTCTTTCCCTATTGAAAATCTTGAACTCAAATACATTTCTCAAATTCAAGTATTACACTTGTCATGCCAATAATCAACTATATATCTTTTACTATCTTATAAGGAATTTTGTTTGATCACAAAGATATGTAGCTAGGGTTGCTCTATACACATAAATCAGATATTTGCAAATATTGATGTTCATGTTCATTAACATATGGATCAAATTTTAGGTCACCCTGGTATAATTGTGGGTAGAATTTGACCCATGGCATACCATATAATATTTATGTTACTTGCATTGCCTTTAGTATTCAAAAAATTACAATAGTCTAAAACATTTGAATCATCATAATTTACATCTTTTAGCGATAAAACATCTTTTTGCTGCATATCAGTGTATATTTTTATCTTAAATTAAATGTACTTGTCCCTGCCTGTTTTAATTTAGAGATGCTGTATAATTAAAATGAAACCAATGCACATGACAACAATGTCTAATTATGATTTAAAAATAAAGAAAAATCTATTTTTGAACAGGTAACATTTCACAAAACAGTTGACCTGTTCCAGAGAAGCATATTTGCTACTACCTTCTGTATTATTAATTTGGTTGTTTAAACTTTTTAAACTGCGTAGGGGTTGTCTTCTCTTTGAGTAGTATATTTAATTTTCTAGGCTGGTTGTAACATAAATGCTTTTGCACTGAAAATATGCCTTGACTGGAAGATGAAATATTATGCTATGTATGTCATTCATTAAAGAATTGTTTGGCTGTTTTCTATATTATAATCAGCTCTTTCAAAATATGAATTTGCAAAAGCGGCTGTGACAAATCTCCAAGGTATTTTTCTGCTTCCCTGGATGTAAACAGAACAGCTTGATAGAATCTGTCTACCATATTTAATAACATCCCAGTAGGAACTGTTTCTCTCTGTGAAAAGTCTGCAGATATAACAGTGAAAGACAACAAAATATGAACACAGTATACACACTATTTCTGCTTTGGTTACTACTTTATTATTCATGTTTATTTATGGTTCCTTTAATACCTATGACTTCCGGAGGCAATAATTTATTTTTGGTCCTTTGAATTGGGACTGCATAATTGGGAGCAGACATCTGATTTTCATTGAAAAAATATGAAGCTTGAATCTTGAGATCTACTTGAACCTTAAAACTCTGAGAGAAGGGAACCCTTTAAAAATGTTGTTGTACCTTGCTTACTGTTTGTGCCTATATATTGTTCCTGAATTCAAGGAGAGTAAGTAAGATGTATTCAAAGAACTCAGCAAATGGTGGATCTATAACTCAACCACTTATTTAAGCTATTTTTGGGGGGTATCACTGAGGTGTTAACCCCTTCATCACATGTCCTTGGAGAAAGGGCTATAATTTCGAGTGCACGCTGCACTATGCAATGCTTAAAAAATATGGAAAGCAGTCAGGATAGCCTAAATCCTGAGCTATCAAGCACAAGGTGCACATAATATCAATATTAAATGTAAAGCATGAAGACGACCATTTGATACTTGGTCCTCTGTGCAGTGGTTTTCAAACTTTTTTTCTCATGACTCAGTTGAAGGATATTGTTGTTGCCCATGGCCCAACATAATTTCACTATAATGTAGGCACCGGGGTGGAGCTGATGATGAGATCTTTGAAATATAGGAGGGAGCTGGCTTTGTGGGGGGGGGGCAGGGCTGGGGCAGAAGGGGCTTACTTTGAGCGGCTCCCAGTCAGTGGTGCAGTGGGGGCTTCCTACCAGTCCTGGCACCACAGACCATGCTGTGCCCCAGAAGCAGCCATCAGCAGGTTTCCAGCCAATGGGAGTGCAGAGCTAGTGCTTGAGGTAGGGGCAATGTGTGGAGCCATGTGTGCTCTTTCCTCCCCAGCAGCTGGGCTTGCTGTTAGTTTGTTCTAGGGCATAGCGCATCCTGCGGTGCTAGGACAAGCAGGTCGCTGTCTTAGCACCCCACTAGTCACCTGATCCCCCTGCAGTAATGAGACCCAGTGCTGGGACGTGACTCATAGTTTAAAAACCACTCCTGTATGTGAACGTGCATTATTTATGTGGAGATAGTTACTACTTTTTAAAAGGCTTTACTTCATTTTGTAATCAGGAAAATTCCCAATAATTGAGATTTGTAGGCTATCTCAAATTAGATGGTGTTGGTAGTCTTTATTTTTATTGCAGTTGTTCTAAGAAATAACATAATATAACAGGTAATGCAGTAGTGAGCTAGTGATGTTGTCTTTCTTTTTATATGCTTTTTTTATGCTGTTTGTGATCTTAATATAAGATTACATCCAAAATATGAATTTCCCCTTCTCTGTAACACATAGATAAATAATACATGATTAAAGCAAACAGGTAAAAATAGAAATAGTAATTTTTAAAAAGTAGAGGTGTGAGAGACAAATTCTGCTGTTAATTATTCTGGTAGGAATCTGACATAACTCCATTAAAGTCAATGGAATTGTAACTCCAATGGAAATCAGTGGAATTACCATGGATATAAGCTAGTGTAATTGACTGGTTTACTACTGTAAAATATTACCCGAAACATTAAATTACAAATTTAAGATCCAGTTGTTTTTCCCTGCCACCAGCTACCATAGGAAATCCCCTCAGGGGACTACACAACACAAAGGAGAAGGATATCATTTTATCCCTACAATTGCTGACTGCAAGAAGTAGCTTTCCTTGCTGATCCTTCCCATCTTCT
Organism: Pelodiscus sinensis; assembly: GCF_049634645.1. Taxonomy (NCBI): domain Eukaryota; kingdom Metazoa; phylum Chordata; order Testudines; family Trionychidae; genus Pelodiscus; species Pelodiscus sinensis. The sequence goes on from NC_134715.1 coordinate 106,726,814, forward strand.
AGTCCTTGTAGGATTTTTGCTTTCTCTTACTCAGCCGTATGAGATGTTTTCTGATCCAGCTTGGTCTGAAACACTTCCCTATGAATTTTCCCCCATTGCTTAGGAAGGGAGCTTCAGATACCTTTTGCAACTTTGTTGTAAAGTAATTCCAAGCTTCCTTCACATTCAGATCTTTAAGTTCTTAGATCCAATTGACTTCATGAAGTACAGTAATTCCTTTTGTTTTTTTAAAGTTCTCTCTTTTGAAATCAAGGACACTCGGGGTACATCTACACAGCAACATTATTTCAAAATAACTAGTGTTATTTCAAAATAACTTGGTCCTCATCTACACAGCTGGTAGTTATTTTGAAATAATGTCAAAATACTGCAAGCTGGAGGACTTCTTACTCTGATTTCTTTAACTCCTAGGAGGTTTGTGGAATCTCCATCACTAGAGATATTTAAGAGCAGGTTAGAAAGACACCTGTCAGGGATGATCTAGACAGTGCTTGCTTGGTTCTACCGTGAGGGCAGGGGACTGGAATCAATGACCTCTTGAGGTCTCTGTCAGTTCTATTGTTCTATGATTCTATGAACTCAGTGTACGAGAAGTAAGGAAAGTCGGAAGAAGAGTACTCTATTTCAAAATAAGCGCTGTGTAGACATTCCCAGTTTCGAAATAAGCTATTTTGAAATAAGCTACATAATTGATGTAGCTCAATTTGCATAGCTTATTTTAAGTTAAGCCCTGCTGTGTAGATACACCCTCATTGCCGATCTATTTTGTTAATCCATTTCTCTCATTTATGCCAATCCTCTTTTTGTGTAGCATTCATGAAGAAGACATATTAATTATAGCAAAAACAGATTCAACATTTTTCGGAATTTGCATATTCTTGGAAGATAAATCCATAGTTATCCATTTTGTCCAACAATTTCCAAAAGAGGTTGTTCTTGTGTAGGCCTATAATATATTTATATTACTGAACAATGGTAAAATATAACTTGTGATATCACTTGAATTACATCAATTTTAATTTTGTGTTTCTGGTAACTGTATAATATTTCTCATATCTTTTTATTCATATTTTAGATTAGCATTTGAAGTGTAATTTATTACTTTAGGTTATTTTATGTGCATACGTGCAAGAATAGTGAAATGTGATAGATTCCAAGTCCAGAAGATATCATAGTTATCATCCAGCCTGACTGACTATAAAACATGGACCATAGAACTTCCCCCAAGAAATTCATAGACCACGTCTTTTAGGAAAAAAATCCACCTTCATTTAAAAATTGCCAGTGGTGGAGAATCCATCACAAAACTTGGGAAATTAGTCCAAAGAATAATTATTCTCACTTTTAAAATGTACATCTTATTTCTAGTCTGATTTTGTGCAGCTTCAACATGAAGCCATTGGATTGTGTTATATCTGTCTCTGCTAGACTGAAGAGCCCATTATTAAATGTTTCTTCCCCATGTAGATACTTGCACACTCACCCCTTAATCTTCTCTTTGTTAAGATAAATAGATTGAGTTCTTACAGTCTATCTCTGAGAGACATGTTTTGTAATCCTTTAATCATTCTCTTGGCTCTTTTCTGAACCCACTCCAATTAATCAACATCCTTCTTGAATTTTGGACTGTGAAACTAGAGGCAGTATTCCAGCAGCAGCCACACCAGTGCCAAATGCAATGGTACCTATCTGCTCATACTCCAAATTCCTCTGTTCATGCATCCTAGGATTACACCCATTCTTTTGCCAGAACATCACACTGGGAGCTCATGTTGAGATGATTAGCTACCACAACTAGATCTTTTTCAGAGTTACTACTTCCCAGGATACAGTGCACCATCCTATAAGCATTGCCCACATTCTTAATTCATAGCTGTATACATTTATATTTAGCCATAATACAACACGTATTATTTACCTGCTCCCAATTTGACGATTAATTCAGAGCAATGATCTGCCTTTTTTATTATTTACTACTACTCTATTTTTTGTATCATCTGCAAATTTTATTAGTGATGATATTTTGTTTTCCTTCATGTCATTGATAATAATATTTAATATCATAAGATCAAGAACTGATCCCTGCGAAACCCCATTGGAAACATACTGCTTGATGACAATTGTCCATTTACAGTTATATGTTGAGAACTATCACTTAGCCAGTTTTAATCTATTTGATGTGTGCCGTGTTAATTTTATATTATTCTATTTTTTTAATCAAAATGTCACGTGGTACCAAGTCAAATTCATTGCAGAAATCTAAGTCTATCGCATCAATACTATTCCTTTTGTCTTGTGTGTGGAGTGTCTCATGATTGAGAGTGCCTGTTTCAGGGCAGACTATCAGGAAACAGGGCAAATCCCACAATCTAATGGTGTGTTCTACAATTAGATTTCACCAAGCCAGTATTAAATATGAACTCCTTGGTCTATACCAGTTCTACTATGGAGTCACAGACTGTCCTTTTAGACTCTCCAGTCTATCTTGACACCCAGACCAACTGGACTTCATGATAAAAGATTGTTTAAAGCAAAAATCACACCACATCAGGTTGCTTTCAGTCGCAAAAAACTGGTCACTTACCCCAGATCAGTTGGTACTCCATATCTTATACCAAAGACAAAGCTGTCAGACAATTCTATAGTAAAGTGTAGGTTTATTAGTTAAGAAAAGAAAATCAGACACATTGAGAGGCTAAAGCAGGTAAAATGTAATAACAGGTGAGTTACAATTTGTAATTCCAAATGGTGGCAGTGATGTAATAACCTTCAGTTTCCCAAAAGTCCTTTCAGGGTATTATGCCTCAGGGGAGGCATAAGGGTCTTGTGCAAAAAAGGTGGGTTTTTTTGTGCAAAAAGGAAACGTCCACACTGCTTGTTTTTGCACAAAAAAAACCTTGCGCAAAAATGGCTCAGAATAGATTATGCAAATGAAGCATGACAAAATGCTAATCAGTGCTTCATTTGCATTGCCTCTTCTGGCAAAAGCCATAGTGTAGACAAAGCCTTAAAGTCCTTAAGTCCTCCATTAGTATTTCACAAGATTTATATGATGGATTATTTAGTTACAGGAGTGTATGCAATATAAAGGTTTGCTGTTACATTATAAAAGGAACAGATAACTGAAAACTATGTAAATAATGTCACATTCATTTTCAAGAAGTTTAAACACCCATTGCACTCTTATGCATCTAACCATTACTTTGATCTATACCAATACACAAGTGAATTGATTTGAATACACTGTTTGACTGCTAGGAACCACAGATTTATCTCATAAAAAAAATCAAGTTAGATTGACAGGATGTGTTTTCCATAAACCTATCTTGATTTGCATTAATTTTATTATCCTCCTTTAATTCCTTATTATTTGAGTCCTGTATCAGCTGTTCCATCATCTTGCCAGAGATCAGTTCCATGCTGACAGGACTATAATTATTCAGGTCATCCAATCTAGGGATGTTAAATTTAAATGAATCAACTAATTGAATAGAACCGCCAGCTCTTGCTACATTTCAAAGGTGGAAGTGCCACAGGGAGCACGGGGTGAGCGGGAGACTCAAGCAGTCCCCCACTGGCACTGTTGCTTCCCGTACATTTCAAAAGCAGGGAGCACAGGGCCACTGAGGGAATACCTGAGTCTGCCACTCACCCCATGCTCTCCATGGCACTTCTGCTTTGAAACGTAGCACGAGTCTCACTCTTGCTACATTTCAAAGGTAGAAGCACTGCCAGTGCCCCACTGTGCCCCAGCCTCCCTCCCCTACCCCACGGAGTAGATGCTTTTAAGCCAACTCCTCCCAGCACCCGCTTGTGCTTCCCTCCTCCCTAGCTGCCCCTCTCTGATAGAGGCAGCAAGGTGGGGGGAGCAACTAGTTGAATCACTAGTCAACTATTGGATACGAATATGCCTATGTCCCTAATCCAATCTACCCTTTTTAGTCTAGTTTCCATTTTGTTTGACCCATGCAAAACACTCAGTGACTTACTCAGTGTTCAGGCATGCATGGTTCATGAATGAGAGCCATCTGGCTAAGACTGAACCCAGACAAGACTGAGGTGATATTTTTGGCTTTTGAGAGGGAGGGGAAGAGAGCAACCATAACTGAGTGTGTCTGCCATTTATTGGTCAGATTCACACTCTAGGTGTCTGGTTGGAGTTCTAGTTGCAGATAACAGTAACAGCCCTGGTTACCTTTTTTATCTTTTTGCATATAGACAACAGCAAATCTTGCAGGTGCCATCCATGCTTTTGTTGCCTTGAGGTCAGACTACATCAGTGTGCCTTACAAAGGACCAAAACCAGATTGAAAGGAAGCTGGTCCTGAGTGTGATAGTTCACTTATGGGGAAGAGAATTAGCCATTAACCTGTGCTTTGTTATATTCTCTTGGTGAAGCTTAAGATGTTGGTATGGACTTACAAGCCCTAAATGGACTAAGATATTGGAGATAATATCAGTCTTGCTTCCCAGTTCAGCAAAATACTTAATCATGTGCTGTGAGTGTACTTGATTTGACTACTAAGATGTGTAAAATTAGGTGCTTGTTGACTCAGGGCTGTTACGTAGGCTTATAGTGTGTATGCCCCAAAATCAACAACAAAAGGCAGATAGAATCTTTTTACTTGGAAATTATTGATTAAATGAAAGAGCAGCATATTATTTTAAAAAATGATGTAGGCCCTGAGGCACTATTTTGAGTGTGCTGGGGTGCTGAAGACATTCATAGTAGTCACTGCCAAAGAAGTTAAGGGATTGTCTGAAAATACAGCCATATGAGAAATTCAGGATGGCCTCCAATAACTGGATATTTGTTTGTCAACATCTTTTATTCCTTGAAGTGATTGCCTCTGGGAAGCAATATTGCCAGTGTAATTTCCTGCAGTGAAAGGAAAGTTATGGACTGTATCCTATAAATACTTTCTCAGGTGAATAATCCCACTGACATCATACATTTTTAAGGTGCAGTTTTAAGCTAGTCACAAAGTAATAAAGTGCTTTGGGATTCTTCAAGATGAAAGGTACCATAAAAATTAGGATGAATATTTTTTATCTATGATTAAATGACCTTGGTTATTGTGATAACACTGCAAGCCACTTACTGCTAAATTATTGCTTAAAGTTTAGCAAATATTGCTAAAAGAAAATATAATTTTACTCACTACCTATTGTAGCAAAAAGGGTATTTCCCAGATGTGAGAGGAAAGGCACTAGAAATGAAAGTTTTAAGTGTATCAACAGAAAAATGTAGCAGAATTAAGCAACATCTAAACATTGTGAGAACCACGACAGAACCCGCCCCACCACCTCACCTTCAGGGTGTCCCCTAACCCGCCTTCCACCAGGACAGCCTGGCTGTGTCTACACTGGCCACTTATTCCGGAAAATCAGCCGCTTTACGGAAAATCAGCTGATCTACTGTAAAATCATCAGTGCTTTTCCGGAAAAACTATGCTGCTCCCGTTCGGGCAAAAGTCCTTTTCCGGAAAACTGTTCCGGAAAAGGGCCAGTGTAGACAGCACAGATTTATTTTCCGCAAAAAAGCCCCGATTGCGAAAATGACGATCGGGGCTTTTTTGCGGAAAAGCGCATCTACATTGGCACGGATGCTTTTCTGGAAAAAGTTCTTTTCCGCAAAAGCATCCTGGCAATGTAGACGTGCTTTTTCCGAAAATACTTATAACGGAAAACTGTTCCGTTTTAAGCATTTTCAGAAAATCATGCCAGTGTAGACGTAGCCCCTGTGTATTGGCTATCCCTCCGCTCCCAGAGAGCCTCCAGATTTAAAGCCATTGCCTTCTCCTTTCTCTGCATCAAAGCCCTTCTGTTTTTAGCTTATATTTTTATAAAAGGTTTTTATAGCATTGTTGTGGTGACCAGGTTTTAATTTTTTTAAATCATTTCTTGACTATGGAGCTGTTTGTAGAGTGCAATCGTGCTCTTCCCTTACTCTGTCAGCAGTCTTGTTAAAATCAGTGATAGTGTTGCCTGAGTAGGGATTTCAGTATTGAGCTCATTTTTATTATTACAGTTATTTAATAATCCCTTCCCTTCCATTTACTCATGCATTTCCAGGGTCGAGACTTTTACAAATGATTTCTGGGCAAAATTTCTTCTGAGTTAATATGGACCAACACTCATGGAGTAAATGAAATAAATTGGCATTAGAGCAACAGAATGTGCAAAAATTCATCAGCTAAGCCACATGCCATTTTTACCATGTGCCCTAACACTATATGAGAGCTAATAAAGTGCCTACTTCTAATGTGCATATTCCAGCCTCACAATAAAAATCGGCCATTGAGATTAAATTTATCAAAAATCAATTGAACAGTCAAATATGTCAGCCACTGGGAGCTGACTTTCAAGTTGAGAAGTAAAAATAGAGTATAATCATTTGGCCATATATCCTACTGTAAAGTTTTAATTTATATTTTTGATTCATTTACATCATATTAATTGCCAGAAAAGTCTTTACTGAAGTCAGAACTAAATAACCTTTGCAAACTATAGGGCTAAGACCTGTCTACACACAAATGATCACTTTAACTATACCATATATCCTCTAGTGTGGACATAGTTATGATGTAGCTATTTCTCTGCAAGAAGGGGAATGAACTATATTAGTATAAGAGCAGGTCTACACTGGTGAAGAAAATGGATGCACGATACTCAACTCCAGCTAAGAGAATTACACCAATTTTCTGTGGCAGCCCCACAGTGGGATGTTGACGGGAGAAACACTTCTGTCGACTTCCCTTACTCCTCACAACAGGAGTAACGCTGCTGATTGGGAGTGCCCATAGTGTTCGATTTACCAGGTCTTTACTAGTGTCACTAAATTGAACCCAGAAGGATCAATCGCAAGAGCGTCAATCCTCTGGTAAGTGGAGTCATGGCCTAAGACATATTTATACTGGTATACTTGGGGTTGTTCCAAGTAAAACTAATTAACATACTGTACTTATATTGGTATAAAACTATGTTTACACCAGGCCTTAGGCTGTGAGAACAAAGAGTGTATTTTTTGTAATTCTTCTGGTTTTTACCTATATCATAAGCAACCTGTATTTGTAGTAATTAACTACATTGATGGACGATTTTGTTAGTCACCATAATAGAGGCTTGAAAATATGGTAGGCACTGTCCAGTTCACTCTGAAGATCTTCAGAGGAAGATGATGATAGATTACTTGGGGTGTCTCAAAGGTTTTAATTCCATTGTAGGGTTCAATGTATCATTGAGAAACACTGACAAAATGATAAGGATCATATCTGCTCTTTATTTGTGGTATAATTTTTAAGAGCATTTCCTTTTCCTGTTTTAATCTCTCTGTGGAGACTTATAGAATCATAGAATAATAGGACTGGAAGGGACCTCGAGAGGACATCGAGTCCAGCCCTCTACCCTCAAGGCAGGACCAAGCTCTGTCTACACCATCCCTGACAGATGTCTATCTAACCTGTTCTTAAATATCTCCAGAGAGGGAGATTCCACCACCTCCCTTGGCAATTTATTCCAATATTTGACCACCCTGACAGTTAGGAATTTTTTCCTAATATCCAATCTAAACCTCCCTTGCTGCACTTTAAGCCCATTACTCCTTGTCCTGTCCTCAGTAACCAAGAGGAACAAATTTTCTCCTTCCTCCTTGTGACACCCTTTTAGATATTTGAAAACCGCTATCATGTCCCCCCTTAATCTTCTTTTTTCCAAACTAAACAAGCCCAGTTCATGAAGCCTGGCTTCATAGGTCATGTTCTCTAAACCTTTAATCATTCTTGTCGCTCTTCTCTGCACCCTTTCCAATTTCTCCACATCTTTCTTGAAATGTGACGCCCAGAACTGGACACAGTACTCCAGCTGAGGCCTAACTAGTGCAAAGTAGAGCGGCAGAATGACTTCACGAGTTTTGCTTACAACACACCTGTTGATACAACCTAGAATCATATTTGCTTTTTTTGCAACAGCATCACACTGTTGACTCATATTCAACTTGTGGTCCACTATGACCCCTAGATCCCTTTCCGCCATGCTCCTTCCTAGACAGTCGCTTCCCATCTTGTATGTATGGAACTGATTGTTCCTTCCTAAGTGGAGCACTTTGCATTTCTCTTTATTAAACCTCATCCTGTTTACCTCTGACCATTTCTCTAACTTGCTAAGGTCATTTTGAATTATGTTCCTATCCTCCAAAGAAGTTGCAACCCCACCCAGTTTGGTATCATCTGCAAACTTATATGTTAAAAAAATCTGTTCATCCATTTAACTTTTGTTCTTTGTATAATAAACAAAGTGTTTTATTATGGAACAAGGGTGCTGGAACTCCATGTGTTGGGGATGCTAAGCTTGAAATGATTTCCATCATATACAGAGTTTACAGTTTTGTTCAACGGCTTTTAGCACTCCAAACATAAAAATTCCAACACCACTGTTATGGGATATCATTGGCTGCCACCACTCTTCACCACTTGGGCACTAGTTTTCCCACAAATCTGTTATTTTGCAAGTACCGAGGTACTATATTAAAAAGGGTTTCCTGAGCACAACTAATTGTGACATATTTATTTATTGTGTATAAATACTGAACAAATTGTCATAAACATGTATTCTTCAGGGTCTGGGTTTTGTGTCTAAAAAAGAAGCATAATTTTTTGAGGGAGAGTGAGTGAAGGCAGACCTATAGGGGAAGAAAGTTCAAGTGGAGTCAGAAATTAGGGTAGTAAGTAATATAACAGAGAAGGAACAGCTAATCCACACCAAGACACAGGGGGGACTTCCACTGAAGTTGCCTCATGGGGAACATCTGTCCTAGAAGGGGAAGAATATTTCCTTTTTAAAAAAAGTCATTTGCCAACAGTCTCAATCTGTCACTATAAGCAAATTAACATATTACCTAATTCAAATTGAACTGCAGGCTTTTTGAGGGCCCACTTTAGGCTGGTCTGTTGGGAAAATCCTCATTTCCCCTACAAGTTTTGGCCCTAGGAAGGCACTGAAGAAATGTGCAGTCATTTCCATTAAATATTTAGTTGTACCATGAATAGAGGCAAATAAACTCAGCCATGGCAAAAGATTATTTTAGTATTTCTGAAGTGTTGATCATATTGCAGATGACATGGAGAAATGATTGTTCCATCCTTAGTAACATGAGAGACTCAACTACTCAAACAAACAAAGGAACAAAGAAAGCCTCTTTGCAGTGGAGTGACGTGAGTTTTGCTGTGGGATGAAGTCAATGTGTGTAGCAAACTGTTCTGTGCTGAACAAAAGAGAAGAGTGAGACTTTGACTGTTATTAGCAAATTGTAACATAAGCAAATCATCGCCCCAAACATATGCTCTTTCTTATCAAGCATTGAGAAGTACTGCGTCATTAAGAGCTGAGTCTTGTAGTCTCTTAATTCAAGTGTACTCCCGGTATTTAAGAGAGAATCTCTTCAGGACGTTAGGATTTAACCCTAAAATGTTCTTTGAATCAGTACCGCGAAAACCAATTAATGTTTCACCACAGTAAGGCATTATAGAAGTCATGCTCCCATACTACACATTATCCCACTGTGTAGACAAATCCTTAGATGTTCATGTCCTAGTTACTGTGTTTGTCTGAATAGCAGAGCACATCTGCAGAATGGTTTTAAACTGTGCAGGTATTATGCAGTTAACACATATTCTGTTACCACTTGAATCAATACTCTTACTATGGTCTGAGTATACTTCTCAAGAGTACCTAATTTCACTGTTGCTCCAAAGTTACCTGTGTTCCACTCAAATTTGGCCAAAGATGGGGTTTTGGGTGTGAGGGGGGGCAGCAGTCATGTGCTCCAGGACTCAGCTTGATTTTCATCCCATTCCCTAGACTATCAGGGTGTAAGGGAAAAGTACTCACATGCCGTGTACTCACCAGCCAGGTGTGAGAGACATGCATGGCATGCAAGTACTTTCCCCTCACTTCCTGATAGTCCGGGGAATGGGATGAAAAGCAAGCTGCTTACTGGAGTACACAGCTGCTGCTCCTCCTACCCTCTCAAAACTCCACCCTTGAATTTGATGTCCCCTTATTTTTATGCTTGAAAATGGCTTATGGAACAGAAGCTATAGAATGAGTTATTTACACTCAAGGAATTAATCCCGCAACAGTTTAAAATTCCCACATGAAGCTATTTTTGCACTCATTTCATCCTACATGTGGGCCACTCTCTAGTAGTTTGAAATCATGAGCACAACAGGTTCCTGAAGCTGTTTATCCACTGTTTTTTTTAAACTGCTTCTCACTGTTCTTTACATATATCAGTTCCAAAAGTTGCAAATTGTTGTGACAAATATACATAGAAAAGGTAGCCTAATGATTATATGAAAGATGGAAAATAGCCCACAGTTGTAGGGAAAGGGTCATTTCCTCATCAGTGCAGATTTGCTACAGAACATACAATACACACTTGCTATTGTGCACATTTATTTCTGTATAATTGAGTAAGATTTTATGGGGAACAGTGTGCAATATATGTTCTGACTGAAGCATGGAAACTTGATACATTCCTTGCTCTCTGCTGAAAATGGTTTGATACGATTTTGTCAGAAATCTGCTTTGTTTTGTTGGTGCACTGGTTTTTTAACTTAATAAACTTTCATATTTAAAATAAACAGAACGTTTTAAAACCATGGAATATTTATTCCAATTATTTTAATGCAGTTCTTGCATACTGTTTGTGACTTTCTCTACAGTTATTTTCAATTAATATTTTAAGAAGTAAAAGAATGAAAGAAAAAGAAAAAACACTTCGCAGTACAAAAGGAAATCAAAGCTAACTGCCAACAACTTTGTGGGTGGGGAAAAAAGAATTATGGTTATTATTAAACATATATGTGACTGACAACTGATGTTATCCACTGGTGAGATATTGTTCATATAAAATTTCCAGAAAATCATACTGGTTATCAATCCACATATGCTCAGTACTGACTTTTGAATCTGAGAATTTCTTGTGATCTTCCATATTCTCTAAACTGCTTACCTCTCACAAATTCTCTATACATGGTCCTCACTGTAAAGTACCCTTTGATGCAGCTATGGACATATGTTTCTCTGCTACTGTTTGTAAATTGACTGTGGATCCAGTTTAGATGCTGGATTGACAATCCTGGAACATGAAGTTGTCTGTCCATAGAATAGGCAAACTTTCTCTCCCACGCTGTCTACCAATAATCCCAGTCCTGACCTGAAAAGATGTCTTTTGAGGTTGAAGTGGTCATCATATGATGTCCTTGAGCTCTTTTGCATCTACCAATTGGAAAGTTTAGAGCAAGTGATGGTGATACTCACATTTGTCTGCTATGAAATGAACTGAGACCAGAAACAAAGGCTCATGAGCAGCTGATAAAGATAGGTTGATACTGACTTGATATGGATGTAAACAAAAGTGTTAGAAGTGAAAGTCTCCAGCTTATGTTCACAATCCTCTGGCTCATTACCCCTTAACTTGTTGTTATATATTTGTAAGGGTGTGCACTGGTGAGAGAGATCTCTCTTTTCATTCAGAGTAATACTGTATCAGGAGGGTATCTTCCTGCACGAAGGCTATAAATGGTGAGGGCTCATTTTGAGCACAGTTAAGGATCTTTTATCCATGGTCCTCCAGCTTCCAGAACATATCCGCATGGCTTCATGTGGAGACTGTTTGGAGATCGAGTTCTAGAACATGTTTGCTCCAGTGAATCTGGCAGAAAGGATCTTGTTGCTTGATTGTCTATTCTCATGGTAACTAATTGAATGTTTATATTGCTTTTTGTCCTAAAGGATCCCAAACATAATGACCAGATCCTTAAATTGGGTAAATTTGCATAGCTCCATTGATTTCAATGAAACAGTGTCAGTTTACACCAGATGATGATCTGACCCAGTGTAGTGAAAGATGAAATGTGCATAGGGGTCACTTAACCCACCACTGAAATTCAATAGTCTTTCCATTCTTTCAGTAGTGTCTAGAAGTTCTTCACATCATTTCCTGTGGCAACCAAGTATTGATTCAGAGGTCTCCCATCTATATTCTGATCAGCCCAACTCCAGTTAGCTTGTGACAGGCTCACAGCACCAGAGAGTGTATGGTTACTATCACTTTGGCTTAATGTCACTATGCTTGTTCATGCACATAATTTTTCTGTAATGTAATCTTCAATATACTGCTGAAGTCAACAAAAGTCAGAGAGTAGATGTCTGTTTCATCTAGTAAAAGTGGGTTATTCGCCTGTCTTTTGTTTATCCCTTTTTGTTGGGCTGTCATTTGAATTTTATGTATGTGTCCTTATTTCTTTAGACCATTTATCTGGGTATCATTTTCTATGTTGTTGTGGTACTATGTGCTGGCAAGGATTGCATATGCTCCTCTAAAATGCCTGTCCTGCACAATCTCCATCATTTTTATGGTCTTGCATTTTGTCACTTTTTTTCTTGCACTTGGTTGTGGTTTGTTATGTTTTGACAGTAGAATGTCATAAAAGCCATGGATAACTTCTTTGGCTTGTCGTTGAAACTTTCTTCTGTGCAATTACTGAACCAAGTCAGCTAAATAATTAATACGGACAGCGTTCACAGACCAACCTGTAACTATGATTATATTAAGGCAACACATTTGTTTGTTATATTAGCACTCTGTTGAAAGTACACATATTTGTGCCTTTTACTGAACCCAAAGCTGAAATTTGAGATGTTAGGTCTTCACTAGGGAATGAAGGCTCTTTGTCACAGACAGGTTTTTCCAATCATGTAAAATTAATAATTGACCATATGTTTCTTAAAAAATGAAAAGTGGGCAAACGATTAGATCATAATGCTTCCCGGAACTCTTCCAGATTATAAATCTAAATCCATCTTCAATTAGAAGTCTTGAATTCTGTGTTGGGTCTGTTGTGAGCTTCCAGTAACTTAGGTCTGCTGTTCAACCCCCAAGCCGTGTGAGATGTTATATTATCTTTTTATGATTGGTAAGCCAATAAAAAAACACTGCAAACTTATATAGGTCTATTATAATACCTTTTATATGGGTCATTTAAAAGCACTCTAAGGCTTGAAGGTGGTGCAGAATGCAGTGGCATACTTTCTGAGCGGAGATGATTGGAAGATAGCTAACATGACACCAATATTTAAAAAGGTCTCTAGAGGTGATAGTGACAATTACAGGCCAATAAGTCTAATGTCAGTACCGGGCAAATTAGTTGAAACTATAGTAAAGAATACAATTGTCAGACACATGGGTGAATATAATTTGTTGGGGGAAAGTCAACATGGTTTCTGTAAAGGGAAATCATGCCTTATTAATCTGCTAGAGTTCTATGAGGGGGGTCAACAAACATGTGGACAAGGGGGATCCAGTGGATGTAGTATACTTAGATTTCCAGAAAGCCTTTGACAAAGTCCTTCAACAAAGGCTCTTAAGTAAAGATAAGAGGGAAGGTCCTTTCTTGAATTGATAACTGGTTAAAAGACAGGAAACAGAGGGTAGGAATAAATGGTAAGTTTTCTGAGTGGAGAGAGGTAACTAGAGGGGTCCCCCAAGGGTCTGTCCTAGGACCCATCCTATTCAACTTATTTATAAATGATCTAGAGAAAGGAATAAACAGTAAAGTGGCAAAATTTGCAAATGATACCAAACTGCTCAAGATAGTTAAGACCAAAGCAGACTATGAAGAGCTTCAAAAAAATCACACCAAACTAAGTGATTTGGCAACAAAATGGGAAATTAAATTTAATGTTTCAAGCGGAGTGCCCCAAGGTTTGGTTCTAGGACCGGTTTTGTTCAGTATCTTGATGAATGACCTGGATGAGGGGATGGATTGCACCCTTAGCAAGTTTGCGGATGACACTAAGCTAGGGGGAGATACACTTGAGGGCAGAGATAGGGTCCAGAGTGACTTAGACAAATTGGAGGATTGGGCCACAAGAAATCTGATTAGGTTCAACAAGGACAAGTGCAGAGTCCTGCACTTGGGACGAAAGAATCCCAAGCATTGTTACAAGCTGGGGACCAACCAGCTAAGTAGTAGTTCTGCAGAAAAGGCCCTGGGGATTACAGTGGATGAGAAGCTGGATGTGAGTCAACAGTGTGCCCTTGTAGCCAAGAAGGCTAATGGCATATTAGGTTGCATTAGGAGGAGCATTGCCAGCAGATCCAGAGATGTTGTTATTCCCCTTTATTTGGCTCTTGTGAGGCCACATCTGGAGTATTGTATCCAGTTCTGGGCCCCCAATTACAGGAAGGATGTGGACTCATTGGAGAGGGTCCAGTGGAGGGCAACCAAAATGATTAGGGGGTTGGAGCATATGATTTAGGAGGAGAGGCTGAGAGAGTTGCAGAAGCAAAGAGTGAGGGGGGATTTGATAGCAGCCTTCAACTTTCTGAAGGGAGGTTCCAAAGAGGCTGGAGAGAGGCTGTTCTCAGTAGTGATGGAAGGCAGAACAAGGAACAATGGCCTCAAGTTGCGGTGGGAGAGGTCTAGGTTGGAAATTAGGAAAAACTATTTCACTAGGAGAGTGGTGAAGCACTGGAATGGGTTACCTAGGGAAGTAGTGGAATCTCCATCCCTAGATATTTTTAAGTCTCGGCTTGACAAAGCCCTGGCAGGGTTGATTAAGTTGGGATTGGTCCTGCCTAGGGCAGGGGGTTGGACTTGATGACTTTCTGAGCTCTCTTCCAGCTCTATGGTTCTATGATTCTATGAAAATCTCAAATTCAGCTGTATACTTAAGTACGGTTAAAAAAATACACTTACAGGCATCTTGTGCATATTTGAAAATAGGCATAAAAATAAATATATCATTATACTGTATGGTATTCATAGAAACATAGTACTGGCAGAGACCTTGAGAGGTCATCAGTCCAATTCCCTCACTGAGGCAGGACCCAAGTACACTTAGACCGCCCCGACAGACGTTTGTCTAACCTATTTTTTAAAGCACCACAGGCTAGGGTTCTACAACCTCGGTTGGAAGCCTATTCCAATACTTATCCTTATAGTTAGAACAGTTTTCCTAATATCTGACCTAAATTTCCCTTGCTGCAGATTAAGCTGTTTAGTTGTTGTCCTGTATGATGGGAGGTATACCCCACACTGGAATTGAAGGGGTCAAGGAACAATTCTGGGCGCAGGCTCTCCCTACTGCAGAGCATGCTTCGGCTGGAGGTGGAGCTTAAAAGGGAGCCAAACACCCCAGCAGGAGCCTTACAAGGCAGTGAAAGAGAGATGTTCCCTGACACCTTGTGAAGAAAGATGCTACAAAAAACTTTCACTTAGTGAAAGAAACTGCATCCGAATTTTCAGTAATATTCCTTTTCTTTGCCATTTTGTCAAACTGTAAGACTGTTGGGCTGTGTCTACACTGGCAAGTTATTCCGGAAAATCAGCCGCTTTTCCAGAAAACCTTGCCAGCTGTCTACACTGGCCGCTTGAATTTCTGGAAAAGCACTGACGATCTAATGTAAAATCATCAGTGCTTTTCCGGAAAAACTACGCTGCTCCCGTTCGGGCAAAGTCTTTTTCTGGAAAACTGTTCTGGAAAACGGCCAGTGTAGACAGCACAATAGTGTTTTCTGCAAAAAAGCCCCAATCGCGAAAATGACGATCGGGGCTTTTTTGCGGAAAAGCGTGTCTAGATTAGCCACGGACGCTTTTCCGGAAAAAGTGCTTTTCTGGAAAAGCATCCTGCCAATCTAGATGTGCTTTTCCGGAAATACTTTTAACGGAAAATCACATGTAAGCTGTGATTGCTCTGGATGGATTGGCCACCAGGGCACCTGTGCTCTTTTCCTCTTCTTGCGAAAGAACTCCCTCTTCCCCGTCCACACACACTTTTTTCTGAAAAAGCTCTTTCAGAAAAAGGCTTCTTCCTCATAGAAAGAGGTTTACCAATATCGGAAAAAACCCTCAGTTCTTTCAATTTTTTTTTTAAAGAACACAATTGCAGAGAGCTGTGTTTCCGAAAAAACTCTGTAGTGTAGACATACCCTGAGAGTTGAAAAGTGGAGACTATGACTTATTGGTCAAGGAGACAGGAATTAGGACCCAAGGGTAGAGCAGGCTGTGACCCAGGTAGGAAAGGAAGCTGGGACTGGTAGCCCTGGAAGAAGGAAAACTTGAACTGGTTGGCCAAGGAGGCTATGTCTGAGATCTGTGGAGAGAAGACTGGCACTGAGGAACATGTATATGTGGAGAAAACAGGGAGCCAGTTGTCTGAGTGGAGGAAAATATTGAGATCAGATGAAGAGCTGAGAAAGAGGGGGCACATTAGGACTGATTGGACAGGGAACTGGTGGGCGGAACATGAGAAGGGGGCATGAGAGAGAAGTCTGTCAAGCAGATATTTAAATCCCCCGCGGATTTCCCTACGACGACTGGTGAAATTTACATGCCCCTTCCGGAAAAGGGGCCAGTGTAGACGTAGCCACAGTGTATAGAATGAAGGAGAACTGGGAATGGCTGGACAAAGAGACTGGGACATGGTGCAGCAGGGATGAGACTGAGATTGGATGAGGCTGTTGAGAGACCTGGCCAATAGGGGACAGGGAGAGAGACACAGTTGGGGTAAGGCACCTAGGAAGGGGAAACTGGAACTGGCTGGATAAGGAGACTGGAGAAAAGGAGTGAAGGGGACAGATACTACCTGGGAAGGGAGATTAGGACTTTTGGGTGAACCAACTGCTTGTGTAAATATGCCATATAATGGAACTGCTGTTTTTCCAGTTTGCTTTATTAAAAGAGGAAATTACACACAAGGACCTACATTAAAATAACATTAACCAAGTTGCAAAATCAAGCACTTGAAACTTAGGAAATAAAATTAACGTTGTCTCTGCAACTTTTATTCCTTCCCTTTGTGTGTATGCATTATGATATAGTCTTTAATTACAAGATCACCTACTTTTTTCCCACAGAACTCCTGCCTCACTCAGTGCACAGCATGGATGCTGCTCAATTGTTTGTATTGACACTCCCTCAGTATCCCAATTCTAGGTGCTCCATTCCAAGTGGAGAAAGCTTGGTTAGGATTTTTGTTTAATTTGGGCATTTCATTTTGGGTAGTTTTGGTTTTACAGATGTATAATTAGTGTGTGAGTGTGCATGTGTGCTGTGTTTAAATACAGACACCATACTGCAACAAAGTTCTCACGCTCCTTCACAGCATGGGGCACATCTTTACAGAGAGATAACCATGGGGACACCTCCCTTCCCATTCATGATTGTGGGAACCCTAACACTTCCATACACAGCTGCATGACATCCCTGTGGCAATCATAGCTATTGCTTATGTGGAAAAGTAATAACAGGAAAGTATTCAATATATTTTTATCTTTCTTTAATGTGTTGCAGCAGCTGGAAACAAGGAGGAAAGCTAGCACTATGTGACCAGGCCACTTTGGGAACCACTTATCAAACTATTTTAAATGGCATTTAAAATATTTTCACAATATTCATGCATTGCACAAGGAATATGAATATACATGTATTGCAATCACTAGAAATTCTGGCTTTTCATATCAGGCAGTAAGTGCACAGGATGATTAACAAGAAACTTAATTTGTCCTAATTAGCCTTAAGGGAGCAACAAATTAACTTGATGGATACATGTTTCATTTCAAAATATACTGTACTGAAGAACATAGGAAATTGTTACTTAAAACTTCAGAAAAGTTTTCTTCTGTTTCACTGGACTTTAGTTTCTCTAATTACATTTGAATACTATAGAAAAATAATCCATACTTTTGATATATGGGTGGTTTTTTGGTATGGTATTGTTCAAATTATACATCAACTTGTTAGCTCTATTTAGGGACTTCAGTATAGAATTATAAGTTACATTGAAAACATCAGTGTTAAGGCATTTGTAGCCATATTAAAGTTCAATATCTTAGCAAAAACTTTTAATAAACTTTTATATATTTTCTCTATTTACTTATCTGCTGTACTGTTATATTATAATAAAGAGAGATTTATTGAACCCTCAGATTTTTCTGGCACAATTCAGTTGTCTGAGACAATTTAGGTATATATGATACTTTTGAAACTAATGTAGAAATACCTAAACTACTTTCACAAAAGTGCACATACTTTTTAATTCCCAATTCCCACTCCCAAATATATAAATAGGGCCAATTCCTTAGTTCTTATGTAAGCAAAACTCCAAAGGAAGTCAATTTTAAAAAATTACCTTCAAAACATACAGAACAAGACAGAAAGACATGAACTCAGTGGTCTGTCTGAGCTAGGAGTTAGAGTTGTAGTCTGGGCTCTGATACTGACTTCTCTATTGGCTTAGACTAAGTCACTTAAACTTTTTGTCTTAAGTTTATATGAGATGGGAAACAATCTGCCTTCTCACCCTTCCCCCACATAATGGAGTTAATCTTTACTTAATATTGCACAGGGATTTGCAAAACATATTTCAGATGAAAAACATAATATACTGTAAACTCAAAATATTAATTGTCATTCTAAAAATACAGTATTGATCTGTTTATAAAGTACTAATCCCTATGTTTTGCTATTTTAAGTTGCTGATGGCAGCCAACCTGTCTGCAAAAATGGAGCAAGAAAACATCAGTTGCACATAACACATTTCCCTTGGATGTCTGTTTCTGCTACTACTTAGTGCAACTGAAAAACATTCTGAACTCATAATTAGTATTAATATTATTAGTATTACTATTAGCAGCTAAGTCCCGCTGCTCTTATTCAAAACTGCCATGGATTTCACTGATGTGAATTCTTTGAGAGCTGTTTCCAAGGTTTGCAGGGTTTGTCCCTTGAAGTCTAGGAGTTGGGGTTTAAAAAACATATGCAGGCTGGTCTATTGGTCAAATCTACCTTTGTACATGGTTCATCTCCTAGTCAGGGAATATCTATATTGCAACAAAAACCCTGCAGCACTGAGTCTCAGAGACTAGGTCAGCTGATTTGAGCTATGGCTGTGAGGTTAAAAATTGCAGAGTAAACCTTTGCGTTAGGGCTGGAGCCTGAACTCTTAAGATTCCCCCCTCAACATGGGGTTCTTAGAGCCTGAGCTCCAGCCAAACCTTAGGTATCATTCTTCAATACAATTGTATAGCCCTACAGCTCAAGTCCCACAAGCCAAAGTCTGCTGACCTGGGCCAACCACCACTCAGTTGGTTGGCCAACCACTGGGCCAACCAGCCATCTCAGCACAGGCTGAACACCTGTGCCTTTTTATCAGCCATTTTAGATCATATAGGCAACTATTTGCATTTGAATTGAAAAAGTGATCTTTGGTGGGCTCTGTGTTCTTAGCCTGTGGATTTATATATAGTATTGAGCTGTCATGCTCTTTTTCAATCACGGGATTTTGGTTTTCTTTCAATAGCTCTCACTCCATTCAACAAACTATGTTAGTTATATATAATTATATAGATAATTTTATATATTTTTTATCATGTTTGTTATAACCTAGAGTATTTGTTGATTTTTCGTTTTGTGTTTTTCTCACAGCCATTGGAAGGACCCTAATTCCTCGTTATTTTAGTACTGTCTTTGAAGGAGGTGTAACAGACCTGTATTACGTTCTCAAGCACTCAAAAGAGTCATACCACAACTCATCTATCACAGTGGACTGTGATCAATGCACCATGGTCACCCAGCATGGAAAACCCATGTTTACCAAGGTAACAGGAAAGACTCAGTGAAACATATTGTGGTGCTTTTGTTTTGTTTTCATGGAGTATTGATGGATAATTATTACTGTGTTTTTCTGAAAGGATGTGTTGATTTCAGTACCTCAAACACTATCATCTCTTTAGATTTTGCATTATTATTATTATTATTATTATTTGTTACATGACTGGAAAGCGTTGTGGGCACCTTTTACAAACTTCCTAGAAGTTTTGCAAGAGAAGGAACATACAACTAAGCCATCAAAGACACCTAATTTATAGAAACAGTTTCAGCTGCCTCTGTACTTTTCTCTCATCCTTCATTTTAAAATAACAGATTATCTTCTTTTATTCTCATTGTATGAACCTGTACAATCTCAGATGGCTAAATCCCTCTCTTTGAATGGAGAAAAGCACAAGACGGATGGGACTGAAGAAATGTATCTGAGCCTTTAGAGAACATGTTCTATGTTCCTTGTTGGCATGTGGGACTGATGAGGTTCTAGTGTAGCCAGAGAGTATGGAGGTGCTGGCGCTATGATGGCTGAGCATTTGTAGGGTAATCATGACATAGTCTGACCATGTAGAACTTGTTCCATCAGATCACACTGACTTTCTGACTACCATGTTCACATATCTCATTCACAATATTTTCATGACATTGAGATTGAATTAGGGGTAAGGCTGGCCAGAAAACAAGAATTTTGTTTTGTGAACATTTTTGAGGTTTCAGCATTTGGATCCATTCCCTGGAATTGAAATCAAGTTATCTTGAATTCTTTTGCCAAAACAAAACAAAAACACAATGGGGGGTGAGGGATAAAGTAGCCTGGAGATTAGGACACTCATTTGGCATGAGGGAGAACCACATTCATGTCCCTTCTTCAACTCAGGATCTTGAACCAGCATCTCATACATACCGGGTGAGTGCTCAAACCACCAGGCTATTGGCTCTTCTGAGATCTTTTTCTTCTTCTTGTGTTTTGACCACAGATTCCATCCTGACCTGGAGAAAGTTTGGTCAAAACCAATTAATTTCCACAAATTGGCATTTTCTGACAAAAGAAAAACATTAATAAATGCTTTATTGAAATGTTCTCAACCAACTCAAGCATATGGCCAATGTATTGTATCATAAATCCACTCTCCACTCCCCTTCCCAAAAGAGACAGAAGCATGCCAAGTAAACCGCTGCTTTTAGATGATCTCTCCTTGCCACCTGGCCAATGAAGAACTTTCATATTACAGCCATGGCTAGATGTGTGGCCATAGGCAGTGGAAGGGAAGCTCTGGTGTAGCTATTTGTCCTTTCTGCATGGCACTGTACTAACATGTGTGCTATTTTCATGATTTTTCTCCTCTTTGTGATGCATTTGGCCAAAGGCAGAACATAGGTCAGTTGATTTAGTGGAAACTTACACAGAGAAGCAGTTTTACTAACTCCTGCCTTTGGAGTTTCTAGCATTCAATAAATACTTTTGCTGATTTAACATATTTGTTTTGCATTGTTAGCACACTGTACTACAGCATGGTTCCTACAGAGGGGAAAGTACTGCCTCCTAATAAAAAAAGTAAAAGGTGGAATACTACTAAGGTCTGTTATCTTAATGGGTTGAACATCCCATCTACTTAGAGATGAACTTTGGCAGTTTGATTTCAGTCTTGCAAAGATTTACACATGTGTTTAACTTCAGTTTAAGAGAATACTCTCATGTGTACAGTTAAATGTATAAGGCTTCACAGGATTGGGGTCTTAGTGACACCATTCTCACTCCAATAGTTAATGTTCTGTTGAGATTCTAATGTACTTCTCTATACTTCAATAGAAAGTTCTCTCAGGAATACAACATGGCTAAAATGGCTTTATTATGTTTGAACAATTAAAATGTCATTTTCTTAATAAAATACCTCAAGCAGAACAATTTAGAAAAGAGGAACATTGTTTGTCTTATTGAAAAACAAGTTAGAACCAAATTCTGCCCTCAAATGTGTGGGTACAGCCAACAATGAAGTCAATAGAAGCCCAGACATGTACCCAATGGCAGAACTGTGACCGGCTGTCATGGGACCAGGGACAAAATTCGAACCTCATGTGTACCTCTCTGTTACATTTAATTCACCCACTTTAACCCATGTCAAAATTTTCTCAAGTAAGATTTTTTCTTCCTTTAGTAACTCCATTATTTAATGCACCAAGCATGCTGCGGTTGTTTCTCACCCACTTTTGATCTGATGAACAGTCTGTAAGCTAACAAGTCTCTAAGCAGTTTTAAATCAATAGTATGGAACAATAAGCCACAAGCTATAAATTTTTACATTTTCCTGGTTAGGTTAATTTATTAGATTGTGCTGAGTAAATTTGAGATTAGACATGTTTATTTTTTTTCTTTTTTAGACAAGGTTCTTGAGCATATAACTGATTTTAAGCACAAGTAGTCAAAACCGACTTCAGTGGTGGTGTTCACCTGCTTAAAGACACACAAGTGCTTAAGTATCTTACTGAACTAAGAGGTCAATAAATGTCATATTTTTAATAAAATCCAAAGGAAGTAAATGAACAGAAATATTTTAATAAGGTTTAGGATGTGAATTAAAAGTAATAAAAGAATGGAAATTCATGTTCAGGATTAAGAGTACCAGTTAACAGTTTTGCCACTGACTTGCGTGATAGCAAAATCACATTCTAAATATGCAGGCTACCATGTTAGTTCCCAGTGGTGGTTGGATTTACGATTTTTTACCCCTTCACACGGTGGAAATCATGAAGCAGTGTGCTGGTAGAATTAACCCAGACGCTAATAATTTACTTATACTGAAACATTATATGGAAGTTGAGCTATATTTTTAGTGCTAGTGATTTTTGTATTTCCCAATAGCCTAACATAAATGAACTTCGAAGTGATCGGAGCTACTAAAAATGGTAATAGCCTACACGCACATATTGTTATAAGAATATACCTTTTTCTCTGCCATTGACAGTGACTCATTCTTCCATACTTTACAATATAACACTAAAGCTCACTTTGTCTTTTTTAACTCTGAGAAAATTTTATGTATGCATGTAAGTTTCAAAATGTTTTTCAAGTAAAGGAACAGGTTTCAGAAATGATCTATCAAGAAGGGCAGAAAAGGGGGAAAAAACGTATTTTAGAAAAACTGCGTCCTATCCAAAAAAAGAGCAATATTGAGGTTACTTTTAATGAGTACAGCTTGCTGAATAGCCTACAATTTATCAATGCAAGCAAGGGGTTAAAAAGCTATTGGTTAGTTTGAGAAATGTTCTTTTTTAGTTTTCTTTTTCCTGGCCTAGTCTAGCACTACCACGTGATATAGTGAATGCCTGCCAGCCTCTTTCTTGTTGATCCTCCGGAGACCATCTGTGCTAGGGGCATTGATTAGAGTGTGTCTGCTGGGATTACATCTTTTCTGTTGCCATGCCAACTAATCAGCTGATTTTGGTTACCACAGAAACAAAATGTCAGAGCTCACAGTAAGGTAACATGAATTCAGCACAACAGAAAATGTTTTCTTAATTGGAGACCCTTTTGATTTGGATTCTAGGCGAAATGCACCTTTTCTTAAAAAAAAAAAAGACGAACTTCAAATAAGAACTACATTAATTGTATTGATTAGGAGTAATACATACAATTCTTCTGTACATGGGAAAATTAAATTCCTTTATACAATGTGTAAAATTTTACCACTGATATGAGCTATGTTTTCCAGCTCTTTTGTGACCATTTGTTAACACATATGCATAAAATAAAGTCTATTAAGGGCTGTGTTTCCTAATATTTCATAGAAGACATATTTGTGAACCTATGGGATAGTATTATAAGAAATTATTATAAATCTAGAGTAATTTAATATTGGACAATAACCAGGATCATTGGCCTAAGTACAATTTTATTGATAGGCTCAGCTACCTCACATTGGTGTATTAGGGTTGTGTGTGTGAAATTTTTAATCTTACTATGAAAATAATGAGGACATTGGAGAGTCAAGTGAGGGAATAAATCCTGCATAGAGGCCATCAGCTATACAAAAAGGAATGCATGACTGAGGTACAGTGAATATGAGAACCCAGGAAACTATTAACAAATCTTTCTTTCCTAGGCCTACAATATTGTGCCTGCACAGTATGCCTGGTAGCCTAGCCTAAGTAGTTTTGAATCGGATGCTAAAGCAGGTCAAATTGTTAGGAGACACCATTATCGCGTCAAATGAGCAGTTAATCAGAAAAAAAGTCACAAACTAAATAAATCTGGGTTTGATGACCACACCAAAGTGCAAACTGAGTAACTAGTAATTAGCATATTTTTATTTAATTTAGCTATTATTTGATTAAAGTTTCAATAAGCATCTATTTTAAATGGCAGACTAGGTTATCTAATTGTCTGTGCACAGTACTGTAAGAACATTTCACTAATTACTGGCTCTCTCCTTTCATTATTTCTTTCACTGCAGGTTCCCTCAGTGATACTAACTCCTAACAGGAGCTTTGAGACTAAATTCATAACCACTGTCTTTAAAAGAATTTCCAGTGCAGATAATGTGTACAATGCTTCAGGGATCTACTAGCCAGGGCACCCTACATGGAGTGCGTTTGGCACCCTCAAAAAGACTGACTGCATGACAGCCACATGATACTCAGATTCAACACCACTCACAGATAAAGCTGTGGGCGGCTCTATGGCCATCAGCCACTTTCCCTCCCTTTACTTGCAGTACCCAACTGCATTTATCCATCTTTCTACCTGCCCACCCACCCCTTTGCTTTTCTAATACAGCATCCTTCACAGTACAATATGAATTATTAGGCTGTGGGAGCAGCTCACATGTACAAGCATTGGCATACAGGTCTCTCCTCTGCCCCCTCAACACTCAGCTTCAGTATTACATGGGAGTCAGCTCCATGGAACTACTGGAATAAACTCAGGGAGACCTCTATGTAGCTTTCTGGTTAGTGGCAAATCTGTGTAATAGGCAGCTGATGAAACAGAATGGAAATTAGAGAAGAAAATGAGATTAAATATAAAAAGTGGGTGTATATGTGGGGAGGAAGCACTTGGAAAAAGACAGCAAGGAAAAAAAAAGAACAGAAAAATGAGTATTAACAGCAAACATGCTGGGGCATTGTGCACTGCTGGTGGATGCAAATGGACCATTTATACATTAATCCATTAGTAGGGAGGATCAAACTTTAAAAGGTTGCGAACGACTAGTTCAGCAGCTTGACATCAAGTATGCACAACAGTCACCTGTGTTGAAAGGTTTAGTGTCATTAATTAGCTGTGGTGATTCAAAAGGGAAACAGAAATGTGCCATAAATAAGATTTAGTGCGCACAACAGTATAAAATCTAGAGTATAAGAAGTTATTGTCTCCACTATGAGCCCTACCAACTTACTTACCCTAATTCTATTTCTAGGGAAACAATTAACCCAGTGACAATGAACACTGAAATGCCGATGATATTTTGATGTTTAGTTTAAATGAATGAGAATACTGTAATTCTGCACAGATTTCCTGGAAGATTTTATTTCATGTGTTTTATTAATCTTAGGTATGCACAGAAGGGCGTCTTATCTTGGAATTTACCTTTGATGATCTTATGAGAATAAAAACATGGCACTTTACCATTAGACAGTACAGAGAATTAGTCCCACGCAGCATTCTAGCCATGCATGTAAGTAATCCTTTTTTCATTTGACCTAATGCAAAGAGATGAGATTATGTTTTTAAAGGACTTCAGCAAATTTCACAGCTCACACAATTAACTATAAATATTTTGTTCAGACTGCAAGTGCATTAATTTATACGCGTATCTTGCATCATTCACCCCTGTTTTTCAGTGTTTCATAGTAAAGCTATATTGTAACTATATTTCACAGTTATTTTTCACTTCACTCTAATACAAATCCAATTTTATCATCATGGGTTGCATGACAAAAGATTTAGGGCCAATGTCTGCTTTCATTTATATTGATTCAACTCTACTGAAGTCAGTGGACTTTCCTCACTTTAGTTGAGAGAAGAATTTGGCCCTTAAATATGTATGCTGATTTTTATACTTTCAGGAAATATTAAATTCAGACATACCTCTCCCGGCAGAGATAGACCCAAACCAAAGCTTTGGAACCTGATTCCGGAACTTATTGTCACATTCAAATTCTTTTTTCTGTAATGACATGAACCAGGACCCCAAAGTACCTTTGTATTGTGGAGGATTGGATAGTCAAATCAAGATTTGAGTTTTATAGCTCAGTTTCAAATGCAAATCTACTACAATAAAATAACTAGCATAGGTTAAGCAATTAGAGAAAAATAGAAGTTAATTGTATTATTATTATTTTCAAAGTGTTCAAACACTGTAGGCATTTCTAGAAGTCCAACTGCACACATTGAACTGCAGGATCAGGGCCATAGATGTTTTAAGAACTCAGGCCCAGATTTTCAAAGGTATTTAGATACCTAAATATACAGATAGTCACCTAGTGAGATTTTCAGAAGTACCTAAGTAGCGCACAGAAGGTTTTGTGCTGAAAAGAATAATACAGGTTGAACCTCTCTCATCCAGCACCTTCAGAACCTGACCAGTGCCAAACAAGAGAATTTGCCGAACCACAGGAGGTCAATGTTGTTTAGCATCATTACCAACACTTCTACTGCTTACTGGGCTCTCAGATGACATTTAGGAGTAAATTAGAGCTAAATATCAGCACAGAACACTGACGGCCAGGACTGGTGGCTGTAAACAAACTTTATGGGACCATAGGAAACTTGGCCATACCCATGATAAGTGGACATCCGGCTAACTGAATCATGCCGGACCATGGATGTGGCCATAACAGAGTGTGCCAGATTAGAAAGGTTCAACCTCTTAACTTCTGTTTTTCTCTGACTGCTTACCCTATGCTAGTTATTTATTAGAATAGATTTGCATGTCAACCTCTTATAGCATCTTTGCTGTTTTCATATATGTATAAATACACACACACACATGATGGATAGCTAGGTGGGTGAAAATTCCACTAATCATCTAGATTAGTCACTTAAAGCCAGAGTTATGTATTTAGAAAAGTGTTATATGAAAAGATTGCAAACTTGGAGATAGCCTGTATCTTGAACTGTGTCTTTTGTACAGTGTCTACCACACTGGAATCCCAATTTCAGAAGTGTCCAGGTGCCAATATAATAATAATAATTGTATGCAAGTGGAGAGGATTCTAGAAAGATTGTATGAAATGGACTTTGTCTAACAACAAATTAGTATTGCTTAATGTTACAAATCCAGGAAAAGACATCTGGAGTGGTTTTATTTATTTAACTTTCTACTCTAGCTTTGAAATGTAATTTTCCC
This sequence comes from Pelodiscus sinensis, assembly GCF_049634645.1. Classification (NCBI taxonomy): domain Eukaryota; kingdom Metazoa; phylum Chordata; order Testudines; family Trionychidae; genus Pelodiscus; species Pelodiscus sinensis. The sequence continues at coordinate 106,753,830 of NC_134715.1, forward strand.
ACAAGAGAGATTCTCCCCACAAAAAAACCAGACCAAAATAAAACAAAACAAAACCCAACAACCCTAAAAGCAAAGTGCAAATTTCTTTGTTTCCTTCCTCCTTAGGCACAAGACCCTCAGGTGCTGGAGCAGCTGTCCAAAAACATCACCCGAATGGGTCTGACTAACTTCACCCTCAACTACCTCAGGGTAAGCACTGTGGAACATAGCAGTTATTGTAAGTAATTTTTAAAAGGTTACAAGCATGATTAAGGCAACATAGCAAAGACAGGGCATGGGGCAGTCAGGTAAGATATGAAAGCAGCCCTCAATGAGGTTGGGAGAGTGGTAGTGTGATTGTAATTAGGGTAACAAAGTAGCACATAACAATGTTGGGGCTCGAACCCGCCTCATTGAAGTGAATAGAAATTTTGTCATTGACTTGAATGGAAGCTGGATGTGCCCCTACATTTTTGCTTGGAATTCTTTTCAATGTTGCATAATTTAACAGGATTTATTATTTGTTTATTTCTAGAAGTTTTTCATCCTGTTTTGCTAAGATTTCTTATATGTTTTTCTTGTCTCTAAATCACTATGTCCTAGAAAACTGCAGCTAGTTTTTACTACAATCCAATGTTCTCAGCCTCCTTTCTACCTCTCTAATAAGAAGCAGTATTAGGAAAAGGCACAGGTCCAGCTCTGGAAGCAGTCAGACCCTCCAGGTTCCCATCCTCCTTTGCCTCTGGGAGACTGAGTTCTTTCCTCAGCTTTGCACTACATTGATGCTATTTTTTATGATTAAATAATGCATTTGTTCCCATTGCTTTATGACCCTTGAAGTGCATTTAAAGTTTGCAAGTTTATTTTTATTTTCTTAAAGTATTCCCCTGTGTGGGTTTACAGTGCGCACACTCTAAACCCAGATTTCAAAGTTAATATTTTTATGGTTAAATGCAAATTGTTTCTAGTTTTGGAAATATTAAACAAATAAAATGAGGCTACATACCTAACGATGCAGCAAGCAAAGGTGGGCCCCAGTAACAGGTTTTCCTTTTAAGTAAGTGAATAGTTAGCCAAAAAGGTGGTGGGGGTTTTCAGGGAAAAAAAGACTATTCTGAAAGATGAAAATGTTATCAGCCCAATGCAGAGCTGCACAGGATAGTAGTTAAATCAACTGCAATTCAGTGACAGCCATGTTTCTACAAAATGTTCCATGCAGATAGAGACCTGAACCAAGCAGAACCCCACTGAAATAAGTAGGATTCAGGGGCCAGGTCTACACTGGATCTGGAAGGTTGGCTTAAGGTACACAATTCCAGCTATGCAAAATGCATAGCTGGAGCCAGCTTATCTTAAGCTGAGCCATGGCAGTGTCCACATTGCAGGAGGTAAAAGAAAGAGTATCAGATGCCAGTGGGAGCTGCCCTCAGCATTCGATTTAGCAGGTTTGTTCTAGACCCCTTAATTGAATGCGAGAAGATTGACCTCCAGAATGTCAGTCTTCTGGTAGGTATAGATGTGCCCTGTGTGAGCACAGGGACAACTTGCAGAAATAGGGCTAAAGGTGAGATCTCACCAAGATGTCTCTAAGGCTGTGCCCTTGTTTCCCCAATAGACTAGCTGGTCATTGCTGGTATCAAGATTTGCACTGGGAAGATATACAGTGAAGTGTAAGGGGATGATGAAGTCTTGCTTTCTTTTTTTCTTCCAGAGTAGTCTAGTTTTGTTCGTTTAACAGACAATGTTGGGCCCTTGGGTGCCAAGCTTTCGTTGACTCTTAGCCAGAATGATTCCAAAAGGAAATCTTTTCTGAGGCACTCTTTACTTCTTTCTGCTTTATAATGATGAATTGATCATTCTGCTCTTTTCAGATGTGCAGCTCATCATTGGTGCTCACATAAGCTGATACACTTCCAGCTTGATTTACTTCTCTTTCCCATCATTTTCCTCTGTTAATTTTGAAATGGCAATTTCTTCTTAGCCCCGAGCTTTCAAACCATTCACTGGAAGACAAAAATCTGTTAAATGTAACTATGTTTAAGTTTTTAAAAGTCAGCATTTTACCCGATTTTTTATTTAAACCTTTCTGATGTTCAATAATTAGTATTGTTATGTGATTTTAAATAAGGTTTAAACGTAAGCCTGTAAATGACTTCCATTTTTCTTATGCTGCATGCTGCAAAGGCTTGTAATAATCATAGGAAAAAAACTTCACTGATGGGCAGAATTAATCATTTTTATTCTCTAAGTCTAAAGCACAAAAGTGAGCTGCTCTGCAGCCTTTTTAAAAGCAGAATTTAAACCTTGATTTCAGATACCGCCAATATAAAGGTGTAGTGTGTATCTTGTGCTCTGTAAATACTGTAATATGGCATATCCCTATTATTTGGGATAATTACAATTTCTAGCATTCAAACCTTCTGCTTGTTTACTCTATTTTTTTATTCATTTACTTTTGAGTTGGTGGAAATAAAGCTACTGTGCTTAGAGGAACATTCATTTTGTTTAAGAGTGGGGGTGGGAGGTAGAAATCTTTAAAATATTTTCTTGGAAACTTGTAACAAAATGTACTGCCATACCATTTTTTCCATGTTGGAGTTAGCAAATGTACTTTCTCCCCACTCCCCCTCCTAGTTCTGCAAAGAACATGGCTTTTCTTTGCCTTTATTGCCTTACTTTGTACCAGCATAATTAATTAGCTCATCAATAGGGGTCAACATGCTGTGCTGTGGCTCTTGCATAGGATTTGTTAGTTACTGGAGATCCTCAGAGAAATAGTGACTAAAATCTTGTAGGTTTTAAATTAATATCAGCCATTGTTTTTATTTTGTTTCTTGGAAAGTGAGGGATATTGTAAAAGAAATCAGATATTAAGGCTAAGAACTATATTCTACCCTCAGATAACACTGTCAGTAACTAATAGTACCCCTAGACAGATGGAGAGAGGAGAACATGACAATCTGTAGAACAGTTCCTATCTGGTTGTAAGAATGGAAGGTAGGTAAATTGTTACCTGTGTGCTTTGTTAGCCACTCAGCTATTTCCCTTGGGTCAGACTGGACTTGAATCAAGTCTGAACAACAGGGACATAGTTGGAGTGCCGTTCCCTCATATTTTAGAGCTAAAATTCCTCTTTGTCCCTGTGCTGTACAATTTCATATTCCAAAAAACACAGCTACATTTCTCACATACTTGTTTTAAAAATGTCAGTCCTGTATTGTAAAGCAGTTATGGCTAGATGGAGCCTTAGGCACATCTCTGTGCTGTCCAGGAGAAGCCTAGAATTCCTCCTCTGTTTCTCCCTTGCTCTGAGGCAGGAAGGGAATGGAGTATTTGCTACAGCCTTTTACCAGGAGTAGATATTCCACCTTCCCCGCAGTCCAGCTCAGCTCCACTCCCTTGAGTGTTAGGGTAAGTGCAAACAAAGCTCTGCCCAGTTCCCAGCATCTGCTCACCCCCTTCATAGGAAGAACTAGCTCAGCAAAGTCAGCCGTCCCTTCCCAGTGTCTGGGGCAAAGATCCAGGTAGGCCACAGAGGGGATTAAGAGGTCTTTTTTCCCCCTTATGACCCTGTGTGAGTATGTTAAGGCCAGCTATAATCAGAGCCTTCATTACAGATTATCCAATTCTCTGGTTTGCATGCCAGTATCAAAATGTCATCAATGCAAATGCCAGTTTGGGCAGGAGGAAAAGGGAATAACAGAGACCACTTTTTGCTTATGCAGTTTTTCACTAGATATTATCTTACTTCAGTTCCCAGAAGGCTAACATAATTTATTGTGCTATTTATTATATGATGGGGTAACATTTCAAAAGGAGAAACTTAAATTGCATCCGCACCATTTATATATGTACCTTTTATGCATGCACATTTTTCATTTGTACATACAAAATATACACTTATGCAAGTATTTCTTTAGGGGTTTGGAACGGGTCCCATATGAAGAGAGATTAAAAAGACTTGAACTTTTCAGCTTAGAAAAGAGAAGATAAGGAGGGATAGGATAGAGGTCTATAAAATCATGACTGGTGTGAAAAAAGTGAATAAGGAAAAGTTTTACTTATTCCTAAAATACAAGAACTAGGGGTCACCAAATGAAATTAGTTTTTCTTCACTCAGTACACAGTCAACCTCTGGAATTCCTTGCCAGAGGATGTGGTAAAGGCTAGGACTTTAACAGGGTTCAAAAAAGAGCTAGATAGATTCATGGAGGTTAGGACCATCAATGGCTAGTAGTCAGGATGGGTAGGAATGGTGCTTCTCACCTCTGTTTGTCTGGAAATGGGTGACAGGAAAGGGATCATGTGAGGTTTACCTTTTGTGTTTCCTCCCTCTGGGACATCTGGTATTAGCCACTGTCGGCAGACTTGATACTGGACTAGATAGACCTTTGGTCTGACCCAGTATAGCTGTTCTTATGTTCTAGTTCTCATGTGGTATAAATGTGGTCTAAATATGGGTATTAGCACAAAATATTTGGGTGTCATTTAGGGATTCTGTTTGGCCCTTGTTCTGCAATTTTCTGAATACTAGCTCGTCAGTATTTTACTGTTATATTGCATCCAAAAAACCTACGTTAAAAGAATGTTAAGGCTGCAGAGTCAAGCACTCAAAAGTTAGGAGGTGCCAGAATTAAGGTTGCCTTCTTAATTTTTCTCCCTTGTGCATTATGGTACAAGTCTTTAATTACATGATCACATACTGTTTTTTCCCATTGAAATTTTGCCTTATTTTGCACATGTAGTAGTTGGTGCTATTCATGATTGCTTTCAGGGCTGGCCCACAACATTTTGGTACCTGAGGCGGGGAGCTCAAATGACGCCCCCATGCCACCTTTTCTCCTGCCTGCCTGTTATGTCTCTTGTGCCCTCCTTCCTCAACAGCACAGCACCATCTCTGTGAATCTAGAGCAGAGAGAATACATATGCACCAGCAGCAGATACAATTTTCTACACTCTGGGTCATAGTGCCTTCCTCCTCCCCCCCCCCCACCCCCACCCCCCGCCACAGTCTGGCAGCTGCCTCAGTTCGCCTCATGGTAAGGCCAGCCCTGATTGCTTTTTATCCTCATAATTCAGTGTGTGGTACCATGCATTATTTACTGCACACCATCCAAACCCTGCACTAAATACAGAATTATTAATTTCCTCATGGGCTTTTCCATGGAGCTTTCATCGTAGTATCTTAGTTCTTTACAAATGTTAATGTATATTCACAACACCCTTATGAGGGGAAGCCAAGGATTAGAGCCAAATGGTCAAAAGTGGAAACAAATTAGGCACCTAGAATTAAAGAGATTTAGGGCCTGACTTTTCAGAGGACTTACAGTGCTATAGCCCTTTCTGTGTTTAGAGCAGAGCTCCTGTTGACTTTGGCTGTAATTGGGAGTGCTGAGAACTTTTACAGATCAATTGTGGAAGAGCTTCAACCTGGGTACCCAGAAAATGAAAAGTTTAGCTATCACTCTGTGGAAGAAGCAGTTGCCCTAACCATGAGGCTATCTTTTGTTTTTCTGGAGTTCCCTCCCTCATTCACTGCCTGCATTCCAACTTTTAGAACAACTGAGAGAGAGGTCCTAATATTCCCAGAGCAAGTCCATTCTGGGAACTGTGGTGTCACTTTCATAATATATATACACATTATAAAGGGAACAAATTAGGATTGGGCACGCAAACTTATTTCTGGTATTTCTTCACTTCTGAGAGCTTGCCTTTGCAACTGTAATATTTTTTGGATATAATTTCCTATGTTTCTAACAAAAAGTAGAAATTGAAAAAAGAAAAGTTTAATAATGTGGAACTATCCCAACTTATAGTCTAGGTCATCAGTAAGTTTGCAATCTTTAGATTCACAGCAAAGTTCTCTATTGGTGTTCCATGTGAGCTAAGGGTAAGAGTAAAATAGCCATAAAAGGCTAATCTGCCATTAGAGGGAGATGAGCTACATACTCCTCCAGTGGGGTCGTAGCAATTTGCTAGACAGTGAAGGAATGTTGAGAGTCAGGACTCCTGGGTTCAATTCCTTGTTCTATAGCAAAATACAGGACTATGTAGCACTTTAAAGACTAACAAGATGGTTTATCAGATGATGAGCTTTCGTGGGCCAGACCCACTTCCTCAGATCAAATAGTGGAAGAAAAGCCCACGAAAGCTCATCATCTAATAAACCATCTTGTTAGTCTATAAAGTGCTGCATAGTCCTGTATTTTGTTTCAGCTACACCAGACTAACACGGCTACATTTCTATCACTTGTTCTGTAGGGGATTGTGCTCTAATGGTTACAGATCCTTCTGCTTCTTCCCATGACCTCCTCCTCCTATTCCCTCCTGCTTCTACCATACACATCTGACTCCTCTGTCTCCTGCCTACCCTCCTGCTGCTTAACTTCTGTCCTGCCCCAGCTGCTATTTGCTATCCAATTCGTGTTCTCCTGCCCCTGCATCCTGCCCATGCACCCTCACTTTCCTGCTGCTGTCTTCCCTCCTACCTTACCCTCACACCCCTCCTTCCTCTGAATGCCCTCTTCCTCACTGCTGGGGCACAATCATGGGTCACTGAGAGCACAGGTGAGATAGACTCCTGGTTCTTGGTTCCAGTGCCACAGCACACTGCAGCTAAGGGGAGGAGCAATTTTGGGGAAGGAGTAGTAGGCTCAGCCTCTCTGGCCCCAGGATGGAGCATGCTCAGTTGCTCTGTGGAGATGGGCATGCACAGCTGAATTACAGGTAGGAGTGGTAAGTAGATTAAATATGCTCAGTGCTGATGACATCTCCAGAGAATTTGGCTGCTGTGCTAACAAGTCTCTCCAAAGCACATACAAACTGAGATTTATAATTTGGCCAAATGTGGGTGATTTCTTATGGACAGCAAAAGACACAGCTCTGACCCTAGAGTGACAATCCTGCCAAAATGTTTAGTCCTGCTCCAAAGCATGGAGGTGCCAGAATTTTCCAATAAACCAGTTATGTTTGTTTTATCCCTTACAAAAAAAAATTCCCCTAACCCCTTCAGTTGGAGGGAAACACACTGTCCATGAGAAATTTCAGTCCAAATGGACAGAATTTGACACAGTTATAAGTAACTAAAAGCAGCTCTAACACCTGAAAGTGCCAAACAGCATTAGCCATAGGGATCTGTAAAGTGCTTTTGCTGCTTATAATTAGGTAATCCTGCCATGGACTTTCTAAGTGTTGATTATTTAAGTGTTGACTATATCCTTCCCTTTTGTGTATCTACTTTTGTAGGATAGTATAAGCTGGTGCTTTCTGAATGGAAAGTATGATGAAGTATGCGTCTTTGACAAACAAATACAAGATAGGGTTTTTTTAAATATAACATGCCTTAGTATATAGTGTCACAAACCACCTTACAGCAAAAATCCATCCATCATTAGCTAAAGAAACAGCAGAAAATAAGTTCTGAAGAAACAATTTCTAGAAAAGAAGTGATCAAGATGAAAGGGGCAAAACAACAGAGGGCAAATCAGTTCCAGAGAAAGGGATCAGCTCAAGTAAAAAATGAATGCCCACCAAATCAGTATTGCAAAGAGGAGACCAAATCCAGTGTAACAGAGTCTAGAGCTGGCTAAAAGTTGGAAAGTTGTTAATAATTGCCCCTTATGTAGAACTTTTCATTCATCAATCTCACGGCACTTTACAAAAAAAGGACACATATTTTGTGTAAGGGGAAGCTGAGGCAGAGAAATGAAAAGTAGGTAGAAGCAGGTATTTTGAGAATTTTGAAAACCAGGACCACAATATATAATAGGATTTTGAGACATATAGGGAGCCAGTGCAGGTGCCAGTGGTAAAGATATGGATGATCAGTTCTGTTTCTTGGCATAGTATTTTTTTCTCTAGATAGTAGGAATTAAGGAAAACAATAAACAAGAAGGAATGGTGGCAGTAAGGAAGTGAGAGATTAAAGCATTAAGAATTTCAAGTGAGGCAGAGACAAATTCTAGCAATATTCCAGAAGTAGTGAAAGCAAATGTTCACATACTGTCACTGTGATGGGCTCTTGAGTCTTAATTTAAAAGAGTCCTAAAGACAAGATATATTGTGCATGAATTCAAACTGACGATGCACTGTGGACATACAAAAATATGACCTTGGGAGTAAAATTAAGGTATAGATTAAAGAGAATGAGAAGATGATAGAGAGACTGAGACAGACAAAGAGGTCTTCAGTCTCTGAAGCATTCAAAGGTGGGAAATCAGGGTATAGAATGATGTGGACAGTTTTAAAAAAATGACAGCAAAATGGAAGAGAGAGGTTGGAGACAGAGAGAGAGAGTTATCCACAGAGAAATAATGTGCAAGGTTTAGACTAGGAATGTTATCTTGGTGACAAGATAGAGGAAGATAGAGGAAAAAAGAGGGCCAAGAATATAGCCTTTTTTGAAAAATCTTTACTTGCGTCTAGACTGCCGCCACGTTCTGTTGACAGTAAATTGACAGAACACGGCAATTTTGTCGACGGCGGTAAACCTCATTTTACGAGGAATAACACTATTTTCAACAGTGATCTGTCGAAAAAAGGGAAGTGTGGACGTGGGGAAGATTTTTTGTCGAAAATAAAGGCCTCCGGGTAGAAAGCCTGGTGGACACTCCTGCCAGACCTTTCATCTCTATTGTTCCTGCCTGTAGCCATCTTTTAAAGCCACAGGCACCCAGGAGTAACATTGTGGCAGCAAGCCAGCTCCAAGCAGGACCCTGACTGCTCAGCTCTTCCTGGTAGGGCCACTCTGAGCCATGTCCCAGGGACGAGACCCCCCTGGCCCTTCCAGGGACACATCCCCACAAGAAGCCAGAGGCACCAAATGCTGGCCACCCTCCTGGTCTGGCCCCGAGATCAAAGCCCTCTTGAGGCTCTGGTCTGAGGAGGAGTTTCTTCAGGCACTGCAGTCCAAGAGGAGGAATGAGGACATTTACGCCAGAATGGCTGATGGCCTTGCCAAAAAAGGTCACCACCCCCGCACACTGGAGCAGGTCAGGGCAAAGGTCAAGGAGCGAAGGCAAGGGTATGTTAGAGCCTGTGAGCACAGTTCCCGCTCTGGGGAAGCACCACACTACTGTGCCTATTAGGAGGACCTGGACTGGATGCTGGGGGCAGGGGAGCCCCTGCCTCCCAAGAGGATTGTGGAGTCTGGGGTGGAGACATCTGTGCAGCAGCAGCTGCAGTTCCAGGGTGACCAGCAACTCCAAGAGGAGGAGGAGAACACCAGCAGGAGCACAGTGACCCTGACCCAGCAGCCAGACACCCTGATGCAGGAGGCCTCCCAGACAACTTTGGACACCGGGGAGGGAACATCAGGTGAGTGCTATGATGGTCCAACACACACAGGGCAGGGGAGGCAGGAGCAAAGTAGATGATGCAGTGCTGTGACATGTCATGCTGATCACAGCCTGGGGGGGAGGGGGCACACACATGGCCAACCTCAAGGAGGGCCGTCTTACCCCTGCACCCACATGGCTGTGAGGCACCACCTGCTCCTGCAGACGCTGATGCCAGGTGCAGGCATGGGTTGAGGACGCTGGGATTGCCACACAGCTTCAGCGTCTCAGCAACCTGTGGGAACCCCAACTGTGGCCTGACACTTGTTTGTGCTGCTTGGCCGTGGGGTATGGGTGGGGACAGGATGGTGGCTTGCACTCCTTCTGGGCTCCAGGGAGGGTGTGGCTGCTGGCCAGGCCACACTATGCCTTACTGAGACCACATCAGCATCCCCTGACCCTAGAGAACAGGCACTGTCTGCTGAGAAGAAGGAGGGCATGCCCTCTCAGGGAAAGTGTGAGCATGCATGACTGACGACTTTTCCCTCTTGTCCTCCACAGCCAGACCAGCTGTCCAGGAGGGGAGCGCCACACCTGTCCCACCACCCAGTTGGCTGCAGGGAACCTGTCGGCACTGGTGCACATATTTGGACCTGGTGCGCCAGCACATCTCGGTCCTGCAAGGGATGCAGGAGACATTTAACCAGAGGATGCAGACAGAGGCACAGTGGTGCAGTCACTTGCTGGATGAGTTTGTCCAGCAGCATGCTGCTATCCGGGAGGCCATGGCCTTCCCCGGTCCTGTGCCTGTTCCTGCTCCTCCTGCTCAGCCTGCCCTCCTCCTCCCCCCTCACCCTTGCCATCCCAGACCCAGGCACAGCCCCACCCTCCTCCCCAGGCCCCTACTGTCCCAGCGCGCACGCGCAGCCATCTCTGAGCAGGTCTCCGCAACCAAGGTGCCAGGGGCTCTTCATCCAGGCAGGCACCCTCAGCCCTGAGCCTCCCTCCCCCCTTCCAGGTTAACATTCCCCTTCCCAGCTGTGAGAGTCAGTAAGGGAATCACTTTACTTTGTTAACAAACAATTTATTTTTTTGAACAAAAGAGTTTTACAGTTTTTGAAGCAATAAATAGTGAAATAAACTGTCAAAATGTTTTCAACAATACCTGTCTCTGTTCTCAGGGTGAATATGTACAATGTGAATGTGGAGCCGGGAGGAACTTGGGGAGGGGAAGGCACTGGGGGCATGAGCAATCCCACATTTGGAAAGCCCTGGGGAAACTCATCGGGCTCCTTGGGAGAATTGCTCCCTCAGGGCTTCCCGAATGCGCAATCCCAGCTGGTGGGCAGGCTGGATAGCAGCTGTCTGAGGCTGCTCAAAGTGCTTCCCCTCCACATCACACCATGTCCCCCACAGAGAGAGGAATGCCTCCCCTTTCCTCTCCACTAGATTGTGTAGCATACAGCATGCAGCAACCACATCAGGGATGTTGTGTTTCCCCATATCCAGCCAAGTGAGCAGGCATCTAAACCTGCCCTTCAGACGGCCAAAGGTGTACTCCACCTGAAAGTGAGCCCGATTCAGGTGGGAGTTAAAGAGTTCCCTGCTCACATCCAGGTGTCCAGTGAATGGCTTCATGAGCTAGGGCATAAGGGGGTATGCTGCGTCAGCCACAATGCACGTAGGCATCTGCACATCCCCAACTGAATAGTTTTGCTCTGGAAATAATGTCCCAGCCTGCAGCCTGCGGTACAGGTATGAGTTCCGGAAGATGCAGGCATCGTGTGCCCAGCCTGACCACCCAACATAGATGTCTGTGAATTGTCCCCGGTGGTCACCCAGGGCCTGCAGCACCATAGAAAAGTAGCCCTTTTTGTTAATATACTGGACTGCTCGATGGAGCGGTGCGTGGAACGGGATGTGTGTCCCCTTGAGTGCTCCACCACAGTTCGGAAATCCTAGCCCTGCAAATCCGACCACAATGGTCTCCAGGTCTCCGAGGTGAAGTACCTCTGAATTGATAGCCGTCATCACTTGCAGAAAGGGACAAATAGAAACACACATAACAGGACATTAGAGAGGAGTTACGTGAGCTGATGGAAGGTGCTCCCCCACCCCTCCCCTTCCAGACACCAAAAGCCCACCCCCAAACAACCCCTCATCCACCTCCCTCCTCTCCTTCCCCCCACACCATGGCAGAGTGAGGCCAGGAGGACTTCTACCAATGCCACCTCCATTCCCCATTCCCTCTGCCGATCCTGACTGCCCCCACCCCCATGGACTGTCCCAAGAGAGTGACTTATCTGCATCAAGACGGCCCCAATTGTAGACTTCCCCACACCAAACTGGTGTCCCACAGAGCAGTAGCTGTCGGGGATGGCCATCTTCCAGAGGGCAATAGTGACCCGCTTCTCCAGGGGGATGGCGGACCGCAAGTGGGTGTCCTGGCGTTGTAGGACAGGAGCGAGCCAGGCACGCAGCTCCTTGAAGGTGGACTTCCACACATGGAGCCTTGTCGTCCCACTGCTGCATAACAAGCTGGTCCCACCAGTCTGAACTGGTGTCCAGCCTTCAAACTCACCTCTGCAGGAATAAGTTTGGCGGCAAGGGCAGTGAGGCTGCAGCCCGAGTTAGCAGCTCAAAGCTGAGCTCTGAATCCAGCTCTGTCACAAACGTCATGATGGTCTCATGAAGATGCAGCAGAACTTCCAGCATCACAGTGTGGAGCCATCGCCTGCCATGGAGCAGCTCAGGCTCCATGGTCAAAAACACAGTGAAAAGCAGAAAAAAAACCCCTGAAAATAAACTGCTGTGGTGTCCGAGGGAGCAGAGCAACCAGAGCAAGCACTGCAGCAGCTTTGCTTTACCTCTAGGAGGTAGGCAAGCCAGAAGCAGGAGCAGAGCAATGGCTGTCCAGGGGGATCCCTTTAAGCACGCATTTCTGCAAAGGGCATGCAGCAGCACCTGGAAGTAAAGTCTGCTCCCATGCCCTGCCAGAAGCACTTCCGGGTGCCTTTTTTTCTGAAAGAGATGCTCTTTTTCAAAAAAGCAGATCCATTTTTTGATCCGCGTCATGAAATCTAGACGCTCTTTTTCAACAGAGGCTTTTTCAAAAGATACTTTCTAGATGTACCCTGTGATTCCACTCCAGAACAGCTAAGGAGACAAGGCAATGGTACTTTGATGTGACTGTGAACTGAAGCAAGAAAGCCCATATAACAATTGTAATTACAAAACTAACCATTTGGTTTGTTTTCAGTAGCCTTGTATCTCTTATTTGAATTTGCTTTGTCTTGCAAACCCAAATGTCCCCAAAATGGAAAAGTATTTTCACCACTTTCTATTTGAAAAATAGCAATGGGCCCTACATAAAATAAAAGCCAAGATTTTCAGATATGATTAGCTATTTTGGGATTCTCAGCTCTGAGATCCCTAATCTGAGACAACTTGAAGAAGCCTGATCGTAAGAAAGTGCTGAATTCCCAGTCCTATCCTGGGCTATAAGTTTTCCATTCTATTCTAAGAATCTAAGAAAATTATAGCAATTGGGTCTGATTTTGATTTCTAATACACCAGCTGTACACTGTTGTAACTGTTGACTCCAGTGGATTTTCTGCTGATTTATATGGCTGTGAGAGGAGAAACTGGCCCATTGAGAATTGTATTTTATGGTAGTTAACTGAGAATGTCAAACCATTACTGACATAAGTGTGTGGACATAGGATTGCTTTGTGACTATTTTATTTGAGCTTGCATATAAGTATGTATGATTCACAAACATTTTTAAAAACCATCATGGATTCCTTAGGTGTCAAGGATTTAACAGTCTATTTAAAATATTTTCTTGGAAATTATTAAATTGATACAATGCTATGTCTGTGTTTTATATGAAAAACAATGTATGTCTATGCTTGAGGCTTACCGGTATGCTTATTGGTTAATCAATTAACCAACCCCTGCTAGTGACTTCTGGTGGTGTCCAGCAGTGCCGAGCTGGTACATCCCTGGCTGCAGAGGGGACTGCGGGTCAGGCTGCGGGACCCCATAGCTGCAGCAGGGCCAGGCAGCTGGCTAGGTGGTGCACCTGGAGTTAAAACAGTTAAATAACAACAATGCAGTGTTGTTGTAGCCTGATTAGTCCCTGGATATTAGCGAGACAGTGTGAATATAAGAATTGCCATACTGGGTCAGACCAAAGGTCCATCTAGCCCAGTATCCTGTCTTCTGACAGTGGCCAATACCAAGTGACCCAGAGGGAATGAACAGAACAAATAATCATCAAGTGATCCACCCCTGGTCACACATTTCCAGCTTCTGACAAACAGAGGCTACGGACACCATCCCTGCCCCTCTAGATGGACCTATCCTCTATGAATTTATCTAGCTCTTTTTTATTTCCTGTTATAACTTGTATTTCATAACATTCTCTGGCAAGGAGTTGTACAGGTTGACTATATGTTGTGTGAAGAAGTACATCCCTTTGGTTGTTTTAAACCTGCTACCTATTAGATTTATTTGGTGAAGCCTAGTTCTTGTGCTATGGGAAGGCGTAAGTAACTCTTCTTTATTCACTTTCTTCACACCAGTCATGATTTTATAGACCTCTATCATAGGCACTTTTCCAAGTTGAAAAGTCTCAGTCTTGTTAATCTCTCATTATATAGCAGCTTTTCCAGACCCCTAATCATTTTTGTTTTGCTTTTCGGAACTTTTTCCAATGCTAAGATTTTTTTTTATATGAGGCAACCCCGTCTGCATGCACTATTCTAAATGTGGGGGCACCATGGATTTACATAGAGGCAGTAAGATATTTTCTGTCTTATTCTTTATCTGTTTCTTAATGATTCCTAACATTTTGTTTGGTCAAAAAGGTGGTTGGTTGTGGGTTGCAGATTATTATAATAAACTGTAAATCCAGTCTCTGTTCAGTCCATGATTTTTAGTGTTAGCTGAGTATTGAGTTCAAGTTCCTATGCTCATCTTTTGAAGGTTTCCTTCGAGAATGAGGACTGGGAGGTCAGGTATAAAGTGATCACTTTTTGAAAAGTGCTTTCCTACAGGTAATAGGGGTTTGTTTGGTATTTTTTACTTTTATCATTTTCTGGTGTAAGTTCATTCAAGAGCAAGTAGTGATTATCTGGTTTCACACATATCATTGTTATTAGGGTATTTAGTGCGCTGAATGAAGTACAGCACATAGGCGTGTGTAAAACCCATGTATCTTGAAAGCTATGTTATGGAGAGAGTTGATCATTGTATCACTGGAGATATGTCTGCAGGTTTTTCATTTACTATTCTTATAAGATCTGGTGCCACTTTGAGTTGATGTATCCTGGTTTGAGGGGAGCTTGCTTCTGATGATGAGCATGGAAAGCTAGGAAGGGTATTTGAACGTCACAAGAGAGGGTTCAGGAAAGATTTCTTTCAGGATGAAGACAAAGCTCCACTGCTAGAATGATCCCTAAGATTTAACTGGCACCGTTCAGGAAGGCTAAACCTGTTGTCAAAATGTTGAGAAACACTGCCTTCAAATATGTGCGAACTGTTGATGCTGAACCAACACTCTGATCTTTTATTTAGCTGTGACACTCTCAGTACCTTTTCCAGACCTGAAGAACTCTGGGTATGTCTGCACTACCTAGTTTGGTCAACAAATGTTATGTCAGCACCCAAAAGTCTACAAAACAAAAATTGTCAGAGGGTGTTCACACTCACTCTCTCTGTCACCAGATCATGTCCACATTGGGGGCACTATCATTGATAGTATGAGCAATGCACTGTATGTATGCCCTGGTGTGGAAAGGCAAAGGTGATCCCTGTGCATCTTGGGCCCCCTCAATTCTCCCGCAGCCTTTTCAGCTGCCTGGAGTGGCATCTGAATAGCTGTGTGAGCTCTCCATGCTGAGGAATGCCAAAGCAGCACAGCAGCCTATGTCCCTCCCCCTGAAGCAGCAGGGAAGAACAGCAGCATCAGTTTATCTGTTTCCATTATGGTTATACACCAGCTCCTGCGAGTCCCATCCCTGGGAGCTAGCTGTTGTCCCACAGTGAAGCCAGCTCTCTGGAAGTGGGGCCAGTAGCCAGGAGCCAAATTTATAAGTCAGCTACCAGCACATACCTGCTCCCAGCCCCACTCTGAATGAGGTGGTTGTATTGCAGGCTCTGCAGTATAAAGCTTATATATCCTGCAGAGCCTACAGCACCATGTAACTACTAGGATTTTTAACATTTACACATACGGTTGCCAGATAGTTTAACAAAAAATACCGAACACACCTCCTCCCCCTCCATAAAAAGCACTGGGAAAAAATTCTGTTGGGGGGGGGGGGGGGGGAAAGGCGAGACCACAGTTGTTAAACAAACAAAAACAGGCGGGGGGGGGGGGGGAGGAGCCAAAGTAGCACCACTTCCTCCAGTTTGGGACCACACACTAACCACCAATGCACCCACCCCTCCCCCTGAGCCAGGCCCCCTAGTTTCCCCATCCCAGTGCACTCACCTCTGCCTCAGACCCAGCCCCCCCCGCAGTGTCTCCCATCCCAATGCACTCACCCCTGCCTCAGACCCAGGCCTCCCTAACGTCCCCCCATCCCAGTGCATTCCCCCTTCCTCCTGAGCCAGGCGTCCCCAGTGTCAGGAGCTCCCGCTCCAATCAAATCTCTCCCCTCCCCCGTGCAGAGCCAGGCACGGAGGAACAATCTGACTTTTAAAGTGGATGTTCCTGCCTCCCGGCCCAGAGTATTTTCAAGTGTTGCAGTTTCAGCAGAGTTGTTTAACCTCTCACATTGGGAACTGCACAGCTAAAACTATGCGTAACAATGAAAATGTTCCCCAAAATGGCACCATTAATTCTGTACTTTGCTGCATTTTCCACTCTGTGCATATGCCTCCGTATTACAGAATAGTATGTTTAAGCAATGCTCTCATATAGCCTCCATTGACATCAAAGGTTATACTTCCTTTTATCCAAATGTAGTTGCACATTTTTTTCATTTATTCAGGGAACTTTTGTACCTATAACAACCAGATTTTTTAAAATTAATTTCCCCATTCCCTTGGGCAGTTTCTAGCCATGAACATGCCATGCTTCATGAACAAAAAAATAAATGGTTATTTTTATTGTGGATTTTTGTGTGCCAACAGAAAATGAATTTGATTTAGTCACAGATAATAGTTCTTAGGTGAGCCCAATGGAACAAATATCAACTAGGGGATCTGATTTGAAGAAAAAATGTAGGAATATAAAAGCATAAAAGAAGGTGAAAGAACAGTGTTTTAATAGCAAAACAGAGAGTAGTCTCATTTTATTAATGATCCAGGCAAAACTTAGGGCTGATTTAATTAAAGGACTGTGTACTGTTTCTGCTCAAGATAAGACTATTTTTTGTACAACAAATATTAAGCACATGCATGAGGCCTGCAGCCATATTCTAAGGCTGGGATTGATTACATTGGATCTCATACACTAAGCAAAGCAAGATTTATCCTGATCAGTAGGGGTATGTTTACACTTGCACCCTCTTTCGAGAGAGGGATGCAAATGAAGACATTCGAAATTGCAAATGAAGCCAGGATTTAAATATCCCATGCTTCATTTTTATATTCATGTTATGACGCTATTTCGAAATAACAGACGCTGTTAAGACGCGGTTATTTCGAGAAAAAACCCTTCTCTTGAAATAACTGGTAAACCTCATTGTATGAGGAATAAGGGTTATTTTGAGAGAAGAGTTTTTCTCTCGAAATAACCACGTCTTAACAGCGTCTGTTATTTTGAAATAGCGCCATAACACAAATATGCAAATGAAGCGCAGGATATTTAAATCCCAGCTTCATTTGCAATTTCAAATGTCTTTATTTGCTTCCCTCTCTTGAAAGAGTGTGCAAGTGTAGACATACCCTAGTTGAATGGGAAACCTCCAAGAAAAACAAAAGTGTTTTATAAAATGGTACTTAGTGATTACATAAAGATTGTTCTTCCCTCTGGATCAGTCATTGCCCCACCATGGCAACTGGGTGCAGAACTCCTATTGACTCCAATGATAGGAGAATGGTTATTATTTATTATTCTTTGTATTACAGTAGATTCCACAACAGGAGCCAAACTTATTGGAAGTCACAACCTGTTCTAAGGCCCTAAACTAAATAATCTTCTGAGTGTGAGGCTCAAAAACAATGCACAACATCCATTGGACACTTCACTTTATTGGCTTTGTCAAAAGGTATCAAAGCATCAGTGCCGCTTTCAAGTATTATTTTAGTGTTTAGTATTAAACTTCTGTGTTCTATAACTCTGCCATGTGCAATACTATGACTGCTATTCCATTGCATCCCTGATAGATTCATTAACTGCTGATGGGGATGTGAAATGTCCAGCCATGTAAAGGACAGAATATTTTATATACTATTATTATGTCCCCTTAAAATATAGTCGTTTTTTTAAAAAATCACAATACATTCTGTGAGAACTATTGCAGTAAGAAGCAGAACATGGAAGAAAACTCACCGAAAGTCTACATTCCTGTGATTCTCTTCTAGATGAAGAGTAAAACATAGAGCAGAATTTAGAACACAGAAGAGTGTTGTTGAAAGTCTGAAATACAGCTGCAAAAATAATGTACACTTGTCAGACCCACACCAAACTGAAACAGTAACTGGAAATCCCAGTAAAATTCACTTTTTCCATGTTAAGATTTCACTTGGGAGGAAAGTGCCAGATTTTGCTTTACAAACATTT
Organism: Pelodiscus sinensis; assembly: GCF_049634645.1. Lineage (NCBI taxonomy): Eukaryota > Metazoa > Chordata > Testudines > Trionychidae > Pelodiscus > Pelodiscus sinensis. Next base: position 106,771,821 of record NC_134715.1, read on the forward strand.
ACCAACAAAATAACAAATGTTCATGACACCTTATTTTTTTGCATCTTCTGGGTAGTTTTGGTACCTTGAAGGCCATCTGGACTCCTTGTATGCCAGCTCCATCAGTTCTTTCTGGCTCTATTTCTGGGAAGACTAGCTTAGTTAGTTGTCTTTTAACATTTTGGCTCATATTGCCACTTAACTCCTGTAGAAAATCATTCTATAAGAAAGCTAACTAGTATGTAGGACCAAATTTTGTTTGCAGTTACATCAGCATATAAAATGGAGTAGCTCCTCAGAAACTACTGATGTTACTTTAGATTTACTTTGATAATACTGAGGCTATGTCTAGACTGGCCCCAAATTCCGGAAAAGGGATGCAAAGCAGGTAAGTCAGCATAGGGAAATCTGCAGGGGATTTAAATATCCCCCGCGGATTTAAATAAACACGTCCGCCGCTTTTTTTCCGGCTTGGGGAAAAGCCGGAAAAAAAGCGTCTAGACTGGCGCGATCCTCCGGAATAAAGCCCTTTTCCAGAGGATCTCTTATTCCTACTTGAAAGTACTTGAAAGTAGGAATAAGAGATCCTCCGGAAAAGGGCTTTATTCCGGAGGATCGCGCCAGTCTAGACGCTTTTTTTCCGGCTTTTCCCCAAGCCGGAAAAAAAGCGGCGGACGTGTTTATTTAAATCCGCGGGGGATATTTAAATCCCCCGCGGATTTCCCTATGCTGACTTACCTGCTTTGCATCCCTTTTCTGGAATTTGGGGCCAGTCTAGACGTAGCCTCAGAGTGGAAGTTTCACCCTTATATGACACACTGCTTTTAAGATGTAATGCATGCACGCATAACAACGAATCATACAAATAACAACTTGAGGAGCCTCACAGAAGCAAAACAGATGTGAAGAATGTGAGAATTTAATTTACAACAATTTGGATACAAATGCCCTTATCTTCAGCTGTGTAAATCAGCATAGTTCTTTTTAAGGTCAGTATGTAGCCATGGAGAATACGAGCCCAAAAATACAAATCTGTTTTACAGTCGAAAAACTTTCCTCTGATTTGGAGTGAGAAGAAGACAGTTGAATGGGGAATCTCAGAAGCTTTGAGAGCTTTCATTATTTTTCACTGTTCACTGAAGCAGGAATTAAAAATACATGAAGCAGGGAGAAAGGGAACAGAAGCAAAACCTAGCCACATGAATTCATTTTGGCACCTAGACATGCACATACAAGTTGCCTTCCCTCCACATACATTTAATTTTCTGCTAATTCCTTCCTGCCTTTCTGCCACTGAAATTGTGCTCAAGATTGTAGCCTGAAAAAGAAAAAGGGTTAAAATATAAAAGACAAAATAGATTGTGCTACCTAGTTTTTGGCATATGTTGTTGTAGTTGTGTTGGTCCCAGGATATTAAAGAGATAAGGTAGGTGAGGTAATATCTTTTATTGGACCAACTTCTGTTGGGGGGAGAGAGACAAGAGATAAAAGATATTACCTGATCCACCTTGTCTCTCTAGTTTTTGGCAATTATTTGAGACTGTTTTCTTGCTATTTCTGATCTCCCCTAAAATGAAGTTATATAAGAAGAAACCAAGCTGATACTGTAGGATTTTTTAGATACTTGCTAATAATATGATTGTGTGTCCAATTCTGCAAGATGCCTACCTCACTACATTTCAGTGGAAGTTATGGCTGCTCAGTAACCCTCAAGAGACTTTTCAGGATTGTGCAAACACAGCTACAAGGGTTGACTATATTTCTCTCTTAGAATGCTTTCTTTTAATTATCCAAAGGTTGCTTATTACATGGGTTTGTCTTGAACAACAGTGAGATGGGCCAGCTCATTAACTGGTGTAAATTTGTATAGATCTGTTGACTTCAGAGTGGACCTGTAGTTATTTACATCACAGTGTGAGAAATCTTAGAAGAAAATACCTGTTCTTACTGTTACCAGGGCTCCTTTTCAATGACGACTTTGAGAAATTTATCAATGAGCTTTCTCCCCTGGATTTTTTAAATTACTGGATGTTCATTTGCTTATAAACTATAACTACATACTTTCCATCTAACAATTAGTGCATTTTATTTTATTCTGGAACATTTTTGCTCGATTGTTCAGCATTCATGCTTGGAGGCAAACATTTGATTCTGTGCCTAATGCTTGGGGTAGAGTTATTCTAAAAAGCTATCCATCTAAATCTATAATCTCGGAAGGGTGATGTATGTAAAGGTGAAAAATATCATTTGTCATTGAATTCTAGCTTAAAGATGGCCTGAGCCTTGGGATTTAGGCAATATGGGCAGTTTTTCTTGTCATCATCTGCTTTATTCGTAACTGCAGGGGCTGTCAGAAGCATGCACTTAATAACACTCAGCTCTTTGCATATTAATAAATAAAGCTGCATGAATCTATGGGATGTCATAGGCATCGTGATCATGTAGAAAATGCCTTTGGTAATGAACAATTAAACCTTCCATTTGGGAACACTCAAAAAAATTAAATATGAAACTAGACTGGATGTATTTAGGTTGACTTATTTATGCTGATCACATAGATATTTTATATGTATAGAAAACTGTGAGTTTTCTTCAGTTTGGGGCATATAAAAGTTACACTAGCTAGCAAGTATTAGCAATATGTTATTGAAGCAGCAGGAAGGTCCAGTAAATGCATCTGTGGTGGGTTATCAGTATTGAACACCTTGAATGCATTGCGTGGCATCAGGAAGGCCAGATGACTTCAGCCACCCAAAGAAGTGCCAGAAAAGGCAGTGCATGTAGGCTGTTGTTGCTATTCTAAAATGGAAATAATAAGAAAGAGGGAAAAGTTTATGCATGTACCTTTTATTAGAATGTATGCCTGTGACATCATTGACAACACCACTGAAAGTTCCATTTGTGTCAGGCATACTAAAGCCATTGCATAATGTAAATCTTCCTGTGGCTGCTTCTATATATGCTGGACTCTGAAAATCTTGCTCTGTCTGTGGTGCTCGTGTATGGCCTCCATTAGTATGGTAGCTGAGCACTGCACAGTTTTAAATAGTTTTTGTATAATAGTCCTGTGAGGCGGGGAAGTGTGAGAGAGAGATGAGGCACAGGGAGACTAAATGACTTGCCCAAGATCACCCAAAAAGGTTGTGATAGAGCTGTGACTTAATCATAGGCCTCCCAAGTTCTAGGCTTGTGCACTAATCTCTTTCCAATCTGCCATTGTTAGCCACACATGATTTTTACCATGACTTGGAAGAGCTACTTCTGTCTTGCAGTATTGGACCATGGTTGGAGGCAGCTCTTCACTCCCCCCAACTAGCAATAGAGACAACTCATTTTTACCACCAACTCATAGGAATCTCCAGTGGCAAGAGTAGGAGCATCTCTTTGCCCATCAGAAAGAGGCCCGCCCCCTGAACTACAGGCAGGAACGATGGGGCTTCCAAAGGTGTGAGTCCCACATAAGATGCATGACGCTTGGCAGGTCTGTGCCACTGCGTGGTCTGAGGAGAATCCCCAATCCCTATGGAGAATTCCTAGTTGTTGAAAATAGGAGTCTTTTCAATTTGCTTGAAATGGGGTTGTCTTTTTTTTTTTTTTTTTTTTTTACTATTTACTATTTTTATTACTTCTTGTGAGCACTACTGAGCCAATTCAATGCAGAGACTGGGCTAGATTCCATTCTGACTTGCACTTCACCAACAAAATCATTAGCTAAGTTATGATTGCAGAATTTTTATGTTGGGTGATATCTGAGTTAAAAGGAACACAGCTTGACTCACATTCCAGAAAGTAAGGGAGAAAATATTTTTTATAATGTAAACTTCACATCTTTTCTGGAAGTCTCCATAAGATAATAAGCTTGGAGCACCATGATGCTATTTCATGGAGTCACTGAATGAGTCTCACAATTCAAGGATCTTCTTGTGAGGCTTCGTACAAAATGGTAGTAAAGGGAGGAAATAGAGATTATTTCCCCAAAAGAACTGTAGCAAAGTTACTGTTTTTCCCTTTGCAGAGGAGCACTTTCCCCCGAATGTTGTCTGTTGGATGTTTGTTATAGGTAACCTAGTAAGGACAGGGGATTCCAAATCGTAGTTTGGGTGGAATGTTAACTTTTGTTTCAAACTTTAAAACAATGCGTAGTTGTTGTTTTGATCAATTTATTTTGCTTATTCATGACACTGGGCTATTTCACAAGTTCCATTCAAATCCAACTTTTTACTTTATGCCCCCCCTCCCTTATTCCTGTCAATGCCCTTCCCTGGAGCTAAGGCTGAGAGTGGGGATGTGGCTCAGGGAGAGCGGGTAGACATTCCAGATGTTGACAGAAAAAGAGGACTGAGGCTGGGGCCACAGCTGGGAATGAGGGGCTAGGAGTGGATCCCCAGAGACAGGGATGGGACCCAGAGGTAGGTGATGCTCTCTCCCCACCCTCATAGGGGCTGGCACAGGCCCCAGCCACACTCCCCCTACCCCCAACAATGCTCCTTCCTGTTCCCTAGGTGGGTGTGCCCCACAATTGGAGACCTCTGATATGGAGGATCCAGGCTCAGGGAATAATATGACCTAAGGTTTTGAATCTGAAATGGGTGAACCAGCCATGATATATTTGCATGAAATTTAAAATCCGATCCTTAATTTAATTATTCCTGTATGCTCCCCTGAACACTTTTGTGTTATATACAGTATTTCAGCAATGAGTTATTTCTTCAGCCTATGGTTCTCAAGTGCCTCAAAACAAAGGCTCAGTTAAAAACATAATGCAAGAAGGAAATCAGAGAAGAGAAAGTGAGCTGCCCCTACAAATTTTACACCCAGACACTCTGTCTTTGGTTTAGTTTGGTTCAACAACAAACCATGTTATTATTGTGCCCCGAGTCATGGGGCAGCATCCATCAATATTAGTAGAAAAATACAGATTTAGCTTTGCCTGCTCACCTAAATAAATGGTCAGACTTTCAAATACCATCAGGATCTACTCTCTCTTCTCCAGCACACTGTATGACAGAGCAATATGGGAAAAGCATATTCACATAAAAGGCCTAAGGAACTCAGAAGTGCTATATGCTGAATGCAATCTGTTGTCACTTCAAATTGTCATATACTGGTGCATAGTCTCCCATATGCTGCATTGTTACAAAACTGTAGAAAATCTAGTAACCCTCAAAAGGAGTAGAGGAACAGGAAAAAATGCTTTTGTGACCTGTTCTAGTTGAAGGTAGAACAAAGAGGAGAAAACACTATTTTATTTTATGTCTGTACTTCGATCTGGGGGTAATTCTCAGCACAAAACCATAGGAAGGGACCACAGGAGGCATCCACTCTAACTCTTGAATGAGGAGACAAACTTGCTGTAGCTCCCATCAAGCTTGCACACTAAAAATATAATGTATCCGCAGCAAGTGTTAGCTGTGGGATTGGCAGCTGGCCCTGAGTATATGCCCATCTGAGAACCAAAGCATGGACTCTTAGAATCATGGAAGGGTGTAAAATAAAGTAGGAGGAGGCACTTACATACTTATATTAGGTTTTTTTTGCTGTTAGACTATTCCTTTTATCTTCTGGTTAGGGCCTCATCTGTTCAGGGAAACTGACAGGCGTAGCAAGAGTAATTATTCCAGAATAAAGGGACTTTTATTCCAAAATAGAGTGTCCACATAGGAAGCTGTTCCAGAATACCTGTAGTTAATAGTTTATGAAAGCTTTGATGGTCAATTTCTTCATGCTGGCAAGGCCTAAATTACATCAGCACACTGACTCATCAGTGCATGTCTTGATCAGTTGACTCATGCCACAGTATACATCATCATCCTGGGTGCGTATAGACTACATGGCTCCGTCAACGGAGCCATGTAAAGTAGTTTACTCGACATAGTCAATGAAGCGGGGATTTAAATAATGCCCGCTTCATTAAAATAAAAATGGCTGCCACGCTGTGCTGACAATCTGCTGATCTGGCACAGCGCAGCAGTCTAGACACGGTCGACAAGGGAAGCCATGTAGTCTAGATGCACCCTCTGTGCCTTAATAGTTAAAATTACATTTAATGAGAAGTCTCTTGATCTGATTCTTTTCTGCCCTGCATCTCATGCAGTGATTTACACTTATGCAAAGTGGAAAACTGTTACAGTAACATTTTCCCATTTACTGCGTATAGGTGTAAAAGACTCTCTGAGCTGTAAGGCAGTGGAGAATCTGGTTGCCTGACAGAGGATACACGGGGAAGGAGGGAGGGAAAATAACAAAAATCATAAAGCTGTAATACAATCCAGAAATGCCCTGAAATGCAAAATCACAATAATAAGCAAGCACCATCACTCCTGATGCCACAGAGCAAAGCAACAAAGATTAGTAGGTTTCTAACCTTCATTCTGCAAATACTATGTATGCCAGTCCATTTGCACCATCTGCTGGACCAAGTGTCAGAAGAGCACAGGACACCAGACAATATGTGTTGAAATTCCATTTGGAAAAAGAAAATTGGTTCAAAGGCCATGAAAACAAAAATCCTGGGTGTTATAAGTGGCTGTTGCTAGTTTAGGGAAGTAAAACTGAACCCTAGTGGTACCATTTCTGAGTCTCAGATGATTACCTGACTTTATTTTATACCACCTAAATAAGTAGAAAAAAATTAAAAATAAGAGAAGAGACATTATTTCCTATAGGAGTGTATTACAGCATGAGTGTAAATGTGAATTCAACCAGCCCAAAAATTGGATGCACATGCCTTGTATCACTGCACACTTATGATGGAAATGTGTAGAACATTGTCAGTGTTTCAGAAAGTGTAACCCAGTGGTCCAATAGGAATGCATTCTGTTTGTTATATTTAATTATCTAAATGTAGGTCCTTTATTCATTAATTGCATTGAATAAAGGTCTCAATCTGTACTATATAATTATTTCTAGTGCTTGGGAAGTGCTGTTATTCAGATAGTCTTTGTGAAAAGAAATATTTATATTTTCTTTTCACAAATGCCATCTAAATGTTGGAAAGTATAATTTATTCATTGTTTTTATATGAAATGTGATTGAATTGTTACATTTGAACTGATCATAATGAAACTAAATCTATACTACAAAGGATGATGTCTTTATAAGTAAAAAAGGGTCCTTGCACACTGGTGTAACTTGCTGATAAATTACTTCCTTTGTGAGATAACATGCAAGAACTGCAAACATTGTGCCCCAGCCATGAAACCTTGGAAAAATTCTGACTCCAGTGCAGCAAGAAAGGAGCTTACTTAAAAAAAACATACATTGTACTTGAGTATGATAACGTTTTGGAATACAATGTTGTCTATATTGGAAAGGCTTCTAAAATAATTACAATACAATGAAGTTATATAACTACTTAACTATTTATATGGCCCCCATATATGTTGTGTCTGAGCCCCTCACAGTCACTGATGAAAGAGATATAGATTTTAAGTCCAGAACGAACTATTGAGTCCAATGATACTCAGACCTCAGTGATTCAGGAGCCAAATTAGCAATCAGCATTACCCCAAAAAGCCACAGGCATGTGAATTTGTTTCATTTATATATATAAACTTCTCACAACAAAGCGATTGGCCATTTTATCAACTGCAATTGGTTACTAACATAGTAAAAGCATCTGGATTGGTTAATAACTTAGATTGGTTAATAATAAATTATACAGCCTTTTAATATCGTGTACTGCAAAGAGTTGCAGGAGACACATTAAAGATCCACTTGAGACTCACAAGCCTGAGTCTGAATATCACTGGACTCGATGGTATACTAACTGTCTGTATACATCATAAGCTGTTGAATTTCATCCTTGTATTGAGGGCCAGTAACTTGTGTTTGGATAAAGCACAGAGTATCCTCACAATATCCATTAGAGGTATGGAAGTAGTATTGTCCCCAGTTTACAGGTGAGGAACTGAGGCCCCAGATCACATAGCAAGTCTTTGGCAAATCTGGGAATTGAACTCAATTTTCCCAAATGTAGTCCTGTTGAGTGCCACAAAATCATCCTTCTTCCCACAAGTCTGGGCCATTTATATAAGTATCCCTCAAGTATACCCAGTACAATAATAGTAAGGCAATAGCAATACACAGTGCTCGCCGAACAGCAGCGAGCCCCGCTCACCAGCCGCACTGTCCGGTGATCTGCGCATGCACAGATCTCCTGAACCCGGCTCTTCCGGGTTGCAATCTACTCGCCATGGGCATTGCATTGTTTGTTGAGACCTGGCAATACAACAGGAATGTGTGAGAATAGCTGGAGACAGTAGGCAAGAAGAGGTATATAGTGAGTTGGAAATGTTAAGCATCTTTGTTGGCAGCAAGTAGTGAAGAAGAGCTAAAGGGCTAGAGTTATATTGTAAATAGGGATGGGCAGAGGTTAAAGTAGATTGGAAAAGGAGGTGGAACTCTCAGCCCTGGGGCAGGGAGAGATGTGAGCGAGTGCTGTTACCCCAAGCCAGCTAGAGAAAGGGTAGCTCCCTTCCACTTTTAGCAGTGTCTAGTGAGCTGTACTCTAGCCAGCACCACTACTCCTTACTTTAACCCTTGGGATGGAACTCAGTAAGATTAGCTGGCACACTGGGGATGGTGTAAAGATAGGAAACAGTACAGAACTGGGAAAAGCCTAAAATGCAGTCCTATGTAAAAAGGAGGCAGTGTGCAGGGAGATATGAGCACATGCAGGTAGATTGGGATAGAGTCTTCAAGATGGGAAGAGTGAATGCAGAGAGTGGAACCACTGGAAACTTTTTTGTTGAATGAACATGTGATCCATCAGGAAGTAATTTACAGGAGGAAAAGGAAAATGCTGTCCTTGCTTCCAATCACTGTAACCCTGTGACTAGCTTAGTTACTATTCTCTGCTACTATTCTCTGTTTAGTTACTGTTCTCTGTAGAACTGGCAACTTCTGACCCCAGTGGGAGCTACCTTTCCATTTCAATGAGAGCTTGACAACCCTGCTGTGTTTTGTGATATTTTCTGTGCTTGAAAATAAAGGGTATACAACTGTGATCACAATAGTAGAAAACAGTGTGAAAGTTGCCCTCAATTTCTGTAATTGGTGGACTTCTTGGAAGAGGACGAATGTGTTGGCATTGGCAATAATCCACATGCCAAAGGCAGACTTCACACTACCCTTCTTCCCCCAGAAGATCCAAATTGCCAAAAGTTTGTTCTGTTAAACAGAGTACAGCATGATATACTGTCAGTATAATGCAGAAACTTAGCTGGGTGGCATATGGAAAATGTGGATCTATTCTTTCCACCCTCTAGTGAAAACCCAGGCTGTTTTAACTGCAGTAAAAGTGGCAGTCTCCATCATTAGCTCTGCAGCTGTCCTCAACTGAAGATGACTCTGGTAAAACTTTCTTTCTGAAAGGCCCACATTTAGCAGTATCCAAAGTGCTGCTTCAATGCAACTGGAGATATTGAAGCAGACAGGAGATCTTTCTCAGTATTTCCACTCCTGAGATCCTAAAATTAATGGGTGAATTTGAAAACTATCTCAGATAGCACAGCTACCCTTCCACTTTCAACTCAGATTATTCAATAGTCATGTGAAATATATTCTTTCCATAAAACAACTCAGAGTTGTTCTCTTTCCCCTCCCCATTCCAACTACAAACAAAACTAACCCAGAACTACAAACAAAAAATACTATGTGCCACATATAGTAGATAGTATGTATGGTGCTGCTAATCCAGCCTACTGTGTGGTTGGTAGGAGAAGGGAAGGTTGAGAAGTAGTGACACAGGTAAGATGTTTTTCTTACTAGTCATTTTCATTTAATCTCAACTGCTTAAATCTTCCAGGAAGGGAGCAGTGGATGGGACACATTCAGTCATTCTGTTTGTAGCCGTGCTGATGAGGTCAATGTTGATGTAATATCAGACATTTTGTGGCTACTAACACACCAGTACTTAACTTATTAAAGTATCAGGCAGATTGTTCTACCTGATTATCCACAGCTATCCAGTGATTCCCAGCCTGATCTGGTATTTCTGCTATTTGCAGACCTTGCTCTCTCAAAAGCCCTGTATTTTGGCAGTCTTCCTCCTTGCAAGATAAACTGGATGCAAGTCCCACTAGAGTCTACCTACAGCATTCTGACAGATGGTTAGAAAGGTACCTAGTAACTGTGCGGCATAACTCAACCCCCGAGTTCAGTCTTATGGCTCCATCGCACTCTCATATCCTGCCATATGGAGTCTAGATCCATGTATGCTAGCACATTGTACTGTTATTAGGGGCTTAGATCTCCCACCTTATAGCCTATATCTGATTTTGTATAGATCCTCACAAAATAGCTTGAGGACAGTCAGGAGCTAAACATTGATTTGGTGTACCTGACTGGAATTCTTAATAGAAGGACAAGCTTAATGTTTGTTTCCCTTCTGACTTTTGTGGATGACTTTCCACAGTCGCCATATAGCTCTTCATCCATTATATAGTACAAACACAAGGCCTGCAGCATGGGACACTGAGTTTTGCAGTCACAATTTGCGTCTGCAAATAATTTTGTTCAGAATTTGGTAACTTCTGTTAACAGTAGACGCAGACAATAACAATTACATATTTACCTAGCAGCAAATTAGGTAGTTAGAGGTGCCAGTGTTACAAACCAAAGCCCTATTATTTCAGCATTTACCAATAAGAATTTAAATGTGTCAACCCGCAGGAACTATGAAGAGCTCTTACTCAAAGTTTATATTCCTTTAATTTGGGAATTCAGAGTATGTTGTTGTAAACTACATTTATTGTGCTACAATTTGTAATGCAAAGTTTTGGGTACAGTATATAATATTGTGTTGCTAATTATATGGTTATGAACATAGTGTGGAGCATTATTAATGCTGGCAATATTGATACTTAAAAGCATCGTTGGCAGACCACAATAATATAGCTTTAGTAGGGGATGATCTATGACTGTAAGCATTAAATACTCTCCTATTTTAAAGTCATTAATCCCTACTTCCTTCAAATGCATTTAATTAAAAAGCTCCATTTTCCAGTAATTGCTGATTTTATGTAACCCCAAAATGGAATTTTATTGAGGCACAAGGTCTTTTATATAAACATCCATCTGTCTACAGGGTGGGTAACAGTGGCTGGAACAAGTACTGTAGGATGGGTGAAAAATGGGCAGATTAGGGAAGAATCTGTGTCCCCAAAAGAACTTTGAACTCTTCCCAGATGTATGAAGGCTCTGGAGAATTTTTGCTTTCATAATTTTCATAAACAAGTGAATTGCAGCATCAATAGAAGAGAGAATCACAAACACAAGTAAAGGGTGGAGGTTATGACTTTTGGTACAGGAAACCTGGGTGCAAGAAAACGTAGGAAAATGAGCTTTCGGAGCAAAAAAACACAGTATAATGTTTTGATTTCTGGTATAAAAAAATGATTTGTAGAGTCAAGTGAAGAGAGAATCACAAACCATGGACTTAGTGGCCAAAAGCATTGCTTTATTTGTACATTTTAAAAGCACTTTTGTTTTCCTGCTTTTTAGAATTTGCTCCGTAAAATATCATCTGCTATCCATATTATTCCATTCTGCTTGAAAGTAGAATTAAGAGGGCCTCAGTAATGTACACATAACAGAATCAGGCTGAGAAATATGGCTATCAAAATTGAAAATGTTGGTATTAATACAGCTGGCATGCAAAAAGTATGAAATAAATGCATGAAAGTTTGTCAGCTTATTAATCTTTCCATTATAAGTGGTGTTTCTACTTTCATTGCTCTAACATCTAGCCACAGTTCATTGGCTAAAGGCCAAAGTAGCTTTTGCACTGGCACATTACTATGTGGTGTCATTCTGTATTTCACTTCCATTTATTAATGCTGCAGACTTCCTACAATTCAGTCTAAAAATAGAACTGGTTATGTGAAAAATACTGCATTTGTGCCTGAGCTGCAGCATAGAAACAAGATGATTTTATGAGGATGTGGGAAGTGATTCATGACATAGAAACAGTTCATTGGTTATACTGTGGAAAAAAGCTTCCTTTTTTATATTTGTAAATAAGACTATAGTTGCTAGGTACATGTAACCTTCTACAGATGAAAGCACTTCATTTATGATATTGCCTCAATATGTGTGGATGATTGTGCATACATGCATATGTGCTTGTATAACAGTAATGGGAGGTTATGACTTTTGGTACAGGAAACCTGGATATAAGAAAATGTAGAAAAATGAACTTTCAAAAAAAAAAGCATAGAATAATGTTTTGATTTCAGGTGTAAAGAAAGTGATCACATATATGCGGTATGTTTTGAACTGCCATCTAAAATTAAACAGTAAATTATACACTATATTAAAACCTTTAGTTTGCTGCTAAATTTTAGACCCATATTCTTGCCAGGTGTGACCTAGTTGTTCTTTCTTTTCTGTCTTTGGTATTTCTAAAGTTTCTATTTGCAATGTGAAGAAAACCTTCCTAAACTTTCTTGCACATTTTAATATACCTGCAAACTTAAAGTTGCCAGCACTCAAGTGCAATCTATACACCCTTGATATTTTTTATGAGTATGATTTTTTGAGGGGATCAGCAATAGTTTGAGCAAGACAAACAACATGCTAGAATCTATCTGAACCTCAGGAAGTTGCCAAGGACACAGGTGAAGAGAGATAGTGGATGCATTTTATAGTCCAAATGAAAAGCAGCAAAACTGATAAGGTCTCATTGTTGCACAAATAGAAAAGCTAAGCGTTTACATATCAAAAATATCAAGTGGCAGTATTTGACTCAGAACTGCTGTATAGTAGTTTGTTTGCCTTTTAGAGAAATTGAGAGGAAGGAAATGTCATGCAACAACATCACAGATGATAGTGATGGGAGATGGCAAGCAGGGAAATAGACTTTTCCCATTCTGTTTCCTAAAGATACTGTTTGTTTTGGATTTGCCAGTAGTTTATTAAGAAATTCTGATGGATAAAAATCTGCACTTTGTCAAGAATAATAGAACATCTTATGAAGTGCACATCAATCTGAGGGTTTTAACTGGAATTCAGTAGGATGCAAGAAAAAATGGTCATTGTATTAGTACTGGCTACAATAATAAAGAAATAAGAACAGACTGTAAGCAATACCGGTTTTGAATGAGCTAGAAAAATTGGAACTAAGGAAGCTCTTGATTTGCACACACTTTTCATCAGGCCATAAGATAGAGCAACAGATTTGGGGTATTTGCATTGAAAGTGAGAGAGATCAGATCATAGGAGGAGGACTGGATCAAAAATATAAGTTTCAAAGTTCAGAGGTCCTCTCTTAATTGTTATGGGCCAACTTTATCCCAGGCATAATGGTGTAGCTCCATAAAAGTCCTGTGTAGTCAATGGAATTGTACCATACTTAAAGGTTGATTTTATTTCCAGTGATTTGATTTATGACAGACTCTTTCAAATTGCTATATAAATGTAAATTGGTATATAAATAAAATTTGCAGGGAATCTAACCATCCAGTCAGGGTGTTGTACTTTGCAATATAGTCTAAAACCAATGCTAAATTAAATTACAAGGATAATTGTATGCTCATTAGTAAAATCATTAAAAAGCTAGTTTCAGATATGCAAGACAATGATCATTGTGTACTGGCCATTGCCTAGGTGCAAGTGTGTCTGAGATGAGACATGCGCTTTGTGATAACCTGATGGTCTGCAGGAGGCTATGCCTTATGATAGGGCTTATTACTGGTTTCATTAACCGTATTCTGTGGTTAGCCGCTTTGCTAAAAGAGAAGGCTCAAAATGTTGGTTGAAGAGAATACCAGGAAATCCAGCCTGGGCAGGATGAAACTTGAGACATCACAAGGGATCATACAAGAGTTGTAGCTGTTGAATTACAAACACTTGTGTCTTCATAGATCTAAGAATCAGGTCCAGCCAAAGCTGAGAGGAGACTCTGTTTGCAAGAAGGCCTTTAGCTTTTGTTGGTAAAACTATGATTATAAAATGCATTTGCCTTTGCAGTTTGGAATCCAAAATTGTATCTTTTCCCCTGGAGCCAAGCACTGTAGTTTACCTAATTTATCATCTGTATATCCCTGCACAGATACAAAATTTGTATCCACATCTGATCCATTATCCACAAAACTAATCTGCAGATATAAAGTGGATATCTGCTGATTTACAGTGCTTCAGATATAAAATTTGGGTCTGCATCCATCCATGATCTGCAAAATGGCCCAGAGATGCAGATATAAAGCAGATATGTGAAGATTTGCAGGGCTCTAGTCACCTCGGAACAAAGAAAAGGCACCTCGGAACAAAGAAAAGTGCTCAGTCAGGGCACAGAGAACGAAAGGAACCGTGAATCTGGCAAGAGCAAACTATTTGAAAAGCTCAGAAAAATAAGATGGTTCCGCCTAAGGATGCGCTTTAAGAATAATTTCTCCATTGTACAGAAGTATAAAAATAATATAAATCTATTAGAAAAACAATATAAAAACTTTAGAGGGAGCAGCACTAAACATCAGCAATAAAACTGGTTTTATAAACATATAAACTGTGAATTAAAATAAAGTGTCTCCAATGGGTTTATCAATGAGAAAGTGGTAAGTCTGAAGCTTTTTTTAAAACCTCAAGAGAAAGACTTTTCCAAGTAGGATTCATCCCAGACCCACATCATAACATCACAAAGAGCATACTGGGAAACAGATAGACTAGATAGATGTTACAGTCAAACTTATCTCCAGAAACAGCTCCAGCATGAATGCTTCACCTAAAACAGTGATAGGCAAGCACTTTAGCATATATTAAATGGTATCTATTAAAAAGGTTCAATCTCTCTCTCTGACCTAGCTAAAGATTCCAATAGGGTTGCATATATCCAGCAAAAAGAATGCTAAGCTCAGTGCAGAGCATTTTAATATCAGTTATCTAACTATCGGGAAGTTTATAGCAGTGACATCTTGACCACAGTAGTATTGAAATGCTAAGCCCTTTTGTTAGTTTGAGCAAGTTAATTGCCATAAACATGAGCCCCAACTTGTGAGAGAGGAGGTTCTCATATCTTTCAAATACGTGTCCATGTAGGTTCATGCTGCTGTTGTCATTGTGCCTGACAATACTCAAATAGGGCAGGATTAATAAGGAGATCTGACAATTTAGTCACATACTCCTGCATTGTTCTTGAGCACAGTAGAGGGAATAGTAGCACTATGTGTCAATAGCTGGAAGATGTTTAGAAATATTGCAATATAAAACACTAAAAAGCATTAGTAGCAGCATTATCGATGATATATTAGGAATTAATTTTATTTTCAATATGTTCATTTGTATAATATTAATTTTTAAAAGCTTGCCCGTCGTGACATGAATGCAGTTTCTTTTTTCATTCTCACTGTTACTGGGAGTTGAAATGGCTGCTGATACAGAGTGGTGTAAAAACATGATGAGCCTTGTAACTTGGGAACAATTGAGCAACTGAATAGTGCATTATTGAGAAATCATTCCTTACCTCTGGGTGTTGGGCAGAAACTGGAGAGCCCTAGATTGAAGTTTAGAGCAGAGCGTAGGATGAATAAACATAACAGAGCACTGAACATTCACTACTAAATCTAGGATGGAGATTCGGTAGTCCCAAATTTTCTACTTGATATTGCAGGGTTGGCAACCCAAGCTAAAAAGACCCTAAATTTGAGGTTTATGTTGTAATTTGTATTGAATTTCTCAATAACCAAATAGCAAATGACAAGAATAACAACTTATTTAATGTGCAGCAGGCAAGTTGCATGGACAAAACAGCCACATTTTTCCAAAGCTGCCAGAGACAACCCTCCATGTGCATTTTAACACACAAGGCATGCAAATAACAACATCAGATTATTGTCTTCACCCGTCTCACCATTCCCCCCTCAAATCTCTCCTGTCTCTGACATAGCCTCCTTCTTGTTTTATCTGAGACAGTAATCTCTTCAGAGTGCAGGGCTCAGTAGTCTGTAAATCACCATACATATCAACAATGCTGTACAAGAAATAAGTAATAACCTCTAGATTATAATAATTATTAATATTGTAAGTGTTCATCTGAAAACTCTAATTCTTAGCCTGTTAGATAATTACAAACATAGATGCTTCTTTGAGTCACTGTGACAGATCACTGCCTGAATCAAAGGGATGGTGGGACATTAATGATATCCCAGGTCAGGAACCCAGGGTATATAGCAGTGATTTCTCCAGCTATGAAAATTGTCATAGAATCCACCTCTTGCTGCAAAATTGTGCAGAATCTCAGCTTTCATTTCTATATGGTCCTGAAATACTTGAAAATGTGATCCAAAGGTGATCTGATGCAGTTCCATCTTGCAGTCTTCAAAAAAACTAAAACAAGAACTTGATCCTTTTAGGGAAAACATCTTGCTGCTGTTCTTACCATGCATTTATAAACTGTGTCCCATGCCCATCTCCAGGTATCAGAAGTTCAAACTGCTCCCTGACCAGTTGCCAATAGCTCCACCTATAACTTTGACAAAGACTATAGTGCGGTTGTGCATGTGAACACTGTTAATTTTTGTCATGACAAAACCAAAAAATACAGTGAAAAATAAATGGAAATGAATATAAAAACAAGGACTAGTAGATGTTCTAGATTACTTAGATGTTAAGCAGTGATCATCTTTTAGTTCTGTGTTTATACCTCACTTAGCACAATGGAGATCCTTCTCCATGAGTGGGACTACTAAGCACTATTACAGTGCAAAGAATAATCACAGTATTGACTGACTTTTTAATTTTCTGATTGTATTCATTATTTTTTAACTTAAATGGTGCTGCAGAATTTCCTGTCTGTCACGTCAAAGTGCCACAGAACCCAGAAATACAGAAGGATTTAGGTTCAGCTTGCTGTGGAGTATACAGGTCTTGACTGTGTATTTTTAATTTGTATTTAGTTTGTAAAATCTGAAAAAGTATACCATGGTGCAGAGAATTTATTGTGGGTGCTGAAGAAAACAAAAGTTAGGTACTAAGGAGCTGAGCTTAGTTCTGTTTAGTGGCAGCAGAAATCTATAAAAATACTAATTTTGGTGTAATATTCATCAGCTTGTAGCTGACCTGTTCAAACACAGTGATTCAAGAGTGTCAGAGTAGAGGTGACAAACCTGGAAAGTGCTTAGAGAAAACTAAAAAATAATGAAACCACTGGTAATATTAGTATTAAAAAGTACATTTATAGTCATGAAAAATCTATGTTTTTTCATTTATGCCTAAAATTTGTAATGGAAATCATTAAAGGCCATTTTTAAGGTGAAAATCTATATTTGCATGTGAACTCAGAAAGTACAAACTATTTTGAGCCATGGGTTTCGTAGCCAGGCAGCAATATGTTGCATGTTCCTGGACTGTTTTCATTCTGTTCTACAGAAAAATAGTTACATTAATTCTGGAGAAGTCATCAGCAGAGAGGTTTAAAGTGATTCAAATCCCTCCCTTTCCTTTATCTACCTCACCTAAGTGTACACCATATTCAGGCTGCTGAAAGGTGACACTGTTTCAGTATGTTGCATGAGCTATTATACAGGGCACAACAGAGGTCAAGTTTTCAGGGCTAGTTCTTCCGTGTGACATAATAGTTTCTATACAGTGACATCAAGATGTTCCCAGGTGTATCAGTAACAATATGTAAAGATACTGATGGGCCTCTGAGAAAGACAGTGATTGAATGGATATGCCTTACCTGACATTGGAGGTTTTTTGTTTGATTGGTTGGGGTTTTTTTTGGTGAAATCTTGCTTCAGTGGAATGGAAAGCATTCTGTATAAAACATACAAGAAGTGCTGTTGCAAACTGCAAACATGCTAGAATGTGACAGTCTGTTCTAAAAATTAAAGCAAAAATGTGCATGTTCAGTTTTGTTTGTGATTAAATCAGAGCCTTTGAGGAGAAGGAAAGAGCCTTAAAACAAAGCACAGAACCTTATGAAGAATGCATAGTGTATTACAGGTGTAATTTCACTGTCTGAATCTAAACTGGTGAACAATACTCAGATTGAATTGGAGGGAGAGTATCACTTTGGTGAAGTTTCAAAATCTGTCTGAGCGGCAACTGTTCCTAGTTTTCTCAGGTTTCCAAGTGGCCGATACAAGTTCTCAGTTGGAGAAAGATGGAAAATATTGGAGAATATTAGTAAGTTCATCTTCTGTGATGATGAAAGTAGCTTTTCCTAATGAGGGGTGAAAGCTGTAAGCTGTACACAGAAGCAGTCTCCCTCTAACCTACTGCTTTGGGTAAAATTTTGGAGTTGGTGGCAGCCTGGTACATATTGACTAAATGGGGTTCTTGCTGTAAAAATACTGGCTTGCGGATTATGGTCCCTCTCTTACCACCTAGTACTGCATTACTCCAAAGTCCCACTGCATTCTCTTCAAAATGCAAAAAACATTGATTGAGTGAAATGAATGCAGCTCTTTTGTGCTCCATAGCATTTAAGTGGCGGGAAAAGTTTCTTAGCTGAGATAGTTCTGCCACCTGCAGCTCATAACTGGCAGAGCTACAAAAGCTTTTTTTTTCTTCTTCTTCTTAAATGAGTTTTCACATGAGGAAATAAGCCTAGATTATATAAGCTGTGCCATCTCTGGTGGAGAAAAGAAGAGGCCTGAAGAGAGTGTTTGGGAATCAAAGTTAGAAACAAGAGACATAAACTTCTTATCTAGTAGTACAGGTTGAATCTCTCTTAACCCGGACTCTTGGGTCTTGCAACATCCCTGGTCTGGCAGACCACAGATGTCCTAGAACCAGAGAGTCCCGGTGGAGGGCTGGTGACTGGGAGCGGGGCTAGAGCCCAGTAGCAGGGCTTCCCTGTGGTAGCGAAACCAGGAGCCTGCAGTAGGTCTGCCATCTGGTGCTGACAGAGGCTGGAGCCAAGCAGCGAAACTGCCCCATGAGACCGGGAGGCAACGGGGCCTCCCGGCAGCACAATCGGGATCCCAGCAGCCTCGCTACTGCCAAGCAGCTCAGCTGCCTGGCGGGACTGGGAGGCAGCGCAGCTGCCCCATAGGACCAGGAGCCTGACCGCTGAGCTGCCTGGCGGAGGGGCCAGGAACCCTGGAATGGAGCTGCTGAGCGGCGCAGCAAAAAGTCCAGCAGCCCCGCTGCCATTTGTCGGAGCTATCTGAGTGGGGCTGCCCAGTGAAGCTAACGCCAAAGCAGGGCTTGTTGCCTGATCGCACAATTGAACCCCAGGAGGGGGGCTGCCTCACAGGGATGAAACCCGGCAGTGGGACAGTGCATGCCAGTGGCAGGGCTGCCAGGAGCCTTGTATGAGAAGGGTCCAGAGGCAGGGGGAAGCCAGCTAGGAGGCTGGCAGCGAGGCCATGCTTGTGGGGCAGGGAGGGGCCCAGAAATGACCTTCCCTGGTCCAGCAAAATCCCTTATCCAGGACTGATCAGGTCCCAAGGGTGTTGGACCAAGAAAGGTCCAACCTGTAGTATGAAAGAGAACTTTTCTACTAGCCCTTTCTTCTAAACTATGGTGCTATCAAAATGCATTGATGTTCTGAAATGAATATAGAAAATTCATGCTAGAACAGAAATTGTGGGATCAAATCCATTCTTGGTGTAACTACAACGAACCTCCAGGACTGGATTTGGATCATTCCATAAAAGCAAATTTTGGCGTATGTCGCCAACTCTAACTGATAATTGAAAGATAAGAGCTTCATACTGCCCCAAACACTTGAAACCTTTCTTGACCCTATCTACTATGTCTCCAAGTCTCTCCTTAGAACACTGTTCTTTCTCTGATCCCCGTAGACATTAGCCTTCTAAGAAAAATGTTTTTTTAAAGCAGAGCCTTGAAGATACGTGCACGTTAAACAAATCCAACATGATCTTATCTTTGTTTTTCTTTGTCACTCTGTCTTTCCATCTTTCTGTGATTCTTTTTTTCTCTCTCCATAGTGCCTAGTAGCAATAGATAATTATGTATTATTATTAAGTATTAGTATAATGTTAATTAGGTAAAGCATGTTAACTTTTAAATTATCCAAACTTTTGTAGAAAGTGAATATTTTTAAAAGACAGTTAAAAGAATGAGATTATCTGATAAAATCAGGGGAATATCAAACATTTCTTCACAATTATTTGACAAAATCACTTCATAAAATGCACTGCCATTTAGAATAGACACTGGTAGTTAAGAGTGGCAGGTGCTTTAGGTTTGCAACTGCTTCTGTATAAATGAATCTTGTCCTTATATTTTAAATCCAGCTCTTTGCAAGGACCAAGGTACTGATTGTTGCTGGCAGATTCTTCAGACTTAGGATAATTGGACCATGATCCCTTCCTCTTTCAGGGATTTGTTCTTTGAGTCACTTTAGATTTCAAAGGGGTCTCAAAGGTCACCAAGAAAGACTGAAAGGTTTAATATCAATCACTCTTAATCGCATTCCTTTTACATCTGTGTCCAATTCACAGTGAGCTAGATGCATTTAAAATGAACTTGTCACTGCAGAGCACAGTTCCCTGTTAGTCCTGAGGTATCCAGAACTGACTGTTACCTGCAAAAATCTGGGGCATCTTTATGCTTTGCAGGGTTTAAAGCTCTAGAGAGAAAAATGGATTCGAATTTCTTGATTCCAGAACTAGAAGAGTGCTTCAGAATAGACTGAGAGTTAGCAACAAGAATCACTTTGAATGCTTGTGCAGATGACCAATCCTGCAGGCATCTCTACCTTCTGTGTTTCTTATACGGTTATAATTTCTTTTGTGAAATTACATATGGGATTATCATTTAAGAGATCTATATATAGCAATATGTAGCACTTTAAAGACTAACAAGATGGTTTATTAGATGATGAGCTTTCGTGGGCACTTCTGTTCTGTAATGTGATTTGTCCTTTTCATGTGTGTTCATTTTTTTTTTAATTGTATCCTTTGGTATATATGGTTGTGACTATTTTCTTCCATTATTTGATCTGAGGAAGTGGGTCTGGCCCACGAAAGCTCATCATCTAATAAACCATCTTGTTAGTCTTTAAAGTGCTACATAGTCCTGTATTTTGTTTCAGCTACACCAGACTAACACGGCTACATCTCTATCACTATTCTATATATAGCAATGACAGTATATTTTCCCCTAATTACAATATGGGCAGCATAAACCCATGTGACACAGAAAAAATTTTCTTTGTGCATCTCTAGCAGTAAGGAGATGCTATCCAGTTTATTGCACTGAGTGCAACACGGATGATTACCTGTCTTGTGGTCAGGTAGTATATGTTTACTGTTGGTGCATGGAACTCATTGCCCCCTCAAAAACTGAGTATGGGTTCTTGAAACCTGAACTGGAGGAGCTAAAGGAGCCAGAGAGGTACATAGCCAACACTTTCCAGGACACAGTAGAGTGGTCCCACCTCAAGTCTGATCGCCCTAGTACTATTGAGGACAATGAAAGTCATAGAGAAGGACATCAAATTGGCATAGAGGAAGATGATCCCATATTTGGGAACCTCTTTCCATATGATGTCATGCTATCCTCTCTCACTGAGGATATCCCTCATGGCAAGGTGACTCCAGTTATTAAGAAGAGACAAGGTAATATGAATGGAAGATTCAGTTATTAGAAATATGGATGGTGGCATTTGTGATGACTGAACCATACAGAATATACCTGCTGTGTGCAAAGGTTGTGGACCTTTTGAGACCTCTAGATAGACTTATGTGCAGTGCAGTGGAAGAGCCAGTGACCATGGAACGTATAATTACCAGTGACATCAGGAAAGGAGGAGAGAGGTCCTAAAGGCCAAATCTATACTGGTCTTAATGCAGATCAAACTGTGCTGCATTGGACACTCTTCGTTAGCTGAGCAGAAAAAGTCAAAACTAGAAACCAGAAAAGTAATGATTAGTTTCAGACTCTGTGAATACCTTTAATCTAAAAATAATTTAGCTTAATTTATTCTGTTTTGTTTCTTTCAGTTGTGTGTAATATTGGAGCCAATGCAAGAACTGATGTCAAGACATAAAACCTACAATCTAAGTCCTCGGGACTGCCTGAAGACCTGCTTATTTCAAAAATGGCAGAGAATGGTGGCACCACCAGGTAATTTTTTCTCTATATTTTTATTGCACTTGTTATTGATATTAATATAGAAATACTGAAAAACATTGTGGATAATCCATTAGGAAAGGAAATTTAAGCATTATTCTAAACATAACCTTAGATATTATTTTAATACAAGTAATCTGAATCTGCTGGTACATAACATGGAATAAGTTTTAGATCTACACACATTCAAATAGTTTTACAATGTGTAAGATAGAATTCAGCATAAGTCATACATAGTATGTAAAATGCCCACTGGCTCCAATTAGAATTCATAGCTCACTCATATCAAGGGTGGGAAACCTCCAGCCCACAAACCTCATGCGGTTCATCAAGGCTGCCAAATGGTTTGTTACCTGAGGGTCCACAGGCATGGCCGCTCATAGCTTCCAGTGGCTGCAGCAGATCATGGCCCCTGGGAACAGCAAGTGGCTGTGCCTATGGGCGATCAAGTAAACAAACGGTGTAACGGCGGTCCACCTGCAGCTAACCCTGATGAATCACATGCAGCTCCCCACTCCTGGTTTACATATTATAGCTTCCCGCTGTAACTCTGGAACTACAGTTTCAAGTTACAATTAATAGTCTTCTATTCTAATACAATTTATCTTCAGGCCTGAAATTAACTTCCTTGATCACAAACACAAAAATAACCTTTATTTTAAAAACATTGAAAGTTGTAGATGCACTTATCACAATTTAGATGAGCTGTGCCATTATCACCTTTGGGATTTTGTGATCAAAGGTCATAAATCAACTGAATGTAATAATTGTGACTTGGTACATATTTGGTAAACTAGTAGAGGGCCATAATTTAGCACAGGTTGTATATTCTACAGTATGGGTCCACCAAAGGTGACGTCCATGACTGGAGCAGTAGAAAATGATGCAGACTTTCATTTGAATGCTGACAGGATTGTAGAAAGCTGCCCTTATCTGTTAAACATGTTTGACATAGGCAGATAGTCCAAAGGATAGTGCAATGGGCTTAGAAAAAGGACAGTTGAGTTTGGTTCTGAGCTCTATGCCTGGCCTGCTATCTAACCTTTAGCATGTCACTTCACCTGTTGGTGCCTCAGTGTTCTCTAACTAAAGTGTTTCTTTGTAAAGCACTTTGAGATGCATTGATGGACAATGATGTAAGACAGATGAAAAGAAATACATTTTTAGCATGTCTCTTTGTAGTTAATTCTTCTGTGAGCTTTAAAATGCCTGTAATGTGCTTTGCCTTTTCCATTTTTATTTTAGCAGAACCCACAAGACAACCAACAACCAAACGGAGAAAAAGGAAAAATTCAACTAGCAGCACTTCAAACAGCAGTGCTGGAAACAATGCAAATAGTACCAATAGCAAGAAAAAAACAGCAGCTGCAAACCTGAGTCTGTCAAGTCAGGTACCTGTAAGTCTCATTTTCCATTTAGGCCTGAATCACTTACAAAACTTTAAGCTGTGCCTAAAATCTTATTGTATTCTTGAGCCAAATTTATCACACACTTGAAGAGGCCTTAAACAATGTAATGTAGATACAGGGACAATAGAGGTGAACAGTGAGGAATCTGTGCTGCAGCTGAATGATCTTCAACCAGTTGATGGGCTTAAGAATAATTTTGGGAGGTGTGGTCCAAGTCCCATTCAGTTCAATGGGAGTCTTTCACTGCCTTCAGTTGGATTGGGTTGGGCTTTTGGTTATCAGTAGTAGCAGATCTGATAGATTCTTTCAACCCTCTGTCCATCATAGGGCAAATGAACACATTAACCTGAGTCATAACAGGAGCATAGACCAAACCAGAGCAGTGATCTCTCTAGACTACTATCCTGTCTCCAGCACTGAGTGACCTGAGTCAGATGCTTCTGTGGAAACTGCGAGAAACCCCACGCTGGACAAGCATGGAATGACCCGAGAGTAGAACTTGTTTCTTTATAACCTCTGTCAGTTAGCAGTTGGCTTATGCTGAAGCAGATGAACTGCTGCTCCTTACAAATTTTTATCTTGTTATGTGTAACTATTAATGATCTTGTGGTTCATGTTAACAGCTAATTCTTTTTTGAACCATAGTAAGATCTTGATCTCAGTGGCATCTTGTGGCAATAGTTCCAGGAGTCCATTATGCAGCATGCAAAATAGTATTTCCTCATACCAGTGTTAAGTTTGTTGTCTTAATCAGTATCAGGCCCCAGACTATGAGTGAACTAACTGTCTCTCATCTCTAGAGAGGGTAGCATATGCATTTTAAAGCTAGTGAAATGAATTTGACAATATGGGAACTATAATACAGTGACTTGAGAATAGCATGCAGTGAATTTTATTGTATTTTTTAATCAACATACAAGAAAGGGTCTTTTGTGGATCCTAAAAAAAATTATGACATTTATAACCACCTAAAAGGTGGCTCCCATAAAGCCTGACTTTTTAGGTAAAAAGGATGAGTGGAATATCTAGAAATAACACTAATAACTTGTGAAATAGTCTGATTCAACAACTGGTTGAACAAACTACTAGATTTCTACAGTTTTTGGCTTTAGTATATTAAGTTAATATTTTTTCCCAGTCAAATCAAACTTTTCATGAGGATACTTCATCCAAGGACAAATTTTCACCACAACTCTAGCAGCTTATCTGCTATTCTGGTGGCACAAAGCATATCTCATTAATTAAAAAATTATTATAGTGCAACTCTCATTTATGGTAATGATTGTTGTACATCTAATCCAATAAATCCAATAATACAGTAGACTCCATATGATTTTTCCAAGTCGTGTAGGTTGACTTCCAGTCTTTACTGTATTTCGTGGTATTTCATAGAGAACATTTTCAATTTTTTTTTGTCTTTTATAGAAAAAATAATACTACGTAGCAAAGACAGACTGTAATATATTTTCAGATGTAGGACATTCTGGTTAAACCTATTCACATCTTTTTCTTTAAATTAAATACATTCACCTAAATATAAATGAAGTGTCTAGGGTGTGTGAATGAATGAGATGAGACCATGTTTCTTTAAAATAATACAGGCAAGGATCTTCATTTCAGAAGAGCCTGTATTCTCTATAGGTTGCAACAATCTCACTTTTAGTTATTCACAAGCAAACTGGTCAATAGCAAAGGTGAAATGTATTACATTTGCCTTCACTTACGTGCAGTGGGGAAGTGAAAAACCCTACTTTTCCTTTACCCTTATATGCATTCATTCTCAATACAATGCCCTCACTTCATACATGATGTAATTTCAGGCTACAGTTTGACAGTAAACTGAAGTCCCTGTTTGTCAAGGCTTTCTCTGTGGCTAGTCCTGTCTTTTTCTCTCCTCTTTGGAAATAAACAGCTAGGAGTTAAACAATTCTTCAGATGTTGAAGGTGAGGGACTTCTTTTTTCCTGTTGTCATTAGCTGACAGAAATTAGATGAATTCACCTTCTGTCTCCAAGTGACTCCACTAAGCAGCAACAGCGCCTGTCCCTTTTTCCTCCACATCATTTCTCTGAAGGACCCTAATGGTGAACTCATATGCAGACAAATATGGGTTAATATGAGGTTTTTCTTTTTCTCCAGGAACACAGCTCCACCCAGCAAAAACCTCTCTCCTGGAGGATGCAGTCAATTCCCCAGGTTCTAGTGAATGCTGTGCTTCTGTCCCAGTTTCTGTCTTAAAATCACACTGGGTCTGACACTTCCTGCATAAACCCTGCCAGGACTCTGTCCAAAGTCATCGGGTTAACAAAAATGTTGTCAGTACACTACTTGAAAGACTATTGGCCTAAGTGTCCTTCTCCCTGCAGATCCTGTCTCCTCCACTTGCTTCCATTCTGATCAATTCTTCCGGCAGTGACAATATTGACAATCATCTACAAGCACAGGCAGAGAGAGACAAGGGGGCTGTATTTCCATGCTGGGGCACTGGTTGATGCTGTACCCTAGAGTTGAAAAACTTAACAACAAACAGTCTAGTAGAACCTTAAAGACTAACAAAACATATAGATGGTATCACGAGCTTTCGTGGGCACAACCCACTTAAAGTACTTCAGTTTATCCAGCCTATAAGGTTTCTGTTCTTTGGGTTGCCTGAAGTTTGACAGAGTTTGTAGAAATTATGAACCCTTTATACAGTGATGCCTACATTAAGAAAGAAATAACTCTGCCAGTAATTCCCTGTGGGAAGATCATAGTAGTTTCATTCCAGTTTTCTGACAATCTGGCTATAGAAGACCACTGTCGATTCTCACTAATTTCCTCTTGGGAGAGCACAGCTCTTATCTCTCACTGGCAGCTTTGCCTGTTGTAAAAGAACAACTCATTCTAGATACACTCTGAATGGCTTTCTGATCAGATTCTCCTTCAGCTTCTGGAAAGCCTGACTGCACTGAGATCTCCACCAGACTACTGATCCCTTCTATGTCAAACTATACAATGAACAGTATCCGAGGGGTAGGCGTGTTAGTCTGAATCTGCAAAAGCGGCGAGGAGTCCTGTGGCACCTTATAGACTAACCGAAGTGTCGGAGCATAAGCTTTCATGGGCAAAGACCACATCAGATGCATCTGACGAAGTGGGTCTTTGCCCACGAAAGCTTATGCTCCAATACTTCAGTTAGTCTATAAGGTGCCACACTGCTCCTCGCCACTTATACAATGGACAGTGATGAACTTCTTGCACAATGGTATTCCTGTAGCCGGCAGATTGCCAAGATTCCAGGCCCTAGCATTTCAATCACTTTCCTACGTTGGCAGAGATGACCCATACAGACTATTCCCTTCTAGAAGAACTTGCCCTTCATAGGGTTAAGTTCCAGGATTGCTTGCCAAAGCCACTGCAACACATCCAATAACCATTTTAGTTCTAAATGAGAACTTCCTGCATGTGCCAGAACAACACCTCTGTGACACCAGACAGAATAGTGATGTGCTAGCAGAACCATGTAGGACACCCAGGGCATGTCTTCACCAGGGAGTGATTTTGAAATAACTCCCCTTATTTCAAAATAACAAGTCAAGTGTCCACACAACTCGCCCGTTGTTTTAAAATAATAACTCCTGCTTGTGACGAGGAATAACATTTATATCAAAATAGTTATTTTGGGAGTTATTATTTCAAAATAACTTATTTCAAAATAATTTTCCAGTGTAGACATAGCCCTAAAGACTTATTGAAGACTCAACAATTCCATTAATTTTAAAGGAATGGGGATGTGTAAGTCAGCTGAGGATTTTCTCTCAGCCATAATGGCTAAACAAACAAGAACAGATAGTCAACCTAAAGAGCAACCAAAACTGAGAAATTTAAACTCCTCAATCATCTCAAGGGAGCGATAAGCCCGAAATCTAATTTAAATGACAACTTTCTCACTGCCCATCATGCTAGCTGAAATATCAAGCTTGATGTGCCTATCCTTCATTGAGCATAGTCACAAATACTGGGGTGGGATGCACTGAGGTAGGGAATTGTTAATGGTGGCTGTACTGGGAAACCAAGAATTCAAACCCCTCAAAATAGTCACCTCCAACTCCATTCACAAAGGAAAAGGAAAGAGAGCTGCATCTTCACCCCAGTATCCAAAGATACTCCCGAGTACCAAAAGTCATCACAACTAGTGTCAAATTGTCAAAACCAGGAGCTGCTTTCTTGTGAAAACTTAGCAATACAGAAATTATGGCAAATTGAAAATGTGAGGACAACTTAAATTAAGTGAATCGAATTTCACAAGCAGTAACATAGTCTTATTGTACTGTTCATTTTCATATATTATATATTCATAATATAAAAATGTAAATTTGGGTTCAATTAGGAATTTTTTGGTATGAAAGGCACTAAATACATGTAAGCTGCTGTTATGATTATATTATTAAATGATTAATTTTATCACATATGTAAAACATCCACTGCTTTATTTATAAAGCTTCATTGCAAAGATACTTTGCCATCACTACACATTCAACATGTTGTTTCTAATCACAGAGTAAATTAGTAAGAGTGACTATAGCCTAAATCTTTATTTAAATAAGCTACTCAAATATGTGCTACTGTAACTAGCCCAGAGCAGTATGTGCTGCCATGCAATAGACTAGGGTTTAATTCTTGGATTCTGCTTCTCACTCCATGAGCAGGAGCTAGGAGTACTCCAGAGCTGCAGCCTCAACCCTGGGAGGGATGGAGCCTTGTGTCATTCAAGAACAGTGACCCCCACTGGCCAATTTAAGGAGAAGCATTGAGGGGCTCTAAAAGGAGTCACTTCCAGTCCTCCTCAGAGGTTGGTGGAACTAGTGAGTGGAGGTTAAATGGGGTTAAATTGCTGGGGATCGTCAGCATTCCATCTGAGGAGCAGAGACCCCACCATGGGGAGGAGCTAGCATGGGTGCTACCTCAGAAATTATTTATTGCTTGATAGAAGAAGAGCAAGAATCTGAAGAGTATGCACTCTCTAGCTAATGCCGCGGTATCTTTTAAATATGATCAGGAAAATTGCCACTATACTCAATAAAACTGTAGTTTAGTCAAAAATTATATACTGATATGGTGAGGAGAAAGATAAGGCAAGCTTCTTCTCTCTTGTGGGTGTTGTTATACGGAAAGAATAATAACTGATCTGCAAAAGATCATGGAAACTGGAGATGTGACATACTTAGTAGGTTACTTAGTTTATTTCCTGCCAGTGCATGAATGTTTCCAATATCATATTGAGGTGACTTGAGTGATGGGGCTATTACTGATTCCTTTCAAGTGTAATTCCATAGTTTGCTAGTCTGAGTATGAGGAAAAGTGTCCTTCCAATGTGAGTGACGTTGTCCTTTACTTAGTTTCATCTTAGTAGTCCTTGTTACACCTCCTTAAACATCCCCTACACATTTAATCCTTCTACCCATTTAGCATATGCCTCTGTAGCAGTAATTTGGTAAACTGTACAGATTTTTGTTTTTTTAATTTTCCTCTTAAATTGAGCCCTAGTCTTAGTAATTTTGATGCACTTCTCTGAACTTCTTCCAAATTGCTGCCATCTTTCCAGCATTGAAGTGCCCAAAATTGGATGCAGAAGTCAAGGGTCCAGTCTCATCAGTGTTTTATACAAATGAATGAGCACTGCCTTAGTCTGTAATTCAATTGCCAGCTCAGTGTCATGCTGGTCTTCCTTGGCTACCATATCACATTGCAGGCCCAAATCTAATTGGCTGTCCTGATACTGCTTTCCTTCCATAATGGGGTCAGTCCTGGTTCAGCGCTGCAAAATACCTATATTCTTTGCTTTAAAGGCAAAAGACTAAATTAGAACAAAGTTTTGATTATAAACACCTCTGTTGCATTCAACTTTTAGGTTCCAAAAGTTTGATTTAAGAAATATTTTGTTGATATTGAGAGTAACACAATAAAGACAGTGTAAAGAAGAAACTAGGTGATACATTTCCTCTTTTCCACAATTCCTCACAGACTACAGTTTGAAATTACAATATACACGTTCATCCATAACTTGGCAGCTTTTGTTCAGGAATGTGATGAAGCAGTATAAATATTTGTAGGCGAAGCTTGTTCTATTTCATGGAGAGTGAAATATATATATGATAAAAATCTTATTATATGTAAGCAATAGTCTTCTGTTTGCATTTCACAGATGCTTTATATTAATGAACAAGGTACATCCTTTTATACAGGGATGGGCAAAAAAGTGCTGGTGGTTCACCTGGGATAGCTCCATCAGGCTTCCACCACTACATTTATTTGCATCTCCATAGGTTTGGGCAATTGCAGCTCCCGATGGCGCAGACCAGGACACTGCTTCCCACAGCTTGCATTGGCTGGGAGCGGTGATATCTGGCCAGTGGTAACTGCAGTCACCCATACCTGCAGTGGTGTAGTAAATACAGCAGAGGCAGCCCACTGGGACTCACACTGAGTAACCGATTCAGACACATGGGCCAGTATTTGCCCACCACTGCTTTTATATATGAATCTATGTGTTCAGCAGGATTATTTGAAGTGCTGATTAAATCAGCAGGTACAAATCTGGGCATCTGGAATTGTTGCACTTTCACCAGTTATGATAAGCGGGACATGATAGCGGTTTTCAAATATCTAAAAGGGTGTCACAAGGAGGAAGGAGAAAATTTGTTCCTCTTGGTTTCTGAGGACAGGACAAGGAGTAATGGGCTTAAAGTGCAGCAAGGGAGGTTTAGATTGGACATTAGGAAAAAATTCCTGTCAGGGTGGTCAATATTGGAATAAATTGCCAAGGGAGGTGGTGGAATCTCCCTCTCTGGAGATATTTAAGAACAGGTTAGATAGACATCTGTCAGGGATGGTGTAGACGGAGCTTGGTCCTGCCTTGAGGGCAGGGGGCTGGACTCAATGACCTCTCGAGGTCCCTTCCAGTCCTATGATTCTATGATTCTATGTTATCTGAAGGTCCACCTGTCCCACTCCATCAGAAGATGCATCCCATGTATTTCCTTCCCCAGTGTAGTAGTTTGCAGAACAACCTGATTTTCCTTAAAAGAGAGAAAACAAAAGAGAACTTTTTTCAGTCTGATTTTGCACCTTTCCACTCTATTCTGGTTAGCATCCAGCAACAAATCTGTGATGCACTGTAGTACAGTAGGTGTTTTACTTGTTTTCATGGAAGGACAATTTGTACTTAAAGCAGTGATTAGATGGATTCTTTCCTTCTTGAATACTTCAATTTTTGATGACTACTAGTTTCATCAGTATAATTATAATTAGCACTCTTCATCTTCCTTGGATGGTACCAGCTGGACAGATTGGGCCTCTTACTGCACAGATTGGTGGCAGGGTTGCTTACGCGAAGATAGGTGACAGGCACCATGAAATAACAGATGGTAAATTCAGGGCTTGTTGGCAATCAGCAGGTTTTTGCTAATGACTTAATTAACTATGCAAATTGTCAAATCAGCGTGAACATTGTTTTTATCGAAAACTTTACCTAAATTAATTACCATAATTAAGTAGCAGAATGTCAAGTATATTGGATGAGCAAAAGGGCTTGGCTGGCTAGGGATAAGAGAGTTACCATCTTTACACTGTGTTCTTTATTTCAACAGCCTGAGTGTGAGAAGTACTGTGTCATGTACTAGATTTAATGCATGAATATTACAAAATTGCAACTCATTTGCATCCTGGGCAGTCTTTGTAAACAAAATAATTGATGTCCTGTAAAGGAAAATAATTGTATAGAGGATAAAAATACCAAATAGAAGGTTAAACCAACCATTTAAAACTTTCTAATTGTCTCCACTTTTCTAGTTTGATTATTTTTAAATGTATATTTTATTCTTCTAGCATTATGTATTTTGGTGGTTTGAGAACCAGTGCCTTGAATATACAAATAGATAAAGGTTTTGCAGTGTTTTATTTTATAAATAAAAAATCAAACTTAAGTTTGCATTGTGACGCTAACCATATAGGAGCATCAGGTTCCATTGTGTGAATGTCACAAAATTAACAGATTCAAATCCTCTAATATGGCTATTTTAAGTTGGTTTTCTCTCTCTCAAGGTTTCCATATAACAAATGTTGGGTGCTGTTCACAGGATGTGATGGTGGTAGGAGAACCAACGCTGATGGGAGGTGAATTTGGGGATGAAGACGAAAGGCTTATCACTAGACTAGAGAACACGCAATATGATGCAGCAAATGGTATGGATGATGAAGAAGACTTCAACAATTCACCTGCCTTGGGAAATAACAGCCCCTGGAACAGCAAACCTTCTGCTAACCAGGAGACCAAATCTGAAAATCCCACACCACAAGCTTCCCAATAGGTTATTCTGCAGCATTATCCACTGTTATATATGTCAGTGGATTATAATTACTATTTCACAACATTCTTTTAAAAAAAAGTTCCAGATACAATATCTATTTCTAAACTACAGCTATCTGATTTTTTTAATTAGAGAAAAATCATATATAAGCTTTCATGTACTTTTCTTGGAAGCTTTCATACATGACACGATACTGGCACTGACCTCAATTAAAATAATTGAAAATTAAATAGCACCTCGTGGCAAATTTCAAACAAAACTTTTTGTTGGAGAGGTCTTTTTTCCTCATCAAACAAAGGCCATATTTTAACAAGTCATCAGTGCTCAGGATCTCGTTAACATAACTATGGAAAACTTTTTAAAAATTGTAAAATATTTTCTGCTTTTCAACTTGCACCTAAAATTTCTTGTTTCAGAAAAATCAGCTTTTTAAAAGTAACTTAAAGTAACTTTAGTTCTTTCTTTAAATCTTCTTTCATTGTTTAACCATTTAAAGGATCCAGCATTTTTAATTTATATTGTAGCTGATGCCAGTAGTCCTTCTGTCATTATTCAAAAGTGCTGAAACAAGAAATGTCTTTTTTTTTCATCAAAGACATGAAAAATATTTTTATGTGGAGAAAGATGCCCTGTCCTATGAGAGTTTATGCTTTGTAAAATTGCTGTTGATCCAGATATTTTAAAGCCATGTAATCCATTCATTTTGTGGGCAGCTTAATAAATCTAAAACTTTTGTGTTTTTATTATTGTATCTGAGTTGGCTTTGTTGTTATTTCTTTTCATAGTATATTTCTTGTATCATATTTTTGTAAAGCCCTGGAGCCCTTAAACCAGTTAATTTTTTTATTATTATTCTGATGTATTTATGTGAAACTTTATAAAAGAAACTAATTTTTTTCATTTCCATATTAATATGTTCATTTCATCATGTAAAAACACAGTGAGTCAGTGTGTTATATAATACAACTGTATTTTATGTATGCTTTGCCAATAAATGTGCCAATAAACTGTGTTAACAAATGTGGTCTTATACAGTTCCTTACAGACAAAAAACATATCAACCTTGACTAATCACGTAACAGAAATAGGTGCAGTTGATCTGAATCCCTTTATCGATATCATTTCTTGAAGTCAGTGTTTCACCTAATATCATCGTCAACTCTTTCTAGCACAAAGGGAATGCTGTATTTAAAGGTATATAACATTCAGTTTTTAATTTGTTGATATCTTCTCTCATTTAAGTGTTTGTGTCATTGTGTGGCCAAAAGCAGTGGCTAGCACCAAGTACAAAGAAGCACAGTATAGCAGGAATAGTACCCAACTACCTTAGCCAAAGCACCCAACTATACCAAGACCAATATTGAGCTATGCCTCTGATCTTGTGCTCCTGTGACTTGCTTGAGCACTTCACATTCTGCTGAATTATGTATGATAGGATTCCATTGACAATTACCAAAAAGACTAAAAGTTATTTATTTTACTTTTTCTATCAAACAGAACATTCAAAAATTCAGATTTGCAAAGTTAACAGGAACCTATAACATTTTAAATAGTACTGAACGATTTGATGCACATGATACCAGGACAATCGATTCTGGGGTATTGTAACAAAATTAGTTACAGAGCAGGAATTGCTGAGAATGTCAGAAGAGTACTGCAAACGCCATTAAAAAGCCTGCAGGGAATGCAAGACTCTCAAGGGGAACATACTTCACAATACCCTTGCAGACGTATTTAAAAAAAAAAGGAATATAGTATGTCCTGGGCAGACACAACACTTCTGAATGTCTGCTTTCTGTAGTAGCTATCTACTAGCATGGCACTAGTTTACTGAGAGTTCATGCCATTAAGCAATATTGAAGTTAAAGGTCCAAAGTAGTGCAACAGTGTTAAATTGAATTGATTGATTAAGGACTACAAACGTGTAAAGGAGATAAACGAAATTATTGGAATTTACAGTAACTGAGCATCAGTGAGCAGAATCATTAGCTAAACACAGCAACTTGAATAAAGTTGATTTAAGAGCAGGTTACATAGACATCTATCAGTGATGGTCTAGATGGTACTGGGTCCTGCAATGAGGGCTTAAAATTGTTTGTATTGCATAGGTTAAATCTCTAAAATCTGGGACACTCTGGTCCGGCAACATCCATGATCTATCAGGACCTCATATATTGCTGGATCAGAAAGCCCCAGCTGTCCATGTTTATGGGCTGGGCTGGTGCGGTGAAGAGCACGCTCCGACTGTGACTGGTGGCAGGGCGTGCACCTCCACCTGGGCCACAGGTAGCAGGGCCAACACTTGGCAGTGCAGCCACGGAAAAGCAGGCAGCCTGCCTGGGCTGGATGCAGTGGGGCCAGTGGCACCCAGGAGCACAGCACCGGCCGGAGTTGCAGTTGGCACAGCGGAGAGTACATCCCCGGCCAGGCTAGAGACAGCAGGACCTGGCACCCCCACCATGGTGGGGAGCACATCCCCATCCCCAGGCAGGAGCACAGCCCTGACATGGCTGTGGATAGCAGGGCTGACAACTAAGAGGAGAGCCTTGACCTCCCCTGGTACAGCAAACTCTGTGGTTCAGGACCGCTCAGGTCTCCAGGGTGCCAGACCAGGGAGGTTGTACCTGTACAATGTGTTTTTTGCTGATTCTTGTAATAATGGATATTGTAGTTAACACCCCAACTCCTAGAGGCAAGTGATTAAGAGAATCTTCGCTTTCATTTTAAAAAGTATATTGGTAACCCTCCTGTTGTAGAGAAAGGTTTGAAAATATGACCCTAGTGCACCCTAAAGGCTCAGAAATAAGAAGTCAAATAAAAAAGTGTTTTAATCATGTGATTTTTTTTTTTTTTTAAAAGCCAATCTCATTATTTTTGAACATTTGTGTTTGGTAATACTGAGATAGGTTTCAAGGATGGGCCAGTGGCATTTCTTTAGTTTCTTTTTTTCATATTCCAGAATTGGGAGCTTCACCATACAATCAGGGAGGCCCTGTTTTTCTGCTGCCTCTTAACTTTCTTGTAATAAGCAGATTCCAAATCGTGTATTTGTAGCTGGCATTTTATTTCCATTTCCTGTGTTCAGCCACATGCTGCTAGCTAATGCTGAATGTGGATTTTCACTGTATCATTTCTTACGTGATAACTCCCTGTACAACCAGCAGTAATGGTGACTATAATCTTCTCTGATGATTCTTTTGTTTTTGCCCAGTTTGTGCTTCAGGCAGGTCACTAAAATCTAGATAAACGAAGTTATCCTTCAGTCCCTTTGGCCTGCTTCTGAACAAGTTATATGAACTGACTAAGTCTGGAGGAGAGTCCTATGGCAATGGTGTATTATTTTGCAAGAGTTCTATGATGTGAAAACACTAAAAGAAGGGGAGGCAGTGCATTGCCATATAAAAGACCACTCTTCCAAAGGAATGTTTTTATCTGCTGAGCACTCTGTTTTCTTATGCAACCACATTTCTATTTGATTTCTAGCTTCACTGGGTCTTGATTCTGCTTTGAAATCAACCCTGGGTGTGTGTCAAACCTGGTACAATTGTTGCCAGTCATATTAAGAGGATTTTAAGATACTACAATCTCAGTAGACTGGAGAAATGTGTATGTCAATTTAAATCTGATTACTAGAGCATCAACTATTTGTTATTGATTACAAGAGAGATGGGATCCTAAGCTTTATATGTGAAAAGGTAATGTGATGGGCATCGTATTTCTCTAATCCAAATAAACCAGTTTAATTTTTGCTTTCCCATAAACAATGAAACAACAGATTAGCCACAGTTCTAGTTCTTCTTTCTATGGAAACAGGTTATTGTAAGCTTTAGCCTATTTCTCGAAAGGAAAAATAATGCAATTCTGGCTCTTACTTTTTTGTCTGATAAGAGCCTTGCCATTTTCTGACCTTCAGCTGTGTGACCTCTGCATATACATTTATGTAGTTCATTGCTACAAATTACCTGGTATTGTGCTTTTCTATAGGCTGAAGCTGTGTACATTAGTACATTAGTTTATGAAATAATGGCAGCCTGAAAAAATGTTGAGACCTATTCCACAGCCTATTGAAATCTATGGACATGTCTCCTTTACCTTCAGGCCATGAGTCAACCAAGAATGGGCCCCATTGTTCATACTGAGAGTTGCAGAGGTGCTTGTAGCCAGTAGCCTCATTGGGTTTATAATCTTTAAATAGACAAGAGAAACACAGGGCAGAGTGACAAGCAGTGTGATCCTGGATGGCAGCAAAACTCAATGCCTGAGACGAGGTTATTTTAATGGGTGGGTTTGTTTGGCAGGGTGTCAGTGAAAGAGAAATGGAAAGGAAGGGAGTAAGGGGGCAGGTCAGAGGGAAGATGATGAGAGAGGTAGGTATAGAATAATGCTGAGGTTAGGAGACTTAGAGGAAGCATGTTGGAGCAAACACCAGTCAGCACAGGGCAGAGAAAGTCTAATCAAAACTGCAGACATTTCTTTGACTTTCCAGAGGTCTCTACTTGGATTGCATCTCTAGTTGCTCCAAGTGGCCAGAGGCTATGGTGTAGGAATATTTTTAAAAAGAGTGATTTTGAAACCTTTCGTGTTCTGAAAAATGCACTGAAATGAGTGTGAAAAGTACCTAGAACATTAAAGTTTGACCTTGTTTGAATAAGTATATGTTTGACTCCTAAACCCCGCTTCAAGGTCCCAGTTCAGGAAAGCATCTCTATTCAGCAAAATACATAAACCCCTGGTTCACTGCTCTGCTGAACAGAGTTGGATTTAAGCATGGCCTTTTCTATCTCACTGAATAGGAACATGAAGACCTAATCCAAAATCCATTATAGTTAATGGAAAGCTTCCCATGGTTAATGGGCTTTGGATCAGGTCTTACATGCAAAATCCAGTGCAAACATAACTAGGGAGCTGCTGACTTCATAAAACTGCTAAAAACACAGATTCAGTCATCAGAAAATCTGCTATACTGAGCTAAGGGGACTCATGGATTGGCCCAGTGTCTCAGTAACAAGTATAGTAGAAAGGATCAAATTTCAGTATGATGGTTTAATTATATGCACTGTGTGCGTATATCTCCTTATGATCATTTAATTATAGGCACTGTGTGCACCTCTTGAAAAATACACAGCGGCCTCAGGATAAAGAAGAGCCTCATGATGGTACAGGAGTATTTGTGCACTTAGTGTTTGTCTCACATCTCAGGCCTTGGGACAGAAGTGTATGGATATCTGCTGTATTAAAAGTGGGAATACCTGGACTGAGCGTGTCTGCAGAGATAAGAGAGTTGCTCTTTCATAGCACATTCAGCATGTTGAGACAGTGGGTCTATCAGTCAATGACTTTATCAGCAATGATTTTTCCCTGTAAATAATTAAATGCATGCTGTAGTCCATTAAGGGATTACTGGCTCCTATATAGCCACAGAAACATTACAATTATACACTGCAATTCTAATGTTCTAAACCCCTAATCATTTGTATTATATTTCCATAAACACACTTAAAAGGCTGTTTCTTATTATGAATCTTTAAAGACTGGTGCTACCATTTTAATTCATAAAACAATTATAATGTGATATCACCCTTGTCATTACAGTAAATAAGCAGAAGAACATTTGAAAAATGGAAAACAGACTCCTTGGAATGTCCTTCTTGAGCTAATCTGCAAGATGAGTGTCCCACACCACTTCAAAACCTTCCCAACAAAGTGACAGTTCACCAGTTATAGTAGGTTGAGTGGCAGATGGAGAATAAATAAAATCAGTTATCTATGAGAGAAAACTTTCACATGATTTGGGCCAGTAAAAAAGTTGTGCAATGCCTAATTATGTAAATGTGCTCTTTTTATTACCTTCTTCCCCCTTCCCCCACCGTAATGTGTTAAACTCAATCTTTGGGTTTTGTGTCAAAATTAGCTTATAGATTCTTCAAGGCAGCTCTGAAATCATAGAAAGGAAAGGGTGGAAATCAAAGGCTGCCACTTGCGCTGCGGCTAGACCAAATTAACCTGCACATCTTAGGGGTTTCTCCACTGAGGCAGCCTATACACACCCCGTCACAGGAGTGAGAATATTCTGAGGTGAGGATGTCACCCTATCAGCTGAGGGTCGTCAGTCACCTCTGTAGTCCATAAATATCTCTTGTCTCAGGGTAACACAGAGTCCATAAGCAGTCCTGCTCATGGGACAGTATTGCCCAATGGCCAGAGTCTGTAAGCAGCCCTTGTCTCAGGATAATATGGCCTACTGGCCAAGGTCAGGAAATAGCCCGTCTCAGGGCAGCACAGAGTGTCAAGGTATGTCTACACTAAAGCGTTATTTTGAAATATCTTAGGGTACGTCTACACTACAACGTTAATTCGAACTAACTTCGTTCGAATTAGTTAATTCGAACTAAGCTAAGTCGAACTAACGGATCTAGACTAAAAAACTAGTTCGAATTAGCGTTTTGCTAATTCGAACTAGCATGTCCACATTAAGTGGACCCTGAATCAGGCTTAAGGATGGCCGGAAGCAGTGCTAGCAGGGCATCAGAGGAGGACTTAGAGCGTGGAGATGCTGTATCAGGCTAGCCAAGGGCTGCGCTTCAAGGGTCCCGACCCCCACCCCGGACAGACAGTTCTAAGGGGTGCCCCGCTTGCAAAGCAGTCCTGGCTTGGAGTGCCCGGAGTACCCACACTGGGCACATCACAGCACTCGGCCATCAGCCTGGCTGCACTTGCCGCAGGCTGCCATCTGGGAAGAGGGGGGATCGGGGGGCTGCAGGAGAGGTTCCACCCCAAAAGGCCGCAGAACCAGCCCAGTCCTCCCCATCGGGGGCTCGTGCCCCATCCCTCCCTCACCTCCTTCCACTTACCCTTCCCTAGCCCCTTTTCTTGATATACAAAATAAAGGACAATTGTGTTCAAAAATGGAATCTGTCTTTATTGAACAAAACTGGGAGAGACTGGGAAAAGGAGGTGGGAGAGGGGAAGAGAGAGGCTGGGAGAGGGGAGGGAAACTAAAATGATCAGGGGTTGGGAACAGGTCCCATATGAAGGGAGGCTAAAGAGACTGGGACTTTTCAGCTTAGACAAGAGGAGATGGAGGGGGGACAGGATAGAGGTCTCTAAAAGCAGGAGTTGGGTGGAGAGGGTGCATACAGAAAAGATCTTCATTAGTTCCCATAAAGAAGGACTAGAGGACACCAAAGGAAAGGAATGGGTAGCAGGCTTGAAACTAGTAACAGAAAGTTGTTCTTCACAAAGCAAAGAGTCAACCTGTGGAACTCCTTGCTGCAGGAGGCTGTGAAGGCTACAACTAGAACAGAGTTTAAAGGGAAGTGAGATCAAGTCATGGAGGTTGGGTCCATGGAGTGCTATTAGCCAGGGGGTAGGAGTGGTGTCCCTGCCCAAGGTTTGTGGAAGTCTGGAGAGGGATGGCACGAGACAAATGGCTTGGTCACTGTCTTCGGTCCATCCCCTCCAGGGTCCCTAGGATTGGCCGCTGTCGGCAGACAGGCTACTGGGCTAGATGGACCTTTGGTCTGACCCAGGACGGCCATTGTAAGCTCAGGGCTCAGGGTCGGGGGTCTCAGTGGACCCCCTTGATTTTCATGCACACCTGCTCCTGGGTGGCCAGGCTGGCAGCTCTCCTGCCCAAGCCGGCCACTTTCCTGTGCCTAGTGCGGAGATCGTGGACAAGGCCCACGATGTCCGCACTAGACCAGCCGGGTGCCCGCCTCTTGCGGTCCCGGGCAAGCTCCCAGGAGCCGCCAGCCTGGTCCTGGGAAGAGGGGGAGGGCTGGGGGGCATCGGGTGGGTGGCTCGATCCGTGCCAGGTGCAGGGTCTGCTGGCTGGGTGCTGGCAGGCTTGCACCTGGCACGGGCACCGTAGCCAGCCCGTGCCCCTTTAAGGGGTCCGGGGCTGGGAAGGGGGCAGATGAGTTTCCCTGGTGTTGGCCAGAGTGGCCATCAGGGAAACCTGGGGAGGGCTAGCCTCCCACTAGTTCGAATTAAGGGTCTACACAGCCCTTAATTCGAACTAGTAAGTTCGAACTAAGCTTAATCTTCGTGGAATGAGGATTACCTAGTTCGAACTAAGCGCTCCGTTAGTTCGAATTAAGTTCGAACTAACTATGTAGTGTAGACATACCCTTATTTAGAAATAACTTATTTTGAAAGAATGCGTCTAGACACAAAATGCATTTCGAAATAGCATTTTTCTATTTCGAAATAGCACGTCCACACTAATAGGACGCTGAATCGCATTTAAGGCTGGCCAGAACCGGTTCTGGCAGGGCATCAGGTTAGGAATTACCTTGTGTAACTGCTGCCTGATGCTATCTGAGACCTGTGCTTAAAGGGACCTCCCCCCTTCCCCCAGACAGCCGGTTCTAAGGTTTCCCTGCTTGCTTGCCTACCTCGCTGAGGGACAGCAAAGCATTTTTTTCTCTGTGTGCTCTGATTACCCTCACTCAGGACACCACAGCACTCTGCAACATGGAGCTGGAGCCGCCCCTGGGCAATCTGGTGCTTCTGCAGGCAGTAATAGTCTCCCTGGTGTGCCCCACTGGGGCTTGTGCCTCATTCCTCCCTCACGTCCTTCCACTAACCCCTCCCTAAGCCCCCTTCCTGCTGTACAATAAAAAATGTGTTCTTTACAACAAAGCCTCTTTATGGAACAAAACTGGGGTGGGGGGGATGAAACTGAGGTGAGACTGGGGAAAGAAGGTGGGAGGAGGGAGGGTGAGAGAGGGGAGAGAGAAACCTGGGAGGAGGGAGCTGGCGGGGGAGGAAGTGGGAGGAGAAGCTCAGGGTTGGGGGTATTGCCAACCCAACTGTCTCCCAGCACTGTGGGTGCAGGGGCCTTGGCATCCCTGGGGGTGTGGGGAGGGTGGGGAGGAAGAAGCAGAAGGGGGTGGAGGAGCAGTAGCTGGGGAGGCAGAAAGGCTCTATGACCACCTGGGGGGCATGGACCATCCTGCCCTCCAGGATGCGGTCCACGGTATCAAAATAAGAGCAGGGGTCTGGGTCTTCCCCTGTGTTGTATCATGCAAGCAAGGTACTAATAAACTTCAACAGGCCTTTATTTACCAAAGGTGAAACCTCTACAAAGCGGCTGCTGCCCCCTCTGTAGCTCTCACTTAGCCTTAGCTCCTCTCCTCTCCCCTCCCCTCCTTCCTGTTTTCTGTGCTTCCAGACTCCCTACAGCCAGTGCTCCCAGTTCTACTCATTACAAGCAGCATCTAAAACACCACGTTCCCTCCTCTCTTAAGAAGCTCTCTCAATTATAAAATAAACATTGTTGTTCTAACCACAGCAACAAATATGGAACAAGACACTGTTGGAGGAAAATATTACACTGAAATACTACATAACATAGTCTCTAGTCCAGACAGGTGGTCGTCTGGGTCTGACAGACCGTCTCTCAAACCCCAGTTCCAGTGCAATGTCTTGTTGTGTTGGTGCTACGGTGAAGTCATACATCTCGGGCTGGGTATTGGCATCATCTCCTCTTGGTACATAGGCAGGTGCAAGATAAGAAGCATTCCATACCCGTCCATCAGAAAGTCGATAGGTGTAAGGTCCCTTCTTCTCTATGATTTTAAGAGATGTGAATTTATGTTCCCCTTTGAGTAAAATTCCAGGTTTTCTTACTCTAACAAAGGAACCACACTCAAACTTCGGTTCCTTAGCACCCCGCCAGTTGTCTATGAACGCCTTATACTTTGATTGCTTCTGTTTAACTGTTTTTCTCACACCATCCTCTTTTGATGCATCAGGTCTTGCCTTTAACAATCCAGCAATGTTCAGTTTAGTGTTCATCTGTTTTCCATGCAGTAACTCTGCGGGTGATCTTTGAGTTGTTGCATGTCGTGTAGCCCTGTATGCTTGCAAGAAATCAGTAGTGAAGGTTATCCATGAGCGCCCTTCCAGTTTAGCCATTTGCAAACTCTCTTTCAAACTTCTGTTAAACCTTTCGATTTCCCCATTGGCTTGAGGGTAATACAGGGATGATCTTCTATGTAAAATGTTCCTCTCTGCTAGAAAAGTTTCAAATTCCAGGGAAGTAAATTGACTACCATTATCTGAAACCAGTTCTTTGGGGTTACCGTCTCTGCTAAAAACTGTAGAGAGGAACTTAATTACTGTAGCAGAAGAGATTTGCGATGTAAACGCTACCTCAGGCCATTTACTGAAATAGTCTATTAAAGTGATGGCATAATGACAGTCAATTGGAGAGGTATCAAAGGGTCCCACAATGTCAATCACAACTTTTTTCCATGCAGAATCAGGAAGAGGAACAGGCTGTAACGATGGGGTACACGTCACTACTGTCTTATCATGCATTTGGCAAGTGACGCAGGATTTTATGATTGCTTCAGTTTAGGAGTCCATCCCTGGCCACCCATACAGATCCCGTAGTCATTGTTTGGTTCTGACAATTCCTTGATGAGTATTGTGGGCCAAGCATATAAGTTTTGACTGTAATTCTTCTGGCACAAGTAGCCGGTATGTACCTTGTAGCACACAGCCATCAAGCAAAGAAAGTTCATCCCGAACTCTAAAATAAGGCAGCAAAACTAGGTCAAGGTTTTTTGGGTTACTGGGCCATCTCTTTGTCAGAAATTCTCGTAGCTTTTGTTGAATTGGACATGCTGAACAAGCAGCTTGGAATTGCTCTCTTGTAACTGCATTAAGAGTG
Source organism: Pelodiscus sinensis (assembly GCF_049634645.1). Taxonomy (NCBI): domain Eukaryota; kingdom Metazoa; phylum Chordata; order Testudines; family Trionychidae; genus Pelodiscus; species Pelodiscus sinensis. The sequence continues at coordinate 106,814,284 of NC_134715.1, forward strand.
CTTCATAAGCGCAACTTCTTCATCCTTAGCCTCCGGTGGATCATCTGATGAAGACAAAGGCAGGTGAGAAAGGCAATCAGCTATCACATTTTGGTTTCCAGGCTTATATTCCAGTTCATAACTGAAAGAGAGTAGTCTTGCAGACCATCAAACAATACAATTTCCTGCTCTTCCCAGTCCTTTTGTAGTTAGCAATGTTGTCAAAGGGCTGTGGTCTGTATGCAACTTGAACGTGCCCCACAAGTAAGTTCTCCATTTTTCAGTAGCCCAGACACAGGCAAGTGCTTCTTTTTCAACTGTAGAATATTTTCTCTCAGCATCACTCAGCATTTTCTCTCAGCATTTTTCAACTGTAGAATATTTCATCTCCTTGAAGCAAATGCAACAGCCCCCTCTGTGTTGTCCTCATGAAGTTGTATTAGGACAGCCCCAAGTCCGTAATCAGAAGCATCAGTAGTCACGATTGTGGGCAATGCAGGACTGAATAGTGCAAGCACTGGACTATGTACAATCGAGTCTTTCACAGTTTTCAAACTAGCTTGTGCATCTGTTGTCCACACCAAAGTTGAACTTCTCTGTAGTAATTCTAGTAACGGTTCAATGACAGAAGCAGAATTGGGAATGAATTTTGCATACCAGGAGGTAAGACCCAAGAAGGAACGTAAGGTTTGCAAAACTGTTGGAGGAGGAGCATTTGAAATTGCTAGGATATGATCTGGATCAGGTTTTAGTCCAGCCAGTGAAATTATATGCCCCAGAAAGAAGAGTTCTGTTTGTCTAAATTTGCATTTAGATATATTGAGCTTGAGGCCTGCTGTGCTGATGCAGTTTAGTACAGACTGCAGGTTATAGTCATGCTCCTCAGAAGTATTTCCAAACACAATATTATCATCCAGATAACACTGAACTCCATGTTGATTCTTCAGAATCAATGACATCATTTTTTGGAAGGCACTTGGGGCAGATGCAAGACCATATGGAACACGTTTAAAACGATATAGTCCCTCATGTGTAATAAATGCTGTGAGGTCTCTGCTATCTTCATGCAACATAACCTGGTGGTATGCGCTCTACAAATCAAGAGTAGAAAACATCTTTGCTACTCGGAGTACTGCAAATACTTCTTCTGTATGAGGAAGAGGGTGACACAGAAGAAGGATGTCAAGTATCAGAGGGGTAGCCGTGTTAGTCTGAATCTGCAAAAGTGACGAGGAGTCCTGTGGCACCGTATAGACTAACTGAAGTGTTGGAGCATAAGCTTTCGTGGGCAAAGACCCACTTCGTCAGATGCAGGTAGTGGAAATTTCCAGAGGCAGGTATAAATATGCAGGCCAGAATCAGGCTGGAGATGACAAGGTGGATCCAATCAGGGAGGATGAGGCCCACTTCTAGTAGCTGATCTGGAGGTGTGAATACCACGAGAGGAGAAGCTGCTTTTGTAGTTAGCAAGCCATTCACAGTCTTTGTTTAATCCAGAGTTGATTGTGTCAAACTTGAAGATGAACCGTAGCTCAGCAGTTTCTCTTTGAAGTCTGGTCCTGAAGTATTTTTGCTGCAGGATGGCTACCTTTAGATCTGCAATTGTGTGTCCAGGGAGACTGAAGTGTTCCCCTACAGGTTTTTGTATGTTGCCATTCCTAATATCTGATTTGTGTCCATTGATTCTTTTACGTAGGGACTGTCCAGTTTGGCCGATGTATATAGCAGTGGGGCATTGTTGGCACATGATGGCATATATAATGTTATATTCCACTTTTACAGAAGAAGGATGGAGGCATTCGCCTTTGTGTGGACTTAAGGGAGCCAAATAAAGCTATTGTGATTGACAGCCACCCTCTTCCTTACATAGAAGTATTTGCAGAACTGAAAATGGTAAGCACCGTAACTTCTGTCATACAGGCATCACAGTATGTTGCATTTTAACTCTATGCACAAACCCATAAGCACAGCCAAGTTTCTCCTCAACCTGGTCTTGGGTCCCAGCTGAATCTGGTGTGTATACTGCACGAGTGCTTTGCTGTGGAAGATCAATTAGTCTATTAACTACCCTGAGGTTTAAAGCAGCCAATAAATCTCTGCCAAGGATAGCAGTGTCTTTGTGGACAATGTAGAACTCTGCATTTACACAGCAATCACCAAAAGTCACTGTTGCTGGCAGGCAGCCATGTACTGGAATTTTTTTTTTCAAATAGCACACCAAGTGAAGTTTGGGTTCAGTAAGAGGCACATCTTTAAAGTAATGCAAATAGATGGAATCAGGTAGTATAGATTCTGCTGAACCAGTGTCCAACATTAGCTGAATAAGATGTGATTTGCCTGAAGGTGTGACAGAAACATTTACAGTGCATCTTATCTGTTCTGGAATATGTGCAGTAGTGATTTTGTCCACCCTCAGCACAGTAACATCTGGTATTGTATCTGCATGCACCTGTTGATTGGACTGGCTACTGCAGCATACCTTAGTAAAATGCCCAATCTTTTTGCAGTGATTGCACTGAGCTACTTTTGCAGGACATCTTGTGTAGCTTGCAAGGTGTTGTGGGGATCCACATGCTTTTGCTGTGCTTTGAATTTGCTGATTCTGTGGTTTTTCATTGGCTTTCCCCTTGTAATTGTTTGTCTGCAGCGATAGTGGACTTTTCTGCAAAGGAGTCACAGCCTGGACTGGGCCTCCTGTATCTGTGCTCATTATTTTGGCTTCTGCTATAGCTAACTCAATCTGGGTAACAATGGTTATTGCTTTTTCCAGTGTAAACTGTGGTTTTAGAAGAAAGTGTTCTCTTACACAAAGCATGGTTGTTTTCTCAATGAGCTGGTCTCTAGTCATCTCATCTGCCATAATCCCAAAGTCACAAGTTACAATCAGACTCCTGAGAGAAGCAATATACTGCATTATAGTCTCCCCTGGTTTCTGCTCATGCTGGCAAAATCTGTAGCGATTAGCTATTACATTCACGTTTGGCACAAAAAAGTTCTTTAGTGCAGTGAGTGCAGTCTCATATTTATCATCTGCATGGGGAAAAGTGTAAAATATACGCTGCCCTTCTGCTCCAAGGCAGTGGATTAGCAGAGCATGCTTTCGTACTTCAGAAATCTCTGTAGCACTGATTGCAAGCAGATAAGTCTCAAACAAATGGATCCAGGCAGTAAAAGCAATTGGAGGCTCACCAGGGCTTTGCAGAAAGGGTGTAGGTGAGTTCAGAGGCAGAAGACTCATCCTCGTTGCCAAAATGTTGTATCATGCAAGCAAGGTACGAACAAACTTCAACAGGCCTTTGTTTACCAAAGGTGAAACCTCTTTACAAAGTTGCTGCTGCCCGCTCTGTAGCTCTCACTTTGCCTTAGCTCCTCTCCTCCCCGCTCCTTCCAATTTCCTGTGCTTCCAGTCTCCCAACAGCCCAGTTCTAATAATTACAAGCAGCATCTAAACATCACACCCTGGTTGGGAGCTGCGCCCTGTGGCCCTGGCATACGCCTACTACAGCTCCTTTATTTTCATGCGAACCTGCTCCTGGGTTCGCATGTGGCCTTTGGTGGCCAGGCTGTCAGCCATCCACCTGTAGATGGCTGCATTCCTCCATTTAGTGCAGAGATCACGGACGTTGCAAGCATCCCCTCAAACCTGAATTAAGTCCCTGATCTCCACCCTGGACCAGGCAAGTGCCCGCCTTTTCCGGACCCTGGCAGGCTCCTGGGAGCTGGCAGACTAGTCCTGGGAAGCGGCGGGGCTGGCTGGCACTGGCTGCTTGGCTCATGCTGGGGCCACTGGGTCAGGTGCAGCGACTGCTGGCTCTGGGCTGGCAGGCTTGGAGCTGGCACAGTCACTGTGGCCAGAGTATACCCCTTTAAGAGCTCTGGGAAGGGGAGGAGGGAGAGAAGTTTTCTTGGTTGTGCCCAGAGTGCCCACCAGGGCACCCTGGGAAGGGCTGGAGGCCCCCTATTTTGAAATAATCATCTACACAGCGCTTATTTCAAAATAGGTGCTATTCCTCATGGAATGAAGTTTACCAATTTTGAAACAAGCCTTCCGCTATTTCAATTTAATTTTGAAATAGCAGTTTGTCTGTGTAGACACTGGTAAAGTTATTTCGAAATAACTTTGCTGTGTAGACACACCCTCAGTTAGTAGCCCTTATTGCACAGCAGTGTGGCCTAACAGCTAGAGTCTGTAAGCAGCACTTGGCTCAGGGTAGTGTGGCATAATAGCCAGAGTCTTTAAGCAGCCCTTGGCTCTGGGTAGTGCAGCCTGAGAGCTGGAGTCAGTAGGATTGGAGGCTAGTGCCCAGGTAGGGAGATCTGGGCCCACCCTGCTCCACCAGGTCCTGACCCAGGGCCCTATGCATGGCAGATTGGTCTGCCACTCCCTCAGAGGGGAATCTGGCTGAAACATGCCGAGTGTACCTGGATAGAAGAAGCTGCTCCTGCACCCTTCCTGTGTCGCTTCTTATGGGTGCTGCCAAGGTGTTGTCCCACAAAGCAGCTGGGTCCCCCAGTTCCCCAGCAGCAGCTTCTCGCTGGGGCTCCACTGGGCCATGTAGTGGCAGTCTCCTGGAACTTTGATTCCTGCTATCTGGATTGCTGTTTGTTGCAGCTCCGGAGCTCTGGCTGGAGGTCCTTTCTCTTCACTGGCCGGCCCAGATTGAGCTGCTCTCTTGCCTTTTTTGCTGCCCCAGCACTAGGAGCGGGACTTTCTCCACCGACAGGGTTTTTACCCCTCCTGCTCTGGTGCCAAGTATGCTCACCTTGGCTATGTCTAGACTGCAGGCGGATCTTTCGAAAGAGCAATCCGCTTTTTCGAAAGAGAGCACCCAGCGAGTCTGGATGCTCTCTTTTGAGGAAGCCCTATTTACATTGAAGAACGCCTTCTTTTGAAAGAGGAACTTTCAAAAGAAGGCGTTCTTCCTCGTGAAACGAGGTTTACCGCCATCGAAAGAAAAGCCGCGTTCTTTCGAAATTATTTCGAAAGAACGCGGCTTGAGTCTGGACGCAGGGGAAGTTTTTTCGGGAAAAGGCTACTTTTCCCGAAAAAAACCCTGAGTCTGGACACAGCCCTTGTCACAGCCACACTGTTCAAAAACCTCCAATGGTGGGGCATGCATACTCCTCCATGGAAGCCAGTTCCAGGCCTTTATTGCCCTTACTGTTTAATTTTTTTTCTAATAAAAACCATAAGCCTCCATTGCTGTAGGTTAAGCACAATATTTCCTGTTCTATCTTCAGTGGACATGGAGAACAATTGACTCCCGTCCTCCCACTCTAATTTTTTTTCTCAGTGCTAAACATGTCCAGTTTTTAGCCTTCTCTTACTAGGTCAGGTATTCTAAACGCTATTTCTTTTTTGATGCTCTTCTCTGGACTCTTTTGTCTACATCTTTCTGAATGTGTCGTGCCCAGAACTGGATGCAGTACTCCAGCTAAGGCATCTCCAGTGCCATACACCCCAGAATAATGTTAGTTTTTTCTCAGCTGTATCTCATTGTTGACTCATATTTAATTTATGATCCACCTGCGCTCTCAGATCCTTTCCCGCAGAACTGCCACCTAGAAAATGACAAAATGTTACTGTTCTTAATGTCTGATTTATGTTCACTTATTCTTTTGCATCGAGACTGTCCGGTTTGGCCAATGTATGTAGCAGAGGGACATTGCTGGCACATGATGGCATATATCACATTAGTAGGGCTACATCTACACTGCAATGCTATTTTGGGATACTGGAGTATCCTGAAATAGCTATCCTGTGTCTTCACAGCAAGCCCGTTATTTCAAAATATAATGGGCTTGCTATTCTGATGTCCCTGTAAGCCTCATCCCATGAGGAGAAAGGGATGTTTTGGAATAGCGGGTTATTTCAAAATGTGGTGCTGTGTAGACAGTGCCAAATTATGAAATAAACTATTTTGAAATAAGACTGAAATAAGATACTCAATTTGCGTAGCTCAAATTGCATATCTTATTTCGAGCTATGGTGCAGGTGTGCAGGTGAATATGCCTACTAAAAGAATTTCCCTCCTTCGGTTTTCTCACCTCATTGACTGTTGAGAGTGAGCCACAACCACTATGACTGAACTGGCCTTGTTAACTTTGGTCCTCTGCATAGTAATGTAACTCCCATCTTTGTATGTATGTTTGTAGCTCTGCCAGACTGAAGTTTGTACTTCATGCATTTGATGAAATAGGCTCCAGCCCACAAAAGCTTATGCTCAACCAAAATTCTTAGCTGTTCAGGTGCCCCAGGACTTTTCATTGTTTTTGCTGAAACAGACTAACATGGCTACCCCTCTGAAACATGCCTGATTATATTGACGAAAAACCTGTTTAAGCTATCCTGCAGAAATTGCTAGGTGAAATTGTAGTCTCTTGGCTACGTCTAGACTACATTCCTCTTTTGAAAGAGGAATGTAAATGAGGCATATCGAAAGTGCAAATGAAGAGCAGATTTAAATATCCAGTGCTTCTTGCATATTCACATTCGAGTGCTTTTTTGAGAAAGGATTTTTTGAAAGTGAAAGCACAGTCTAGACAGGGTTCTTTCAGGACCTGTACTCATTTTTTCAGGAGTACAGGTTCATTCGAAAAAGGTTTTTGTTTTTTTTTTTTTAAGAAAGAACCCTGTCTAGACTGCACTTTCACTTTTGAAAAACCCTTTTTCAAAAAAGCACTCGGACGCAAATATGCACATGAAGCAAAGGATATTTAAATCCGCGCTTTATTTGCACTTTTGATTTGCCTCATTTACATTCCTCTTTCGAAAGAGGAATGTAGTTTAGACCTGCCCTTCCTGAAAATATGCCATGATCATGCAAACCTGGCGAATCAGATCTTTGGTAATACAGTACACTGACTGCCTTAAGTCACCAACTTAAACCTGCCTTAGGGCACAGTTAACACTGGAAGTTAATTTTACAAATGTTAAAATAGTCCCACTGCCAGCACAACTTTTCACGGGAGTGTAGGGGGGTCTAAGGAATCTATGGTTTCATAGCTTTGTGTTTACTTGCTAGATGCCTATTGTGGCTTCCACTGTACAACTGGCCCCATTCGTCATTTAACAGTCAGCACCACACACAGCTGAAGTAACACTGATATATTTCTATGCTAAGATTAGAAAATACTATAGCATCACAATATTGTAGAGCAAGAAATGTTGAAATGTATTTGTGCCCCGACACAGACAGAATTTTAGCTAATTTTTGTAAATTTCTCAATAATACTACTGTATCACACCAAAAGATTGTAGTTTCCATTAAAGAACTCAATCCTGTACTCCAATGTAGATAGGACTTTTTATTCCAGAGCTATGTAATTCAACCTCCTGTCTTTGACAGTGGCTGGTACCAGATGCTTTAGAAAAAGAATGCCTATAGAGAACTGTTATGAAATAATCTGGATTTATGGCACATTTCTTTCTGACCCTGTTGGTCAGCTGTTGGATCGTGCTCTGAAACATAAATATTTATATCCCTTATAACATATTGTTTTGTTTTTAAAGTAACTGTGGATGTTTCCATAGCCATATGAGTGTTTAATCCTCTTTGCTTTTGTAAAAGTACTTATCCAAATCATTCTCCACACATGCACAACCCCTGACTTTATAAGATAGAAAGCAATACACCTATCTATGCTTAAACAATCTAAAGGCACAGAGAGACATTGTGCCATGCCAATATGCCAATTACATGAAAACTTAGGTGGCCTGAAGTAAATCCCACTCAAGTCAATGTGTGCATTTCCACCAACTTCAATGGGAACTGTATCAGGCCCCTAGGCCTAGATTTAGCAAAGCTCTTACGCATATGCTTAACTTTAAGCATGGCTGTAATCTTAGCCCTGGTTAGATGTGCTGTTACTAAAATGTCTTGTTCAACTGGACTCTTAGTTTACAGGCTTTGTCCATGTCTGAGTCTCATCATGTCTTCAGGATTTCTTGCTTCAGGGCTGTTCTCAGTATTAATGGTAATATTGTAAGCACATCAGCACCATGCTTTTTAAGAGGGAAGGTGCTTTTAAGTCATATGTCAGAAAACGCAGCTGATGTTCAAAGCGCTATAAATACAGGGCAGTGTTCATCTTGGGCACTCAAGTGGTAAGGTATCATTTCACTAAGTATTTATTGAGGTGCATAATTTCTGGGCCAGAGGTGTTTTTATTTTGATTTGGTTTGAGAGAGGTGCTTTGTTTTGGTTTTTTTCTTTTTTTAATTATAGTATCACATTTAATTAATTATTTTAGCTGAATACAATCATGTAAGTTATGAGCTGGCAAGAACAAATGCCATTAGACTATAAGTTTCTCTTAAGTATTTTTTTAACTTGCTAACATGGATTCCATCTGATTGCTAGAGAGCCGCAAGTTTTATGTGTCTAGTTTAAATAATAGCTTTGTCTCAACAATTCAGAATTCATCCGAGATAGCATGTTCATTTCAGTATTGAGCAGTTATAATGCATAGCTAGTATCTCCTTTATAAGGGCATTTAGGAGACATTTACAAAAACTAAATATGAAACAGACATTTAACATTTATTTCTTATCGTATTCAACTCCCCTTTCATTTCATCACATAAAATTTCATCTTCCTTGTGTGATCTCTGGGGGGCTGAGTACTGGAAAGGCTTTTTATGAACTGTGTTCTTTATTTCTACAGATGATTCTTAAAACTTTCTTCCTAATCCTCCTGATGGCTTTTTAAAAACTCATTTACTGTTTTGCAACATTTTTAATCCTCTGCCTTCTGTTGGCCATGTATAAAATTAAATTGTGGCCCACGGGCAGCCCCATTAAAATCAGGAAGTTATATAGGTTGCAAAAGATTATCTGTTTTAGCTGATAGAACTGCAAAATAAATAAATAATAAAAATAATACTTTCTGAATGACTGTTTTATATTTTAATACAGAGGAGTCCAGAAACACTGTAAGAGATGTAACATTGTCAATGTAATTATTTAAACTGTCATATGTATTTTAGACCTTCTCAATGAAGGGACTTCAAGCCCAACCCCTTAAATTCACTACATAGACCTGGCAGTGACCTAATGCACAAGGATAAATTTTCCCTCTGAGTTGTAATCTGGCACATGAATTCTCAGCAAGAGAGTTCTGGAAGAAAAAAAAAAAACGTTTGTTTTCCTGCTTTACAGTTATGAGAGAAGAGCTATGAATTCTTGTTTCTGTACCTTTAATTTTTTCATGTGATCACTTAGGAATTGTTACAGAAATCCTCTATATATGTAAACAGTTAATAGACAAAGGTTCCATTTCCGTAAACGATGCTTGCATAGTTCCTGGGGTTTGTAGGACTAATAAAATTGCTTGTGTTTGCACTGCAAATAGCTTCCTCTGGCCGCTCTTCATATAAATTCTGAACAGGAATCTCAGGTTTCAATATTTTTTTAAAAAAATATTATTTAGCCCTCCTGGTCTACCGTAGAGTTTGCATGTTAAAGACTCAGAACCCAGAAAAAAAGCAAGAAAAACCTCAAATTAAACATTTTTTAAATGATGTACAGGCAGTCCCCGACTTACGCAGATCCGACTTATGTCGGATCCGCTCTTACGAACGGGGCTTTTTTTGCCCCGGAGCTCATGGGTGGCGGGTCGCCACCCGTGTCCTCCGGGGCAAGAAAAGCTTTTCCCAGTCTCCCTGGTCAGCTGGGGGGGTCCAGCAAAGCCGCTAGACCCCCCCAGCAGACCAGGGACACCCGAGCAAAGCCGCCCAGGTGGTGGGGGTCCCGCCGCCTGGGCGGCTTTGCTCGGGTCTCCCTGGTCTGCTGGGGGGGAGGGGGCACAGCTAGTGTGCCCCCCCCCCCCCCAGCAGACCAGGCTTTTGTTGTGGGACGCCTCGGGTAGAGCAGCTGGGGTGCTGCCGGGTTGGTCCTGTGGGAACCTACCAGGCAGCGCCCCAGCTGTTCTGTCCCAGGCTCCAGATTCAGCAGCTATTGAAACTGATCAGGCTGATTCCAGGAAGCTGGGGGCAGAGCAACTCTGCCTCCGGCTTCCTGTAGTCAGCCCCTGGTCAGTTTCAGTGGCAGCAGCTGAATCTGGAGCCAGTTCCGACTTACATACAAATTCAACTTAAGAACAAACCTATAGTCCCTATCTTGTACGTAACCCGGGGACTGCCTGTACCATTCTTTGTGGATCAGACTCAGGAATGGTAAGTACTTGGGATTGGCAATATTGTGGATGTCAGTTGTATGCCAGCAGGGAAGAACAGTGTATAAGAAGCACGGATGCTGTGTTGTGAACATGGAAATTCCACAGAGATTTAACAGTTTTTAAGTTCAAGGACATGTAACAGACATTGCTCATAAAGGCTTGGCCTAGTCCAACACTTCTAAAATAGGCAAAAAGTTTTAACTTCTTTTTTTCTTCAACTACAAGAATGGTATCATATATATAGTAGCCCAATGTCTGTGAGTCTGTAATGCTGTAGTGTTACAGAGTCGCCTCTGGGGGGGGAGGGGCGCTCTTGCCTCCCACCGTGGCACTCGGCTGAGTTCTGTGCCACTCAGCTGGGCCACGGCGGGGGAGCAAGTTGCGGCAAGCGGCTGTTTGGGGTCCTCAGCCCCCTGAATGAGAGGCAGGAGGGGGAGGAGAAGAGAAAGGGAGAGTGAGAGGCAAGAGGGGGAGAAGAGAAACAGAGATGGAGAGAGAGGCAGGAGGTGGAAGAGAGCTGAGAGAGGGGTGGGGAGGCAGGAGGAGGAGGAGGAGAGAGAGAGAGAGAGAGAGAGATGGACATGGAGGAGAGTCCCGAAAAATCCCGTTGTATGACGGATTATTGGTTATTTACTAAGAAAAACCTACTTTGAGGAAATAGCCCAAACAATAACCAAGGTTCCATTCCTCCAATGAGCTCCACACAAGCAGAGCCATGTGAATGTGTGCAAATCATTGCAAGGACAGCACTTAAGGAGCACATGGAAAAGGTGGTGTTGGGCTTTTTTCAGTTTGCCTTGTGATATTGGAGACGTAACTAAAACTGTTTTGCAGCTATCTCTATTAGCCAATGCTATAATGCAATGCTCAATTAATTAGCCATAACTCTCCAACTAAAAAAATTGACCTAAATGCCTAATGTCAATGAAGTCATTTTGTTATACTGAGACTTTGTTTCCACTGGAATGTTTTACCAGTGATATTGATATCACTATATTGGTATAACACCCTTCCCCTCTACCCAGTATGGATACTTTTCCACTGTACAAGTAGCTTTTTTCAGTTTAGCTTTAACAGCTATACCCAAAAGAAGGATTTTTATATCAAAATAAGAGTGCCCACATATGTGGTTATCCTGCGTAAGTATACTGGTTTAAATTCACACCTTCGCTAATGTCCCCTGTAGACAAGCCCTGGGTTATTTTCTTTATACTCGCCATTCAGCAATAATGTCCATTAATCAGTGTGACATATGTGGAGGGGACTGATTATTTTTGCAGTTTTCTTTTTGCAGGAAGATGTGTTTATGGGTCGTCTCCTCATCTGCTGGGCAATGCATGCTTCCTGTCAATATCTTCTTTATCAATACCCCCACATTGAGCTGAGACATCAGCTAGACAAGGCTTTCAGTTTACAGACATAATATGTCAAAGAAAGAGAAATAGGCATAAATTTAGGGCAGTTTGAAATTTTTCCATCAAAACATTTTGATGGAAATTTTTTCATAAAAAGTGTCTGTTTGCCATGGGAAAAAAAATCAAATGCATGAAAACAGAATTATTTTTTCCAATAACCTGAATAGTTTGATTCATGAAATGGTATCACGATGCCTCGTGAGAGTCATAGCTTGAGTGCTTCATATGTTTGATCTTCTTTATGGGCCAGACTCCCCAGTTGGACTTCTCCCAGGAAGGACCATGGCCAGGCAACTGGCATTATGTGTTATGGTGCATCATGGGAGCTGTAGTCTAACTAGGGAGTCCAACTCACAATGGAAGATGGCGGCATGAAGCATCTGAATTACAAGTCCCATGAGGCATTGTGGGAACATTTCAGAATAAAAAAGTTGGGGGTTAGATTTCTTGTCAGACGTGACATTTTCCATGGGAAAACAAACAAATAAAAACCCCAAACTTTTTCTAATACTTTATAATTATTATTCCAAACATGAGGCTTTAGTTTTGAAAATCTTGGTGTCTTTTACCCAAACCCCTCACATTCAAAAAAGGGGGAGAGTTCACTCCCTTCACTCTGTGATTGCATGTTTACTACTGAAATGCAGAAGTGCAGAGACACCGGCACAGATAATGCCAAGCTTTCAAAAAGCATGGTCCAGGCCCCTCAAAATCAAAAGACTGGCTTGAAAAAAATACATATTAGGGGTTTTTTTCCATTTGACTTCTGGCTTTTGAGGTTTGGATTATATTTTGTGCATATTGTCCAGATTTTTTCCCTACAAGCATGAGAACTAATTAAGCCTCAACTAAAGTATTGTGTCCAGTTCTGGGCACCACATTTTAGGAAAAGTGTGGACAAATTGGAGAAAGTCCAGAGAACAGCAACAAAAATGCAGGGGCATAGCAAAGGGGGGAGGGAGTTGCCCCCAGGCACTGCACTAGGGGTGCCAATTTAGTCCCTCTCCGCTCCCCCATCATCCCTCTGCTTGCCTGCTCTTCTTCCACCTACTGCTGCTGGCTGGAGCCTCCTCCCCACCCCTCAACCCCCAGCTCCACCTCCTCCATCTCTGCTGGCAAGTTAGTGTGTGAGGGGGCCCAGCCCCAAACCGGAGGGGGCAGGGGAAGATGTGGTACAAGTTACCTCCCCTCCTTCCAGGGTCGGGCTCAACCATGTACCAAGTTTGGGGGTGGTGGTGACGGGGTGGGGCCCACAAATTTTGCTTTTGCCCCTGGATGCATAACACCCTGGCTATGCCTCTGAAAATGATTAACGGTTAAGGAAAATTGAAAGAATTGGGATTGTCTGGAAATGAGATGGCTTAGAGGGGACATAATAGCTGGTTAATTCTGGGAAGTATCCCAGTTGATCCCAAGCAGCAGACTCCCTGCTTGCCCAGGCTCCACACCACTGGCCCAAGAGCGGCCAGCATGGCCCCATGTGTGAGGAGGGGGGGAATGTAAGTCTTGATGTATTGTTCCTGCCTGCAAGCACTGCCTTTGTAGCTTCCATTGGCTAGGAATGGGGAATTGTGGCCAATGGGAGCTGAGGGGATAGTGCCACAAGAAAGGGAGTGCATGGCGCCACATGTGCACATTGGTCCTTTCTAGGAGTGCTGTTGGGCCATAGAGGCAGTCAGGAAGCCAGTTTCAGCCTCACTTCACCACCTACCAGTAGCTGCTGACGGGAAGTGCTGCCTGGTGGGAGGCCACACTCCAACCTTCAGCCCCAGTCTGATCCCCCTCTCAAAGCTAGCACTGCATTCCCCTTCCTGGTCTCTGAACCTTATGCTACACCCGAACCCTGAGCCTGGAGCCCTACCAAGGCCAGCACACCATATCCCTTCCTACACCTAAACCCCCTGTCCCAGCTTGAGCTTCCACCCACAGCCAGCACCCCGTATCTGCTCCTGCATCCCAATCCTCTGCCTTGAGCCCTCTCCCATAGCCAGCACCCTGTACCCTCTTCTGCACCGAGCCCCCTCCTACACCTCAAAACCTGAGCCTCCTCAAAGAGCCAGCATTCCATACCTCCTCCTATCTAACTCACTTGTCCCTCTTCAGCTTTGTATCCTTGTGTAGCAGTATTCCTCATTTCTATGCTAATTTTACTCTCTACTTCAAATAAGAGAATTTTTTTTTTAATAAACACTCCTGCCTCTGTTCAAACCATCTCATTATTTACCTGGAATTTAGGGAGGTATGGGTAAAGACTCTGTTCTTTTAGGAGCTATTGTCTAGTAGATCAAAGGAAACCATTTAGTAGGAAGATCAAAAAGACTGGCTCCGAGCAGCTGGCTCAACCAACTCCCAAAGTCCTCAACCTCTCTTATAATTAGAGTGATTTTACTCTTAAATAACTTTTATTACAAATACGGAGGGCACCTTCACAACTGTATTTTCTTTCCAAAGCTATTGACAAAGTCAGGCTTCAGATACACATTATACTAATTCTTAATAAAGCAATCACTAGCGTAGACATGCTTTTCTTTTAATAACCTCAGATCATGCAAAACATCCCTTTGCCATGGCCAATACTACCTGATAAATTGCTGAAGGCTCACAGCTAATCCAGATTGTTATTTTTTAAGAAAACTTCATGTACAACACTTATTTACAAAGCTAAAAGCCAAGACTGTAGGGTGAAGCATCACAAGACACATTATGGGGTGTGTCTAGACTACTGAATTTTTTTCAAAAAAATTGGTCTTTTTATGAAAAAACTTCACCTGCAACTAGACTGTGGTTGCATTCTTTCGAAATTAAATCAAAAGAATGCAGTGGGGGTGGAGGCGGTGATTTTGAAATTGATAAATGTACTTTTACCAAGAAGAACACCATTTTTCGAAAGAGCTCTTTTGAAAAAAGGCATTCTTGAACGCAAACAGGGCTTTTTCGAAAGAGAGCATCCAGATTGCCTGGGTGCTCTATTTCGAAAAAGTGGATCACTTTTAAAAAAGTCTTTTAAAAAAGTCTCTTTCGAAAGAGACTTGCAGGCTAGACGTACCATACGTTCCAAGCTGTTAGTGAATTATGGCAACAATATGATTAGAGCCCTGCACAGATAGAAAATTTGTATCTGTATACACATTCGTATCTGCAAAAATCAGCTGCAGATATTCACATCCACATCCGTGGATGCACATAACAATGGATATAAAGTGGATATCCACAAATTTGCAGGGTTCTAGATCCAACATTTGTATCCATACCCACAGATGTATCTGCAAAAATGAGATATCACCATGGATATCCATGAATTTGAAGGGCTCTAAATATATCACATGCATAATGAATTCACACCTTTCATCAGCAATTACAAGAACTGTGATTTGCAGCAACACCATCTTTGTAGGAAAATCAAAACAGCACTGTCCTCCCAGAATTCTTTAGCTTTATCATAAGTATGTTAAATAGGAGCCAGCTCTTACTGAAGTAAATACAATAAATTAAGCACAATATTTCATTTGTGCGCTTGAGTGTCAAGCTTCACAACCAACACATTATTAATTCAATATGGTGAATGACCTTTCCATGCTACAGGTAGAGATGAACACAGACTTGGGACTAGAAACTATTTTTCAGGGATCCTGAGATGGACTGGAATATAAGCTGTTTTGAGATCTGAAATACTGAAATGTGTATTTTACCAAAGTAAGTTAAAGCATGTGCAAATGTTGCTTGCTCTTCTGAAAATATTAAAGCAGTTCTGTGAGAGAGGGTACCTGCAGTCTGGAGAGAGTGACGGTATTTTTCCACCTACTTCAGCTCTGGTTTTGTTGATGCAGTAAACTACACTCTTCCCTGCCAGGCAGTACTGACTCAATACCCTCGTATGGTTTTAGATTTGGAGATGTTCTTCTTTGCAACAAGTCTAAGTAGGGCTGTTGGTCCTGGTGTCCTGGCTTAATTCCAATATGAGTAATTAAATCTTATCCTTCTAAACCTCCCTCTGTGGCTTCATTTGGCTTAGGTACTTTTAATTTCCTGTCTAAAAATGTGCTGGAGTGTTGCAGGAGTGCTGTTAAAAAGTTGCTAGGTTTTTACCTCCATGTCTGAAACGACTCCTACCATACATATCAGGTATCTAAAAGGATGTCACAAGGAGAACGGAGAATTGTTCTCTTTAGCCTCTGAGGATAGGACAAGAAGCAATGGGCTTAAACTGAAGTACGGGAGGTTTAGGCTGGACATTAGGAAAAACTTCCTACCTGTCAGGCTATGTCTACACTGCAGGCTTCTTGCGCAAGAACTGTTTTGCACAAGAGTTCTTGCGCAAAAGTTCTGATGCAAGAGTGTGTCCACACTGCTTAAAGTGCATCCCAAAAGAGATGCGCTTTTGCGCAAGAGAGTGTCCACCTTGGAGGACACTCTTGCGCAAAGACCTCCTCCAGAACCACTCCGGACAAGGCAAAAGGGAACCAGTACCTTCCGGGGGCCGGGGGCTGGAGCCCCTCTGAGACGTGCTTAAAGGGATCTTCCTGGACAGCCGTTTCTGTGCTGCTGCATGATTTGGGACCTCTTGTAGGGACGGAAAGCTGTAGTAGTGCTTCTTGTGGTTGCCCTCTCTACCTCATTGGACACCACAGCTTGTGCCCTATTGCCTTTGGGAACTTTTGCCTTCTACTTGCTGTGCCATGGAGCCAGGGATGGCCCTGTGCCTGCTCTGTCCCCACATGGCCATTTTGGAGTGTGGGCAGCTGCTGTTCTATGCTGCCTCGCTACTCCTGCATGAGCTCGATGCTGAGCTCAATCTAGAGTCCCTCTCCCTGGATGCGGCGGCTTTGCTGTGGCATCCCTACCTGACCCTGGAGAGGCGTTACTGGAGACTCAACACCAGTTCCAACTGGTGGGACTGGCTGGTCCTGGAGCAATGGGATGACCCGCAGTAGCTCCAGAACTTTTGGATGTGGAAGTAGACATTCCTGGAGCTGTGTGGCTGGCTCTCCCCTGTGCTCCTCAGATGTGACACCCAGCTGTGGCCCACCAACCCATTAACAAGAGGGTCGCCATCGCCCTATAGAAGCTGGCCACCCTGGATAGCTACCGCTCGGTGGCACACAAGTTTGGGGTGGGCAGGTCCACAGTGGGTGCTATCTTGATGCAGGTAAGGCCCTTGGAGGGGTAGGGGGGGGCTACAGTCCCTGCCCAGGAGAAGGGAAGATTCCAGGATGGAGGGGAGTGGAGGAAGCCCCATCATGCAGAGGCTGGTTCTGTCCCTCCCTCACATAGCCCTGCTGGTGGGGAGGGGGGCTCCGGGGCGAGGGGGCCCTTGTGTGTTTATGGGGAGAGGGCATCAGAGGGGGATGGTCATCCCCCAAGGGCTCATGAACTCACCCTGCCTCATTCTGTGTTCCTTGTGTTTCTGTGTGCCCTTCTGCAGGTTGTCAGAGCCATAAACGACATCTTGCTCAAGAGGGTCATCTGCCTGCGGGACATGGATGCAACCATGGCTGGCTTCGCTGCCCTGGGGTTCCCCAACTGTGGGGGAGCCGTGGATGGGACTTTATCAACCGCAAGGGGTACTTCTTGATGGTGCTTCAGGCCCTCGTGGACCACTGAGGCCGCTTCGCAGACATATATGTGAGTGGTCAGGCAGGGCACATGATGCTCGCATCCTCAGAAACTCCAGACTGTTTTGCAGTTTTTAAACTAAGGGCTGGGGGAAAGCTGACAGGTGCGGAGAAGCACATGGATCAGACAGAGGACATGTACTGGGGAAGTTCTATTAATGGAGATGCTCTATGTTCTACTCAGGAACAGTGGATGGAAGTATGGGTCGGATCAGATGAGACACAATCAAATGAAAAAGAGTCTAACACATCAGGAAATGGCAGACAGATAAATAGTGACAAATTATTAAAGTGCTTATACACAAATGCTAGAAATCTAAATAGTAAAATGGGTGAACTAGAGTGCCTAGTTTTAAAGGAGGATATTGATATAATAGGCATCACAAAAACTTGGTGGAATGAGGACAATCAATGGGACACAGTCATACCAGGGTACAAAATATATGAGGACAGAACAGGTTGTGTTGGTGGAGGAGGGGCACTATACGTGAAAGAAAATGTAGAATCAAATGAAGTAAAAATTTTAAATGAGCCAAAATGCTCCATTGAATCTCTATGGAAAGTAATTCCATGCTTCAATAATAAGAATATAGCAGTAGGGATATATTATTGATCACCTGATCAGGACCGTGATAGTGACGATGAAATGCTAGGAGATTAGAGGGGGTATCAAATTAAAAAACTCAGTAATAGTGGGGGATTTCAACTGTTCCCATATTGATTGGGTACACATCATGTCAGAACAGAATGCAGAGAGAAAATTTCTTGATACCTTAAATGACTGTTTCTTGGAGCAGTTAGTTCTGGAACTCACAAGGGGAGAGGCTATTCTTGATTTAGTCCTAAGAGGAGCGCAGGATCTGGTTGAAGAGGTAAATATAACTGGACCGCTTAGAAATAGTGACCATAATGTAATAAAATTTAACATCCCTGTGATAGGAAAAACCCTTCAGCAGCCCAACACTGTGGCATTTAATTTCAGAAAGGGGAACTACACAAATATGAGGAAGTTAGTTAAACAGAAATTAAAAGGTACAGTGACAAAAGTAAAATCTCTGTAAGCTGCATGGAAACTTTTCAAAGACACCATAAGAGAGACCCAACTTAGATGTATACCCCAAATTAAAAAACACAGTAAGAAAACCAAAAAAATAGCACTGTGGCTTAACAACCAAGTAAAAGAAGCAGTAGAACATAAGAACGGCCGTACTGGATCAGACCAAAGATCCATCTAGCCCAGTAGCCTGTCTGCCTACAGTGGCCAGCACTAGGTGCCCCAGAGAGGGTGGACCGAAGACAATGATCAAGCGATTTGTCTCCTGCCATCCTTCTCCAGCCTCTGACAAACAGAGGCCAGGGACACCATTTCTATCCCCTGGCTAATAGCCTTTTATGGACCTAACCTCCATGAAATTATCTAGCTTCTCTTTAAACTCTATTATAGTCCTAGCCTTCACAGCCTCCTCTGGCAAAGAGTTCCACAGGCTGACTACACGCTGTGTGAAGAAGAACTTTCTTTTATTAGTTTTAAACCTGCTCCCCATTAATTTCATTTGGTGTCCTCTAGTTCCTCTATTTAGGGAACTAATAAATAACTTTTCTTTATCCGCCCTCTCCACACCACTTATGATTTTATATACCTCTACCATATCCCCCCTCAGTCTCCTCTTTTCTAAACTGAAAAGTCCCAGTCGCTTTAACCTCTCTTCATATGGGACCCATTCCAAACCTCTAATCATTTTAGTTGCCCTTTTCTGAACCCTTTCCAAAACCAAAATATCTTTTTTGAGGTGAGGAGACCACATCTGTACACAGTATTCAAGATGTGGGCGTGCCATAATTTTATACAGGGGCAGTAAGATATTCTGTGTCTTATTTTCTATCCCTTTCTTAATAATTCCTAGCATCCTATTTGCCTTTTTGACTGCCGCTGCACACTGTGTGGAAGTTTTCAGAGAACTATCCACGATAACTCCAAGATCTCTTTCCTGATTTGTCGTAGCCAAATTAGCCCCCATCATACTGTACGTATAGTTGGGGTTATTTTTCCCGATGTACATTACTTTACACTTATCCACATTACATTTCATTTGCCATTTTGTTGCCCAATCACTCAGTTTGGTGAGATCTTCTTGGAGTCCCTCACAGTCTGTTTCTGTCGTGACTATCCTAAACAGTTTGGTATCATCCGCAAACTTTACCACCTCTCCACTTACCCCTTTCTCCAGATCATTTATGAATAAGTTGAAAAGGATTGGTCCCAGGACTGACCCTTGGGGGACACCACTTCCCATTCTGAAAATTTACCATTTATTCCTACTCTTTGTTTTCTGTCTTTTAACCAGTTCTCAATCCAAGAAAGGACCTTCCCTCTTATCCCATGGCCACGTAATTTACACAAGAGCCTTTGGTGAGGGACCTTGTCAAAGGTTTTCTGAAAATCTAAGTATACTGTATCTACTGGATTCCCCTTGTCCGCATGTTTGTTAATCCCTTCAAATAACTCTAATATATTAGTAAGACATGATTTCCCTTTACAGAAATCATGCTGACTTTTGTCCAACAAATTATGTTCTTCTACATGCCTCACAATTTTATTCTTTACTATTGTTTCGACTAATTTTCCCGGTACTGAAGTTAGACTTACCCATCTGTAATTGCCAGGATCGCCTCTAGAGCCCTTTTTAAATATTGGTGTCACATTGGCTACCTTCCAGTCATTAGGTACGGAAGCCGATTTAAAGAATAGGTTTCAAACCACAGCTAATAGTTCAGTAATTTCCCATTTGAGTTCTTTTAGAACCCTTGGATGAATGCCATCTGGTCCCGGAGATTTGTTAAAATTAAGTTTTTCTATTTGTTCCAAAACCTCCTCTAATGACACTTCAATCTGCGACAGTTCTTCAGATTCATCACCCACAAAGGATGGTGCAGATTTGGGAATCTCCCTAATATCCTCAGCCATGGGGTGTGTCTAGACTACATGCCTCCTTCGACGGAGGCATGTAGATTAGCCAGATCGGAAGAGGGAAATGAAGCCGCGATTAAAATAATCGCGGCTTCATTTAAATTTAAATGGCTGCCCCGATCTGCCGATCAGCTGTTTGTCGGCAGATCGGGGGAGTCTGGACGCGATGCCCCGACAAAGAAGCAACACAGGTAACACAGCCTGGTTTCACGAGGCTTACCTGTGTCGATGAAGAAAGGCTTCTTTGTCGGGGCATCGCGTCCAGACTCCCCCGATCTGCCGACAAACAGCTGATCGGCAGATCGGGGCAGCCATTTAAATTTAAATGAAGCCGCGATTATTTTAATCGCGGCTTCATTTCCCTCTTCCGATCTGGCTAATCTACATGCCTCCGTCGAAGGAGGCATGTAGTCTAGACACACCCATGAAGACTGAAGCAAATAAATGATCCGCAATGGCATTACCATCCTTGATTGCTCCTTTTATATCTCGATCGTCTAGGGGACCCACAGGTTTTTTAGCAGGCTTCCTGCTTCTAATGTACTTAAAAAACATTTTGTTATTTCTTTTTGAGTTTTTGGCTAGCTGTTCCTCAAAATCTTTTTTTGCTTTTCTTATTACATTTTTACACTTGATTTGACAGTGTTTATGTTCCTTTCTATTTATCTCACTAGGATTGGACTTCCACTTCTTAAAAGATGCCTTTTTGTCCCTCACTGCTTCTTTTACATGGTGGTTAAGCCACGGTGACTCTTTTTTAGGTCTCTTATTATGTTTTTTAATTTGGGGTATACGTTTAAGTTGGGCCTCTATTATGGTGTCTTTAAAAAGTTTCCATGCAGCTTGCAGGGATTTGGCTCTAGTCATTGTGCCTTTTAATTTCCGTTTAACTAACCTCCTCATTTTTTTGTAATTCCCCTTTTTGAAATTAAATGCCAGAGTGCTGGACTGCTGGGGTGTTTTTCCCACCACAGGAATGTTAAATGTTATTATATTATGGTCACTATTCCCAAGCCGTCCTGTAACTGTTATCTCCTGGACCTGATTCTGTGCTCCACTCAGGACTAAATTGAGAATTGCCTCTCCCCTTGTAGGTTCCTGCACCAGCTGCTCCAAGAAGCAGTCATTTTATCACTGCTTCTCTTCCTGAGGTGACATGTATCCCATCTCTTAGTCAATATGGGGATAATTAAAATCCCCCATTATTATAGAGTTCTTTATTTTGGTAGCCTCTCTAATCTCCCTCAGCATTTCAATGTCAGTATTGCTGTCCTGGTTAGGTGGTCGGTAATATATCCCTACTGCTAATCTCTTATTATTGGAGCATGGAATCCCTATCCATAGCAATTCTATTGAACATGTTGATTCATTTAATATTTTTATTTCATTTGATTCTACATTATCTTTCACATACAGTGCCACTCTGCCACCCACCCGGCCTGCTCTATCCTTCCGATATATTTTATATCCTGGTTTGATTGTGTCCCAAAGATTTTCCTCATTCCACCAGGTTTCAGTGATGCCTAGTATGCCAATCTCCTCCTTTAATACGAGGTACTCTAGTTCACCTATCTTATTAGTCAGACTCCTAGCATTTGTGTAGAAGCACTTTAAAAAGCTCTTCCCTGATGCATTGGATTCCTTTATATGTGGTTGGTTGTCTGCTCTGGCCCATGGTTTGTCCGCTAGGACTATAACAGAGTTTAAAGAGAAGCTAGATAATTTCATGGAGGTTAGGTCCATAAAAGGCTATTAGCCAGGGGATAGAAATGGTGTCCCTGGCCTCTGTTTGTCAGAGGCTGGAGAGGGATGGCAGGAGACAAATCGCATGATCATTGTCTTCAGTCCACCCTCTCTAGGGCACCTGGTGCTGACCACTGTCGGCAGACAGGCTACTGGGCTAGATGGACTTTTGGTCTGACCCAGTATGGTCATTCTTATGTTCTTATGTTCTCTCCCCTCCTCTCTTTCTGACTACAGCTTAGAGAATCTCTATCAATGGATTCTCCTCTAAGAGAAGTCTTCATACGATTTACGTGCATCTCCACACCAATTGGCTTTCCCCCATCTCTTAGTTTAAAAACTGCTCTATGGCCTTTTTAATGTTTAGTACTAGCAGTCTGGTTTCACCATGGTTTAGGTGGAGCCCATCCTTCCTGTATAGTCTCCCCCTCTCCCAAAAGTGTCCCCAGTTCCTAATAAAGCCAAATCCCTCTTCCCAACACCATCGTCTCATCCACGCATTGAGACTCTGAAGCTCTGCCTGCCTACCTGGCCCTGCGCATGGAACTGGAAGCATTTCCGAGAATGCCACCATAGAGGTCCTGGAGTTCAGTCTCTTTCCTAGCAATCTAAATTTGGCCTCCAGGACATCTCTCCTACCCTTCCCTACGTCATTGGTACCTACATGTACCACGACCACCGGCTCCTCCCCAGTACTACACATAAGTCTATTTAGATGCCTCGAGAGATCCGCAGCCTTCGCACCAGGCAGGCAAGTGACCATACAGTTCTCCCGGTCATCACAAACCCAACTATCTATATTTCTAACGATCGAATCATCCACTACTAACACCTGCCTCTTCCTAACAACTGGCATTCCTTCCCCCTCATAGGTATCCTCAGTGTGAGAGGATACCACAACATCCTCTGGGAGGAGGGTCCCAACTACGGGATGGTTTCCCTCTGTTCCCATTGAATGCTCTGTTCCCTTGAGACTTTCATCCTCTTTAAGAGCACTGGGGCTCTCAGACTGGAGGTGGGACAGTACTACAGTGTCCTGGAAAGTCTCATCAACATATCTCTCTACCTCCCTTAGCTCCTCCAGTTCAGCCACCCTGGCCTCCCAAAGCCCAAACTTAGTCTCTGAGGGTCAGGAGCTCCTTGCAACGGGTGCACAC
Source organism: Pelodiscus sinensis (assembly GCF_049634645.1). Classification (NCBI taxonomy): domain Eukaryota; kingdom Metazoa; phylum Chordata; order Testudines; family Trionychidae; genus Pelodiscus; species Pelodiscus sinensis. Next base: position 106,837,336 of record NC_134715.1, read on the forward strand.
ATATGCCACCTGCCCACAGGGCAGGTAATCATACATGTTACACTCAATGCAATAAACAGGATAGCCCCCACTCTGCTGCTGGGTTTCTGTCTCCATTTTTCTTATACGTTTAAGTATAAACTGGGCTTCTTATTAAATGTTTGGAATATAGATTATTATAAAAGTTATGTTTAAAAAAGGTCAGAAGCCACTAGTGCCCTCTAACCTCGCCCTCTAAACTCCCTCTCCAAACTCCCTGTTTGGAGATCACTGACTCACAGGCTTATAAAGCCCTGGTAGCCCCTCCCCCTGACTGAGGCTCAGCCAATTAACAGAGGCTTCTAGATTTCAAACCTTTTAGAAGCTCCTTCAAACAAACAAACAGCCAAATACAAGCTCAGCACACAGCAAATAACCCCCCCCCCCACACACACACACACAAACACACACTACAGACAGCCACTTACCACAAGGGTCCCGTATTTACTCCTCTTTTACCTGGAGAACTCCCTCTCCAAACTCCCTGTTAGCTGCTCCTGTTCGTAAGCCTGTGATAAAACGATATCTCTTAAAAAGTGGAAGTCAAATCCTAGTGAGGAAACTAGAAAGTGTAAAAATTAAGTGTAAAAATATAATAAGAAAAGCCAAAAAGAGCTTGAAGAACAGCTAGAACAATAGTTCTTATTGTTTTGCAAATTGTTTTATCACTTACAAAAATTCTGGAAGGCAATAGTGGTTTTTCTTTAAAAGAAACAGATTCCTTCCCACTGCCAGCTTATGTCATTATTTTGTCCTTTTATTAACTCCTTTCAAGTAAGTTTTAAGCTAATTAGGGCCTACACTACAGCGGAAGGTCAAAGTAAAATATGCATCTCAAGCGTCATAAGTTGTGTAACTGGAGTTGACATATCTTAAATCATATTTCTGTGCCATCCATGAAGTGGGATGCTAACCGGAGCAAATGTTTCTGTTGGTTTCCCTTACTCCTTGTGAGGAGCAGGAGTACCGGTGCCTCTGAGTTTGATTTAGCAGAAAGATCGACTGTGGCAGCACCAATCTTCTGCGTAGTGTAAATGTGCCCTAGGAGTGCAAACAAAAATACAATGCGCAGAAAAGTTTTATCACCTGTGATGTACACATGCCTTGATCACCCATGATGTATAGATTGCTCTCTTTTTCAATATGCAATTTATCTTTCTGCTAGAAAAGAAACACTAATAATAACCTGATGGCAGATTTTAGCAAAAGACTATTAAGTCTAAATAATAGTACATTTTTATAATGCTCTTTGTGGTGGTCCCCTCATACTTTATGAAAATTGGCTTATGAATATAAATATGCATAACTCAGAGATGCCTTGGACAAAATCTTGTGTAACAAATCAGTTTTAATGTTACAGTTTTCTGGACCTGTATATCCTATTTTGATGCATGTATCATCCTTGTATGTGAAGTTAGAAATATGAAATATAAGACTGTTTATAGTTTTAAATGTGCTAATGAGAGCCATTACTGGTGCTCCCTCCCCAGAAGCCTTAACAAATGGGTGATCAACTTAACAACTTGGAAACAGCCTTGCTCATTAGATAAGTCCAAAGGTGATTGAAGTAGTAAGATATGTGACCTGGTACTAGGACCCATCAATTTCCAGGGATGGGGAATATAAAACAAAAGATTTCCACCTCGGGAGACAGTCTATTTAAGCAATGGAAAGGTATCAGCTATTTTTCTTTGGGTGGCCTGGAAAAACAGCCTGGGACATGTTAAAAGGATACAAGGAGGGCTAGAAACCTAAGTTGGAGAAAAAGAGTTTTATCTCTGTCTTGAAGATTATGCCTGAAATAAGAATAGCTCTTTAGGGTAATAATCTGCTTGCAATAAGTTTCTTAGTGGATTAGAACTAGCTATGCATTTTCTATTCATTTGAATTTAGTAGCTTACTTTGATGTGTCTGTTTTCACTTGCAACCACTTAAATCCTACTGTTTGTACTTAATAAAAACACTTTTGTTTACCATCAGGCCCAGTACAAATAATTGGTACCTGGGAGAGAAACAAGTATTGTACATATCTCTCTTTCACTGATGGGGGGGGGGGAGGAGAAAGGGGACAGGGAGGAGAGAGGAAGCTTAGGGTACGTCTAGACTACATGCCTCTGTCGCCAGAGGCATGTAGATTAGGCTACCCGACAGAGTAAAATGAAGCAGCGATTTAAATAATCGCCGCTTCATTTAAATTTACATGGCTGCCGCTTTGAGCCGACAAACAGCTGATCAGCTGTTTGTCGGCTCAGCGCGATAGTCTGGACGCTCCCCTGCTGACATCAAAGGGAGCTGTCGACAACCCAGGTATGCCTCCTGGGATGAGGCATACCTGGGTTGTCGACAGCTCCCTTTGATGTCGGCAAGGGAGCGTCCAGACTATCGCGCTGAGCCGACAAACAGCTGATCAGCTGTTTGTCGGCTCAAAGCGGCAGCCATGTAAATTTAAATGAAGCGGCGATTATTTAAATCGCCGCTTCATTTTACTCTGTCGGGTAGCCTGGCGACAGAGGCATGTAGTCTAGACGTACCCTGAGTTGATGAAATTTCACCGTATAAAACTTTTACACAAAGACAGACAGATTTATTTCAGGGTTGGTTTCCTGAGTGCTATGTCCAAAAATGCATCCTCCCACAGCTGAAGTGGTTCAGTGTCTGCATTTCTATGCTGGGGGCAGTATCTCCAACTCTGTGTCTTGGGGAGACCAAAGGATCTAGCCTAGCAGAACAGGGTGGTGGAGAGCCCCAAAGAGTAAGATGGTGGATGTCAGTGGCATGATCAGCACACCGGGGAAAAATCCTAAGGGGACTTTTGTGACCGAACCCCATCTCACTCGTGACATATGCAAAATAACATCCTGTCCTAAATAAAAGGAGTTTCTCCTCAAGATGGAGAGGAAGCAGGGCAGGGAGGGGCATAGGAAAGAAGGAAACTTGTCATTGAGCCTATATACCCATGTGACAGGGCGCCTGCCCTGCACTGGCCCTTTAAGACCAGGACTCAGGCCCTGAGCCGGGGCTGGAAACAGAGAGGCCAGCTGAAGCTGTTTGGGCTAGGGAGAGCCCAGCTGGCAACTATCTAGGGCAGCACAATTGGCTGGTAGAAGCCAACTGAAACCATTAGAGCGAGTGAGAGCCCAGCTGGCAGGTATATAGAGAAGCACAGTTTGCTTAGAGAGGGGAGCCAGTGAAGGGCTGACTGTGGAGGAAGCAGGAGCTCCTAGGAGGGAGACAAGCTGGGGATAGCCAGCCAAGGCTCCCCCTGGCTAGGGGCTGGAGACAAAACCCGGGTTTGGCTATGGATCACAGTGCAGCTTAGGTAAACAGGGCCGTGGAGATAATGCCAATGATGAGCAACCCCTACAGACTGTAACTTGCCCTGAGAGGGGCTAGATGAGGACAGTCAGGGGGTACTGAGGCACAGTGGGAGCCTGCACCCTGACAACCCATCCTGATAGCTTAATCATGCTAACTCATTGTCACATTGATGTAAAATATCTCATATTTTACTAGTTCTCTCTCAGCAAGTTCCTGGTCCATTGTTGAGAATTTTTATTTCTTCCTAAGGCAACTCAGGCAGAAGTTGATATTCTTTTTTGACTTGTTCAGATCCTGATGCCTTTAAATATATATAACTCTCATTTTAATCAGTGGGAGTCCCACACACTTAAGAGTATCTTCCTTTGAATGTCTGCAACTGATTAACCAAGACTTCTGCACCTTTACCACTGATTGCAAGAACAGATCTGTCAAGAGCAGATGAGATCTTAGCACAAATAGGATCAAAGTCACCAAATAAATATTTTCACAATGTGCAACTGAGCGTTTCAAGTGATGAAGCATACAACAATCAGGAAAGAGTAAAAGAATGAATAAATATATTGAATTCTTACGTAAACACAAGGAAAATATTAAATGATTATAAATATTGGGTAATGTGAATGGTTTTGATAGAAGATAATCAGAATTATCCATATAATAAAATAAATTATGTTGACAGAGATCCATATGCTCAGCTCATTCTAGGACAGTGGTAATGTGCTTGAAGTCACCTTGACACCTTTTGATCCTGAGCTTGTCTGGCCACAAAGCTCAGCTGTCACTCTTCATGAAGTAGAGCAGTTTCAGGAGTTCTCTGTCTGATGGCCTGTTATCTGCACTTAAGCATCTTCTGAATTTTGAGGGCATGGGGAATTCCATTCATTCCAATAGGTCTACTCACACATCAAGTTAAGCAGGTGTTCATTTTGTGGGATCAGGGCCTAGATTCCCCAGGTGCTGTTATGGAAGCTGGGAATAGCCAGAGCATTAGAGACTTCTTGCTCTGATCCCCTTATCTCCTGATGTACTCAATATGCAGGAAAATGGGAGAAGACTGATAAAGGGGATGTTTGGAGAGCATTATACCATTGACAGATTCCACTATGAAAGAGAATCTTCCACTTGACAGTTAAATTGGCCTTCAGGCTGCTTAATAATTCTTAACAGAGCAGGGGATTTGAACTGTTCTCTTAATGGTATAAAATATATTGGATATTTCTTAATTTTTGTATTGTCAGGATCCACATTTTTGTTCAGTTCATCAGACATACCAAATTTTGCCTTCTGCTTAGCTAAATTTCCCAGTTGCTTCAAATGAATAGGTACTGTTCTTTAGTTCCTGTCCAAAAACTGTTTTGCTGAGTTGAGAGTTCTTGATATTTGCTGGATCCCACAGCAGAAATAGCTGCAGTTCAGTAATGGTTTAATGAAGGGATTCCTGTACTGTGTCTTTACAAAATGTTACTATAAAGTACCTCAGTGCTTGTGAAACTCATTCATTTAACCATCAATATCATGGAAAGTGCAGGCATTCTAATTCAAATCTCAGACTAACTGTAAATCATTTCATGCAGCGAGGACATATTTTCTATATTCCTTTTCTCAGGAGGTTGTGATCTTTTTGCCCAAAGGATTTGAACAATTTGATTGGGATCCAAGGGGAGATTCTGGATGCTTTGTGGTAGACTAATGAGACAAAATTTTGTTGCCAGGAACTGGGTAATGCTTGACCTCATTTCTATGAAAAGAGGACAAAAGAAAAAGATTTTAGACTCTCAGCAGAGCTCCACATGTTCCATATAAATCTCTGCTGTGTGTGATTATGGAATTGTTTTTTTCATCAATCAGTAGCTTGTGATTGTGTTTTAATTTGGCGAAATAGTTCATTTAAAAAAAATACTGATCAGTAGAATTAAGACCACTTATTAAGAAAAACGTGGATTCATTTGCAATGAAAGCAGAAGTCGGATGCTTTTAAAATGAACAAGTATTAGACATATGCCTCTTGTCCACAATAGCAGTACACACTCTTAAAAATAAGTAGATATCAGTCGGGGTAGTGTAAAGAATAAGATTTTACAAATTCATGGCCATTCAAGATCTTAAGTAGAAAGCAGGACTATGTAGCATTTTAAAGACTAACAAGATGGTTTATTAGATGATGAGCTTTCGTGATCTAGACCCACTTCCTCAGATCAAATAGTGGAAGAAAATAGTCACAACCATATATACCAAAGGATACAATTAAAAAAATGAACACATATAAAAAGGACAAATCAAATTTCACAACCGAAGGGGGATGCGGGGGGGGGGGGGGGGGAGGTAATGTCTGTGAGCTAATGATATTAGAGGTGATAATTGGGGAAGCTATCTTTGTAATGGGTAAGATAACTAGAGTGTTTGTTGAGACCAAGGCGTAAAGTGTCGAATTTTAGCATGATTGACAGTTCAGAGGATTCACTTTCAAGTGCAGATTTAAAAGGTCTTTGAAGCAGGATGCAGGTGATTAAGTCATTGAGACAATGTCCTTTCTGGTTGAAATGGCAAGAAACTGTTTTTTCTTTGTGATCCTGTCTAATACCTGTTTTATGGGCATTGATCCTTTGGCGAAGTGTCTGAGACGTTTGTCCAATGTACGTAGCAGACGGACACTTTCGGCACATGATAGCATAAATTATATTTCTGGATGTGCAGGAATATGTGTTCGTGCTCTTATAACTCACTTGGTTAGGTCCAATAATGGTATCAGCAGAGTGAATATGTGGACAAAGCTGGCAACGGGGTTTGTTGCAAGGGAAGGTACCAGGGTTGGTATTAGTGTGGTATGTCCTGTGGTTGTCGGTAACAATCATCTTGAGGTTAGGTGGTTGTCTATAGGAGACTATGGGTCTGTCTCCCAGAGCCTCTTGGAGTTTGGTATCCTGTTCTAGTATAGGCTGTAGTTTATTGATAATGTGTTGGACAGGTTTAAGTTGGGGGTTGTAGGTGACAAGTGGTGTTCTATTGTTGGTTTTCTTGGGTCTGTCTTGAAGATGAATACCTAGAAACCATCTACTTCAAGACAGACCCAAGGACTAAAGCACATTTCCTAATCTTTGTCACGTGTTGGCGTGCTTTTGTCAAAACAATTTCTTTCTTTCTTTCTTGAGTAAAAAGAAAAAAAATAAAATAAAATCACACCATGCAATGAATAATCTTCTTGGCCTGATTTGTTCAACCTGCTGGAGAAGCCAGTAGTTATATTCAGTAAGGCTCAAATTTGTAAGACTTCAGTGAAATGTGACTGTTACATTTTATATGGATTATGCAGAAAATCAATTGCATGCAAGTGTATTCCATAAGAACTACTTCTATATTCGTTCTCACTGAGAAATCTGAAGGCAGTATAAATCATAGGCTAAACTCTTCCCTCCATACTTGCTGAGCCATTAAAGTTAACTTGGAGATTTGGCCTCATGACTGCATGAGTATAGGAGAGCCTGTAATTTATAAGGCCATATCCAATCTATCTAACATGCCAATGAAAAATATGCATAAATATGTTTTTAAAGAGACTTCTTCCTCAAGATCTTATAAAAAAGAGATGGAGTAATTTCAGGGGGAAGATTGACAGATTTCTATGAATATTTATAAAACTAGTAACAGAGCTGGGCAAATCCTTCAAAACATTTTGTAAGAACATCCACTTGAGCGAAGCCCTGTATTAACTTTGGTTATTTTGGTGCTCCTTTTCTATTAACTTTCTGTGAATATTCAAACAGGAGATTTTTCAGACATGAATCTTCATCATAACATTTGAGAATATTCACAGAATGAATTTTAATTTGTAGTCTTGAATAGGCAAGCTGGAAACCTCATTTAATCAGTGAACTGAAGCAATGACCTGTTGAACTAGGCATCCAATCAAAATTAAGAACTCACATTTTGAATCTGATAGCAATTACTCCCAGCATAAATGGTCTACAGTCCAAAAATTTAACGAAGAAGTTATTTAGATGTTTTTAAAACAATTATAAAGTGTTTATGGAAAAACAGAGTAAACATATTAAATGTATTGGGTGATGAGTGGTGTTGCTGGCATGTGATGTATAGGAAGCTAGGCTGGATGAATTGTGTTTTTCTGACCTTAATTTGTAATAGTCTGTGATTATATGGATGAGATTCAGAGGCCCTCTGATGGTAACCTTGAAGCCCTGCCTATTCCCACCCCAGAAAAGAGAAGAGGAAAAGTTGTCTAGCCAGCCTAGAGTGGCCTATCAGAGGGACTCCTGGAGCAACCAGCCAGAGGACACAGGGGCCATATAAAAGGAAGCAGCAAAGGTAGAGCAGTCAGTTGCTGCATGGAGCTCAAAGAGGAAGAAGTGGCATCTGGTTGACTACAAGAACAGTAGGATCATGGACAGATCAGTGTGGGCATACTAAGCCTAGTATTGAGCCCAGAACCCAGTCAGACCAGGCAAGGGTATTGTGATGGCTCCTGCTGCCCTCTTTGAAGACTGAGCCCAGACAAGAATTACTAAAGGACAACAACTGACGGTACTGAGTTGGGCTTTTTAAAAAGGCAGTGCCTTCACACAAGAAGTCTTGGTGCTGCAGCCCCCTGCCTAGTCACAGCTAAATGAAGGATTAAAGAGAGGGGTTAGCATAAGCAGTTAGCACATGTTCAAAGGTCCCTGAGAAGAGTTTCTTACTACTTATGCTAAACAATCTATTCCACCTTACATTTATCTGTGATGTTTGGAGTACCTCTCCCCAGACCTGAAGATCATCTGTGTGTGGCTTGAAAGCATATCTACTCTAGGAAATTACTGTGAAATAAATAATAACGCTCAAAATAATAATTTTGAAATAGCGTGTCCGCATTACAAGGCAGCATTGAAATGGCTCAGAATTATTTTGAAATAGTGCATCCAAACATATTGGAGCCTGCATCAGATTTAAAGCTCCTGGAAGCACTCCGGGGAGGGCACCAGGAAGGTGGACAATTCCTGTGGCTGCTTGCAGAGGCTAGCTGAGACGTGTACTCTCTACAGCCATGTCTCACACACCACTCCTCCACTGCCTATCCCCTCATGGGATACCAAACGCATGCTATGTGCTCTGGTTGCTCTTGCGGAAGCCACAGCACTTCCAACATGGAGCTGGAGTTGTTGCAAAGCAGCGCCAGACTCATGGGCCTTGTGCTGCGCCTCATGGCTCAGTTCATCCACACTGTCCACGTGCTGATTCAGCATAATGACAACCAGCCCAAACAGGAGGACCTCTTTATCCAGGCCCTGGTGCTCCTGCTTTAGCAAATGTTCCTCAATCCCCCATACACTGTGGAACGCTGCTTCTGGTGGAGGGAGACCAGTTCTGACTGGTAGGATCTTACCATCCTGCAGTGATAGGAGGACCAGCAGTGGCTCCAGAACTACCGCATGCAGAAGGCCACCTTCCTGGAGCTCTGCAAGTGGGTCCCCCCTGTCCTCAGGTAACAGGACAGCCGATTGTGATCCATCTTCCAGCCTTCCACTGCTCCCCGTCACCCGGTGCTCCTTCTGGTTGGTGGCATTGCTCCTGGCACTCTTCACCGAATCCCTAGATGAGGGACTGGAGGTAGGCCATCTGGTCCTGCAGCAGTTCACTTCCTCTGGTGGATCACGTGAAGTTGGGTACATGGGGTAGCAGGTGGTGGATGCTCCACACTCGCAGCTGGCCCATCTGTGAAGAAAAGTTACAAGGGCAGTCATCCCAGGAGACACTGTGCATGAAGCCTAGCCCTAATCTCTGTACCAACACCGAAGGTCTCGGTTCAGAAAATGGCAATGTGCTTTGAGCAAAGATATCTGTTGCCTAGATAGTGGGCACTTTCCAGCAGGAGCACAGACATCCCAGGGAGCCTTGCTATACCCATGGCCTGGGAACAAGAGAGAGAACTTTGATTCCTGCCCAGTAGAAGAGAGGGATGTGGGAGGTGTGTGTGAGCAGCAGAGGCCACTTGCCAGAGAGAGTGCTACTGGAGTTCCCACCTTTTCCTCCTCCTGGCAGGGTCCCATGCAGGGGATCGGTGTGCCTCGTGAAGAACTGCTGTGTGTTTCCATGACCTCAGCCTCCTTAGTGATGGCTTGTCGTGGGAAGGTGTCCCACCACGGAGGCTAGACTAAGGCAGGCCTTCTAGGAACCTTGTGAAATGGAGCAAGGGGTTCCTTTGTGACAGTGTCATGGAGCTGAGTGCTTCAGACCAGCACACCATGTGCACCCACCTACACAGGATGTTGTGTGACCCCCCACCCAGGCCAAGAAGCTTGAGCAAGGAGTGTGCAGCCCCTCAGTCTGCCACCTGCCCTGTGTGTGTATAGGAAAAGTTATGGAACACACCTGAAGTGCCTTTGCCAGAATTGTCCAAGGCTGGGGAGACATCCTGGGGATGGGAGACTGGCTCCAGGGTGAGGAGCACCTCGTGGCTGGTGGACATGGTGACCTGGCTGGCCTCCTGCTCCTGTTTCTCCTCTTCCTTGTCCTCCACAATCTCACCCTTGGGGAGGCTGATGCTGGGTGTATCCTGACCGGACTTAATGAGGACAAGACAGGAGGTGACTGGCCCCTTTTGCAGGATGGCATCCAGCTTCTTGTGGTAGTGGCAGGTGTAAGGAGCTGCCCCAGAGAGTCCACTTTGCTCCCTGGCTTTGCTGTAGGCCTGCAGAGCTCTTTTATTTTCACGCGGACCTGGCTGAGGGTCCACCTGTGTCCTTTTTTGGCCAGGCTGACAGCTATATGGCCATAGGTATCTGCATTCCTCCTCCTCGTGCAGAGATCCTAGAGGTTGGTCTCTTCCCCCCAGACCTCGATGAGGTCCAGGATCTCTGCACCAGTCCAGGCCAGTGCTCTTTTTCATCCCTGGCCAGGGGCATCCTAGGATGCTGCGGGAGTGCCGGCAGCCATGGGGCGCTCAGAAGGAGCATTGGGATCACTCATAGCTCCAGTGATGGGTGTTGTGTGGCACGGGACTGGCAAAGCTCTCCTCATGCCACAAGCCCTTTTCCTTCTGCCTGCTGCTTTAAAAGCTCCCCAGGAGAAGGGCAGCATTGGAGATGTGGCCAGAGTGGCCACAAGTGCAGCTGTGAGAGGCCTCTGGAGGCCAATTATTTTGAAATAGCAGCAGCAGCTGAGCTTCCACACTCGCGGTATATCAAAATAATAGTTTCAAAATAAGCATCATTCCTCATGGAAAGCGGGATCTATTATTTCAAAATAGCCAGCCTGTTATTTTGAAATAATTAACTTGGTAATGTGGACACTCCACTTGTTGTTTCAAAGTAAGGGGAGTTATTTCGAAATAACTCCCTAGACCAGGGCAAACAGTTGTTCCAAGAAAAGATGTTATCTCATCAACCTGTCTCTTTAATATTCTGGGACCAACAGGGTTCCAACTACATGTTGTACAAAAATGTGACTAACCCTGAACAGATATGAAGTACTCGGATGCTTCTGTGGTCTACTTAAGAAATGGATTTCATTATATTCTTAAAAAGAAATGCTCTTTAAAAATGCTTCTTGAGATTCCAAGTCATTACAGAGAACAAGTGTACTGTTGTCAACTTAAGCAGGGAAAATAAAGATGTCTTTAAGGTCAAGACCTGAGCTGAGAGGCAAGTGTTGTCACTAGAGGTGTTGATGACATCCAACTTGTAAACAGCAGAAATGCATTACAGAGCTGGCTCAACCCAAAATGTTATATCAAACTAGCTTGAACTTTATTTAGGATGAAACTTTCCAAATCCTAATGTGAGAGATGCTGTAAGAGCCACTGTGGCTCTAACTAGGTTCTCTGCCACATGGTACAGTAAAGCAGGTAGCTACAACAATAAGCAGACCTTGTGCTGTAGCAGAAACGGCAATGGGGAGATGGAGGGAATCCATATCAACCAGCCCTGTAAAGGTCTGGGAGAGGTCATCTAGATGCCCCAGAAGAAACTAGTTGTGTGGAAAGATAACTAGGCTGTCATTAAAAGTCATGTGAGACGACAAATATGTGGGCTCTTCAAAATCAACCTTGCTGCTGCAATTTTGATCTAGAAAAGGACCAAAAACTCTGGAGCCACTTTAAGTTTCATACACATCTCTCCTGGCTTGCTGTGTGCTAGTTTCACACTGATGCAATTTTATGCTAGTGTAATGTGGAGGAAACATACGTTTTGGGTATTTTTTAACTGGCATAGGTTAGGCTGGTTCAGAGCTGTGGTTTTGGTTTTGGTCTTGGTCCTGGCCCATCTGTAAAGAATTTATTTTAAAATTATATTTAAGTCTACAAGCAGTACAAATTGTTTAAAGGCCTGGTCCTGTCTCCATGTGTTCTGCTATTGTATTAATTGGGAGCAGAATTTAACCCTAAAAACAGCTTTAATTCTTTAATAAAAGCCAGTTCAGGTTACCCTTGAAATAACCCTTGGGATTTATCTCCTAATAATACCTTATGGTTGACATGTAGGTCAGTAAAACAGTCTATTTTCACCTACATGCAAAGATGACAATAAAATAACTGCAATAAGTCATGCTGATGATGGGGGCATATTTCCTCTCCTCAAATCTAATTAATGTCAAATTATTGTGTTATTAATAAAACACAAAATAGTTATTATGAAATCATATGATCCTCAAACAGTAGTTCCTGACACTCTTGTAGAGGTAAGCATGTGGTGCTTATACGTCTATATGCCCATCACTTAAATTGTTTCCAATGCTCATAACTTGTCAGACAAAATTATATTTTACAAGCTTATGCTTATGACTATAAATATGATTTGATTGAAATTGCTGCTGATTAAAGTTGATCACTGCTTTATACAACAAGAAATTATTCTTTTCTTTTTATTACTATGACTGGCATTGAGTTTATGAATAATAGCACCAATGGTAATTATCAGAGCTAATTCGTCTTTAATACAGATATATTAATTGCACAAATATAATGAAATTCAAACATTTTCACCCTGTTACTCATTTTTAGTCAAACAGGAAAACATGTATTATGGAAAAATAACCAGAGCTTGATCCTACAATACCTGTTATACTCTGCAACCAATTTGTCCTTACCCCTAAGAATAGTCCCATTTGAGTCAATGGAACTTTAAATATGAAAGCTTTTCCTGCGCCTAACAGTTTGTAGAACAGATTCCTGCTTTTTATATTTTAATGCATTCTTAAATTGTCTCTATTTCTCCAATTAAAAGTTACTTTAATTGTTTGTTTAATTTTAATTGTTACCTTGCACTAAACCTTGAGTGAATAGAGAAGCATAACATTTTTAAATTGTTATAATTTTAAAACAATATAGCTTAAAAAAAACCCCAAACATACATACCTCAAACTCCCACATAACGAGCAGCTGATCACAGAAAGAAAAATTAAATATTATTAAAGTACTTGACAATGCTCATTTACAGCCCCACGTATCTATCTTCCTCTTGCTTTTTGGTATCCGGATAAAATCATGACCTAATTTTACAATTTGTGCTAATAGTTAATTATTTACTGTTGCACAATTCTATTGTCCTTAATATTTGGTTCTAATATCCTCCATTCCACTGAAATAAACTCAGAAATTTGGAACTGGGGCTGTTGTCCACATAAAATAAAATATGGAAAGAAAAAGGTCAAGATTTTCAAAAGCAGCCACTCATAATTAATGGTCATATGGAACATTTTGGCTTAAGCATATAAATTGCTGTCTCAGAAAGACGAAGTTACTCACTTTCGTGCAGTAATGATGTTTCTTCGAGATGTGTCTCCATGGGTGCTCCACTCTTAATGTTGGGCTCGTCCCGGTGTCACTGGTTGGAAGTTTTCAGTAGCAGTCGTCAGCTACTTTGATTGCATAGTCCGGCTCCTGTCAGTTCCTCTCGCCGCTTGGTTGTCTGCAATGAGAAAGAAACAAATTCCAGAGCAGGGAGGAGAGTGGGATGTGGAGCGCCCACGGGGACACATCTCAAAAAAACATCGTTACTGAACAAAGATGAGTAACTTTGTCTTCTTCTTTGAGTGGTCCCTATGGGTGCTCCCCTCTCGGTGACTGTAGAGCAGTACCCAGACATCGCTCCGGACTTAATATTTGTCCGCAATTGATAATACTGCAGAGGCCACAGCTGAGTCTCTGGATAAACGTTGCACAATTGCATAGTGTTGCATGAAGGTAGTATTTGATGACCGTGTGGCCATCCGGCAGATATCGTCCAGGGACACCTTACGCTTGATCAGAGAGGATGAAGACTTCCTCGATAGAAGGCAGCAATTGATCCTTCAAGCACGGCAGGCAGAGGAGCCAGTGAGGGCAGTACGCGACCAAGAGGAGAACTGGCAGCATGTAACTTCTAGAAGGGGAAAAAGGCCAGCACGGGATTCCCCCGATGCTATAGAGGTAAGCAATCGCTTTCAAGCTCTCTCCACAGGCTCTGCAGTGCTGAATGCTCTGGAAGGGACCTCACAAGGTAGAAACCAGAAGGGAGTACCATCTACTGAAAGGCATGGGATGCGTAGTCCTAGGGATGGGGGTTCCACGGCCACCACCCCCAAAAGGAAACGACGGGTGGTGGTGGTCGGGGACTCCCTCCTAAGAGGGACTGAGCCATCCCTCTGCCGTCCGGACCTGGAATCTCGAGAGGTGTGCTGCTTACTAGGAGCTCGCATTCAGGATGTCACTGAGAGGCTTAGCAAGCTGATCAAACCTTCGGATCGCTACCCCTTCCTGCTTCTCCATGTAGGAACGAATGATACGGCCAAGAATGACCTTGAGCGGGTTGCTGCGGATTATGTAGCACTGGGAAGAAGGATCCAAGACTTTGGAGCGCAAGTGGTGTTCTCGTCCATCCTCCCTGTTGAAGGGAAAGGACTGGGCAGGGATCGTCGAATTGAGGACGTAAATGCGTGGTTGCGCAGGTGGTGTCGCAGAGAGGGCTTTGGTTTCTTCGACCATGGGACTCTGTTCCGGGCGGAAGGATTGTTAGGAAGAGATGGGATCCACCTTACCAAGAGAGGAAGGAGCATCTTCGCGGGCAGGCTTGCGAACCTAGTGAGGAGGGCTTTAAACTAGGTTCGTTGGGGGATGGTGACCAAAACCCTGAGGGGAGTGGGAAAGTCAGATACCGGGAAGAAATGCATAGAGCAAGGAGCGAGAAAGGAGGACCCCAGTTTCGAATGGAGAAGATAGTGCAATCAACTGGTTACCTGAAGTGTTTGTACACTAATGCGAGAAGCCTGGGCAACAAGCAGGAAGAGCTGGAGGCCCTGGCCCAGGCCAAGAAATATGATTTAATTGGGATAACAGAGACTTGGTGGGATGACTCGCATGACTGGAGCGCTGTCATGGAAGGGTATAGATTGTTCAGGAAGAATAGGCAGGGGAGAAAAGGAGGAGGAGTTGCACTATATGTAAGAGAGCACTATGATTGCTCTGAACTCCAGTATAAAGAGGGAGAAAAACTTGTTGAAAGTCTATGGGTCAGGTTTAAAGGAGCAAACAGCAGTGATGTTGTGGTTGGTGTCTGCTACAGGCCACCGAACCAGGTGGATGAGGTAGATGAGGCTTTCTTCGAACAACTGAGCGAAGCTTCCAGATCGCAGGCCCTGGTTCTCATGGTGGACTTTAATCACCCTGACATCTGTTGGGAAACCAATACAGCAGTACACAGGCAATCCAGGAAGTTTTTGGAGAATGTTGGGGATAACTTCTTGGTACAAGTGCTGAAGGATCCGACCAGGGGCCGTGCACAGCTTGACCTTCTCCTCACAAACAGGGAGGAACTAATAGGGGACGTAGAGGTGGGTGACAACCTGGGAAGCAGTGATCATGAGATGGTAGATTTCAGGATCCTGACCAAAGGAAGGAAAGAGAGTAGTAAAATACACACCTTGGACTTCAAAAAAGCAGATTTTGACTCCCTCAGAGATCTGATGGAAAGAATCCCCTGGGATGTTAACATGAAGGGGAAAGGAGTCCAGGACAGCTGGCAGTATTTTAAAGAAGCCTTATTGAAGGCACAGAAAGAAACCATCCCGACACGTAGCAAGAGAGGCAAACCTGGTAGGAGACCGGATTGGCTTACAGGGGAAATCCTTGGTGTACTTAAGCACAAAAAGGAAGCTTACAGAAAGTGGAAACTTGGACAAATGACTAGGGAGGAGCTTAAATGTATAGTTCGAGAATGCCGGGGGGTTATCAGGAAGGCGAAAGCGCAAATGGAGTTGCGACTGGCTAAGGATGTGAAGGATAACAAGAAAGGTTTCTACAGGCATGTCAACAAAAAGAAGGTGATTAGAGAGGGTGTGCAGTCCCTAATGGATGAAGGAGGTAACCTAGTGACAGAGGATGTAGGGAAAGCTGAAGTACTCAATGCTTTCTTTGCCTCTGTATTCACGGACAAGGTCGGCTCCTGGACTTCTGTGCTAAGCGACGCAAGATGGGAAGAAGATGGACAGCCCTTGGTGGGTAAAGAACAGGTTAGGAACTATTTAGAAAAACTAAACGTACACAAATCCATGGGTCCAGACTTAATGCACCCAAGGGTACTGAAGGAGTTGGCAAATGTCATTGAGGAGCCTTTGGCCATTATCTTTGAAAAGTCGTGGAGATCGGGCGAAATCCCGGATGATTGGAAAAGGGCAAATGTAGTGCCCATCTTCAAAAAAGGGAAGAAGGACGATCCAGGGAACTATAGGCCGGTCAGTCTTACCTCGGTTCCTGGAAAAATCATGGAAGGGATCCTAAAGGAATCCATTTTGAGACACTTGAATGAGAGGAAAGTGATCAGGAATAGTCAGCATGGATTCACAAAGGGCAAGTCGTGCTTGACCAATCTGATTGGCTTCTATGATGAGGTAACTGGCTCAGTGGACATGGGAAAGTCAGTGGATGTTGTGTACCTTGACTTTAGCAAGGCTTTTGATACGGTCTCCCACGATATTCTTGCCAGCAAGTTAAGGGAATGCGGATTGGATAAATGGACGGTAAGATGGATAGAAAGATGGCTAGAAGGCCGGGCCCAGCGGGTAGTGATCAACGGTTCGATGTCAGGATGGCGGTCGGTTTCTAGTGGAGTGCCCCAAGGTTCTGTTCTAGGACCGGTTTTGTTCAATATCTTTATTAATGACCTGGATGAGGGGATAGATTGCACCCTCAGCAAGTTTGCAGATGACACTAAGCTAGGGGGAGAGGTAGATACGCTTAAGGGCAGAGATAGGGTCCAGAGTGACTTAGACAAATTGGAGGATTGGGCCACTAGAAATCTCATGAGATTCAACAAAGACAAGTGTAGAGTCCTGCACTTGGGACGGAAGAATCCCAAGCATAGTTACAGGCTGGGGACCAACCAGTTAAGTAGTAGTTCTGCAGAAAAGGACCTGGGGGTTACAGTGGATGAGAAGCTAGATATGAGTCAACAGTGTGCCCTTGTAGCCAAGAAGGCTAATGGCATATTAGGATGCATTAAGAGGAGCATTGCCAGCAGATCCAGAGATGTCATTATCCCCCTTTATTCGGCTTTGGTGAGGCCACATCTGGAGTACTGTGTCCAGTTCTGGGCCCCCCACTACAAAAAGGATGCGGACGCATTGGAGAGGGTCCAGCGGAGGGCAACCAAAATGATTAGGGGTCTGGAGCATATGACCTACGAGGAGAGGCTGAGGGACTTGGGTCTGTTTAGTCTGCAGAAGCGAAGAGTGAGGGGGGACTTGATAGCAGCCTTCAACTTCCTGAAGGGAGGTTCCAAAGAGGATGGAGAGAGGCTGTTCTCAGTAGTGACAGATGGCAGAACAAGGAGCAATGGTCTCAAGTCGTGGTGGGAGAGGTCCAGATTGGATATTAGGAAAAACTATTTTACTAGGAGGGTAGTGAAGCATTGGAATGGGTTACCTAGGGAAGTAGTGGAGTCTCCATCCCTAGAGGTGTTTAAGTCTCGGCTTGACAAAGCCCTGGCCGGGTTGATTTAGATGGGATTGGTCCTGCCTAGAGTGGAGGGCTGGACTTGACGACCTTCTGAGGTCTCTTCCAGTTCTGATTCTATGATAAGGGGATGGTTGGATGAAATAACATGATCTTGGTAACTAATTGACCATTCATTTCCAGTTGGAAATAGGTCAATGGAGGGATGATAGGAGTTGCTATAGGGAACTTTCTGGGTGTCTGGCTGGTGAGTCTTGCCCACATGCTCAGGGTTTAGCTGATCGCCATATTTGGGGTCAGGAAGGAATTTTCCTCCAGGGTAGATTGGCAGAGGCCCTGGAGGTTTTTCGCCTTCCTCTGTAGCATTGGGCACAGATCACAGCTGAAGGACTCTCTGCATGTTGGGGCCTTCAAAGTATTGGAAGGCTTCAATATCTGAGACATAGGTGAGAGGATTATTCTAAGAGGGGTGGGCGAGATTCTGTGGCCTGCACTGTGCAGGGGGTCAGACTAGATGATCATAATGGTCCCTTCTGACCTTAAAGTCTATGAGACACTCCACGGGCGAAGGCTGTGGATGTAGCTACCGCCCTTGTGGAATGAGCTCTTGGTTGTGAGAGAAGAGGTCTATTTCGGGTAGTGTGACAAATAGTAATACATATGCCTATGAGTTTCACAATATGCTGGCTGGAAAGCGCACTGCCTTTGGATCGTTGTGCTACTGACACTAGTAATCTGTCCATTCTGCACCAGTCCTGAGTTCTATCTATATAGAACGAGAGTGCTCGGCGCACATCGAGGGTGTGCAATAACGCTTCCCTCTGTGATGAGTGAGGTTTAGGATAAAAAGATGGCAATACTGTGGGTTCGTTGAGATGGAACAAAACATACTTTCGGAATACATGTCGGATGCAAGTGTAGTGTGACCGACTCTTTAGTAAACATTGTGAACAGTGGATTTGCCATCAGTGCAGCCAACTTGCTGACTCTACATGAAGATGTAATCACTAATAGGAAGACTACCTTCATTGTTAACATTCGAAATGGTATAGTTGCAAATGGCTCAAACGGAGGATACATCATGTTATCGAGTACCAAATCTAGGTTCCACAAAGGGGTAAGTGGTTTCCGTGGGAGGTGAAGGTTAGTTAGTCCTTTCTGAAACCTTTTAGTAGTTGGGTGGGAGAACATGGAGAATCCCTCTATAGGGTGATGAAAGTCACCAATCGCTGCTATATGTGCTATCAGAGAAGAGATCGAGAGACTGGAACCTTGCAGATGGACAACGTAATCAAAGATTCGATGGAGTGGAGCTGATTTGGGGTTAGTCTGATTGTTGCAACACTACTATATGTATCTCGTCCACTTCGCCAGGTAAGTCCTTCGGATAGATAATTTCCTACTTTGCAGAAGGATTGCCTTCACTTGCTCCAAACAGAGGTGCTTATTTGTTTTGAGCCAATCAGGAACCAGGCTGTTAGGTGAAGAGTTCCTGGCTTGGGATGAAGGAGAGAACCTCAATTCTGTGATAGGAGATTTGATGGGGGGGTGAGCGGGTAAGGTGGTTTCACCGACATCTTGTGGAAGCATGGACACCAGGGATCTCTCGCCCATGCCGGGGCCAGTAATATTACCGATTTTCTCTAGTGTTCTGGGAATGAGTACTGTTGGAGGGAATGCATAAAGTAGTGATCCTTCCCACCTGATTAACAGTGCATCCCCTCTTGATCCCTTCCCGATTCCTGCTGAAAAATTGGCATTTGCTGCTGTGTGGAGTGGCAAATAGATCTATAAAAGGTGTTCCCCATCTGCGGAAAACTTGGTGAAAGATGTCCATTTGTATTTCCCACTCGTGATCCAGTGGGAAATAGCAACTGAGAGAGTCTGCGATTGTATTGTTGGAGCCAGGTAAGTATGACGCTGTGATGGTGATGTTGTTTTGGATGCAGAAATTTGGATGCAGACGGACTGCTTCCACACACAGGGAACATGATTTCGCTCCTCCTTGCTGGTTGGTATAATGCATTGTGGCAATGAGGGAGGAGGCCCATGTCCCCAGCCTCCCCGGCCCCAGAGCACAGAAAGGGCAGGCAGCACATGGCTCAAGCCTCCCCAGCCAGGAGCACAGGGATGGCAAGCGTTGGGGGGCAGCCGTACCCTGCTGTAGGCCTTCTGGGGGCAGAGTTTGGACAGTGCCAGGCAGGCAGTTTGGGAAGGTTGTGCCTTCCCCCACCTATTATACCTCACGCCCATTCACTTAGGCCTGCTCGTGAAGGCTGATTATTTATTTTTATATCTAGAGTCTGACTGAGAGAGCTACCTATAATGGTTATAGGGTTCTTTCAGATTATTCATAATAAAATATTTCACTTGTACTAAGCAAAGGTGCAGCTATTCCATGAAGGAAACATATATACTGTATAGTTAAGGAGTCAGCAGCTATTTAGCTATTTAACATCACTTGAAAGTGATTGATTTGTACAAAAACCACTGGTGAGTATCATTCTGCTCAAGCCCTGAGCACCCACTCCACACCTCTGTATGTAGGAATGGGAAAAGCAGCCCACAAGTCGACCAGCAACTAGGAAACAATTGAGTCTGCAACTCCATTTCTTCCACGGATGTTAGCTTTACCCATATAGAACAAACTTTGTACACCACCACAAGAATGATTAATTAGAAAACATGCCTTATAGAGCTGGAGTTTCAGGGGGTAGCCGAGTTAGTCTGTTACAGAAAAAAACAGCAAGAAAATGGTCTGGTAGCACTTTATAGACTAACAAAACATGTAGATGGTATTATGAGCTTTTGTGGGCACAGCCCACTTCTTCAGATGACCGGAGTTATGATTAGAGGATAAGGAAACTCAAAATAAATAGGAGAAGGGAAGTGGGGGGGGGGGGGGGGGGAGGGGAAAGATGTTCTGTCGCCCACTCCCCTACCTCTATGCATAAAATATCAGGAGAAAGGGTGCTAAACCTGAGTAGAATGGTATCCTTCCTGCCTTATCCATCCACTGACTTTGATCTTTATCTACTCAAGTTTAGCACCCTTTCTCCTGATACTTTATGCATAGAGGTAGGGGAGGTGGGTGACAGAACATCTTTCTTCCCTCCCCCCCTCCCCTTCTCCTATTTATTTCGAGTTTCCTTATCTTCTAATCATAACTCCGGTCATCTGAAGAAGTGGGCTCTGCCTACGAAAGCTCATGATACCATCTAATGTTTTGTTAGTCTATAAAGTGCTACCAGACCATTTTCTTGCCTTATAGAGATAGACTGAAAGAACTCCATCTATTTAGCCTAATAGACAGAAGGTTAAGGGATGACTTGATTACAACCTATAAGAGTTCTACATGGGAATAAATATTTAAGTCTCTTTCTAGTCTACAAAGGTTAAAACCGAACATCAGAAAATAGTTTTTATTCATGCAGTCATTTCCACAAACTCCCACTTGCAGTGAAGTTGCTGAATCTCAAAGTGTTACAATAGATTTTTCTTCCTATGGTGTGACATACATATGGTTAACAGTAAACATTTACAGTCAGTTGTGAAAATCTTGATGAAAGAGCCTGATGTTTTCCCTTTATTTTTCTTTTCCTTCTCTCTGTGGACAAGGGCCTTGAATGCTGAAGGCTGAAAAGCCTATTAGAACCAGAAAGAAATGTAAGTAAACAAGGCATTACAATAATGAATTCTACAGTGCATGACATGAAGGCAAGAACTAGCTTTCTGTAGCAGGCAGAGAAAGATTTGGCTGTAGCTTGGCATTTTTTCAAAAATGATAACAATAAGTGGTTTTGTTGCTTCAGACATGGAAATTCAAAGTATATTTCAGCACTAAAGATAATATTCAGAGTTCCCAACATTGACCCCAAGACAGCATTCAAAAATAGCCATTAAAACTAAGAAGCTATAATCCTACAAACCATGAACAATCGAATCTAAGGGGCTAAAAATGAATTTTTAAAGTCCATATGAATTTAGGTTGCAATAACTACACATCCACAGGAGAAAAAAACTGATAGAGTTAAGACACGATAAAAAATAATCCCAAAATGATACCAAGAGTATATATATTGAAACTCAGTTTGAAATGAGCTCAAATAATTCCATTTGCCTCCCTCCTCAAATAAATGGCAAATACAGGGAGCTGCATACATAGCTGTTATAGGCTACAAGGGATATGACAGAAATCGTCCACCCAAGACCTCTTCCATTTGGTTCTCCCAAGAATTCAGTTCAGTTTCAGCTTCATAATTTGTAATCCTTTATTTGTCTTATAACAAAGCATGATGAACTGATGAGACTCAAGCATAGGGGTTGAATACAAGGACATGACACACATCCAAAGTTGCACATCAAATCTCTTCCTTTATATATATGCATTTATTACACATAGCATTATAGTTTTTGTGGCTTGCTTGGTCATTTTGTCAGAAGCAATCCCTGTACAGCACGTGTGATCGTGCATGTCTTACTTCCAGGTTTATCTTATCCATTGTAAAGGTATCCATTGATTACCTGGGAGTTCCCCCTTATCTTAGTACAGACAGTCTGTTTCTTCCCTGTTGATCCATTTGCCTCCCTAATCCTGTCTCCCAAGAAATAAAACCTGTCCAATTACTCATGTCAAGTTAGGCCTATAAGAGCAACATGATTTCTATGTGTATACATAGTAACAGTGAGCAGGTGATGGTGAATTTCTGCTTTAAGTCTGATTTGACTCAGATCATAGTTTTCAAAGTTTTACTATTAAAACATGCAAATATTAAACACTATGCACACAAATGCCGAGCAAAAAAATGGGCTTGTGCAAAACTATGTCCATACAAAACCCAGAGTTACAAATTATTATAATTCCTATAAACAGAAGACTTTACAAAATTTATGTGGCAATGGTAATGAACTTAGATGACATGAGAGAAACAAGATGGATGAGGCAATATCCTTTATTGGACCACCTTCTGTTGATGTGACAGACACACTTTTGAGCTACACCAAACTCTTCCTAACAGCTTGTCTTTATTGGGGAGAGAGAAACAAGCTGTTTAGAAGAGCTAGATGTAGCTCTAAAGCTTGTCTTTCTCTCCCTGACAGAAATCTGTCCAATAAAGTATATTGTTTCTAGTATCCGGGGATGGTCGCAGCTACAACAACACAGAATAGATATGGCATGACACTCCATTATTGGATATTGACTATATTGTGTGGTCTTGTTTTGTTGTTAAATGATTAAAT
Source organism: Pelodiscus sinensis (assembly GCF_049634645.1). Lineage (NCBI taxonomy): Eukaryota > Metazoa > Chordata > Testudines > Trionychidae > Pelodiscus > Pelodiscus sinensis. The sequence continues at coordinate 106,859,831 of NC_134715.1, forward strand.
TATTACAATTGAGAAGTGAATGAGGATAAGGTGTTTACACTCATTCTACTAGATCTGGTTTTAATATCATTAGCAACAAAGTACTGTTGATTTATCTGTGGGATTGTGTAGGAGTGGATGAAGTGGTTTACTTGTGTAGCCCCCTCCTTTTCACTAGCCCAGTATGAGGTTATTCAACATAGGGAAAGCTTTATGACTTTTTTGCACACCTTTGGGAGTCCTATGCTCTTTGGTGTGCTCTGCATTGTGTGTCGGTTTGTCTCAGTGGATCTGGTCTGAGGTACACACATACGATCAGGAACAGGCATCATACTACAGCATGGTCTCCAACCTTTTTAAGTAAAAGATCACTTTTTGAATTTAAGTGCAATCAGGATCTACTTCATACCCAATACCCTTGTCCCACCTCCTTCATGTCCCTTCTCTGAGGTCCTACCCCTGCTCACTCCATCCTCCCTTGCTCCCCAGTTCTCCCTTCATTTTACCAGGCAGGGACAGAGGGTTGGGGCAAAGGCTCTGGTCTTGGTCTAAGGGATTTGGAGTGAGAGACGGGCTCTGAGCTGAGCCTGGGGCAGGAAGGTGAGGTGGAGGAGGGAGTACAGGTTCTGTAAGCGAACCCTGGGTCCAGGGGGTTTCATGACTGGGGCAGGGGTTTGGAAGTGGCTCCAGCTGGACACTGCTTACCTCAGGTGGCTGCTGGGTGGTGGTACAGAGGGACTAAGGCAGGCTCAGCTGGTGCTCTCTGATCCAGCAATATCTGTGGTCCAGATGTTGTTTAAGAGGTTCAACCTGTATAAAGAACACAAAATAGGATTACAGTTTGTTGCCGGCAAGAGTAAGTCTAAGGTCAGGCACTGGGTTCTCAAAGTACAAAGACACACTACACAAGTATCTGTCAAACACAAGCAGTTTATTTTCTGACAGCTATCAGCTGTGCCCCTTAACTAAAAGAACAATATGATAGGAAAAGCGGCATTTCTTACATCCCTTCTGCTAGCCGGGGAACTCCGTTTCAGTTCATCAGCCTCCACTCTGCTTGCAGCCTATATGCTCCCAGCTCAGTCAGTGCTGAGACCCCCCCCCGATGAGCAGAGGGGACATCCTAGCAGGAACCAGGAGGTTCTCCAAGCATGCCAGTCTCTGGTCTGCAATTTATAGTTCCAGCTGCTGCTCCTGAAGCACACTGGACCTTGGGCTACATGTGTATATGCCAGAGGATAGCTCTAGGCAATTGTTCCTCTTCTTTGCCTATGTCTTCATTGCCAGCTACATAACTAACATGGTTATCTCAATGGTTTCAAACCAGAATCTCAGATCCAAACTCAGGTCTGGACTTTGAGCATCATATCTCTGTAACAGTCCAGCAAAATACTAGTATCTCATGCATAGAAAAGGGTGGAAGTTGTCATGCTTCACCAAAAGGGAAGCGCTCTCCTAGATCAAAGACTATGTACGTTTTTGGTACTGGAAGGAAGCAAGGGCTGATCACTGTGCATTGGTGAGAAGAATGCCTTTAATTAAAAGGAAGATTGTACACCACAGTGAGCAAGAGGCAGCCAGTGGGCCGGATCTGGCCTGCCAAGCCACCGGATCTGGCCCCCAGCTGCCTTCCTGGGATCCTTAAGCACAGTACAGCTGCAGTTACTTTATATGTGGTTGCTCTATGGTCTGGATGCTAGGGAGTGAGGAGGGAGGCTTTGCAATCTGTCCTGTCCCCCAGCAAAATCTCTCAGCTCCCATTGGCCAGTTTCTAGCCAATAGGAGCTGAGAAATTTTGCAGCAGGTAGGGGCAGAAGATAAAGCCTCCTTCCTCCTCCCACTCTGCCTGGAGCAGAGCCACGTGGAGCAGCTTGTGACTGCAGCTCAGGTTCCTGCAGGGCTGCTGGCTGGTAAGTGCCTCTCAGCCAGAGCTTGCCTCTGGTACCCACCCCTCTTCCATGCCCCCAACTACCTGCCCCCAGGCCACCACCCAAACCCTCTGTACCCCTTTCCTCCTTTCTCCCAGGTCACAACTCCCTCCCTGACCCTGCATCCCAATCCTCTACCCCAGATCACAACCTCCTCCTTCACCCAAACTCCGTCTCAGACTCTACACCCCCTCCTGCCCTCCAGTCCCTTACCCTAAGCTCTCTTCTTCACCAAACTTCTGTCCCAGTCCCTGTACCTCCTCAGTAGAAATACAGCCTTTGACCACTTGCCAAAATCTTGGAGTGGCCTACAATTAATAATTATTGCCCACCCTGGGGTATACCATAGCACCCAAGGAGCAAAACTCTGCTTGGATCCAGGCTAAGAAGACTAGGACTGCAAGGTTCAATGTGCAACAGAATGGAGAATGAGAAAGGCCTAAAATATCATAAACTCTGCCTTTGAAGGAGGAGGCACATTTTGTAGACAGAAAACAGAGATTAAATAGACTTTTCTTTAAGACTTAAAGCTGTGGCTTGCCCTGTAATTTGAGCCTCAAAGCCTTTACACTCAGAATTTGCCAAGTCCCGCTTATTTGTAGCAGACTACAATTCTGGATCTGAATATTTCTGAAGTTCTGATCCAAACCCAAATTTTCCAAATTCACAATATTCAGCTTCAGAGTTTTGATTTGACATATTTATAAAAACAGATTTAAGCTTCAATTTGTATTTAAATCAGGATTCAGATCTGGGGTTGGATTCAGGCCTAACACTAGGTTTAATCATTCTATTGAAGCATATGGTGTTTGGATTAGGTGAGAATCTAACCCATGCTGAAGAAACTGAAGTGTATTGAAAACTTTAATATTGTGTGCTATCCCTAAATGTTATCGTGTTTTTCCTGGTCCTGCTTGCAAACTAGGGTGCTCAGTAGGGTACTCAGACTCATGTAATCTGGGCCTACCTGAGTTAATTTGCAGACAGAAAACCTAAGTAAAAGAGAGGGATGAGTTGTGCCTATTTTAGGGAGTAGTCTGAATCTCTCTCTAGTTTGGAGCTCCTGTGTGTTTGTTCTGAATTCTAAGAAAAAAACAGTATTGCATCGCAAACTTCCAACAAGAGTATTTTATACTGTTATCTAACTTCTCTGGTATATGCAATGAAACACAACAAACTAAAAGAAATGGTAAGAGGCATCAATAATGGTCCATACTAGCATTTTCTATCAATTACAAGAATGGTGTATGTACTATCCAATGGCATTTCTTAATAAGCATTTTAGCTTGTACATAAAGTACATGCCAGTTTTGATTGCTTGGTATCACTTACACTATGAGGGTACGTCTACACTATAGCGTTATTCCGAACAGGAGCGGCCCGAGACCAGCTGCAGCAGCTGGCACCCTAGGCGGGGCAGAGCAATCGGCGCCCCTACATGAACGGCTGTCAATGGCTGTGACATCCTTACGGGGTGCCCCGTGACATCATTATCGGGCGCCCGGGCCAGCAGTGCCCTAGGCAGCTGCCTATCTTGCCTAGGCTCACAGGACACTCCTGATTCCGAAATATCTTATTTCGATATAGTTATTTCAAAATAAGATATTTCGAAATAACGCATCTACACACAAAATGCATTTCGAAATAGTGTTTTGCTATTTCAAAATAGTGCGTCCACACTGATTGGATGCTGAATCACATTTAAGGTCAGCTGAACCGGTTCCAGCAGGGCATCAGGTCAAGAGTTACTTTGTGTGCCTGCTGCCTGAGGCTATCTGAGGCCTGTGCTTAAAGAGACCCACCCTGGACAGCTGGTTCTCAGGTTTCCCTCGCTGAGGGACCCCAAAGCATTTTTTTCTCTGTGTGCTCATGTTGCCCTCACTCGGGACACCACAGTACTCTGCACCATGGAGCTGGAGCCACCCCTGGGCACTCTGGTGCTTCTTTTGGATGTATTGCTGCAAGCCTGGCTGCGCTTTCTGCAGGCAAACTGCCTCGCAGCATTTGCTGCAGCCCAACCCCTACGCTGTCATCCAGACCCTCCTGGGGGATGGGGAGGAGCAGCTTCAGCTCCTGGACGCCAGTGTGCCCACCGCATCTGGCATCTGGACAGTAGCAGCAACTGGTATGACCACATCATCCTGGAGCGCTGGGGAGAACAACAATGGACCCAGAACTTTAGGATGAAGAAGGACACCTTCATGGAGCTCTGTTAGTGGCTCACCCCTGCTCTGCAGTGACGGGATATGCACATGAGATCCGCCATTCCCCTCCGGAAGTGTGTGGCCATCACCACCTGGAAGCTCTCCACGCCGGATAGCTACCGATCCATGGGGAACCAGTTCGGCGTGGGGAGATCCATCGTCAGAACGGTGCTCATGCAGGTATGGCAATCTCCAGCCACTGTGCCAGGAGTGGGGGTGCAAGGAAGGGATGGGCTGCCCTATGGAAAAGGGGGGGAGGTGGTGCAAGTCCCCCTCCCCAGGAGGGTTTGTTCTGTCCCACCTGCAGTACAGACTGCCTGCGGTGGCCAAGATTTCAGGGGCAGTTGCTCCTGAGGAGGGGCATTGGGCAGTGGCGGGGAAGGAGTATTCTCAGCCACCCTGGCACCCCAGTGACTCTCGGTTTTGTGTGTCCCTGTGCAGGTGGTCAAGGCTATCAACAGAGTGCTGCTCTGCAAAGTCATCCGCCTCACTGATGTGGATGCAGTGATCGAGGGGTTTGGAGCCCTGGGCTTCCCCAACTGCGGGGGGCCGGGGGGGCAATCGACAGAACACAAATCCCCATCCGTGCCCCGGAACACCAGGCCTCCCTGTACATAAACCAGAAGGGATACTTCTCCATCATTCTGCAGGCTGTGTCTGACCACCGGGGCCACTTCTTGGACATTAACATGGGCTGGTCCAGCAAAGCACATGATGCGCAGGTTTACTGCAACTCTTCCATGTGCCAAAGGCTGCACGCCGGGACTTTTTTCCCTGACCACCACATCAGGGTCGGGGACGTGGACATGCTTGTGTGCCTGGTGGGGGATGCGGCCTATCCCCTACAACCCTGGCTGATGAAGCCCTACATGAGACACCTCAACCCCTCCTGACAGGCCTTTAATGTCAAGCTCAGCAGGGCCCGCATCATGGTGGAGGTGGCGTTCGGCCAGTTGAAGGCCCATTTTAGATGCTTTCTCACCCACCTGGATCTCTCCGAGTGGAAAGTTCCACATGTGATGGCAGCATGTTGTGTGCTGCATAATTTGTGTGAGAGGAAGGGGACGCTTTCCTGCCAGGCTGGATGGCAGAGGCCGACCCCTTGGCCGGCCTATACATGCAGCCCCACACGGGGAGAGTGGGTAGGAGAGGAGTTTTCCTGGTTGTGGCCATCAGGGCACTCTGGAAAGGGCTGGAGGCCCCCTATTTCAAAATAAGTGTCTACATAGCACTTATTTTGAAACAGCAATTTCGAAATTGTTATTTCTTGTGGAATGAGGTTTACCAATTTTGAAATAAGCCCTCTGCTATTTTTAATTAATTTCAAAATGGCGGTTGACTTGTGTAGATGCTAGTGAAGTTATTTTTACATATTGGCTGTTATTTCGAAATCACTTTGCTGTGTAGACATACCCTGAGTGAGTGTGTACATGCATATATCACTCTGGCAAGAACAGTGAAGCTACAATAATGATTTTTTGAAATCTATATATTTACAGATGTAAGCCGGGGCTGAAAATTAATGCTTGTTATCAGCCAGCTAAAAGGAGAGAGCTGCCTTGCATGTGGGTGTGCTCATTCCAATTGTTTAGCTCTGCAAAATAATTAACTGTTAACTGTTGATATGTAAATACAGCTCATGCCAGGAGGGGGAAGGAATCTGAGGTGTGGCTATGTAAATCTAATTCAGCCAGGGCTGATGGAGGATCAGTATTGGAATAGAATGTGATGTATTGTAACTAATTTGGGGCTGTTGTGGGGGTCACAAATCATGCTACCCCTAACGGTGGGAACTGTAAAATATGACACGAGTGCTTGCAGGAGAGACGCCATCATTGTAAGAGGTCTCCAAGGAACAAGCCTCCCCTGCCAGAGTTGAGTGAACTGAGTTGAGGGGGAAAGGGCTTGAGTCAGCCTGCTTCATGCCTGCCAGGTGTGAGCTGTAAGGCTGGCTCAACCAGTCCTTTTCCCCCTGGTTTTAAGGACAGACCCAAAGCAGACTTCATGAGGAGTCTTTTTGCTACTTCAGTGGAAGCTGGGATCTTTGGCCAGCCTAGGTGGTGGCTAAAGAGTTGAAATCACTAAGAGCTGAAATCACTGGGCTTGCCAAGAGCCAGACCCATTGCAGCCAGGGGAGCAGCTGGCAGGAACAACCGGCAGGCAGACAGCAGTGTGGCTGGCGGGAACGACTGGCGGGCAGCCGGTAGGAGCGGCGGCTGGCAGAAACGACCGGCAGGCAACCAGTAGGACCAGCACAAAGGTAGCATAACTTCAGGCTTAAGGAGTAGAGTCATCAGGATGATGTGTCAGGGACTGCACTGAATGGACAGAGCTGTAAGTGGGGTGTTTGAGGTGGGGTACGGAGAAAGTTTGGGTAAGTGAACGGAACCCTTACTTTGTTGGACTGGTGAACCTGAGAGGCCAAAGACATTGCTCCATCCTTTTGAGCTGGGACAGTTACTCGTGGGGGAAGGGGCTACGAACTCTGTTTGTGGTATTTTCCCAAGATAATGCCATATGACCTCTCTTTCGTTCATTAAAAGTTTCTTTTCTACACTCAGACTCTGTGCTTGCGAGTGGGGAAGCATTGCCTCTCAGAGGCGCCCAGGGATGTGTGAATTTCCCAGGCTACTGGGTGGGGGCTCGAGCCGGTTCTGTGTGAGATGGACCCCTAGATATTGAACCCAACACTGGTTGCTGCCGGGCCTACCCAGCGGAAGGGTTACACACAATATAAGAGGATATTTTGGTAAACATGCAGTTATGTGTTTGTTCCTAAATATGTGTAAAATTCACTTAGAATCAGCAAAAGTAACAGCTCATCCTTTATTATAAAGGCCTAATCAGATACTTCTTATTGAGACAAAAACTGATGTCAATGGGGAATTTTTCTATGAGTGAGATGTATTGGGGATTGGGCCTTAACTACAGAAACATTTTCAGAGTTGCTCTGTACTCACATCTCTCACAAACAGCATTTTGATTGTGGGAAATAAGTACACAATTCTCGGCAGTGTAAGTTATTATACTTTCTATTTTGGGAATCTTGCCAGTGAATCTAAAAGACTTATTGCGGTTACAACACACTCTGAAAGTGCAATGTGTCAGCCAGTAGGCTGATGCATTCTTTCCCAGTATCAAATAGTTCCACAAGTCTTCCCTGTTTTCCACATATATAATTAGTTCCCCCTGGATTTCAATGATTCTAGTAACATCGATGCCAATAAAATACTTTGGGCATTTATAAGGTGAACCAAATGTTTTCATTAAACAACTGCCTTTGGGCAAAAGCATGCATAGTGAACTACAGTTCCCAGATGCATTGCACAGTGTACATGCTTAGTAGGTCACAAAATCATTAGAAAACTGAGGAAGGAAATAGTTGAATGGGGGGAGTTTATAAAAAAAACAAACAAACCTGCACAAGTAGTACTAAGCTCCATAAGTATTATAGAGAATTATTAGGTGCCGTTTAATGGGGGAAGGCTTCACTACACTGGAATGAATGTAATATCAAGAGATGCATGTGTATAATGGAGTCAGTTTTTCTGACAGGAAAGGAACATGCAAAGAGCTATTTTCAAACAACTAAGCTTCATTTCTGCTAACTTCATTTCCTACTCGATGACTTTTATGTCCCTTAGTCCATAGAAGCCATTGAGTAGGTCTGCACAGAAGAAGAAAGAGGAAAGCATGGAGCAGCCATTATTATTATCAACTGTAAGCTAGAATCAGTGACACTCAGCCTTTCCAGACACTGTACCCTTTTCAGGAGTCTAGTTCGTCTTATATATCCCCAAGTTTCATCTCATTTAAAAACTACTTGCTTACAAATAAAACAAAAATTCAAGTCTCTCAGCACACGAGTACTGAAAAAAACCTCACTTCTCATTTTACTATATAATTAAATCAATTGGAATATAAATATTGTACTTACATTACAGTGTATAATATATAGAGCACTATAAACATTGTGGGCTCGTCTACACTGGCCCCATTTCCGAAAGGGGCATGCTAATTTCACAGGTCGTAATAGGGAAATCCGCGGGGGATTTAAATATCCCCCGCAGCATTTAAATGAAAATGTCCGCCGCTTTTTTCCGGCTTTTAGAAAAGCCAGAAAAGAGCATCTACACTGGCCCCGATCCTCCGGAAAAGGGCTTTTTTTCGGAGGATTGGGGGCAGTGTAGACGCTCTTTTCCGGCTTTTCTAAAAGCCGGAAAAAAGCAGTGGATATTTTTATTTAAATGCCGCGGGGGATATTTAAATCCCCCGCAGATTTCCCTATTACGACCTGTGAAATTAGCATGCCCCTTTCGGAAAAGGGGCCAGTGTAGACGTAGCCTGTAAGAAATTTTAGTTTGTTCTGACTTCACTAGTGCTTTTTGTGTAGACTGTTGCAAAAACTGGCAAATAGCTAAGGCTATGTCTACACTGCCACCCTAGTTCAAACTAGGGTAGCTAATGTAGGCATTCAAACTTGCAAATGAAGCCCGGGATTTAAATATCTCGGGCTTTATTTGCATGTTCCCGGGCGCCGCCATTTTAAAATGCCCCGTAGTTTGAACTACCTGCCCGCGGCTACACGCGGCACGGACTAGGTAGTTCGAATTAAAGCTCCTGCAGTGAGCCCTCTGGTAGAGTTTATATGCTAAAATTATCAACATTTGACTACTACTGATTAGCTACATGACTCCATCATCATTGTGTAAAATTGTTAGAAATATTGAGTGTGTTTAGTCCTAAATGCCTGAAAATGCAATTTTACTGATGCTGCTGCAAGAATTGCTACATTTGCATCATTTTATTAGGTGTTCTTTGTAAGGCTAAAATTATAAGTAGAAGAAAAGCTCCGAGAATGTTGGACATCAATTGTAGCCTCAGGGGATAGCCGTGTTAGTCTGTAACCTGAAAAAAAAACTTAAACAAACAATGAATGGTCCTGCAGCACTTTAGAGACTAACAACAAATGTAAATGGTATCATGAGCTTTTGTGGACACAAGCCACTTCTTCAGATGAATGGAGGAAGGGGTCCAGAGTTGCAAATAAATAGCAGAAAAAAGAGGGGATGGGGAGGTAAAGAGAAGGGAAAAAATTATCAGACTATCTGTGCTAAATGAGGCTAATTAAGTGGGCTGTAAATGCCCAATACTTACATTCAACACCCTAAGGACATTACAAGTTAACAGCCCATCCAAGAAAGGTCTTTGTTCAGACCTTGATTAAAGGTGTCAAATTTGCTGATGATGGTGATTTCTGCAGCTTCTCTTTCCAGCTGTTTTTTAAATTGCTTTGTAAGAAGATGGCCATTTTAGATCCATTAATGAGTGCCTGGGCAGGTTAAAATGTTCCTCAACAGGTGTTACCAAAATGTGTTACCATTTTGAATATCTGATTTGTGTCCATTAATCCTTTGTCATGAAGGATGGTAACACACAGAAACCTGTTGGAACATTTTAACCTGCCCCTGTCTGACATTTTTTGTTAGTCTCTAAGATGGTGTAGGACCATTCATTGTTTTTTTTAAGTTTTATCAATTGTAGACACAATTGAAGGAGTATTTCAGAAAGAGAGCTAGGGGTCATAGTGGACCACAAGCTAAATATGACTCAGTGTGACACTGCTGCAAAAAATGTTAACATGATTCTGGGATGCATTAACAGGAGTGTTGCGAGAAGATATGAGAAGTGATTCTTCCACTCTACTTTGCACTGATTATGCCTCAGTTGGAGTAGTGTGTCTATTTCTGGGTACCACATTTCAGGAAAGATGTGGAGAAATTGGAGAAGTCCCAGAGAAAAGCAACAAAATTATTAAAGGTCTAAAAAACATGACCTATAAGGGAAGACTGAAAGAATTAGGTTTGTTTAGTTTAGGAAAAAGAAGACTGTGTGGTGACATGATAGCAGTTTTCAAGTATCTAAAAGAGTGTTAAAGAGAAAGGAGAAAAATTGTTCTCCTTGATCTCTGGTGATAGGACAAGAAGCAATGGGCTTAAATCGCAGCAAGGGAGGTTTAGGATGGACATTAGGAAAAAGGTTGTGGAATCTCACTCACTGAAGATATTTAAGAGCAGATTAGATAGACATCTCTCAGGGATGAGCTAGATGGTGGCTGGTCCGGCTGTGAGGGCAAGGGACTGGACTTGATGACCTCTTGAGGTCTTTTCCAGTTTTAGTATTTTATGATAATCATCCAAAGCCCAAGATTTGGTGGTGATGGGGGACTTCAACTATCCAGATACATGTTGGGAAAATAACACAGCGGGGCACAGACTATCCAATAAGTTCTTGGACTGCATTGGAGACAACTCTTTATTTCAGAAGGTTGAAAAAGCTACCTGGGGAAAGCTGTTCTAGATTTGATCCTAACAAGTAGGGAGGAGCTAGCTGAGAATTTGAAAGTGGAAGGCAGCTTGGGTGAAAGTGATCATGAAATCAGAGTTCACAATTTTAAGGAAGCGTAGAAGGGAGAACAGCAAAATAGAGACAATGGATTTCAGGAAGGCGGAGTTGGTAAGCTCAGAGAGCTGATAGGTAAGGTCCCATGGGAATTGAGACTGAGGGGAAAAACAACTGAGGAGAGTTGGCAGTTTTTCAAAGGGACATTGTTAAGGGCTCAATGACTTCTTTGTTTTGGTCTTCACTGAGAAGTCTGAAGAAATGCCTAACATAGTGAATGCTAGTGGGAAGGGGGTAGTTTTAGAAGGTAAAATAAAAAAAGAACAAGTTAAAAATCACCTAGAAAAGTTAGATGCCTGCAAGTCACCAGGACCTGATGAAATGCATCCTAGAAATTCAAGGAGCTGATAGAGGAGGTATCTAAGCCTCTAGCTATCATATTTGGAAAATCATGAGAGACAGGAGAGATTCCAGAGCACTGGAAAAGGGCAAATATAGTGCCCATCTATAAAAAGGGAAAAAGAACAACCCAGGAAACTACAGACCAGTTAGTTTAACTTCTGTGCCAGGGAAGATAATGGAGCAAGTAATTAAGGAAATCATCTGTAAACACTTGGAAAGTGGCAAGGTGATAGGGAACAGCCAGCGTGGATTTGTAAAGAATAAATCATGTCAAACCAATCTGATTGGTTTCTTTAATAGGAAAACGAGTCTTGTGGATAAGGGAGAAGGGGTGGATGTGGTGTACCTAGACTTTAGTAAGGCGTTTGATACGGTCTCGCATGATATTCTTATCAATAAACTAGGTAAATACAACTTAGATGAGGCTTCTGCTTCCCTACTGCACACCTATCTGTAGGCTGGCCAGACTCTATCGCTCAGTTTTTTCAAGAGGAAACTACTTGTGGCAAACAGTATAACTTCTAGTCAGAGGAAATAATTTTTTTTCACTATTAGACCATAAAGACTTTCTATTACTGTAAGCGTTAACTCTGCCTTAAAATTAGTTAGGTTGTTTTCCCTATTGCTCCTGCTGGAATATACGAGAGGTGAGATGAATAACTGGGATATAACCAGTTTAGTGCATATATTCACAAACAAAGCAGAATGCAAATAGATGTACAATAAGGGTACGTCAAAACTACATGCCTCCGTCGACGGAGGTATGTAGATTTGTGTATTCGAAAAAGGGAAATGAAGCCACGATTAAAATAATCGCGGCTTCATTTAAATTTACATGGCTGCCGTGCTGAGCAGACAAACAGCTGATCAGCTGTTTGTCCGCTCAGCTCGCTAGTCTGGATACTCCCCTGCCGACATCAAAGCCCTTTGTCGGCAGCCCCGGTAAACCTCATCCCACGAGGAATAACGGGGCTGCCGACAAAGGGCTTTGATGTCGGCAGGGGAGCGTCCAGACTGGAGTGCTGAGCGGACAAACGGCTGTTTAGCGCGACAGCCATGTAAATTTAAATTAAGCGGCGATTATTTAAATCGCCGCTTCATTTCCCTTTGCCTATAACCCTAATCTACATGGCTCCGTCGATGGAGCCATGTAGTCTAGACACAGCTGTCCCACTGCTCCATTAGTAAAGAATCACCTTTTACACGTGAGGCTAGAATAGAAAATAGCCAGTGTGACACACATCGATTAAGTGACTCACATGAAGTCAAGATTTTAGATCTATTCTTACCAGTATCACTGTACTTAGATTTACCAGATGCTACATATTTAGGCACTACACTAATCAACCATGCACATAGCTTAATGCAGTGCAGCTGAACACAGAGAGGTTGCTGATATAATTTCTACTGTAGAACCTCCTTGCTAGCCAGCAGAAATTAAAGAATACTGGGGGCTGTGCCCTCTACTCACCATGCTCGCCAAACTCCCGCTCTCTGGGGATAGGCAGCCCCGGGTTACCTGCCCCCACCACCCCGGCAACCGGGCCAAGGTCATGCCAGCCCCAGCATCCCGCCCCCCCTTCAAGCTGAGGCTGTGCCAACCCAGCCCCCCGGACCAAAGCGATGCCAAATCTGGCTCTTCCCCCCCCTTCTCCAAGCTTCTGGGCCAAGGCAGCCACAGCTCTCCCCTCCTTCACCCCCCCTCCCCCCGCAGTACTGGGAAAGGGAGAGGGGTTGAGGGAGGAAGGAGGCCGTGTGGCTGAGAGCAGAGGGGCCACGGGATGCAGAGTGACGTGATGACATCCCTCTATCATCCCACAGGAATTTTTTTTTTAGAGTGATAAAACACTCCTTTTCCCTGCCTTCCTATAAAAGGACATCAGAAGGTCTTTTCTATCTAGACAGATTCCCAAAAACTATGTTATGTGCATTCCTGCTTCCAAAGCAAGCAGCATTTTCTCTTTTCATCAAGGTAAATCAATACCAAGGTTCAAACCAACACTCGTATATGAGACCATATTACCTAAGCAAGTCCATTGCTGAGCATGGTATTTAATTTCTTTACCCAGTTCTCAGAGGTTCTGTAGGCAATTTCTTCCTACATGTTGTATCGCTAATGAGGGTCTTTAAAACTGGTGAGTTTACTCTTAAGAGATTATTGTAAAGAAGAAAAACATTTAGTTCTCTTTGTGGTAAATGATTTGGGGTTTCCTTTCTTATACCCTCTTTCCCTCCCCCCATTTTACCTGAGCACCTCATAGTTTTTAATGCTTTTATCTTCCCAACGTCCCTTTGAGGCAGGGAAAACACTGTTATAAAATGGATATAGATGGGCAAAAAGGACATCAATGACGTGTACAGGCTATTTGTGGCAGAGAAAGTGACTGTTGATCTCCTACAGTTCAGTGTACTAACCACCAGACTCCTCAGAAAAATTGACACAACAGGATACAAGGTCAACTCATTGATGTACCATGGAAGTTGAACCCAGGATCTTCTGTTTACTAGGCAGGTGATTTAGGCAGTTTTGTCCATGACAATCTGCAGTGTGGCATCATGGTTGAGTCTTTGAAATTAGACTACTAAATTTTAAAATCTGAAATAGTGACAGTCACTGGAGCAATAAGGTCTGAATTTAACCAAGCTGACATTCTCAAGTACTGTAAGTTTATTTTAGAGCTTTATTCCCTCTAGCATTTCAGATTGTGTGCTAATGCATCTGAGAATCAACTACCATGAACACAATGGCACATCACAAACACAGCAAAACTGGGCTTAACTGCTAGACTCAAAAGTGTTGATTTTACAAAGTTCTTTGCAATAGACGTGCCTTTGAATGTAGCAAGAAAAAATTGGTAGAGATGGGATAAGAGTAGCAGTAAAAAGAAAAATGTTCAGATTCTGTCTTTTAAAATACATCCCGCAGTTTAGATATAAAGCTCCTTATTTTTTAAAAACCAGTAAAATTGTTCAAGCTCTGCCCCTACAGTTTCAATAGCAGTCTAGTGCTTTAAAACCATGACCTTGAAAAGAAAACGTTTACATTGTGAATGTACTGGTACTATAAAGACTATTCTATGAGTGAGTATCCAACTGTGGGAAAAGGTTCAGAAGTAAGTTTTCCTTATTCTGAAAGGCCTAATCCATGAAGCTTTTATAGTGGTTAAAGCAAATCTTTGGCACGGGTTATACATGCATTTTAGCAAATCACCAGCACAAATCTCAAATTTCACTGCAATTAAATCTCATAAATGTATGTCCAATGGGTACCAGAAAATCAGTATTTCTGATAAGTATTGATATAATCAGAGCTTTTTAAAATCACATTTTACACCAGCATAGGAGCACTCTGCAACATGAAACTATATCACATTTTATATAGGTAAGCTGATCACTTTCAGTCAGCTTCTGTTAACTTCAAGGAGAAATAAAGTCAGGGCAGAACAAGCTATACAGAGAAACAGAAACTGTGGCATTAAACAGAGTCACACTTGCTCCCACCATCCCAGCTGCAGTTCCTAGAGTCTCTGTGCCTCAGGCCAAGCACAATGTCCTCAGAAGCACAGCTGCAATAACACCCTTTGAAAAAGACCTGAAGCATGTCCTCAGCCCCAGATGGAGTGCTAATTCTGCTGGTCTGTGGTGGGCTGGAATAGGCCACAGCCACAGAAAAAGCTTGATGGCTAGATAGAGATGCCAGCTCTCCAGGACTAGATGGACCAGATGCCATTGACACGAATGGCATCTGGTCCAGAAAGTTGGCAACCCTATAGTTAGATCTTCCCTGAGGAGAAGCTACTGCTATTGTTGGCACAAGCTATACAGTGCCCTTAAAATCCTGAGCAGAAGGCCAGGATTCTCAACTCCTTATTTCCTGCCCCCATACTACTCTTCAATCTCCTGTCCTTTGTGTCTTTTTCTCTATCATGCCTACTCTCTGGCATGTCCTCAATTTACCTTCTCCTCCCCCACATGCCTCTACAGCCTCATAATTTCCTCTCCTGTTTCCAAATATATTGCCCCTCCCTGCTAACCCTGCAGCTTCATTCCTTGCAGCATCTCTTCAGTCTTCTTGCCCATGTGACCTTCACATTGTGACTAAGGTCTGCTTACTTGAAAGCAGCTGGATTTCAACCCAATTGGAAACAATGAGAGATGCTCATGGTCCAAATGATTGACATATTTGTGACAGTAAGGAATTTTCCTCCAGGTCAGATTAGCAGAGGCCAACTGCCAACACTGGGACTATGATTGTGCCCAGACATGAGCATAGGGCTAAATTGATGAAATTTCCTAACATGCCTTCGCCCTCAAACTTCTTGAGCATTCATATGGGACCTAACTCTGTCTGTCTCAGGACTATTATCCTTGTGGTGCTTGTTATTACAGAACTCCCGATCACAACTCCATTATCAAGGCTATCCTTCCCTAAGCGTACAGCACTTGCTCTTTGAACAGAGTGAGTTTTCTGAGCAATTGAAAGTCAGTCAGTTAATTTGTCAGAGTTAAAATTAAACTTAGTCTTTTTTTAAAAAAAATTAGCACCTATTTCTTTTTCTTTTGTATTGCATGACATTAACAAAATAACAGATTATTCAAATGCTCCATATATTAAAATTAACAGGAACTTTATGCATTAGCTATTATTGAAGAAATTAGATTGCAAATAACCTAAGTTACAATTATCTTTCTAGATAATTGTTTGGATTGTGTTGGATCCACAGAGAATCAGGTGAAGAGCTTAGGTCACTCTTAAGCAGAGCTACTGTGACACCAGAAGTAATTCAACCAATTACTATCCATTCTCAATAGTTAATTTGAATGTAACAATTCTATTGGTTCAGTGGTATGAGGAAGACTAGATACATGTCAAGAGTTCTCACGAGTAGATTACTTGGCGCTGATGTCTTTGTTCTTTAGAAGGTTCTGTGGCTGCATGCTAATTTGGGCATCACTTTCTTGAAAGGCTCTCCACAATACTGTTGTCCCTCAACTCCTCTGCACATTGAGAAAACACTAGCTGCCTAGCCCTGTAAAAGTCCAAATTCCATAAACACCAAAGCTTCTGCTGGTTGGTTTACACAAAATCACCTCAGTCTTGCTACAACTGGGCTGCTTATGACTATGCCCTAGAGGGATTCTCAGATTAGGCATTTCTCCCATCTATCTCAGTTGATGCAGTAAGTGTGCTTTGAGCACCCCTAAACATAAGTGCTGGGTTAATGGCTCCAGGTTTCACCAATATTCTACAAAGCAAATCAAGTCCTACCAATATTTGAGCCAGGGCTTAACCAGAATTTTACTAATGAGGGTGCTTAGATTACCTGTTTAGCTTTCCTATATTTGAGTGGCATTGCAACCTGGTGCCCAGGGGCACTAAGGCTATGTCTACACAATAGGGGTTTTCTGGGATACCAGAGGTATCCCGGAAAAACTCCGCCGCATCCAGGGAATGCGTTGGCTCTTCCGCTTTTTTTTTTTTTTTTTTTCAGAAGAGCAGACACATTCTTTTGGAAACCCTGTCTTCGTCCTCATACAAGGAAGAAGGGCTCTTCTGAAAGAGGAGGCTTTTCTGAAATTTGGCCCAGTGTAGATGGGCCAAATTTTGGAAAAGCATCTTCCAAAAAACTATCGGAAAAAGGTACGCAAATTGCCAAGAGTGGGACATTAGATAGGTAGTCTGCTCTGTTAATGGGAGAATTAAGCATTGACATATCTGAGTGTTTTGCCTTTCTGCTTTGTGAGGAAAAAACAAAAAGCTTCCTGTTCTTATAAAACATCCCATGTTTAAAACGCCCTGTGGCATGTTCTCTAGTTGGTTCTGTGCTAGCTAACAGACTAACAGCTGGGGTTTGAAAAGCTACAAAGATTGTTTCTGCAGAAGGACATGAAGGCTCACTAATAGGGTTTGGCATGTGCTAGCTTGAGATCCTCTAGTAGCAAGGGATTGATAAAGCACACTCCGAGTTGAACTCACACACTACCTCCATATGCTTCTCTGCCCATCACAGGTCCCTGGTGGCAGGACCACGAGACAGAGAGAATGTGTGTTTCTGAGTTAAGTTTCATTATGTTAGTGTGGTTCTCCCTTTCTAAAATATAGACCTTAGTTTCTTTTGAAAGACCTGATTCTTACAAACCATCCCTTTTTATAGGCTGCACCACTGTAACTAGTTCCTCTACTTCTGCTATGAGTCAAACAACTCACATTACTGATTTGTTACTGTATGATGCCTTTTAACAACACTGGAATCCTAACTAATGGGGCAAGGCCCAAGTTTTAAATATTTATATAATCTTTGCTTGCATCTGAAGACCCTCAAGGGAGACTGACTCACTTAGAATTAAACAAATAAGATTTTTTTCCCAACGGGTGAACTGAACAATCCAGTTCACTTTGAACCAAACCCAATTATTCTGAAGATTCACTTAAACACAATTTTCATTTCCTTTTGAATTAACCAAAATTCAAAATAAGTTGGAGATTTCATTTCAATTTTGTTGTTTGGGGCGAGATGTCTTTTCAACTTTTTTTTGGTTGTTGTTTTTAATTGGTCAAATCTGAAAACAAAATGTCACTTCAAAACAAAACACTTCAGCTCTTGAAATGTTTTCCAGGGCTTTTTCCCAGCCAAAGTTAGGACTAACTCAGCCCATGATCATGAATAGTTTGAGCCCTGAATATGGCATTTTTTAAGTAATATTTGCTGAGTCTTTTTTTATTCATGTCTAACTTTGCTGCAAAAAGATAGGCATCATCTTTTATGTTATACATGTCATTACATCGCTTCAACTACCACTGAAATCCTCCTTACAGGAAGGGCTCAGCACTTTACAGAATCAAATCCTTACTTTGTCTTGGAGATTTAGTAGGAAACAATTTACAGTGAGGTACCTTCTAATGCAGGAAGAACTGATCATATGCAGATTATCCTGCTGTTGCACTCACACAGCAAGCTGATGATGAGTACAACATATGTTACTTGTACTTTTGGCTCAAGTTATAGTCGTCTCTTTCTTTCTCTCTCCAACTCTCTCAGGAGCAATAAATGCCAGCAATAAATATTTTCAGCCTTACAAGGATTTCAGTAAATTAGGGTTCACATCCAAGTTTTGGGCAACTTCCTGTAATCTAAAAAGAATCCAAATGAATGTCTTCCAAAGTCTACACAGCAAAATAATAATAAAAACCATCTAAATCATTAAAATGAGCACCATCCCTCTGTTCCATGAATAATGTATAAAACCAAGCTGCATTATATTAGCAAAGGATAAAAATTAGAGATGGGTGAAAGTAAAAACGTCATTTTTGGTTCCATAAAGAACATCCTCTATGACTCTAGCTCAGAGCTCCATCTAGTGGAGAATTATATATGGTTTCGTTTTTCTGTCTGCCACAATGTTTTGATTTTGCAGTTTAGTTAAAAAACAAAAGTGAAAGCCATCTTCAGTGCAGAGCTTCAGAATTAAGCTAGTAACTCCAAAGTACAACCACCAACATTATAGGTATGTCTACATTGTATCCCAAAATAGCTATCCCGCGTCTTCAAAGCAAGCCCATTATTTCAGGCTCACTATTCCAACGTCACTAGAAACCTCATTTTACAAGGAGTAAGGGATGTTTTGGAATAGTGCTTTATTTCAAAATTTGGTGCTATGTAGCCAGCGCCAAATGACAAAATAAGCTATTTCAAAATAGCATAGAAATAAGATATGCAATTTACATAGCTCAAATTGCATATCTTATTTCGAGTTACGGTGCAGTGTAGATGCATCCGATCTGTATTATGTTCTTGTCTATCTGTCTCAACCTGCTTATACTGACACTATTAATGTCACACATCCCCTTTCCATTTTCTCCCATTAGGAACAATACAGTAAGTTCTCCAGAAAACACCATGATGCAATTATGCAAATAAAGCACAGGAAATTCAAATCCCAGCTTCATTTGCAATTTTGATATGTCTAATTTACATCCCTCTTTCAGAAGAGGGATGTAGTTTAGATGTACCTTTAGACAACTCATGTATTGTAATTAGTGATCCACTTTGAATTTGCAGCTCATGAGTAGTTTTTCTCTCTGTGTCAGCCGATGGTCAGGGCAGTGTGTGTGTGTATGTTACACCCGAGTCTTCAACTGCTGGGACACAAGGTCCCGTCACAGTGGGCGGCCTTAGGGAAGACTGATGGGCGCCCCGAGAAGTTTAACGTCTGTGTCCCTTCGCGGTGGGCAGCCAACAGGCTGACAGATGCCCTAGAGTTTACAGGGAGAGCTTATTACACCTCAGATTTTGACTGCTAGGATACATGATCCCTTCGCAGCAGGCAGTCTAGGGAAGACTGAAAGATGCCCCTACGGATCTGTCCCCTGGAAGTGACACGATCCAAACACCCAGCTCTGCCTGTATCTGTCCCTTATAACCAGCTGGAATTCTTTTAAATTGTGCTTGGTTCTGTTACAGCAACTGAAGGAGACAGGTTAAAGCTTAAACAGTTACAGGGTTATTAAAGAAGCTTATAAATCATATGGTTACAATGGCTACTGCTCTATTTCTTAACTGCTAGCAAATATAGATCTTAAAAAAATGGTTACAAAGAAAATAAAGATAGAAAATAGAAATAATGGTACCAAGTGACAGCTTAATCTTTAAAGAGCTCTAAATCTATGTGTACACTTAAGACAAAGGACACATCCAGGTACAATTTTTACCCCCTTGTGTGCCTCTTGACTCCAGCGTATCAGGCTAGGGCCGGTCCCTCAATTCCTAGGAAAGACGAATACGAGGTGGGCGTCCCCATGGAACCTCGGGAGGCCAATCACCTAACCCGCAAATAGATGGTAGATCGATGCTCAGAGTAAGTGTGCTACTGGACCCATCTTTATACCCATAAGGGCCCATATCCTCTTTCTTATCTAAGATGCCAAATTGTGTTGATCCGTTTTTGTGATGCCAGTTCTTACAAGGGAGTTTCAACTTAATTTACACTTGCAAGAGAGATAATTAAATTGTGAATACTGGACATTCTTTACTGGTCAGGAGATTCCTCTCCCCTCCCCCCCACGGACGGCTGTCTGTTCGTATCAATATAGGTGCCAGCCAAGGCAGTTCTCGCAGCCTCGAGGTCAGCGATTAGTTCGACTACCCTCTTATCTCTGCTTACAGTTGTCCAGGGCTGGGTGAGCTGGCATATCTGGGCCTTCTGTCAAGGCTTTCAAAGACTATGCTGATTTTACTGCTCTGTGTGCCCTGTATGCTTCCAAGCAAGCAAAGATGGACGGGGGGGTTCCTGTCTGGCTACACTCTGTTATGCCAGTTTAATAATGTAAAACTTAAAAAACAACAAGTAGTCTAGTAGCACCTTAAAGACTAACAAAACATGTAGATGTTATGTTTCGTGGGCATAACCTACTTCTTCAGATGTCATCTTTAAGGTGCTACTAGACGATTAATTGTTTTTTAAGTTTTTCTAATTACAGAATAACTCAGCTACTCCTCTGAGGGTATGTCTACATTAGCTCATTAATTCGAGCTAGGAAGGCAAATGAGGCAACCAGAGTTGCAAATGAAGCCCAGTATTTAAATATCCTGGGCTTTATTTGCATGTTCCCATCCGGTCACCATTTTGAAATTTCACTAGCCCAAACTCACTGCCATGCAGCTACACGCGGCAGTGAAACGTTAATTCAAACTAAGTCTTTAGTTTGAATTAACTGTTACTCTTCCATTACAAATAGTAAAGACTATTTTGATGGTATATGAGTATTCTCATTACCAGAAGTTATGACAAAATACAACATCAAAATATGTAATTTGCATGAAATATATATTCCTCAGGCAGGGAATCTCTAAGGATATCATGCCTGGTGGTCTGTAGTCTGGTCATAAATTTAAATTTGTTAGAGTATGGGTTTAAGCATGTGATTTTGAGTCCTAGATATCCTTAGTCCAATGATCCCGTAGCAAATGGTGTGAAAAGAAAGACTTTTGAAAAAGGCCACTGACTCCCATATGATCCATATTTGGCTATGCTGAATCAGAGAGAAAAAAATGATTCATGACTGTCATGTGCAGAGAGACTGGCAGGAAGTTGAGAACTAGACTCACAACTTAGCACTAAGTTCTAACAGTAATAATGACCTAGATGTATATAAGCAACAAAGTGTAAACAAAATACCGTATTTTCCGGTGTATAAGACAACTTTTTATACTAAAAACCATCCCCCAAAAATTGGGGGTCGTCTTATACGCCGGGTATAAACATACTGTAGCTTTAGCTACATGCAGAACGTCCCTATTATTACCTTTTAGCCCGCTGGATGTGCCCTAATACAGGACTGTAGCTTCGGCTACATACAGAACGTCCCTGTGCTGATACTGTATGTACCGCGCTGAGCCAATCACGGCAAGCGGTGTCATTTATTAATGCATACAAAGCCTGCTCGGATTGGATGAGTCAGAGAGGCGGGCTATTATAACCTTTGCCAATCCGAGCAGGCTTTGTATGCATTAATAGAATACACCGCTTGCCGGGATTGGCTCAGCGCGGTACATACAGTATCAGCACAGGGACGTTCTGTATGTAACCGAAGCTACAGTACTGTATTACCTCACATCCAGCGGCCTAAAAGATTAGGGATGTTCTGTAAGTGGCTGTACAACAAATGGCTGGTAGAAAAGACCCCATCATGGCTCCAGCAAGAAGAAGGAAATTTGAAGCCAGTTTCAAGCTGAAAGTTGTAAACTTTGCCAAGGAACATAATAACTGTGCTGCTGCAAGTCAATATGGAGTAACAGAAAAGATGGCCTGAGACTGGAAAGCAAATGAAGATGCATTGAAGAGTATGCCAAGTAGTAAGTGTGCATTAAGAAGAGGCACCCCACATTGGTCAGAACTTGAAAAGCACGTAGCAGACATGGTGCATGAGCATCGTCAAAATGGTTATGTAGTGACACGAAACAAAATACGTATGTTTGCACTTCAGTGGGCCAAATCTAACCCAGACCACAGCAAAGGATTTAAGGCCTCTGTATCCTGGTGTACTAGGTTCTTGGAAAGGCATAATCTGGTACTGAGGCAAAAGACCAAAATTGCACAAAAATTACCTGCAGATCTCAACGGCAAAGTAAGTCTTTTCCATCGATATGTATTACAACAGCGCAAGAAACATGGCTATGCGTTAAGTCAGATCGGAAATATGGATGAAACTCCTATGAATTTCGATATGGTTGGAAATAAAACTGTTAATCCAAAAGGTGCAAAAACAGTGTTAATTAAAACAACAGGACATGAGAAGTCCAGTTTTACAGTGGTACTAGCATGTACAGCTGATGGCGCCAAACTAAGACCAATGATTATTTTTAAAAGAAAACCAATGCCGAAAATCAAGTTCCCTGTTGGAGTTTTTGTACATGTGAATGAAAAAGCTGGATGGATGAAGAAGGGGTAAAGCTATGGCTTGATAATGTATGGAGTAGGCGACCAGGTGGACTTCGTCAAGAACGTAGCCTTCTGGTGTGGGATATGTTCAGGGCTCATTTAACTACCAGCACAAAGAAAAGGCGGGCAAGAATAAACACAGATGCGGCAGTTATTCCTGCAGGATTGACATCATTGGTACAGCCACTGGATGTGTGCCTAAACAAGTCATTTAAAGATCACATTCGAGAACAGTGGAATGAGTGGATGGTTAGCGGCGAAAAGTCATTCACAAAAGGAGGAAACATGCGTGCGCCACAATTGGATGTTTTGTGTAACTTTGTCATAAAAGCCTGGAATGATATTGATGCAGAAACAGTAATCAAGTCTTTCAAGAAGTGTGGCATATCAAATTCTTTGGATGGTATGGAGGACGACTTCTTGTGGCAAGATGAAGGGGAAGCCGAAGCTGAAGCCACACCATCTGATTCGGAATTAGATCCATATGATGACTGTCTTACAAATGTACCACAAGATGTCATTGATGAACTTATGATGTCAGAGGATGAACATGATGAGGATTTTGAAGGATTTTAAGTACCGGTAAGTCAAAACCATTTTAATTAAAATTATTTAAATCAAATCTGATGTTATTAAATGGTGTTGCCTCGGAAGGGTGGGGTAGTCTTATACGGCGAGTATAGGCCAAAACCTATGTTTTAACTGGAAAATTAGGGAGTCGTCTTATACGCCCAGTCGCCTTATACGCCGGAAAATACGGTATGTATTATGATAAAGGGCTCAATGTTGGGGAACCTTTAAAGAGCAAAGATGCTATGCAGCTTCACACACAATGGTATTTGCTAGGCACAGAGGGCTGTAGTGATGCATGAAGTTGCTGTATGATCTTCTGAGGTAGGTATGTTTTGGAGGACCAGGAGACATCTGCAGCATCTTCTAAAGAAGAGTGGGGATAAGTAGGCAGATACTTCACTGACAGCTACAGTACAAAGCACTGTTGATCTTGCATGCCCTTCCTTAGGGCTTGGTGGGCGAACCTAGCCCCAGTGTCTACTGTGAGTTCCAGTCCAGGAACCCTCTGGTAAGCAGCTAGATCTACTGTGTCAGACATGCTGCTTTTTTCCTGTGTCGTTATGTACCTCGAAAATCCCTTGCATTGCTTCACACAATAGCTTCGAAAACCCCTGTGCTTCATACAACCTCCATTTGGTTCTCAGGCCTCTGGCTTCCTCACAGACTCTCCTAGCTTCTCCTTTCTTTGCTAACTAACCACTTTTCCACCATCGTGGCCTCTATTGAGGTGCATAATTGGTCCTATTTCAGGATATCCTACCCAGGAACATAAACTGCTCCATATGCATTTTCTTGACTGGGTAAGCCCTATCTCTGGGCTCCCATGCATAGGAGTGTAACCTGCTATCTGTGAATTTCTCTCCCAGGTCAAATCTCATTTCCTTCACTTCCTCCTAAGACCCAGAGGCCTAATAATCCTTACATATCTCCATCCCCAATAGCAAGAAGTCAATAAATCCATGAATCACAGCTATACTATGTGGCTCTTCACATCTTGCCTAAAAAATTATGGGAGTAAGCCTCCCCCCCCCCCCCAGTGTCCCATATCCATGATTAATAGTATTACTTAGTTTCATCTCATTATTCCTAATTACAGTCCCTCTTTCAGTATCCTCAACAGTCTCTGTAATACAATACTACCTCTGGAGCATGATCACCTTTCGAATATTTATTAAATAGCCTCCATTCTCTTACCAAGACAGATGATAAAATAATGAATTCTGTGGCACCTTAGAGACTAACAGATTTATTAGGGCATAAGCTTTCTGTAAGCATTAACTAAACAAGATTTCTTTGTGCTCTTCTTGTCTTCAACAGACTTATAATCTGATATTCTTTAAATCCAACATTACTTTCTAAACACCATTATCCAACAAAAAGAGCTTTGTTGCAGGCAATTATGAAAAGTACGGTATAAATTATGTAGCAATATTTTACTATAATACATCAAATGGAACAAGCTACTACATTGACAGAAGGCTATTAATAAAATTAGGGGCCTTGTGCTGTCTGTTTAAAAATTGTGGATTGGAGCAGAAAGGGGATTAAAGAACAAGAAGGACATACTGAGAATGAGTACACTGAGACATTTTAGGTATTAAATGGACATCCATGTGACAAAGCAAACCTCAAAGGAAAATAAATAATTCAGGTGATGAAATACATATTTTTTTTCCACAACATTTGTGTTACCAAGGATGCAATAAGAAGACAGCCATTTTTCTCTCAAAGATAACTTGTAAGACCCAAGAGGCTAGATACTGGCCAACACTATTCACCTCTATTGCCACTAGAGTTGCAAAAAAAATTTAAACCTATCCTAAAAGGGTACCTGAGAATTCTTCTAGCATGGTTGACATTGATATAACTTAGAGTAGCATCTAAGTCTTAACTGCCCCCCTCTTCCTGCATCCCAGCTAACTCAGGATTTTTGGGAAGAACATAGATGATGTATGTGCACTTGCCCAGTGTGCTGCACTTCCCTTATGGCTCCTGTTGCTATGGGGAGTGCAGTGTGTGTGGGGGGGGAGGATGATACCACAGCCACCGTGAATCACCAGCTCCCCCTCCCCCAGTTAAACCCCAGTCATGTACTTGGGGGACAGGATTTCATGGTGGGAAGAGTGGGGCAATGCTGGTAGGAAGGGGCCTTGGAGCTAGTAATGGACAGCTCCATCACCCACCCAGCCTGCTGGGAGTCGCAGGCCAGATTGTATAATCACTCCAGCCAGGACTGGCCTGTGGGCTGGGAGTTTGAGACCCTTGCCCTGAACTGAATCTCACTTGCTAAGCAGAGCCTAATCCAGGGAGAAGAGGTGATCCTGTCTGGTGGTATTTCTGCGCTAAACCATGCCAGCTGGCTTGGACTGGAGCCTGAGTTCTAGGGCCCTGTGAGGGGGAAGGGTCCCAGAACATGGGTTACAGCCCAAGTTTGAAATTCTAGACTTCAGTTAAACAGCCCCTTATCATGAGCTAGATGGCATGGGCTGTCCGTGTGTGTCTAAGTGAAGTGTAAACATACCCATGGAGTTTGCTCAAAGTGTCCTAGATGCCATTTGACCTTCCTGTCTCCAGAGTTTAATGACAGAGCTGATTTGATTCAGTTAGGAATCCCTGTTTCTAATTGATTTCTGGAGCTGTATCACTGCTTAGCAGATTTAGGTGCTAAACCTTACGTCTTCTGTGTGGACAGTGTTGCAGCAAAAAGCTGGCTGCAAGGTTCCCACTACCTGCTGAAATCACTAACAGCTGGGTTCACTGGTGGAATCTCAGCTGTGCACAGCAGCAGCAGGAGAGAGACAGTAACAGCTGTTCACCTGTTACAGAGGACATGGCAGCAATAGAAGGATTGAACAATACCTTCCCCCAGGTGGGAAGTGAACCTGTATGAATGCATTTCTGAACTCTGGATGTTTGCTAACCAATGACTGTCAACTGTAAAAGGGGTGTAGAGCAGGGAGGGGTAATGGCACGTTAAGGGACATTTCTTTGCGGGGCAGTGTTCTTTGCCTCAGTCTTACCTTGCACTTTGGAAGTTTCAATCTACTGTAGAGTGGGTGTTTGCCTGTGACCACAGGCTCTTAATTGTGGTTGTGTTTTCCCAAATTAAAGTTGGGTCCTCTTTTTCCCTTTTAATTGAATATGTTGTGTTGGCTTGTTGGATTTTTTAAACACTTGGTGCTTGTTGGGAAGCCTCCTAGAGGTGCCAGGATGGTGTTTCATTTTCCCAGATTAATAGGTGGGGGCTTGACCTGGTTCCATTTTGTGTTAAGAGAAACCCCTAGTCACTAAGCCTGGTTTTTGTTGCTGTTGATGCCACCTGGCAGGAGGGTTACATAATTTGCAATCAGCATTTGAACTACTACTATGCAGTAATTCTACTGATATTTTTTCACATACACATACCTGTAATATGACTTTCAATAGAAAGTTTACTGCAGCATGCACACACACTACCCTCAGTTTGTTTGTTTTTTTCACTGGGATGACTTCTCAGACTCTGCTGTGTTGCTTCTGAAGGGTATGTATGTCACTGTGACTACTGTAAGCATTCTCCCAAACTCTTCAGCAAAAGCAGTTTGAGCCTGATAGTCATCTACTCATTCTGGGACTGGAATTGCTATCTCTCTAGCTTTCAGTGAGATTGGATCCAGATGACAGTCTCCATAAGTGATATAGGCTTTTGGATACAGACCTCACAACAGAAACTTCTTAGTCCTAAGCTTTTCAACCCTGAGTCAACACAGCTTTCTCCAGCTCCATCTGCATACAGCAAAGACTGGGCAGGTCTTCTTTTGGTCCTGGGGTAACTTTATAATAGGGTGGCTAGGCATCTTCTCTTTGATTGGAACACCCAGTCAAAAAGGGATCTTGGGAGCTCTGGTCAGCACCATTAACCGAACCATTAAAAGTCCAGTTGACAGCACATTGGGGCTGAGGCAGGCTCCCTACCTGCCCTGACTCAACATAGTCCTCAGTAAAAGTGGTCAGCAGGACCCTGTAGCTTGTAGGCATACAGGGGACCAGAGAGGCTCTGCACATTGCCTGGGCCCAATAAAATCTCCAACAGAAAATCATAGTAAAAGAAAAGAAAGCCCTGTAAGCAAAATATTCATTAACAAGGCCCACAAAATACACTTCAAGAATTTCTTGTCATCTGAAAGATACAGATTCCTACTCATCAAAAAAGAGGAAATATAATGTTCATTTTCTGAGAAATAAAGTGATGTTTTTGATAGACAAGCGCTTATTAGGGTTTAACTGGCTATATAACGGAGGTTATGTCTACACTACAATGTTAGTTCGAACTAACGGACGTTAGTTCGAACTAACATTCATAGGCGCTCCACTAGCGCTCCACTAGTTCGAATTTGAATCGAACTAGCGGAGCGCTTAGTTCGAACTAGGAAAACCTCATTTTACGAGGATTAAGCCTAATTCGAACTTACTAGTTCGAATTAAGGGGTGTGTAGCCCCTTAATTCGAACTAATGGGAGGCTAGCCCTCCCCAGGTTTCCCTGGTGGCCACTCTGGCCAACACCAGGGAAACTCTATGCCCCCCTCCCAGCACCGGACCCCTTAAAGGGGCACGGGCTGGCTACGGTGCCCATGCCAGGTGCAAGCCTGCCAGCACCCAGCCAGCAGACCCTGCACCTGGCAGAGATCGAGCCACCCACCCGATGTCCCCAAGCCCACCCCCTCTTCCCGGGACCAGGCTGGCGGCTCCCGGGAGCTTGCCCTGGACCACAAGAGGCGGGCACCTTCCTGGGCTAGTGCGGACATCGTGGACCTTGTCCACGATCTCCGCACTAGGCACAGGAAAGTGGCCGGGTAGGGCAGGAGAGCTGCCAGCCTGGCCACCCAGGAGCAGGTGTGCATGAAAATCAAGGGGGTCCACTGAGACCCCCGACCCTGAGCCCTGAGCTTACAATGGCCGTCCTGGGTCAGACCAAAGGTCCATCTAGCCCAGTAGCCTGTCTGCCGACAGCGGCCTTCCCTAGGGACCCTGGAGGGGATGGACCGAAGACAGTGACCAAGCCATTTGTCTCATGCCATCCCTCTCCAGCCTTCCACAAACTTTGGGCAGGGACACCACTCCTACCCCCTGGCTAAGACTACTCCATGGACCCAACCTCCATGACTTGATCTCACTTCCCTTTAAACTCTGTTCTAGTTGTAGCCTTCACAGCCTCCTGCAGCAAGGAGTTCCACAGGTTAACTATTGGCTTTGTCAAGAAGAACTTTCTCTTACTAGTTTCAAGCCTGCTACCCATTCCTTTCCTTTGGTGTCCTCTAGTCCTTCTTTATGGGAACTCAGGAAGAACTTTTCTGAATGCACCCTCTCCACCCAACCCCTGCTTTTAGAGACCTCTATCCTGTCCCCGCTCCATCTCCTCTTTTCTAAGCTGAACAGTCCCAGTCTCTGTAGCCTCTCTTCATATGGGACCTGTTCCCAACCCCTGATCATGTTAGTTGCCCTCCCCTCTCCCAGCCTTTCTCTTCCCCTCTCCCACCTCCTTTTCCCAGTCTCCCCCAGTTTTGTTCAATAAAGACAGAGTCAATGTTGGAAGAAACGTTATCTTTATTTTGTACATCAATAAGAAGGAGGTGAGGGAGGAATGGGGTACGAGCCCCCGATGGGGAGGACTGGGCTGGCTCTGCGGGCTTCTGGGGGTGGAAGCTCTCCTGCAGCCCCCCGATTGCCCCCTCTCCCCAGATGGCAGCCTGCGGCAAGTGCAGCCGGGCTGATGGCCGAGTGGTGTGATGTGCCCAGTGTGGGTACTCCGGGCAATCCAAGCCAGGACTGCTTTGCAAGCGGGGCACCCCTTAGAACGGTGTGTCCAGGGTGGGTGTCGGGACCCTTTAAGCGCAGCCCTCGGCTAGCCTGAGACAGCATCTCCACGCTCTAAGTCCTCCTCTGATGCCCTGCCGGCACTGCTTCCGGCCATCCTTAAGCCCTGTTCAGGGTCCACTCAATGTGGACTTGCTAGTTCGAATTAGCAAAACGCTAATTCAAACTAGTTTTTAGTTCTAGACGCGTTAGTTCGAAATAGCTTAGTTCGAATTAACTAATTCGAACTAAGTTAGTTCGAATTAACTAATTCGAACTAAGTTAGTTCGAATTAACATTGTAGTGTAGACGTACCCTTACAGGTTTATTTGAGGAAGCTTATAAATCATATGGTTGCAATGGCTATTGTTCTATTTCTTAACTACTAGCAAAATATAGATCTTAAAAATGGTTACAAAGAAGACAAAGATATAAAAATAGAAATAATGGTACCAAGTAACAGCTTACTCTTTCTATGTGTACACTTAAGATAGAGGACCACATCTTGGTACCATTTTTACCCCCTTCTGTGCCTCTCGACTCCAGCATGTCAGGCCAGGGCCGGTCCCTCAATTCCTAGAAAAAACCGAAAATACGAGGTGGGCATCCCCATAGAACCTCGGTAGGTCAAACACCTAACCCGACCAGCAGGTAGAGGGTAGAATGACACTCAAAGTGAGTGTGTGCTGGGCCCATCTTTATACTCATGGGGTCACGTATTTCTCTTTCTTATCTGTCATGCCAAATGATGCTGGTGTTGTACCAAAAAAAAAAAAGCAGGATCTTATGAGGGGGATAAGGCAAAAAGCCACATTTATTGTAAAGATAATAATAAAAATAAAGAAAAGATAGAAGCAAACAACGTTGTTTAACTACTTATTCCTAACACTACTTAACCCTTATACACTTATATATATATATATATATATAACCATTCATTCATACATCCATTCATTCAAGTTCTGTGTATAGTTACCAGCCTGGAAGTTGCTTGTGACAGAATACTGGCCAGGTATTCTGTACACAAGTGATGGTAGTGGGGAGCGAAGTCCTGATCAGATGCGAATCTGAAGCTCCTGGTGGGCTGGCAGCAGAACCTTGGACTCTGATTCCATAGTTTTTTAGTCCAGTTCTTATAGGAATTTTTTCCTATGCCAGTCTATGGAAATTGCTGCATCATGCTGATGTCTCCAGGGTGGCTGCCAGGTGCTCATCAGTGATCTCATCGGGTGGACCTCCAGTTTCTCCACTTGACACCTTTTGGTTGCACTGGCACCTGACGCCTTCTTCAGCCCTTTGTTGCTGTATTCTCAGGCTGGCACCTCTCAGAGCCATTCATTCATCATCCAAGCACTCTCTCATACATTCATACAGTATTTTGTATAATAATAAAAGTTGTAGTTACAGAAAGTTTCTGGGTGGTATTGCTTAAAACATTCTCTGACTGCTAAGTAAAGTTAACAATGCCCTTAGACAATTACAGGGCTTGGCTCCCATAGCAGAGTTAGTGGCTTGACAATGCATTGTTACAAAGTATCTCTGCAATGTCAATTTCAAGCAGCCCCTTGCACAAGCTTGCGCATGCCCTGAAGCACAGAGGGAGGGGGGGGGGGGGATGTTTCTGGCTACATAGGATTATATTCTTAACAGTTAGGATTATATTTTTAACAGCTCTAAGTTACATGACCTAATATATTATATTCTAAAGGGGCAATAATAATAATAAATCTAAACATTTAACAATCTTAACAAATAATAATAAGAAGAAGAATTAATAATAAATTAAATACTTTAAGTTGTGGGGAACAAATTATGGGGAGTCACTTCCATTTGGGGGAATCATTTTCAATACATTAATATGTTATCCCTACATACTCCCCCTTTTGACACTACGATATCTGGTATACTCGTAGTGTCACTTTCTATTTAATTTGTTTAAGAGAAGGTATTGTGAGGCAACATGTGTTTGTGATTCTAATTTAGAGAACATTCTTTTTTTTTTTTTTTTTATCCAGGTTAGGTGACTTGCCCAGAGCAAGAGAAAATAGTGATTTTATCCAGGGCAGCTTGGGCAACAGTTTGAAACCCAATTAACAGTGCATGAATGTATGTGCTCTTATCCCACATAGTGTAGGCATTTTTGCATTTAGCCCTGAAAACAAAATTGGTGGTGTGCCTCAGTTTCCCTTTTTACATCACACACCAATTTTGGAATTCCCCTTTCTTAGGTGAGAAGCTCCAACACTAATTACAAGTATGAACAGTAAAATACCAGTGTACAAGGCTTTTGAACATACAATGTGCTCTTGGGTACATTTTTTTAACCATTTCCAGGGTTTTGGTACAAAATCCTGCACATTGAACATTGTTACATTCTTAGTAACTGCAGTACAGAGGTTATGAAAGTTAGCATAAGTAGCAGGAACAAATCCATCCCAAGTGTACGCTGACAATTTTGGGTTTTTAGGTTGAAAAATCTGCAGCCTTCCTTGGCCACATAGGTCTTGCCCCCATTGCCCTGTGGTTTTAAATGCAAAACTCCCTTTTCCAAAGATAAAAGGCCTGGCTGGGTGTGCCTCCCCTGGGATTACTCCTGTCCCAAATACACTGACTTCCCAGCAAGCTGGTTATACCCAGTTACTTGGTTGCCAGACTGCTCCAATTCCCTGGCTGATTCTGCCTCTTCTGAAACAACCCTCAGTTCCTTTGAGATTTTTCCACAGCCATCCACACTGGGTTTCTCTAAATGCAGTTAAAATGTTTAATGCTTATTGAACCTTTCCTGCCTAGTGCAGATTATCTTTAACACAGTATACTAGCTAGTTAGACAGACAGACATGAGACAAACACAAAACATAAAACAATCTTTGTTGCAACAATACATCCATGGTGTTGTAGGGTATTTAGCTGGTACCAGCTTGTCCTGATTTTCTGAAAGACAAAACAAGAACATACTTCTACCCCTTTGGGGGTGGCATTATTATTTACATACTTTCTCTTTTACAAATATGTTTTCATTCCTCTCTGCTTACACTTACTCCTATAGTTAAATATTTTTGTTTTGTAGGCAAAACAGGTTTCAGTGGTTTTTACCCCTTCTTGTGGGTGAATTACCCCACTGTGTAATTATTAAATTTAGGAGGTGTACTTTAGTTTTCCTCTTATACAGCAGACTAAGTTAGAAAGTTTCTGCTGTGTTAGGTTTATGAATAGAGAGTAGCCAAGAAGCATTATTACTATAATGCTGGGAGGGTTTTAAGTGTGAGATGTGTTTCCAATGATTATTTTAACATTTTAAAGGTTTTTCTTTTTTTTAAAAAGAAAATCATGTACATATTACAGGGTTACTTATGAGCATTAGCATTAAACAACAAGTAGCCCTGTGGATCTTACCAATAGATGTTTAAGTATCCTGTGATAGCATGCCTTTTATTTAGACAACTTAGCTTTGAGACCAGTGTGTTTAAAACCATTTTGAATTTTTTTTCATATGCAGACCCCTTTTTGTTCTGGTCTCAGGTAGTTTGCTAATCAAACTATTTATTTACCTGCAAACATTTTTTTTTTTTTTTTTTTTTTTTTTTTTGTGCTGCCAGCTAGGGCATTTGCACCACGGACACTTTCTGGCTTGCTTTTAGATTAAAAGCTGTTTGTAGCTTTGTCTTAAGAAAGGACACAATAACTTTTGCCAGAGATTTACAGTTTTGAGTTTTTACTTTAAGTCCTGCTCTCTCACACAGCAACCTGAAAAGGAAATTACAACCTGTTGTGGCTCCTGGAGCCTTCACAGGATTTTGATTTGTTTGCAGTTTTTACCTCCTTCTACAATATACATTGCATGTTACAGGAAAATGTGCATTCTTTGTTTATGATGTTATTTAGCCATATTAATTTTTGCATCGGGTGTAACTATTTCTTTTATGCTTACTGAGTTTTCCTATACTTTTATTAAACAACTTGGTATGAAATGGCTTTACTGAAAACAAAACAAACCAATTTGTTTTAAGCATACAAAACAGTTTACTAACCTACAAAACAGGAGTTCTGGATCTTAAAAACCTTACCTACTATTTACACTATATTTACACACACATACATGCATATATTCTCTGAATATTTCTAACACTATTTTTACATACCTGTACAAAGATTACATTCACTTTTATTCATTTGGGGGTAGTTAAGTTTCCAATAGTACCCTCTTGAAGTTCTTTAGTGAAATTTGCCTGGATTATTTACAGACACTCTTTTGGAAAGGGGCCCCTTTTTCCTTCAGAATGGCTGCAAAGAAACCAAGAATTCTTTTCCTATAACATTTTAGCATTTTTACAACTGCGCAATTTCCTTCCATACTCAGTAGAGTTAACTTTTTTGTGTTTTTTTTTTCTTTCTTAAAACACTTTCTCATTTCTTAAAATGAAAACTGGCCTTGCTTCAGATATTACTCCTTGTAAGTATTATTTTAAGAATTTAGATTTTCAGTGCCTGTACTTACTGCTTTTTCCCAGTTTTACCACAAGGCCTTTAATCTATCTTTTGCCTGCCTGCTTGTCTGGGACTGATCCTGTTTTTCTTGCTGAATGGCCCTTTTCCATGGACACAGGCTTTGTCCCATTACCAGTTTAGCAAAGAGGGTGGCCTTGTTCACTAAACCCCACACCTCCTGGTCCTTTTTTTTTTTTTAAAGCATATTCCTGAAAACTTTGAGAGTGCTACTTTAATTCTCAGTACCCATCCTTAAGGGAATCTAGCTGTGTCTGGGTACTGAGGGACAGACATTTCCACCTTTTTGATTTTGCAGCAGAGGCTTTTACATTTTGCAGTTTCCTATTTGAATTTTTATAATTAGTTAATTTGAGGAACACCTCATTACAGGTTTCATAGGAGCCAAACTGAATCTGTGTTTTCTTTTCCCTTTTTCTTTTGGGTTTAGCTTTTTCTGCAGAGAGAGATTTTTTTTCTTCTTTGCAGGTAGCTAAGTGGAGGTAACTGTTATTACATGCCTCCCATAATAGCCAAATTGCTGCTGCATCTTCTTTGGCAGCATTAGAAGGTTTGTACATGAGGATATACTGTGCCAATCTATCCTCTAGGTCCAAAATATTACAAACATCTTCAAGGGCTTGTTCAGTCCAAGGACTTGTACCCATATCTCTGAAGGATTTGTTTAAAGGGTGTTATTTCTTTATAAAAGGTGAGGTTTGAGCTCCTTCAAACTCTATTCCTCCCTCTGAGACTGCTTTCCCTGGACTTCTCTTAAACATCTTTAATACTTGTGTAGTTTCCTTTATCACCCCTGAACTTTTGCAGCGAGTGACACAGCCTAGACTATCAATGAATAATCGTAGCTTCTAGTTACACAGCCTAGATTATTTCAATAGTCGTAGCTTCTAGTTACACAGCCTAAATTATTTCAATAATTGTAGCTTCTAGTTATACAGCCTAGATTATTTCAATGAATAATCGTAGCTTCTTTTTACTATGAGCTCTTTTGTGAAGCCTCTACCCTCTGGAGGTCAGCAGGCTTTGGTTAACCAAAAAAAAAAAAAAAAAGAAAAAGAAAGAAAGAAAAAAAAATGGAACTGCTCTCTGTAGAGTCAGCTGTGTGCACACCAATGTCCACAATACCTGAGGCTCTTTTACCAATATTCCCCCTTTCGCATTCTCCACAAAAATGTTGTACCAAATAAAAGCAAGCAGGATCTTATGAGGAGGATAAGGCAAAAAGCCACATTTATTGTAAAGATAATAATAAAAATAAAGAAAAGATAGAAGCAAACAACGTTGTTTAACTACTTATTCCTAACACTACTTAACCCTTATACACTTTTATATATATATATATATAACCATTCATTCATACATCCATTCATTCAAGTTCTGTGTATAGTTACCAGCCTGGAAGTTGCTTGTGACAGAATACTGGCCAGGTACTCTGTACACAAGTGATGGTAGTGGGGAGCGAAGTCCTGATCAGATGCGAATCTGAAGCTCCTGGTGGGCTGGCAGCAGAACCTTGGACTCTGATTCCATAGTTTTTTAGTCCAGTTCTTATAGGAATTTTTTCCTATGCCAGTCTATGGAAATTGCTGCATCATGCTGATGTCTCCAGGGTGGCTGCCAGGTGCTCATCAGTGATCTCATCGGGTGGACCTCCAGTTTCTCCACTTGACACCTTTTGGTTGCACTGGCACCTGATGCCTTCTTCAGCCCTTTGTTGCTGTATTCTCAGGCTGGCACCTCTCAGAGCCATTCATTCATCATCCAAGCACTCTCTCATACATTCATACAGTATTTTGTATAATAATAAAAGTTGTAGTTACAGAAAGTTTCTGGGTGGTATTGCTTAAAACATTCTCTGACTGCTAAGTAAAGTTAACAATGCCCTTAGACAATTACAGGGCTTGGCTCCCATAGCAGAGTTAGTGGCTTGACAATGCATTGTTACAAAGTATCTCTGCAATGTCAATTTCAAGCAGCCCCTTGCACAAGCTTGCGCATGCCCTGGAGCACAGGGGGAGGAGGGGGGGAGGCTGTTTCTGGCTACATAGGATTATATTCTTAACAGTTAGGATTATATTTTTAACAGTTCTAAGTTACATGACCTAATATATTATATTCTAAAGGGGCAATAATAATAATAAATCTAAACATTTAACAATCTTAACAAATAATAATAAGAAGAAGAATTAATAATAAATCTAAATACTTTAAGTTGTGGGGAACAAATTATGGGGAGTCACTTCCATTTGGGGGAATCATTTTCAATACATTAATATGTTATCCCTACACTGGTCTGTCTTTTGTGAGACCAGTTCTTACAAGGGAGTTGTGAACTTAATTTACACTTGTAAGAGAGATAACTAAATTGGAATTATTGGGGATTCTTTTCTCAGTGGGAAATTCCTCTTCCAGGGACTGTGTGTGTGTTCAAATCAACATAGGTGCCAGCCGGTGGCAGTCTCGCATATCCTGATCTCTCCTCATATCTTATGTTTGAGCTTCTCAGGATCAGATGAGCCAGCATAGACTATGCTGATTTTATTGCTCCTTCTCTGTCCTGTATGCTTCAGGAAGGCAAATAAGATGGATGATATGGGGGTTAGTCTGTCTGGCTACAGGGGACTAGACCAGGCCTAGGCAAAATATAGCCCATAGACCGAATCCGGCCCGCCAAGCCACCAGATCTGGCCCACAGAGCAGTGGGCCAGTAACTCAGCTGTGGTGTACTTTCTCTTTGAGTCCAGAAAGGAGGGGGAGAAGATTCAGACACTGTTCCTGCCCCCAACACAATCCCATTGGCCGATTTCTGGACAGACACTGGCCAATGGGAGTCACAAAGCACAACCCTCCTGCTCACTCACTCAAGCACATGGCCAATCAGGCAGAAACATTTTAATCTCTGCAAGCCATTTTAAGCTCATCAGGCAGACAGGCAGGCTGGTAAGTCTCCCGGCAAAAACCAGCCTCTGGCCACCTCAGCCCCTCCCTTCCCCAACCCTCCTCTATCCCCCACTCTGCCTCACTACTCTACATGCACCCATACCTCCTCCCAGATCTGGCACCTCAATCTCCTGCCCAAGATCACAATCCCCTCCAACCCTAGGTCACATCCCAAAACCCTGCACCCAGTTCCCTGCCCTAGATAACAACTGCCTCCTTGGCCCAAACTCCCTCCCAGACTCCATTCTCCCTCCTGGACCCCAATCCCTTACCCCAAGCTCCCTTCTGCACCCAACCTCCATCACAGACCCCGCACCTCCTCCATTAATACCACGGAAAAGAACAGCCCTTGACCACTTGCCAAAATCTTAAGTGGCCCCCATCAAAAATTATTGCCCACCCTGGACTAGACCCTGAGTTGGAACCATTTTATAGTGTGGGTGCTAAAGTCATAGAACAAAGCTGCTTATGATGTAAACCACTTCAAGCTGGGGATGCTGCCACACACCTAGTTCCAGCACTCTTGCAGTAAGCAGAGACAGGCACCTAGCTATTACTCATGTGTAGGTGCCAATTTCTATGGGTATGTCTACACTACAGAGTTAATTCGAAATAACAGACGTTATTTCGAATGAACTGTAATAGCTGTCTACACATAGAAACTGCTATTTCGAAATAAATTCAGAATAGCGGAGCCCTTATTTAGAATTAAGTATACCTAATTCTACAAGGAATAACGCCTAATTCAAAATAGCTAATTCGAAATACGTGCTGTGTAGACACTTATTTTGAATTAGGGAGACTACAGCCCTTCCCAGTTCCTCCTGGTGGCCACTCTGGGCCAAACAAGGAAAACTCCTCACCTCTCCACCAGCCCCAGGGCCTTTAAAGGGGTATACTCTGGCCAGACGGCACTTGCCAGACCCAGGCCTGCCAGCAGTCTCTGCCCCTGGCCCAGTGGCCCCAGGATGAGCCAGGCAGCTGTCCTCCGCCCAGTCCCCCAGCACCCAGGGGCCAGCCAGGGGTCATAGACGGCGCGTACCCTCATGGACTAGTGCGGAGATCATAGACCTCATTTAGGTTTGGGAGGAGTCCCCCAACATCCATGATCTCCGCACTAGGCAGAGGAACGCGGCTGTCTATAGCTGCATAGCGGCCACCATTGTCAGAAAGGGACACAGGCGCACCCAGGAGTAGGTGGGCCTGAAACTTAAGGAGCTGCGGCAGGCGTACACCAGGGCCACCCTCTCTCTTCCCCTCTCCCGCCTCCTTTCCCCCGTCTCCCCAGAGTTTCATTCCCCCTCCCCAGTTGTGTTAAATAAAACCAGTTTCTATTTTTGAAAATACGTGTCTTTTATTTGACATAAGGAAGGGGGGGGCTAGGAAAGGGTAAGTGGAAGGACGAGAGGGAGGAATGGGGCAATAGCCCCCGGTGGGGAGGACCAGTGTGGCTCTGAGGGCTCTTCAGGGTGGACGCTCTCCCGCAGGGCCTCCTGGATCCTGACAGCCCCCCGATAGACCTCCCGGATGGCAGCTTGCAGCAAGTGCAGCTGGGCTGATGGCAACGACCCCATGAGACGTACCGGCGTGCCCAGGGACAGGTCTGGTTCCATGTTGCAGAGTGCCATGGTGTCCCGAGTGAGGGCAAGCAGTGCACTCCGAGACACAAATGCTTTGCTGTCCCTCAGCGAGGTAGACCAGCAAGCAGAGAAACCTGAGAACTATCTGCAAGCAGAGAAACCTGAGAACTATCTGTCCAGGATAGAAGGTCGGGTCCCTTTAAGCACAGACCTCGGCAAGCCTGAGGCAGCAGCCCCACACATTAAGTCCGACCATGATGCCCTTTTGGCACTGGTTCTGGCCAGCCTTATCTTTGATTCAGGGTCCACTCAATGTGGATGTGCTATTTCGAATTAGAAAAACGCTATTTTGAATTAGTTTTTGGGTCTAGATGCGTTATTTCGAATAAGCTTATTTATTAGCTAATTCGAAATAAATTCATTTGAAATAGTGCTGTAGTGTAGACATACCCTAAGAGAGGTGTGAAGCTTAGGTCATATCCCAATCATTGGCATCCCCCAATGGCTAGATTAGGCAACTCCCTGCTTTCTATGCTGGCATAACGGGGAGCACATACCCCGAACTGTAACAGGTGGGATTAAGACCCTGAGGGCGGAGGAAGCCCTCCCCTCCCCCCGCCCCTCCCAGACTGGGCATGCTCCAAACGCTGGGGCTGTAAAAAAGACAGCAGAGCAACTCAGTCTGGGCTGACCAGCAGGGAAGAAGGACCTCCAGTCAGAACTCCTGAGCAGCTGCAGCCAGTAACACCGGCAATGGGAATCGGAGACCAGGCAGATGGCAGCCACAAAACCCCCAATGAGTTCCACAGAGAAGCTGTTGCCAGAGACACGGAAGACCGAGCAGCCACATGGAACGTGGA
The DNA here is from genome assembly GCF_049634645.1 of Pelodiscus sinensis. Lineage (NCBI taxonomy): Eukaryota > Metazoa > Chordata > Testudines > Trionychidae > Pelodiscus > Pelodiscus sinensis. The sequence continues at coordinate 106,898,471 of NC_134715.1, forward strand.
TCTGACCACAGCAGTAGGAAGTAACCCAGGAAAAGTGCAGAAGCAGCCCCTCGCATCCAGATACACTCAGCATGTTTCGGGCAGATTCACCACAGAGGGAGTGGCAGGCAGTGCTGCTGCTCACAGGATCCTGGGTTGGGACCTAGTGGATCAGGGTTGGCCCGGGTCCTCCTACAAGGACATTAGCCCCAATATTATTGACTCCAGCCAGCTGGCTGTGCTGCCTTGAACTGAGAGCTCCTCATTGACTCTAGCCAATGGGCTATGCTGCCCTGAAGTGAGGGCTCCTTATTAACTCTAGCCAGTGTGCCATGCTGCCTTGAACTGGGGGTTCCTTACTGACTTGGGACATTAGGTCACACGATCCAGGGGGACAAGATCATTTGTGAGCTCGGGGTTCCCCGGAGACTAAGATTATTTTGTGAACTGTAGAGACAGCCAGCTACTTCATGGCCAATCAGGCAATGTCCCACTCAGGAAGAGGCTCCCACCTGTGATGGGGAGCACATACACCCCCACAGCTGGCTTCTGTGGATTGAATTGTAAGGCTCATGTCTCTTCCCCAAGGATGTAACTATGTAGCCTCAGTGGGCTGTGGTCCACCCACTTTGTATCCAGCCCCCCCCCCCCCCCCCACTCTCCTCCCCTCCAGCACTCATTTAAGCAATAGTTCCTACAGTTCATAGTTCTGCACCTTCAAATCTGAGTTTCTTCAGAACTCTTGGGAGAGCACTATCTGATCCTGATGGCTTATTACTGTTTAATTTATCAGTGACACTTCGGTCTGTGATAGTTTCTCAAATTTGTCATCTAAAAAGAATGGCTCATGTGTGGGACTTGCCCTCACATCCTCTGCTGTAAAGACTGATGCAAAGAATTCATTAATTTTTATGCAGTGGTAGTGTCTTCCTTTAGTGAGGGCTCCTTTAGCACCTCCATCTTTCAGTGGCTCCAGTGATTATTTGTCAGGCTTACATCTTAAGCTGTATGTTAAAAAATAAGAGAGAGGATGTGTGTCTTTTCTAGAAGCTCTTCAAAATCTTTTCTGGTTTTCCTAATTGTACTTTTGCACTTGACATGCCAAAGTTTATGTTCCTTTTTTTTCTTAATATGATTTGATGTCCAATTTTCAAATATCTTTTTGTCTCTAACCATCTCTTTATTCTGTTTAGCCATGGTTGCATTTTTTGGACCTCTTTCTTTTATTTGGGGGTATGCATTTAGTCTGAGCCTCTATTATGGTGGTTTTTTAAAAGTTTCCATTCAACTTGCAGGCATTTTCACACTTCGTTCTAATTAAAACTAACTACTCCTTTTAATTTAACTTTTATATGAAAAACACTGGAAAACATTTAGGAATGATAGTTGCAGCTTAAACTGGGGAGAAAAAAGTAGAGCTCTCCTCTTCTTTGAGATGCTAAAATGAGGCCCCACCCACAGTAGATAGTACAGATGTTTAAAAATATGATCATATGTGCTCTGGTGGCTCCTCTTCCATGCGCAAGTTTAGATACTATTGTCCTCTATCAGCGGGGCTTGCATACCCCTTTAGACTGGTGTGGGTGTCCCCTCCATAAGGATTAATTCCCTGCTGGCTTTCACAGAATTGACTCCCTTTCTCAGATGTCCCTTTGATCTCCTCTGCAAGTCCTTGGGGCTACAAAGTTCAGATTCGGAAGTAAAAGTGATGGTGCTCTTCTACGTGTTCTCTCAGTCATGGCACCAACGTGAAATGTCACTCACAGCTCGGCTTGGCAAACCAATAAGGTCAATTGATGAGTCAGTTGACTGCCTATTATTCATCATAGTCAAATATTGTCAAATATTCCAACAAGAATGGCCCAACTCAGACAGCAGCCTACCTTTATCTTTACAATAGAGCTGCTCTTTCAGGTTTTTTAGAGCTGCATTTGATTTATATTGGGTTAAAGTAACTCAGTTAAATAGCTTGGTTTTGTGAACCAGTTAGACCTCCCTAAACCAGGACTCTCTGGTCTGGCTGAACCACGTATGTTCCTGGACCAGAGAGCCCTGGTGGCCAGGAGTTAGGCAGCAGGAGGACTGGCTGCTGGGAGTCTTTGGATGCCTGACTGGGCTAGCAGCAGATCAGCAGGGGAGCCGGGGCTCTGTGAGCAGTGGGGCCAGCAAGGGAGCTGGGGCTGGGATTGAGCAGCAGCCCAGCAGGGGAGACAGGGTCATGTGGCAGCCCGGGGAACTGGAGCCGAAGCTGGGACCATGTGGCAGCCCAGTAGGGCAGCTGGATCTAAGGACATGACAATGCAGCAAGGGGACAGGGCTGTGGTAGCCTGGTGGGAGAGCGGGGGGTGGAGGGAGAAGAGACGGCAGACCATCAGAGGAGCTGGGTCAAGGCTGCACAGCAGCTCACCCATCTGGGTGTGACATAGTTGAGGTGCTGTCTACTTTTGTAATCCTATGTTCACTCTGGTGTAGCATTCACTGTTTGTCTTATGGGGTTATATGTGATCCTACTGTCCTATGCTGCTCTGTAGTGACACTGTGTGTGGGTGTGTGCATGCCTCAATTTACCCAGGCCCTGCAGCACTAGCTGCATGAGGAGGGGGAGGCTGGGTGTGACTCACTGGGGAAGTATGTGCAGTCTCTCACATCCTGAGGCCCAGGTGACAGCACATAGCACCTTGGGCCTGAAAGGAAAACAGTGGAGGAGGAGGGGCTACCTGGGGCGAGTGAGCAGTGGCTGGGGGGGTTGTGGTTTAGTCTCAGCTGGGTAGGATGAGGAGAGCAGACTGGGTGCTGGAAAGGGGGGTTCAGGGTCCAGGAGACCTTCCCCCCCAAGAGGAATAAGGCGTCTGCTCTCGGTGTCTGTGCTAACATCAGACCTATGCTACGCTGTGTCTCTGAGAAGCAATAAAACCTTCTACTCTACTGGCTGGCTGAGAGTCACAACTGGCTGCAGATGGGGGTGTAGGGTTGGGGGCTCTCTGACACACCGTCACACTGGGACCATCAGTAGGCAGCTCATCTGGGGCCACTAGCAGGGTGACCAGACAGAGCCAAATGCGGAGCCAGCGGCAGACTAGAAAGCTGGCAGCAGGGTACCTCCCCTGGTCTGGCAAATTCCCTCATTCAGGACCAGTCAGGTCCTGAGGGTGCCGGACCAGGGAGGTCCAACCTGTAATTAGTGATAAGTATCTATTTAGGATTAAGCCTGTTGGAAACCATAAAATCTCTTTTTTTGTTACTGTTCAAATAAACGAGTGCTTTAAAATATTTGATTTTTGTTTACTGTGTTTGATCAATATTAGTCACCTGGCTAATCATTTTTGGAATGGTCAAATGTCCAGTCTATTTATAGTAGATTGTTCAGATCATCATAACATATTTGTCCCTATCCTTTCTCATATGCTTAGATCGGTAACATAACTAACAATGTTAATGTTTAAATTACTCTCATGGGCGATCTTTAATAATATACCTTAAAAGACTACTCATAGAGACACCACTTCATAAGTTACAGACTGCCTGCACGAATAAAAAAAAGCCAGGACAGCTATATCATCATAATACAGCATTGCTGTGTCAATAAACTTCCCCACATAGATACACTGGGATAATTATCTGGGATAATTTTGTTTTCCAATCTAGTTTATAACACTTATAACATCAGCATGCTGATAATCTTCCTCAGTGTCAGGATCCCAACAAGGGCAGTCAGAGCCAAGCACAAAAGTAGGGGCAAACCTGAGGCCAAGGCTTTCATAGTTAGTTCTAAGCTAGGGTCAATATCCCTTGTAAGAGTACAAGTAAGGTTTCAGGTTTCAAGTCAGGAGGCAAAGTCCAAACTAAGGTCAAGATATAAAACAAGAACACTCATGGTAGCTACAGAAGATCCATGCTGTTTCTTGGATACTTCCTGGAACGACCTTAGGTTTACATGGAGCAGGGAGTTGGTAAAGAGCCATGGAAGCTGTTGACTGTCACACTATTCAGGTGGAATTTCCCATGCATGGTCCATAGTGGGTCATGAGAAGTTAAATGCAGGTTTGTTACAGCTGCATCTGGGTGACAGCCTGGAGATGTTAATTGTTCAGCAGCCCTCTATTCTAGATCTGTGGGACCAGATTCCACTAACTATTCTCCATCTTCCACTTAAACGAGCCCACAACTTAAACATGCCCACAACCACTGCTTCCTCTAACTACCCCAATACCTTCAGCTGTCTTGGATTCTCCCACCTATCAAATAATCACTACTCAACAATAAACTACTCCCCAAAAACCCTTCAGTGCCCACCTCCCTGCCACCACTCTCATGTTTATGAAGCTGCATGTCTTATCCCTGCCATTGCTTGAGAAATGGTGTAGTAAACTTAAGCTACAGTTTATGTTCCTATGCAAATTAACACAGGCACATCTAATTCAGTTGTTTTCATATCTGCAGATTTGCATAAAATATCACACATGGATCTGCACAAACATTGGCAGCTATGAATAAGGGCAGTGGTTTTCAAACTGTGGACCAGGACCCCAAAGTGGGTCACAGGCCAGTTTTAAGGGGTTGCCAGAATTGGCATTAGACTGGCTGGGGCCAGAGACTGAGCTCCAACTCTTGGGCAGCAAGGCTCAGGCTTTGGATTCAGTCCTGGATGGCAGGACTCAAGTTACAGGCCACTGTCTAGGGCTGAAGTCCTTGGGCTTGGGCTTGGTGGACGGAAGACAATGATCAAGCGATTTGTCTCCTGCCATCTCTCTCCAGCCTCTGACAAACAGAGGCCAAGGACACCATTTTATCCCCTGGCTAATAGCCTTTTATGGACCTAACCTCCATGAAATTATCTAGCTTCTCTTTAAACTCTATTATAGTCCTAGCCTTCACAGCCTCCTCTGGCAAGGAGTTCCACAGGTTGACTACACGCTGTGTGAAGAAGAACTTTCTTTTATTAGTTTTAAACCTGCTCCCCATTAATTTCATTTGGTGTCCTTTAGTTCTTCTATTTAGGGAACTAATAAATAACTTTACTTTATCGGCCCTTTCCACACCACTCATGATTTTATAGACCTCTATCATATCCCCCCTCAGTCTCCTCTTTTCTAAACTGAAAAGTCCCAGTCGCTTTAACCTCTCCTCATATGGGACCCGTTCCAAATCCCTAATCATTTTAGTTGCCCTTTTCTGAACCCTTTCCAATGTTAATTTTTATTAATTAAATAAAGCTGCTTTAAATATCCTGGATATGTAAAGGGAAAGTTTATCAAAACATGTTTTGCATGTAAAACTGTTATAGTAAGCCAAGGTGGTATTATCTATAGTTATTGAAGTGATTGTTTCTGGTCACCATGTTTTTCAAGTGTTAAGAATCAATAGAATAGAATTAACTGTCAAATGTAGCTGTTATTCATAGACTGGAGGAGGAAATGTTCTGCTTTTTCAGCTCTTATTCTGTATCTTAACTTTGAGTAAACTCATCACTCAACTAAAGTAACTGAATAAACTGTCATTAAGAAATCATTCTCTACAAAAGAGGCTATTGAAGTCAAAACCAGCTTAACACTTTTAACAAACTTTGGTTCCAAGTTCTAAGCCAGTAACTTCTACCTATTCAATTATTTGAATTTCTTTAAAACTTTGGCAACAAATATGTACTGCAAGTACTTAACATTTTTTAATTTAAAGGACTTTAATAAATTGTATGCCCAAAGGTACTAACATAGATTGCTATGATTTCAATTTTAAATACACAAACATTTAATTTAAATAAAAAAATTAATTTTTATCCACTTTTCCAGGTAATCACTACCTTTACATTACTATTGTGTCTTTTAGAGCTGAGCACGGTTAGCTGTTAATCAGCATGAGTATGACTTGTTAATTAAAATGGACTGTAGATCATGACTCAGCCCAGCAAGCATCCTTACCGTGGTGGGCTGTAAATATTTATTACGTAAAAATCTTTCTTATAATCAAAGAAGTTGTATGAGCTGTACTGATTTTTTTCATAGCATTCGGGGAAAAAACCTTGTAGAATGCCCTAATGCCTGCAATGGAAACAGTCGCTGGCTGATGTGCCACGGAATCTTAGAAGCCATATTAAAAATCATCAGCATTAATGGTTGTTGGTAGTTCTGTTTTCCCAATTCATTTAATGAACCACTGCCTGCTTTTTTAAAACTGTCTGGGCAATGCTTTCTTACTATGCACATTATTTCATAAGGCTTTCAGCAGGTATTTTCTATCCAGTTGACTCTACCAATGTCAGCCTCACTAGTGATGGCATCAGAAATATGGCCATGCAACATTTGCTTCTATTTTTTCTTGTCATGCATTTAGTAAGTAGCAGACATAACAGGCTGTGCACAGAGGAAGATCATTTCAACATAACATCCATTCCAATTGCGTAGTAATTACATTCAAATTACCTGAGTGACATTCTAGCCATTATAAATGCAGTATATATTTGCAGACAGAAGATGGCAGCATGGAATAGAAAATAATAGCATTATGCACGTCTGTGTGACTAATGGTGCTTTGATATTGCATTTGGCATTCTGATTCACCAGCTTGATTGAAGTTAAATTAAACAGCACTATTGTCCTCCTTTTTGGTGGTATGTACATTACTTAAACGCTTTCATACTCCTTTTCATGCTGCATATTTTCTGATACATTTCTGGACCTTTCATTTTTCACTGGTCATCCTTAAATTTCCTTTGTAATAAGTCTGTCACTGATGAGGGTTTTCATCCAGTCCAGATGGATTTATTTTGGAGGCAGCTGAATGTGAACAATTAATAATCTCATCAAAGCTATAGTGTACTATGACAATACAGCAGCTGGAGAGTCCTACGAGTTGCCAGCTATATAGACCAGCCACTAAGCAGACTGTGCATATACAATAAATACAAATTACATTGGAGTGAATATTTTAAACAGTCAAACATTTGGGCATAAATGAACAATGTAACTAAATACAGGACTGAATTCATCACTACCTTTAAGCAGGGACCAATTTAAAGCCTATTGAACTCAATGAAAAGACTTCCATTGACTCCAGTGGGCTTTGAATCTGGCACAAAAATGTGCCTGGACTTTCCTGGGGCTGCTAGGAGCCAGTTCAGCCCCTGATTCAAGTTAGACCAGTCCTGAAGGCTACAAGAACTTGCACCTAACTGCTTTTAGTCCATATAGAGTTTGCAGCTGCCAGGAAATAAACAGGGTGCACAACTGCTCTGTCCATACGTTCACATCTCCTTGTAGAGCACCCTCTGACATGTCTCAGAATGCAAAAGCCTCAGGGAGGAGGAGAGCAGAGTGATGACATACTGGCTGTCTACCAGAGACACTCTCTGTACCAGGAGGTATTACCTGCTCTCCTTCTGCCTTCACTTTACATCTCCTTTGTACCAATCTAGCTATAGGGGTACGTCTACACTACAGCGCTAGTTCGAACTAACTTAGTTCGAATTAGTTAATTCGAACTAAGCTAATTCGAACTAACGCGTCTAGAACTAAAAACTAGTTTGAATTAGCGTTTTGCTAATTCGAACTAGCAAGTCCACATTGAGTGGACCCTGAACAGGGCTTAAGGATGGCCGGAAGCAGTGCCGGCAGGGCATCAGAGGAGGACTTAGAGCGTGGAGATGCTGTCTCAGGCTAGCCGAGGGCTGCGCTTAAAGGGTCCCGACCCCCACCCCGGACACACCGTTCTAAGGGGTGCCCCGCTTGCAAACAAGTTCTGGCTTGGAGTGCCCGGAGTACCCACACTGGGCACATCACACCACTCGGACATCAGCCCGGCTGCACTTGCCGCAGGCTGCCATCTGGGGAGAGGGGGCAATCGGGGGGCTGCAGGAGAGCTTCCACCCCCAGAAGCCTGCAGAGCCAGCCCAGTCGTCTCCATCGGGGGCTCGTACCCCATTCCTCCCTCACCTCCTTCCACTTACCCTTCCCTAGCCCCCCTTCTTATTGATGTACAAAATAAAGATAACGTTTCTTCCAACATTGACTCTCTCTTCATTGAAAAAAACTGGGGGAGACTGGGAAAAGGAGGTGGGAGAGGGGAAGAGAAAGGCTGGGAGAAGGGAGGGCAACTAACATGATCAGGGGTTGGGAACAGGTCCCAGATGAAGAAAGGCTACAGAGACTGGGACTGTTCAGCTTAGAAAAGAGGAGACGGAGGGGGGACAGGATAGAGGTCTCTAAAAGCAGGGGTTGGGTGGAGAGGGTGCATTCAGAAAAGTTCTTCCTGAGTTCCCATAAAGAAGGACTAGAGGACACCAAAGGAAAGGAATGGGTAGCAGGCTTCAAACTAGTAAGAGAAAGTTGTTGTTCACAAAGCAAATAGTTAACCTGCGGAACTCCTTGCTGCAGGAGGCTGTGAAGGCTACAACTAGAACAGAGTTTAAAGGGACGTGAGATCAAGTCATGGAGGTTGGGTCCATGGAGTGCTATTAGCCAGGGGGTAGGAGTGGTGTCCCTGCCCAAAGTTTGTGGAAGGCTGGAGAGGGATGGCACGAGACAAATGGCTTGGTCACTGTCTTCGGTCCATCCCCTCCAGGGTCCCTAGGATTGGCCGCTGTCGGCAGACAGGCTACTGGGCTAGATGGACCTTTGGTCTGACCCAGGATGGTCATTGTAAGCTCAGGGCGCATGGTCGGGGGTCTCAGTGGACCCCCTTGATTTTCATGCACACATGCTCCTGGGTGGCCAGGCTGGCAGCTCTCCTGCCCTAGACGGCCACTTTCCTGTGCCTAGTGCGGAGATCGTGGACGAGGTCCACGATGTCTGCACTAGCCCAGGAAGGTGCCCGCCTCTTGCAGTCCAGGGCAAGCTCCCGGGAGCCGCCAGCCTGGTCCCGGCAAGAGGGGGTGGGCTTGGGGGCATCGGGTGGGTGGCTCTGTGCCGTGCCAGGTGCAGGGTCTGCTAGCTGGGTGCTGGCAGGCTTGCACCTGGCACGGGCACCGTAGCCAGCCCGTGCCCCTTTAAGGGGTCCGGGGCCGGGAGGGGGACATAGAGTTTCCCTGGTGTTGGCCAGAGTGGCCACCAGGGAAACCTGGGGAGGGCTAGCCTCCCACTAGTTCGAACTAAAGGGCTACACAGCCCTTAGTTCGAACTAGCTAGTTCGAACTAGGCGTTAGTCCTCGTAAAATGAGGTTTACCTAGTTCGAACTAAGCGCTCCGCTAGTTCGATTCAAATTCGAACTAGCGGAGCGCTAGTGTAGCGCCTAGGAAAGTTAGTTCGAACTAACATCCGTTAGTTCGAACTAACTTTGTAGTGTAGACATACCCATGGATACTAAAGACTTCTGAAGATTTCTCTTCAAAATGCTGGACTGTTAGTCTATGTCTACACTGATGATGATGATGATGATGGGTAATCACTCATTGCTGAGTATGATCATTTTCCATGGGAGTTGTGGACCATCAAGTTGCTGATAACACTGATCCTTGAACCACATGTTCTATTACAATGAGGGCAGCTATTTTCAAGTACAGCAGGATGTTGACCATGACTAGAAGCACGTCTCCCCTTTTTCCTGCACCTCTTATCTGCCTTAGCTTGTCAGCGGACAAATTCAAAATGCAGAGGGCCTTCTCATAGGATTTCTCTCCATTTTGAGTGATCGTGGGAGAGTATCTCCCAAGTGTCAATGCCAATGTGGCACGTCTTTAAGTTATCCTTTAGCAAGTCCTTATAAAGCTTCCATTGTCCTCCCATGTTACAGTACCCTTCTTGCAGCTGAAAAAACAGGACCTGTTTGGGGAGGCAATGGTCTGGCATCCGAACAGTGTGACCAGGGCCGGCCCGAGTCCTTTTGGCATCCTGGGCCAGGGAGAGTGGTGCCACCCCCGGGTGCAGGGTGCATGCGCAGGCCCGCCCATGGGGCACGGGCACGCCACCCCAGAGTGTGTGGGCCCACCCCCCGGGGTGCTCAGCGCATGTGCGGGCCGGTCACGGCCGCTGGCGCACAGCCCGGGCCTGCCCCTGGGGTGCACGGCACATGCACTGCCCTGCCCGGTCCGGCCAGTGCTGCTGGCGCATGCGCCAGGCCCCGCAGCCATGGGGGAAGGGCACTGCTGGCTGGCGCCATGGGGCCGGCGCTGTGGAAGCCAGGCGCGTGGCTCCTGATGGCAGATGTAAGGGACGCCGCACGTCCCTTGCAGCTGCCATCAGGAGCCCCTCATCAGTTGGCGCCCTGGGTAGCTGCCCGGCTCGCCCATGCCTCCATCCGGCCCTGAATGTGACCGAACAATGATCCAAACAGTTCAGCAAAGTTGCTGAAGGATGATCATAGCCTTGACACTGATGGTCTTTTACTCTTCCAGAACACTAATTTTAGTGAGCCTGTCTTCCCATTTGATCTATGAGTCTGGTAAAATTTCTTCTGACAGGAACAAAAGATGGGTTGCAGAGATCTGTGCCAGAACTTTGACTGCAACAGCAAGGAGAAAGATACCATGATAGTTTCCAAGTCCGTTTTAATCCCTTCTCTTGAAGAGGGTAACAATCAAGGTGTCCTGCATTTCACTGGGTATCTTCTCCTTTATCCAGATTTTAAGGATAAGCAGACAAAGCTACCAAATTAACTCTGGTCCACTCTCTTTAAAGATTTCAGGAGGGATCCATCTGGACCTGCTGCCTTGTTCTTCATCTGCTTGATGACATTATATACCTCATGCAAATTGGGAGGGTCTCCGAGCTTATCCCTAGAAGGTCGTTGAGGGATTTGCTTAAGGATTTACATCTGCAACAGTGGAGTTACAATAATAAAGATCTTCAAAATGTTCTTTCTAGTGAAAATTAATGGCTTCGTTGTCCTTCAAAAGTGTGGTTCTATCCTGAGAGCAAACGGGGTTCATATGACAAGCTAGCTCAAACAGCTTTAATGGTACTAAAGAAACTATGTGTATTCTGGATGTCCATGAAATGTTGGAATTCTTGTGCTTTCTCTGTCCACCATTTGTTCTTGAATTCTCTGGTTTTATGTTGGACTTCTGCCCTCACCTTAGCATGGGTTTCTGTCTTTGTATTACAATTTATATCATTCTGCCAAGCACAAATGCCATTCTCTTCTCATTGTTGAAATCGAGCAACTCATCATTCTCAAACTAGTCATGACAGTCTCTGGTTCAATAGCCTATGGTTTCCTCACAGACATTGACTACTGCTTTCAGTTGGCTCCAGTGTTCCTCTGTTTCTTATGGAATCTCTGATGGAAGCTATTCTTTCTAAGACTGCTTGGAAGTGGTCATGCTTAATGGGATCCTTCAGATCTTGAACTTTCAGCTTGTGCTTGACCTGCTTCTTTTGCAGCCTCCATTTGGGGGTGATATTAATTTTCATTGTGGATTAAATGAGATGATCAATCCAGCAGGTATTAACACTTTTCATTGATCTTGTGAGAAGTACGTCACTGCGATCTCAAGCACGAACTATGATATATTGGAGAAAATGCCAGTGTTTTGACCATGGGTGTCTCCAAGATGTTCTATACTTGTCCTTTTGTTGAAAAGAGGTGTTTATGGTAATAAGTTCATGTTCAGCCCTTGGACGGGGCAGGATTCCATTTGAGTTGCATTTGCCTGTTCCTTTCCACAGGTCTGAGTGTCATTCAACACGTGCATTGAAATCCCCCACAGGAATGATCTTAACTTCTTTAGGGGTCTCTGATAAAATGGTTTCCAGCTGAGAGTAGAAATCTTTCTTCACATCCTTATTGGCATCCAATGTTGGTGCATAGGTGCTCACAATAGTTACTTGTTGTTGTTGTTGGGGGAGCTTTAATTTGTGTGTCACAACCCACTCATTGATGCCAACTGACACTTCAAAGAGGCTGAGATTTATAGCAAAGCCCACTCCATTTAACTGAGGTTCATCCAAAGATTTTTCCTTTCCAGAAGTAGGTGTATCCTCCTTTCTCCTCCCTCACTTGCCCTTCATCAGCTCGTCTAGTTTTGGACAAAGCAGCGATACCAATGTTGAACAGATTCAGTTCATGAGCACTGATGGCTGTAAGTCACTCTGGTCAGTCACTGTTTGAATTGTCCATAAAGGTGCATGTGTTCCAGGTTCCAAAGTTGAAAAGTTTCTTATGTTTTCAATCACTGGGGTGGGGATACTGCTGGATGCAGCTATCCAACCAAGAAAAAAAGAGGCAAGACTATTTTTAGGGAACCTTTTCTAGTCCCCCTCCCCATACGGGATGAGCACAGTGGGTCCTAAAAAGGACTGCTCAGTCATGGGTGCAGCTGCCAAGATGCTTGACATTAGAATAGGTTCCTGTCTTTTTTTATTGTATGTAAAACGCTGTTTGTCTCATGCTGTGTATCTGTATGTGAAATACTTTTAAGAATAATTGCAGTTCTATAGAACTTTCCATCTGAGAATATCAAAGCCATTTACAGACACCATTTAATTAAGCTCTGTAACTCCATTGTGAGGGAGGTAAGTGATATTATTTTCATTTTACATATAAGGAAACTTAGGCACAGAGAGGCTAAACTCCAGTCTCATAAATAGACTGAACCAGAGCCAGAAGTAAAACTCACATTTGTGTACTCCCAGTGCTTTAATAATGAAATCATTTATTCACTATACATTTTTCATGTTCACATTTGGCCCCTCTAAGGAACAGAATCCACTTAAAATTCTGGTGGAGAAACAGATGTGCTTTTGATTTCTTTAAATGTGCTAAGATGACTTTTTATTAAGATCTACTTTTCTTTTTTTCTCTGTACATTTAACTTCGCCAGGCATTCAGCATCCAGAATTTAGTACTTTGCTTGTTGGCTCAAAACATTTATATTTATTTTAATGTTATTTCCTCATCTAACTAATTACTTAATTGTATCAGTCGATATATTGCTTTTAATGTAATTGGATACTCCCATATCCTCAAATTAAAATGATTGACTATACTAAGTAAATCTGCCTAAAAGCTAGAGCTGGGCCTGAAATGAAAACTGATGTTTGAACTCCTCACAAACAGAAGATCATCTCTTACTCCATTCTTGAATTTTGTGTCTAATGACCCACCTTGAAAAATAACCGTAAATGATGGGTTCAGTCAGAACTCCATGTGACTGTCACTTGATATGCTGAAATAGCACTCAGCCCACCAAGCATCCCTCTGAGGTATCCCACCAAACCTTTTTTAATACGGTGGACTTGCAAACCCATTCACAAACTTTTGTTTGCATATTTGCATATCATTATGCAAATGTTACCAATTGCTAACAGATCAGAGATTGCAGATATCTACAACACTAAAAAAATTCACAGAAAGAATTCCCATCTGGCTGCTGGGTGCCAAGTACTAGACCATTAAGCTCTTTGAGTATTACTAATAGCCCTCACTTAGCACAACTAAATTAGTACAGGCAACCTCAAAGGTATTGGATACCTGCAGCTACCATTGATTTCACTGAGATTTGCATTCTTGTAATTTCATGGGAAGATTTGGCCCAGCCTCTTAACATTCCACAGCTGCTGGTCTTTGGGGTTCAAGTAAATGAAATGCCACTAAACATTTTTGACTATTACTTTCAGATGCATCTGACGAAGTGGTTTTTACTCATGAACGTTTATGTCCAAATAAATCTGTTAGTCTTTAAGGTGCCACAGGACTGCTCATTGTTTTTGCTGATATAGACCAATATGGCTACCCATCTAAGACTTGAGTTTTAGGTTAATTTGTAGCCTTTTAAATTTCCATTCAACTATTTTTACTTAAGACCATGAAAAATGTAGAGTTAAAGGACTTGGTGTATAAATGGCAAATGTACAAGAGATGTGATGAATCATATAACCTTCATAAGCCCCATCAATAAAGGAGTCTTCATGACTACAGAACTTCTAGACTGCAGCTCCTTGAAATTTATAGTCACAATATGTATCTAACATCTAATCCTGGGTTGAATGAACAGACACTTATCATAAATGGTCCTGCTAGTACTATTTTGCTAAAGGTTGTGTCAGCAATTTTATTATAGGAATTTATAAAGAAGAACTAAAATAATGTGCAACTCAATCATAAAAATAGTTCTGGAATGACACTTGAGGACAAATTTTCATAACCCAGCAACTTAGTGCCCACAAAGTGTATGTACAGTATAGGGGAACTGACATTTATCTATGCAAGTTGGCTAATTGCTTCTGCAGATTTAATGTGTAGGCATTTCTATTGCATTTATAGGTACTTGTGCATGTAAATAACCATTTGCACATGCAGTTTCTCTAAATATACACATGAATATGAGTGTGGATGTGTATATGTTTTACAAGAGTAAGTCAACCACCAGGTTTGACAATTTTTATGACTGGATTGATGGTTAATCTAGCTCTCTACTATAAATCCGTACAATAGAAATGCTGACAGAACCTTAAGCAAAGTAATATTAGCACACATCATTTAAAAGTCTTTTGCTTAGCCAGCTGCCAGTGTTTGAATATGTGGCATTATAAGATGTGTTGGACTGAAATCTTTTTTTCAAGACTGTTAACTAAATGGCAGGGCTCTCTGCTGTTCTGTTTCTCCAAAACAGATATGTTGCATACCCAAGCTCAAGGGAATGAGTTAAGGAAGGAGGGAGTCTCGGCTTTCAATTTGAGGGTACTTCTAGACTACAGGCTTTTGTTGACAGAAGTTTTGTTGACAGATACTGTCGACAAAGCTTCTGTTGACAAAGAGCGTCTAGACTACAGCCAGTTCTGTGGACAAAGCAAACCGCTTTGTCGACATGACAGTGTAGACGCAAAGGACAGTGTAGATGTAATAATGCCTTCTGTCAACAGAACTCTGTTGACAAAAGGCGTTATTCCTTGTAGAATGAGGTTGACAGATGTCGACAAAACTGCTGAGCTCTGTCGACATTATGTCGACGGAATTCAGTGGCAGTGTAGACGCAGGTATAGTTTTGTCGACAAAAGTCCACTTTTGTCGATGAAACTTGTAGTCTAGACACACCCTGAATGTGCTTCTTTGGATTTAGACATAGTAGGTGAAGTAATTTATTTTATTGGACCAATTTCTGTTGGTGAGAGAAACAAGATTTTGAGCTACACAGAGCTCTTCTTCAGATCTGGGAAAATTACAAAATGTCACAGCTAAATTATTTTAAATTGGTATACAATTGTTTAACTAATTTAAAATAGAAAAACTCAAAAAAATTAATAGTCTAGCTCAGTGTTTCCTAACTTTATTTGGCCATGGAACCCTTTTACACTTGAAAGAATTTTGCAGAATCCCTAATAACAGTCTTGTATATGGAGCTGAAAAAGTTTATTATACAAATAAGTAAGTATAATAAACAAATGCTAAACAAGGTCATGAGATCAACATTTAGTTTAACTGAATGTATTTAAAAACAAAAATCACATTTTAATGTGTACAATTTTTTTTAAATCATAACATGTTATTGTAATGGAATTTTCTCATGGAGCCCTTATTTCCACTTTGCAGAAACCCAGAGTTCTGCAGAACACCAATTGGGAAACACTGATCTAGCAACACCTTAAAGACTAACAAAATATGTAGATGGTATCATGAGCTTTCATGGGCACAACCCACTTCAGTTAATCACATCTAGTTTTTTTAACCTAGTCAATTTGTTTTGCATTAGTCGCTTAAATTAACTTCAATTAATTGACAGCCCTACTAAATACAAAATCACACAGACAGTTTAGCATTAGTAGAACATATTCTATTTGTTTTTGTATTTAGCTGTGACATTCCTACTCCCTTTTCCAGACCTGAAGAAGAGCTCTGTGTAGCTCAAAAGTTTCTCTTATCAACAGAAATCGATCAAATAAAAGATACCACACTAACTTTATCTCTAGAATATCCTGATATTAATACAGTTACAACAATACTGCATATGTCTATGGGTCTTTCAGTTCTTCATGTGACTTTAGTGTTGTGTAATTTGTTGTAGGATATGAAGACAAACAACAGTATTAATTTTAAAATGGAAATGAAAAGCATGTTAGGTAATGCTATTCTAGTTGGTAAAATGATAGGACAGGAAGGGTTTCTTCTCAGGAATATCAAACATTTCAGCCTAAGTGCCTTCTTTTGTGGTTGGCCAGAGCTGAAAGAGCAATCACAAACATATTTCACTGCATCTTGGGTCTCATCAGCATACACCTAGAGTTCCAAATACTAATTAGAAATATACAGACGCTGCCAAAGTAAAATTGCCTGCATTAAAATAATAAGTCTGAGTTTGGCTCACCAATCCCAATCTTTTGTCTGTTCAAGTTGATATTCCATCCTTACCTCAGCCCTCTACTGCAGAGAGTTAGAATAAAAAAATAAATCACTACCCTGCTTAGGGATAGGTCCCGCCGGGCCCCCCCTTTTTTTTTAAGAGCTCAGCATCTAGCAGTGTCCATTAGGGACTTACAAAAAGTGGCCACATTTTCAAAAATGCAGAAAACCATGGGATTGATTGGCGTGGTACATTAATTTTATGTTTGTACAGTAATATATAAAATGTAATATACTCTACTTTGACCTCATGGCGTTAAAATCAGGGTTGAATTTGGTCCAAATCTTGTTGTGGGCAATGTGAATTTTACAATTTGATTGTGCATGCCTATCAAAAGGAAATAACACTGACTTCTGGGAAAGATGCATGTTCACAAAAGTAGGTTGGAATCCTTGTCAGCAAAAAATTAGAAATTCACTAAATAAGGCTACAAATATTTCACAGAAGTCATGAATTCCATGACTTTCTGGGACTCCTGTAGTGACTGATGCAGTTGACCTAGTGCAGCCTGAGCAGCTGAGGCAGCCTTTGGACTAACCATGCTATCTGTTGCTTGAGCAGCCCCGAGGTCAGATGCACTGGTCACTGCTCAGGTGGTCATAGGAAGCTGGTCCTGACTGCTCTGCAGTCACACTTCAGCAATAGCAGTGGCACACTAGAGCGACGCCTCCGGAGCACCTAACTTTTAGTCAGGGGTATTTGTATAATAAAAGTCACGTTCAGATCATGGCCATGACTTTTTGTTTATTACTAAAATAGACTAAATTGTAGCCTCAGCAAGTCTCAGAGCAATATGCAGTGCTAGGAGTTGATTTCAACACCAATATTCTGCTCTCCTTATATTTGCAAATCTCTAGCTCCATGCATGGAGGAAGAGCAAACTTATCAGAGTAAAGAGATGCCATGTGATTCTGAAACTCTTTTCTTTCTTTCTCTCTTTCTCTCTTTCTCTCTTGTGCTGGTTTTAATCCTGTAATACAAGTAGTAGGTTGAGACTGTCTAATCCATTGTGTGTGGTATTGAGAATCTGCTTTTGTTGTACTATTAGTCAAAATCTAAACACAAATAAAAATAAAGCTTCTGTCGTATCATGACTCAAACCATGTATCCAGATCCTCATTATGGAAGTTGGTCATAAGTCAATAAAACTACTGATTTATGCCATCTAATGTCTTGGCCAAACATCTATTAATTGTAGGGTTCCTAGATACATATCAACATGATTTTGTTACATTTTCTGTATGTATTAGTAAATAATATACAGTAAAACCTTTGTTATCCGGCACACTGTTAACCAGAAAACTTTGTTAACTGGCATTGCCCCCAGCCACAATACTGTTACATCTTCAGGTGCACAGGCCTGGCTTGGTTTACCATGAATGGCTTAACAATTTTTTATTTAAGAAGTACTAATCATCTTTAACTCAAAATAGAAATGTGAGACCAACTGCCTCACACTACAAAACTACCAATATTAAAAACTTGAGTTTTACTATTATTGTCCATTGGTTTTTCCTAGGTTGATGGGACTCTTAGATAACCAGAATTTTTAGATAACCAGAACACTCTAATCCCTGAGTGTGCTGGATAACACAGGCTTTACTGTATGTAATTAGTATAATACATATAATTAGTAAGTAATGTATATATAATTTATGTGCCACTATAATTTTACCTGAAGTTTCAGAAAGTCTTTGACAAGGTTCCTCTGCTTGCAAAGTAAGCAGTCATGGGGCAAGCAGGACGGTCCTCTGATGGAATAGTATCTATTTAAAAGACACAAAACAAAGGGTAAGAATAAATGGTCAGTTTTCAGAATGAAAGGAGGTAAATAGTAGTGTCCCTTAGAGATCTGTATTGGGACAAGTGCTGTTCAACATATTCATAAACAATCTGGAAAAAACACTAAATGGTGAAATAGCAAAATTTCCAGATGATACCAAAATTATTCAAGATTGTAAGTCTTTGCAGCCTGATTTGGACTTAAATAATAGATCTCATAAAACTGAGTAACCAGGGAACTTTACAGGACCAAGGGAGGGGAATCTTAACCTCTGCTTTCTGTTACAAACACACAGACAATGGTACCTCTGTGTGTTTTATTTCTAGCTGCTGCCATTGAGGCCTTCAGGCATTCACCCTACACAGGCACAGAATGCCTGACCCAGATGTGGAGGAGAAAGAAGAGGACTTGGGATGCCATGTGAGGTGAGATACTGCACACCTATGCTGCATCAGACCATGAACAGAGGGCCTAGAGATTGAATATTGCATTAAGAAAGAGACAACAGTAGACAGGCCCATGAGTCCCAGCTGGAAAAGGAGAGGGAGATGGGAAAAATGGGATTTCTCTGTCAGTAAACACAGATCCTGCAGATTCTTGCAAGCACAAAATTTCAACAGCCATTGATTTGCCTTCTTTTGTAATCTATGAGGACCTCCGAGATAGAGCTTCGCTACATGCCTCCCTCAATATTCCATGTGGTGTCAGAGCTGCATCCTTATCACTCCACACTCAAAGACATGAAGGACAACCACAGATTCACATACACTACAGTTGATGTATGTGTAGCTGAGATCTACAGTTGATGTATGTGTAGCTGAAATGGACATGAATGTTCCATCCCTTTTTTTAAGCTCTGTTCCATAAATTTATTAAGGTTTTAACATATTTGCTTTTAACTTGCCCAGAATAAAACTATATTCTTTGGAATTAATCTTCATTAGTTACCAACGTATTAGCAGTACTGAAAGCTTCCACCTACCTGTTAGTATACACTATACCACAACTTATAGGATCAGTGACAAACAGTATAATAACCATAAATGTATAGCAAAACCATAACATTAATTAATATGCCTTGTCAGTGTTGTATTCCTATATGTATAACAAGCACCACACAGTTTCTAACGGACCTAACAAAACTGCAGGACCAGTTAGAACATACTATACAACAACATATTACTGTGACTTGTTGTCAAAGTGCTCTTTCAATGCCTCTTTGAGACACATAACTCCAGTGTTGAGCTGATTGTCTGGCTGTTCACACTCAGCAGGCGGTGACTCCATCTCCATTCCAGTAGCAACTCTTCCCCTTTTGTTGAGCAGATATAATGCAAAATACAATTAGACAGCTATCATCATTGGGGTATTTTCTTCAGTGAGATCCAATCTTGTGAGCAAACAATGCCAGGGACTGCTTCAACCTACCAAAAGCACATTCAACTGTCATTCTATACCTGCTAAGCTGGTAGTTGAATTACTATTTAGTACTATCAAGGTGCCCTATGTATAGTTTCATGAGTCACCCTAGTCTGGGAACAGAATCATTGCAGCACTATACATTTGGAGACTGAAATACAAACAAGGTGGATACCAGGATGCCATGGTAAAGGGTCTAAATAATGAAAGAACCAAGGGAAACCGTTATAGGATCCAATCATCAGAATTCCTAATGGCAGTGTTATAAACCTTAATTAATCATCAATCCTTTCTATAGTAGGTAGCTTGTAAAGTATTACTATTGCTATTATACAGATGGAAAACTGCAGCAGAGAGATGAAATAAGTTGTGTAAAACCACAGAGATGCAGTGTGAGAGCAGAAGAGATTAACATTCAGAGGATTCCAAGTTCTGGTCTGATAATCCACAAATAAATGTTCTTTCTTTGGTTGAAAGAGTGACTATTTTGAAATAATCCCTGTTATATCCCTCTTTCCAATGCTAATAACTCTCACAGAAAAGAAAGTAAAACTCCAGACACCTGTTAAAAATACTAGAAACCACCATTTCCTCCTGCAACATAACCACACATTTTCTGTTCCTCCAGAAGGATCCCCAAAGAACAGCTCTTCGGATCTATCATGAGGAGGCAACTGTTATTCCACACTGCCATGGAACCTTCTGATTCCGACATTCCATTGGGGAGGGAGGTGATTCAAGTCCACATGTATCCTATTAGCATACGCAACTGTGCATTCTGCTGTCACGTTCTTAGCACAGTTCTTGGAATGCGTTCATGGCAGTAATGTGCCCTGATGTCACAACTAAACAAAACTATCTTTAGATGAACATGACACTGGATGACTGATTGAAACTGGATTCTTTCTCCAGGAAGTAGCACTCAACAGCACATTTCAAACCAAACAAACTGTGATGCAGCATGAAGGAGTTACTGTTCTGAAGAAAGCAGATAGCCTCAGTTAACTCGTGACAGTGGGCCGGAGCCATAGTAATGAGCCATAACTACAATTCTAAAACTACTTCTTATGGCATCTTGGATAAATACTAAAATCTAAACATTTTCATGTCATAATTCTGAATGCTCTAATGTTGACTTCGGTTTAGTTTGTTAGGGCTGGGGTGAGATCCTGGAAGCGGCCATTGGTTTTCAGAATCTTAAAATATAATAATTAAAACACACATCTTTGCATATGGAAAGCACAAGCAAAGCAAACTAAACAGATGTACTCTGCAATAGCTGTCATCTCTAGGGGAAAGATACCTCATGGATGACAAAAAGGAGGATATCTGCTCACTGTGTCCAGCAGTCAAAAATGTGAATGAGATACAGGTTGGATCTCCCTGGTCTGACAGCCTGCTGGACCAGGAAAGGTCATTTCTGGCCCCCCGCCACCAACCCTGGTTTCCTGGTCCCTCCAGGAAGTCCCGCTGCCACATTCCAGGATCTCAGTCCACCGGAGCTGCACACCAGGCTCTCAGCCCCCCCAGGCAGCCCTGCTGCCTGCCATGGACTCCCCACTCCCAGCCGCCAGCCTTTCATTGGGACACTCTGGTTCTGGAACATATGTGATCCTGCAGGACCACAGATGTTGCTGGACCAAGTGTGCTGGTTCAGAGAGCTGCAAACTGTGTTATCCCAAAAATTCCCATTGAAGACCATCCAGGGTTATACTAGCATGGATTTATTGATTGAGGAATTAACTCTCCACTATATGGTTAAACTAAAGAGGATAGAGCTGCCACTAAAGGTTTAAACTAAAGGGCTACATCTAGACTGGCATGATTTTCCGGAAATGCTTTTAACGGAAAAGTTTTCCGTTAAAAGCATTTTCGGAACAGAACATCTAGATTGGCACGGACGCTTTCCTGCAAAAGCATTTTTTGTGGAAAAGCGTCCATGGCCAATCTAGACGCGCTTTTCCGCAAAAAAGCCCCGATCGCCATTTTCGCGATCGGGGCTTTTTTGAGGAAAACAAATCTCAGCTGTCTACACTGGCCCTTTTGCACAAAAGTTTTGCGCAAAAGGGACTTTTGCCCGAACGGGAGCAGCATAGTATTTCCACAAGAAGCACTGATTTCTTACAGTAGGAAGTCAGTGCTTTTGCGGATATTCAAGAGGTCAGTGTAGACAGCTGGCAAGTTTTTCTGGAAAAGCGGCTGATTTTCTGGAAAAACTTGCCAGTCTAGACACAGCCAAGGAGAACCAGCTATCTCTCTCACACACAAACAAACACACATACCTTCATTCATTCAGTCACTCATTCACACACATTAATTCCTGCCCTCAGGCACTCACACAGGCATACAGGTTGCAGAAAGAACCAAGGTATGTTGGTTCTGGAGGGTCTGTCTGCTGATCGTGGCTGGGGCGCTGATCAGAAAAGAAATAACGTCCCAGGAAGACCTTCTCAGAAAGAGGGCTACTACTTTTATTGCCTCTGTACAACCTTCTGTGACTCATCCTCATTCGTCACCAGGGAGCATGCCCAGACTTCCCTTGATCCAGCAGAGCAGCAGTCTCCTTAATTCGTCTGGATCCACATGCTCAGCCTTGCAGTTTCTAATCATAAACACACAATAGTCTCCACTCACGTACACATATTCATATTTCAGGGGGAAATGCTGTTTAGAGCAAGTTACAAGCTAGGTGTCTGAGAGTTACAAAGATTACAAAGTTGCATGGCTCAACAATCACCAAGCTTACAGTAGGTTTCTGAATTTATAAAGCTAAGTTGCTGAGAGTTACGAAGTTGCAAGGTTTTACAAAGATTACAACGAATTGCAGAGTTTAAAAGGCAATGCAGCTGAAATAATTAAAAAGCTTCAGAAAATCATTTACAAATCATCAGTAATGAAGTGACTTAGAAAACAACTGCCCTCCCTTTCCCCGACAGCAAGGCAGTCAGCAGGAGGTTTTTGTAAGTCTCTAACTCGTGTTGGCAGGACCTTACAGTTTAGTGTATTTCTAGAAAATCCATGGGTAAAATCAAGTAATAGCTCAGGCGGAGCATTTATGCAACAACCTGTATTAGTAATTAGTAATGCTGGAGGCTGGAGCCATACCACTTCAAGCAATGATAGTGCTTGATCTCATATATTAGACTGGGATAGGCTAGGTTAATCCTTAGGTAGGAAATTCATGTGCTGAAAGTACTGGTTTTCTGGGACAACTGGTCTCTGTGGGGGAGGGAGAGAGAGACTGGAGGAGCCTGTGGGAGCACCCTGTTTAGCAATTAAAATTTTGGTGGGGACATGGGGGGTGCAGGGTGTGGTGCACTTCCTCACTGCTACCATGAGTCAGTATGTTGATATTAGTGATTCACTAGATAATATATGAGCCAGTGCTGAATTGAAAAACAGTGTCAGGTGGTAAATCTGCCACTCGAGTTGTCTTCTTTCAGATAAAATAGATAACCAAGGTCCTTGTCAGTAAAGAATTCATGGCACTTTTTCATGGTGCTAAATCCAGTGCTAAAAATCTCTCAGTAACTGCTTTCTAAAATCATAGATATAGGTCAGCATTACAAAAGATTATGTACTTAGTCATAAAGTGTGTGTGGGGAGGAAGGGGTTACTATCACTGAATGCAGTGGTTATAAAAACCTTTTTATAAAAAATCTAGGGTTGCCAGGTGTTCGGTTTTGAACCGGACAGTCCAGTATTTGAGCTTTCTATCTGGGAAACAAATAGAGAAAATATAAATGTCCACTATTTTCTAAATAAGATGTAATGTAGATTGTGATGTAATGTCAAGTGTGTCTGGTATTTTTGTTGAAACCATCTGGCAACCCAAACAAATCCAAATAAAACATATCAACCAAAACCAATCAGCATTAGCTAACACGGTCAATTAATAAAACATACAAAGGACACATCTAAAATGGAGGTTGGGCTTCACCACCAGCTCCCCATTTATTGAACATTTGTCAATAACTACACTATATGAACTGCAAGAGCACAGTGATTCCTCGACTACTTCTTGAGCTTAATTCATTATTGCCCCATCTTTCCTTTATACCTCTAATTGTCTTGCTGTTACCTTGTGCTCTCCCCAACTGTTTGTTGCAGTTACATGTTGTCTCTTGTCTTATGCTAAAATTGTAAGCACTTTGGGACTAGGACCATTTCTTCATTTTGGGTGTGTACAGTGCATGACACAATGGGGGGCTGATCCATGATGGGGAACCTTTACATTCTCCCATCATATAAATAAATAACAGTATTGCCAACACAAACATTTTAAGTACTGTGAGATTTTAAATAAAATTAAATGATGTTATTTTGGTCTGACTTATTTTGACCTCCCAATATCCCAGTATGTACGCATTCAAAGATAGTGTTACCCACGTTCACAAATTTAGTTCTCACTGCAGAAGTTCATGCTACAGGACTCAGTTGAGATTGGCTCCCCGTTGTATTAGCCACTGTAAACAAACACAGAATAATGTACAGGCCCTATCCTGAAGAGTTTACAATCTAGTCCAAACATACCACATTTTAGTAGAAACATTGTTGGCTTTATCATAGAATCATAGAATCATAGGACTGGAAGGGACCTCAAGAGGTCATCGAGTCCAGCCCCCCGCCCTCAAGGCAGGACCAAGCTCCATCTACACCAGTGGTCCCCAACCTTTACGGGCTCCCGGGCGCCCGGGGGCGGGGCCACACTCGCACCGGGCGCCCGGGGGCGGGGCCACACTCGCGCCGGGCGCCCGAGGGCGGGGCCGCGCGTCCTGGGGCACGGCAGGGCCGGGGCCGCCCGAGCCCCTTGTGCCGTGGGCCCGGGGCTGGCGGCGCCGCCCGAGCTGCGTGCCTGGGGCCGGCACCGGCGCCGCGCGCCCGCATGTGCCCCGGGGCTGGGGCCGCCCGAGCGCCGCACACCAGGCGCCGGTGAGTGTCGCGCGCCTGGGGCCGGTGCCTCCAGTGCGCCGGGGGCGGGGCCAGCCCGGGTTGTCGGCGGGCGCCTAAAAATGCCCCGGCGGGCGCCATGGCGCCCGCGGGCACCGCGTTGGGGACCACTGATCTACACCATCCCTGACAGATGTCTATCTAACCTGTTATTAAATATCTCCAGAGAGGGAGATTCCACCACCTCCCTTGGCAATTTATTCCAATATTTGACCACCCTGACAGTTAGGAATTTTTTCCTAATGTTCAATCTAAACCTCCCTTGCTGCACTTTAAGCCCATTACTCCTTGTCCTGTCCTCAGAATTATGGTTAATAGTTTACCCTGCCTCTTTCTGTACCATATTTGAACTATTTGTTTCATTGTATTTCTGTGAATCTGTTGTTAATTACTAACACTAATTTGGTTGTATTGTTTTACATTGATTTTATATCGTGCTAGGTACAGTACGTTGAATGCCTTGGTGGTGAATCGCAGGGGGTACTTCATGATATCATTTCTTTTATTACACTTGCATGATGATAGTGTGGGGGCAGAGGATACCAGGCTAGAATGGCCCGTTATCATTACGCAGTAAGTCCTCTCCCTGACGCAAAGCCCCAGCTGGGATTCCCTCGGGCCAGCTTGCTTGAGGGAGTGTTTTAGCGCTACGTCAGCAGCAGAGCCGTTGACAGTAAATGGTTAATAGTCGCTTTGCCTATAGTAAGATGGCGCCCGGAGTTCTCGCCTCCCTCCTTGGGACGTGAGTTGCGGCCGGGGCCGTGCGTGAGCGTCGCCTGGCGATGACGCACATTGAGTGCGCGGGGTAGTGGAGTTTGTTGCGCCGCTGAAGGCGAACATGGCGGGCGTCGCTGATGCCGCCGCTCCCGGTAGCAGCGGGGACGGGAGGCGAGGCGGCGCCCCGGAGCAGCAGCAGCAACAGGAGCAGGACGCGGGAAGGGGGGAACGGAAAAGCAGCTGTTCGATTGGCGAGTCACGGCCGCCGATTGGCGGCCCGGGGCAGCCGCCACTGCCGCAACGAACCGAAACCCTGGGCTTCTACGAGAGCGACCGGGAGCGGAAGAAGAAGAAAAGCGCCTCAGGTGAGGGGCAGGGGGTGTCGGGGAGGAAGCGGTTGGGGACCGGGGTCTGGCGCTGACAGGCCGAGCGAGGCCTGTGGGTTGAAGTTAGCGAGAGGGAGAGGCTGGTGGTGAGGAGCCTGGTGCTGAAGCGGAGTCGGGTTCCGGCTGTCGGAGCGCTTGTCGTTTGAGCGCAGGGACAGTAAGTGGCTCATGGATGCCCGCAGCGCACACTCTGTTTAAAGTCTGTGCCCAAAAGTTTTCAAACGTGGGTGCCTAACATCAGCGTCTTGCATCTGGTTTTGCATCTGACAAAGTGGTTTCTACCCACGAAAACTTATGCCCATTAAATCTGTTAGTCTATAAAATGCCACACAACTCCTTCCAGTTTCTGGATTTAGACTGCTAGATGGACGTGGTTTGGTCAGATTTACAGCTCCTAAATTCTGCATATGCGTCTGAGTGTTTTAGGCACCTATGGTTCAAAATTTTGGCCAAAGTCTTTAGAAACTATGCAGTTTAGTTCAAATATGGTTGGTATGTAGCAACTATAGTAGCTTAAGTGACCAGAGAAAACAGTATTAGAAAACCGTCACTGCATTTGCTTGTTTTCGCCTTATGTTTGGTTTTGGTAGTTGATGTACCTTTAAAAACATCTAAGTGGTTTAAATCTTTCAGTTTTACAATAGTGTCCAAAATAGAGGCATCTCTATGTAGTTTTATGTGTCCAGTGACA
Organism: Pelodiscus sinensis; assembly: GCF_049634645.1. NCBI lineage: Eukaryota > Metazoa > Chordata > Testudines > Trionychidae > Pelodiscus > Pelodiscus sinensis. The sequence goes on from NC_134715.1 coordinate 106,924,661, forward strand.
GGATGTGTTGGATTTGTTGCTGTGACTTCAGTTACCAAAACAATTCCACAAAATATGTGTACTGTATTCCAAATTAATCAAACAGAGATTCAGATCTAGACAGGTACTGTGTTTTGAAATATTTGGGTGTGCTTGCTCAGTGTTCTCTGTCGCTGAGGCAGAGAAAACGTTGAATAAACAGTTTTTGATAAACAAATTTGCTTAATACAGAATATTGTAAATAGAGTAGTCACCATATTTAGTTTTTAGAACAAAATGTAAGTATTATATAAGTTTCTAGAAATGTATGTATTGTTAGCATTTGTGGCTTTTAGCAACATTTAGTTTAAATGAACACTTGTAAAAAGATAAAGAAAATGTAATAATTTTTGTCATCAAGCTAAAATTGTGTTCAGACTTGCGCTTGAATTGCTGACATTTGAGTGCTGTATTCTGTCCTCATTAGAAAAAATACATAACTTTTATTTTTCTTATATAAACTTTAATTTAATGCAGTTTCTTGCATATGTGGTTCAGATTTCATTTTACAGGTTCAAATATGGGTATTTATAACTACATTAGATATGTTAACATAATACCCTGATAAAAATTACTTTTGAAAACAGGCTTGAAGAATAAATGAAACTTTGAGACTTATCTACTGTTTATGGTAGGATGGAAAACCACAAGCCTGGGAATCAGATGTGCCCCCCAGCCTGCCTGGATCCAGCCCCTGAGATTCAGGGCTTCCTCCCCCAGCACTGGGGAGCCTGTACTGACACGCCAGCCTGCCCCCCCCCCTCCCAACTCCAGGTGAAACACTGTGGGGCTGGAGCGCACAAAATCTGTTAGGCTAGGCACCCCCCAGGCTCTGGTTTGCGAGGAGGAATGTGGGGAGTCTCTCTCCTTCTCAGTAAAGGGCACTTGTTTTGGGGCGGTATTTTTGCTTCTCACTTGTGTAGTGCCCCTGAATGATTTTTCTGAGGCTCCCTCACCCAGAAAAGGCTCCCCATCACCTGGTTTATGGTTTTGAGCATAATTTTATGTAACAATAAGTATTAGAATAGAAAACAGAGTAGATATAATTTTTAATTCAGTTTTTAGTAAATTTTTAATTATTTCCATTTAGGCTTGACTAGTGCTATGTCAATCCCAAATTCTACTGCATTCCTGACAAAAGTATTATGTCATAAGATTTATAGCAGCGTCTTGTCTTGCCTTTGTGGTATTGCAGAAACTGCATTAATGTCAAAGCACCACAACTCAACTGAGTTAGCTTGATTACGATATTATGGTTTTTATATGGAAATTGAATTTTATGTTTAGGATTTATATTAATGTACCCAAAAGGTTGTTGAATAAATAGTATGTTTTAGTATCTTTAGAAAATTTTACTATGCTTCCAAACTGCAAAACCTATATTTTAAAATTAGTTTTGGTTAACTATGTTTTAAATTATAAGAGTCGATTGTTCATGGTAGATTTTAAGAATACAGACACCTTATTTAGAACAAAACAAAACAAATTGTCTTTGCTTAGTGTTTATCTGGTTCTAGCAATATGCTCAATTTTGTTCAACTTCTGAAAATTAAAAATAGTTCCTTCTATTATCGTGTAAGCAAGATAGCATAGATAGGATGTTCTGGGGAGGCTACATGAAAATAAGATTTTTCTGGATATTGTATTGCCATATAGTTTCCCTTCTTTTGGCATTATTGAAGTAGATGTTTAAGATTAAATTTAAGTGAAGAGAAGGTAGCAAGTTGGCATTTTGGAAATGGCAGTGCGATTTATATGTAATGGGAGCATAGAGGGATCCTTAGATAAAGTTGTTTACATGCTTATAAATGGGATTTTCCTTTTCTACTTAGTGATTTATACTGTATTTACCAGGTGAATAGCTTGTAGCAATCTACCTTAAGTAGATCAGTATCTTTGTCCTTTAAAGAAAGTCAATTTTTACTACTTAAATTTTGGGGAAGCTTATGTTTTATTTGAGTATAATGTTCCTTAGACTAGATTTGTCCATTGAGTCTTTGTGTTTCCTTCCACTGCTGCCAGTTCCCAATCCTTGTCTCAGGTTGGGAAATGGCAATAGGGATATAGCATGTATTTTGAGCAGTCAGGATGAAGATAGAACTGGCATACTATTGTTAGCATTCGGCCACAGGCTACTAACTACTGCTAGAAAGGATCGTGAGAAGGTTGCATCTGTGCAGGAAAGAGGTGCTTTACCAACATATGAAGTAGAGATGTGAAAGGTTAACCAGTAAGCACCACTCTTAATGGGTGAGGCTTACCAGTTCCAGTTAACCCGTGGAGGCTGGAGCAGCTCCCCACCTGTGGCAGGCGGTGGAGCTGTCCTAGCCTCTGAGACCCATCACAGATGGGAAGCTCTGGCATCTGAAGCAACCTCTGTCTACAGTGGGCCTGGATGCAGCCCCCCTCCCCTGACCTTTAATCGGTTAACTAAGCAGTATGTTTAACTGGTTAACTGATTAAACATGATTTAGCATCCCTAATCTGGAGAATGTTTGGCCCTAGGGAAAGTTTGATATTAGGCTATTTCTTGTTAGAAGGTGCGGTAGTGTGATATCCTCCTGTTGGAGATATTTTAGCCTATCACAAACTAGTCAAAATTGAACTAGTGCCCTTGTCAAGCTCTACATAAACTTGATGCTTAAATGCCTGTAAAGAAGTCTTCTATACAGGCAGTCCCCGAGTTACGCGGTCCGCAGTTACGAACGGGGTTTGCTGCCCATCTCCCTGGTCTGCTGGAGACCAACAGACCAGGGAGACGGGGAGCAAAGCGGAGCAAAGCCGCGGAGCACGCGGACAGCCCAGACGCGCCGCGGATGTCCCGCTGCTGGCGTGCTCCGCGGCTTTGCTCTGCTTTGCTCCCCGTCTCCCTGGTCTGCTGGAGGGAGACATGGAGCAAAGCCGCAGAGGACCCGGGCGGTGGGACCGCGGTGCGTCTCGGTCCCTCGCCTGCGTCTCCCTGGTCTGCTGGGGGAGGGAGGGTGCAGCTAGTACGCTCCCCCCACCCCCAGCAGTCCAGGCTTTTCTCCGGACGCCTGTGGTAGAGCAGCTGGGGCGCTGCCGGTTGGTCCCGCAGCACCGCTCTGGGCGCTACTGGACCAACCCGGCAGCACCCCAGCTGCTCTGCCCCAGGCGTCCTGATTCAGCCGCTGCTGAAACTGACCAGCAGCGGCTGAATCAGGACGCCTGGGGCAGAGCAGCTGGGGTGCTGGTGGATTGGTCCAGTAGCGCCAAGGAGCGGCGCTACTGGAGCAACCCAGCAGCACCCCAGCTGCTCTGCCCCAGGCGTCCCCAAGTCAGCCACTGCTGAAACTGACCAGCGCTGACTACAGGAAGCCCGAGGCAGAGTTGCTCTGCCCCGGGCTTCCTGGAATCAGCCGCTGGTCAGTTTCAGCAGCGGCTGAATCTGGACGCCAGTTCCGACTTACATACGGATTCAACTTAAGAACAAACCTACAGTCCCTATCTTGTACGTAACCCGGGGACTGCCTGTAATGGATTATTAATGTGGTCCTGAGAACACTGGTGAAAGTTCCTTTTGAACCTCTCCATTCCTCTGAATTTTCTATATAGAAAATAATTTTCTGGATGTTAGTGTCACTAGATCTCAAAATTAGTTAGCTTTGGCTTCCAGTCTCTCATATGCACAACACCAAATTTTACAAAGATAAAATTATGCTATAGACTAGTTTGATTCCTTTCCAAAGTGATGCCACTTTAATATGTCTATTGACCTGCCAACATTTTCCCCCTCTATCCACATGTCTGTCCATCTTCATGAGGCCTGTCTCTATATGCTCAATGTTGCTTGGATGCTTGGGAGCATGCTAGAGCCCACACAGTCCACTAAGAAATTCTTTTCAGTTCACACTAGTTCATTAGGGAATACGGTTACTAAGAGGACCTTGTCTGCATAACTTTCGCATTGCTTTGACCTATTTGGTCTGAACTAGATTGGTATGTCACTCTGCCTGAGCCAGAGCTATCACACCAGCCTTCCTTAGTCATGGTTTCCATTATCTTAAATAGAGCCCTGCATGATGCAACATTTTATATCTGCATTGCTATATGCAAAAATAAGCTTCAGATACTGTATCCATGGATGCAAAGTGAATATCTGCAAATTTTCAGGATTCTAGATACAAAATTTGTATCTGCATTTACAAAAATGAGTTGTGCATATCCATAGATGCAGATATCTGCGGATCTGCAGGGCTCTAAGCATGGACTTCTGCAAAACAGCTAAAAGCTTGTCTCCCTGTTTACCAGAAGAAGTTTTGTTTTCCTTTAGGATGTCCATTATTTCAAGTTGACTATTTTTATATGCCCTCCTCCCATTTGCTTATTCTACAGTCTATGATACTGAATTCTGAGGAGAATCTTAGTCTTCCTTGTGATGTATATTTTAAAATGTACAGTGTTTTAAAACCTACCTACTAACTGTGAGATGCTGGAGATGAGCCACATCCACTCTAAATTAATTAGCACTGGTATCGCACTCATCCCTTCCTTTTTTTTTCTTTTCTTTTTTAGCATCTTAGAGAATTGTAGCTCATGAAAGCTTAGGTCTTAATAAATTTGTTAGTCTTTAAAGTATGACTGGACTCCTTGTTGTTTTTCAACAAGGTTTATTGTTTTGGGAGATTTGCCTCCTTCCAGGAGAAACAGATTGGAATGTTATGAGGAGACTCATAGTTGGCAGGGGTGATGTTTAGTAACAGAAATTATGGGACTTCCAAAGACCTCAAAAAACATAAAAAAACAACTAATGGTCCTGCAGCACCTTAGAGGCTAACAAAACATGTAGATGGTATCATGAGCTTTCCTGGGCACACCGCATGTAGCCATTTGGGTAACAGATAAATATGAGCTTATCCGTTACCTGTTTAAATGGCTACACTCTTACATCCCTAATTAAAATATATCTCTTTTCAGAGTGTCTAAAGCATCGATATACAATCTACCTGATGAAGTCCTCAAAGGCCTATGTTATACAGGAGGACAGACTAGATTATTACGGAGTTCTTTACTAGCCTTAGTATCTGTTAACAATATAATAGGTTAATGTGTTCTTTCTGGCTCGCTAAAGTGCTTCAGTCTTGACAGGGTTGAATCTCTTCTTCTCTTGGATTGGCTGAGTTTACACAAACACAATACTGTAGTGGGGACATCTTAATATGAAGAGTCCATGACTTCGATATTTTAGAGCATGGGTTCCCAAACTGGGGGAGTGAAGAAATTCCGGGGGGGCATGAAGCGACCCAGCCGCATCCCCATCAATCCCACCCCAAGTTCTGCTGCTATTTTTTAGGGTGTGGGGGGGAAGGGCATGAGGGTTTCTCAAAAATCAAAGAGGGGGAGTGATGCCGAAAAGTTTGGGAACCACTGTTTTAGAGACTAAGGAAATCAACTATGTAGCTTTTTCAATGTCATCTTTGCCAACATTCAAGCATTCCAACCCAGGTCAACAGCTAATAATCTCAAATAGTTTTACTAATGACTTGGCATATTAGCTTTTCTGAGTAGTAGCACAGAACAACTTGGCTGTCACATCTAAAAACAGGTCTTTATATTTGCTTATTTGTTAGGATTGTACCTAAATTACATCCACTTACGTGCTAGTTTAGTCAATCTCGTAAACTTGAGTTTAGAACAATGTAACTTAACACAAATACATCTTTATTAACAGGGCTCGACAAATAATACAATCTACTCGCCCATGGCGAGTAGATTGTAACCCAGAAAAGCTGGGTTCGGGCGATCTGCACATGCGCAGATCGCTGGACAGCACAGCTGGTGAGCGGGGCTCACTGCAGTTCAGCGAGCCCTGTTTATTAACCACACACACACAAACATATACTTATTAATCCTATTTTTATTCTACATTTACTCTATAACTTGCATGTTTATTCTCTGTAGACTTCCTTTCCTCTGCTCTGTTAAGGTTCTTTTGCTCTATCCCAGCAACACTGCTACTGCTTCTGGTTTCTTTTTGTGTTGCTGCTTCTGGCAGCAACTAACCATCTGACTGATGACCACACATTTTTGCCTGCTCACTACTGTCTGCCTTACATTCATATTTTTGACTTGCTTTGAATGTTTATTCTTTAACTCCTCCTTCGTCCTCCAATCAAATGTAGAACCTTTCTGCTTCGTCTGGAGTTACAGTCCAATCGCAACTACTAAATCTGTGAATCAGAGTGATTACATAACAGGTCATAGTGTTATGGTCTGGGGATCTTCATCTGGTTTTGGGGAAAAATATGCCTGGCTCATCTTTCTCTTCAGTGTGGGAGTGGCCTTTACTTGGCCCAAGCCTCTTTTGTCTGCCTGCTAACATACTAGGGACAGGTTAACTCAAAAACTGTTATTTCACTCTTTTTGGCTGTGTGCCATCATTTTTGCCAGTTTAGCAAAACAAGTAAGCTCTAAACAGTTACCTCACCCCTTTTAATGTGTACTCAATTGTTACAGCCTCTAGCAAGTAGAATATAAAATTGAGTAGAATGATCACTGCTACAGGGATTGGGGCATTGTGGAACAGCTGCTGTTAAGGTTGACACGGGGGTCATTGCGGTGTATAGCTTGCACTGCGTCAGTTTCAGTTGTCTTTGCACCTTTCAGGGAAGTGATTATACTGTGTTGCTGCAAGGGCACATTGGTCAAAGACAAACTGGAAAAGAGACATGCACAAATAGGCTGATGCAAAGCAACTTAGACCAGGCCTAAGTCTTTAGGGAAGTTCTATGCCCTGTGTTGTTTAAGAAGTTTGGGTACATGATGACAATGGTCCCATCTGGCTTTGGAATCTATGAATTCACATAGAAGAAGAAGAAATGCCTCCAAAAAGTGTTGAGTACTACTCCGTGTAATCAAAACAGAAAGTACTGTGAATATTTGAAACACATTAAAAGAAACAAAAACTGCTCTCATCACTGATCTGTGTACCTTTGCGATTGAGGCGTAGGTTTCTTCAGATGGTCAGAGGTATGTCTGGTTTGGGATAACTTTTGTGCATGGAATTTGCTGGTCATCTGTTAATAAGCATTTTAATAGGAGCATCATGAAGTGCAAATGATCAGTCTCTAAGAAGGAAAATATTAAATATTTGAAAGCTTTCAGTAACACTAAACTTGTTTCAGAAGTTTTGTCAATATTAAGTCCAGATCTGTTGCAAAGGTGTGATAAGGTGTGACCTCTGACTGACCTAGCTGTGTTGGGAAAAGTACCTAATATAGATACAGTTAGACCAGCAAAAGTGCACTTCTTCAAATATAGCCTATTTTACTCACAGGCTGGAATAAGCCTTACAGTTTATCCAGGAAACTCTGTTTTTCACTGTATCCACACTAGGAAGTGTGTAACCTGGCCTGCGTGAAATACTTTGCACTTTCAGCTTCAGAGTTAAATTAATGTTTGATATGTCTTCTGTATTGGATTTACTTGTTTTAATCTGTTTCTTCTGTGCAGACCTTTCATTGCTGAGGTTTATAAGTACTGAATTAACAAGAGGTTACTTCCTTGAACATAATGAAGCAAAATACACAGAACGGCGAGAGAGAGTGTACACATGTATGCGAATACCAAGAGAATTGGAAAAGGTGAAGTATTCTTGAGATGTTTATTTTGGTTTACACATTCAGACCATGACTGTCATGTTAAGATATTTAAAATCACTTAATGTACAAATATTTTTTTAAGAATTATAAACACCAGTTGTGGTGTTTTTATTTCAGTTTTCCTTAATTTATTTTTTCAAGATCAAAGTACTCTTCCTATTTATGATTCCAGCTTTCAGTGTGATGGTGGTAACATGCTGCTATATGATTAGCAGAAGCTAGAACACAGTTGAACTAACCTAATTGCAAGTCCAGAGCATTAACAAAATTCTTTAGCTACTTCCAATTAAAAAATGAAAGCAGAGGCTGGGGAAAACTCATTTGATCCCAAAATTTACTTCTACCTTTACAATGATATAACAGTGCCTTTTTAAAAAACCCTTCCTAATCTAAAAACATACTGGGGTGAAAATAATACAAGTTCTTTAAAAATATGGCACCATGGTGCTACTCTGTTAATAAAGTGCAGTTGAATTTTCACGATCCTACCTTTCTCAGAACTTCAATAGTAAAGAATATGATCCTCACAGTTCATAGTCTGGGACTTAGATTAATATTTTTTGCCAAATGTAAAATAAATTAGGAAAAAGTATTCCTGATCTACACAATAATGATGTGTTCAGAAAATATTCACATAGGACAAAAAGTGTAAGATGAAAAAAATTGATTTCACTGAAGTTATTTTGTTACCATCTACTGCTGAGAAGACCCCAATTTAAAACAATAGTTTTTTTTATAGGACTGTGACAGTGTACACATTTAAGCAGTAAATCAGTGAGCCTGGGCTAGTCCGTTAACCTTCACAGTTACATGCAAGGGCCCCTCCCCTGCACTGCTGCCTCTGTATCAAGAGGCAACAGCATGGGGGGAGTAGGTGGGCGCTGGTGAAACCCAGTTCCCCACGCATACCAGTTCCCACGGAGCCACTTTTCCCCCTGCGCTGCTGCCTCTGGAGCACCAGCTCCTGCCTGCTCATCCACACTGCTGCCTCTGCCCCTTCCTCTTCATCTCTTCCCTCCCTTTCTCCCCCGGATGTAAACATAACTGCTGAAATTTTCAGTGGTTACCTGTTTACAAAAAAAATCCCATGCATTTTAATATACCTTGTTTTTAAATAGAAAGGTGAGAGAGAGTCAGCTGCTAAGGTTACTATGGCTTGCAGGCAGCTCTTGAGGAAGCTGATAGTAGCTACAGGAAGAGGTAGTTCATTCCTCAAATCTTTTGTCCATAATGTAGGAAAAAGGAGGGCATGTCTTCCTGGTTGGCTAGGTCCCTGCTTTCTCTACTTCCTTATGACCATTTGGTCCCGAGTACGTCTTACAGTTAGAGAGGAAAAGCAGAAGAAATTGAGGCCTATTCTTCTTGTGCATGTCTCAAGATCTGCTAGAATGAAATAATGACATCACAGGAATGGAAGTTGAGCAGTTGAAGGGAAATCTTTTTTGTCCAAGTGTTCAAAATTTCGTTTTCATACTTCTGTTGACTGCTGTTTACTACTGCTAACTGACAAATATTTAATAAGTGAACTTTTTTTAAAGGTTCAACACTCAAATCTCTTAATGTTTGCAGTAAATATTCCTGAAATTACTTGATGTCCTTTAGAAAACCCAGGACATACGAGATTTGACACATACATTTTTCTTTTGCCCATTATAAACCAAAAAAGTGCAGAATTCCAGATTTTTGGACATTCTTTGCAGATCACCTAGAAGATGAAACTAGGATTCAGATTGTCAGTAACTTAATGGTAAAAGTCCTTAAATATTGGTTAGCAAGTACCTTAAACCAAGAAATAGAGTGCTAAGGTTAAAATTAAGTGTGAACATGAAAAAAAAGTGAATACAAGTGTGTATAGTGCCTGTCTAACAATGCTAGTATCCCTTACTGTTTCCTTTTTTAGCTACTTGGTAAAATAATTTTTTGGACTAATGACTTCAGTGCCTTTTAAATACCGATCTCCCCACTACCCGCTATATTTCTGTGATTACTCACTTACCTTAAGCAATGCTGTATCATATAGGGAGAGGAAAGCTATTTATTGCTCTCCAACTCTTAAGTTAAACTGTGATGGGTCTTAGCAGCTGGGGTTTTTTTCTCTTGGGATTCGTGAGACGCTGGAACAGTGTGTAGTTCCATTTCGCTTCTGACTTAGCTCATACGCTTGAATTACACATGAGCATAAAACGTTTAAAGACATTGTCAGATATTATTCAAACTGTCGTGAGTGAACAGTGAAAACATAAATAATTAACAGCCGGAAATTGATTGGGAGAGAGAATGCTGTTGCTCCCTTCCAACAGCCTGAAAACTGAAAGTTGAGGAGGGATTAAAGTTTGACAGGGAAGAAAGAGAGCAGTGCCTGTGCTATACAGTCTGTGTTGACAGACCTGGTCTGTTAGGGTTTGTGTTAGCTCTCTAAAGATAGCTGTGTATGTGGTGCTTTGAAGTTGCGTTTGGGGCTCTGAAGGCTTGGGAGGGAGTTTGCTTCCAGTGGAACTCCCCATTCCTACAGATAATACAAACACTCAGTACTCAAAACTAGGCCTATACAGGCACTGTTACCTCTCTATTTGTTAGTAATAAGCCAAAGGAGGGCTTGGGGGATGTGCGGCAGGGTCTGGACAAGGGCCATAGAGGGAGTATCATCCAGCCCCACACTGTCCTCTGTTGTACCCTCAGCTGTGGCCCCATCCTAGGCCTCTTGTTTCCCAACCTGGGCACATTACCAGACCTGGCCCATGCCTCATCTTCGGCCCACCTGCGAGTCCATTCCTGCTTTTGAGTGTGGCCTAAGGCCTGCACACGGATATGGCCCCAGCCTCCTTACCTTTGTCTGTATCGTCTCATCCCCGTGCCCCTGAGCCCTGCCCAGCTCCTGACTGTGGCTCTCTGAGTGGAGTACAGGCAGTCCCCGACTTACGCAGATCCGACTTACGTCGGATCCGCACTTACGAATGGGGCTTTCTCGCCCCGGAGGTCGGGGCGAGAGAGCCCCGTTCGTAAGCTACTCCGGTGCCCCTGGTCTGCTGGAGACCGTCCCAGACTGAAGCGGCAGCAGCGGCGGGGTCCCTCGCCTCTGAGGCTTTGCCAGAGCAAAGCCTCAGAGGCGCGGCACCTCGCTGCCGCTGCGGCTCTGCTCCCCGTGTCCCTGGTCTGCTGGGGGGGGGGGGGCGCAGCTAGTGTGCTCCCCCCCCCCCCCAGCAGACCAGGCTTTTGTTTTGGACTCTGGGGCACAGCAGCTGGGGCGCTGCCGATTGGTCCTGCAGCGCCCGCTCTGGGCACTACTGGACCAACCCGGCAGCACCCCATCTGCTCTGCCCCAGGTCCTGATTCAGCCGCTGCTGGTCAGTTTCAGCAGCGGCTGAATCAGGACGCCTGGGGCAGAGCAGATGTGGTGCTGCTGGGTTGGTCCAGTAGCACCGAGGAGCGGCGCTACTGGAGCAACCCAGCAGCACCCCAGCTGCTCTGCCCCAGGCGTCCCCAAGTCAGCTTCTGCTGAAACTGACCAGCGCTGACTACAGGAAGCTCCAGGCAGAGTTGCTCTGCCCCGGGCTTCCTGGAATCAGCTGCTGATCAGTTTCAGCAGCAGCTGACTTGGGGATGCCTGGGGTTCTTAAGTTGATTCTGTATGTAAGTCAGAACTGGCGGTCAGTTTCAGCAGTGTCTGAATCTGGACGCCAGTTCCGACTTACATACAGATTCAACTTAAGAACAAACCTACAGTCCCTATCTTGTACGTAACCCGGGGACTGCCTGTATAGACAGACATAATTGTGAGTGTGTGATGTGAAAAGTTTGGGGGCCACTGCAGCCAATCCTCAAGCCCTCTCTGAGCATCTCCATGGAGTGTCCATCCCCTGTTCCACTTGTATTCACAGATTTGATGTTTGAGAAGTTACTAGTTGCACCTTAGATCACTGTTCGACTAAATACACTTTCCTTATAGATGTAGAAAAACTAGTAGAATTTTATTTGGCAAACTATAGAGATTCTAGCAATAGTAGAAGCATTGGAAACAAAGGTTAAGTATAAAATAAAATTATAATATGCATTCTGGAACCTACATTTACTTACTTAGATAATTTCTCACCCTACAGAGAAAGGCTCAGCAAAAGTCCACCCAGCATTTTACAGCCAGTCTTGGCTGTGATCTTCCATTCATGAGACAAGTCATGTTTTCAGTTTCTTTTGTGTGAGACATTGAGTGCCTATATGCGCACATAGATAAAACCAAACAATCTGTTTTCATTGATTAGAAGGATACCCCTTACTGGTTGTTTTTCCACTTGTACTCCATTTGTGTAGTTTTTTCAATCTCTCATGCTGTCTCTTTAAGCATGAGATCACTTTTTGAATTTAAGTGCAATCCAGGAACTACCTCAAAACCAAACTCCCTTCCCGCCCCTTCTGAGGCCCTGCCCCTTCTGAGGCCCCGGCCCTTCTCCGAGGCCCTCACCCCCCCCTGCTCACTCCATCCTCCCTTCCTCATTCTCACTCACTCTTATCAGGCTGGGGGCAGGAGTTTGGGGTGCGGGGGAGCGGTTCAGGACTGGGGCCGGGGTTTGGAATGCAAGCTCCAGCTGGGCACCACTTACCATAGGTGGCTTCTGGGTGGTGGTGCAGGGTACTAAGGCAGGCTCACCACTGCCCTGGCCCTGCACCACTCCCAAAACCAGCCAGAAAACTCTCCATCCCTGCTTTCCTCTGCTCTGTGGAGATAGGGTGAAGGGAGTGGTACCCTGACGTCATTACACCCCCTCTTCCTCCCGTGCCCTGCACAGCAAGCAGGAGGTTCCCAAGGGTGAGGGCCACCTCCAAGGCAGAGGGCAGGAGCAGGAGCAGCATGGCAGTGCTAAGAGGGCAGATGAAGTGTTGGCACTTATAGACTCATAGACTTTAAGGTCAGAAGGGGTCATCTAGTCTGACCCCCTGCACAGTGCAGGCCACAAAATCTCACCCACCCCTCCTAGAATAATCCTCTCAGATATTGAAGCCTTCAAATACTTTGAAGACCCCAAGATGCAGAGAATCCTCCAGCTGTGATCTGTACCCCATGCTACAGAGGAAGGCGAAAAACCTCCAGGGCCTCTGCCAGTCTACCCTGGAGGAAAATTCCTTCCTGACCCCAAATATGGCGATCAGCTAAACCCTGAGCATGTGGGCAAGACTCATCAGCCAGACACCCAGAAAGTTCTCTATAGTAACTCCTATCATCCCTCCATTGACCTATTTCCCACTGATAATGAATGGTCAGTTAGTTACCAAGATCATGTTATCTCATCAAACCATCCCCTTCATAAACCCATCTAGTTTAATCTTGAAACCAGATAGATCTTTTGCCCCCACTACTTCCCTTGGAAGGCCGTTCCAGAACCTCACTCCTCTAATGGTTAGAAACCTTCGTCTAATCTCAAGTCTAAACTTCCTACTAGCCAGCTTTGTCAGCCGACAGTCAGGGCAGTGTGTGTGTGTATGTTTCCGAGAAAAGGTTTAACGTCCGTGCCTTTACTGCTAGGACCGGGGTCCCATCGCAGAGGGTGGCCAGCAGGCCAACAGACGCCCCGTTATATAGGAAGAGCTTATTACATCTTAGATTTCAGCTGCTAGAATTTCATAATTCCTTCGCAGCGGGCAGCCTTGAGGAAAGACTGAAAGATGCCCCAGTGGATCCTGTCACCTGGGAGACACACAGATCCAAACGCCCAAGCTCTTCCTATAACTGTCCCTTTAGACCGGCTGAAGTTCTTTTAAATTGTGCTTGGTTCTGTTACAGCAACTGAAGGAGGCAGGTTAAAGCTTAAACAGATACAGGTTTATTGAGGAAGCTTATAAATCATATGGTTGCAATGGCTATTGTTCTATTTCTTAACTATTAGCAAAATATAGGTCTTAAAATGGTTACAAAGAAGATAAAGATAGAAAAATAGAAATAATGGTACCAAGTAACAGCTTACTCTTGCTATGTGTACACTTAAGACAGAGGACCACATCCAGGTACCATTTTTACCCCCTTCTGTGCCTCTCGACTCCAGCATGTTAGGCCAGGGCCGGTCCCTCAATTCCTAGGAAAGACGAAAATACGAGGTGGGCGTCCCCATAGAACCTCGGGAGGTCAAACACCTAACCCAACCAGCAGGTAGAGGGTAGAATGACACTCAAAGTGAGTGTATGCTGGGCCCATCTTATATACCCATGGGGTCACGTATTTCTCTTTCTTATCTGTAATGCCAATTGATACTGGTCTGTCTGCTGTGAGACCAGTTCTTACAAGGGAGTTGTGAACTTAATTTACACTTGTAAGAGAGAATTGAGGTGATTAAATTGGAAGTACAGGACATTGTTTTCTCAGTGGGAAATTCCTCTCAGGGACTGTGTGTGTGTTCAAATCAACATAGGTGCCAGCCGGTGGCAGTCTCGCATATCCTGATCTCTCCTCATATCTATGTTTCAGCTTCTCAGGATCAGATGAGCCAGCATAGACTATGCTGATTTTATTGCCCCTTCTCTGTCCTGTATGCTTCAGGAAGGCAAATAAGATGGATGATATGGAGGCGGGCTGTCTGGCCACAAGCTTATATCCATTTGTTCTTGTGTCCACATTGGTATTAAACTTAAATAATTCCTCTCCCTCCCTGGTATTTATCCCTCTAATATATTTTAAAAGTGCAATCATGTCTCCCCTCAGCCTTCTTTTGGTTAAAGTAAACAAGCCAAGCTCCTTGAGTCTCCTTTCATAAGACAGGTTTTCCATTCCTCGGATCATCTTAGTGGCCCTTCTTTGTACCTGTTCCAGTTTGAATTCATCCTTCTTAAACATGGGAGACCAGAACTGCACACAGTATTCTAAATGGGGTCTCACCAATGCCTTGTATAATGGCACTAACACCTCCTTATCCCTACTGGAAATACCTCGCCTAATACATCCCAAGATCGTATTAGCTTTTTTCACAGCCATCTCACAATGGCGGCTCATAGTCATTCTATAGTCAACCAGGACTGCGAGGTCCTTCTCCTCCTCCGTTACTTCCAACTGATGTGTCCCCAGCTTATAACTAAAATTCTTGTTATTAATCCCTAAATGCATAACCTTACACTTCTCACTCCTATTGCTATCACTCCAATTTACAAGATCATCCAGATCTTCCTGTATGATATCCCGATCCTTTTCTGAATTGGCAATAGCTCCCAACTTTGTCATCCGCAAATTTTATTAGGACACTTCCACTTTTGGTGCCAAGATCAGCGATAAAAAGATTAAATAAAATTGGCCCCAAAACTGATCCCTGAGGAACTCCGCTATTAACCATCCTCCAACCTGACAGTTCACCTTTCAATATGACCCGCTGTAGTCTCCCCTTTAACCAGTTGCTTATCCACCTCTCAACTTTCATATTAATCCCTATCATTTCCAATTTAACCAATAATTCCCCATGTGGTACTGTATCAAATGCCTTACTAAAGTCGAGGTAGATTAGATCCACTGCATTTCCTTTATCTAAAAAATCTGTTACTTTCTCAAAAAAGGAGATCAGGTTGGTTTGGCACGATCTACCTTTTGTAAAACCATATTGTAATTTGTCCCAATTGCCATTAGCCTCAATGTCTCTAACTACTTTCTCCTTCAAAATTTTTTCCAGGATCTTACATACTACAGATGTCAAACTAACAGGCCTATAGTACCTGGGTCGCTTTTTTTCCCTTTCTTAAAAATCGGAACTATATTAGCAATTCTCCAGTCAAATGGTACAACCCCTGAGTTTAGAGATTTATTAAAAATTTTTGCTAATGGACTTACAAGTTCATGTGCCAGTTCCTTTAATATTCTTGGATGAAGATTATCTGGGCCCCCCGATTTACTCCCATTAAGCTGTTCAGGTTTGGCTTTTACCTCGGATATGGTAATATCTACCTCCTTATCTTTAGTCCCATTTGTTAACTTACCATTATCCCTAAGCTCTTCATTAGCCTCATTAAAGACTGAAGCAAAGTATTTGTTCAAATATTGGGCCATTCCTAGATTATCCTTAACCTCCATTCCATCCTTAGTAATTAGCGGTCCTCCTACTTCTTTTTTTGTTTTTTCCCTATTTATATGTCTCTAAAACCTTTTACTATTGGTTTTAATTCCCTTTGCAAGGTCCAACTCTACCTGACTTTTAGCCTTTCTCACTTTATCCCTACATGCTCTAACCTCAATAAGGTAGCTTTCTTTACTGATCCTCCCATTTTCCACTCCTTATATGCTTTCTGCTTTTTCTTAATCACCTCTCTGAGATGCTTGCTCATCCAACACACCTGCTAGGGATACAGGCTTCTGACAGCTTCTGCAACTTTAACTTAAAATAATTCCAGGCCTCCTCCACTTCAAGATCCATAATTTCTTTAGTCCAATCAACTTCCCTAACTAATTTCCTTAATTTACTAAAGTTAGCCCTTTTGAAATCAAAAACCCTAGTCTCAGATTTATTTTTGTTTATCCTTCCATTTAATTTAAACTGAATTAGCTCATGATCACTCGAGCCAAGGTTGTCTCCTACAACCATTTCATCTGAGGTCCTCCGTACTCACCAAAACCAAATCTAAAATAGCATCCCCCCCTTGTTGGTTCAGCAACTACTTGATGCAGGAATTCATCAGATATCACATCTAGGAAAATCTGAGCCCTATTATTATTACTAGCACTTGTTCTCCAGTCTATATCTGGAAAGTTGAAATCTCCCATGATCACGCAGTTTCCATGAGTATTTACTTCATTAAAAACATTAAAGAGGTCTCTATCCATATCCAAATTGGATCTTGGTGGTCTATAACACACCCCAAGCACTATCCCAGGGGAGGATCTGATAGTTTTCTTCCCCAATGTGATTTTTGCCCAAACGGACTCTGTCTTCTCCATTCCATCACTTTTTTTATTTCTTTACAATCTACCTAGTCTTTGATATACAATGCGACTCCACCACCTTTACCCTTATTTCTGTCTTTCCTAAACAGCACATACCCTTCAATACCTGTACTCCAGTCATGCCTAGTATTCCACCATGTTTCTGTTATTCCTATAATATCTGGTTTCACTTCCTGGACCAATAGCTCTAGTTCCTCCTTTTTGTTACTTAGGCTCCTCGCATTGGTGTACAAACATCTTAATTTTTGCTGTTTGGCCTCATTCTCATTCTTTACCCAATTTGGCACAGACATTATACCTCCAATATGACCTATTAGACTAGTATCCACCCCACCCTTCCTCATGATCATTCTCCTACCCCCAGCTATATCCTTTCTTACTTCGTTTTCCTCCCTCTCAGTGTTAAAATCTGGCATAGAGATTACCTGGGCATCTCCCAACCGTTTTCCCCAAATTCCTAGTTTAAAGCTCTCTTAATAAGTTGAGCCAGCCTCCATCCTAGAAGTCTATTTCCCTCCCTACTTAGGTGAAGTCCATCTCTAGAGAACAGTCCTCTGTCCATAAATGCCTGCCAGTGACCATACATCCCAAAGCCCTCCTTATAGCACCACTGCCTAAGCCATCTATTGATCATCATAATCCTGTCACATCTTAGTTGCCCTTCTCTAGGAACAGGCAGAATCCCACTAAAGATCACCTGAGCCTCAGTTTCCTTAGCATCCTCCCCAGCCTAGCATAGTCTCCTTTAATTCGTTCCAGCGAGAATCTAGCTGTATCATTTGTTCCTACATGAAGGATGATCAATGGATTCCTTCCTGCTCCCTTAATAATTCTCTTCAACCTCAGTTCCACATCTCTTATCTTAGCACCTGGCAGACAGCACACCCTTCTATTCTCTGGATCAGCTCTGGTTACAGGCCTATCTATTCTTCTCAATAAGGAGTCCCCAATCACATAGACCTGCCTTTTCCTAGTGATAGTGCAATTCTCTGGTCTATCTCTAGCTTCCTCTGGCTGCAAGTCCTTGCCATTCCTATTTTCTCTTGTAATCCTAATGCTCATTGGTGTTGTCTCCATTAAGTCTTCCCCTTTATCTATGGGACTAGCCACTCTTCTCCTCTTCCTTACCCTTCCGTCTTCATTATCTACCTGCTGTACCCCTTCTACATTTTCCAGCTCAACATACCTGTTCTTGAGCTCTATTTTTCCTTCACTGACCCATCTTTTCCTCTGCCTGGTCCTCTGTGTCACATGCTTCCACTATCCATTTTCTTCGCCCAGCAGTCCTCCCTCTGAGGCCCTTGATCCTGCTTCCATCTGCATATCTGGCTCAACTAAGCTTTTCCCTTCAGCCACGTCATGCCTTTGCCCCATCATTTGCTCAAACCCCCTTCTAAACTCGACCAGAGTTTCCACCTGCATCTCCAGTCCTCGGATCTTTTCTTCCATCAGCTCTATCAGGCGGCACTTCATGCAAACAAAACTCCTTTCAGGTACCCCCTCCAGAATCATGTACATACCGCAACTACCACATCCAATCATCCTCCTTGTGTTCTCTACTACTTGGGCCATGGCCACTAATGCCTCTGTGTTTTATCTACTTTCTCACCAAAATCCTATTAGTCCGGTGAACACAAAAACAAACCAAAACACCCCCTCCACAGCAAAAACAAACTCCAAACAAGTCCCACATTCCAACTCCCTTTACAAACTCCCACTCAAACTCCCCTGTTTACAGCTCTGTTTGCTTGGCTCCTGTGCCGCTGCAGCTATCTGACACTTGACAGCCTCCTGGCCAAACCTGTCAGGATCACCTGTCAAAAGTTCCAAGATCTATCAGTAGATCTTGATCTACTGGTTGGTGACCACTGCTCTACAGTATGTACCACAGGTGATGGCTTGTTAGGATATGTATTGAAGTGAAAAGCAAGCTCCCTTTATGTTGCAGGAAGGGCTATAAAGGGCTAAACGGATAACCAATTACTCTGTGAGCATTGCTTTACCAGCATGCTTACTAGGGTAACAGGTTAACCAGCACCTGGCCAGAGCAGCCCCACGGCTTGATGCAGTGGGGTCAGTTAACTGGTTAAACATAAAGTTTACATTTTTAAAGGAGATTTTACAGTCCCTAACTGGCAGGTGTAGCTACTCGTTGCTGGAGCATTGCAACCAGGAAAGACTCTGGTAGGGACGAGCTTCTTGGGAGAACTAAGGAGGAATTTCCATAATACCTGTATCTTTGCTCACTATGGGGGAAAGCTCCAGTAACTGGAAGCTGGCAGAGGCTTTTCCTGCTGCCAAAGTCCTTCCCTGAGGTGGTGGAATAGCTCTAGGGCCTTTTCCCTCTGCCAGAGGCTTTCTCTATGGCAGGAAAGGTTCCAGCTACAGAGACACAGCAGAATACTGCACTGCTAAAAATAGCAGGGTAGACTGGAAGGCATGGCTTGGCAAGTAGAGCTGTGTAGGGTGTGCTCAAGTATATACCCATGTCCTTCAGTCTATTGTCTTTTCTCGCATTAGCTGTACCTCCTCCTATGTATTGCTACTCATACTCATTCTGAGGAGGTTCACGGTATGTGCTGTTCACACTGTTGAAAGAAACGGTGAAGTCCCGGGTGGCCAACCCGCAGTTTGCAAGCTGCATGCGGCTCTTGAAAGAAAAAATTGCAGCTCCCATGGCTATGAAAGGGGCAGTGTGTTTCTGTCTGAAAGAGACAGAGCCGGAATTGCGGCGTCCTGTGCAGAGTTCAAAATGGCCACCTTCAAAATGGCTGCCTTAAAAGGGCAATGCCTGCTCTGCTCTTAGAAGGGCAGCAGCTGGGGCTTCTTCCGCCTCTCCCCCCCGCCCCCCCGGCTGCTCTTTGCGCTGTATTCACTTCTATTTTGACTCTTCATCTGTAACGGGTTGGCCACCCCTGGTGTAGCCCTACCCCTAATGAGCATCCGATTCAGTATACAAATAGTGTTATGTTGAGAGACGGATTACACAATTACCAAACAGGGAGAGAAATGCACTGCCAGAAAGCTACCTGTCTGAGATATGTCACCTCTTGGTTATCTGCCATAAGAATTTTCTTTTTGGTATTGATAAATAATTCTTTAAATACTATTCATAGCTGTAAATGCTATTCATAGTTTATAATAGACACTTCACTATAACTCTTTAGTGAATCATACATATATAAACCCCAGCGCGTTCCTGTAAAATAGGAACATACATTCTAATTGAGTTAACCAGTTAAATGTTAAGTTTATGCCGGTGTATGCTGGCTGCTGCCCCCACACGGTTACTCAGTTACAAACATTTTAACATCCCTATCTTGGACCCCACTATAGAACTAGAAAGTTATCAATTGAGATATAGAAATACATATTAGAAAAAGGAAGAATTCACCCTGCTGTCGAAGTCCATTGGGCAACTGAATGCATGGCAGAACCTGGTGGGAAATCCCAAGACACACTGCCAGGAAAGTGAACTGAATAAGACAGTGTTTCCCAATTGTATTTGGCCATGGAACCATTTTAAATTCGAAATAATTTTGTGGAACCCCTAATAAGTCTAATATATACAGCTGAAAAAGTAGACCACAAATAAGTAAGGGTGATAATAAACAAATGCTAAACAAGATCATGAGATCAACATTTAGTTTAATTGCACATATTTAAAAACAAAAATCACATAATATTCTTTTAATCAAAATGTTATTGTAATGGAATTTTCTTGCAGAACCTTGGGGTTCCATGGAACACCATTTGAGAAACACTAGAATAAGGACATAAGAATGGCCATACTGGTTCAGACCAGCTAGCCCGTGTCTATACGTGGCAGTTCGAAGTAAAGCCCTAACTCGAATTAGCTGTTGTTCTTCCTGGAATGAGATTTAACAGCTAATTCATGTAGATGCGGGCAGTTATTCCGGGCTAGTCAATTTCTAAAATGGTGACCACCTGGGAACATGCTAATGAAGCGCGGGATATTTAAATCCCGCGCTTCATTTGCAATTTTGGTCGCCCTCATTAGCCTCCCTAGTTCGAACGAGGGGGCTAGTGTAGACATACCCACAGAGAATTGGAGGAGCAATGTATTGGATTGGTATAAACTGTTTGGGAAGGATAAGCAAGGGATAAAAGGTGGAGGAATTGTGTTGTATGTAAAAGAGCATTGTGATTGCTCAGAGCTCCAATATGAAACTGGGGAAAAGCCTATTGAGACTTTGAGTTAAGATTTAAAGGCGAGAGCAACAAGAGCAGTATCATGGACATCTGCTATTGATGACCAAACCAGGAGGATAGATGAGGCTTTCTTCAAACAGAAGTTTTCAGATCATAGGCCCTGGTTCTCATGGAGGAAGGACTTCAATTACTCTGACATTTGCTGGGAGAGCAAGAATTTCCTGGATTGTCTGTGTGCTGCTGTATTGGAGAGTGGTGGAGACAACTTCCTGGTGCAAGTGCTGGAGGAACCAACCAGGGCTCATGCTTCTCTTGACCAGCTGCTTACAAACAGGGAAGAATTGATAGAAGTAGGTGGCAACTTGGACAACAGTCATCATGAGAAGCTTGAACTCAGGATCCTGAAAATCGAAGAAAGGGATGCAGCAGAATACAGACCTTGGACTTCAGAAAAACAAACTTTGACTCCCTCAGAGAACTGATGGTCAGGGTTCCCTTGGGAGCTAATATGAGGGGGAAAGGAGACCAGGAGAGCTGGCTGTATTTTAATGAAGCCTTATTGAGGCACAAAAACAAACCATTCTAACGTGAAGAAAGAAAGGCAAATATGGCAGGTGACCAGTTCGGCTTAATAGATAACTCTTTAGTGAGTTTAAACACAAAAAGAAAGCTTAGAAGTGGAAACGTGGACAGATGACTAGGGATGAGTATAAAAGCATTGTTCACGCATACATGAGTGTAATCAGGAAGGTCGAAACAATTGAAATTGCAGCTAGCAAGGGATGTGAAGGATAACAAGAAGGTTTTCTACAGATATGTTAGCAACAAGAAGGTGGTCAGGGAAGGTATGGGACCATTACTGAATGGGAAAGACAACCTAGTGACAGATGATGTGGAAAAAGCTGAAGGACTAAATACTTTTTTTGCCTAAGCCTTCACAAACTAGGTCAGTTTCTAGACTGCTACATTGGGCAGCACAATATGAGGATATGGGGAGCGTCTTTCAGTAGTGAAATTACAGGTTAAGGACTATTTAGAAAAGCTAGACATCCACAAGTCCATGGGAATGGATCTGATGCATCTGAGTGTTCTGAGAGTTGGTTGATGTGATTGCAGAGCAGTTGATCATTATTTTTTAAAACTTGTGGCAATTGAGGAAAGTCTTGGATGATTAGAAAAAGGCAAATATAGTCCCCATCCTTTTAAAAGGGAAAGAAGGAGAATTTGGGGAATTTTACATGGGCCAGTCTCACCTCAGTCCCTGGAAGAATCATGGAGCAGGTCCTCAAGGAATCCATTTTGAAACACTTAGAGAAGAGGAAGGTGTTCAGGAACAGTCAACATGGATTCACGAAGGGCGAGTCATGCCAGACCAACCTAATTGCCTGCTATGATGAGAGAACGGCTCCATGATGATGGGGAAGGCAGTGGATATGATATACCTTGACTGTAGCAAATTTTTTGAAATGGTGTTCCACAGTATACTTGCCAGCAAGTTAAAGTAGTAAAGTTTGGATGAATGGACTATAATATAAGGTGGCTAGAACACTGGCTAGATCATATGGTTCAACAGGTAGTGATCAGTGGCTTGTTGTTTAGTTAGCAGCTTTTATCAAGATGAGTACCATAAAAGTAGGTCCTGAGGCTGGTTTTGTTCAACATCTTCATTAATGATCTGGATGACAGGATGGATTGCACCTTCAGCAAGTTTCTTCCAAAGTATAATACAAGCATTGTCCCATTAAGTATCAAAAAAGAGTGTGCTGATTTTTTAAAAGTGCAGATTTTTTCATTCTTAAACATTAAATGTCATTTAATAATTAATTGCATTGTGGCAATGCCTAGAGAGTAACCAGGTTCTAGGCCCCATTGTGCTGGGCACTGTACACAAAACTAAAAAGATGATTCCTCTCCAAAATACTAAGCTATATATTGAAATGGAAGAACCGACTACTGAATTTGAAAAGAAAGAGCCTCTCACTGTTGCCATTGAAATGTACCCATGATGGTAATTTAAGCTCATATTGTAGGCTTTTTCATCAGCTGCATTTCAGAAGTAGTTGGTCAGTCTTCAGCATCCAAAAAATGGCAAAGATCAATTGGGATTTATGCCATAAAAACAGTTGAAAGGAAAGAGTTTTGAACTTAGTAAGAAAGACTGTCATCTTTGCACAAAACAACTTTTAATAAATACAGCACACACAAAAACAGTTTACAGAAATGTCCACTTAACTTAGGACAAACAGACTTAAACTTGCAAGTTCACTATTGTGTAATCCAAACAAGTTCCTGGAGAAAAACTTAAAGAATAAACATGTGTAATAATATTAGATCAGGGAACAGAACGAAGAGCAATAATGGCTACAAAAGCTGTTTCGACGTGATGCTATTGATTCTGTGCCTGCAAAGAACTGCAGAGCTACCTGCAGAAGCTAGCGGTCTCTGAAGCTGTATATAGAAAGGGGTGAGAACTAACATGGACAATACAGGGCATGGGTTATTGCACCAAAAGAAAGGACTCTGGTCCTTTTTGTACCCACAAACTCACTAAAGGGCCTGGGTCTATGTGTGAATCCTGTTAATTTGGAAAAACTACTCAGAAGTTATAAAGTAGTTTCCATACTGTAGTAAAGAAGTGATTGAATACAAAGGGCATATATTGTGCCTAGAATGGGACAAAGAAGATGCTAGATCGTATTGAGTTACTACTTCCAGCAAAATTAATTTGACTATTCACATTTTTACTTTAAATCTATCTTGGTGAATGAAGTTGTTAGTGTTAAAAGGCTGGATAATTATATAAGTCAAATCAAGATAATTTAATTCAGAATGTTGTCAAGGTTTGTTATTTCTCACCCCTATCCTCTCATTCCCCCTCCAAGACCTGTGGTCTTGTTCAGTCAGTTCAGCAGCCACTTAGCATGTTCTAAGTGCACTCAGTCTGGTTTGATTTGAAAATTTGCAGTAGGCTGTTGTGATGGGATACCCAGGATGCCGCCTGGGACTGTGGGACTACTATGCTATACTTATACTATACTTGTCATCCTGGGTTATCTCTCACAATACTTTGCTAGTAACAAGCTGCAAATCCTTTCCAACAAGTACTGTGATCACTCAGCACAAGAGCTAGATTACATGAATGCTTCTAGAACAGCTCATGAATCATTTAGAGCAGGGGTCTCCAAACTTTTCAGCCCGAGGGCCGCATTAACTATCAAACAGCAGTTCGGGGGCCGACTACACACTTGAGGTCCAAATAAAAAACAATCAAAACATGGATGTTGTTTTTAATTATTTATTTAATATTATTTTATTCAGTTATTATTTAATAACACATTGATACACTACACATGAACACCTGCATTAGTGTGAATGGTGAAATTGTTTCCTGGATGCCAAAATAGCAGACATTTCTGGCTTTAGATTTAAGCGGCGGCTGATCTTGGCAGGATACACGTAAATTTCCGTAATTTTTTTTCCGTAGACAAAAAGGTCTCCACGGGCCGGATGAGAGGGCCTCGCGGGCCGCAGTTTGGAGACCCCTGATTTAGAGAAAGGCACCAGCCAAATCTCTCCAGATCCCAGCTAAGGAAGTGAAAGGTTAATCAGCTAATGGGTCATGCTTACTGGTTCCGGATCCTGGGCAGAAGGCTACAGCCTCACAGGGACCCCCAGGCAAGAGCTCCTCTTGTCCCCCAGCTAGCGGAACTCCTGTTCATCATGGGCCCTGTCTGGCTCACCCCGCCACAGGTTACACACTGGCTCCCCAGGAGCAGGGCAGGCAGCGAAGCCTCCTCCCCAGGAGTGGAGCCGGCATCTCTTGCTGGCCAGGCTACTGGAGAGACAGCGTCTCTGTGACAGCGAAGTCAGACGCCCCTACTGGCTAAGCTCCTGGGCAGGCTTCGTTGCAAGCTCTGCTCATTTAAGCTTATGTAACCATTAAAATTTCCAATAGTTACATGGTTACCTTTGTAAGCGATTTTTTTTTAAACATCCCTAGTTTCAGAAAGATATTTGGGATTCCTACGAGGATGAAGTTCTTTGACCTTTCTCTGGGACTGCATATGTTACATGGTCTCTGGTTAATAGATGTCTAAAGATACTTCTTAGCCCCCTATTGAATCTTGGGAAGACATAAGAGTTGTCTTGTCTCTCTCCTTACTACCCCAAAGCCTATTGACTGCTGAATGGTTGGGGTATATCTGCAATTCTCCACCTTCCATAGTTTCTGCTTTGGCTAATCTCCCCAGTGTATACTAAGGATGTTAAGGACTAGTCGATTCCCCTCCCCTCACCCTTTGCTCCCTCTATGAGATAGAGGCAGCAAGGGGGGCGGGGTGGAAAGGGGATACTTCAAAGTGGCAGCGCCTCATGGAGCCCGATAAGGGCTCCACGCGGTGCTGCTGCTTTGAAAGGCCATGGCGGCATTTTTAGATGTCCAAACTATTTTGCTGAATAGGTTTCCAAATATACCACGTTGCTTCCAGTTCAGATGGCTAAATAAATGGAAGTATTGTGCTTAACAATACTAGGTTTTTACTAATTTATACTTTTGTTGACAGAAGTCTTGTATGACATGTAAGTCTTGTATGTGTAAAAGAATGACATGTTTCTTTTTGTTTTCCTTTTATAATCTAGTTGATGTTTTTTGGAATCTTTTTGTGCCTGGATGCTTTTCTCTATGTGTTCACCCTGCTTCCTTTGCGAGTTTTTCTGGCATTGTTCCAGTTCATCACTCTGCCTTTTTATGGCTTACGGTAAGGTTTTATTTTGTTTTAAAAATAAAATATTGCTATTTTAAAATAATATTTTAACTACTTTAAGTTTTTGTAATTAGCCTATTTAATTTTATGGCCCTATGCGCTTACGCTCACATTGAGAATGGATTCCAGCATTGTCAAACATGATCTCACTGAAACCTACCAAAATAGGAAAGAAGTGAGTGTCAAGACTAATGTAATCACTAACACACCCTTTTGGTTTCCCCATTTGTAGCCCATAACATCATGGTGACACATTTTTCTAAAGGGATGAATTTAATAGCACCTTTAATTCAGTTTTTGTTGATGAGAACATTGACACATTGAGGCTTTGTGTTCAAATGAACACTTAAGACAACATTACTGTGTTGTGAAATCAAGGATAGAAAACCATTATTTTACTTCAGTAAGGAAGTAAATGCTGGGCAGAATGGGTACCTTAGTTCAACAACCAGGGGTACATGTACTGCTGGGGTTATGCATAGGTTTTATATGGGTTGTAGCAACTCATCTAGATATTTGCCTAATTTTACAACAGGGCACGTTAAAATCATTATCCACATCAGTAGAAACTAAAATTTCATACAGACACATGTTTATGCTGCTCTCTGTATAAGGAACCTGACTGATTTGGCGAATTGGTAATGAGTGTAAAGACTTTCACTCCGAGAGCAATAGTTATGAATGTTAATACATAAAAGATATTACCAATTCATAGCCTTTTGCCACTCTGGCTGAGAGAACAAAGATAGAGTGGATGCAGGCCTGTTCAGAGAAATGTGGGGCTTAGATGCATCATGCTTGCTGGGGTTCCTTCCTCTTCTGTTGCCGTTTTTGTACACTGTAGTTAGATGTTTTGGGGTGCCCCAAGTCTTAGGTCCTTAGCACGGTTGTCCCACATTTTCCTCCCTCCCCCCCCCAACTTCGAATAGATTAATTTAACCCTGAAAAGGTAATATCTTTATTTAGACTTTGCCATCTCTTAAGTATATTAAATTGAGAGATTGTAGTATTGGTGCCTCTGCTGCAATAATTCTTTGAATTAATAGAATCTGCACTTTCATAAGCAGATAATCATAATCTACTTTCATAATCTACACTTTCATAATTGTGTTGACTTAGTAATAAAATGGCAGCTCACATTTGTATTGTGTATACACACAGTGTTTTGTAGGTTTGAAATGTTTTACTTTAGAGCATACCTTTTTAACAGAGGGAAAGCTAGTGTTACTATATGAAGAAGATCCCATAGCTTTTAAAATGTTTTCTTGTTTTGTGTTGTGAAATTTGTGTGCACACATTTGGGAAATGTCTAAAACTATTAAAAATGGACGCTAGATGGCAGCCTTCCATGTATTTTATCTTCCAATTTGAGATTAATTAGGGAGGTTTTCATTATGCAAAACAAAGATTTTCTTACCATGTACATCTCTAGTATAGCACAGTTACTACAGTTTATCAATTTTAACTTTTTTCTTCATTACTAATTAAACAACATCCATTCAAATTCTTACAAGAGGAGGTGTAATCACCAAAATCCTAAAATGCAATTCAAGTCTAAAAATGTAATTTAAAAATGGCATTGTGGTGATTTATTCCCTTAATTACTTCCTCTCTTTTTACAAAGTTTACAAGTAAAAAAAAAAAAATTCCCTTGATGCCAGCCTTGCAGATCTAGCCTGGGATAAGGAAAACAAGCCTCTTCTGCTTATGCATAAACATCTATAATAAATATCTGTAGACTAAATGTTGGTCTTTTAAATGTACCTTTGGAACCCCATTGTCTTCAGCCGTGTTTTACAGGTGTAGACAAGAGCCATTAGTTGAACAATTTGGTCCACTAATTTAACTTGAACTCGTTCTACTATTTTGGCTGTATAGGGCTTAAAGTAGTAAGTAGTAGTAAAACTTTTTTTTATTTCTAATATCAGCTACAATAATTTTCAGTATACCCAAGGAGAAGATTTTCTTGGTGGGAAAGTTGTTATATTCAGTTACTTTTCAAAACCACTTCACTGGAAACACACCTTTCCAAATACATTTAAGTCAGCAGAGTCTACATTAGATTAGACTATCATACATTATCTAATTCATAGATTTTTACATGTGATGACTTTATATACCGTTCACACACAATTCATGTTTACAATACAATGTAATTTTGTTTAGTGTGATATGATGATTCTGTTCCTAGCATGATGAGTTCTCCATTTTACTTTTTTATTTAATAACCACTGATTTGGTTTGGTATAACAAGAAAAATGTAGACTTTGATTCCCAAAATTGTCAGTATACATTTATGTATATGTAGATACTATGTCAGTAGGCTAAGCACATCTATTATTATTGAAGTTGTTGAGAAAGCAAATTGGCTGGTTAACTTTGCCTTGTTCACACCATTCAAGTAGGTGTTCTTCCCTTCAGTTGAAAAGATTTGAGTAGCTCTTCCTTATAGCTGTAACTTGTAAAGTTGTATTCCATTCTGTATCGTAAATAAAAGTGCTCCTCCCTTCATATAAACATTTTCCCCCTCAAGGTCACATCAGATAAGTTGATTAGCTTTCTGTCTCCCATGTCCTCTTGCTCTTCACTTATACTACTTCTTTGTAATTTTACTATTCTTTATAAAAGAGATAGGGATTATTTTTCCATCCTTTTTTCTTTGAAAGAGTCCAAGCCTTTTCTTTTGTATCAGACTAATCTGTATTCATGGTAACATGCATGGTTAAATGCAAAGAGGGAACTGCACATTAGTTTTTATGTGTGTACAGTATTTTAATATCCCTGTGAAACAAAATAGCTGAAACATTGAACAAGGTGTTTCCCATATGTGGGATTAATTTTCTGGCACCATTCAACTTGTTATACCTACTTTACAAATTAAAGAATATAAATTCTTCAACAATTTGACCACTAAGCCATCATTCTAAGACATTTCCTTTGGTCTAGATTTAAATCTGTAGAGCAAATTCTGGATCGTTATTTTTGTTAGAACAACGTTTTAACATAGCTGTACCTTCTCAGATGCTCAAAATTATTGAGGCAACAGCTAATCTACAGAACATTCATAGTTGGTGCAATTCAAGAGTCTGATATGAAGTACAAACTGCCTGTCATTCTTGTACAGCAAAACTGAAAAGATTTTAGTGCTGTTTCCTTTGGGAGTGACTTTGGTAGTTTGGGCCTAATATCTTTTAGATCTTTGTTCCAAACATAGAATGGGTGTCTCACAGGATTCAACAAACCGTTTAGGAAGTTGAGTAGAATTAGTAAAACAATCTTACAAAACTCTTACCTGAAATAATTCCAGAATGTTTTCCTCCTAATAAGAGTCTCCTAAATTCAATAAATCTTTCTTTGTTCTTACTTGCTATTAAATAAATTCTGTATGCTAACCAAGATATTCTTCAGCCACTCTATCATTCTGTGCTGAAACACCAATTCCAATGCAAGGATTTCTGAAAATTTGTTGGAATAAACCTGTTAAGATACTTCTCAAGAATAGATTCCTTGAACTGCACTTATGAAACAATAGTCGGATCTCATTAGTTCAGATAACAGATTTCCTATGCATCTTGATCTTTTGCTTGTAGAATTCTAAGGATATAGATCATTTATTTTCAGCCTAGCATAGCAAAAGACCTAAGAAGAAATGACAGCAAGATCTTTGTTCATAATAATATTGATACAAAGAATTTTAGGATGAAATCTTAAAATTGCACATAATCCAAGACAGTTTTTTAGATATTAGGACTAAAGAAGATTCCATCCAGTAAAACTAATTCTATAATTAAACTATAGAATGAATGACTAGATTATATTACATCTTCGTTCTTCCCTGAAAGGTTTTTCCAATAACCTCAGATTTATTTTTAAGGCATCATTCTAGAAAATACTGAACTAGATTATAAATATTCTCCTGTGGGAAGAAATGTCAATGTCTAAGGTACTAACTCCTTGAAGTGTTTCCCTGAAAGTTCCGATTTGTTCTTTTATGTGGAAATCAGTGGACTTATATTGTAAATACACTCGATAAAGGGCATGTTATTGCTCTACTCCTTTCTTCCTAAAAGGGATAAGTAGTATTAGTTCCAAGTTATAATTTATTTAGCTCCTTTCTAGGCTTGGTTGTAGTAGCTGTATTTATAAAATTCCCTGTTACCCATGTTGGACTTCACTTCTTTCAATGGGAAATAAACAAAGAAAGAACTACAGCATAGAGAGCCTTCTAGAAATACCAAACATATTGGCATTTTTTGTGTGGATCTTAAGAACATAAGAACGGCCAAACTGGGTCAGACCAAAGGTCCATCTAGCCCAGTAGCCTATCTGCCTACAGTGGCCAGCACCAGGTGCCCCAGAGAGGGTGGACCAAAGACAATGATCAGTGATTTGTCTCCTGCCATTCTTCTCCAGCCTCTGACAAACAGAGGCCAGGGACACCACTTCTATCCCCTGGCTAATAGCCTTTTATGGACCTAACCTCCAGATCTTGTTACTCTGATAAATTGTCAGACCTTTTTAAAAAGTAAATTGGCGTTTCCATTACAGACCTAGGTCCAAGTGTAATTGCTTATTTGTTGGGAATGTCTCTCCCTTCTCACCTCATCCCATCCAGGACTAGTTCCAGCCCTTGCACTCACACAGTTTCTTCACTGTCTGATTAAACTAATGAGAAGGCAAATGTGTGTTGTCTTCCATCAGAATGTATTCAAATTTATTCCTTCTAAACAAAAAGCCAAATCCTGTCCATGTGCATTCTGTGTGTGCTACATTAGAAAAGCTTATCAGTGTCAGTGCAGACATCCACCTTTCCTTTCCATAAGAGTACGTTAGTGTAGCAACATTACAATCTTCTCTCTTTCTTTCTCTCTTGTAAATCAGACTGAAGGGAAGAGCACTTTCACTTCCTTTATAGAATGGAATGTGGTGTCACAGGGAACTTCTCCATGGTGAGTAAATCCTGATTTTCCTTTTATGCTATCAGCCAAATTCACATCCACTTGTACTCAGTAAAATGACTGAATACATCAATGGACAACTTAGGTCAATTATTAATTAACATTCTCAGATCAAAAGACACTTGTTATAAATTGCCCACAGCTGAATAGTTCTTTAAAGGAAAACATAAAGGCTTGTGCTGTTTAGTGTTATACTTACTTTCTTATGTGATTTGTGTGTTTGTGGAGGGGTGGGGGCGGTTATGGAAGTAGTTTGGTATATACAGACACTAGGGTTTACATGTTTGTAGGTACAGTATATGTGCATCATTTCCATCAACAAATAATTCTCAGCACTTGCTCTGTTTTGATTATTTAGTACAGTACAAAATGGTTTGTTTTTACTTTTGTATTGTATTCCAGATGTTTCTGTTCATCATCAGTTATATTTTTGCCTGTACTTTATTTTTTAAGCAAATTTTATAATTTAAAATTATAAGAGATTGCTTAAAACTAACTCATTTGACTAAGTACAGTTAGTTAATCTGTATCTCTGGGTGACCACAAGACCAACTTTAGTCTATGGATTTTTGAAAAAGTACCTGCATTTTGGCAGGTGAAAAACACTAAACTGTTTTGTTTTTCAGAAAATTATGGGTATTATGAGAACTACTTAGACTTATTTGCATAATAAACACTTAGCAAATCTACACAGTAAATGTTGACTTTTAATAATAATGCTGCTCATTATTAAAATAAATGTATAAAGTGAAGATTTTTTTAATGTTCTCACGTGGGATCTTATTTTGCATTTATTCTGAGACAGCTCTCCTCGGAGCCTAGAAATCAGGTTGGTTTTATGTTACATTGTTAGTATGGTCTTGTGCTGTGTTGTTTGCATGTAGTTTTCGTGTTTTCAAAAGTGAAGTGCTGTTTGATATTGACAACCTAGCCTCCATTTTGTCCTGTGTTTCAAATAGATGTCTGTGAGCAAAACCCTAATATTAAAAACCAGTTAAGAAAAATTACAAAATGTTGTGTTTACGTACACATGCACACGCTTGAAAATGCAATGACCATGGATATGAGTTACTTTTCCAATACAAATATTAGATGTGTTGAAAATGGCTCTTTAAGGCAGTCTAATCAGGTATTTGTATAAACGTGTAAACACTTGAAATTTTTAGTGGTTACACATTTACATGCAGGAGGTGGGGGCTTGGTGCTTGTGGGGACCCAGTTTTACTGGCTCCCTCTTGCCCCTTCCGCCCTCTCTCCGCTGCCTCCCCATTGCCTTTGATACAATAGTATTAACCGATAAGCCCAGACTTATTGGTTAATCATGTGGTCGAGTACACATTGACATCCCTAGTTTTATTTGTGAATTCAGGCATCTTTTCCAAAACAAAAACGGATGCTGGCTCCTCACACCTTTTGAAGAATTTTTTAAAAATTCATTCTATATACAGACATGTTTGCAGCAAACTCATTTTGGTTTAGTTCTCTGACACTTAATAAGGATATTTTTATGAAAAATAAAATTATTGTATCTTAAGCAGTAGGCTGCTCATTCCTGTTTCTGTTGTTTTATCTTCCTTGACGTAGTTTAACTTGTCTAATTCTTGGATGTGATTATAAATGTTATTAAAGGTAATTGTGTTGACACTGGATACATAAACTTTTTTTACAGCATTACACTTAGTAATGCATAACATTTGGTTTAAAAAAAATTTAATAGCTCTATACAAAATCAGTATATACAATATGTAATTATCCCTGTGTAATATAGGGGTGTTAAATTTTGTTTAACCAGCTAATAGAGTAGTTGATGGAATTTTCCATTGACTACTTGATTAGTTAAGTGGGGAAACAGCAGAGCTGGGTTAGATCCTGACCCCGGGAGCTAACCCCTCCACTGCTCTGCCTTTTAAATGTAGTAACAGCTGCCTGGCTCTTACTGCATTTAAAATCAGAGGCGCAGCGTCTAGGACCAGGCATGAGCTGGGACAACTGATTCCCGGCTTGCACCCAGTTCCTCACAGATTCCCCCTCTGTGCCTGCCCCCCTTCTACTCCTCCCCTTCCTGCCTCTGATAGAGGCAGCAATGGGGAAAAGTGACTAGTCGAGTGGTCACATGACTAACCAATAAGTATATGCTGCTTACATCCCTAATGTAACATCATCAAAATGACAACTTTATAAATCTCAAACCATAATTATTAGTGGGTATGATGTTTGGGGGATGGTTCTGCTGTTTTTGAAGAACAAGAATATACAGAGAATAAATTGGGTGCTACTTTTTATCCGTTTTCACATATGCCACATCATGATAAAATCGTAAACAGTAATTATATTAAGGCAACACATTTTAATATTAGTACAATCAGTTTTTGCATAATTCATAACTTACTGCCCAAAGAATATAGAATCAAAAAACTGAATTAGATTTGAAAAAAGAATTACACTTATTTATATGAGATTATTAGTTATATAAGATAAGAATTTATAAAGCATAATAAACTTTCTAGAATAAAAGCCAATCATTTGCTGCCTAGTATTTAAATGCAACTTCCCTCTTGAGAAAGTTACTGAATGTGTTTGTCATGAGGATTTATCCTCCGAAGCATCAATCAGTATTTGAGATGACAAGATGCTGAATAGATGGGTACAGCTTGATTTTATAATCTAGAGAAATTTTAACAAGTGTCTAGATGTTTCAGTTAAATGCAATACAAAATAAATGTTTTTATTTGGGTTCTATTTTTTATGGTGCTCCCATGAAAGAAATGCTGTCACTTGATTCTCCTTGGGATAAATTTGGTAGAAACTGGTATCCTGGCTTCTCTTGAAAATATTGGCTATATGGAGTAAAATTATGAGTTAAGCTTATTATATCCTTATGTTGTAGATCCTTTATATGTTGTATAAAAATAGCTAAAAATGCACTAGTCAGATTACATATTTGGGATGCCAGAACTCTAATCAGCTTTGTATATTTCATTGATTTGTGGATTAATTATTCTGGATTCCAGTAAACCAGGGTTTTATTGTGACTCATCTTACTCGTGCCCTACCAGTTGTTAAAAAACTTCAGTGGTACAGCTGTTAGAACAAAGAACATTTAGTTCTTTAGCAAAGACAGATAGTAATGCAATATGAGCCTATAGCTGGCATAATGTACAGTACAAGTACTATCAAAATAATAATTTGCTGCCATTGAAATACTCCTGAAGTGTATGCGTTTGTAATTGTTTTCTTCATAATGGCATTGGTGTTTCTGATCTTTTGTACAGGTTTAGACTCTTGTGCTTTATTTATCTCAAAAAATAGATGGAGACAGAAATCTTCCTATTGTATGAGATGCACATAAGGAATGTATTTAGAATGGCTTGGTATAAAACTTGCATACCATGTATGATTGTTTCAAACAATGGAGTTTTAAAAAAAAATCTTCAGAAGCAAAGAAATTTCACCCTATTTGTTCATTTCTGTTGGCAAACTTTGTTCTTTTTCTATAGTTTTGCATTATATTGCACAAGTCAGGGCTGTTTAACTTTGGGCAGGGAAATGGGTATTAATGTAGGTCAGGTCTTAAATGGCTTTTCTTATGTCAGAAATACCATAATTTTTAAAAGTTGCTAATTGTTCACTACCATTCTTTTTTTTTTTTTTTCAATTTTAAAGTGAAATAAATTTGAGGGTAAAATAACCTTTACATTCTTGACAACTGAAAAGATGTATTTAATTCATCTGACACTAATGTCATGATTACTCTTTTTAGACTTTGATATATTGCCACTATACATCTGTGGCACCACTATATTCTTTTAAGTACCATAACAAGGTGAAAACCTAATAGTTTGTTAGGACTAAAATACCAAATGAAGACTAGCCTCCTTTGTGTTTTTAAGAGGGTAGTCTCACTTGTAGCTTTGCTTCTGGGCTAGAACCCTGGGAGGGTTTGAGCTCTTGGTCTAAATCATCTGTGGATGTTCACTGGAGAGTGAGCTGTTGAATGACTCAAGACTATCCTTGTTTGCTGACAAATGTAATCAGCTGGTCTCCAGATCTGTCTGGTGTGCATCTTTTGCATTATCCAGTTTTTAACATCTGGCCCAGAGATTTCTCATGGTCTCTTTTTCATTATGCCCCCTGAGTAGCTGCTTTTTTGGAAAGTGGGGCTGTGGCGGGGAGCTTGATACAAACTTAATTAAACATATATTTATACAGCAAAAAGAGTGATAGTTCCTGGACACTGACTTACCATCACTCAGAAATAATAATAAAGTAAAACAGTGATTGGACATATCCTCCATGAATTTATCTAGTTCTTTTTTGAACCCTTGTTGTAATCTTGGCCTTCTCAACATTCTCTAGCAAAGTGTTCTACAGGTTAGCTGTGTGAAGAAATACTTCCTTTTGTTGGTTTTAAATCTGCCTATTACTTTCTGTATCAGAGGTAGCAGTGGGGGGGTGCCAAGCGGGAGCCAGTTTGTGAGGGGGGCCAGTTTAAAAACCAGCTCCCCACACAGATTGGCTGCTTGACACTTCATGCTGCTGCCTGTATATATACAGAGGTGCTGTATACAGAGGCAACAGCATGGAGTGGCAGCAACCCCTGTCCCCAGATGTCTGAGCTCCCCGTGGATTGAGGCTGCTCCCAAGGGAAGGGTGGTGAGGGAGTGCGGGGAGGCTGCCATGAAGCAGCCTCTGTCTGCGGCAGCCTGGGTTGGCTGTGGACAGAGGCTGGTCCAGCAGCTGCCCCCTGAGCTCCTGCCTCTGTCTGCAGGGAACTCGGACCTCCCCACGGACAGGGGCTGCTGCCGCAAAGCAGTATATTAATTACATTTGATGACCCCCTCCTTGTGGTATCAGAAGGAGTAAATAACACTTATTTACTTATGCCCCATCTGTCATGATTTTATAGACTTGTATCATGTTCTCCCCCGTCATCTCTTTTTTTCAGCTGTGGTCTCATTCTTCGTAATCTTTCCTCATATGCAAGTTGTTCCACATCTCTATTCTTTTTTGAGATGCGGTGACCACATCTGCATGCAGCATTCAAGAAGTGGGTGTATCATGGATTTTTATAGACATTTTGATATTATTTGACTTATCTATACCTTTCTGATTATTTACAATATTCTGTTAGCTTTTTTTACTGCCACTGCACATTGAGTGGCTGTTTTCAGAGAATTCTCCACAATGAGTCCAAGATCTCTTTCTTGACTGGTAACAGCTAATTTAGACCCCATAATTTTATATGTATATTTGGGGTTGTTTTCCAATGTGCATTCCTTTGCATTTGTCAACATTGAATTTCATCTGTCATTTTGTTTCTCAGTCACCACGTTTTGTGAGGTCCCTTTGTACCTCTTCACAGTCTGCGTTGGTTTTAACCACCTTGAGAACTTTTGTGTCATTTGCAGTTTTTGCCACCTCAATTTTAATCCTTTTTTTCCCCAGATCATTTATGAATCTGTTGAATAGCACTGATCCCAGTACAGATCCTGGGACACCACTATTTACTTCTCTCTATTCTGAAAACTGACCATTTATAACTACCCTTTGTTTCCTATCTTTTAACCAGTTGATTCGAGGACCTCCCTCTTATTCATGATAGCTTTCATTGTTTAAGAGCCTTTGATGAGGGACCTTGTCAAAGGCTTTCTGGAAATCTAAGTACACTATATCTGCTGGATCCCTCTTATCCACATACTTATTTACTCTTTCAAAGAATTCTGTAGATTGGTGTATGGAGATGTAGAAGTTATGACTTAAACCAAGTTTAGCTATATTGCAAGCCTGTAATTGGTTTCCAAAAAACACTCACTTCTGCAGTCTAGTAAGAGATTATAAGAAATAAGCCCTTGGACAGCAGACAGTTTGGATATTACCCTATAGGAACTAGCACGTACCAAACATAGCTTTCGTTTAACTGAGCGTAGATTGCACACAGTAACAAACATGCATTTTTTTTATAGCTACATTGTGAGAATGTACCCACAGTATACTTTCTGTCTGTGGTTGCTGTTCGCCTTCTCGACACTGAGGAATATTTCAAGGCCAGACATAAAGTTCATGGGGGGGGGGGGAGGACGGGGGAAAATGTCAGTTTAAAACTTGCTCCCCAAAGTAGATTGAAATGGCAGTAATTCTGGCAACCTTCTTCTCCTAGGCACCTTTTTGGGGACTACAGAAGGTATGAAGCTACATACATATACAATCAAAGTTCAATTTTCAGTTAAAAAAATATCCCACTCCATCCATTTGTACGGAAGCATGGAACCTTTCTGATAACTTCAACGTATGCTTTCCTCTGCCAACCTCCGAAGAAAATCCAGAGAAAATGTATAATGCTTCTTACTCAACTAGTAGCTTTGGTATCCAGTTAATTCACCTCTGCATTTTAATTGTATGGCTACTTTCATTTTGAGGCAGCCTTAGAATAGGAATTTTGCAGACTAGTAAAGAAACCTGCTATTCCCAGCTCACTTTTAGCACTTGCTTTAGACAAAGGACTGTTAATTGGTGCCTTTGTGGTATGTTGACCATTTTTGTTTTTTCTCTATAGCCATGTGTATAAATCCTTCCTGGATGTTGCCCTCCTTTTCATTTTTCACCTGTGATTGGCTATGGTCTAGGTACACATAATTTAAGTGAAGGTGTGATTTTTAAACTACTTTGAGTGAATTTGTGCAATGCTATATATGTATTTTGTTAGCTTGTTCCTTTAAATTTTCAGTGGCAGGTTATAAACACAGGAGGCCCCAGGAGGGATTAGCTGGTTTGATAAAGACTCCAGAGCATTCCCCATATCCATTGCTCAGTCACTTATTTCTTGCTGACTGATGGCTCAGAAATATTTTATATGCAGTTTCCTATTGTCTGCAGCTGCCAGAAGGGGCAGATTTTGAAGCTAGAGTGGTGGTGAGCATATGAGCACTATTTATTTGATTAGGTGTCTATACTGTTCTCACCTTTGTAGTGAGTACCTGAACCATAGAATCTTTATGATCACGAAACAAGGTGGGAAGGCACTGACTCCTTCTTGCTGTACTTTTGAATTTCCCCAGTCTTCAGTGTGCTAATGACAAATACAGGCACTTGCTAATTATTGTGTGATAATATTGCAACAGAGGCTTTGATTAGTTCTCAAAACTCATTGCACACATGTTTTCAGATCTCTAATATCACCTTTTTGGCCAAGAGCTATGCTTAAGCATTTGGCTTCCTTTCCTTCACTTCTCTTGGGTGACACAATATGTCTCTCCACCTTGTGATCAGGATATTTTTTGCCTGTCTATACTGTGAATTCCTCAAAGTCATGCTTCAAAAACAGGCATGCTTTGCATTCTCCACAAAAACTATGAACAGCATAATTCCTCACAGTTAAGTAACCACACAAGTTTTTCTAAGTACAGTAAACACATTCTTAAAGTGGAAGTTTTGCAGGAGAAACATAATAAAAACAATAAAAGGACCTGTATGCCTGTTAATAAGTTTACCAGAGATCACCCCTAAGTCCACCAAGGATTCTGGCAGGCAATCACATCTTCAGAGCACATAATGAGGTTTTTCTGTGGTTACAAGTTCATAACATCTTTCACTCATAACAAGAACAGCCATTAGTCTGAGAGTGAACTGTGAATAATACAGTGAACTCTTAAACTTGATTCAACAAAGTTTAATTTAATTCAATAAGGTTTGTCCAGTATATTATAGAAATTATACTGTATCAGTCACTCCTTTAAAAATAGGTCTCAATTTGAGCACATCACTACTAAATTGTTGGTGGCAATGAATAGCTATTTTATAGTGGTAATAACAAAATAAGAGCAACTTCACTGAATGAAGGAGTGTAGGGAGATGTACATTAATTCTGTATGAAAGGTTAAGACAGTACTTAGCCCTCCAAGTTGCCTTGTCAAAAAATCTTATGCCGGAGCAGCTAATTGCATGGATACTACATTTCTCCTAATACACAACAGCTCCTGAAACTCACCTTCTTGACCTGGATGATTAAATGTGCAGTGACTTTTTGAACTGGGAATTAGGATTGACAGGGGCCTTGAAAAACTTAAACACAAGGAATAGTCCTGAAGTCATCAACGTTAGCCCCGTGTACTGACACAGAACAAAATAAACCTAAACCATCCCTGATAGATGTTTGTCTAAACCAGTGGTGGGGAACCTAAGGCCTGGGAGGCCAGATGCGGTGCACAGCTTGCCTGGATTCCGCCCTGAGACTCAGTGTCTGCCCCCAGCATTGGGGAGTCCATGATGGCACTGCACGACTCCCTCTTCCCCCCCAGCATGAGGCTGGAGCCCACAAAATTTACTACTCTGGGCCCACCTAGACCCTGATGTGTGAAGGAAATGTAGAGAGTTTTGTCTGTCCTTCTCAGTTGGGGGCCAAAACTGTGAGGTAAGTGAGTTTTTTGGGGCACCCCCCTACGTATTTTTCAGTGGGTCAGTGGCCCCTGACCCAAAAAGAGATTCCCTACCCTGGTCTTAGACGGATCCAGACTGGCTGTTCCTTATAGCCCTACTATTCTCTGGATGGCATACAAATTGTTTAAATTTTTTCCAAGATCTTTCTGGGTATTGGTGTCAGGCTTACTAATTCCTTGGATCATCTTTGTTATCCTTTTTAAAGATAAGCGGTATGTTTGTTCTTCTTCAGTCTTTTGGGACCTCACCTGACTTCCTGTAGTTAATCATAGAATCATAGAATAATAGGACTGGAAGGGACCTCAAGAGGTCATCGAGTCCAGCCCCCCGCCCTCAAGGCAGGACCAAGCTCAGTCTACACCATCCCTGACAGATGTCTATCTAACCTGTTCTTAAATATCTCCAGAGAGGGAGATTCCACCACCTCCCTTGGCAATTTATTCCAATATTTGACCACCCTGACAGTTAGGAATTTTTTCCTAATGTCCAATCTAAACCTCCCCTGCTGCACTTTAAGCCCATTACTCCTTGTCCTGTCCTCAGAAACCAAGAGGAACAAATTTTCGCCTTCCTCCTTGTGACACCCTTTTAGATATTTGAAAACCGCTATCATGTCCCCCCTTAATCTTCTTTTTTCCAAACTAAACAAGCCCAGTTCATGAAGCCTGGCTTCATAGGTCATGTTCTCTTAAACCTTTAATCATTCTTGTCGCTCTTCTCTGTACCCTTTCCAATTTCTCCACATCTTTCTTGAAAGTGGCGCCCAGAACTGGACACACTACTCTAGCTGAGGCCTAACTAGTGCAGAGTAGAGCGGCAGAATGACTTCACGAGTTTTGCTTACAACACACCTGTTGATACAACCTAGAATCATATTTGCTTTTTTTGCAGCAGCATCACACTGTTGACTCATATTCAACTTGTGGTCCACTATGACCTTCATTAGGTCTTACTGGTTTGAATACTTCTAATTGTATTTAACTATTCTTCAGTATGTTATTTCCCTATTTTGGCTTATGTTCCTTATAGGGATGAAAAGGTTAACTGGTTAACCAGTAATCATTAGCCTTACTAGCATGCTTACCAGGTAAATGGTTAATTGGAGGACTGGTCAGGGGGAGCAGCCTCCTGTCCACTGTACCTGACTCAGGGTGCAGTGTAGCAGAACCCTGGCTAGAGCAGCCCCCTCATCCAAAGTGTAGAGGACTGGGTTGGAAGAACTCCCCATAGCTGGTGGACTGCCTGGACCCCAGCCCCGGGACCTCAGCCACACAGTTAAACTATTACAATTAAATTGTTTAACCAGTACATTTTTTTTATTGCATATTTACATTCCTAGTTCCTTTCCCCTTGCTGTTCAAGTTGAGTACCTGGTAACCATTTTCCTTTTCAGTGAAGACTGAAGCAAAATGGACATTCATCAGCTCAGCACAGGAATATACACACTATTGCTTGGTACAAATCTGACACCCTGCTTCCATTGTAAATCCTTAGAACCTGGACGGTGAGAGGATCCACTGAGTTGCTGTTTTATAAAAGCTGTTGTGTTTGTGCACTCTTCAAAAGTATGAATTCATATGAACATCTGGTTCAAACGGCACTACTTATGTTTTTTGCAAGAAATGAGCTTTTATGTAGTTGCACATTGCAGTGCTTGTCTGAAAAGAGTGTATCATGTCTAAACTCCTAAGAGCTTACAGGCTAATACGAGACATAATAAATGAATGGCAAATGAACAATAGCAAGAAAAAGGGGAGACAAGGGTAATAGTAATAAAAACATGGGTATTTTTAGACTCACTATGTATATTTCAAGATTTTATATCTGCTCCATTTTAAATAAATCAGTTGAAATTATTAAACAATTGTATGGAGTGTTTAAAACACTGTTGAGAGTAGATGGGCGTCTCATTTTTCAATCCTTAAGCTCTTTTCTGTTAAACCCTTTTCAATCAAACTTATAAATCAGGTAATATACCCATATTAATATAACTCTAGTAGCCATTGCTAATTATCTGATTTAATGGCTTGATCTAGACATGTGGTGAGGGCAATGTGGAGTCTCGGCATCTGTCTGTTTATTTCTTATCTTTTGTAGAAGAACATAGAATTTGTGTACTTCTGTCAACTAATTAGAGACAAGGAAGTTAGGGTTTTATTGGACCAGCTGTGCAAAATGTTACCTCACCTTGTAAGTGCCATATCCTGGGATCAATGTGGCTTAGAATAGCATTACTTATTTGCAATATATTGCAGTGGAACTATGTACCTTTCATAATTTATAAAAGCTAACCCAACATGTTCATTATCTTTTTATACCACAATTTTTGTTTTTGGGATGTACTAAAATGTAGAGGGGTTTATCTAATTACATGTTTTGATAGGTACCAGTTAAATCTGATTATGGCTTTTCCTGTACGTGTCACTTATAACATCTCTGAATATTTTATAATTTCTACATGACTGATTTCATGATTTGTATATGTATCTGTCCAGACAGTTTCTCGCTTGCCCTTACTTAATTTTCCTTAGGCTGGTAGAAAATAAGGGCAAATCTACCAAAATAGCTATTCTGGAATAATTATTTCAGACTGAACTTAAAAAACAAGAAATTGTCTGGTAGCACTTTATAGACTAAAACAACATGTAGTCTATACATGCGCCATCCGTTAGCATGTCCTTCTTTGTACTGAAGTATTAGAGAAGGCTGCTTCATTTCCTTTCCTTTCCAAAGAGAGAAGCAAGCAAGACTACTTCTGAAAGTGAGGAGATTAAAGTGATATGTAAAATTCCTAAGAATGAAGGATTAAGTAAAAACAACCATACCTTTGTGCAAAGGCTCTTGTTAAGGTTAAGGGCAAATGTGATTTTACCTAACCACTGGGGCCTTGACAGCTGGGAGAGAATGATCCTGTTCAAGACGGTGATCTATAATTTTGCATAATTATTTTTAGCGCACCACTACTTGTTTTTCTGTATTTTTAGCTCAGCAGTAAATTCTTTCAAATTATATATATTCATTCTTAGCCAGCAGCCTCTATCAGTGCATATCAGCTAATGGCATTTGTGTTGTATTTTACTGTATAACATATAGAAAAATGATTTTGTCTTTGTATTTCAGTGATAGACGTTTGCTACAACCTGCTCAGGTATGTGACATTTTCAAAGGAGTTATATTGATCATCTGCTACTTCATGATGCACTATGTTGACTACTCTATGATGTACCATTTGATAAGAGGACAGTCTGTCATAAAACTCTACATCATCTACAACATGCTGGAGGTAAGGGCATTGACACTAAAAGGAAATGTCAAAGTATGCTTTCTTTCTGGATATCAGATATAATGTATTATGATTTTTGCACTTTGACATTTGTACATCTCTCTAATATAGTAGCTAGAAAGATGTTAAAACCTCAAGTTGTACTTTAACATATAGTAAAATAGACATGGACTTGAAAATCTCTACAACAGATGCTTCCATGAAAAAGGGTGCAAGAACTTTGTTATATATCCTCTTAAATCTGTTTCTTGTAATGTATCAGAGTTAATTATGTTAAATTAAAAAAAATAAAATGAGGAAGAGAGAAAGAGAAAGAAAAAAGAAAAGTGTTCTAGAGTGAAACTTGAAATACAAGAGTCAGACTATAAGATAGCTGAAAAAAAAATATAATATTTGAAATAGGAATTGATTCTGTGAAGGTTTTGCCCAATAGTGGCAGGATCTTAGGGTAGAATAAAGAAAAAAATCTTAAGGTAGATGAGATTTATCTATTTATTTCTTTTTTTAGAAATGTACCTTTCAGTATGCTTACGCGTGTGTACTAAAAACAAAATCAGTACTTCCAGCTTCTCCCAATCCATACCATCATAAAAATCCTTAGTACGTGGGTAGAATGTCTGCTAGGGATGAAAGCAAATAGTCGACTAACCAATAAGCTTAAGCTTATCGGTTAGTCAACTGTTTGCCTAAGCTTATCGGTTAGTTGAGTTGACTACTTGCATTTCCTCCTCCCCCCACTGCCTCTGTATTAGGCAGCAGTCCCTGTCCATGAGGGAGTCCCAATGGGGAGCTGGGACCCCTCACAGACAGGGACTGCTGTCGCAAAGCATCCCCTGTCCACAGCAGCCCAGGCTTGCCGTGGAGAGAGGCTGCTCTAGCAGTAGCCCCTTGGTTTGCGGTGGGTCCCAGCTGCCATGAATGGGACTGCTCTTGCAGGCAGGCAGCCCGGCTCAGTCCCCGCTCCCCCGGTCCGGAACCAAACCCCTCTGTGGCTCTGCGATTTAAAAGGCAGTAGGAGCCAGACAGCCATCCCCACAGCTCCTACTGCTCCAGGGCCAAACTCTGCTGCAACTCTGCGATTTAAAATGCAGTAGGAGCCAGGGGGCAGGCTGCCTGACTCCAATTGTCTTTTAAATTGCAGAGCCACAGCGGGGTTTGGTCCCAGGCCCGACTGAGCTGGGCTGCTTATCAGCAAATCAAGTAGTCAACTCGATTAGTAAATTAACCTCATTTTAACATCCCTAGTTTCTACCATGAATTTAGAGGAGTTGGAGAAACTTGGAGGGGAAGGGGGGAAGCCAAGAGATATGTCTATGAAGTAGCATAAAAGGAAGTCCTGTAAAACTCAAAG
Source organism: Pelodiscus sinensis (assembly GCF_049634645.1). Taxonomy (NCBI): domain Eukaryota; kingdom Metazoa; phylum Chordata; order Testudines; family Trionychidae; genus Pelodiscus; species Pelodiscus sinensis. The sequence goes on from NC_134715.1 coordinate 106,968,161, forward strand.
CATCTGTTTTTATATGATTTGTTATTAATATAACGCTTTGGGAAGCAACTGCTTTTCTTTCCCTAAAATGTTATGAACAACCATAAACGACATTTACAAAAAGTTTTAAAAAGTGGATAAAGCTTGAGTCTGACCGTAGCTCTGCATATCTGTAGCATGAAAGAGGCATAATGTGTTTAAGGGGCTATTATACCCCTTGTTGTTCTGCCAGGATACTATACTATTGCTAATAGCCCATGATTAATTAGTATGATTCAGATGTCTATCAGAAGTTTGAGGATTATTGAAACTGAGTCTTGATTTGTAGAAAATCCAGAGATTTGTAGTCTAGACATGAATTATTCACTACTGCTGTTTGAAAGTAGTGAATAAGAAGCACATTTTGTAACCACAATATTAATATGCTTCCTGAAGTAAGTGATGTGTGAGCACAATCTTGGATGTTAATTAAGACTGTCTTGCCTTTCATGTGATTTTTCTTTAATACTACTTTCAGCTAATCTAGAAATCAAAATGTAAAATTCAGCACTCTAAGATCATGTGAACTGTGATGTTCTAGGGGACATTTATCCACATATATTTTCTTAATTTCTGACTGTGAATGATCGTGACTTAATAAGTAAATCCAATGGTACAATTTATTAATGCTGAAAATAGTTCATTTCATTTCAGTGTAATTGTTTTAAAACAACACCAAAAACAATAATGGCTACTTACTGCATGTTTTAAAATGGGGCTTCAATAGTTTAATCAGCGAAGCAGAAGGCATGTTTCATTCCCTTCACTGAGTAAACAGGAAAGGAGCTTGAGCTTAGCTTTACCTGAGTATAAGCAGAACCAATGGTGCCATGTCTGCTCCAGGGCAAGGGAATAGATCCTGCTGATCTGAATTCTGTGTTCTGGTATTGCTTATAGCTACTAGCAAAGCAAGCTCCCTTTGATTTCAGTAGAGAAGGCTCCTGCTAGAAAGTGTACTGGATTTCTTGATCTACCATGAAAAAATGTCATGCATGGCAGAGTAGGAAACGTGATTTCTGCAAGCTTTTTACAAGCCTAAATCACATCCATATCAGCATAAAACAGAGGGTTTTAGATCCCACTCAACATACTTGTTGGAAACTTGTTTCCATTTTACCCAAATGCAAATCTGCCACTAACAGTACACCTTAGAAGTTGCTCATGTGCACTCTTTTTTGTAAAGGCAATAACCAGACTTGTATTGGTATTTAAAATATACTTAACTCAAACCTCTGATTTTGAAATGTTTAATTCGTGGAAATGATTAGACTGACAAAGATGTTTACAATGATGTTTTCGGCTGACTTTGGGTCAGAGAATATTGTCCTGCAAATGGATTTGATAGAAATAAAAACCACCCAAATCATGTGCTGAATGCCCCCAAATAACAAGGTTGAGGGGTGCATTCAGCCCTGCTGGCTTAAAATGACGCTTTTCTTTTTTTAGATTCAGACCCACCGGCTCCTACTCCTTATGAAGCCCCAGCGTGCGTTATGCTGGTGACGCAACATTCACCATGGAACTCAACTGGAGCCTGGAGCCGGCATATAGGGTTTAGGTAAGTCTGCTTTAAAAGAACCAACAATATTGCGTGGTGTTTCCTTGTTTTATACCGTAAGGGATATAAAACATTAAAATGTTAAAATTAAAAAACTTTTTTAAACCCTTCGCAATATTGTGAACTAAACAAAACTTACCTGCCTCCTTAAGTATTCAATAGTGGGTGCCACTTCACCAAACAAAGTGCATGATGGGGCATCACATTGGAGCAGGAGCTAGGGGATGTTGACCACTTTTACTGAGAAGTAAAAAGCCGAAAACAATACCATTGTAAATATTCTTTTGAATTAACCTAATTCTTTTCCTGATTTAAAATTTCAAGCTGCAGAGCTTTTGAAATAACTCTGAGCAGGAGATTCTATTACCATAATACTATTAGGGTAGCTAGTTAGTGCTAAATGGTACTCTTGTTTTGTCTGGGATATTCAGCATTTAACTGTACTCATTTGTTGTTTTGGTGAAATCTTCACCATTAAATGTTTTAGTAGTACTAAATAATGACTGTTGGCTTGAGAGAGGAGTTGAACTTTTCTGATTTCTGTCAGAAGTTGCTCTTCAGTGATTTTTTTTTTTTTTAAATCTGACTAGCAACCGCTTTAAAAAAAAAAAAAAAAAAAAAAAGCACTGAACTTTGGCTGACTATATTGTTCTGTGGAAAAACCTTTAGGTTAATGTGGCAAAGGAAAGTATTTGCTTGTTTATCTTCTGCTTTACCCTGATACTACTGGTTATTGTTTTTACTTGTCTAAAGTAGTCATTCTTAGTTTACAAAAGAACAACTAACTGAAGTATTAATCTTAATACATCTTACAACAGTGATTCTTTTTATATCATAATCTTACTACAGTTTAATAAGGAATTATAATATTACAGCTTGAATTTCTCTAGTCAGGAACTCTTTGGCATGATTTTGGTAGGCAGCTATCAACTTATCATAGGTGTGGCCAAATTTCCCACAATTCCATAAAGTTGGTTTACAACAACAAGTCCTAGCTCTCAATGTCCTGTACTGTTGTTTAGCTCTAATTTACCCCTAAGTGTTTTCTAAGAGTGTGTCTAGACTACATGCCTCCGTCAGCGGAGCCATGTAGATGAGGCAGGACGACAAAGGGAAACGAAGCGACGATTTAAATAATCCCCGCTTCATTTAAATCAAAATGGCCACTGTGCTGTGCCAATCAGCTGCTTGTTGGCACAGCGCGGCAGTCTAGATGGGGATCTGCCGACCGCAGAACCCTTCATCGGCAGATCCTGTAAGCTTCGCGTATAGGATCTGCCCATGAAGGGTTCTAGGGTTGGCAGATCCCCGTCTAGACTGCTGCACTGTGACGACGAACAGCTGATTGGCACAGCGCGGTGGCCATTTTGATTTAAATGGAGCGGCGATTATTTAAATCGCTGCTTCATTTTCTTTTTTCAAGTAAACTAATCTACATGGCTCCGTCGACAGAGCATGTAGTTTAGATGTACCCTAATAGCCCAATAAGCAGTGGAAGTGTTGGTAATGCTGCTAGACAATATTGACCTCTCGTGGTTTGACACATTTTCTGCTTCAGTACCAGTCAAGTCCATGTGGTGCTGGAATAGAGAGGCTTATGGTATTGTGCTATTTATCTCTTTACTTGGGTTATTCTCATAAGAGATGACAAACACCTCTTAATTCAGACAAACATGCCCTGTGAATGTAAAGCTATTCTCTAAAGTACGTCTTCTACTGCTTTGTTCATTTTAATTCTAATGATCTCAGACTTGTATGTATGTGCTAGAGCAGGGGTGGGCAATAGGCCACTTCAAGATTTTGGAAAGTGATCAAGGGCCATGCTTTTTCTGTAGAGGAGATGTGGGATCTAGGGTGGTGGTTGGATGTAGAAGGGCACACACATTTAAAGGACTGGGGTGCAAGAGAGCGTGTGAGGTCTGAGAGGGAGTTTGGGTGAAGTAAGGGGTTGTGACCTGGGTGCAGGAGAGGATTCTGGCCTTGGAGAGGGGCTCTAGGAGAAGGTGCAAAGTCTGGGAGGGAATCGTGACCTGTGAGAAGGGGAAAAGGGGGTGTAGACTGCAGAGGGTTGACTGGTGACTTGGTGCAGGGGATTGGTGTGCAGAGTTTTGGAGGGTGTTTGGGTGCAGGAGAGGATTCTGGCCTGGGGGAGCAGCGTCGGAGGGGGTACAAGGCCTGGGAGGGAGTTGTGACCTGGGGCAAGAGGATGCAGAGGGTTTGGATGATGACCTGGGGGAGGGAGTTGGCGTGAGGGAGGGGCAGGGGTGCCAGAGGCAGGCTGTGACTGGGGAGCACATACCTAAGCTAGCAGCCCTACAGCACACCCAAGACAGGCTGGGCTTCCTGTCTGCTGCAGCCCCAAAACACTTTAAACTGACGTCTTGTTCCCTCCACATGGCTCTCAGCTCTGGGAAGGGAAAGAGGCTTGTCCGGCCCCCGTCCCCAGGCCAGTTTCTCAGCTCTGAGCTGAGAGATTGGCTGGGATCGATTCGTGTTGGCTGGTTGTTTCCAGCCTGTAGAAGTTGAGGATTGGGCTGGGGGCTGGGGGCTGGGAGATCACACACAGCCTCCCCCTACCTCCAGAGCAGAGAGCTGCACAGACTGTACTTTAAATCGCGGTAGCTGAGTGCCTGAGCGTCCGGGCAGGGTGGTCCGCAGGCTGGATCCAGTGGCTTGGCAGGCCAGGTCTGGCCCCCAGGCAATATTTTGCCCAGTGTTGTGCTAGAGGAAGGGCTTCTATTGCTTCTCCACTGAATTGTCTTCAATTTGTCAGTATCTCCAGTTTCTGAGAATTACATTTAATCACACTGACTTTTTTTGCTGCTGTATTGAATAGCAAACTACAGTAAACTCCCGATAATCCGGCACCTTTAGGACCCAGGGGGTGCCAGATTATCAAATATGCTGGACTATTGGAAGGGGGGACTATGATGGGTCTGGGGTGGGGTGGGCGGGTGCCACCCCAGACCTCTCATAGCCCCCCCTTCCGATAGTCTGGCTCTGGCCCAGGCGTCCCCGATTCAGCCGCTGCTGGTCAGTTTCAGCAGCGGCTGAATCGGGGACACCTGGGGCAGAGCAGCTGGGGTGCTGCCAGGTTGGTCCGGTAGCACCGCCCCTCAGCACCGCGAGACCAACCCGGCAGCACTACAGCTGCTCTTGGGGACACCTAGGACAGAGCAGCTAGGGTGTTGCCGGGTTGGTCCCGCAGCGCCCAGGGGCGGCGCTATGGGACCAACCTGGCAGCACCCCAGCTGCTCTGCCCCCTGCTTCCCCAATTCAGCTGCTGGTCAGTTTCAGCAGTGGCTGAATCAGGGAAGCCAGGTGCAGAGCAGCTCCAGTTGTCCGGCAGCTGGAGCACTTGTGGGTTCCTGATGGTGCCAGGCGATCAGGAGTGCCAGAGCATTGGATGCCGGACCAATGGAGTTTTACTGTATTTAATTTTCTACACATGATTATTCTTAGGTTTCCTTTAGAATTACTGCTTTCTGAATTCCCCCTCCTCATTGTTCATATATTTTGGATTGCATTTCCTCAGACATCTGCAGTTTTCGAAATCAGTTCTCATGTTATTTTCTGACCCATTTTTCTAATCCTTCTAGATCCCTTTGTATCATTTTTCTTTGGCATTTGTAACTCCTTTAAATATTATCCAATTCATGCTGTTTACTTCATACCCAGGGCTTTAGTGAAGATGTTATATGAAACAATCTAATGCCAATCTTTGCAGTAAAATCTCTCCCTCTTCTCCCCCTCCCCCCCCAACTTGAAACTTAGCTGTTTATCATCTTTTCCTTCATTCTTTTTAAATAAATTCGAAAAACATGAGACACAGGCTAGCTTTGTGGCATGATAGTGAACATGTTCCTTTGTGAAAGAAGTCTGAATTGCAATGTGATACTTTTGGCAGGCTGCCATAGCTGAGTTGTTGCCATGGCCCAAGATTTCGTATCCTAAGGACCTAGGAATGGCCATACTGGGTCGGACCAGCAATCCATCTAGCCCAGTAGCTTGTCTTCTGATAGTGGTTCGAAGGATGAATGGGGATGATCAGAATAGGGCAATGTTGAGTCCTCTCTGGTCATCCACACTCAGGTTCTGGCAGGTGTAAGTTTGGCGGCATGCAGAGCTTTAGGTTGCATCCCTGACCATCTTGGCTAGTGGCCCATTGATGGACCTATTCTCCATGAACTTATCTCATTATTTTTGATCCAGTTATGTCTTTGGCCTTCACAACATCCCTTGGCAAAACATCCCTTGGGTTGACTGTACATTATGCAGAGAAGTACTTTGTTTTAAACTTGATGTCTATTAATGTAATTGGGTAGCCACTGGTTCTTGTGTTATGTGAAAGAGTAGATAGCACTTCCTTATTCTTTCTCCACAACATTCTTGATTTTACACACACCTATCATATCCTTCCTCAGTCATCTCTTTTCTAAGCTATATGTTCCCAGTCTTTTTAATTTCTCCTTATGGCATTTGTTCCTTATCCTCATTCTTGTTTCCCTTTTCCAGTTGTTAGCTATCTTTTTGAAATAGGGGCAACCAGAACTGCATGCAGGATTCAAGGTGTGGGTATACTATGGATTTTTATAATAGCATTATAAAGTTTTTTGTTTTCTCTCCCTTTCTTAATGGTTCTAATGCTCTTTTAGCTTTCTTTTACTGCCACAGTGTCTCCAAGATGGTTCTTGAGTGATAATAGCTAATTTAGACCCCATCACTTTATATGTAGAGTTGCGATTATTTTTCCAATGTGCACTTATCAAGTAGGTATCCAGTTCCTGAATAAGTCCTGCTGAAAGAAAGGAATGATAAGATTAGGGAAGTGTAGACCATTTAGGGATATGAACAAGGCAATTGTAATACAGCTTTGAGAGAGATTGCAATGGAATGAAATGTCCAAAAGGAAAAGAAAAATATGGGGGAAAAAATTGACCCTGTGAGGCATTTTTTGTGTGTTGGGCTTTAACTATTGCTAAGTATTTAAATAGCTTTTTTAATAAAAACAACTGTTGTTTTGAAATATTAAAAGGTCTCTCTCTTTAGGTGGCTGATCGCCTGTTTTCCTCTTTTGGGCAAGATATTTTGGATGCCCTTTATTGGACAGCTACCGAACCTAAGGAGAGAAAAAGAGCTCATATAGGTGTGATTCCTCATTTCTTCATGGCAGTGCTGTATGTCTGTATCCTTTCTTTTTCTCAGGATTAATTGCAGCAATTTGCTTTATTTCACGGGATATTAGGTTAAAGTTTCTCAAAATAAGAATGATTTTAAGACACAATTGTATACAATTATTTTGAGATGTTTCTGGACTTGCTTGAAATTACATATTCATGTTAGTTTTCTGAATACAACTTACAATACTTGATTTAAAAAAAACAACTGTAAAGCTTTTAACTTGCCAAAAAGTGAGTTAAGAGTTGTATTTCTCACGAAGCAGTTGATGACCTTACTAACAACAAAAGTGGAGCAAATGTAAACAAATTCCTGAACTTTTATATGTGGATTCTGAATGAATAGTGACTGTACTTATACTTAAGTATTACGCTTAAATCTTTCAATAGTCTTTAGTATTACTATCTTTGGTGTAGCATAATTGCTTTCTTAACTTGAAAATATTAGTTTGAAAAAATATAACTCTTTAACAATTATTTTTGCTCCCCTCCTCCATCTCTAGCTAATTTTTTCTAGTTTGTCACTAGATTAAATATACTCACACGTATTTTTCCTGATGTCGCCTTATGAAGCCTTGTGATACCATGTTGTTGTTTAACTGGGGTGGGTGATGTGAAGTGTCCTCAGAGAAGTTTGTCAGTCTTTTTGGTTTCCAAATTAGGTTATAGAATCAATAAACTTCATAGGCAGAAATTCATATCTTCTTTATGGTAGCGTCTTCTAATGTCAATAGACCAAAGGAGTAGTGTTTTGGTTTTTTTTGTCACATAAAATAAATCAAGACAGGTTTTTTGTGTCTTGTAGATGGGTTCCTAGACTTTTCTTAATTCACCATATAATGACAAATAAAAGAGCTCAATAGATGTTTGTCTTATCAAAAAAGAAAGTGTAGTGTATGCCATTCATTTTTCCCTGTTGAATTTTATGGGTCCACTTGAACCTTTTGCTCAGCTTTCAGATATGAAAGGACCATAGAACTATAGAAGTCTTCTGAGAAGAAGTCTGAGAAGCCTTCTAATCTCTCCCTGTCAGTGAAGTAGGACCACATATACCCAGACTGTCCCTGGCAAGTGTTTGTCTAACCCTGTTCTTCAAAGCCTCAAGTGATGGGAGTCCCCTAACTTACCTTGGAAGCCTATTCCAGTTCTTAATTATCCTTGTAGTTAGAAAGTGTTCCTGAAATGTTTCTGGGGAGGGAAAGAGGCATATGAAAGGAAGAGGGAGAGCCCTCTCATGCTTTTTTTTTTTCTCGTTGCTTCATTAGATTTAAATTTCTCACTGCTTCCGTTATTTCACTGGCCTGCTTTTGTGACAGCTCTTCTTGTGGCTTTGTTTTCTCTGACTGACAAGATGTGGTATCCCTAACATAGATCAACAAAAGGTATAGAAACCAGCAGCAGTAATGATTGATCCAGTGTATTACATGCTTGTTAGAGTGTGCAGTACAGTCATTACACATTTAGTTTCCACCATCCCAAGTACGTTCAGGCTATATTGACATTTCTCTTACATGATGACCTAGGACTCTTTCAAAACAGGAAATCTTGCAGCCTCAATCATGATTTGCAAAAGAATTCTGTTTATATATTAGAATAGAATGAGCTGCCTACAAAAGGACTTCAGTGCCTTAACTTACAACAATGTGGTTAATGTTTTGAAACACTGCAGTGCATTACAGGCAAGTTGCGGACATTTAAGCAGTTCTGAAACCCACTGACTTGAGTGTAAGAAGTTGCGGTATGGTAGAACCCTGTTCAATGCCCCATATAAAAAAACATAACACAGTGATGAAATCCAGGCCTCATTAAGATAGATGAGAATTTTGCTTCCACAAGTATTGTACTACTAATCTACTTCACTCATTAACTTTTCAGTGGCGTAAGAAATATTTTTGGATTTAATTTTGAGGATACTAGGGGAATGCACCTCTGCACACTACACTTGCCAACCCCCATCTGTCTGCCACAGCTGGACTGTGGCCTCCCCTTCTACCCGTGATGTCACAGGAAGGGGGCTGCCATGTGCTGCAGCTGGATTGGGGCTGGACAGGATGCTGTGGCCAGATTGGGGCTGGGCCCCAATTAGGGTGTCTGGACGGGGAGGGGGCAGGAGTAGTGAAATGTGCAGGAGCAGGCTAGGGGCAAGGTGTCTGGCCACGGGGAAAGGGGCAGGAACAGGCTGGAGGCAGGGTGTCTGGTTGGAGAGAGGGGGCAGGAGCAGGGTTGCCTGTAAGGTGCACGCTGCATGGGCACTCAAGAATTTCATTCCTGCCCACCTCCTCAGTAGAGTTTCACATCTGTGACCCAAGCTGTGAGTGGCGGGTGACTGCCCATCCCAGGAGCAGCTGGGCAGCCACCCTGTGGGCTGTGTTGCAACTGCCGAAGCTGGAGGCCGGGCCACGGTACTAAAAAAGCACTGTGGCCCAGCTGCAGTCCCAGCACATGGGACAGCCACCTGCCATGTGACTCAGCGCCTGGGAGCAGCTGGGACCACAGCTGCTGGTGCTGGGACCACAGTACTAAAAATAGTACCACGGCCCTGGCTTGAGTCCTGGCATATGGGGCATGCTGCCTGCTTTGCAGGTGTCAGAATGATGGCAGGGAAGGGGCAGGGGGATAACTAAAGGGAAAGTGGAAGTGAGGGGAGGAAGGGGCTTGTGCTGAGGGGAGAGGAAGGTTTCAGGGCAGAAGAAAAGGGAAGTCACCAAGGTGCAGGGTGGAGAAGAGACAAATACCGGGGGGAGGGGGAGCAAGAGGAGTCAGTAAGGGGAAAAGGCAGGAATTGGGGCAGGGGGAGGGGAGGGGAAGCTATCAGTGGGGGAGGAGAGGGGCATGGGGAGCAAGAGGAAGGAATAGGAGAGGGGAGAAGTGTATGTCAGGAGAAAAGGGGTTGAAAGGAGGGGTGGACCTGAGGAAGGCGGGTTGGAGCAAGTCATGTATGAAGGCGCAGTGGGGCGTGAGGAGAAACTGGGACAGAGGGTGATTAGTGGGTGTGCACCAGGAAGGAAGAGGGCAAGATGTTGGGAGGGCAGGGGCAGTGAGGGAAGGGCGAGGCACCGGGAGGGTGCAGGAGTATGGTAAGGTGAAAGTGCGGGTGAAGCAGAAGGGCAGACCTGGGGAGGGGAGAGGCAGGGCAGGTGAGTAGAGGAAGGTGTTAGGATAAGGGGAGGGGAGGGGAGTTAGAGGTGGGGTTGGCATAGGGGCTAAGGGCAGTGCAGGGGTCAAAGAGAATGGGGAGGTGGGGCAAGTCCCAGGAGGGCTGAGGGGAGTGAGAAGGGCAGGATCCAGGGCAGCAAAGGGGGGGCAACAGCAGGCACCAGGGAAGCAGATGGGGCAAAGGGTGGATGGGAGACATGGTGGCAGAGGGAAAAAGGGAGAGGTTTATAACTTGGTACCACAGTGGCACACGTCCGAACAAGTGCACATGACCTCAGTATTGATACACACTCTCCTCGTGGATGGAAAATCTTAGAGTGAACAGGAGCATGCTGGGCAGGGTGTCTGGTTGCAGAGAGTGGGCAGGAGCAGAGGACGAGAGTGGAGAGGGCTGGAGGCAGGATGTCGGTCCAGAAGAGAGGGGGCAGGAGAAGGCTGGGAGCAGTGTGTCTGTCCAGAAGGGAGGGGGCAGGAGTGGGCTGGGGGCCGGAGAGGGGGGGTGTCTATCATGGAGCCTTGGGGCTAGTGCTGGCACTCTAATCTTGCAGGGGGGACCACAAGGCAGCCCGAGGCAGGCAGCGGCAGCAGTTTCCTACTGTGTCATGGAGCATCGGGGCCCCAGACCCACAAGTAGAAGTGGGATCAGAGGCAGCTGCTGCTGTCACCCCCAGTCCTTCTGCATGGGAGCCAGAGGCAGACCTGGGGAGGAGAGAGGCAGGTAGGCTAAGGCACTCCCGAAAAGGAACTGGGGGGAACCCTGAGCCATGGCCAGCACTTCCCCTTCTGACTCTGCGGAGGCTGGGAGGGCGGGGTGACGCAGAGTGACATGACTACGTCACACTGTTGTCCTACAGGAAAAGCTTTTATACATACATACATAGAGAGAGAGATCTTTGTTCCTTTCTTTTTCCAAGTTTTGCTAATGCCAATATACTACAGAAGTGTACTTTTCATATGTCATATTCTTTAACACTGCTATTTTCAGTCTTGCATGCTATTCTTATAATGGTCCAGGCAACAACACTGAATGTTGCCTTCAACTCCCACAACAAGTCACTGCTTACCATCATGATGTCTAATAATGTAAGTATGGAGTAAATCTGATTTCTACTTCAGAGTAATAAATATTCATAAATGTAAAAGATAAGTAATGGTGCATTTTAGCATCATTGAGCCACAGGATACCTTTTTAATGCTTAGATTGTAGTATAACTTCGTAATTGTATATGTACCCTCAATTATCCTAAACATAGCCTTTGAAGAAATTGTTTGATCATCTTTGGCTATGAATTTTAATTGAACATGGATAATCTGTAATGAAGCTATTTGTTTTTAAAATTACAGTTTGTTGAAATAAAAGGAAGCGTTTTCAAGAAGTTTGAGAAGAACAATCTTTTTCAAATGTCAAACAGCGGTATGTATATTTACATGGCTCAGAAAAATATTGCTAAATCAAAATTTGCTCTTATTTCAAGGACAGTCTTCCATTATGTTTATGGTACTGAAGTGATAAGGTATTACCTTGAAGGGGATGTTGAGTGCTCTACATTTGTATTATCGTAGATCTGAATTTTAGATCTCCTCATTACTGTTTTAATAGGAATAAACTAAATTCAGTTTTAGGAATATTGTACAGGCAGTCCCCGGGTTACGTATAAGATAGGGACTATAGGTTTGTTCTTAAGTTGAATTTGTATATAAGTCAGAACTGGCTCCAGATTCAGCCGCTACTGCTGAAACTGACCAGGGGCTGAATACAGGAAGCTGGAGGCAGAATTGCTCTGCCCCCAGCTTCCTGGAATCAGCCACTGATCAGTTTCAGCAGCAGCGGCTGAATCTCGAGCCTGGGACAGAACAGCTGGGCTGCCAGGTAGGTCCCTGCAGGACCAACCCGGCAGCACCCCAGCTGCTCTACCCCAGGGTCCACAACAAAAGCCTGGTCTGCTGGGGGGGGGGGGGGGCCCTAGCTCTGGCAAAGCCTCAGAGGCGCGGGACCCCGCCGCCGCTGCGGCTTTGCTCCCGGTGTCCCTGGTCTGCTGGAGATGGTCCCCAGCAGACCAGGGACACGGGGAGCAAAGCCGGGGAAGCGGAGGGGTCCCGCGCCACTGCGGCTTTGCTCCAGGTGTCCCATGGTCTGCTGGGGACGGTCCCCAGCAGACCAGGGGCATCCGGAGTAGCTTTTCTCGCCCCGGAGGTCGAGGTGGTGGGACCGCTGCGCTCTGGGCGGTCCCGCTGCCTGCGAGCTCTGGGGCGAGAGAGCCCCGTTCGTAAGTGCGGATCTGACATAAGTCGGATCCGCGTAACTCGGGAACTGCCTGTACTTGCTCAAATAACTATTTTGCATTTAATATCTAAATATGCCAACAGTCTGTCTACGCATTGTCAAACGTCTACTTAAATACACTCTCATAAGTCACGCTTTTAACCTGTTTCAAACACCAGATTTAAGATTATTACCAAATTTGGCAATCTTTGTTGGACCACAAATGACGCCTGGGACAGAGCAGCGGGGGTGCTGCCGGGTAGATCCCCGCAGCGCCGCACCTCAGCGCTGTGGGGACCAACCCGGCAGCACCCTAGCTGCTCTACCCCAGGTGTCCCCAAGTCAGCCACTGCTGAAACTGACCAGCGGCTGATTCCAGGAAGCCCGGGGCAGAGCAGCTCTGCCTCGGGCTTCCTGTAGTCAGCTACTGGTCAGTTTCAGCAGCGGCTGACTTGGGGATGCCTGGGGCAGAGCAGCTGGGGTGCTGTTGGGTTGGTCCAGTAGTGCTGCACCTCGGCGCTGTGGGACCAACCCGGCAGCCCCCCAGCTGCTCTACCCCAGGCGTCGGCGAGAAAAGCCTGGTCTGCTGAGGGGACGCACTAGCTGCGCCCCCACCCCCCAGCAGACCAGGGAGACTTGGAGCGGCTTTTCTTGCCACGGAGGACACGGGCGGCGGGACCACGGTGCGTCTCAGCAGTCCTGCCGCCCGCGTCCTCCACAGCGAGAAAAGCCTGGTCTGCTGGGGGAGGGGGGAGGGGCGCACTAGCTGCGCGCCCCTCCCCCACACCCCCCAGCAGACCAGGGAGACACGGAGCAGCTTTTCTCGCTGCGGAGGACGTGGGCGGCAGGACCGCCGAGACACGCCGCAGTCCCGCCGCCCGAGTCCTCCGCGGCGAGAAAAGCCGCTCTGTGTCTCCCTGGTCTGCTGGGGGGGAGGGGGGGGGAGCGCTAGCTCCGTTTCTCCCTGGTCTGCTGGGGGGAAGCGCCCCCCGCGCCGCTGGAGGCTGCGACAGTGGGGGAGGCACCCCGCACTAGCGGGGGCCCGCCCCCAGTTCGTAACTAGGGGTCCGACTTAAGTCAGACCCACGTAACCCGAGGACTGCCTGTATTCAGACATCTTAGTTTTTGTCGGGGATACAGATAAGTATAAGACCAGCTATGGTTCTTAAATTAATAGAGTTCTGGTAAAAATGGATTAGAGGTTAGGATTATCAACCATTTCTCATTGTTTTCATAAATAATCTTCAACAGTCATATGATAAAGCAGAACAAATGTATTTCTTTTATTATATTGTTGGGCTCTGTTAGCAATGATCTGTAATGCAATGTCAAGTTTCACTCCTAGCCATGGGGCGAAGTGAGGCCATGCATTATGCCAGATGGGTATAGAATCAGATGAGTGCATGCAAGACTGCACAAAACAAGTGAATTTGTTCTCTTCAAATTGATAGCTAACTTCTCTTGAAATGATTCATAGAACATCCATGAATCACCACATATTGAATGTCTAAAAAAGAGAAAATAACAAGTTTTCTAAGATTTGCAGGTGTTTAGAATATCAGAGGTACCGTAATATTTTTCCAACACAATAGACAGAACTAATTAAGTACTGCAATTTGCAATTACTCTCTTGCACATCAGTTTGTAAGATTGCACCTATAATTAGTCATAATTCCTTTCCATTTGTGATTTGATTGTGTTTCACTGAATGCAGTTGAAGGCATGACACTTTTTGTGTTAAGTCTATTTTCATAGTAAGTTATATTTTCATTAAATCTCTACAGTGGTGTGGCTGTGTTTAAAGCAGTGCTGTAGATTTGCCCTCAGGAATGTGATTTTTCACCCTGAGAGATGTAGCTATACCAATGTGAGTCCCTAGTCTTGATCTGTGATGGTAATTGATGTCAATATAACTATATCGCTTGGGATCAGTGGGGTTTTTTTGTAAGAAAAAAGGTACGGGTACTCCAGGCAGAAAGTTGTCGAGGGGAGGGAAAAAAAGCCATGCCAAAACCGGGACTGGGGGGAGGAAAGTTGTTGAGGACGGGGTGGGGGGACGGAAATGCTGTCACGGCCCCTTTAAGAGCCGCATGTCCCGAGCAAGCTTCTGTTGGGAGCCCAGCTTCCCCAGGAAAAGAGGTGCCAGTACACCTGAGGGGAATGCAATTCATTTAAGTTATGCAGGGAAAACAGGTGTTTGGTACGCTGTCCTGGGATGTACTGTCACAAAAAAAGCACTGCTTGGGATCCATGTTGTGAATTTTCCACACCCCTGAGCAGTGTAGTTATATTGACCTTACCTCCAGGCTAGAGAGTTCTAGGTTAACAGCTTTTCCGATTAACGTAACTACTGCCTCTCAGGGAGGTGGAGTACCTTCAGTGATGGGAAAAGCTGTCCCATCAGCATAAGTAGCATCTTCAGTTAGCGCTGCAGTGCTGTAAGTATTGATTTGTCTGCAGTGTACATGAGTCCTAGTTATTGAAGGAGAGAGAAGTATCCTTATGAAATCTTAGTGAAGAGACTTTGTTCCTCCAGTTAGGAGGTTTCCATCCAATATCTGAAATATCTGAGGTTAAAAGTTACTGATGTACTGATGAGTGCTTTTAAAATTTTGCTTTATTTAATAGAAGGTCCTGAAGAACTTTTGAGTATGGATGCCACTTTTGATGTGTGCCCAGAATATTGGAATCCTTTAACCAGTAATGTCTATTGCACACTCCTTCTTGAGGGCATAAAAAGTGGAGAGTCTGCAACTGCCCCTCAGGCAACATCTCCATTTGCCACACCAGAGATTGATTTTCTGGCACCATGGTCTCTGAGTGAAGACTCTTCTTTTTAAGTCCAAAGGAGAACTATATATTCAATCTAAAGCTCACCACCACAACCCAGCCTATGTACCACCAGATTTCAGTACTGGTCCCCATCCTGGCACCTGGTCAGTGGATCAAAGGTCAGTGTAGTGGCTTTATTGGATCCCCTGAGGGTTTCTTCCAGCACCAGATCCTCCCTTCCTTTACTTCTACGTCATGCTTTCTGAAGCACTTCAGGTCCCCAACAGCCTTCTTGTTTCTTGACACCTCCAAGACAAGAACTGTACAAAAGAGAAGGGAGAGATTATAAATGGCACCAGCCACTCCTATCCACCTTATTCTCCCAGCTGGGATCTCAAGAAGTATTTTGGAAGGGCCCAAGCAGGCCTTTTGAAGGAGTGCCATACCAGTCACTACTTAAGATCTGTCTCCCCTTTATTTTTGTATCATCTGTCCCACTTTAGCCCAGCATGGTCATACATAACATAAGATGGTTGGGTTCTAAGTACAGTGACAGTTGACTATGCCCTTCAGGTTTTTATCCTACTGCCCCTTTTCAGGGACTTTTCTCATAAGCAGCTCCTCTTTCAGAAGGTTCAGTCACTCCAGTGAATGATGGCTATCCAGGAGATCCCACAAGATTTGAGAGGAAAGGAATTTTTACTCTTGGTATTTTTTTAATCCCAAAGGGGCCACTCTTGATTTTTGTTGCCTCAACAGATCTCAAAAAATGGGCCTCCATCATTCATTCCCTGGATGGAGGAACCTGGAACACTATCCATGAGTTAAAGGATGCATATTTTCATATTTCTGTCTTCCATGGGCACAGAAGATTTGTCAAGGGCCAGCACCACTATAGATTCACCACTCTTGCCTTCAGTTTATCAGGCCTCCCTGGGTTTTCACAAAATATGGCAGTATAGCAACCTTCCACAGATAGTGAGGCATCCACGTCTACCTGTACTGCAGTAATATGTTGATCAAAAAAGTCCGCTATCAGCTCAATTTCAGAACAGCCTCAGCATAGTCCAAGTAAGTTTCTGAGTTCTGGACCTACTGATAAATGTACAAAGATTAACTCTTACTCTGGCTCAGAAAATAGAATTTATTGCAGTGGTGCTTGACTTAACCCAAACCAGAGGCCCAATTTCCTGCCAGAGGCCCAATTCTGGGCCATATATGGACCTGATAGCCAATGTCATGTCCACACAATTATTACAGCTATGGTTTGCCTCAAGCTACTGGGGTACATGGCAGCATGTGCTTACTGGGGATGTTAAATATTGGTTAATTGAATAGTTGATTAAGCTCATGAGTTCTTATCAGTTAGTCAACTATTCTGTAGTTCCCAAGGATGGGGCCGGCAGCCAGTGCACTCTGGCCCCACTCCCAAGGAGCCCCCTGCCATTCCGTACTGCTACCTCTGTATCAGAGGCAGGAGTGCTGGTGCCCGGTGCGAACTGGTCTACGAGGGGAGCAAGTTTAAATATCAGTTCCCTTTGTGGACTGGTTGCTTGTTGTCTGGCACTGCTGCCTCTGAAACAGAGGCAGCAGCGCAGGCTCGCAGCAGCTTCTGTCCAGGGACAAGCCGGAACTGAGCCAGGCTGCATGCCCGCCTGTCTCCTAATACACTTTAAATGCAGAGCTGCAGAAGGGGTAGGTTCTGGATCCAGCACATACTGGGACTGAGCCGGGCTGCTGGCCAGCCTGCTAAAAAATTTACTGGGGGTGGTGAGAAGTGTGTGCATTCTGTAACATTTGCCTATAACCTTTTGCTTATTGGTTAATCGACTACACCAGTGGTCCCCAACCTTTTGAGGTTGTCGGGCACCAGGGGGCGTGGCCGTTGGCAAGCCAGGCGCCAGGGGACGGGGACACTTGCGTGCCCGGGGGCGGGAGCCCCCCCCCAGCCGCGCGCCCGGGGCCGGCGCTCCCCGCCCCCCCGCCGAGCGCCCCGGGGCCGGCGCCCCCCCCGCCGAGCACCGCGCGCCCGGGGCCAGCGCTCCCCCCCCCCGCCGAGTGCTGCGTGCCCGGCGCTCCCCCCTACCCCTGTCCGCCGAGTGCTGCGCGCCCGGCGCTCCCCCCGCCAAGCACGCTCCCCCCGCAAGTGCCCGTGCGCCATGTGCCCGGGGCCAAGCCAGCCCCGAGCACCTGGCGGGCGCATTGAAATGCCCCCGCGGGCACTGTGTTGGGGACCACGGGACTACACTATTACATCCCTACATGGTTCAATGTGCAAGACTGTGCTTTATGCCCCTCCAGAAGTGGTTAGCATCACTATATTCCCTGAGAAGACACCACTGGGACTCTGTGCACAATGTTTCTCTCTGAGTCTTCGCCTCCCTGGAGGTAGGAGTGCCCTTTGTTACCCCTTATCTGTCTTGAACACATCTGATCTATGGTGGGGAGCAGTGTTTCCTGTAAGCTGAGTGCTTTGGCAATCACCCAGGAGAGAATCAAATGCCCAGCTGATTAGCACAGTGCCCACAAAACAGATATCAGACAGGATCACAAAGCAAAACCAGTTTCTTGCCATTTCAACCAAAAAGGACATTGTCTCAATGACTTGATTACCTGCATCCTGCTTCAAAGGCCTTTTAAGACTTCACTTCAAAGAGAATCCTCTGAACTGTCATTCATGTTTAAATTCGACACTTTACACCCAAATTTGAATAAAGGTGCTAATTATCTTACCCATTATAAAGATAGTTCCCCAATTATCACCTCTATATCATTGGCTCACAGACATTTACCTCCCTCCCATTTCCCCTCTTCCATCCCCCTTCTGTTCTGAAATTTGATTTGTTCTTTTCATATGTGTTCTTTTTTTTTTTAATTGTATCCTTTGGTATATATGGTTGTGACAATTTTCTTCCACTATTTGATCTGAGGAAGTGGGTCTGGCCCACGAAAGCTCATCACCTATTAAACCATCTTGTTAGTCTTTAAAGTGCTACACGGTCCTGTTTTTTGTTTTGCCCACAGCATGTTTGTAGTGGTGGTGGGCATCTGCACATGCCATAGTGTACATAATAAATTTTTTTCCACACATTAATGGGAAAAAACGAGAGGAAATATTGGTGGGGAGCAACAGCTTCAGTGCTCAGGTCATCTAGTTCCAAGACCTTTCCCTGAACATAAATATTAGAGAGCTTAGGCCAGTATACTTAGCTTACTAAGTGTTTCTTCTCCAGATCTCAGGTCATGTGGTTAGATTCCTGACAGACAGTACCACGGCCATGTTCTATAAAAATGAGCAGGGAGGGGATCTGATCTTCGGCTCTTTCTCTGGACGGGGTGTGGGCGGGTTATCCATCTATGGGAATTTTGCATAAAGCACTCCATTTATCTCAAGTAGCCACATGTCCCAAGAGCCTGGAATTTACTTGCATATCACCTAGCCTCCTTGCCTTTAACTGCCCGGATACTGCTTGACTGAACCCAGAAGAACAAGCTTGCTCAGAACTCATCCAGTAGGTCATGCTCAGTAGTAGGTAGCCATCCATCAGGACTACCTATGTGGCCAAATGGAAGCATTTCTCAACATGGGCATATCAGTGAGTTCTTTCTCCATCCAAGTCCTTCCCTTCAGTCTATCTTGGACTACTTGCTCCACTTAAGGTAGTGACCACTGGCCCATGCATATATCAAGGTGTATTTAGCAGCCATCTCCGCTTTCTACCTGCTAGAGAACAGCAAGACCGTGTTCTCCCATGAGATGTCAGTTTCTCATGGGGCTATAGAGGCTGTATCCTTGGGTCTGTAAGCTGATCCCTCCCAGGGGACTTAAACCTGATTGTGTTGAGACTGAGTGGCCCCCTTTCAAACTGCCACTATCGTATCATGTCCACTCTTCTTTTTTCTTAGAATATTACCTTCTTGGTGAAGATCACCTAATTTAGCAAGGTCTCTGAAATCAAGGCTCTTTATATTAGAACTGCCTTATAACAGTGTTTTTCAAGGACAGAGTCCAACTGTGCCTCCAAATCCCTTCAGCCTCTCCTCATAGGTCATGTGCTCCAGCCCCCTAATCATTTTGGTTGCCCTCTGCTGGACTCAATACTCCAGATGTGGCCTCACCAGAGCTAAATAAAGGAGAATTATCACTTCCATAAATCTGCTGGTAATGCTTCTCCTAATGCAACCTAATATGCCATTCACCTTCTTGGCTACAAGGGCACACTCTTGACTCATATCCAACTTCTCATCCACTGTATTGGATGAGGTCCTAGGTCCTTTTCTGCCAAACTGCTACTTAGCCATTCGGTCCCCGTCCTGTAACAATGCTGGGATTCTTTCATCCCAAGTGCAGGAATCTACACTTGTCCTTGTTGAACCTCATCAGATTTCTGTTGGCCCAGTCTTCTAATCTGTCTAGGTCACTCTGTACCCTATCCATGCCCTCCAACGTATCCACCTGTCCCCCTAGGTTAGTGTCATCTGCCAACTTGCTGAGGGGGCAATCCCTCCCCTCATCCAGGTCATTAATAAAGATGTTGAGCAAAACCGGCCCTAGAACCAGTCCTTGGGGCACTCCACTAGAAACCAACCTTCAACCTGACATCAAGCCTTTAATCACTACCAGTTGGGCCTGACAGTCTAGCCATCTTACATTCCATTTATCCAATCCATACTTCCTTAACTTGCTGGCAAGAATATTGCGGGAGACCGTATCAAAAGCTTTGCCAAAGTATATCACATGTACCGACTTCCCCATGTCCACAGACCCAGTTACTTCATCATAGAAGCTAATCAGATTGGTCAGGCATGACTTGGCCTTGGAGAATCCATGTTGACTATTCCTGATCACTTTCCTCTGTTCCAAGTGCTTCAGAATGGATTCCTAACATATTATGTCAAAAGTATTTATAAAACTAGTAAAATATCATGTAATTTTGAGTACGGATGTGAAAGTGTAACCATATACATGGTTAACCGATGAGCCTTGGCTCATCAGTTAACATTCACAGGTACACGTAGGCACCTGGTTCGCATGGGGAGCCAACTTAAAAGTATACTTCCTCTGTGCACTGGCTCCTGGGAAGCCACCAGACACACACACCCCTCGCCATTCTGCTGTCTATGATACAGAGGCAGCAGTGCAGGAAAAGAGGGCAGGCAGGAGTTGGTATGTAAGGGGACCCCACTTCAAAGCCAGCCCCCCCAATTGTACCAGGTTCCAGGGAGTCGCCTGGTGCCCCAAGTGTAACCACTGAAATTTTTAGTGGTTACACAGTTACTTAATTACACACATTTTTGCATCCCTAATTATGAGTTATAATTTAATTTTTTTGGCTAAAGATATAGGAAGTAAAAAATCTGAATCTATAATGGTCATCTGCTACAGAATCTTCTGGAGGGCAAGATAAAACTAAGATACTATATTCATGAGGGAGCTTAAAAATCAATTAAATGCTAAATTATGTGAAGCAAAACTTCATGATCCAGATATGAGAGAATCCAACCAAAAGTGAAGCCATCTTAACTATACTTACAAATTGGGAATAATTGGTTTGAGATGATAATAGGAAAGTTTGCTGCTGTTGGTACTCTGTATAGTAAGGAATGACTTAATCAAACAAGGGTCTGAGATTTCAGGAAATTAAATTATAAATGCTCAAGAAACCTAATGAAGAAAAAAATTACCGAGGATAAAGCTTGTTAGAATGTGGCATAAGGTGAGAGTGGGCAAGCAATCTCTCTCAAAATTGTTGGTCTAGAAAAGCTAGAAATTATTGTCTTAAGACTTTTGTTGTCTCATTGTTTCTCCCTGGTATGCATATGGGTCTCCATCACTGTAGTAGCTGAGAAGCTTATAGTTTTAATATATTCTCACAACGACACTATGAAGTAGGGAAAATACTGTTATCCTCATTCTCCAGATGGAGGACTGAGATTTAGAGGGGTAAATGATTTGCCTAAGGTCACATGGAATGTGTGTGGTGGAGCAGGGAATTGAACTTGGGCACTCCAAATAGTGGATCATCCTTCCTCTCTCAAAAAGTCGTTTTTTTCATGTATTTCATATACTGGGAGGAATAGCGAAGGTGGAGTGAGATATAGATAGGTAATATTCACAGATCTTGAATGTATTTTCCTGGGGAGAGCGCAAAACCCTCCGTGACTGCAATTCCGTTCTTCATATGAAGTTTCAAAGTAGGGATTTTAAAAATCGTGTATTAGGGTAACCATGTAATTGTTGAAAACTTACCTGCCCACTGATGCTTAGAAAAATTACTGAAGTTTGGAGTTGATTAAAGGTACTGTTCCAGAGTTATTGTGTAACGTCCACACAGATGTGCTAGCACAATTATTCCCAACCTTTTTTATAGTGCGGACCAGCAAACTCATTCAAAAACTTTTGGTGGTTTGTAGGAATATAAGCGACTAGTTGACTATCCAATATGCATAAGCTTATCAGATACTCAACTAGTGATGTAACTAGTTGTTTCCCCCACTTGCTGCCTCTATCAGAGAGAAGCAGCAACAAGGGGAGGGGGGAAGGAAGAGCTGGTGCTGGGGAGAAGACAATTGGCACAATGGGAAATGGCGCTAGCAGGGACTGAAGCTGTCTCTGCTCGAGCTGGTTCCGCTGAGGCACCCTTATTGACTAATCAGATAGTCGATGGAAATCCCATCAACTATTCAATTAGTTAATTCATCTAAATTTAACATCCCTAGTGGATCGGCACTGAAGCATTTACATATTCATTATGGTAATGAATTTTAAGCGGTTTCATGTTATTTTACATTACTCCTGTGCGTACTCATAGCCAAAAAATATGCATAGTGCTTTCTTGTCAAAAAAACATTAATGATGGCACAGGAGGGGGCAGGGGGATCTTAACCCTCATGTCAGCAACATCCAGCCAGGGGAAAAAATGAAACTGCAGTGTGCATGCATAAATGAGTGGCTTTTGTGGATTCTGGGCTGATGTGGCTAGGGTGGTCATATGGACTTTATCAGAGGTATAAAGATGGTGAATTCTTGCACTGTAATGCCAATATAATAAAGTGCTCTTCAAATATACAGAATGCAGAGGTTGGGGATAATAAAAATAATGTATAGAGCATGACAAAATCAAGGAAGTGACGTGCTTTTTGGATTCCTTGAACCATGATTTCTCTTGCTTCCTATGCATGAGAAGCATGAATAGAAAACAAATTTTTTTCTCTGAGGAAAAACCAGGCAATAAAAACAGAAGAAATTCTAAGTGGCAGCACTAACAAAACTATTAAAATGTGACTAACGTCTCATTAAGACAGCTTCTAAAAGGTTTTTTAAAAATAATCATTTTCTGTAATACCAGCGTTTGTTTTCTGGCTTACCAGACTCACATTTACTAATGCCAAAATGCACATTCCTGGCCCTGAGCCAGAGTCTGGGAGCTTCTACCCACTGCTTTTTGGGACACTCAAAGTTTCTGCGCACTCAAACCCCTGCCATAAACCACCTGTCACACACACAAATTTCAGATTTCTTGCCTCTATCCAGCTGTTCCTTGGGCCAGAGCAGTTGAAGGAATGTAGGACAGTAGTTAATACAAATAGCTGGCTACAGTCAGAGCTGTAAGGTGATTTATTAACTTTAAAATAAAAAAATATTTCTTTCTGCCTTGAAATGTATGGGAGGAAGAATTGAGACCACAGGAATCCTGCCTGGCTGTTGGACCCAGATGGCCTCTGAACAAGTGAATAGAGAAGAGTTGCAACCAATTTAGAGCTGCATCAGCAGCAAACCCCATGAAGGGTAGCACATACAGTGGTGATTCTCCATTGAAACCCAGGAATCCTTTTCAGTACCCTGACCCACTCCCAGCTGGGAGTTTGTAGACCTTCCCAGAATAATCCCATGGGAAATGGGACCATGTATTGCCAATACCAACCAGCCCAAGGCTCTTACTTTGCCCAAAGTCCCCATGCCGGAGTATGGACGGCTGGACTGGCTGCTGATGAAGACGCCTCCCACAAGGCTTCATAACTTTTGCTAGTGTACAAGACAAAAGTCGCTAGCGGGCAAGCGCAGCCCACAGTCAGTCCAGCCCAGGGGGAGGCAGAGATCTAGGCAGGGGGATTTGGCTGATCTGTCTCTTGGGCAGATAGTCGCTGCAGCACTTTCCAACCAACCAGGAACACTTTGGGGAAAACAGGTTGCAGCCCAGATCAACCAGTGCCTGGTGGTGACCCTCTGGGGCAAGGAAAGAGAGCTGGAAAGGGAGCATAGCAGCCGCCAAAGCTGGAACTGGGACTATGGTTAGTCGGGCCCAGTTGGGACGGCCTTACCGCGGCCCTGGCTCCAGCTGCAGCACGCGCGGCTGCCTGCTGCGCCATTCACCTGCTGCTGCATGGGGAACCTCAGCGGGTGGGACTCATTAGCAGGAAAGGAAGTGGCCTGGCAGTCTGTCACAGCCCAGCAAGGAAGAGTTCATGGACCAGCAGTTGGGAACCATGGTGATAGCTAGATGAGCAGAAGACCTCTTAAACTTGGTCTATCATACTGTGTTTATAAATGTTGCACATAGTATATTGACTATTAGCTGTTGTCATATGCAGGATATCAAAGTGGAGGACGTGTTCTGATCTGGCATTGCAAATTATTCTGTATCAAGCTTGACTGCCTTTGTGGAACCATTTTTTACCTTAACAAGAGCACAACTGACACCTTTCTCCAAGTTGCTTTAATGCTGTTCAGGACAGATTATTATGGTGTGATCAGTTAACTTTTAGCAGGGAGTTGAACTTGATAACATCCTGAGATCTCATCCAAACCCGGTCATCTATGATTCTATGAATTTAAGGCCGTTCAAGTTCACTGGAGCACCAAGTACATATTACTTCATTGATATATCTGATCTCTGCCTATTAGAGGAAGTAGGAATTTGAGTTGAAAATTACTTGAAGTGACAAGTAATGTTTTCCCATGTTTTCCCTTCTGAATCTGAGAAATTTTTGGCAAATATTGCCTCTTACTATGTGTCTAATGCCTAGTACAATAACACTACTATAATACATATAAATAACTTTTATTTGGAGTTAACAATTGATTTTTTTTTCCAGACATAAAGGAAAGATTCACTAACTATGTGCTACTGTTGATAGTATGTCTAAGAAATATGGAACAGTTCTCATGGAATCCAGGTAATGACTGTATTGAAAAACATGTGATTTTTAAATTACACACTTGTTAGTATGTAATTACAATGCTACAAGTTAGGGGTGTTAAATTTAGTTTAGGGATTTCCATAGACTATTTGATTAATCTATAAGGGTGCCTCCACCTTTGAACTGTAGCAAGAACCCTTGCAGGGTTCTTGCTACAGTTCAAAAGCAGAAATCTGTTAGGAAGCTTGGGGCCAGTGGGGGACTGGCCTCATGCTCCCTGCAGTGCCTCAGCCTTTGAAATGTATAAGAGCCCCAGTGGAGCTCTTCTGCATTTCAAAAAGAAGCCCCGCAGGGAACGCAGGACCAGCAGGGAACTCTTCTGCTGGCCCCACACTCCCTGCAGTGCCTGAGCTTTTGAAATGTACAAGAGCTGGGCAGGAGCTCTTGTACATTTCAAAAGCAGAATTTCAGCAAGAGTGGCATGAGTGGAGACTGCTTCAGTTCCACTCTCACTGTTTTCCACTGTGCCTCTACTTCATTTGCCCCCGGTGGAGACAGTGCTGGGGGAAACCAGCTTTTAAGCCGGCTCCTCCCAGCAACAGCTCCGCACCCCCTCCCCCCGCGCTGCCTCTCTCTAATTGCAAGTGGGGGGAGGGGGAGCAACTAGTTGCATCACTAGTTGACTATCGATAAGTTTATGCTTATCGATAGTCAACTAGTCGCTTCCATTCCTACTACAAGTCCGCACACATAGCAGTCATACATACCACTTTCCTCAACATGGCAATCGGAAAGTCAAAAAGCAAGCAATACTCTTACAATCCATGTCCTGTGATCTCAGGTTACAAGACCTGAATTATCTTTAAATTATTTCCAATTTTCTGTGAATGGTGATTCCAATGGAAGCATGTCCCTTTGCGCTGTGAATAAACATTGATGTGTTTTGAAAAGTTATGTTTTTTATTTAATTTCAGAATCTATTAGTTTAAAGAAGTTCTGCTAGAAAAGTGTAATTATTTTCTTATGCTGGCAAGAAAGGAAACAACTATAAAACTGAAAAGTTTCTATCCTGATTTTAATATTAAACTTTAAAGACAACAAATGGTCTAGCAGTGCCTTAAAGACTAACAAAACGTGTAGATGGTATCATGAGCTTTCATGGGTACAACCCACTTCCACTGAACAAGGTGGGATAAAGGGCCTACCCGCGGTAAGGTAGAGGGGCGGGTACCCGCGTGGCCTAGGGGATAGGGCGCCAGCCTAGATCATTCGTTGTTTAGATTTTTTCCAGTTACAGATCAACTCGGCTACCCCTCTGAAGCTTTTTTTTTAAACACTTAATTCAGTTAAACATTGATGATTGTTCTAATGTAGCAGATTGGAAATGTATTTAGTGATGTGGGGCCTGATTTTTTTTTTTTGCCTTTTTTTTTCCTAAGATAAAAAGTGTTTTTAACACATTGGCCTGTGGATTTACCTTAACTAGATAACATGTTTAACTGCAATTGCTTTGTTTACACTTTATTTTTAACGCGATAGCTATCACATGCTAAAAACATACCTTTGTCCTAGTGAAGATCAGACCTTAAAGTGCAGGGTCTAACACAACAGAGCCTGGCCCTTCCTGGGGCCTTTAGATGCTAAGTTAATACAAATAATTCTCCATAGTAGATACTGTGATGGGAATTTATCTCTGCAGGACACTCATTTCTGAGCTAGAAATATGTATCTACATACCACTTCATACCTTTGAAAGTTTGACTGCTGTGCTAAGTAATGATTGTGAGTTTTCTTTACTTGACTTCTAATTTTTTCCTAACCTTCAGATCACCTTTGGGTGTTGTTTCCAGATGTCTGCATGGTCATTGCATCAGAAATTGCAGTGGATATTGTGAAACATGCATTTATAACAAAATTCAATGATATCACAGCAGATGTAGGTATACCATTGGATTTCTAAACATGTTCTAGTTGTGGTTTATCCTGTTTTAAAGATAACTATAGAATAAGATTGAGTCTAATGCAGAAAATATTGTGTATTTTTATTAGTTAAAAAAGCCATTTTATAAAGTTCCAGTAATTATTTTGTTAACAAAGCATTTCTGAGGATGAATTTAATGAACCTGAAACACATCTGCTTCTAAATTCTTAGTTCCAGATCCATAAATTAAACTTGAGACTGTTGTATAACAGCCACAATTCACATAATTTGTAGATCATTTTTGAGGCAGTTGCTAGTTCAAGAAAACATAAAGGTGATGATTATATTTTACATTAGTCTCCCAGAGTATGTACATTTTTCTAAACAAAATGGATTGTGAGATACAATTCATGTTTTAGAAAAATCTATTTCTCTGAGAGTATTGAATATTTCTGTTTCAGTGTATTTGTAAAGATAGAATCTGAGAACAGAAATGTTTTGTCTTTTATTCTATCACTGCTGCTCAATGTGAAGTAGGTTAGTATTGGTTTCCCATTCCTGTAATTTTTTTGGACATATAGTATGATGGCCTTCTTTAATATAGTAGATGAAATTTGTTATGTTAACATGACATATAGACCCTAGACATGCTACATTTGTTTTTGGGCTGCTCTACACTAGAAAATAAGTATCACTCAGCAGTGTGAAGAGCTCACACTTCTGAGTGGTGTATTTAAGCCATTCTCCATAGTGTAGGCTGTGCTAGTTTGACAAGGCAATTCTGTCCACCTAACAATTGTCTTTTTGGGATATGTGGATTACGTTTTCGAATGAGAACCCCTTCCATCAGTTTCAGTAGTGTCTGCACCGAAGCACTACTGCAGCAATGTTTAGCCCTGGTCTACACTCAGACCTTATTCCAAAATAACACCCCCACCCCGCTGAGTTGAATATATAAGCAGTGCGTCCAAATTACCAAGCCTGTTGTTTCGAACTAACGATTTTCAGAATTCAGACTCTATACTTCTGCTTTTCACGAGGCATAACGCTAATTCTGAAATAGTAATTTAGAAATAACAATAGTGTGGATGCTCCAGTGCCACTAAATTGAATTTATTGGCCTCCGGGAGGCCTCTTCCAGCTCCCCAGAGTGCTTCCTGGGTCTCTGAGTCTGAGGTAGCATGGCCACATTAATGGAGCCAGCCTCTGACTGTTTTAAATGTTTCCCCATAGTGGAGGCACGCTAATTTGAATTAGTTAAATTGAGAGTTCTTAAGTCGAATTTAGTAATTTTTAAATAGTTTCCTAGTGTAGACATGGCCTTAAAGTGCAGACAAGCCATTAGAAACTGATAGGTGGATTCACACACTCTTTGTAAATTTGAGAGATGTATCAGAATTTTCTTCTCATGCTACCTTAATCCCCTTTTCAAGAAACGAGGACAAAACTTGGAAGTGCTATCACTTTCAGTATCTTCCTAAAATAACTACAATATATGGTGTAGAAATACGTTTAATAGATGCACTTAATAAGCTCCCTTATGCCAGAGGCATTTATGCATGTCCCACTTTCATGTAAAGAGTACAGAAAATAGGAATAATGAAATGATAGCCAGAAATACATTTCAGTGTTTTGAATCAGTTATACCATCTTGCAACGTTTATTATTTAACACTCTTCTTTACCATATTACATATAGATTCTAAAGATTTATAGCCATTGGATATAATTTTCAGAGGTGCTGAGAAATCTGCAGTGTTAATTGAAGTTTTCTGGAGCAGCAGATAGTCAGCTCCTTTATCCTTAAAATAACTTAGTTATCCTGAGTATCCGAAAATATTGTCGAAGTAGTCTTCCTGTTTCCCTTCCCAGCTGCCCGATATACTATTTTTATGGGATCATTTAGGTCAGAATATGATTACAAGTTCAGTTATTTGTTTCACTAGGGTCTAATGCTTTCATGCAGATTCTAATACGAACTGTAAAAATCATAGTGCCTTCAAACTACAGTACATTCTTTTTACTTTGTGCTATTGATCTTGACTCAAAAAGATCTGCAATTAGTATTAATATCATACAGATTCTTATGTTATGGTGCTGCTGTTCATTTACAATAATTTTAGCCAATATCTGACATTTTCATAGTGTCTTTATAAAGATATCCCTAAAACTGGGTGTGTGTTTCGCTCTGTGTGTATGGTCATCAAAAAGTGCATGGCACTATCATTTAGCAGGATGAAGAAATGCATCACAACACATAACAAAAGAAAATGAAGGGCACTATATCAAAGTGACGTTCTTGAAGACGTTTTGGGTAGGCAGAATGGCTGGATGCACAAAAGGGGTTAGATATCTAAGTTCCAGTTTCAGGACCTCTGCAATGCACAAAGCTCCCACTAAATCCTGTAGGTACCTTAATTTATCTGGCACCTATATTTTTGCTGTAAAGTTTTTTGTAAATTTTAAGTTTCTCCCCTTGAATGTGCACACTGCAGTCCCACTCTAGATCTTTCTCTCACCAAAGCCCCAGAGCAGTTTTCAAGAGAAGATAGGCAGTTGGCCACCAAAGTCATATGTGGGTCCCAGTCTAATAGGCATCTTCTGAGCTCTCCTGCTGGACTGGTGCCTCAGGTGAGTGTATATAAAACAGACCAGGATGGGGAACAGGGGAACTTTTGGCCCAGTTGTTGGGGCAGTCACCCGGGATGTGGGGACTCCTGTCTTAATACCCCCTTTCCACCTGAGAGGTAGAAGGGATTTGAACATGGATCTGCCATCTCTTAGGTGAGTGCTCTAACCATTGGACTGTAGCATATTCTGATGTGAAGTGCCATCAGTCTCTCTTGTTGAAGCTGTTGCACTATTGTGTGTGTATATATAAATAAATAAAATTCATTGGTGCAGGGGACTAGATTCTTTGTCTTCCACAACCTGGATGAGTTGTCTTCCACATCCTGGATGAGTTTTCTAACTACTAACCTATAGAGTCCTTTTCATGCTGCTTCTCTCTTTCTCATGTGCGTGAAAAGAGAAAATAATTAGTTATCCAGAATGAAACAAACATCTATCCTGCTGAAGCTAACTACTTTTTTGCATCCAAGCCAATATATGGAATTTGGCCAGAACATTCATTCCTAAAACCTCTTGCAGTTATCCCACATAGGTTTTAATAGCTGTGTTAATCATTTTCGCAAAATATAAGTAGACTATTGGCATAACACAGAAAATAGCATATTAATCTAAAATCCAAAAGTTAATGATATACTGTAAGTGTGCATTTTAATTTAGTAATCTAATTGTATCATGCACTGTTGTGTATTTTAGAAAATTGGCTTCTTTTTGCTCAGGTGTATACAATAGTTGTCCTTAACTGTACAGTAATATATTTCCACAAAAGGGTAAGATTGAGTGTATGAGTTCTTCCACAAGCCTTATAAAACCTTTTTACTGATGAAAATATTTTCCAGTGAAATCCAGTTTCTGCTGTAAATTATGATTTCATGTAAATTAATTGCATATCCAATGTACTGGATTTTTTTTCCCAGGTCTACAGTGAGTACAGAGCCAGCCTGGCATTTGACCTTGTTAGCAGTCGACAGAAAAATGTAAGAGTGAAAATAACTGTTTTATTAACTGTTGTCATTGTTTTCAATACAGCAAATGACAATCCTAACATATTTAGAAGACTTTCTCCCATACCACTGAAATTATAATCTGCTATTGTGTACATACGAAATGAGTATTGCACCATTATTTAGTCACAGAACTTCTGTTCAGTTTGTTTCTTTCAGTAAATTGTCTTGGATTTTTAAAAGCAAACTATGCTAGTGCAAGTTCTTTGATAGTCATAACAAAAACCTTATTATATTTATACTAATTGCCACTGTAAGTATGTGGTATGTTGTAAGTAAACTGGCTAAACCAACTGAAGTGTTTTCCTGAGCTAATTTTGAACTCCTTGCAGCCTTTCATAAAATAGATCTACTTTTTCCTTCCCATTTAATTTCAAATATGGTAGGTCACCAAAGTACGTTATCTGTACAACATTCATTGGTAATTTTTCTACCACAATATGAATTGCATTTGCAAATCCCATGTGCCAAGCTTGTTACTCCTTTCAACATCGATCTGCAGAAGCAATACATTCAGAGAACTACAATTAGTGAGAAGCAAATCTTCCTTTATCAAGCTTATGAATGAATAAGCATAATCAAAGATCTTTCAAACCTTGTCATGTAAATTAGCCCTTCTTGTCCCTGGAATAATAATGGAATTTTCATATTATTTGGTGGTTTGAGGAAAATGAGTATGATATGATATAACTGTTCAGTATCAGAGAATTTTCAGCACCACATGAGAATTCTCAGGCAAAGTAGACTACTTTTATAGTGCCAATAAGAACAGAGCTTTTAGTTGTTTTGCTTAAAAAGAAGTAGAGGGAGGTGTTTTCTTGAGCCTAATTACAGAAGAATTTGGAATAACTATTTAAATTGCCGCTTTGGATAATCACTTCTTCTTTTGCAGTGTGGATTTTTGCATGTTATATTTAGAGATCAAAACCAAATTGATAACAAAAATATCTAAGTGAAGTGGCAGTAGTGCACTTTTGAAATGCTTTGGCATAGTTTGAGGTATAATTTCCTAATTGCTCTTGATTTAGAACTCTGGCTAATTTTAGCAGTCATATTAGTATTGATTGTATTCACACACAAACAGCTCTTCATTGCCTATCCATGTAGATTTCTGTGAAAGCAGTTGTTTATCAGTTTTAATTGTGGCTTCTTTATCAATGTTATATATGTGTTAGTTCCTCGAATGTGTGCCAAGTCAAAATAATCTTGTTCTAGTCCATATATCAGTAGTTCATAAATAGGGGAGAAATGTCTCTAATTCTAATTCTTTTTTTCCAGGCATACACAGATTACAGTGATTCTGTTTCCAGGAGAATGGGTTTTATTCCTCTCCCATTGGCTGTTTTAGTAAGTCATGTATTTTATATTTTTCAGGCCAAAAATCTTTCACTGGTTAGTAGGAATTCTGGTTACGGATGAAATATTAATTCAAGGCCATGGAAAAATGCTTCATATCTTTGAAGAAAACTCAGCGTGAAATACATGAGGACCCATTCCTTTGCCACCAAGAGACAGTATTATTTTTGGTGCTCTATTTTAAGGCCACATAGAAACTGAAGCTAAAGCAGAATCAAGTTGATGATTATTGGATGTAACTTCACTCCAGGAGCATAAATGCTCCAGGATTTATAAAAGCTATTGCTAAATTTCCTGTTAGAATTCATGGTGTTGGGTTTTATCCTACAAATGGTTTGAGAACCTGATTCTTTCAGAAACTCTGTTTATTGTTGCCACACTTGAGGTCAATATACACATTTGCTGGAGTTTTCTTCATACAACTGAGTGTGAGATACCTGTTTGGTTTATGAACATGATCACCCTAATACAATAATTCCTCTTTTAACACTATACATGGGTTTCTGAAAATGTTCGTGCTAAGCGAAAATGTGCTATGGGGGGGGTCAATTTTCCCATTAAAAATAATGGAAAAGGTGGGGGTTGGGTTTCAGGTGGTGGTGGCAAAGTCAATTTTTTGTTGGTGCTGGGTTATCAACGTAAACGTTAGATACCTAGTGACAAGATATCTAGCAACACAAATCACCACGGTTTGTTAAAACACAAAGATAAACACATGAGTGAGTGGAAGAGCGCTGTGGCCACGTGTATTCATCCGCTCATGCATATTACCATTGTTTTCACCAACTTATACCACCCGTGCGAAGTAGTTTGCCACTTGATTATTTTCGTGTTATTTCAGGGACAGTCGTGTTATTTGAAAAATGTTCCCTAAAAAAAAAAATTGTGCTATTGAGGAAAGGTGTTAAGCAGGCACATGTTAAATGAGTAATTACTGTATCTTGTGAGGTAGGGAAGCATTGCATTATTATATCTGAGAATGTGGCACATATTAAGTGACTAGCTTAAAGCCACATAGGAAATCTGTGGCAGAATTAGGAATAGCACCTGAACCTCTTAAGTTCAAGTTCAGTGTCTTAACCACAAGATTGTTCTACATGAGGGCCCCTCAACTTCAGAATTCATTCGACTCCTTGGTCCAGAAAGAGTTAGTTTCTTTATTTTTATACATGCTGGAACAGCCTGCCCTCCTCCACCCTCACTTCTGTGGAAAGGAATTGAACTAAGGATTATAGCAGGGATGGGTAATAAAATGGCATCCGTTCACTGGGGTTAGGCCCTGGTGGGCCACTGCTGCTATATTTACCTGCGCCTTTGCAGATACAGGAGATCACAGCACCTGTTGTCCAGGAACGGCGATCCGCAGCCAGCAGAAGCTGTGATTCCCCCATACCTGCAGAAGCACAGGTAAATCCTGATTGTTCAGTCAGAATAGCGAAAGCAACTGGCTGCCAGGAGGCTTAACAGTATTGTAGGTTTTTAGGCTCTTGGTAAGACATTTTTTTAAAAACACCTTCAATATTTTCTTTTCATGCCCTTCCCTGCATTAGTATGTTGAGTGGCTTAGGCTTGTCTGTACAGAGAAAGTGACCAGAATAACTATTGTGGTATAAACTGTTCTGGAATAGCTCCTTTTGTACCCTCTTGCCTCTTAGGTGGGCATGTAATTCCAGAATGAAAATGACTTTATTTTGGAATAATTATTGCATTTTGTGATTTCTGAGCACCTATATTATTCTGAAATAGTGATTTTTATTCTGAATTAATGTCCATGAAGGGAGCTATTCTGGAATATCATATTCAGCAGTAGTTGTTCGGGTCTGTTTTTGTGCATAGACAAGCTCTAAGTCATTCTGTCATTGGACAGAAGCAGTCACTCTGCTAGCAAAGTCTCATAATGTTACTGGTAGAGGGATTATTGATGTAAAATTGTTGGGGTTTTGGTGCAATGCATACAACTACAGTTATCTACTTAGACTTCAAGTATGGAATGAATCCCTATTCAGGATAGTACTTAATACATGTCTAAAGTTCAGCATGTGCTTTAAATCCTATTCTGAATTAGGATGGACTTAACACAGGTTTAAGTGTTTTCCTAAACTGGGACCTTAAGCACTACACTGAAAACAAACTTGTGATTTCTTGGTGTTCAAACTTTGTATATAGATAGGTTGTATAACCTGCTGACTCCACAGATCAGCTAGGTTGTATAACCTGCTGACTCCACAGATCAGCTTAGTCTCCAGTTTTCTTTAGTGCAGAGTGAAACATTAAAATACTTCACTCTATCAGTATCTTTCCCCACATACACATTGGGTAGTTTCCTCAGATATTTGTATCAATAATTAGTATCCTCTTCAAACCCTCATTTCTTTCTTGATTCTGCAGTGAAGTCATAATGCTAAATTTGATATAAGTTGTTTTTATAGCAACAGACTGTAGAGTTATTACTGGCATTACAGCTCTACTGCATAGATACTCTTGTAATATTTATTTAGACAATTCCTAAATCATTAGCAATATCCAGAATTCAAAACCTTACAAGGTTAATTGTTAGTATAAATGTTCTCATTTTTGTCACAAACTTGTCCTACTCTAATGGATTTATTTTAAATAGTCTATTCATTATTAATTTGTATGCCTGAACTATTGAACTTTTATTTTTAAAACAGCTCATCAGAGTCGTAACAAGCTCAATAAAAGTACAAGGAGTCTTGGCTTATGCCTGTGTTGTGCTCTTCTATTGTGGGTAAGTGGAACACAAAAGAAGCAATTATTAAACCACATTTACTATTTAACTAAATGATTGTAAGAAATAATTTGCTCTGCTGATGTTTTCATGGTTCAAACATAATACAGTCACTTCTACATGGAGTCCAATACGTGCATAATTTACATAACATTCATTGCAGAATAGTCAGAATGGCTGAGGTTACCTATATGGAATGCAGATTTGTCATGGAATTACGCCTGTTGGAATTCTGCAATTGTACTATGGGTCCAAATGAAACAGTTGCGGAATTCCTACAGAAGTAAAGTACATACTTTGGCAGAAGCACGGGCGATTAAAAATAATAGCCATGCACTCTGAGCATCCATCACTGAGCAGTTTGCAGATAAACATTTGCATCTGTTTCAAAGTCTTCCTGTTCAGATGGGCTATGTCTACATGACAAAGTTTTTTTTTTTCGGAAAAGCGGCCTTTTTTCTGAAGAAAAACTTCACTTATGTCCACACAGCAATTGCATTCTTTTGGGGAAAAAAAATTTAAAGAACAAAGGGGATTTTCTGACAGGCTTCTTCCTCGTAGAAAGAGGTTTACCATTTTCCAAAAGAGCTCTTTCGGAAAAAGGCATGTGAACGGGGAATGGGGAGTTCTTTCGAAAGAAGAGGAAAGAGGAAAAAGCACCAGGTTCCCTGGTAGCCACTTGGTCCATAGTAATCACAACTTATATGCGAGATAGCGTGCGTTCAGTGTGAATGCTATCTTTCAAAAAAGATTATTTTTTCGATGTACTTTGGCAGTCTGGACGCTCTCTTTTGGAAGATCTCTTCTGGAAAAGCTTTTTCTGAATGAAGCTTGCTGTCTAGACGTAGTCTTAGTGTGAAGTTATGATTATGGTCAACAAAATGAAACTAGATTTTAAAAGGGAGAGAAGATGGGTGTAAAGAATGATTGTTTTTTTAAGAGTGGGTAAGAATGCAAGGGTTAATGCTTATACAGTAGACCCTCGCTATTTGCTGTAGATATGTTCCTGGCACCTCCATGAATGGTGAAATGCGCAAAAACCGAGGATAGTAGCTCCCAGCTTTTCCCTGTGGCTGTTGTTCACCTATGTCTCAGGCTAGCAAACTCTTAAGGACCCTGCTAGTTGGTTTAGTTGAAGACTCCCACTTCACTGGTTTGAGCATATGATTTAAGTGATACCAGGCAAGCACGAAAGAGATTGATTTAATTACAAACAAAACATGCTTTCCAGTGACTAAACTTTAATTTTAGCAAGTTTCAATTTTTGCCTAAGCAGTTTCTCAGTATATAAAGTGTCAATTCTTGCCTTTCAGGCCAAGAGTGTCCAACTTTTCTAGGTGCTGTACCTGTCAGTGATGGTTTACAAACAAAAAATGTATTTCCCTTATTACTCAATTTATTGTGTTTGCCTCGAGAGCCAGGACGGCTTCCTAGGGTGCACTTTCTGTCCCTCAGCATGATTATTGAATGCTCATCTGAGGAAGTGGGTTTTGTCCACGAAAGCTCATGATACTATATATATTTTTTGTTAGTCTCTAAGGTGCTACAGGACTACTAGTAGTTTTTTAAAAAAGTTACAGACTACAGGAGGCCCCTGACTTACAATGCGATTGGTTCCTGGGGAAGCATTGCAAGTCGGGGGCATCGTAACTTGAACCCTCATATACAGTAGGCACCATGCACCGTCATAAATGCAGGCCGAGGGCATAAGTCAGGGGTTTTTGGCCCCTTCTTCACTTACAAAAATGGTTTAAATATTTAAATATCCCCCGCGGGATTTAAATAAACATGGCCGCCGCGTTTTTTCCAGCTTGAATAAGTAGGAATAAGAGATCTTCCGGAAAAGGGCTTTATTCCGGAGGATCACGCCAGTCTGGACGCTCTTTTCCGGCTTTTCCCCAAGCCGAAAAAAAGCGGCGGCCATGTTTATTTAAATCCCGCGGGAGATATTGAAATCCCGCGGGGATTTCCCTATTCCAAAGTTAGAAATTAGCATGCCTCTTCCGAAGAAGGGGCCAGTGTAGACATAGCCATTTTGATAGGAATTTTTTTCAGTTCAAAATTTTAGACAATTTCTAATCATTAAAGTACCATAAGCATTTATGTGGCCATCCTGTCCTTTTACAATAAAGCTCCTTTACACCACTCTGGCAATGCAAAGCAGCTTTAACATTTTTACACTTGTTTATATTCCTGGGAGAATTTATTACACTTGGAGATATAAAACAAGCAGAGTCTTGTTTGGGGGATAAGGCAATATGCTGTGTTTATTGTGACTGTAGAATTCATTTACAGTACTGAGCTACTAAAATTAACCACCGCACATACATACCCTCATACATAGTTCTATGGATGGGATATAATTACCAGCCTTAATTGTACTCTGTTTTGTGCAGTAAGACTTGAGTCTCGACTTAAAGAATGACAAAGTGTAAGAATCCTGGGTCCAGAAGGGAGTTGACTGTGTTGTTTGTTACCATCCCTATTCAAGGAAACAGGAACTACATATTTTGTAAATAAACAAAGTCCATCAATAAAATACCTGACACAGACTCACCAATTCTGCTCCAAATGTGATACTGACCTTCAACATGTAGGAGATAGAGCCTATTTTGATGTTATGTATACATGAATATAGATAGATGTGAGCTGTTTCGTCTTTAGATTTAATGTATTAGATTAGATTTGTCGTACTATATGAATTTCAAAGTGAGAATGGACCTTATTCTTTTGTGATCTCAGGTTTAGAATTAGTACATCTTCTAAATCCTCTGAGTAATTCCAAATTCTGCACACTGCTTCCAGTGTCTGTAATTATAAGCTACGTAAGTGGAATTATCTACAATGTGAGAGACAGAATTTAAGTATTATACAGACATATGAGAAACACTGCCCAGATAATGCTTTAAGATTTTATCACAAAGGATTTAGATTGAAATAAGGAGGAAATTGTTTTGATTGCAACAATGTTTAAGTTACATTATTAAAAGTAATAAAAAATATTAAGTCATGCCCAATATTTGCCACTTCCATTTTGATTTAATTGTTCATAATTTTGAGCTGTTCATAGTCAACTAATCTGACCCACCTCTGCCCTCCCAATAGTAAGAAACTCAAAGTCCTGTGACAGGAAAAAACTTGGAAGCGCCTGTGTAATCCATGATGAAAATCTGATATTGGTACATGCCGTGGGTGGGTTGTGATCCACCAACATCCTGATTCAGCTCTCATTAAATTGGATTAGGCCCTACGCCCCTCATCTTTCAAAAGTGTGTGAAAATATCTTTAAAAAAAATCCTGAAAGCCCTTTTTTGGAAAGGATATGCAGGGAAAGAAAGCAAGGGACATATTTCTGTAGAAAGAAAAAATATTCTTACCCTAATAGAAGGGACCTTGTACACCACAATTACAGATCTGGGGCAATTTAACTTTGTTCAGTTTGTAGTTGCTTGAATTATAAAAAGAAAAGTTCCTGTTTAAATATTGAGGATTGTCTGCTCTGCTTGTCCTCCCATACCTCTGACTTTTAATAGGAAAATGTATTAAATAAAAATTCATTTGAGAGAAATGTTGTATGCTACATTTTTCTTTTTAACATAATTTGTGTTGATGCATTGTGATAGTTGAGTTGCTATTGAAGTATACTTAGATATCTTTACAATGTACAAGTTAAAATCCTTCAAGTAGGTCTAACTTAAATTCACTTTTTCCTGCAAATTTTATAAATTTAGATTAATAAACACTGTGATAATAAGATTTACACAATAAAGGATATTCTTACACTTCCTTGAGTAAGTAATAAGTTCAGAGACCCAAATTCTAAGTCAAGAACCATCAGATTAGCCTGCCATCATCTTCAATATGGAGGCATATCCTAAAAATATTACAAGTCCTAGCATGCAATATACTGTCGATAGTAGTAGTAACTCTCTTTTCAAAGGTAGATAAGCCTCTTTCCCATTTTACAGGTGGGAAAACTGAAGTGACTTTTCAAAATTTACATAGCAAATCAATGGCAGAGGTAGGAAAATTATCTAGGTCTCCACTATCTACTAAGTGGTGTTACTCCCAGCCTGCTATTCATGCAAAAATAGTATATTGCATGCTCGGACTTACTTCGTGGAGCATGCACCTCAGTGTTAAAGCTGACAGCTACTGAAATTTGTCCATTTTATGGAAATTAGGTATCGTCTTTGAACTTCAAGTTTCAGAGCTCATCCTAGTGTGTGGTGTTATTAGAGATGCTTCAAAACTATCACAAACGTGTGGTTATTTTTGGTAATCTCTTCAGATTAAATGTTTAAGTACTTAATGTTTTGAAAATTTACTGAAATTCCTATAGCTGCTCCATTAAGTAAACACTAATATTAACTAAAATATTATTAGGATCCAAATGCTTTATAGAAACACTTGAATTTTTTACCCCATGAAACTCTTTAATTCAAATTTCAAGCTTGAAACCAAATTAGTGTGCTCCTTTTGTTCTTTGTTTGTTTGTTTTGGTCTGTCTATAGGCCATAAGAAAGAGCCTTATAGTTGGAAGAATTAGCTAACAAATTAAATCCCTTCCGAACAGCAGAATGTGTAAATGTACCCTTTTATTTTTCAGGTTAATTTCACTAAAAGTCCTTAACAGCATTGTGTTGTTGGGCAAGTCATGCCAATATGTAAAGGAGGCAAAAATGGAAGAGAAGTTGTTCAATCCTCCCCCTAGTAGCACCCCAGGCAAACCACTCAGTAAACCCCAAAGCAAATTTAAATCTACTCAAGGTAAGTTTAATTGCTTGATCAGTGAAAATAAAACTGTTTCTAGATTAAACTTAATGTTCAATCAACAGTTCCTGTCACAGATGTTCAACAATATCTTTACCACAAACTGTATGTACCAGACCATAACTATGCATTGGTTTACATGAGGATTGTGAGGATACACCTAGAAGTTGAAGTACAGTTCTGTAAACAGAAACATTAATTTTCTATTATTCAGAGCTTCATATTGCACAGATCTAAATACTCTTCAGTACAATAAAACTCCTCCAGTGTATGGGGAAGAATATAGGGAAGCAAAAATATACTATCTTTGTGTACATGTGCATGCACATTTAGAGGAGAACCTTCTTGTAAATGCAGCTTTTTCACATTTGGCTTGAGATCTGACAATATTGAGGTTTCAGAAGGAATGTTCCATCGAATTCTAATAGAAATGAAAGTAAAATATGACATGTAGAAGGTACAATTACTTAAAATAGTAACGAAGATAGGAAGATTCCAGACAGCTTTTCATTCTTTAAGTGGAATTAACATTTATTCTCCTGATCTGAAGATTGCCTTGGTTTTTTTGTTTTGTTGTATATAAGGTCATTTTCTTAGTCTTCTGTAGTTTATACACAATATCTCTAACATCAGATGTTGAAGTAGAAGTTAAAATCTCTTCTTAATAATTAAACGTATGTATTTTTATATGCCTCTTTGACATAACATGGGGGAAAACAAAAACCTTCATTGTTCTGATCAACAGACTTGGATTATGTATGAAATATAAGGTGATTAGACATCATAGTGTCTCACCAGCAATACTAGAGTTGAGAATCTGTCAGCGTTTTTGGTTATAATAGCCTAAATATCAACTGTGTCAGATCACATTTGGCTGAAACTTATTGCATGTGTTTATTTCAAAATGGTTTAAATTAATAACATTGGGGGGTTTTGTTTATATAGTGAGAAAATGTATGTGTGGTAGGTCTGTGTGCTTTTTCCAAGAAATGTAACAGTATTACAGTACTGATTTTTTTCTTACAGTATTAAAATATTCTATAATTTATTTGTATGTGGGACTTAATAATTCATGCTATAAGGGTTAACCATAAAAACTTACCCGCAGTTCCCAGTAAATACATCCTGAAGACTATTTTTAGCTGAAGCAGCAGTAAGATCACCCAGGCCATTTCAGAAGAGAGCTTATGTCTCAAACGACACAATTTTATAAGAAGCAGAGACCTACATATTTCTGTGAATGTCATTTAAAATATTCTCAGCCTCTATAAATCCTCCAAGGTAGAAGCTTAATTCTTCAATGCCATCACTTTATTTTTATAAATATGAAGACTCTGAACAACAATTGTTTCCCTGTAAAGCCAAATCATATGTAAGAAGTTTTCTACCTTGCCTCCACTCCAGTGTATTCATTATTGTTGCAGAATTCTGCATTGTTGATTTAATCCTATGCCCCAATTATAGGCTTGAACAGCACAATATCTGTGCAATTTAATCACTCATATCAAGGAATTCATGTAGCCTACTTGCCTTTAGCTTATATAGGATAAGAGTATTTCATATTCCTGACAGTTTGCACCTTTGAAACTACTTTTGAAAAACGAGCTCATTAATTAGACTAGTAATTTTTATATTGAGCAGTGGTTTCTTCTGAAAATTCCCTAGTGGGAAGATACCTACCTTCATATTGAAACTCTATAATGAACCTTATGATTGTTCTGT
The DNA here is from genome assembly GCF_049634645.1 of Pelodiscus sinensis. NCBI lineage: Eukaryota > Metazoa > Chordata > Testudines > Trionychidae > Pelodiscus > Pelodiscus sinensis. Next base: position 107,008,398 of record NC_134715.1, read on the forward strand.
GCTGTGTGCAGTATGTTTTACTTACATTGGATTTTAGATTACTCCAAAGATTAGTTGTTTTTCCTTTAAAAAAAAAAAGTAGATGGTATATACAAATGACTGAAGGAGGTGATAAAATAGAGACGCTGCTTTATAAAGTAATTATCTGAAACTAGTAATGACATGGTTTTACACATTGCTGAAATATTTCAGTTGCAAACCCCTATTTTGTAATGTATTACTTTTGTCAAAAAATGCTCTCTTGGCTGGATCATACACAGTTTCTCAATCCAAGCCAGATGTTTTCCAAAACTCCCCTTAAAATATGCACATTACCTTGTTTCTAAGAGGTGAAAAAATAACTTGATGCTCTTACTGCCAACTTCACTTTGGGGTGGGGAAAATCTATTTTCAGCTGTTTTGAAAACTATATTTTAATACAGGCAGTCCCCGGGTTACGTACAAGATAGGGACTGTAGGTTTGTTCTTAAGTTGAATCTGTATCTAAGTCGGAACAGGCGTCCAGATTCAGCCGCTGCTGAAACTGATCAGTTTCAACAGCGGCTGAATCTGGACGCCAGTTCTGACTTACATACAGATTCAACTTAAGAACCCCAGGCATCCCCAAGTCAGCTGCTGCTGAAACTGATCAGCGGCTGATTCCAGGAAGCCTGGGGCAGGGGCTTCCTGTAGTCAGCCGCTGGTCAGTTTCAGCAGCGGCTGACTTGGGGACGCCTGGGGCAGAGCAGCTGGGGTGCTGCTGGGTTGGTCCAGTAGCGCCGCCTCTCCTCCGCGCTACTGGATCAACCCAGCAGCACCCAAGCTGCTCTGCCCCAGGCGTCCTGATTCAGCCGCTGCTGAATCTGACCAGCAGTGGCTGAATCAGGACGCCTGGGGCAGAACAGCTGGGGTGCTGCCTGGTTGGTCCAGTAGCGCCCAGAGCGGCGCTACGGGACCAACTGGCAGCGCCCCAGCTGCTGTACCACAGGTGTCCGGAGCAAAGCCAGTGGACGCGTCTGGGCTGTCCACTGCCCGCGTGCTCCGCGGCTTGGCTCTGCTTTGCTCTGCTTTGGCCCTCCCGTCCCCCCCCCCCGTCCCCCTGGTCTGGGCTGTCAGCTGGCCAGGCGCTCCGCGGCTTGGCTCTGCTTTGCCCCCCCCCCCCCCCCCCGGTCTGCAGACCAGGGGGACGGGGGGGGACGGGCGGGGGCAAAGCAGAGCCAAGCCGCGGAGCGCCCGGCCAGCGGACAGCCCAGACGCGTCTGGGCTGTCAGCTGATCGCGCGCTCCGCGGCTTGGCTCTGCTTTGTCCCCCGTCCCCCTGGTCTGCAGACCCGGGGGGGGGAGGGGGGGCAAAGCAGAGCCAAGCCGCGGAGCGCGTGGGCAGCGGACAGCCCTGTCCGCTGCTCACGTGTTCCGCCGCTTTGCTTCCTCTCCCTGGTCTCCTAAGTCGGATCCGCGTAACTCGGGGACTGCCTGTACAGCATGGAAATATAAGTATCATATGTTCATATATAACTGCCTTTGAAAAAATTGTGTTAACAAATCCAATGTTTAGTTCTATTGAAACAAAAGAAAGGAACCCTAACAAATCAGGTGGTTCATAGAGTTATTTTGGGATTAGAGACCATAAAAACATACATTTATTGTTTTATCATATTTGAACCTACTCCATGGGATAAAGCTTAAGGTGTCCAGTTTCCCTATGTAGGCAGGATACAGTCCTGTCACTGATAACGTGTCTAGATTCTTTCATAGAAATCACGTCTCTTACTGCTGTTGATTGGCATCATTTCAGTGGGGATGGGTGGAGAAAACAAAGTTATTACACAAACCCTCAAAAATAAGGAAGTAAACTAAAAACATACCATATGGTATTCAGTAACATACCACAATGATCATGACCGTCATCAGCTTGTTTTATTGCATCCCATTATGTCTCAGTGTTGGATGACATATATGGTATACTCCTGCCTTTCATTGAACTTCTTTATTTTGCTGGATTTGTATCACAATGTTAATGGAAATTCACGCACAATATTTTATTGCATTAGTAAGCATTTTAGGCAGTGGTAACAAAAAGTAGCTTGACAGGATATTAAGTAGAATCTGGTTTCCAAAAGTGGTTCACTTGTTTTTGTACTACTTTTATTGTTCACATGGCTAACGTTCTGAACCCTCAGTGTAGCTTTGATAGATCAGTCTGTTTCAAATACATTGATGTGCTTATACAGATAATACATTTTTATTCTGATTTTCTGCTCTTCTAATAGGAATTTCCACAGATGAAAGTTTCTCTGCATCAGTTACCAATCAGCCTGTACAGCAGAAGGAAAATACAACATCTTTACTTGTGACAAGCAACTCTGATCAATTCCTGACGACTCCTGATGGAGACGATAAAGATATAAGCCAAGACAATTCAGAATTAAAACACAGATCTTCAAAGAAAGATTTGTTGGAGATAGACAGGTTTACTATTTGTGGAAACAGAATTGACTAAGTTTTCTGGATTGGTGTGCTTAGGAAACTGAGCTGTTGGGACAGCAAATACTACCAGAATGGACAGTTGCCCAAAAAGGCACTTAAATATTTATTTAAAAACTTAAATTATTAATGTCAAACAGATATTAATTTCTACAAGTAAATAGGTTTGGTTGCTGGTCAGATTAAGTAACAGAAATCTTTAACTTGGCTCTTTGGAAAATATAATGGATTGTGAGAGCCTCTTGTCTATTTGGCAGAGCTACAGTATCGCTGTTGCGGAATTAGATTGGAAAAATCAAAATCCTGTTTTGCTTTTTGAAACCATGCTTCCAGAACATATCATTTTTCATCAAGGTGTCTCCATTATAAGGATATAACTGGGAATATGTGACAACTTCAATAGGAAGCTCATCTTTCCAGTGACATGTTGTTTTCATAAACAGCTACAAACAGATTTCAAAACTTGTGCTTATCAGTGAACACATAAAAAGCACTGGTAGATTAAACAGTAGTCAAGATAATTATTCTTGTCACCAGAAAAATCTTGGAAGATGTACCTGAACTAATCAGAATAAAATACTACAGTATCTTAAATGAAAGACCTAGTGCATAGATAGTATTTTATCTAAAATCTAAACCAGGAAGGGAAATGGATCACAACTACAAAAAAAATACAGTGAAGGGTCCGCATAACTGGGCAAACGCAGCTTCATCGTTTTTCTGTTCAATTACAATGTGTTCTGCAAGGCAAGCGGTATACATTTATAAATGCTATATGAAAGGCTTTTTTAAAAAAATAGTTGCTTGTTTTTTGCAATTGGAAATATTTTGTTATATAGAGATTTCTTTATATTGAGAAAAGGTAATGTGAACTGCAGCCAGCAACACCAGTGCTGCATTAATTCCACATAATTCCAATGCAATGGAAGAAATAACTACTACATTTTGGTTTAAACAAGTTGATAAAAATGGCATCTCTATATTAACTTAGCTGGAAAAATTGTCCATAGAATAGTTATACAGAAATCAGAAGCATCCATTTTAATTGATGGATTTTAAGTAGATTTGAGTAGCTTTATTATGAAGAGCTTGGTGTGATGAAGTATAATGCATCTTAATTTCTGGTGTGTGTGGCAAGGTTGGGGGAATTGATGAAAGGCATTTTGAATCCCTCAAGAATGAAACTGCATTTCAGCTCAATAAGTAGGCTAGAGAACTGAATCAAAAGGCAGTCTTGCATCTAGTGATGTATCCTATATTTGCTGTTAAAATACAACATTAACCTCTTTTTTCAAAAACCTTTCAAAAGCTTTAAGTTGATGTCTGCTAAATTATTTCCCTTTGGAATTTAATTTTTGTTTTTGGCTATGATGCAGATATTTCAGTGATGAACAAACCACAGGTTTTTTATCAACTTATGTGTAATATATTAGAGTGGAAAAGCCAAAGTTCAGTGTTTATCTTATGAATATGAAATGTGGAAGAATATATGCTAATTCCTAATATTTGCAGAATTGTATTATGACAGAACAGAGAAATGTGTAGAAATAATGTCATGAAACTGAATGTAAAGTTGTCATGAAAATGGCTTAAACAATGTAAGTCAACATCATTTACTCTAAAGGGAGCCTCTTGCTGCCCCTTCTCTACCACCACTACCTGCAGTAGAGTCCACAATCAATTGAGTTGGTGGAGAAGATTCCAAAATGCCTTTATTTTAGATGTATTTTATGCTCATTGAGAAATTTGCACATTAAAATTCAATTCAGATCATCTGTGAATTGGGTACAACTTAAATTTTTCTGAGACTTAATTTTTTCAGTTATTTAGCAGTTGCTAAAGGAATCTTGGAAAGATTTTCATCTGTTAAGTGACATTCTGTACCAATTTTATAAGTGCATCTTGTGTGAAACTCAATAAAACACAATTTTGTAATCTTTGTTTAAAAAAAGGAGGGGAATAGGCTGGATTTCTTTGCTATAGTTGTCAAATTTGAATACTGCAATGTGATTCCTGCATATTCTGGTTTCACTATGAATAACCTATTTTTTTTGCAAGCATAGTATTGGCTACCTATTTTAGATCTAATTATGTTGCTGGGTTTGGTTTTTATTTTTATTCATCAGTATGTTAAACCCAAAGGGGGTACTAGTGCCAACCTACTGTTAATCTGAATGCTAATTGTTTAAAGAAAGAATCAAATTGAAATCCTGTCCATTTTTAACTTGGTTTTTTTTCAGTTGCACTTATATCATCCTGTTAATTTTTGTGGTTTTATATTCTGTTATTTTTACTATCCCTCCCTCACTATGTGAAAATGTAACCTACTATATTTTATCGCCATTTATTCTGTGGGTATGCACATACTTTTCAAGTGACTGGTAGCAACTGCATAGTTGGGGATGTATTCTAACAGGGGCTTAAAATGGGATATATATTTTATTTTTTTTTTACTCTAAAAGTAGGTGGCCAATCAGCATGAAATATCATACAAGGTTAGTGTATATGGATTATTTATGTATGTTTTGTCTTGTTTCATTGTTGAAATAGGGCTTTAGCTGAATTTTGTTATCACATTTTGCACTGAACACTGTCTAGCCACATAAAACTTTATAGAGAGGGGTGTGCTAACTAGAACTGGTGCAAATACAAATCTGGTTGATGGGAACTAGGCAATCCAAACTTGAATGATTGGAGTAGGCTGCAAACTCACTCTCAAACTACCCATTCATGTCCGATTTTATCCTGCAACAGGATTGCTGCATTTTCGTTCTCCCACGGATTGGGATTTCCCACTTCTTTTCAAGCATTAAAGAAACCTTGTAAACTAATAAATAGAAAAGTTCATTGTAGAACACTTAAGGTTCCTACTAGGGCTGTCAATTGACCTGTGTTAACACCTGCAATTAACACAGGATAGGATTAACATGTTAATTTTTTTAACATGTTAATTGCAGATGTTAATGCTGTGCTGTCCCTTTGAAGTGCTGTTCCTCGCTTCAAAGAGGCAGTGGAGCTGGGGATCAACTGGAGTCCCGCGCTGATCCCCAGCTCCACTGTTGCAAAGCCCCTTTGAAACAGCAGAGCAGCACTTCAAAGGGGCTTTGCAATGCAGAACTTGGGATCAGCTGGAGTCCCCAGCTGATCCCAGGCTCCTAATGCGCTGCCGCAGCATCTCAAAGGGGAGGCCGAACATGACTCATCGCGCAATTAATCATGATTAACTGTTTTAATCTCTTGACAGCCCTAGTTCGTACACAGAGATACCTGACAACTCTCCCCACAAAAGCAAGAAAATGAATAGTAAATATTATTGCCTACCTGTACAGAACCTCTATTTCTCCACATGCAGGGATACATCACTACTACTGTTCACTACAGATCAAGTTCTGCAAATTTCACAGAACCACCGGCCTTCCATCACCCCTCTTTTAACCTCCCCAAACATGTCTAACTCCCAGTTTATACAATCCCCAATACTAATAAAGTTTGGGGCAGTAAAGTAGCATATACAGATGGATGAAAAGGAGGAAGTTAAATTTGCAATGTGGGATGTGTGGTCCTTACTTAGTTTTAAGATCACTTTAATTCTGAATGTGTATTTCCACATTGGGTTTAACGCGTTAAACTCATCTGATTTAAATTCACAGTTTTTGTTAATTCACATAAATTTTCCTGGGTGTATCCAGCTAGATAAGCCTGTCTGCATTGCAGCTAGGGGCATGCCTCCCAGCCTGGCTACACAGACTTGCACTAGCGAGGCTCAGGTTAGCAGCATGGATGTTTTGGATTAGGCTCATCAAGCCCACCTAAACTCATAGGGTCCTCCTAGATGCTTGTTATCCTTTTTTCTCCTCTCTACATTGTCTCCTCTTCATCCTATCTCTTCCTGGTCAGTCTTCCTTGTGAGGAGAAGCATGTTTCCGATGTATAGACAAGCAGGGGAAAGTCCTATATGCTACAGGCTATAGTTTGGCCAACCTAATTTACAGGGTAGGTGTGCAGCTGGGGAGGGAGAAGTAACAAGTCTTTGTAATTAACTTATAGCTAACTGGCAAAACTGAGATGGTCTTTAATAGAGTCTTGAACCACAAGACAGTGTGGGTTTGTGTTAGTATTGAATGATCAGCCAATCAGTTGTTTAAATAGACATTGACATCTCCATTTTGCCACAAGTTGTGTTCTTACAGTTTTTATTGCACCACGTAAGTGTACTGGGCATCTTGTTAGGCTGTGAGATGCAGCATCTGCCACTGCATGACTTGTGAAAAGGATTGAATGAGACATTACCTAAATAGAATATTTATAAAATATTTACAAAATTATTACAAAGCACTCATTGGTTCCTTATATATAATATCTCCCAGCCTAAGGTATTTGGAGTGTCAAAGTGCTTTTTGTGCATTTGTAAGATGTACAGGTTGGTCCTTCCTGGTCTGGCATTGTGGGGACCTCACTAGTTCTGAACAAGAGAAGTTTGCTGGACATGGGGAGATCTGCTGCCACCAGCCCCCAAGCTCATCACCCATTGCTGGTAGACTGCCCCAGCAGGCAATCCTGCCTCGTCCTCCCTCCTGCCCACCCCCCAACCTGGCTGGGCTGCTTTCCTAGCTACTGCTGGCTCCCTGGGCAGCCTAGGCTCCAGCTGCTGCCTCAGGGTTCTGGTCCCATGTAGCCAGGGGCAGTCGTGGGGCTGAGGCTCTGACCCCGGCTCCATGCCAAGAGAAGCTGTGGAAAGCTGTGAGGCTTCAACCCTGGCCTCATGCAGCCTCAGCCCCACACCAGAGGGTTGCTGTGTGGGATTCCGACCCCGTGCTGCCATGGGGCTCAGGCCTGAGTGCTGTTGGAGGCTTCCACAGTGGTCTAGCCTGAGTCCTGTGCTGTCCCCAGCCGGGCTGCTGACCCTGATGCCCAGCTTATCTGGACCTCCTGCTCTTAGGCTCCTGGGCTCTCTGATCCAGGAGCATCCATGAACCTGCCAGACCAGGGATTTTGCCAGACCAGAGTGTGCCGGATTTTGGAGGTACAACCTACCTGTACTTACTTGCTATCCTAGTACAGGTTGAACCTCTCTAATGTAGCGCACACTGGTTCAGCAACATCCATGGTCCAGCATGATTTTAATTAGCCCAGTGTCCACTTACCATGGATGTGGCCAAGTTTTCTGCAGTCCCATAAAGGTTGTTTATAGCCACCAGTCCTGGCTTCTGTGTTCTGTGCTGTTTAGCTCAAATTTACCCCTAAATATCTTCTAAGAGGCCAATAAGCTGTAGAAGTGTTGGTAATGATGCTAGAAAATATTGACCTCCTAGTTGGGCAAATTCTCTGGTTTGGCACGGTCAGATCCTGAGAATATTGGACTAGAGAGGTTCAACCTATACTTCATACCATTCAAGTGATGGGTGGGAAACAGGTGAGTTTATAAAATGAGGCTTCTCTCTTTTAATTAGGCTAACATCTCTAAACAGTATTATCTTCAATTGCCTTAGGAAAAGGAAGAAAGGTGTTTTAATAGGTAGTCACCTTTTGTGTATTTTATTAGAAATAAGTAAATTGTTAGAATTAAAATTTTAACTCGGGTTCTACAAACTAGTATCTGTGGATTTTGAGACATTAAGAATTAATATTTTGTCTTCAGCAATAGTAAAATCTGTTTGCTTTTTGTATTACTAAAGCTACAGTGTGAATTACAGTCAAAGTTACCTGGCCCCAGTGACAGTGAAAGGAGCTATTAGAAGATGCTTACCTGGGCTTCAGTCCAGCAGATTACTAAATTGTGCATGATTTCAGCATGTAAGAAGTCAATCACTTCATTGGGATTACTCATTCACTCAAGCTTTGTCTACACTTGTAGCCTTGAGTGCTGCTAGTGGCAGCAGTTTAACATGACACGGTCACAGCATCAGTGCTGGAAGCGAGCTCTTCCAGGGCTTTAGAAAAACCACCTCCATGGTTTGATCTGAGGAAGTGGGTCTGGCCCACGAAAGCTCATCATCTAATAAACCATCTTGTTCGTCTTTAAAGTGCTACATTGTCCTGCATTTTGCTTCAGCTACCCCAGACTAACACGGCTACATTTCTATCACCTCCATGGGGACTTAGCTCCCAGCAGTGGGAGTCTGTTTACACTGGCAAGTAACTGCTGAAACATTTTTGCCCAACTTGCCGGTGTATGTTGCCTCTGCTGCGTATGTTGACCAAACCAGACTGACTCTGCGACAAAGAACAACTGGACACAGATCAGAACCAGGAATGGTAACACACACAAACCTATAGGGGAACATTTTAATCTAGCTACACACAAATCATGGATTTAAAAGTAGCTGCCTTCTACAAAGGAATTTCACTACCGAATGACAGAGACAGCTGAACTGGAATTCATTTACAAATTTGACACTTGAGGGGTAGCCAAGTTAGTCTGTAACAGGAAATACTTTAAAAAACAACAACAAACAGTCTGGTAGCACTTTAAAGACTAACAAAATATGTAGATGGTATCATGAACTTTCATGGGCACAGCCCACTTCAGATGACTGGAGTGTTGGATGTTTTTTAAATTTGACACTGTCACCCTGGGCTTGAAGACATTAACTGGTTAACGCACTACAAAGCCAGTTTCTCCCGCCTTTGGCATTCACATTTTCACATCAAAAGCTGTGAATTGAACACATCCAGCTCCTCTTAATTAGCTTCATTAACTTGGGTCCTACAATGAACAGGTACTTCTTTTGCTATAATATATATCTTAGGTTCTGTTATTTCCACATCACCTTATCTGATGAAGTGAGTTTTACCCACAAAAGCTCATGATCCTATATATTTCTCTAAGTTGCCACAGGACTATTTATTTTTAAAGTTAGACTAGCACGATTACCCTTCTGAGACTTTTTGCCAGTGTAGACGAGTCTTTGGTAACAAATATGCTTAAGTGCTTTGCTGCCTCAGAATAATACAATGGTTTGTTTGAGAGAGAGTTGTTGATCAAAGAGCAATTGTGAGCATAACAAACCTTTCATTGGACTGTTTGAATATCTGGTATAATAGGCACCAAATTGGGATGTAAAGTAAATTGTTTCCAATTGCACCATGCTCTCTTAAGTGTGCAGCTAGGGAACTAACAATGTAATATTGATTCTCTCTCTGCACATTTAGTGTGCACCTTGAAGGAAGGAGCACTACATCCTTTGTAACTTTTGTCTGGTAACATTCTACCATCTTTCCTCTGTGAAAGCCTAGAAGTGATTTGCGGGAGTCAGGAAAAGCAAAGTGGCAAATACAAGCCAGGCACTTTGTCCCATTTATTTACATTTGGGGGGATTTTATTCTCTTTGCTTGCAAATTCCAGACATCCTGTCTCTTTATTTCAGAAAACTGAGAACTGAATCTCAGGAATGAGTGAATGGGTGTGTGGAATCTATGTACATCCAAAATAATAGAAACATATTTTTTTTACAGTGCCAAATTTTAAAAGCACATATAGAAAATGAATTATATGAACACACAAGATGCATTTTGTTTGGCTTTAACTACCAAGCTTTTTCCATAGGAATATATTAAGCTCTGAAAGATTTTGCAGCCTTTCAAATGTTCATCATACAAGCAGAATTTCCCCTCAAGTCAAAGTGACTTTTATAATCATGAATATTGTTAGTTTATTGAATTCAATCATAATTTATGGTTTACATATTGTATAAATTTCTCATCTTTAGTGGTTTGATTTTATTTAGAAGTTTACTGTAAATATCTATATTTTTTCAATTAATTTTAATAAAGCAACTTGTTTTTTGTCATGCCAGTAAATCCCATCTTAATGAAGTAAGTACTCACTTTATTATGGTAAATTTTGGGTGTTAATTCACAACTGTGCAGTCTTATAAGTTCACATTTTCTATTTATTTTGATAATGATGGAGAACATTAGTGAAACAGACTTTTTCATAACTGAAATGCTCATCAGTTTATCTAAAAGTAATAGTAAAAGCTTTTTTTATCTAATATGTTGGGGGAATGGAGGGTGCTAGTAAGTGAAAAATGTCTAAGAGGGAGGGAATTTGGGTGCAGGGGTGGAGATTGGAGTGTCAGAAAGTGTGCAGTGTGTAGGCTCTGGAGAGGGGTTTCAGGTAGAGTTGCCAACTTTCTAATTGCACAAAACCAAACACTTCCACCCCCACACCTTCTGTCACTCACTGTTCTCCAGCCGCACTTTCACTTGGCTGGAGCAGGGATCTGGGGTGTGAAAGGAAGAATGGGCTCTGGGTGGGGCCAGAAAATGAGGGGTGTTCAGGACGCAGATGAGGGCTTCAGGCTGTGGCCGGTGGGTTAAGGTTTAGGGAAGAGGGCGACTTTGGGGTAGGGCTGGAGATGGGTTTGGGGTACAGGAGGAGGTTTGGGGGAGTCGAATGCAGGCTCTGAGAGGTAGTTTAGGTGTGGGAGGGGATTGCAGACTGTTAAAGTGCAGAAGGTGGAGCCAGTGCTCAGGGTGAGGTGGGTTGGGGCAGAGCATGGAGTCCTGTTGGCCATTCCTGTGCCTAGGAGCAGCAGGGACAGGGAAAGACTTCCTGCAAGTGGCAACAAAGTAAGTGCTTTTTAGATCCAGCACCTCAAATCTCCCACAGACCAATCTCCTGACCTGAGCCCCCTCTGTTCTCCAAACACCCTTCCAGAGCTCACTCCCCAGACTCTACTCCCACATGCCATCTCCACCTCACATCCTCTCCCCCTCTCTGAGCCCCTTAGAGCAGCAGGGTCATGTTGCTACTTCCCGGGAGCCACGTGGAGCCAGGTAGTGAACCTGCTGGCCCTGCGCCAACCAGACTGTCTATGAAGATTAGAAATGCAGGTTTATAGAGCTTTCCAGTTGGTACAGGGCCAGATAACACAACTTGTACTGTACAACTGATACTGTTCTGCCACATGAATGTTAATAGCATTGAATGCAAAACAATGACTTACTTCTGCCCTACAAACCAAGACACACATCAATATAAGTGAGCAAACTAATCTGAAGTATGCTTTTAATCAGATGGTGAAATCCTGGCTTTGTGTTGGAATTGTCATCTTCCCAGATATTAAAAAGACATCGCTTTCTTCTTCTTACTAATGTCCTTTTAAATAGCTATTGTTTATGTATTGGAGGGCTGGACTGTGTTCATTCTTTTGACTTCAAGAAACAAATTACTTTGTACAACTTCTAAGCAGCCACCTGACATATTTTCACTAGAAGCTCCTTAACCGACTTAAGTTACGCAGCTAGACCATCTAAGGTATCTGTTCATATAAGAATGTGGGTAAATCTAATGTGGGTAAAGCAGTTTGTCACAGGTGAATGGTGAGATTCCTTAATGAAGCTAATGGGTTCTTTTCCATTTGTCTCTTATCTCTAGTATAGCAACACATTTATCCACCTTGTAAATGTGAGTATGTTAATTCTTTGTTCCTTGGTAGCATGTTTTGTTTTCCCCAGTACAAACAACAGGACCTACGACCAGAGAGAGCTAAAATGTAGCTGCTTAAATATGTAAATGGAACCAAAGAGCTGTCAGATTGATCAAGTTTCTCCAGATCTAGTAATGGCATTAGTGGTAAACCTAAAAATGATAGGAGTGGAGGAAGTGGGATTCAATAGTGGACCCATTTTCATTTTTGTAACCATGTGAAAGAAATCAATTTCCCAATTGTTCAGACTTTTGTTTGAAATGCTTACACACCTTATTTATTTATTTATTACGTATTTTTACCTTGCCTCTCTATTTAAAATATTTGAGGCGGTTTACAAAATTTTTAAAATTTTGATGCTCACTAGATCTGTCATTCAGTAACACTTTTGAAGGTGAGAGTGTTGCTGCTGACTTTGATAGGTATGTCTACGCTGTGTTTTAAAACCTGTGTCATGATTATGAGGGTTAGCCAGCAGCCTGGGGATTAAGGAGTTAACTACACCTAGCCAGGTGGAGTGACCAGTACGAATGTAGGTGGGACTTTCAAACTGGGACAAAGGAATTGGTGTTTTTTCCTTTCTCCTTTTGTGTCTCTGGGTGAGTCCTCTGCAGCTACAGGGAGAGACAAGCATGTCTCTCTCTCTCCCCAAGAAGCAATGCTTCACTTTCTGTAAGTAGGGTAAGGTTTAGGTAGTTTCATTAGGCTTTATTGTTTTAAGGGTTGGGTATGGGACCAGATATCTGGCACTGCTTAAGAGATGTTTGGTTTTTCTTTTTAACTAAATTCTAGCCCATGGTGTAATTCCTCCATGAGTATATTTTGATACCTTTCCATCTGATCATTATGCTTACAACAGGAATATTGTTGTAATAATAAAAGTTTTCTCTTTTCTTTTTATTAACCTGGCATTGGTTACTTGTGTGTCCTGATTTTTATAATAGGGGTGAGATTTCCCAAGTGATCTTTCCCCTAATCTCGTTATTAATATTTGGGTGGTGGCAGCGGAAGTTTTATTCCCAAAATCTAGGGTTTTTTAGATTTTGGGGGAAGTTTTATACCAAAGCCTGGTAGATAAGGCTTTGGGGTACACTTGCTGGCCCCCACTTCTGCATTTATCATGCCAGAGTGGGGAAGGAACCATGACAACCTGCTATAGCAAATCTCAGAGCCCAGGCCTACAGACTTGGAGCTTGTACTAAGGAGCTAAAAATAGATGTGTACAGCCTCTTAACGACTTACGAACTGGTTACGGACCGAGCAATTGGTCGTAATTCGGTTTGTCCGTAAGTTGGATCCCATAGACTTACACACGACCGTGCTGTTCGTAAGCGCGGATCGGATTCGTAACTTGGGGTCTGCCATTTACGACAGCTTTGGTCGTAACTGCGAACAGTCATAAGTCGACCGTTCGCAGCTTGGGGACCAGCTAAAGATGTTATGGCTCCGACTGGAGAGTAGGACCTCCCTCCCCTGCCTCCAGAGCCTAAGGATCAATACAGCTATTTTTAGTGCTGTAGCATGAGTGAACCTAGAGGGGTTCTGAGGCCATACGTTAGTGCTAGACTACGGGGAAGATTGGAAAAAGGATAAGCAAATTCCGAGGGAATCTAACTTTTGAAAGTGAAAGTAGTCTAGACGTGGGTTTTTTTGGCAACCCCCCCTTTTTCGAAAAGCCGGTTTCCCTCAAAAAATGAGGTTTATGTGACTTTTTGAAAAGGGGGGAGTTGCCGAAAAAACCGCATCTAGACTACTTTCGCTTTTGAAAGTGAGATTGGAATTCCCGTGGAATTTGCATATCCTCTTTCGAATCTTCCCCATGGTCTAGACATAGCCTAAGGTTTTGAAAGGCCGTGTAGACATACCTAATAAGACAGGATTCCATCCCTAGTTCATTTTATTTACCTCCATACAAGGAAAAGCTTTTAAATAATTTCCAATACTCTAAGCTTCTGATCACCAAGGGCAGGTTCATCTGTGTTTGTTCACCTGATCCATGAGATACCAAAAGAAGTTGACACATCTTAAGCTTCAGTCCTACAAGCTATTCTGCATTGTCAGGATTCCATGCAGACACAGAAACATAGTCTGCTGGATTGACTCCTTAGGCAGGGGTGTCCAAACTTTTTTCAAAGAGGGCCAGATTTGATGAAGTGAACATGCATGAGGGCCGACCATTTTGCCTGACATTCTTTGAACCATTAAAATTAAATGCAAATTAACTATTTTATGCAAAGTTTATTGCAAACGGCATGCTTTTCATTTCGTCACATGGATGACAAATCTAAACAGGTGTTAAATCACTCTGCCTTTCATATCTGAAGCCCAAACGAAAAAAAAATCCAGGAAGCTGAAATATATGTCAGGAACATTGTAAAGTACATTACATATTATTGGTAATAAAGGTTGTCCGTCAACTTTTAAGTTAAAAAAATATGAACAGGAACATAACACCAAGTATACATGTTGTGTCCAAATACATTTATAACTGATTTAGACCAACTGACTAACTGAGATTTTACAATGTATTCCTCTCAATACATATGGATTCGTTGGGGGCCATAAAAGATAGATATTGCCAAATTACCTGTGGGGCCGTATTAAACCGGAACACGGGCCGCAATTGGCCCGCGGGCCGGACTTTGGACATGCCTGCCTTAGAGGGTCAGGGCTGTTAGGGGAGAAGTTATAAAAGAAATTAATCCTTACGTTTGTATATAGACAAATATACTGTGTAGCATTAGCTTATTCAATATTAATCACAAAGCCTTATATTCAATATATCACAAAGCAGTGTTGGGATTATCTGCAGGACCTGAGGTGGAAATGTGTATTAAAGGAAGTTACTAACCAACGTTTTTCTTTTTTGAAATTGAGCTATTTTGTTGCTTAGGGAAGACAGACGCTATGCAACTTCAGACTACTCAAGCCCTAATCCTGCCTCAGTTTCTGCTCTTCTACAGCCATGGGCTCTCCTAGAGTAGGAGTCAAAGTTCCAGTTTGAAAAGTGTCCTCCCTGCTAGGGTTCAAAGTTTATTGCATCCGACCACAGTGATAGTGAAGTTGCTCCACTATGCTTACATTTGGGCACCACTGAAGTGGGTTGTGAGTGTAATGACGATCCTGAGAGCTACTGAGTGTTCCCAATTCCCATTGACCTTCCACAGGGAGTTGAGGCAGCTCAGTAAAACAGCACACTCTCATAGCAGCAGTTAGGTCGTGTTTGGAGATTGAACAGCTTGCTCGTCCCTATAAATGGGACCTTCAGCTCAGTGTTGAGGCTTTAGAGGGAGGGAAATATCGGGAACTTTTTATTGCTGTTTTCTCCTGCCTGCTTACTGCAGCTGTAAATTCATACATGAAAATCAGATCAAGGAGCTTGTAGCTGGTTGTCAGGCACCAAAGCCATCCAGTACAAATAGGAATCCTGCTAGTGGTGGCTGGACTGGTTGTGTCTCCTCTCACTGAAGCTGACACTTCACCAGGAACCCTTATTGTCTGAAGTCAGCAAGTCTAATGACATAGCCAACAGGGAACTTCCCAGTGGCCTGAGCAGCAGAAGCAGAACTACACTTGTTTCTACTGAGAACAGCCTTCTGATTATCACTCCGAGACTCTCTCCTCTAAGCAGTGGGACCTCCTGTCATTTCTGTTAACATCTTCCACCCTTTTGAACACCCAGCACAGCAGCTGTAACGAGACAAGGAGCCGTGTGCTGGGACTTAATGTTATGTCAGTAGCCGATGCTGAAAACTTATTGTGAAAGCAGAGGACCTGAGTGCTACAACTAGGCTGATGCAACAACAGTCTTCTGAGCTGGCTTTAGTCTCCAGATTCAACAGAATGTTTCATGAGGACAAATTTCTGTTAGCAACTCAGCTTAGCCATGTGGCAGAACTTAGCACAATGGACCATTTCAGTATCGACATTCTATTTTTGTCTGCCAGCACCACGGTTGCATTTGGACTTGTTGTCTAGGCTGCATGGGGGAGAAAATTCTTAATCAGATGAAGGCTTGGGTTTTCACACTGGCCCTGCTTTTCCCTACAGCAAGGAGTGAAACTATGGAGTAGTTCTAGTAGGCAGTTTCTTACAGTAGGTATATATATGTCCAGCTGCACCTACCTTTGTTTGATCCTGGCCCAGCAAAGCACTTAAGCATGTGCCTAACTGAACTGAGTAGTGGTCCCATACTTTATTCCCACTACATGCAATTGATTGCCTCAGGAATTGCAGTTCTGCTGTTCAAAATGGTAAAGTGTGCAACGAGAGTTCAACCTTCACTCTGTGCCGTGTTTGTTTATTGCCAGTAGCTTCATTGATCTAACAAACCATCTAATGATTATAAGGCCTGTTACAATTTCAATGCTCTTCCCCTGTAATCAATGAGCATTTTGGTTTTTGTCTTCCCAATATTTTTAAGCACAGCAGATGAACTGAACCTTTTAGTAGTCAGAACAAATCAACCAAGCCACAAGCCCCAGTGTGAAGGAGAAAAAATGCCACTCTTCCATGGGAGGGAAATACTGACTGGTCATTTTCAGTAACGTGTTCCATGGTATTCTCATTTTGAACAGAGCAGCTATTTGAATAGCTTGTGTGCTGCCTGTAGGAGCAACCAGTATACCATCTTTTGACTCTAGGTATAGCAGTTGATTCATTCAAATAATCTTAAAAAAGGGAGGCAGGTTTCAAGTCTCTTTCCTAATTTTTCCATAACTAATATCTTCCTCATCCAGCCCATGTTTTCTGGGTCTTCTGGTGGTGCTAAAACGATGATCTCTTTCCATAATTTGTTTGTAAAGGATGATTTTCACACAACTGTGTAAGGCAAACAAAATAGCACAAAACTATTTTTCAGCGATCCAGGAAATTAAGTATCTAATACTTATTTGTGTGTATTAGGTTTTGAGGAAGAAAAACTCACTAACGTAACTTGGCTTTGCCATAAAAACACACACTCAGTTTTTAGTAACTTGATGCCATGAATATTTTTTGGACTGTTGAATACTCACTAGCGTGGTTTCATTGTTGGATCAGCTAAGAAGCCTGAAAGATGTGGAAAATGTTATCTAGTATTTAGGCTAAGTACAATATATTAATATCTACCCCAGTCTCTCAAAGATTGTAGAGAATAATTGCATCATGTATAAATCCACAAGTAAATTTCAAGGAATAGAATGCTTTTCTAAGCAGTCTGGGGCCTGCAATAACCGGATCATTTATCTCTCTGTTAGGAGACAATACAGATCTAATTATGCCCCGGATAATAAAACTAATATAATTACCCCTCAAAAAAGTTTGATTTACAGACAAAAATAAGCCAAGCTTGATAGCTCCAGAAAAGAAAATATGGCAATATGTGTAGCTGGAATAAGGACAAGCATTTCAAATGAGAGAGACAGAGACTCTGCATTGTTTAATCTGGTGGTAGCACTATGTAAAATGAAACCTGTTTTGTTTTTGTTCTGGGCACACACATATGAAGTAGATATTGTGTCACTTGTCTCCTTTTAAACAATGGGCTGTACTGTTTGTCCACTGAAGTCAATGGAGTTAAGCCAGCAGAAAACTCAGCCGAAGATCTATTGCTAAATGCCTTCATATGAGTATCGGACAGCAGTGTTTCAGTGCATAATACTGATTCTTTACCAACATTGCTTTAGGAAAGATACCCCTCAATTGTCATTTGAAGAGCAGGGGTTGGCAGGAATGAATGCAGTACATAATCTGGAAAGGAGAAATAGATCTTAACATCATCATCCCCCCTGACAACTCAGCACCTTTTTGTTTGCCTTTTTACCCCTTACCCCACAAGAAGATCCAAATTAGAGCCATAAAATACATAGGAAAAGCCCATTCAGGGTCTAGCAAATTCCCATGTAGTTTTCTCATTGACTGAGAAGGTGGCCTTTACACCAAAGAGCAAGAGGAATGAGTAGGAGGTTAGGTCCCGTTAGCAAGCGTATGTCCCAAGATCTGCAGAGTCAGCTGCCTGTACACAGGTGACCAATCACATCCTACTTTGGAAGTGCTGCTCTATGGTCTGTCTCACACCTACAGCTGAACAATAGCACTCACATACTCAGATCAAATGGAAGTTAGTGGTGCTGGCAACAGTAGTTATTTCCTGGGACACCAATGCCCTTTGATGCCAACTGACAGAGGGTTCTATACAAGCAACTCCGGTCTGAGTCCTAACAAACTCTCTATAGCTAATACACTGATTTCATGGTATTTAAACATAACGGTAGTATATGAGGGGTCTACTGATAACCTGTAAATTATTGATACTCATAATCTTGTGTATGAGTACTATATAAAGAACAAAGTGACCGTATTGAAAATTATGCCATTATGGTCTTGGAGGGAAGCCAAATCACTGGGTAAAAATAGGTCTTGGTGATAGCCTATTCAAGTGGGAGGGAACTGTCATGTTTCCCTGGCTAGGGGATTATGTAATATATTGCTCACTTGTCTACCTTTGTACCAATCCAGAAAAGTCAATGAAAAACCAGCAAACACAACTTATAAAAATCACCCTGGCTGGGAAGGAAGGCTGATTCAGTATGTCATAGAGTGGAGAAGGATGTATACAGTCTTTGGAGGCCAGCACATGCAGCAAAAGACTGAACTCTTTTCAGTCCTTACGGGATAGGAAAGGTACCACGTGTAGACCCTACTTTGCATTTTATTATTTTGTTTAAGTAAACATTTGTTTCCATCACTCGCCCCTGTTTCTATTTGAATCTCTAGTCTCTCTTAAATTCACGTCCTTTTGTTTTACTACAGTGGACCCCCAAGTGTTGTGTGTGATAGAATACTAGGACTGGAAGGGACCTTGAGAGGTCTTCAAGTCCAGTCCCCTACACTCATGGCAGGACCAAGCACCATATAGACCCAGAGGTCTGCCACCTATGGCTCTAGAGCCAAATATAGCAGGGGTGCCCAATCCATTACAGACAAAGAGCCAAAATAGAGGTGGATACAGCACAAAGAGCCGAGGGAAAAAAGTTGTTGAGCAAAAAAAAGCGGGGGGAGGGGGCGGGAGGAATGGTCGCCTCCCTTTTAAGAGCAGAGCAGGCATTGCCCTTTTAAGGCAGCCATTTTGAAGGTGGCCATTTTGAAGTCTGCATGCCACGACTCCAGCTCTGTCTCTTTAGAGAGAAACATGCTGCCCCTTTCAGAGCCGTGGGTGTGGGTGCAGGAGCCGTAATTTTTCTTTGAAGAGCTGCATGCAGCTCACAAGCCATGGGTTGGAAACCCCTGCAATATGGCTTTTTCATCATTTCCAAAATACACACAACTTTTTAAATTAAAATGGAAAGTTAATTCAAAATTTAAAAAATGCATAATTACTCAGGTCAAGATGGTCTCTTTTTTTGTCTATTTCATTTTTAACTGTTCATTTTAACAACCCTCCATCCTTTCCACTCATTCAAGGTCACGAATGTTCTCTTATTATTTGATTAGTCGAGAAATCTTTCCATCATCATATATGATGGTGAATTCTGTGATCCTCTCCAATAGCAAAAAGGGAGATGAGTACCAAAATTTTCAAAAGAAGTGGACAGACTTGTATGCTTTTGTGGATAGGTCTCATTTGTACTGAGAGACTGTTCTCAAACAAACAAAAACCCAAATTTCATGACAAAACATGCAGCATTTGCTACAAAATACCCTGAGGGTGATGCATGAAAAAAAGCCTGCAAGGAACTTCAGCAAAAAATAGCCTGCTGGCCTGGTGAAAAAAAGATGGGAGCTTAAACTCTGCGGCTACGTCTACACTGGCCCCTTTTCCGGAAGGGGCATGTTAATTTCACCTATCGTAGTAGGGAAATCCGCGGGGGATTTAAATATCCCCCGCGGCATTTAAATAAAAATGTCCGCCGCTTTTTTCCGGCTTTTAGAAAAGCCGGAAAAGAGCGTCTACACTGGCCCCGATCCTCCGGAAAAAGTGCCCTTTTCTGGAGGCTCTTATTCCTACTTCAAAGTAGGAATAAGAGCCTCCGGAAAAGGGCGCTTTTTCCGGAGGATCGGGGCCAGTGTAGACGCTCTTTTCCGGCTTTTCTAAAAGCCGGAAAAAAGCGGCGGACATTTTTATTTAAATGCCGCGGGGGATATTTAAATCCCCCGCGGATTTCCCTACTACGATAGGTGAAATTAACATGCCCCTTCCGGAAAAGGGGCCAGTGTAGACGTAGCCTACAAGTTTTGTGGGCTTATAGAGCACTACTTGAGAGGTGGGAAAGCCTTTCACTGAAGGGGATTATGTTAAAGATAGATGATAAAAATTGGTTGTGAACTATTTGACGAGTTTCACAACAAGGACAAAAAGCTTGTAGAAAAGTCAAGACATGCAATGTTCATGACAGAGCTATGAAGATGGCCCATCAAATCGACAAGGAACAAATGCAAAATTTGAGTACAGCTACTTATTTTTAGTTTGCTTTGAACAAGTCAACTGACAGCTTTAATCAATTGTGTATTCTGGGACGATATATATGTGGAAATGCTGTACATGAAGAAATGATTGAGGTATTAGCAATGAAAAATCAAACAAAGGACAAAGACATCCTTAAAACTGTCGTGAACTTAGTAAACGAGAAAAATACAGTTAGATAATCTTGCGCCTCTGGGAACGGATGGAGCATCTAACATCGTCAGCAAATACAGGGGATTCCTTACTCTTGTCAAAACAGCTGAACCACCTGCTTTTGAACTTTCATTGCACTGGGCATCAGGAAGCATTTTGTGCGCAATACAGTGGAACTGAACTCGGAAATGTAATGGGACTGGTCATTTGCATTGTCAATTGGATTCTTAATCACCATCAATTTCAGTCACTGCTTGAGGTAGTAGATTCCAAATACCCTGATCTTTTAATGCACAATGTTTGCTGGTTATCTTGTGGCAAAGTTTTATCTTGTTTTGCCACCTGCACTAACGAGATTGTCATTTTGGATATGAAGGGTGTCAAACATGCCAAGCTTTCAGACTGTGATTGACTGGTTGCTCAAGTTTTACTATCTTGTTGACATTACTGGTCATTTGAATGAGTTGAACCTTAAGCTACAAGGGCAAGGAAATACAGTCCTGACTTTGCAGTGGGCAGTGTTTGGATCTGAGTCAAAATTGACTGTTTTCATCAAAGATATCAACATGGGCGGAGTGACATTTTGAAAGATTACGAATGTTTCATGATTCATATCAGAGAGAATCCAAATAACAGCCCTGATTTGCAGCAGCTTGGCAAGTTTTTCTGAACTCTGATGGCATTCAAGTCTTGTTTTGTTGAATTTTGCAAACACAGTGCTCTGTTTAAATTTATGATTCATCCAAATACAGCATCCATTGAAGAACTAGATTTGACAGTCATTCCAGGCATCTCAGTCAGCGATTTGGAAATAGAAATAGCAGAGTTCAAGGAGTCGAATATCTGGGTGGAAAAATTCGTCAAACTGAATTCTGATTTAGAATGCCTTGTTCAACAACATGCAGAATTGGCAAAACTGCACAAATGGGCTGACAAAGAAATTGGAGCACAATGATCTGATTCTGCAAACTTGGAAATAATTTCCTGTCACATACAAAACTATGTAGAATGTCAGCTTGGCCTTCCTTTCAGTGTTTGGCTTCACCTATTTCTCTCATTTGAATCACATCAAAGATAATTTGTGCTCAAATTGATAGAAGACAGCCTGAATGCATGCATGAAGCTGAATTTTGACCAGCTATGAAATAAACTTCAAAGAAATGTGCAAAAAGATGCAGCAGCAGATGCCCCATTAAATAAAGTCCTTTAGTATGTTTCATTTACACTATTATTAATCATGTCAATTATTAGTAATATTACGTTGTATATTTTCAGTCATGCATTTTTATCTTGGCTCTTAGTTGACAACTTGTTCTGAATTTTGTTGTAGTTTGGCTCTTTGGTTTGAAAAGGTTGCCAACCCCTGATCTAGACCATCCCTGGTCTAGATTTGTCTAACCTGCTCTTAAAAATCTTCAGTGATGGAGACACCACAACCTCCCTAGGCAATTTATTCCAGTGCTTAACCACTCTGACAGGATGTTTTTCCTAATGTCCAACCTAAACCTCCCTTGCTGCAATTTAAGCTCATTGCTTCTTGATCTACAATCAGAGGATAAGGAGAATACTTATTCTCCCTCCTCTTTGTAACAACCTTTTAGGTACTTGAAAGCTGTTATCAGGCCTGGCAACAGATTTTACCAGGCCCTGGGCCAGGGGAAGAGGGTTCAGCTTGAGGCACTCCTGCAGGGGGCTGAGCCTCACACAGAAGAAGTGGGGCTGTGGGGTACCATCCCCCAATCAGCCCTCAGCACTGTACAAGGCTTTGGCCACTGCAGCAGCAGTGGCAGAGAGATCTGGTCCCTTTTAAATCACCAGGCCTCGGGGCAGCTGCTGCCTTTGTCCCTGCTCCTGCCCCCGTCGATGGCCCTGGTTGTTACCATGTCCCCTCAGTCTTCCCTTTTCCAGACTACATAAAACCAATTCTTTCAACCTTCCCTCATTGGTCATGTTTCTAGACCTTGCATCATTTTAGTTGCTCTTCTTGTGATTTTCTCTAATTTGTCTACAACTTTCCAGAAATGTGACACCTAGAATTGGACACCATGCTGCAGTTGAGGCTTAATCAGTGCAGAGTAGAGCAGAATTATTGAATATGTCCTGCATACAATACTCCTGCTAATACGCCCCAGAATGATGTTTGCTTTTTATGCACCAGTGTTTTACCATTGACTCATATTTACCTTTTGGTCCACTATGATTGCTGGATCCTTTTCCCCGATACTCCTTCCTAGGCATTTTGTATATGTGCAACTGATTTTTCCTTTCTAAGTGAAGTGCTTTGCTTTTGTTCTTGTTTAATTTCATCTTACTTACCTTAGACCATTTCACCAGTTTGTATAGATAATTTTTAATTGTAATACTATCCTCCAAAGCCCTTGCAACCCCTCCCACCTTGGTATCATCTTCAGACCTTGTAAGTGTACTCTTTATGCCATTTTTTAAAATAATTGATGAAGATATTGAACAGAACTAGTCCCAAAACTGATCCCTGTGGAACTTCACTCATTATGCCCTACCAGCATGACTGTGAACCATTGATAACTACTCTGTGGGAATGGTTATTCAACCAGTTATGCACCCACCTTATAGTAATTTCATCTAGGTTGTATTTCCCTAGTTTATTAATGAGAAGGTCATGTGAGACTGTATCATAGGCTTTACTAAAGTCTAAATAAACCACATCTGCCACTTCCCCTTTATCCAAAAGGTTTGTAATCCTATCAAAGAAAGCTATTCAGGTGATTTAACATTATTTGTTCCAAACAAATCCATGCTGACTGTTATTTATCATCTTATTATCCTCTAGGTGTTTTTAAACGGATTCCTTAATTATTTGCTCCATTAGCACCCCTTGTACCAAAGGTAAACTGATTGGACTGTAATTCCCTGGATTGTTCTTATTTCTGTTTTTATAGATGAACACTATATTTACCTTTTTATAGATGAACACTATATTTACCTTTTCCGGTCTTCTGGGATCTCCCCCATCTTCTGTGACTTTTCAAAGATAATACTTAATAGCTCGATATTATCCTCAGTCAGCTCGAGTATTCTAGGATGCATTTCATCAGGCCCTGGTGATTTGAAGACATTTAACTTGTCTAAGTAATTTTTAACTTATTCTTTCCTATTTTAATTTCTAAACCTACCTCATTTTCACCAGCATTCACTTTGTTAAATATCTAGTCACCCCTATCCTTCTTTGGTTTCCCTCGGCTCATGGACATCAAGATGAGATGTGGCCCTAAATAAACTGGGACTAACTCTAAATGTAGATTGAGAAAAGAGCAGTGAACAGAAAATGGCCTCACTCAAAATTCTTTTTGTAACTATAAATAATGAACCTTTGTATCTTAATACAAAAGTTTCCTATTCACTTGACCTTATGTTGTAATAAATAAATGGTCCAGTTACATCCAGAGATTCGTGTTAGAGAATGTGGTATCGCTTCTTCTGCCAATAAATGAGAGCCCGGCTTTTGTCCTGTGATAATGATGCTGTTTGATGACAGAAAAAGAAAGAAACTAGTGTCAAATATTTCACTGAGTCCTTCCTGAATGTGATATGTGGGAAACATATACAAAAGTATGAGCTGCTGAAGAACTGTACTGCTCCAATCCCACTAGAACACCAAATGTCTTGGAGGTTTTTCAACATTCTCCTACTTGTAACCCTTGTCCCACTGGAGTTTTCTAGACTACCTGGCTAATGAAAACAGAACATACAGCACGTAGGTCATATCCCCAGCACAGCTCATCTTAGATTCTTGGCTGCTGACTAAAGCACAGCTTGAGAAATGCATTGTCACAGAGGGGCCATTTCAGTATCTGTGGCTAAACAAACACAGTTGAGGAAAATTTGGTGTGTGTGTGTGTGTGTGTGTGTGTGTGTGTGTGTGTGTGTGTGTGTGTGTGTTAAACATCAGCTTAAATCCACTACTAAAATGTACTGATGTAGAAATGAATCACTTTGTGCTTCGTCCAGATTTACATGTACTAACAGCTAGATAAATAATGTGGTAATTGGATTTAGCTAGCTCGGCCACAATCCTACTTTCCCAAATTCTTCTTCAGTCCAGTCAATAAGAAAGACGCCTGAATTGCTGCTTGAGTCAGGGTATGGGAAGGATTAATTCCATCTATTCCAAACACTGGATAAGATCTGATAGTCATGTTACAACATAGTGCTGGTAAATATGTGAATTTGGGGTGAAACAAGGAGCTAAGTGAAAACAGCATTTAAACGGAAATAATTCCTTACTGCTGATTTGGGAAATTCAAGATAAGAAAATGGACACATTTGTCCATTAAGATATGAATGTCTGTAATAGGAAGATAGGAGTTCTGAGATGTTAAAGGTATATGGGATATGTGAAATGGAAGCAGCAAATGTAGGCTACACTAAAGGTTCCCAGCTATTTTAGAAAACTGTGCCGGTTCATAAATTATCTGTCAGTTGTAGAGTCAGTGTCTGACATCTCCCATTTAGATGCATGCCCTAACCAGAATGGCATAGTATGTAACCTGTGCCAGATTTTTAACAATTAATTTAAAATGATTTGAATGGGAGGCAGACACCTAAACCTTTGACAGTTTCTATAGTACAGAATGCCAGATTTTTAATTTTCCTTTAAGATCATAACAGACACATGTAATTTAATGGTTCTGTTATGGTATCGTTAGGCCTTATCTATGGATAACTGTCAGACCGTTTGCTTTATGGGACCTGGAGCATGCAATTAAAATGAAATACAGACTTCTCTCACAATCTTATCTTCTTGACCGGAAATCTTAGCTCGTGATGGTATAAAAGAGGAAAAAAAGTTATAAACTTGGCTTGATGTACTTTTTCCCTTGATGTTCTATGCATTTCAATTTCCATCTAGGGGTCAACTACATAGATGTTTTATTCTTAGCTGGAAGTGGAATTAGATACGTCAGACAACAACTATGAAACCATGGTGGATCATTCACAGGCAGCAGGAAATGGAATCTTCCCTTTGCTCCAACCAATTTTGACAGCTAAGTTCAATAAATGAAAAGCAAAATAATGTGTTTATGAATTGTTCTATTTTGGGTTCTTGTCCCTTTGATTATTAAGTCTTTTTTAGAAAAGCAGGCTGGCACCCCTACCAATATGGCCTGGTAGGAGAGCCATAACACCAATTTTTTTAGCCTGGTAGCTCAGTGCCACCTTGTAAGTAAGAGTTGGGATTTCCAGAATAAAACATTTCACAAGAACCTTTTACTTTTAAATGGCTTGAGATAATTCTTCAAGTTTAGGTGATTTCTCCTAAGTAAGACAAATTCAATTACCAATGCCTGGGATAAAATACCTTTTGTTGGACCAGCTCCCATTTAGTGAGAGACAAACTTCTGAGCTCATCTTCAGATATTTTTCAAAAGCTCTGTGTAAGGCTAGGTCTGCATTACAAACCTATAGTGGTAAAATTACATTGCTTAGGGGTGTGAAAAATCCACACCGCTGAGCAATGCATTTATGCCAACCTCCTCCATCCTGTATAGACAGCACTGTGGATGGGAGGATTTATCATGGAGGTTAACAATCATGCTGACAGAAGAAGCTCTTCTGTTCTCATAGGAGCATCTTCACTTAAGTGCTATAGTAGTGCACCTAAATGTTGTGTGTTAAATGTAGACTGTCCAAAGATTAAACACTTGTCTCACCAACAGAACTTGGTCCAGTAAAAGATATTATCTCACTCACCTTGTCTCTCTGGTATCCTGGGAACAACATGACTACAACAGTAGTTCAATGCCACAGTGTTTGAAATGTAAATTGAAAGCACCAATATAGTTTGCCCTTCAATACAGTAAAGATCCCTTTAATCTGCGCTAATTAATTAATATACTCTATTTCCCCAGGCAATTCCGCTAGCAAACTATTGGCACTAATTAAAAGGCTGTGTCTCTGTTCACAAGTGATTCATAGTATGCAATACAATGTGTGCATCAAAAGCTGTGATTGCTTTCACTTAAGTCACAATTTCTGCACTTTGATACAGTCCATGCACAGAAACAATACTATGCATTCATTAGAGCACCTTTCAGCCAGCAATCTCAAAGCAATTTTAGAACCCTCAGTTAAATTTCTGAAGATTTCTTTCTCCCACAGCAGAGCATATATTATCATGTAACAGACTGATCTACTGAAGCACAGAAAATCTAACTCACTTGCTCAAAAATCAGCCAGTTAGGTCAGTCCCATAATAGGGGAATAAGATCAACAAGACTGAATTATTAGTTCCTGCTTCTGCTTGAGACGTATGTACTCCCTTGGTGTTTCTGGTTGAGGATGGGGATAAATAACTTTATTTCATGTGTTCACTCCATTTGTGCTGGATTTTGAATTTTTTGTGGCTGTTTTATGAGTATCTAGAGGCATCCACAAGGGCAGTTGGAAATCAGTGGTTTTGGTGCACGCTTATTTATATTACCATCAGTGTCTCTAACTCCAAGACTTCGGAAATGCTGAGTGAGCCCCTCCATAACTATATCATGAGACTGAGTTTAAAAACATGACCTTTTTAAAAAGAAAAACTTTTGGATTCTGTTTATGGCTTCTGATGTTTGTCTCTAGGTTGCACATTTTCATGCTTCTGCAAATATGAAAGCCAGAACTTACTTTTATTTTTAAATGAGAGCAAAAGTTCTCATGAAATCAAAGGACTCCAGGAACTGCACTGACAAAACTGCGTGACCAAAAAGTCGATTTGTTCCTCAGGACCTTCTTCTCATGGGGGGGGGGGGAGGGTGAAATTCACCATAGCACATAAGTATCCATTTAAAATACTATATAATTGCAAACACTAATTAAGACCTGTCATAATACTGTAGTTGAAGAAATGCACATTCATTTCAAGCACAATTTAATGCGAATGTTTGAGCAAGTACATTTTACAAGCCATGTGGATTGTGGAATAGATTTTTTTCATTAAAATTTGTCTAAATGTTTCACACATGAAAAATATTCCCCAAATGCTGCAGTACTGGGGCGTTTTCAAAAATCTGGCAATGCTTATGCCAAGCTGTATTATAATGAAATACCATTGCATGAACCCAAGTGATTTAGTCTTTTTTAATTGAGGAAAAAGCTTCCACTAAATTGATGCCTTAATAAGCCCAGGAAGCCTCTGGACAGTGCACTGGCAAGGAATTCAGAAACAATACTTGTCATTCCATCCACAAACACCAGATGGCAGTGTAAAAACAATGAGCAACAGAATAATTTGAATGCAAAATGGCAGAGTATGACCAAGCAGTTCAAGCATCACTTCAGCTTCTTCTGTCCTTTGGTATTTTCAATGATTCTACCCATCCCTCTGACCTCAGAGTTTTCAGGCAACCTCTGAGACCTTCCTTGATATTGCCACTGGTAGGCCCTTTCCAAGTGGATGCTTGAGAGACTTGCTGTGGTTATTTTGAGGGAGTGCAAGTTTGCAAGTTAACATGATAGCTGGGTTCTCCAAAAGGCTTAAGAAACATCTTGTTCAAATAAGTAATTTTATAGCATTTTTGAAGCATTCCCATACCCAATGTAAAGGACAAAGAACCCTTTACTACAGGTTAATGCTCTCTAGTCCGGCACCCTCAGAACCTGACAGATGCCAAACCAGAGAATTTGCCGAACCCTGGAAGGTCAATATTGTCTAGCAGCATTACCCACACTTTCACTGCGTACTAGGCTCTTAAAAGATGTTTGGGGTAAATTAGAGCTAAATAGCAGCACAGAACACTGAGAGTCAGGATGGTGACTAAACAAACTTGGCTATGCACATAATGAGTGGACATCTGGGGCTAACTAAAATCATTCCCAACCTTGGATGTTGCCAGACCAGATAGTGCCAGAGAGGTTCAGCCTGTAGTGTTAATTGTCATTGAGAAATATGATCAGTTAATGAATTTAGCAATTGCCAACAAAAATGTTTGTGAAATCATTGTTCCTTAAGAATAATATTGTGTGTGCAGCTTACTAAAAAAATATAGTGAACAAGGGACCACAAATGGGAATTTGAGGGGAGGTCTGTAAGAGGGAGTCATAATGCAATTGCTATGGTTATGAAGGGCCACATGACCAGTGCTGACACTACTGTCTCCTCCACTTGTACCTGCATCCAGACAGAGAACTTGGATGTCTCTACCCAGATGCTGTGTGGATTTGCCAAGGCTGTGACCTGCATTTCCAACTCTTGGAAAGCCACGCTGGGGTCACCATCCACTGTGAAAAGTGTTGCTGATGACATCTCTCAAGGATCAGATGAGAGAGCTACCGGAGGAGGTGGTTAGGTTGAGGAGCATCCATGCCTACAAGGAATTCATTGAGAGTAAGCACATGGAGACATCCAAGACTGAGGAAGCTACCCAGCTACAGAGTACTGCTGGCACACCACCGGGGTGATGGCTCTGTCACAGAGAGGATACATGGTGCTGGTTATTTCTGGCAGCAGGCAACGCTGATCCCTTACTCCCAACCTAGCCATCAGAGTGATGACCTGTTATGCTGCCCTTGCAACAAGTGATGAGGCATAACCCCAAAGCTGGAGAAGGAGAAGCAATGCACCTCTAAGGCTGGGAAAATCGGAGTCACCACTCACAGAAGAAAACTTAAGGTAGTGGTGGGCTGCTGACTCCCTTCTGAGGGGGACAGAGGCACCCATCTGTCAGCCTGACGTAGCATCCTGGAGTTGTGCTGCCTGAAAGGGGCCCAAAGCCAAGACACTATAGAGCAATTATTAAGGATAATCTAGCCCTCTGACTACTACCCCATGCTACCCAGGCATGATTATGATTCTGACACTAATGATTCTGTGAGGTAGGACCCTGAGCAGATCAGAGGTGACTACAGGGTTGTGGGAGTGCAGGTGAAGGAGCTGGGGGCACAGGTTATGATCTCCTCAATTCCTGCCAGTAAATGGCCCAGGAACAAGCAGATATACCTGAGCAGTGAATGCCTGGATGTGAAGATGGTGTCACCAGGAAAGCTTTAGCTTTCTTGACCACTGACTGCTCTTCGAGGAAGGAGGGACTGCTAAGCAGACATGGGGCAAGGAAGGGGGAAAGCATATTTAGCTCTAGACTGGATTACCTAGTAAGGAGCACTTTATATTAGATTCAGGGGGTGGGGAAGTAGGTGAACAAGGTCCACAGGTAAGTCAAAAACATGGAGACCTGGGAGAAGGGTTGAAATCAGGGAAAAACATGGGCTGTGATAGCAATCATAAGAGAAAACATGACTGGGAGGGGGGCATCCAATCAGTATCTTCCAACTCTGTATACTATTGGGAAAAGTATGGGGACTGTGCAGGACCTGGAAGAGCAGGGCCTCAGGTGGAAGGGCAGGGATGGGGGCAGCCAGCTCTCATTGCCACCTGGACTGCACCATGTTTCCCCCCTTTCCCCCCCGCCAGCTACCAGTGCCACCCAGCTTGTGCCGCCTGGGGCTCCAGTGGCAACTGGAACTCCAGGCCCCTTTTTGAATTGCTGGGCTCTAGGGAAGTTCCCTCCCTTTGCCCCCTCCCTTGTCAGCAGCCATGGACACATACCTTGTTGGAAGTTGCAGATTTAGGATGAAAGGGATTAAAAAAACCAATGTCATGGTAGGAGTCTACTAAAGAGCATCTAACCAGAAAGAAGAGGTATATGAGGCATTAAAAAAAAAAAAACTAACAATCATCCAAAGAACCAGATTTTGTGGTGATGGGGGACTTCAGCTACACAGACGCTATTGGGAAAATAATACAGCAGGGCACAGATTATCCAATAAGTTCTCTGAATGTATTGAAGACATTTTTTTTAATTTCTGAAGGTGGACAAAGCTAGTAAGAGAGGCTGTTCTAGATTTGGTTTTTGAGGAACTGGTTGAAAATTTGAAAGCAGAAAGGAAGTTGGGTAAAAGTGCTCATGAAATGGTAGAGTTAATGTTTTCAATGAATGGTACGCAGAAAAACAACACACTGAAGATAATGGATTTCAAGAAGGCAGACTTTACCAAATTCAGGGAGTTGATAGGCAAAGATGTCCTGGGAAGCAAGTGTAAGGGGGAAAATGGTTCAAGAGAGTTGGCGGTTTTGCAGAAAGACATTAAGGGCACGAGTAAACTATCCCATTGCATAGGAGTGATTGAAGTATGGCAAGAGAATACTCTGGCTTATACAAAAGATCTTCAATGATTTGAAAATGGTCAAAAAAAAATCCTACAAAAAGTGGAAACCTGGTCAGATTGCCAAGGATGAATATAAACAAATAACACAAGTATGCAGGGACAAAATGAGACCCCAGCTAGTGACATAAAGGATAACAAGAAACTATTACACAAATACATTAGATGTAGATAGGCAAGGCAAAAAGACAGAAAACTAAACAGTCACGAGAACACTGTGTGGTCCATTTAAAAAGATCACTTTTGGATCTATTTTGTGGTTGAAGAGTCTTGGTGCTGTAACCTAAAAATCGGTTTTCTTCTCCATTCCTTTTGCATTTGATGGAGGATTTTGCTATTTTCTTTAACACAATGTTGTTATTTATGAAGGTTGTACAGTTTCCATTTCTGCCTCCAATTGGAAAATCCCCAATACCTTGAAATTTGACAAGTTACTCAGGTCAAAAAGGACCAACAATATGACAGGTAAGCACACTGTTGTCACACAGCAGCTTTAGCTGGTTTCTGAAATGAAGATTTTTGTTTGGACTAAAAATCACCAACTTTTCTGAAGGTGAAGAACTGGCTTCAGATGCTGGTATTTCTGATACATCAGTACTGTCTGAATATAACTTCTTCCCATACTTTACATTTTCTTAAACTACAGTACATCTTTCTTTCACCAACAACTCTCAAGTCTTATTGTTTTGGATGTTGAGTAAAATTCTCATTCTTCTCCAAACATACACTGTCTTTACAGTATTTGTTACACTACAGTGAGATGTGAGATGACATTTCTACTCCAAGGTCCCACTTCTGCTTCCCTTGTACCAGATTCAGCAGTACGCTTTTGCTGAGCCAGATGCAGACATGAATCGATATCCAATCCAGATCATTGAATGTCCCCAACCTCCCATCACACAGAACCCTTTTTCCAGAACACCTGATCATGTTG
Organism: Pelodiscus sinensis; assembly: GCF_049634645.1. Classification (NCBI taxonomy): domain Eukaryota; kingdom Metazoa; phylum Chordata; order Testudines; family Trionychidae; genus Pelodiscus; species Pelodiscus sinensis. The sequence goes on from NC_134715.1 coordinate 107,040,006, forward strand.
AAGCAAATAATTGCTCCCTTTTCAGTCTTTCTGGGTTTCATTGCTAATTTCCCCTGCACATAGTTAATGTTAATGATGTGTGTCCTTTTATGGCCACTTTATGCCAGAAACCTGATATCTGCTGGGAGGACCAGTGAACAGTGCACAAGCTGTTGCAGTGTAATGCAGGCTGTTGGATTTCTGCCAAAGAAACAGCTTTAGACTCAAACCTATGTGATTGCCTGCATTTGTTACGTAGACCATCCTTCAAGCTACAAGTATCTGAGACACATGGCAACAGTTTGAGAATACACGTGAGTGGGGGTCATATGGTCTCCAGGTACAATCAAGAACTGAGAGAGAAATACTCATGTGGAATTCCGGAGACAAATCTTCAGTCTGTAGGTGTTGTTTTGTCCATACCCTCCCCAGTACTAAGGAAGAATAGCTTTTGCCATTACCTGCCCTTTCGTAGATACTCTGACAGTTGTTTCTGGCAGGAATGTTATTTTCTCCAGGGTTTGTGCTAACAATAGTCAGGCAAATGCCAACAACCCAGGAATCATTCAAATGTGAAGTGACCCAAAGTCATGGACAGCTGGTAAGGGAGGTTGGAGAAGACACAGCCTTCTCAAACCGCCAGCCTGCCCCCTTCCACACTCTGCCCTCAGAACGCCTACTGTAGGTGTACTAAGGGCAGAGTGTTGCTGCCCCCAGTGCCCACCCACCCCAGTGCACTAGGGCTGGGCTGTGTACCCTCCTCCCTTCCTGGTGCTTCGGGGTTGAGGAGGCTAGAGCCGTGTGCCCTTCTCTCTCCCCAGTGCTATGGGGCCGGGGCGGCTGAGGCCATGCACCTTCCACCCTCATATGTTCTCAGGCTGGGGAGGCTGGAGCCAAGGTCTGCCTGAGCCCTTTTGGTGCCCTGGGCCCGGGCGTGCAGCGCCGCCCCCGGGCGCAGGGCACATGCACAGGCCCACCCGTGGGGTGTGCGGGCCCGCCCCCGGGGCGCATGGCACATGCGTGCGCTGTCCACGGCTGCTGGCATGCAGCCCGGGGTTCGCTCCTGGGGCGCATGGTGCATGTGTTGCCCAGCCCGGCCCGGCCAGCGCTGCTAGTGCACAAGCTGGCCTGTGCAGGGCCCCGCAGTTGTAGGGGCAAGGGTGCTGCTGTCCAGCACCACGGGGCCGGCGCTGCGGGAGCTGGGAGCGCGGCTCCTGATGGCAACTGTAAGGGACACCGTGTGCCCCTTACAACTGCCATCAGGCGCCCCCTGTGGGCTGGCGTCCTGGGCAGCTGCCCGGCTTGCCCATGCCTCCGTCCAGCCCTGGCTGGAGCCACACACTCTGTCCCTCCCCGGTGCTCCAGGCTGGGGATACTGGGGCCATGCGCCCATCCACTTCCCCCTCCATGGTGGGGGAATCAGGGAGGTGGCTTGGCTCCCATGGGGGGCAGGGACACAGCAGAAGGGGTGGGGCTAAAGGTGGTGCTGGGGACTTGCCTCTCCCAGCTCTATCTTCACCCACCGCCCATGCCCCAAAGTGCACAAGGTTCCAAATTACTCTTCCAAATCTCTCACAAATGTAAGGCCTTAGTGAATGAATCCACTGTCCTGAGCAATTCTGACTCCAGAATTTGGTCTGACAACATGGACAGAATTAAGTCCCTGGTAGAACATGTTTCAATCACTTTCTGTAGTGAGGGTCTCTAGGACACTACTGCCAGATGGTCCGGAGAATTCCTTCCAGAATGTCTAAACATTGAATGGGGAAGTCCTCAACTATTACCTCTGAGATGTAACACCTTGACTTGGACCCTGCAGAAGTGCTTACAAATCTTTAGATGAAGTATTTGTTGGTTAGCAATGTCTTACCAGTCAGTATTCCTTACGATCTCCTATATCTTTTAAATATTTTGTCTAGAAGCCTTCCTTCAAACTGATGATGCCCTTGGTAAGGAAGTGTGAGTCATTTTAATTTAGTCCACGGTGTAATTTACCAGACATTTCTCTAGCTGGCACGCAGGGGGCTTGCGTGCCATAATGCAGGCAGATAATGTCTTAGGTAAAGACCTTCTCAAGGTTCTTTCATCATTTAGATGAACTGTATTTCTAATAGCCTCTCAGCCTGTCTTCAGAGCAGAGAGAGAGAGTTAATGAGATGCAGACTGGTTCAAATCTATATCTACACTGGGTATGTACATAAATCTGGGGAGTCCTTCCCAAAGAGAGACAGGCTACTTTAGAGCACTGTGGGAATGGAAACACACACAGCTGGTTAGTCTCCAGGCTATTTATTGAACTCCAGAAAACTTGGCACCTTGAATTTTCTAGTGATTCCTCGTTGGAGGGGTGGATAAAAGCCATGCTGGCTTATCAGCCTCGACAGATCTAGCCCTTAAGATTGGACAGCAGAGGTGTTTTAGCAATCTGTTTAGCAGGTAGGGGAGGCCTTTTCTGACTGCTCCTTGGATCAGATTTTAACAAACCTCAGGTAATATGCCTGCCTTCTTACTCAAGTACAGTGGTCAATGAGAGGAGGACACAACACTCTGCAATTAAAGCAAAGTGGTGGTTGCGGTGTTCTCTGCTGGTGATTTATTTTACCAGAAAGAGCCCCTGTGTTCTTTTTCATGTCTCCAAGATGCTTTCTGTGCCAAAGGAGGCTCAGGGGGTTGAGGAAATAGGGAGGATGGCAAAGGCCTTGCCTCCTGACCTGTAAGCAGAGGTGACAACACTGTGCTAAAAAAATCATGATCATTCTAACCTTTGCACTCCACGTGTATGGTAGGCAGCTTAAAGAGGGATTCAGCCTCATTTTCTGAGCTCTCCTGTGGTGATAGAGGCTGCATGTTGTTCCTTACACAGGAAAGGACCTGAATTGCATAATCTACTCCTATTCCTTCTTTGTAGATGTTACTGTCCTCTTTTCCCCTTCAGTTGTTTCACATTATGAATTATATCCATTTGAAACTGAGGCCTATTAAAATTGCATAATGCATAAAATATGCAAAATGAATTATATATATTTGCAGGGTGAGAGAGAGATAAATTACTAAATGGAAAAGCAAATTTCTGTGTTGGAGACTTCTGGATTTGATTTTTAAGAAGATCTGTGTAGTAAGTAAGAGGCTAGTTTATTCAAGTGCCCCCAGAATTTTGGTGTTTTCTATAAGCTGCCTATGGAAATTAAACTGAGTTTGTTTGTAAACAATGCACAAACATTTAATGACTCTCACGCATTGCTTCTGAGACACAGGAGAACATGACAGCAAGAAGAATCTAGTGGTGCCCTTTCAAAATAAGTCTCTAAGCTGCTTGGATGTAGCTATTTCTTGGCATCCATTAAAAAGAAAGACAAACTAAGATTTGTATTTTGAAAGGCAATGATTTTTTTCCCCCTCCGCCTTCATGAATTTTTAGGAGACTGCATGGGAGCTTTCGAAGCATGAATTTTTTATGTATTGAACCTCAATTGCCAAAGGGTAGATACATAAAGTAGAGAATGTGCTATTTTTTGTGTACAAATGAAAATAAGTGTGTACACATTCTAATTTGTGTATAAAATCTCAGAAAAACAGGCATCTTCTATGGGTGAATCTAAAACAACAGCTGGCTGAAATAACATCATGTACGTTGGAAGTGCTAATTAACTTTTTTCTTAAGGCTATATCTCATATTCTAATTAACCCCAGTACTAGAAAGAGGAAGAAAGATACTCATAGCAAAAATAGCTGAGATTGTAGGCTGCTGAAGTCTCCTAGAAATAGGGTGATCATAATTCCCCAGGCCAAATATGTGACACCAAGCAGGGGTGCTGCTGATGCTTGGGGCTTCATCCCTTCAGGGGGATGGTGACAATTGGGACTTCAGCCCTTCTCCAGTCCCATGGTGGAGAGGGAGGAGCCGCCAGCACTCAGAGCTTCAGTGGCCGAAGCCCAGAGTGCCAGTGTACCCTCTGGGGTCAGCACCCTTTTAGAAGTGGCATGCTAAGATTTAACTTATTCATGGATCTGTGTAGGAGGATGAGGGAAAGGCAGGGCAGGAGCAGGCTGGGTACGGTGACCATATTTTCTGAACCAGCTGCAGCTAGGGAGAACAGTTTAATTGAAAATGCTTAATCTGTTTAATAATTTAATTTTCTCATGTTAGTTTATCAAACTTCATTTTAAATAAAATAAAATATTATGTCAAACACAAAAGGGTTTAATGTTCTCTTTCTTTATGGCAGGGGTGGAGAACCTTTTATTGGGCTGGAGATCACTGACTTGCAGAAAAATCAGTAGGGGACCAAATAAGTGAGAAGCAAAAAAAAAACCAAATAAAAACCCACTCCTCCAAAAATCCCCAACCCTCACTGATGTACCCCCAACTGGGACACCTCATTCTTCTGGTGCTCCAGGCCCCCCCCCCCTTGTTTTCCCTCTGTTGCAGCCTCATTCCCATCACCCCTATAACTCCCTCCCTCCCCGCAGCCTGATCCTCCTGTATCCCCCAGAAGTGCAGCCCCTGTTCTCTTCCATCCTGCCCCCAAATCCTCCTTCACCCTCCTCCTGTCCCCACATTCCTGTGCCCCATTGCATGCACTAACAGCAGCACTGGGATGAGAGGGGGGACAGAGCCTCTTCCCAGCCCAGCTCAGCCCTTTGCCTGCAGGCTGTGGCTCGGGCTGGGGCAGGCAGAGCCTGAGGCTGCCCAGGGTTGGTTCTGGGTCACTGGGGAAGGGGCTTCCCAACCCTGCACACAGCCCATAGAGAGCATTGGGAGCCCAGCACACCATAGGTGCCAACCTCCCAGCCCCAGCTCTGTGGAGCAGTCCCGGTCCTGCCCCTTCCCGAAGCAAGAAGCCTGTAGCCAGGGGGCGGGGAGGTCAACCCCTTATCTCCTGGGAGCTGCACGCCCAGGCCCGGCAGGGGCAGCCCCAGGGGTGCACATGCACCTCTCTTGCCCCAGCAGGAATCCAGAGCTGTTGCTCCAACCTGAAGCTGTGTGGCTGAGGCTGGAGCTGCAGCACAGGCTCCCTGCTGTGCAGAGGGGAGGGGCGGGGCTGGGCTGAGCTCCCACCCGTGTGCTACAGACAATCGGCTCACATGCTCGTGGCCCGTGTACCTGAGGTTGCCGACCCCTGGAACGCTGCTGAGTGCTGGCAGCTCCTCCCTGCCCTCTGCTGCAGGGGAAATGCAGGGCAATCTGCCCATTTTAAAAAAAGAGTTGGGACTGGGAACATCCTTTAAATGTGGGACTGTGCTGGTAAAAACATGACGGATGGTTACCCTACCTAGAAAACACCACAAATTTACCCTGATCAGTTCTTCTGTTTCAATATTGATAAGTGTCACTTTGCAATAGATCAACATATTTGTATTTTGAGGAAAATATTTCAACTACCTAATCGAATTGTAATCTTTCCCTGCACAAATGCATTACCGAGAGTCAAATTCTAATGCTCTTCTACTCTGTGTACTTCCTTTGATCTCCATGGGGTTACCAGTGTAGGAGTCTACTAATTGGAGCTATCACCACGAGGAAGAATCTGGCCGTACAGAGCACAGAGTCAAATCCTGCAGTCCTTACTTAGGTCTAGAAGATGGAAATGAGGAGAACAGACATCCCCTAAGTGAATCATTTCAGAGAAGCAGGAGGGTTCTTCTGCCTTCCACCTTGATCTCCACTAAGGAAGTTGAGGGATTCTGCCCCAAGCATTCAGATTCTCCAGGCAGGTGTAAGCTGCCTTAAGGCTTTTGATGTGACAGGATCCTTCCCTTTGGGTGCCATGCAGAACTGGGGTACAGCTGAGCCCTCTGTTTTAACAATCTGGGTTGCCTCTGTAATGTGGTGACAAGCTGTAGAGCCCTCCAAGCTTGCAATCACAATACTCCCCAGGCAGGGATCACACCCAGCTGTGTTCATAAATGCTGGGGTCAGTCCCTGCATCAACCAACGATAGGGAGGCTTCAGCCAAAATACCGACCCAGTTCCTTAGTCTGACCCCAGAGCTGTACCATCCCGCCGTGGTCAAAAGCCCAACCAGTAAAAATTATTACAATTATCCAGTTTTCCCCTGCCTTGAAAAGAAGAGGAATGTGCACAAAGCCTTAGTTAAAATGAGCTGAGATTTTTTTTCCGAACACTTCATTCAAACCACACTGATTTAGGTAAAGAATATCAAATAGATGTATTAATTACTAAAAAGATAGATTTCAAGCAATTGTAAGTGATGGTGGACAGACCAACAGTGATTACCTAAGAAATAAACCAAAAGGCAATCTAAGGCTAATAAAATACATACGTTTTGAATCACTCTCTCACCCTATAAGATAGTACAAGCAGTTTGTAGATGTTTCATACATAGGCTGGGTTTCCTTCTTTTCTGCCTGGGATCAATACTTCCCCAGCTCAAAGTGTTTGTTCCTCCTGAGGTATGTCAAGGTGTTGAGTTGTAGGGAAAGGGAGACCACTGGTGATGTCACTTTCCCTTTTTATAATTTCTTCCCTAGAGTGGGAACCCCTTTGTTCCAAGCCAAGTTCCCAGCCCCATTTGTGGGATTATCCTGTGATGAAGTCACCCCTCATTGTCTGCTTTTATGAGTCATGGCAGCTGATTGAAGCATTCTGAGGAAAGTCCACCAGATGGGGATAAGGTTTTTATATGGCCCATTATTTTAGTTGATGAACCATTAGCACTGTCTGCTTCCCTCACTGTTGCATGGAAAAGGCTAGCTGTGGGTGTTTCCAACTTCATGTCTTTCAGTAACACACAGGTAAAACTTCATAATGTCACATACAATGGCAGCACATAGTAGTAATGTTCAATAGATCAAGACTTTGGGAATGATGCTTCACAAGGCCTACTTTGTACAAACCATATCATGATTATACAATTGGTGAATATGAGGGTGCCCATGTGTTGCTTTGGTCTTGGTCTGCATCTCTGGATCCACTGCCCCAGCACAGCACGACTGCTGCCATGCTGCCAAAGTCTACCCTAGAGGTTCAGTGACATAAGCAGCCATAACTTACCCTGTTTTGGCCTCAGGGTTTTGGAGGGAGAGACTATGGCAAAATGCTGTTCCCTATCATCGCTTTCAAGCTAATGCTCAAGGATCTCCTGCAGGTTTCGTGCCACAAACTACACTATATTGGAGCGATATATTATCCCTCAATACTGCATTCAAAGCTCTGCCCCTCTTAGAAGTTCTGTGGAATTGGCAGATGAATGATAGCTCCCAGCCATCTCCATCAAAATGAATGCTCATATCTTTGTAAGAAGCCATAAGTGCAATGCCTAGGAAATTAAAATTGGTCATGCCTCTACTGCATTCAGGCTGGACACAGTAGCGGACAAACACAGCTTTAATAGAGAAAATAACTTTGCAGAGGAGACCAAATGAGGACCAAAGTGTAAACGTGATATATTATTTGCAGTTGTGCAATAACATATCGATCACAGATGATGTCATAACTGCCAATAACATTTAAAGATTACCACCCTAATTATTCAGAGAAGATGATTCATGAGCTGATGGGGACTTTAGCCCCAAGATGAAGTTGGATCTTTATCCAGAGGAGGGGGGGATATTGGCCCATGTTTGTAGCTATTGTGCTACTTCTTTACTGAGCTTTTCCTGTATCCAGGGGAAAATGTTTGATTCTTTTAGCTACAATCGCACCGCGTATATTTGCATTATTTTGGCCTAACATCAGAAAGAAAACTCTACTAGAGTCAATGTCTTGCTGGATGGAATCATGCTTCCCCTAAAACATAACAAGAAACAAAGGTCTCAAGAACACTGATGTTTTTATTCATTTCTAATGCATATTCTAATTTCTGAAACAAAAACTTATAACTGCCTCGCTTCCTTTAAATGATACAGATGAGGTGCCTTGTGATTATAATAAACAAACATCCAGGAACTATTCTGTCCTTGCAAGCAGCTCCCTCTAGTCTAAAGCAATTCCCTTTCTGAACAGATTATTGTCAAGACTGTAAGTGCAAGACTTGCTGATCTAGGTTTAGTCATGCATACCTGAGTCACAGTCTGGTGTTGCTTAATTTAGTACAGGCCATTAAGTATTTTTACCTCTGAATTACGGTCAGTACAGGAGAACTAATCAAGTGATGCTTAGGGAGTCTTTACACAACAAAGTACTCTGAGCTAATCATCTGCAATTAAACTTTCATATAACATGTGACTGATGTGGAAATAATTAGGGATCAAATTTTGCCCTTGGATACACATGCACAATTCTTAGTGACTTCAGCTGTGTAACTGTGTGCACAATAGTGGGCACATAGCCAAAGGCAATATTTGGCCTTAAAACTGTGTTTGCCCAGATGCAATTCTTTTAAAGGTGAGGCTAGAGATCATCCGCATGACAGCCAGAGCAGTTGTGCAGAAACCTTTGAATCTACAATTCTGCCTGAATTGGAAATATGAATGCACCAATGCAGCAAAGCCCTAGGTACATTGCACTGATGTAAAACCGGGCTTCTCCCAATGTGGATACCCTGTATTGTACATGTTGAGGTCATGTAGCTATCCCAATCTGCTATAGACAGGGCCTTGAAAAGCAATACAGCAAAATTATTAATTTTAAAATGTTCATTTATTTTTCTTCCTTAGTATTCACACTGTTAACCATGTACAGAACTAAATAAATTGATGTCACTTAAATATTTATCAGATGATACCACCTTGCATCTTTAAATAGCAAACAGGCAGCCAGACAACAAACATGAACATTTGTTATCATAATTTGTTTTGCGAGTGCTTTTTGGGATCCTCTTCAAGTTTCCCTGTCCATCAGCCTCAAAGGCTCAACAAACACATTGAGTCTTAGCAAAGTCTAGTGGAGGATGGATGGCACTGTGGCTTCTACCGGGCTAACCAGAAGTGGTCACTGGGGGGGGTGGAACATACCGTCACAGCAGTGAGTCCTAGTCTTTGCTAGTAAGGGAAGTTGGAACAGAACTCAGAGCCAAAATGCAAATCACCTGGGTAGCAGCATGTTGTACTTTCATCCATCTGCTGGACTAGCCCTCATTAAAACCATGTCAGACTGTTACCAGGTTATTTTCACAAGGCTGAAGCAGATATTTCAGCCACACTTTAATTTTGAAGAGACTTTATTTAACCTCTACAAAGCAAAAACTAGTTAAATCTGTTGTAATATTATATCCTTTTAACTGTAATTATCTTTAACAAAATTGACTGTGTCTTTTCCAGGAAATTTAAAAGAAAACAAATGGATGGATGGACATTTTGGTGTGACTCAGGTAAATGTTGCAACAAACATTAGTAAGTACCCAACCTCTTCCCACTGTATATTGTAGAATGGATAATGCCAGTGTGCAACTTAAGTGAGCAGCATAATTGTTTGTCTCTATTCATCCCTGCCACACTGCTGGCATGGTAGAAACACAAAACACACATTCCTTGCCCCAAACAGCTATTAATAGGCAAATAAGACAAAAGATGCTTATACAACTACAGACAATAAAATACAAGAGTAGATTCTGATCTCAGATAAATTGCTATAAATCTGCAATAACTCCATTGAATTCAGTGGAGTTACTTTGCATTAAACTAGTATAAATGATAGCTTTGGGACAGCTCCCTCTATTGGGATCATATCCACCACAAGAGGTGGTTCCAATGAAACTCGATGAAGATTCAAGCTGTTTTGTTCAGCGATGGGCTCCCTTAAGAATGCATGGAAAAAACATGGCATCTCAAAATGCGTGAAGGTACATCTGGTGAAAGATTTATTTGTACCAGGGATTTACAGCTGAGGAAGAAAATTGAAGATTTTGAGATCTGGTGCTGGTGAAGCTCTTGTGTACCTATTGGATAGAAAAGGAGACAACTGCTTAGGTTGGAACTATGACTAAAAGTGAACCAGACCCTGATATAGAAATCAACAGACTCAACTTTATGAACTTTGGTCACATTAGGCATAGTGATGGAAATAATCCTGGCATGGCTTGGTGGAAGGAATGGTAGAAGGTCAGTGTAATAGGCCATGACCAGAAAGAAGATGGATGGATGGTGTGTGACAAAACACAAGGGCTGTGTCTAGACTGGCCAGTTTTTCCACAAAATCAGCTGCTTTTGTGGAAAAACTTGCCAGCTGTCTACACTGGCCGCTTGAATTTCCGCAAGAACACTGACGATCTCATGTAAGATTGTCAGTGTTCTTGCGGAAATACTATGCTGCTCCCGTTTGGGCAAAAGCTCTCTTGCGCAAATCATTTGCGCAAGAGGGCCAGTGTAGACAGCATAGTCCTGTTTTGCGCAAAAAAGCCCCGATGGCTAAAATGGCGATCGGGGCATTTTTGCGCAAAAGTGCGTCTAGATTGGCATGGATGCTTTTCTGCAAAAAGTGCTTTTGCGGACAAGCATCGGTGCCAATCTAGACGCTCTTTTCCACAAATGCTTTTAACAGAAAACTTTTCAGTTAAAAGCATTTGCGGAAAATGAAGCCAGTCTAGACGTAGCCAAATTGTCAGCTTCTGAGAGTGCCAAATTAGTGAAGGCTTCTAAATGATGAAATATTCTGAATATTATGTCATCAATATTCAGACATAAACAAATGGTTTTACCTAATTACTTGTGATACCAACCTCAGGCCCACTTCTATTGCACCTTTCCTCTGGGGATCTCAATACTGTATTGCCTTGTTTAATAGGTTGGGCTCATTATCCCTATTTTACAGCTGAGGAAACTGAGGCACTAAGACTTGATTTGCTCAAGTCACACAGAGAAGTTTGTGGCAGAACCAAGAATAAAATCCAGATGCTCTCTCACTCTGTGCCGTAACCACCAACCATTCTTCCTCCCTTCTTGTTACCCAGAGAAGTAGAATTCTTAAAATTCAGTGCACATCATTATCTAATATATGACCATAGTCTCAGTTCCCAAATAATAACAGCCTGACAATAAAATAATCTTTTCTGATTGGCATTTCCTCTCTGGTTCATCTTTCTGGAGTGAAGAGTCTAAGAATTTTCCTCAGCTAGTTAAGCAACTTAGTTGATGAGCCACAAATTGCCCACGAGAAATTCCTTCCTGGTCAAAAATTAGCTCAAAATTACTGAATAACACCATGATCAAAGCAGAGTTAAATCTGGACTAAATTCTTTTCTGCCCAATGAGAAGGACTGACGTTCTGCAAACCTGAAATACAGCTACTCAGGCAGCCTGGATATAAAGGTTAACCTAGGCAGATTAATATGAGCTCCCATAAACCTCTTAACGCAGTTCCAAATGCTAATAGTGACTGACACTACAGGGTTTCCCGAAACTGATTTAGGAAGATGAGGCAAATCTGCAAGAAAAAGGCTATTTAGCTAATATGAGAAGCAAAGAGTTCTCGATTTCCTGCCAGTGTAGTTGCTTATATAATTTTCTTCATTTAAGCAAATATTTCCCAAACAGTACATATACCCATCCAGCTTCCTAATATCATAGTTTGTATTTTATAGCACTTTTCAGATGAGGATCTCTAAGGGCACATCTACACAGCAGGGTTAAAGCTGAAATAAGCTACGCAACTTGAGCTACGTCAATTGCATAGCGCAAGTCAAAATAGCTTATTTCGACTTTTGGCACTGTCTACACAGCAGGAAGTCTAAGGAAGAACATTCTTCCTCTGCCTTCCCTTACTCCTCATAAAATGAGGGTTACAGGAGTCAGAGTAAGAAATCCTCTGGCTCAACATTATTTTGACATTATGTCAAAATAACTGCTTGTAGTGTAGACACGGACTTTATTTTGGAATAACATCAGTTATACTGAAGTAACAGTACTGTATAGATGTACCCTAAGAGAACATCACAAATTTTAAATAGTGTTCACAAATGCACAGCCAGGCGAGCATGTATTATTATATCCATTTTATAGACAGGCAAACTGCATCATAGCAAATAAAGAGATTTTCCCAAGGCTGGCTCAAAGCAGGGTTCAGATAGCCATGAGAGCTATCAGATTAGCCAGTGGTGAGTGTTCTATGGTGCTTTCCAGCACATATGTAGGGAATACACAAACTCTCTCAAGTTTTTATTTCTGCTTCATGAAATAGCTATACATGAGACTGTCACATATTTGGCAACAGCACATAAAGAATTTTAAGAGCCTTAAGCAGCTGAGCCATTTTGATGTGAGCAATATTAGCTCACAATGATAACAGCAATCCCTGCTAGTATTTCAAATCCCACTTTGACAGCAGAAATGTTGCAGGAGATTTTTATCTCTTTAATGAGGCTATACGTTGGTGAGGCAATACAGATTTAAAATTCGTAAGCAGCCAATTATAAAAATGTTACCTGACTCAATCCATCCCAAGAAAGCTTCAATATCAACTGAGATTGGGTTATTTTCTTTGTTGGACCTTTCAGGTTATGTAACAGAACACCACTGGTCATCACCTACAGCCCCCAACTTAAACCCCTCCAGTGCATGATCCATAATCTATAACCTGTCCTGAAAACGATCCCTCGCTCTCACAGCCCTTTGGAAACAGGCCAATCCTCATCTACAGAAATAAATACTTACCAGCAGCCACACATCACACCCCAGATACATTCACACAGGAACCTATCCCTGCAACAAACCCTGTTGCCAACTCTGGCCACACATCTATACAAGTGATACCATCTCAGGACCTAACAACATAAGCCACAACATCACAGGCTCATGCAACTGCACATCCTCTAATGTGATATATACCATCAAGTGCCACCAATGCCCCTCTGTACAAACGGGCCAATCTCTTCCACAAAAGATAAATAGACACAACTCAGACATCAGAAATAGTACCACACATAAACCTGTAGAGGAACATTTTAACCGGCCTGGTCACTCAATCGTGGATTTAAAAGTAGCCGTTCTTCTACAAAGGAATTTCACCACCCAGTTACAGAGGACACGTCTAGACTACCCTGGGCTTCTGAAAGAAGATATGCAAATTCAGTGTGAATTTGCATATCTTCTTCTGATCCCTTTTTCGGAAGAGTTCTTTTTGAGGGAAAAAAAGCAGTCTAGATGGGTGTTTTTGCACACAAAAAACCCTTTTTCGAAAGAACCCTTATTCCTCAGAAAATGAGGTTTACAGGGTTCTTTTGAAAAGGGGGGAGTGGTTGCACAAAAAACCACATCTAGACTGCTTTTTTAAACCTCTTCAGAAAAAGGGATCAGAAGAAGATATGCAAATTCATGCTGAATTTGCATATCTTTCAGTAGCCAAGGGTAGTCTAGACGTGCCCAGAGAGAGGCTGCAGAGCTGGAATTTATTTGCAAGTTTGACACTGTGCCCTTGTGCTTGAATAGAGACATTAACTGATTAAAACACTACAAAGCCAATTTCTCCAATTTTCCCTGCCTTTAATATTTGCATTTTTACAGCAAAAGCTAACAATGGTACACATGCAGCCCACTTAATTAGCTTCATTAACACAGATCCTACGGTTGACAGGTAAATGGTTTTTGATGTTATATGTTTTATTTATATATATATATATATATATATATATATATATATATATATATATATATATTAGATTCTGTTATTTCTACTGATGAAGTGGGTTTTGCCCAAGCTATATTTTTGTTAGTCTCTAAAGTGTCACAAGACTTACTAGTTTTTTAAGTTACAGACTAACACAGCTGCCCCTCTGAGACTTTTTCTGAAAGACATGCTGAAGCTCAAACAAAAGTTAAGATCTGATGCAAAGACTACTAAGGAAGCTCTGCAGAGGGCCAGAAAAGATGGTCAGAATGGTTGCTTCAGGGCAGGGGTGGGGAACCTCATGCCCGAGGCCGGATGCAGCCCCCAGCTTGACTGAATCCAGCCTCAAGGCTCAGGGCCCTCCTTCCCCCCCAGCACTGGGGAGCCCGCTCTGATGCTCCAGCCCCCTGCTGCCCAACCACAGAACTGGAGCACACAAAAGCTACTAGACTGGACCCTCCTAAGCTCTGGTGTGCAAGGGGAATGTGGGGAGTTTTTCTCCTCAGTCAGGGGCCATGTCAGTAAGGGCTGATTTTTGGTTTTGTTTTTCTGCTTTTCACGTATGTGTGGCCCCTGACTGATTTTTCCGTGGGTCAGTGGCCCTCAACCCAATAAAGGTTCCCCATCCCTACTTCAGGGTTTTAAATCTATGCATCTATGAAAGAGCTTGTGTTTGCTTGTCCATTTATTCACCAGTGCCCATATTGCTAAATCCTGCCAGTGACAGGAGCAGCCTCAATGGGCCATGCAGGTGGGTGAGGAGTGGGTGTACAGGACAGGTTTTTGGCTCTTCTCTACCTGAGCCAGCACAGCAGAACCAAAGTAATGGGGTCAGTAAGATGCACCAGCAAAAGGTAGAGATTATTACTCCCCTGGAGCAGCACTGAATTGGGGCAGATTGTGACTCAGTGTCACAATCTGATTCTTATTCTGCTGCCAGGGCAGCATAGCTATGTTTACTAGATTGTATGGTTTACCAGCTTACTAGATTGTAAGGTTACAGCCCAGGTACGGACATCAATCCTAAAGCAGGCGCAAAAGCATTAAATGTGTTTCCTGTATTCGCACCTGTAGCATTGATTTGACACAGCTACCAAGTTAAAAAACAGTTTGAACTGGACATGTACATATGCAAATTCAAATAATTATGAACTGAGTTCCGTGTGCTTTGCACACTGTAACTGTGAAGTTACTCTAACTATGTTGGAATTAGAATGCAAAAAATAATCTAGAGTGTGATGGGTTTTTTTTTATCACTGAAAAATGCCTGGCTATTCCACCTCATACCATATTGATAATTCACCCACCTTTCTCAGGAAAAAGTGTTGCTGTTAAATTGCTATTAATCTTACTGGAAGGAGAATGTAGTTCAAAGTGCGAAGCACTTTACCATCCTCACTGCAACTTTGTCTTGTTCAGTAGTCATCGTGCACATTCCTGTGCTGAATCTGACAAGAGGAAGGATAGAGCTGTGAGGCAGCAGAGGGGATAAAGTGTGCTTCTGGTCTGTACATCTGATAGAAAATACATTAGCAGCTTGATGCTTCTTTGTAGATTTCCTTTACAGCGGCACACAGGGGTGCAGAAATCCCATTGCTTCTGAGTGGCAGCAATACAGGGAGAAGGGAACTCAAGTCTAAAAGCACAATGTAGACATTTTGCAGTAACAATTACTGTTCCAAGCTATTAGGACTTCAGCAGCCAGGGTCTCCAATGGGAGGAGCAAGCTGAGCAAACATTTTTTGAGAGACGTGCTTCAGAACCCAGCCCTTCTGCTTACTCAGATGGTAAATTTTCTACTAGCTGAGTTCTGATCTGTATCAAATGTAAGCATCTCTCATGCAGCAGCTCATTTGGGGAGTATGACACTGCTTTTAAAGTTAATCATAGAAACTGGAGCTGAAGGACCCTGTCAGGTTAATCCCATTGTGAGTGCTGGGTGTGTGTTCCTTATGGAAATTTCACAGGTGGCATTATCATTCTCCCTGAAAACATAGTGAATGAATTAATTTCATTGCTTGTTTTGCTGAATATATTCCATATCCATATTTTAAAAACCCTCATCTTTTTTACTCACATCAGGCATAATTCACTCCAGGGCAGACAGCCAATTGAAGGTCTTTGCAGCAGTTAATCCTATAAAGTAGGATTACACTGTGTGTGTAGGGCAGGGAGTGGTCACTCTAAATCTGAGGGAATTTCACTTACCATAAGCAGGAGACTAAGATCACAAATAGTGATGGGAATTGACCCCTTTTTTCCAAACAGATGGTTGGCAATGCAAGTCACCTAGGCACCGTGCTAGGTTCTTGCTTCTGGCTGGCCAGTGGCCATGCATTTAATTTGAATGGTTCTTCACTATGTTTTGTGCTTTGTGTGTTTTTAAAAGGATTTTATCCTTAATTTTATTATTCAATGTTTAGGCACCCTGTTAACCGAATTAAGTATTTAAAATGTACGTTTCAGTCTCTCCTCTGTGGGTTGCATTGTAACTCCCTTTCTGATGCAGTAAATCAATTAGGGGTAATTAAAAATTATCCCCAACAGATATTTAGTGGTGATGAGTACATCAGCTCTAGTCCACAGGTATACACAAGGGTGAGCAATAAGTGGCCCATGGGCCAGATGCAGTTTGCCAGGATTAGCCCCTGGCAGGCTGCCAGATGCTTATTTACCAGCACGTCCACAGATACAGTCGCTCACAGTTCCTGTTGATCATGGTTTGCCACTCCCAGCTAATGGGAGCTGAGAGAATTGGTAGTCTGGCCATACCTGTGCCATGATTCAGTAGCCTGAAGAAGGGCAGACTAAGGAGGGACAAGTAATGGCTTAATGGACACTTGAGCCTTATAAAAGGACTGAGAGTGCAGGCCTAGGAAGAATGTAGCTGCAGATGGACACCCCAACACTGAAGACCTAAGGCTTGAGAGCAGGGACGGGACAGGACAGGACGGGCCAGACCAGACCAAACTGAATAAAACCAAGAGAGGGCGGGGGTTGTCAATCTGGGGCCTCCAGTTCTATCCTAGAGCAGAAAGAAGACTGTGAAAGGTAGTTCACAGGGAATTAGAAAAAGGGTCCGTACACGGTAGACTAAAGAAAAGTGCAGAGGATCCTTTTTGTTTGGGAGCCTTCACTTGGACCTGAGATTAATTCTATGATTTTTGCTAGCCTACAAGGAGTTAAGTTTATTAACTGACTAGAGGACTAAGCCACATCTCCAATATAGACTGGTGCCTGGAAATCTGAGAAGACCAACCTCATGAAGGGAAACTGAGGAAGGGAAACTATGCTCAGGCAGCTGGGTGGTTGGGGGCAGCAATGTCCTATGACCGACTCCAACCTGACTAAGGCCTCTAGGTACCACCACAATGTAAATTATGTGAACAAAATAAGTTTCAGTGCAAACATTTTTTTTTCAGGCTGTGTGAAATTCTCTCCTGTGCAGAAACTTTGCTTCAGGGCTTGATGAGAATTTAAGTATGCTGGATTCATAAACTGTTCTCTGAGAAATCAAAAGAGCTGGGGGGAAATATATATAAACCTTGAAAGTGATGTTGCGTCTATCACTTCCACACTAGAGTGAGGGTTGATTCAAGACAAGGTGAAAGGGGGCAAATGAACAGAAAGTGAACAGTGGAATTTCAGAGGATCAAATCACAAAAGAACTGAATAGTATAAATATAATCTTCCCCTCATAATCAGTACCCACAAAGGGAAGAAGCCCCATGTGATAACACCTCTGTTATGAGGTATAATTGATGAATAAAATATCTGGCCCATCTAGTCAAACATGAATTTAAAATATCCTGACACAATATAGATACAGGTTGTACTACCAAAAACTGATACTGTCTGGTCTGGCAGCGTTCCTCGTCTGGCAGGACCAGAGATGCTCCTGGACCAGACAGCCCACAAGCCTAAGGGTGGGGGGACAGCTGGGGCTGGGGTAATGGGGGGAGCATGGGCCAGGCCAGAGTCCTCCGGCAGCATGGGTTGGCGTGGGGCTGGAACCCCATGACAGCCCCTGGGAGCTCATAGCTCAGGCCGGAGCCCTGCAGCAGCACCTGTAGGCACGGGGCCGGAGTTTCCCAGCACTCCCCAGGAGAGTGGAGCCAAGGCACAGCAGCAGCCTCCAGGAGTATGGAGCTAGAGTTGAGCCCTGCGGCAGCATAGGGTCAGAGCCCTGAAGCAGCCTGCTGGAGAGCAGGGCTGGAGCCTGAGCCCCACAGCTGCCCCCAGATGCACAGGACCAGAGCCTGAGCTTCCCAGGAAGCTGGCAGCAGCTGGGCAAGTAGCCCAGTCAGGTTGGGGGTGGGGAGGAGGGCAAGGCAGGAGACCTGCTGGGGCAGCCTGCCAGTGGCAGGTGTTGGGCTTGGAGCCGGTGACAGAGACCTCTTCTGGTGCAGCAAATTCTCCCATTCTGGACCAGTCAGGACCTAATGGTGCCAAACCAGGGATGGTGCTGGGCCAGGCCCAACCTATACCTATCTTGTAATATATACAGTAGCCATAATTACTTTCTCTGTTCTTTTCATGATTCTGAAAGGAAGGCCGCCCCTCCCCTCGAATGCCATGACCTATACCTGACACAGGTCCAGAGGAAGGGGACATGAAGGTGATCATAGAATCACAGAATAATGTAACGGGAAGGAACTTTGAGAGGTCATGTAGTCCAATCCAAACTTGCAAAACCAGGCACCACCAAACCATCTCTGATAGATGTTCATCTAACCTGCTCATAAAAATCTCCAGTGATGGAGATTCCACAACCTCTTTATTTATGCCAATGCTTAACAATCCTGACTATTAGGAAGGGAGTCCGGTCTAAGCCTCCAGTGCTGAAATTTAAGCCCATTGCTTCTTGTCCTCTCCAAAGAGGAGAATAATTTTTCTCCCTTCTCCTTGTAACGGGCTTTAGGGTACTTGAAAGCTGTTATCATGTCCCTTCTCATTTTTCTCTTTTCAAGACTAAATAAACCCAGTTTTTTCAAGTTTTCCCTCACAGGTCATGTTTGCTAGACCTTTAATGATTTGTTGCTTTTCTCTGGACTTTCTCCAGTTTGTCCACATCTTTCCTGAAATGTGGTTTCCTGAATTGTACACAATACTCCAGTTGAGGCATAATCAGAACAGAGTAAAGCAGAAAAATTACTTCTTGTCATGCTCACAATATGCCTATTAATACACCCCATTATTGCTTTTCTTTTCAAGTGTCACAATGTTGACTCCTGTTTAGCTTGTGGTCCACTATGTTCCCTAGATCGTATGTCATTTTTATGCCCTCTCCTTCCTGAGATTTACTGAAAGCTAATTTCAGCCACTGGTATAATTTACAGCATCTTTTAAGGAAGTTCTAGATCAGTGTTTCTGAAAATGTTCCGCGAAACCACTTTGACAAACGCATTAACTAGCCACCCCGGTTTGTTTATTTACCGGCGCCGTGGCCACGGAGCCTCGCAGCGCCCATCGGTTCTGTTTTGCTCTTTGGAGCCAAGTGGAACAGCAAGAAGCGGTGGCCCAGCCCACGCCGCTTCCTTTGGCTCCACTTTGCTGCAACGAGCAAAACGGAGCCGATGGGAGCCGCGAGGCTCCATGGCCGCAGCTCCAATAAATAAACATACCAGGGCGTCCAGTTAAGGTGCTTCTCAAAGTGATTTCGCAGAGCACTTTCAGAAACACTATTCTAGATTATGTTGGCTGCTAATAGTCCCCCCCCCTTAAGCTCTGACCATGCCCTATCCTGACCCCTAGGTGCTCCCTACTTTAGGCCCCTAGTTCTACACCACTCAAGGATCATGTATCATGACAACCCCAGAGTAGCTTTCCAGCCACTTTCTGGCATCAGAATGATACAAAGGGAGTAAGGACTGCAATCTGGTGTGATATTTACTCATAGCCATTACTCCTGTCTCCCATCAAAACCAATTGCAACTGATGGAGGGAATTCACTCTCCTTCCATTTTGATGCCAAAACCTGTATAGTCTCATTGTTTTAATTTCTCCTTTTGTAATGTCCTAATTTACCAGAATCTTGCCTGTCAAAGCTTGGAGGAAGATATAAAATACAGAGATTATAGAAAATCTTGACAGGATTGCTCACTAGAAAAATTACTAGCACAGAGTACATGCATCATGTAATCCCTTGTCATTTTGCATCTTGGTTAGCTGTGAAATCTGCTATAGGAACTAGTAGAGGCTTTCTCAGATAAAAGAAGATGAATATCATTTTAAATCTCTTTGACAAGTTGACATGTAGATTTATCAAAGTTGCAAGAGGAGCACAGCACAGTATCAGCAAAACATGTCACTGACAAGAAAAAATGTTTCTGAAGAAACTGTGATCAATAGCTGGATAAATTCTAAATTCAAATGAAGACAATCCTTGCTAAAATTATGCCATAATCTGGCACAAATCAAATGTTTACAACTAAATATCAAGCTATTTTTTAAATCTAGGGAATGAGTGGGGAAAAGATCATCCCATCTTTGATAGCTTTTCTTTTTCTTCTTCTCAGGAATAAGGCAATAACTGGTTTGAATATATTGCCCTGTGTAACAGTGACTGCACTTTAAATTCTGTA
The DNA here is from genome assembly GCF_049634645.1 of Pelodiscus sinensis. Lineage (NCBI taxonomy): Eukaryota > Metazoa > Chordata > Testudines > Trionychidae > Pelodiscus > Pelodiscus sinensis. Next base: position 107,060,070 of record NC_134715.1, read on the forward strand.
CCACTCTGAAAGGTCCTATTACTTCTGTCAGAATTCCCCATCATAGGTATAAAGAAAATAGCTGGAAATTATAGGTTTCCAAATAGTGGAAAATTTTTAGTGTTCCACTCTATGTCTAACACCTAGGTCCTATAGTTAATGGTGAGCACTACTTAAATGACCATTATAGTCTAAATCACATCTATCATAACACGCACTGATTTTCTTTTGATGTTAAACAAAACATTGATATGTGTCCACATTTTCAAGTGCTGAGCACCAATCATTGGGAACAGATATGCTCAATTGTGTTTTGCATCAAGCAGATCTTGTTGTAACATGTATTGACAGATTTCAAAAGGGCACACGGCCCATTGTTTTAGTTCTTTTTTTTTTTTTTTTTTAAGTGCAGCCATTTATTCAGGTGCCTAAATGGGATGTTAGCTGCTGTTTTGAAAATCTAGTCACAATTAGGAATGTAAAAAATTAACCGGTAAGCATCACCCTTAAGAAAAGTGGATGGAGGATGGATGTGGAATTCCGCATCCCTTACACTCAACACCAGAGGAGAGTACAAGGAGCAGAAGGCACATATTTCCACACCTTTATTTGTTACTGTAGTGCAACACTAAGCAAGCTTTCCTTGTTTCTCCCCTCACAATGTTATCAGTCCTTTTGTCCCCGGTTATCTTACTTTCTTTGCTGTCTCTGTGTGTTTGTGGAGAAAAGGAGCTTTATTCATTCAATATACAGTGATTGGTGGGGTTAGAGTTTACAGTGGAGCAAATGCAATGGAGGGGGCAGTTCGGTAAGGAACAAAACAGATACATGTCACATTACTCTGGCTTATTGCTGAAACTGGGTATCAAAGCCTCACAGAGATGCAGAGCCCCTCAATGTGCTCATCTTATTGCCCTAGTTTCTGACTGCTCAAAAACAGTTCCCAGGAAATCTGTGTGAACCCCACAAGGTAGTGGAAAGTTTTCTCCCTTAATTGCACATATATTATGGAGCACACAGCAGACAGCAATAACAAAGGAGATATTGCTTTCCTTGACGTCTCACCAAGGAAACAATGCCAATAACCCTTTAAACATCCAAAGGGACATTCCACAATCATTCTGCATTTGCTCAGCCTAAGGTTAAATGGGTTCTTACTGCTATGCATGGCTTCATGAGCCCTGGAAGCAAGGTGTAGGCTAGGTTTCTCAGGACAGTGCTTGTCATTTCAACATCACCAATGGTTATTTTCCAGTCTGAAAAGAAAATCCCTGCTTGCAGCTTTCTGAACAGACCTTTATTCCTAAAAAGGCACATGTCATGCATCTTTCCCAATCATTTCACACTGATGTCAGTGAAACAGCTTCTGTGATCCATCAATGCTTGCAACACCATTGAGAAGTACCCCTTTTGGTTTATGTACTCTTTGGCAAGGTGGTCTGGTGCCAAAATAGGAATATGCATTCTATGCAAACTATGTCCTGAGACATTACCTTTATTAGCAGAAATCAGTTAATGGCCCTAGAAGATCGCAAGGTGGATTTACCCATTCCAAACTGGTGCCCAACTGCCCATAAGCAGTCTGGCATTGCAAGATTCTATGAAGCTATCACCACTTGCTTCTCCACTGTCAGAGCAGCTCTCATTTTAATACTGCTGCACTTCAGGACTGGGAAGGCTCTTCACACAGTTTCAAGAAAGTGACATTATGCATTTGAAAGTTTTGCAGCATTCCCACCAGTCAGTGCTTGTTTCCTGGATCCAGAAAAAGTACTCAGCTGAGTCAAGATGATATGTGACTGTCATCAGCAACTGCAAATTGCACCGCTCTATGTCTTCCATCAGGGCTATTTGCCTGGCATCACATTATATCATGCTGCATCTCCTGTATCAGTTGTGTAAATACTTCAGGATAAGGTGCAAAGTGTTTGTAATGCTCACAGCAAGGCTACGTTTACACTGACATGATTTTGCAGAAGAGTTCTTGTGCAAAAACTCTTCAAGAAGAGAGAGTCTACACTGGCATGTGCCTTTGCGAAAGAGATGTGCTTTTGTGCAAGAGCATCCTTGCCAGTGTAGACACTCTCTTGCGCAAGAATGCTCTGAAGGCCATTTTAACCATAGGGCTTTCTTGCACAAGAAATTCATGTTGCCTGTCTACACTGGCCTCTTGCGCAAGAACAGTTGCACGAGAGAGCTTATTCTTGAGCGGGAGCATCATAGTTCTTGCACAAGAAGCCCTGATTTCATACATTCGAACGTCAGTGTTCTTGCACAAGAACTCGCAGCCAGTGTAGACAGGCAGCAAGTTTTGGCGCAAAAGCAGCTGCTTTTGCACAAGATCGCACCAATATAGACAGCCCAAGAGTGTACAGCTGAACAAGGTCCACACATATCATACTGTGGCATAAAAGTGGGCAACCCAGGCTCATGAAAAAGGCTGGTTTGTTTGTCATTTATTTCAGGAAGGAAGATAAGTGCATCATGACAGGTTAACACCATTTTCTCATGAACCTGCACCAATATTTTGGTCCCATAGAGCATTACAAGCCTAAACCAAAATTTCAAATGAAACATATGAATTTGTCTGTGTGACACAGACCTAGTTAAACAATTCTGCCAATTCAGTCCTGAACCAGTTGACTTGTATTGTTTATTTAGTACAATACAAGCGGGGAAAAAAATAGACACACAGAAAATGCCAAAAAAGCTCTTTCTTGAAGGCTAAATCCTTCAAGAGCAGCCATCTGTTATACAAATTCAACCATAGAGCACATCCAGAACTCCTGCTGGCATACAGGCCTTGACAGACACTACAAAATTCTTAGAGAAGCCAACCATGCTTCTGTCTAGCACTTTGCTGGAATATCATCAATTCCTTGACCTTCAGGATTGGTATATCATACCAATACATGTGTAAAGGTTACCTTAACTGTCACATATAGAACCTATGTCCAATTACCTCAAGTCAACTTAACTGTGTAGTCTAGACATGTTCGCATATGTATTGTAGCCTAGGGAACTTGGACAGTAAAATGTAGAAGCTGAAGGACTTAGGTGCCTCCAGAATTAGCTAGTAGTGAAGTAGGGATTCTGAGGGTTGTAATGTTTTACCTTAATATTCAGTGTTTCTTAAACTGTGTTCTGCAGCACACCAGTGTGCCACAAGACAGTCAGAGGTGTGCCATGCAGAACAAAAGAATTAAAAATGCCTGCCCTTTTTTTGTTTGTTTGTTTTCCAACCCTTTTTCTTTTCCCCCTGACTTTTCAAAAAATCCTTGGTATTCCTCTTAAAAAAAATATTCTTTGGTGTTCCTCAGTCTTAAAGTTTAAGAAAGACTGTTAATATTGGACTTAGTTGTCTAACATGAACAGTCCTTTTGTGGATCTGAGCCTTGAAAAACATTTCCAGCATTAGTCATTATTATCTATTAGTTCTCAGGGTGTTTTTTCTCTCTCTCTCTCTTTCTCCCACTCTTCTAAGCTGTACTTAGGGAACTGCCTAGGACAAGGGAACCATCACTTACTAGCTGCTTCTGTAGGCTCAGGTGGAACCAGTTGAGCTCCCACCATGCTATCCCTCATCCAACAGTAGAGCAATCAGAATTGCTCTCTTCTCCGTCCCCTGAGGTGCTGCAGGAATCAGTATGAGAATTGCAGAGCAGCTGTGGCAGAGAAAGGTCAGCAGCTGTTCAGAATGCTCTTGGATCTCATCAGAGCTGCTCCTGGAGTTGCGGCAAGGCAGATGGTGAGGTCAGGCTCCCATCTACCATCTCATGGTGATAAAGCTAATTCAAATATTTCCACTTAAAATCAGCAGGTCACTCAGTGAACACATTTTCATTTGATAGTCCATTACAAATTATCTTGACAATCATTTTCAAGTGCCTCCAGGCTCCACACCTGTAGCATAAGGAAACTCAAACATAACTACAAAGTTGTACCTTTCTTTCTTTCACCACCCTATGCACCAAAAGTTATGCGTTATTCATTTTGAACAGAAGGCATGGACTTGCCTAACATCAGCTAAATAGTTTCACTGACAAATTTATTTTTGCAAAAGTAAACTGTTTTGTGAAAATTAGGTTTTTTGCCTTTAATTCCATGTAACTAGTACAGAAGCAACCCACCTACCGGTATATACAAACTACTGTTCTTTTTCATATAATAGTAGCTTGCCATTGATGGGCCAAGTGAAAACTTGAGTTTCTTCTGACCACGCAGAGCTAGATTTACTTGTATATCTCACTTCTCATGTCACCCTTTAATATACATAATCTCTCCCAAATTTCTGACTGTAGTCCTAGGCATCCCTGAAATTATTTATCTCTGTAATAATATGACTTACTTCTGAAGCATATAGGTAATCAACTTGATATTAAAATTTTTCCTTTCCATTTTATAATTATATGAAGCAAAGGAATCAAATTGAGCAGATAGTTTGGAGAAAAGTTTTGGGTGCTCATGAGCTGTATTTGCTCTTTGGAAACAAATTTTGCCCAATTATTTGTGCCTATTTTAGGTGATGTACTATTGAATCTGAATTCCTAATTCCCTAGTTCATTCTCGAATGCTTCCAATTTGGCAGCTACACCTTTGTTTTCCTTGAGGATCTTTAACAGCTGTAGATCATGTTCTTTGAGATTAGCTACTATAGCTGTGTCCTTGGTTTTTTTCCACCTCTGTCAGTTATTTCTATCTGGAGAGTGAAGGAGAGAAATAAAAACCTTCTATAATATGTCAGTGTTTCTAGGGATATCTAGGGCAGCATTATGATCTCATTTTACCAATGTAAATTCTTACTTTGCCTAGGGTGATCACATTTTCCCAAGGGGAAAATGAAACACCACATGTGGCCAGTCTAAGCACTCCCCTCCTTCCTTTCCCCCTCATGCCCACAGGGCCAGCCTGAGGCCCCCTTGCTACCTACCTGCACAACTGCCCCAGCTGCTCTCTCAAACCCTCTCTCCTATGCAAGTCCAGCATTGTCCCTTGCCCACCTTCCCCCTGGCACATTTTCTCCACATCTTCCTAGGGGTCACATGGTTGGCAAAATTGTGCATTTGTCCTGATTGCTCTTGCCAACTGATGGTCACTTGGTGAGACCAAATGGGGAAAAAATGCCCTATTTTGCCAAAAAGGCAGGACAGCTGGGACAGAGCTTAAAAATGGGACTGTACCAGCCAAAACGATACATAAGGTCACTATAACCGTGCCATGAGCAGTAGCACTGAAAAGTGAGAATGACTCTGTGAAAAGTGCACAAGAATCATTCCTACCAGCTATGCCTTGATATTCCAGTTAGGGAAAGCCCAGTTGGAGGAGTGTTATTTACCCCTTTGCCCAACACAAGAACCAGGGATCATTTGATAGGGGGCAGGTTTAAAAGAAGCACAAGCAAGTGTTTCTTCACATGAAGTAAGTCAACCTGTAGAACTCATTGCAAAGAGATGTTGTGAAGGCTCAAAATATAACCAAGTTCAGAAAAAGCATCAGATAAATTCTTGGAGGATAGGTCCATCAATGGCTATTAGCCAGGATAACTGAAAAAGCAACCCAATGCATTTGGTGTCTTGGAAACTCCAACTGCCAGAAGCTGGGACTGAACAACAGTGGATGAATCACTAGATAAATGCTCTGTTCTGCTCATTCCCTTTGAAGCATTGGGCAACAGCCACTTTTGGAAGACAAGATACAGGGCTGAGTGGACCATTGATCTGATTTAATATGGCCATTCTTATGTTTGTAAAACCAACCTACAATTTGAAAGCGGCAAATAAAATATACATGGTGACACAAATACAGTCCCTGGAGAACAGAAGTTCCTGCAGATTGACGTATAAGAAATACAGAGTTCATAGATATTAATTTGGCTCCCTGTCCTACTGACAAATCCCTGGTCTCTTTCAGACACCAAAAGAACCACTTAGAAACAGGGACATGAGTCCTGGGAATTAGAAAGTATAATTTTGTCAGGAAATCAGGGCAACTCAGAACAGATAAAATAAGGTATTGTTCCAAAAGCTAAAGATAGAAGTAGCTTTTAATAATATAATTCACAGGAAAAGCATAACTGGGATTGCTAAAGAACATCCAGTGCAGCTTTCTTAAACCCCAGTATAGGTCAGGACCAGAAGGGCAATCACAAATCTCCAGTCTGAAGGGGTAAAAATGAGACACTGGGGTTAACAAGCAAAATTAAGCTGTAGTTTCTCCCCAGTTTAAGGAGGCATTCAGATTCTGGCCCAGCCCATAGGACAGTGCTTCATGCTTGGATCCCTTTTCAGTTTAAATTCTTCATGACAAAGAGGTGTCTTTGGACCCTGGTGTTTGGTTTGGCCGGCCCCACTGTAGAAATAAGGGATGATCAGTGAAATGTGGTTCGGGATTAACCCTTAGGCTCCCTCAGATACCAGCTGCAAAACTTGCATCCAACAGTGAAGCGTCAGGAGGCCTGAAGTTCCGGGCGTTCATTGGGGGGAGGTGTAGGGGGGAACAGGATGGAGAGGAGCCCTTCTCCAGAACTTGGTCTCTTTGCCACTCTGCCCATCCTCGGCTTGCACAGAAAGCCGCAGAGGGGCGAGCCCTGCGTTCTGCTGGGGAGCCCAGCGCGCGCCACTCTGCACAAGTTCGGCCTCCCGCGCCGGGCCCGCAGCCCCCACTCGGCGTATTCAGGAGCCGGGTGTGGGGGCGCGGGGAGCAGCTGATTGGTGCGCGCGGCTGGAGGCGGGGCCTGGCGGGGCGGAGGCTTAGGGGGAGTAGGCTTCCTCCGCACGCTGAGCTGCTGGACCAGCTGGAGGAGCGAGCACGCCGCCAGCTCCCGGGGTGAGTGTTCGGCTGGCTCCGCTCGCGCGCCGCCGGCTCCCGCTGCTCTGCCGGGAAGGGTTAGACCCGGAGGGGCCCCAGCGTGGTGCGCCCCGTCCCGCGTAGCCCCTGGTGGGGGAGCATGCGGGGTAAGGCTGCTGGGTAGCGCACTCGCGTCCTGCCCCGCAAGTGGCTGCTGCTTTCCCGGGTGGCGGGTCCAGGAAAGCCTTGCCCCGAGAGCAGCCATTATCCTGGGGTCTGAAGCGCTGCTGCGGTAAGGAAAATACCGGTGTGCGCGGAGAGAAGTAAGCATTGCAGAAATCGCAAGAGGTAGTGCTAGCCCTTGGGGGGCGGATCTCTCGCCCACCCCCTAAAATACTGAAGTTCTTTGCACCAACCAAAAACCAGCCTAATGCATATTAATGCACTTGTTACAAAGCCCACGTTCAATCAAATTAACTGTATTTTGGGGGCAATAATAAATCCCCCCCTTAAACTTCTTGGGGTGTAATTGGTCAGTCTGCTCTTGTCTAGCGCCACCATGTGTAGGGTGGGGAGCCAGGGGAGAAGGGAGTTGGACCCTACTGTAGAAAAAAGTGAATGGGAGGAAGGGGCAGAAGGACTAGGGAAGAGAGGATCCCTCTATAGAAAACACTATGAAGGGATGACTACTGTGTAATGGAAGGTGCTGTTGTGGGACACTATGTTCTCTGCTGAGAATAAAGATGATTCTTTTGATGATTCTTTGTGTTAATTGTGCTAAGAATTTATAACATATGTTGGGCTCTTCCCAAGGAATGGTAGTCAAGAACTGATCTGTGTATGAGGGCTTGGATGTGAGATAAGCACCAACAATAACAAAGACCTCCAAAGAGATTAACTAATATACACACTGACCAGGAGCCCATGTATATGTATGGGGCAATGTCAGAGTCTCTGCTTGGAATGTGCCTGTATTCTGTGTCTGAGGGACTAACTAGGTGGCGGTGACTAGGATGCTATGAAACCACTTTGTTTAGCTGGTTTCAGAGTTATTGTTGTAATAAGAAAAACTATGCTGCTCTGTCTGTAGCCTTGAGTCCAGACTTGAAGCAGGGACCCACTTGTGCCCAGTTCATGTCTCTGTATACATTTACAAAGTTCTTTTGTGTTCAGACATGTGTGAAGAGTTGTTGGCTTAGGAGATACTGACCAGTGTAGTTCAGACATATCCTATTGAAAGGTCACGAATGATTACATTCTGGTCCCAGCAGGGTAAACTCAATCAAGAAGTGTGTTTGTTTTATCGGGTGGGAAAGACAAGATGGGGGGGGGGGGGGGAGAGGAGGGAAAAGAGCATAGTTGCAGTTAATATGGACTCTGTCTTGTTTCATTCATCTACTCGGGGAAGAAATTAAGAAAAGCCATAAAATCAGTCTTGTAACTTCAACTAAGGCAGAGTTTAACTACAAATCCATACTATTTCATTTTTAGAATTAAGAATTAATATGGCTGGTGGGAATGGAGGGAAGAAAATCCCACCTGCTTAAATATAATTGGGGGGCAGGCGGTAAGAAGGAAGGGTCTTCGGACTACTCTGTATATAATTATCTGCTGTAATCCATTTTCCTCTGCATTAGATCAGAACCTTTTCAGATCACCCCATCAATTCTGAAATGTCAGCAGACTTCCTTTTCATGGTTGGCTTTATAGTATTTGGAGTTTTTATAATCTTCTTATTGCTCTACATTGTCCTCATAGGACATGCTTTATAAATATTATTAGAGCAAACAAAGTGATTTTTTTTTTCCTGTTCCATTTAAGGAAGCTATAATCTAAGCGTTTTGTCAACTGGCTAAAAATTAAACCAATTGCCAAGTCTCTGTCTTGGGGAAGCAGACTGCCTCCTCTGGAATTAATTTTTAAAAAGTTGTTAAAATTGAGAAATTTTGCTGTGTTTCAATGAAACCCACTTTTTAAATTTTCCTTTTTAAACCTTTGATTTTTTTGCAGCTGATCCAGAGAATGCAATCCTATGTTCTGAATATCTAATTTCTATGACTGCAGCCCTTTTCCCAACTTGCAGTCAATATGAAGGTTTGATGCAAGTTGAGACTATCCAGTATTTTGTTTGTTTGTATTGCTACTGTGTTCTATACTTGCTGATGTTTAGAAGGTTCATACAGTCTCTACGCCTTCTATGGCAACAAGTTGAACTAATGAAATCACAGGCCTAAGAGTGGTTTTGTATCCAAACATTACACCTTTGTGACTTGTCAATAGCTATTATGGCTTATTATTTTATTAAATCTGAATGTGAAGATTTATAATCCTGTGTGTGTGTGTGTGTGTTTCAAAAGCAGTGTAAGTAACTGTCAATTGTGTGGTTGTGACCATAATTTTCATTGCCTTTGTGGTGTCACTGGACTCTTGAGATTGAATTATAAACTGGCTTCAAATGATTACTTTTTAAAAAAATATAATGCACATATCAGAGACCTTGCATTTGCCCATGTTGGGCACAGCTCCCCTTCTTCGTTTGTTGCCGCAGGGCTTCCACATCCTGCTCTAGCAGTCTGGCTCCTGGTTGGTTAGATCTCGGTTCACAGAGTTGTAGTCACATCACTGGATTGCAATATTATGTTTGCATGGATTGCAGTGTTAAAGGGAAGAAGTGAAGTATAGTTGTTAAAATAGAAAACTAGAAGTTGGGAGAGTCTGTTTGCTATTTCTGGCTCTGCAACCGAGACTCTGTGTGACCTTAGAACAGTTACTTACACGAGAAGAGATTGTGACCAAGTGGTCAACAAGAGGATACTCCTCACAAGTACATAGGTATCAAAAGTTAACTAATGGGGTAAGGTGACTTGAGAATCTTGGCTGAAGCGTACTCTATATATATGGAATTAGAGCATACTTTTGTATAAAGTTTACAGTATGCTTTACGGAGTGGTGGTACACAGGTGCCCTAGGGTTCTTTCTGTACATAGAATAACTCCTCATATTTTTCTTTCCTGGCTTTCTCTTGCAAAGAGGCCAGTTACTGAGAAGCAACAGAAGTTGAACATGATGAAAGGGAGGAATAGACATTGTTCATGGCTCTGAAGCTGGATTCTTCTATTTCCTAGAACTCCTCTGGGTTTTGACTGATGTTTTGAACAAAGCATGTTTATTGCTACTTACACATTTATTAGTGGATCTGTAGATTTCTCCTTGGAATACTTGGCTATGTGTAATTCAGCAGTGGCTGTGGAGGATGAGAAAAGATTCTTAGATTTCTCCATAGGTGTGACATACTTCTGAAAGAGGACACGCAACCACCAACACTGTAGTTTTTTGCTTTCATACTTCATCAAACTTTGATGTGTCATGTAGATCTGGGGAACAGAGGTTATTTGATGCTAACATTTATGTATTTGTATTACTTCACCATTGGTGCTACTGGTGGATGACTCTGTTCTTGCAGGGCATTCTAGAAGCTCACCAGGTTCATGCCCCTTCAAAGGATGAGCTAGTCTGGGTAGTTCACCTCAGGAAAGTCATGAACAGTGGTCATAGGTCACAATAATAAGACAAATAACTGATGACTGAAATAATAGAGGGAGCCAGTGATGGGATGCATGGTGTGGTCAAAGCAATGGGTTAAGAAAATGAGCTTTGGAGCAGCGCTGTGAATGCATTTCAGTGGGTGATTATTGCATTTGTAAAGGCCAGAGGGGAGGAAGCTGGAGTAATTACAATGTGAAATGATGAGAACTTAGCTGAGGACTTTGAAAGAGATCTGAGTTGAAAATGACAACTAGATTAGACTTCAGTGACAGGTCAGATTGGTCGTGTTCTTCACTGTAGTTGAGAGAGGTGGTAGCTGGGAGGATTTGTGGGATGGATTAGCAGTGGTGATTAAGGGTTCTGATAGTCACGTTGAGCTTAAGCTGACATCTATGAGAAAATATTGGGGACGGGGCATGTTTTAAGTTTGGACTGGATACTGGTCTTTCTACTGAAAGATAGTGAGTTACATACAGATGATAGTTGAATTTGCATTTGTGGATGAAGTTACTTTTTAGAGGGAGAAGAGAAGGAAACCAAGGATGGACCCTTGTGGAGAACCTTTAAAGTTAGTAGAAATGTATGGATGAGGTCCATTCATGTTTTACAGGTAATGTTTCCTTATCTACCGGTGGCAGAGGTGTTCCTTGAAGCTAGAAAATTCAGCATCTGTGAAATGGTTTAGCTTCCCTTTTTTATGGTTACAAATTGAAGGCAAATAATAACTTGTATTACGTTGTTTGCTGTGTTGAAAGGAGCATCTATAATACTAAATATGTGGGGATATTTTGGGAGGGACATTTTATGTTTGAGGAAATGAAGTACATTACATTTTTAGTATATGAAAATGCATGAGGTTAATGTTTTAATCCATATTTTATTGAAATCCACATGTTCTGTCTTAAGTCCCTACAATGTTTTGTGCCAGAAAATATTGTTTTCATGACTATATTTTACCGATGCTATAAAACAAATTGAAAGTTTAAATCCTTCTATGATAGGTGGTAACATATGTTTCCTCAGTTAATAAATAATACCACAAAAGTAAAGGTAGGAAAAACCACTATTAACCTATATGAAAAGTTTTTCAACCTTGGGAAGTTATGAATTCTCAAAGTAGAAAAGTTATGTCCTTTTGTATTTGCTTATGCAGATCAGTCCTTGTATGGCTGTCTACATGTATTTAGAGTGGTGTGTTTAAAGAATTAATAAGATGTACTGTTTGATTATTATGTGACCAAATGTAACTAAGTAAAATGTATTATAATTATGGATAAAGATTTGTTCCTCTAATTTCACTTACCGTATTAGGACTGAAGCATGAAGAATAACTTTTTTTGTCTTATTTTAAAGGCTCAGTCAAAACTGTGACTAATTGGTGGTTTCCTCAAGTATTGTTGTATAATCAGTTTTTTTCACACATTGGAATAAATTGGTCTCTACTCTGTCATATTTAGTTTGCCAGTATAATAATTTTTGTTATGTTTCCACATGAGATTGCCATCATCTCACATTTTCATATCTTTGTGGAGAGAGGGCGCTTATTAAACAGTTGTTTTCTGTCTTTGCCAGAGATGGTGCACTGCCTCAGTTCTGTGAAGAGCATCCACACCATTCTGAAGTGAGTGTACGTTATCCAAGACTTAGCAAAGGACAAAGGCATCTGCTTTTTCCTGCTGACACATCACTCCCAATGAAGAGCTTTCTAGTATTCTGAAGATTTATAGACTTTGTGGAGAAAAATCTCTACCTCCTATTTTATGAATACTGTTAGCTATGGCTGTGGAACTTTGTTTACTGCTGTTGTTGCTTTGGGGAAGTACTATTTCAGAGGTGCAACCTTTACAAAAACCAACTTCTGGAACTTTGGATTTTGGGTTTGTGCCTGCGAAGGCATATGATACATATGCATATCATGAACCTGGACCAATAGGAATTTTGTTTAGACTAGTCCATGCTTTCCTTTATTTAGTGCAACCAAATTCCTTTCCACAAGGTAAGTATGTAAAATTATAGCTTATTCTAATGACCTACTTATAAGACATTCATTTTCATAGTGTATAGTGACACCATCACTTGTATATATTTTATATATATAAATACACATTCATTACTACCAAGCAGCGGGGTTATGAATCTGTAAAAATCACTGGTGTTTGTGAATGATTTGAAATATGGCAACGAAATTTTTTTTAATTGGATGCATTTCACTCTTTAGTTATCTAAGGTTCGGTTTTTTAACTGAAATTTGTTCCCAACTCTGCTCTTTCAGAAGTAATGTATTAAGAGTAAAATATAAATTGCTTTGCCTTGTTTTTTAATCTGTGACAACAGGTTCTGCTTTGCACTGTTGTTTTTTGTCAGAATCTGACTTTTTTTCCTATGTAATTACAATGTTTGTCCTAGAGATTATTCTGCAAAAGGAATGCCACTAGCAAAGTAAATTCCATTCATTTTTGAATCTGTGCATCTGTATTGAACTCCATGAAAACAAATCACATTGTATAACTACCGCTAACTTGTAGTTTATTTGTTTAGTGTGGTAACCTTAAAATCTTAAGGCTTTATTCTTTTATTGGATTATTTTCCCTTTGCTCTCCTTTTATTTTCACCACTCTGATTCCCAAAGCTGGAAAGGAGAGAAATTCTTAAGTATATATGTTCAGGATTTCTAGATAGTCCACGGAAGACTCTTGGAGATGTGTACAGGCAGTCCCCGGGTTACGTACAAGATAGGGACTGTAGGTTTGTTCTTAAGTTGAATCTGTATGTAAGTTGGAACTGGCGTCAGCCGCTGCTGAAACTGATCAGTTTCAACCGCGGCTGAATCTGGACGCCAGTTCTCACTTACATACAGATTCAACTTAAGAAACCCAGGTGTCCCCAAGTCAGCTGCTGCTGAAACTGATCAGCGGCTGATTCCAGGAAGCCTGGGGCAGAGCAACTCTGCCTCGGGCTTCCTGTAGTCAGCCGCTGGTCCGTTTCACAGGCTGATTTGGGGACGCCTGGGGCAGAGCAGCTGGGTTGCTCCAGTAGCGCGGCTCCTCAGCGCTACTGGAGCAACCCAGCAGCACCCCAGCTGCTCTGCCCCAGGCGTCCTGATTCAGCTGCTGCTGAAACTGACCAGCAGCGGCTAAATCAGGACGCCTGGGGCAGAGCAGCTGGGGTGCTGCCAGGTTGGTCTGGAGCGGTGCTGCGGGACCAACCCGGCAGCCCCCAGCTGCTCTACCCCAGGGGTAGGCAAGAAAAGCCTGGTCTGCTGGGGGGGGGGGGGGGGGGGCACTAGCTGCACCCTCCTCCCCCCCAGCAGACCAGGGAGACGGGGGTGGCGGGACCTGGTCTAACATAAATACTATACTGGATCCTGCAAGCCTTATGACTATTCATTTCTCATAATAATTATACAGTTGATTTTAGTGAAAAAATATTCTTTGAATAAGGGTTCCAAGAATGGGTCCTGTAAATGTAGATGCAAATTTTAATTTCATGGGAACTAAGCATAGGGTTTATTACAGTTTTGGAAATCATATGGGACTGCTTAGGGTAGTAAATTCTACATGTTGTGTGAGGTATTTACAAGGTCAGGTCCATGGAAAGCAAGTAGATACTTAATATAAGTTGTTTGTTCTTATTTAACACATGCTTCCCCTCCTTCCCTTAGACATTTTTAAAGACATAGTTTCTAATGTTTGCTTTATGTGAACTCTTGTGTTCTCCCATACACGCTACATCTCAAAATTTAGATCTGAAGGATGATGTGGATTTCAGAGTCGTCATCATGTAATTAGTTTAATCTCATAATCTGTTTTGCCATATGCTGTTCTATTTCATATCTAATGTATTAATTACGTGGTAGTTATTTGGGTGCTTATAGAAAGACACAGGAATAGAGTTCAGTATATTTAGGAGTTAAAAATAATTGTGTTCAAGTGCACATACATCTTTACACAACCTTTTCCATAATGTTTAACTGAAAACGTTGCTACTAATTAGGCAGAGGCTTCGGAAGAATTTAAATCTTAATGTAAGCTGTGGGTGTTAGCCTAGTTTTCCCCTGAACCCTCAGGTGTTAATGTGTTTTGTTGCTTTATAGCCATGAATCAGAGGATAATTGCAATTGATTATGGTATTGTACACTGAAAGGTCCGAAAAACATGGCTATTCAAATGGAGTTGAGAAATGGGGAGAAAACGAGTCCCACTTGTACTTAGGCCTGCCTCTTTGTTCATCTGTAGTACACAGCCTGCTAATTTTCCTTGCTAGTGCTAGAGAAGGTATCCTTACTGTGCTTAAACCGTTTAACTGCTAGTAGTACTATTCAAATAAAGTGGAATGTTTCAAGGCCAGCCAATCCAGATGTAACATGCTTTCAAGTAACAGTAAGCTATTAAGTTATTGCTAACTTTTTGCCTCATGGTAAATGGCAGTGGTACAATATTCAGTGATGTTGCTGTTTTAGTCCCAGGTTATTAGTCTCGGGGTGTGTGTCTGCACTGCATTTATTTTGAAATAAGCTGTTCGGGAAGAAGTACTACGAAATAGTTTATTTGGAAATAGCACATCTATTCTACAGGGAAGCCTCAAAATTAGTTTGAGGCAGGCTTCCCTAATGTGGATGTGCTACCTCGAATTAGAGCCCCAGGAGGCACTGGGTTGTTTGAATGGCAACCCATTAATAATGACCGTTTAATCTTTCAGTAAGTTATAACAAAAATGGCCATACTGTGTCAGATCAAAGGTCCATCTAGCACAGCATCCTGCCTGAAGTATCTGGTGTTGGCCATTGCTGGAAGAGGGAATGAAATAGCAACAGTGGAGTGTCCACACTTCAGCTATTTCAAAATAGATATTTTGGAATAGGCATTATTCCTTGTGGAATGAGGTTTACAGAAGTCAAAATAAGCTGTCCATTATTTCGAGTTTATTTAGAAATAACAGAATTGATGTGTAGATGGTCGCATTATTTCAAAATAACCTTAGTTAGTTAAATAACTGTGCTGTGTAGACACACCCACGATGGGTGATGTAATTATCTCTTGTTGTGCCAACATCTGTTGATACATAAGCTTTTTAGTTTATACAATGTTTATCTTTCAGTCTACAAAGTAAATTGGCTTCCTAATGATGCTGTGTTGGTGGAAAGCTTCTTTTAAAAGTAATACAAGGCATAGAAGTCACAGATCTTGCGTTCCAAATAATGATAAAGTTAAATGTAGGGGGTAAGTGACTAACTGTCATGGATTTCCAGGGGAAAAAAAATGAAGCAAACATTTAAAAAAAAAATAATAATCCTCATCTGTTTAATGCAAGTTATGATTCTGATCAGAATAAAAATAGGAAAGAGATAAATCATAGCTTGGATTACTCTGAAAACATCGATGAGATTTGTAGCAAAGTTCTAACTATATTGTCTTGTGTGGGTGCATAGTAACATTCCAACAACTTTACTAGCTTTTAAGAAGTTCTGTGTAATTACGATCTGCAGTGTAAGTGAAGAAAAAGTGTTTGTGTCTGAGTAAAGGTAATATCAGAATGATGTGTGTGAGTAATAAAAACAATGCTCTAAATAGTAACCTAAAAATATGGATGCAGTCATTTTTTCAGTTGCTAGTTCTGAATGTTTTGCTTGGCTTGTATTAAAAATGTTACCTTAGTTTCTTTTAAATTAATGCCTAATTGAAAATGGAACCTAGGAGACTTTCATGGCCATAAATCTAACTTGTATAAAATTTATGATTTTTAAAATAGGAAAATTAATTTTATCATCAAGTGCATGCCTTAAATCTTATACACACTAACAGAATTAGAACAGGGAATTTCAGCACCTCTCTGTGTACTGATTGGTTAAGTTGCTGAGTTAAAGGGGCAATATTAAGTTTCCACTATGGGGAAAGAAATTAGTCCTCGTCGTATAAAAATTGTGCATTTTAGTATTTGGAAGGGATATAGTAAGTATAAGTATTGAGAGTTAGTCTTTCAGTTTTCCCCCCACTAAATCTTGGAAACTACACATGCTTAAGGACAGATTTTGCTCTAATTTAAACCTATCATACCATCTCGTCACAGAATATTTGTGTGGCCTGCACTGGGACTTTAGAAAATCTATGTTTTATCCCTAACTGCCAACTTAGTTAGCCTGGGCACCCTTTCAACTCTCTGAGCCTCTGTTCCCATGTAAAATTGAGATAATGATACTCCTTTCCTTTGTACTTTGATATCTGCTGTGCTCTATCTAAATGTAGGTATTATCGCATCTTTGTTAGTAATGTAACTTAACATTATATTGATAGTTTTGGGAGACTTACAGTTGTCACTCAACTAAGACAAGTTCTAAGAAAACAGCCTTTGGGATTTTTTTCTTCTTGACGGAGGATGTTGTGAAAGTCAGGACTATAAAGACTTAAAAATGAACTAGATAAATTCATGGAAGATAGGCCCCTCAATGGCCATTAGTCAGGATGAACAGGGATGGCGTCCCTATCTTCTGTTTGCCAGAAGCTGAGAGTGGCTGACTGGATGGATGATTTGATTACATGTTATGTTCATTCCCTCTTCCAGCAATGGCCAACACCAGGTACTTCAGGCAGGATACTGTGCTAGATGGACCTTTGATCTGACCCAGTATGGCCATTTTTGTTAAATTTATTGAAAGATTAAATGGTCATTATTAGTGAAACAAAATGAATCTTTTTGTAGCATGGTACTGGTGAAACAGCTTGTTTGTACTGGGCTGAGGCTGATATAGCCCTTGCTGGTTAACCATAACTGGTAAGCATCACCTAGTAAGGTGTCTATATCTACACCTTATTTGGGCAGACATCCCAGGGAGATATGTACAAGGTAGGAAAATAAATACTGATTGTACCTCTGTAAACTGGGACTCTCTGGTCCGGCAACATTGGTAGTCCAGGACCAGAGAATCCCAATGGAGCACTGGTTCCTAGGCTCCTGGTGGAGTCAGGAGCCCTGCCCCCTTGGGGCAGCTCAGCGGGGCTGCAGAATTGGGGGGGAAGGGTCCAGGAATCAGGGCAGTGGGTGGGGAGGCAATGTTCCCTCCAATTTTTTGTCCATCTGTGGAATAAATTTTATGTGGACTGAGGCCTGTATGGATGTGCACCATCAGTAGAAACACATGATGCTGGCTGTGAGCACTTTGCTAATCAGCTGGGCAGCATTTGAATCTCTCAGGGGTGATCACGCGATTACTTGGCATTTCAGAGGGAATGAACACAACAGGGAAATCAAGTGATCCACTGATGTCCAGTCCCTATGTCTGTTGAGAGTGAGTGTGTGTATGTGTGTGTGTGTGTGTGTGTGGCGGGCGGACCTAAGGGCAGGGATGTGGATAGTGCAGGAGGTTAGGAGAATATGGGTAGAGCTCAGGAATGAGATACGGTCACTGTATTGCCTGGCAGCTGGATCCCTGGGGCTGGAGCCTGGGTGCCCTATGGCTGCACAACCTAAGGGACCAGCAAAGATCCAAGATCCTGGCCCCAGCTGGTCATTCTCTTGTTGGTGGGTCTCACCCGGGCACACCAAAATACTTTCTTCACCTCTGAGAAACAATGGATGCTTCAACAATACAGGCTGGCAAAACTCAAGCTCTTCAGGTAAATAGTGTTTTGGAATCCACATGGTCTGTTCTCCAAATTAGAATGAGGGTGGTGGCAGGCTTTAAAGGGATAGAACCCCAGAAGATCAAAATAACTACTGGCTTTCCTTTGTAGAACAAATTATTTTAAGGAGCAGTGTTTCTGTGGCCCCATCAAAGCTGGTGGGCTAGAAAGAAAGCCAACGTTCTCCAGCATAGAATTCCAGGAAGCTTAATGTCTGATTAATACATGAAAATCCAATTAATCTTTCCCAGTGCACCCAATAACACAAATCCTGGAAACCTTTTAGGCTAGAGTTACCCTTTTTTGAAAGGAAAAAAAAAAAAAAAAAAGTCTCAGCTAGGGATATAAGAGACTAGCTGAGTAACCGAAAAGCCTAGGCTTACTGCAGTGGCCCCCAACCAGTAGATGGGATCTACAGGTAGATCTTGGAACCTCTGACAGGTGATCCTGACTGGTTTGGCCAAGAAGCTATCAAGTGCTGGTACTTCAGCTGCCCCTCCACCCTACTGCTGTGCACCTCCTGCCCTTTGCTTCCCTCCACCCCCAGGAGTGTTCTGCTTGCTGGGCAGAGAAGGAAGTAGAGGGGTGCTGATGTCAAGGTGCTGCCTCTTCCACCCTGTATCCTATCTTCACAGAGAAGAGAGGGGGCACAACAGGACTTGGGATGGAGTTTGCTGGCTGTTTTTGGGAGTAGGGCAGGGGTGAGCCTGCCTTAGTCCCACTGTAGCTCCATCCAGGAGCCACCTGAGGTAAGCCATGCCCAGCTGATGCCCATATCCCGAAACCCTACCTCAGGCATGAACCCCCTTGTGCACCCCAAGCCCCTGCTCTAGCCCCGAGCACCCATGCATCCAAACACCCTCTCAGAGCCTGTACCTAGAACTCCCTATGCAACCCCAACTGCCTGCCCCAAGCTCAGCTCAGAGCCCTTTCTGCTCTCCAAATCCATTAATCCAAGACCAGAGCTGGCACCGTAACCCTCTGCCCCAGCCTGGTGAAGGGGAGGGAGGAAGAATGGAGTGAGCAGGAGCGTGGCCTCGAAGAAGGGGTACAAAGGAGGTGGGACAAGGGTATTTGGGTTTGAGGTATATCTTGGATTGCACTTAAATTCAAAAAATGATCTTGTACTTAAAGTTGGAGACCACTGGCTTGCTGGTTAATCTAGTTGACTACACATTTCTCTCCACCACCCCACCATCCCTGCTTGCTGCCTCTGTATGAGGCAGCAAGGGGGGGGGGAAGCTGTTGCTGAGGGGAACCAGCTGAAAAGCCAGTCCCCCTAGCACTGTCTCCATGGTTCTGCTTGCTCTCCCTCCTCCCCCCCCCCACTGCTGCCTTTATTAGAGGCAGCAGCGTGTGGGGAGGGGGCAGGGAGGCTGCCACGAAGCAGCGTCCGGCTGCAGTGGGCCTAGACTGGCTATGGACAGGGGCTGCTCGCCTGGCTCTTAGTACATTTAAACTGCAGAGCTACAGCAGGGATAGATCTCAGACCCGGAGTGAGCCGGGCTGCCTTCCCTTATCAACTAATTCTATCGACTACTAGATTAGCCAGTTAACAACATCTTAATATCCCTAGTCTCAGCTGAGTGTCTTGTAAGCCACCTGATTTTAAGTTTGTCTCCGTTATCTGCTGCGGACTGTTACTTAACTCAAACTTATGCTAAAACACAACTTCTGAGTTTCTATTTGGAACCATGTACAGTATTCTGGTTACATAAGGAAACTGCCCCTATTGTTGAGTTTTTCAAAGCAGATTGGGAAGAGCTTAAAAAAAAAATCTCAAACGAAGTGATTGGGCATAGAATGGCAAATGAAATTTAATGTTGATAAATGTAAAGTAATGCACATTGGAAAAATAATCCCAACTATACATACAATATGATGGGGACTAATTTGGCTACAATTTCTCAAGAGAGAGTGCTTGGAGTCATTGTGGATAGTTCTCTAAAAACATCCACTCCGTGAGCAGCCGCAGTCAAAAAAGGACATAGAACATTAGGAATTATTAAAAAAGGGATAGAGAATAAGACAGAAAATATCTTATTTCCTTTACATAAAACCATGGTACACCCACATCTTGAATACTGCGTACAGATGTGGTTGCATCATCTCATTGGAGAAGACACTGGAAAAGGTTCCGAAAAGGGCAACAAAAATTGAGGGGTTTGGAACAGGTTTCCATATGAAGAGAGATTAAAAAGACTTCGACTTTTCATCTTCGAAAAGCGGAGACTAAGGGGGATGAGGTATGATGGAGGTTTATAAAATCATGACTGGTATGGAAAAAGTATATAACTTTTACTTTTTCCCACAATATAAAAACTGGGAGGGGGGGGTCACCAAATGAAATTAATAGGCAGCAGGTGTGAAACAAACTAAAGGAAGTTTCTCTTTACGCAGCGCACAGTCAACCTGTGGAACTCCTTGCCAGAGGATTTGGTGAAGGCTAGGACTTTAGCTCTTTTTTGAACCCTGTTAGATTCATGGAGGTTAGGTCCATCAATGGCTATTAGCCAGGATGGGTAGGAATGGTATCCCTAGCCTCTATTTGTCTGGAAATGGATGACAGGGGAGGGATCATGTGATTACCTGTTGTGTTCCCTCCCTCTGGCGCATCTGGTATTGGCCACAGTCAGCAGACAGGATACTGGGCTAGATGAACTGTTGGTCTGACCCAGTATGGCCATTCCTGCATTTTGAGCAGGGAGGTGAAAGGTACATCCTAATTCAGGTTGTAGCTACGTTAAATACCTCCTTTTAAATATATAATACCCCCAGTACCTACAGTTTTCAGACACACTATTTTTTTTCTACCATTGCAACACATTTGTTTAAACAACTTAATCATAGCTGGGTGGACAATTACATTTTTGGGTGTAAAAAGTACAAAAATAATAACGTGCTGTAAAACTTAAATTTAGTTTGTCCAGATTTCAGTTGTGTTGACGTACCACCCAGACTTTTCTCTCAAGTACCCCTAAAGGTACTCATACCACTGGTTGAGAAACACTGATCTATCATATTTCTGCAATCGTGGTGTATTTGATACAGGTTTATATGACGTATACGGCCCCTTGCAAAGAAATGCCAAATATAAATTGTGAGGTCATAATGTGTTTTCCAAAAGATACTTGCTGAAGTAATTAAAAACAAATACCAGTAGGACTCTGTGTCACTTCCAATTGTCTGCATTCACATTAGAGTATAAAAGGAGATTTCTCTTCTATTGTTAGTTTATTTACAATATTCTGGAACATTATTGAGTGCAGAGGAAGGGATCTGGAAATCCCTACTGAAGGTTATACACCATTTTTATGCATATGTTTTAAAAATAACCTCTTTAAATGTTTGCATTACTCCAGTGCACCTTGGATGTGTGAACTACAAAGTACCAACATGTTGCTCAGTGACTTCAGGGGGTTAAAACAGACAATCCTATACAACATCCTGAGCCAAACCCTTGCCCTTAATCTGTTGTAAATCCTTACCAGATGGTGGCCTAGAGAGAGCTTCATGTAGCCACTACAGACAAAATATATAGTGTTGGCTAATTATAGTGCTGTAAACAAAGCCATTCAGTTTTCTTTTAAAATGTCTTGCAGAAATTGTATTAATTTTTAGCATGCAATACTCTTTCATGTGCACCCCTCTTGGCACAGTTTATATTATGTATGCAGATTTCTGAGCTAAGATTTTTCTGAAGGCAACTTTTTTTGGTGGCTCTTGCAAATTTGCAACAAGTTTTCTTTGTAGTGAAGAACCGTCGTCATGTCCCTGGAAAAAGTTATTTTTGAAGGAAAAGCCTTTTTATTCTGTGTGACAATCAGCATTATAGCGACTTTTTTTTTTAAATAAACGATTTGCGGTCTGGCTATGCCTTTTCAAAAATTTGTGTGGATTACTGCATGGGATAATGGGTGAGAGGGGAATTTGTCTAGTGGTTGGCAGTTGTAAAGACTGGGGACCTTGTGGGAGAACAAAGGTTTAATGGCTTAATTTCACTTCCTGGTTAATAACATACTGAGTCCATTCTGTTTATATTACTATGCTTCCATCTAGCCTTTCTTGGA
The DNA here is from genome assembly GCF_049634645.1 of Pelodiscus sinensis. Lineage (NCBI taxonomy): Eukaryota > Metazoa > Chordata > Testudines > Trionychidae > Pelodiscus > Pelodiscus sinensis. The sequence continues at coordinate 107,082,067 of NC_134715.1, forward strand.
AAATAAGGAGCTCTGGTGCGTGCATGAGTTAAATGTTCATTGAACTGGAGAATATCTATTGGCTATTTTGTCTTGTTTGGGATGAGTGAAATTTGCTTCTGAGAAGAGGTATCTATTAAAATTGTATGTTTCCTTTACTGCTTCCCATTCACCAAGTTACTTTTGCTGCATCACATTTCATCATTCCTATGAATTGCCTTGCTTCTTGTAGCTAAACGCCTATAGCACCCATACTTTCTGATTAAAGTGCCACAGGTTGTACCTCCCTTAACTGGGAATCCATGGTCTGGCATGAACCATGGATGTTCCTGGACCACAGATTTCAGGAAGAGGGAGGTCTGGTGGCAGGGCAGGAGCACTATTGGGGCAATGGTGACTCAGCTGGGAGCCCAAAGTGTATGTGGGAGGGAGGGGAGAGGATGGTTGACATGGCAGGTAGTTTTGGCCCCAGAGGAGCTCCCTGACTCCAGTGGCTGGGGAATTCTAGCCTGAGCATGATGGGTAGCACAGGCCATTAGGGCATGGACCTTCCCTGGTCTTGTAAATCCCCTTGTTTGGGACTCTTCAGGTCATGAAGATGTGGGACCATAGGGTTGCCAGGTGTCTGGCTTTTGCCTGGACAGTCCATTAATTGTGGCCCCCTGTTCAGTAAAAAAAAAAAAACCCAGAAAATACAGGACATGTAAGATGGATGGAAGGCTGGCGGGGACGTTCTTTCCTGGGCAGGGGGGGAGGGAGGAAGTTGGTTTTTGCTCAACCAATTTTTTTCCTGCCGTGTTCTGGATTTTTTGTGAAAGCATTTGGCAACCCTAGGGGCCAGTACAGTCCAACCTGTTTTAGGGAGAATTCACACAGTTCCATGTCACTCTTGCTTGCTGTTCTCCGTATCTTGTATTACACGCTGCATCTCAACCCCACTTTGTTGCCATCCCAGCTGTGCTCCTGTTTAACATCTAGTCAAGCAATGCCATTTTAAGTGGTATAATGCAGTCTTTCTAGGCTGCCGCTGAACCTTAAAACAATCTTTAATTTTTAGGTGCTGTCTTCCTCAGCCGGGCAATTCAGATAATTCAATGTGGTGTAAGGTCATACAGAGGTAGACTGGTGAAGCATGAAGTAGAACCTTCTGGCCATTCAGATAAGCATTCGGTTCTCAGGTTGCACTGCGCTGGCACAATGAAGATGGAACAAACTAGAGACTGTTTTTATGATTGGCTAGAAGCACCAAGTTCTGCAGTAGACCGCTAATTGTACCATGTCCCAGACATCAGGCTCTTGAAATGACCGTGCCTGGGTACAGCAACAGATGTCAACTGTGTAAATGAACTTTTGTGAGACTGTTGCTGGCAGGTCATTGATGTAAAGGCTGAATAGTGTTGGAGAAGGCACAGAGCGCCTTGGGGTAACCCATTGCTCTGTCATCTCCAAGCTCTTGTCTCTTTCCCCCCCGCCCCCCCATCCCCTCATGGACTCTGAATTGTCTCTGTGCCCCGATATTCTTTTAGAACTTTTTTGAAGTTCAGCAGTCAGTTCAGTGGCTTATCTGTTCAGCTACAAAGATCTCAATACTCACTGTGAAATCTTGCTATTGAAAGTCAAGAAATAGCTGTTCAGTTGAGTGAGTAGAAAGGGAGAAATGCTTGAAATGTTAGCTGCTCCATTCTGTGGTGAACTAGCAATGTTTAAGTGAGTCTTTAAAAGGATCTGGCAATGTGAGTTCACATCCTTTAATACAAATATTAAGTCTTCTGAGGACTTATATTTGTAGAGGTTTCCAGGATTCCCCTAGGGCAGCACATTCTTTTCTTTTTTTAAAAAAAATGGGTTTCTATGGAACACTCTAACTCTTGATGTAAGAAAACCACCTCTCTTGTAACTTGCATGAGTTTATTATAGCACTTTAAATATGTGAATATGGGAATTTATTTCCAATTGTCTTTAAAACAATTAAGACTTATTTGCAAGTGGTGACTGGCTAACTGCTATTTTTTATCTTCAGAGGAATAGCCGAGTTATTCTGTAACGGGAAAAACAACAACAAATAGTTTTTAAGATGCTGCTAAACTAACAGAACATGTAGGTGGTATCATGAGCTTTTGTGGGCACATGATGCTATATTTTTATGCCTGTTAGAGCTAAGGTTGCCAGATGACACCCCTTCTCTCCCCCTCCCCAAAAAAACCCACTGGGGGAAAAAATTCTGCTGGGGGGGGGGGAGGAAGAATGAGGGGGGGGATGACCAAAGTTGTTGAGCCAAAAAAGGACCCCAAGAGTTAAGCTAAATTAAAAAAAAAAAAAAAAACAGCATGGCCCCTTTAAGAAATGCTTTTGAGGCTTTTTTGCCCTAACAAGATGGAGGACGGCAGCCGTCCTCCATCTTCCTGCTCCAGGCTGGACAGCTCCCCTGTGGAACCCGGTAAGGACCCAGGATTTTCGGCTTATGTCTGGGGGGAAAAAAAATCAGACAATACTACACATTTTAGGTGTCCAGTATCTTCTGAAGTTTTTACCGGGCAGGAGGCAAAAATACTGGACTGTCTGGATCAATACCAGACAGCTGGCAACCCTAGTTAGAGCCACCCTTCCAACAGCCCTCACTTATTTTGCTCCAGCCCAAGCTTCCTTATTAGGGTTGCCAGATGGTTTCAATAAAAATACTGGACACACTTGACATCACATCACAATCTACATTACATCTTATTTAGAAAATACCGGACATTTATATTTTTTCAATTTGTTTCCCAAACAGAGAGCTCAAATACTAGACTATCCGGTTCAAAACCGGACACCTAGCAGCCCTATTCCTTATCCTCACTCACTAGCTCAAAACTGAGAACTCTGAAATACATTACTTGTAGGGATGTTTAAAAACCATGTAATACAGTAACCATTAAATATCCTGTTGGTTACACTGTTTTTTACACTAAGTTTACTACAGCCCTCTGCGGGCTCTGCAGTAGGAGCCTGCAGGCTCCGTCCTGGTTTGTGCTGGGTCGCTACCATTCCCAGGCTGCCCCCACTGTGGCTCTGTATTGTAGAAAACTTGAAACTGGCAGGCAGGCTGCCGGGGCTGCTGCCGGGGCTCACCGTGCAGCAGAACTGAGCCTGCCTGCCTGCTTTCACCAAAATTTCTTGCAGACCTATAGCAGGGAAGATGTGATGCTTATTGGTTAACCAGTTGTACTCTAACATCCCTAATTACTACATAAACTAGCTGTGTATATATAGAGTAGTCAAGTGGGTCTTCCATACAGGTGGGCTCCTCTGGAGAATGTCAGTTTACTACGCAGGAGAAATATTTTCATTTCCTGCAAGTAGCCCAATAAATTAGACACAGCATAGATTGTATCATAGCCTCTGATAACCCTGAAAGCTCTTCATGGGAGAGACCGTACCTAGTTCTATCTTTTGGGTGCATGTTCTATAATGATCCATGATAGTGAGGAGTGATTGCCAGGTTTCTATCTCTTTTCTGTCCAAGATGTGGCCAGCTCACAGAGGGTATGCTCTAATACAAGGTATGTATCTCTACTATTAGGTAATTCTTTCATGAAAATCTGTTCTCTCCTTTTTGTACCTTTTTTGAACAGTACAGATTATAAATTGGATCTACAGTTTCCAGGTTTTATGTGGGAAGAATATAATGCCCAGGTTGCACTTGAATAAGGAGTTTCTTTGATGGGAGGGTAAAGAATGGTAACCGCATGATCAAATTGCTAAGGAAGCAAGTTAACCTTGAAGATGAAGCTAGCCACCTGCATGGAGAGAGACCTTGCCAAAATATAAAGGGACAGGAACACTGAGGAAAGACACCCTCCCCCAAAATTCTGTCGTCATTGGGGAAAATGGGTGTAACTTAAGCTGCCTAAAGGAGACCCTATAAGTGGTGAGTAAGATCTGAATCCCTAACCATTGGAGCTTGGAGAGGAACAGTCTTCGCCATGCATGTAGACTCTTAAGTCTAGACTGCTACAAGGAACATTTAAGCAGGAAGGAAAACTTGGTTCCTATCTGGAATGTAGTTTCAGCTTAGGTGCTTCTCATATCAAATGCACTGCCTGCGTGGTTTCTGGGGGAGGGCTGGGTCTTGTGGACGGTTTTCTTGATCTTAAGGAGGGTGACAGTTCCATGGCATAAGCAGGGAAAAAAGGACCTGTGCACAACAGCCTGTGTGCTGGGTCCTTCTGCCACTGCCACCGCCACCAGTGGCTCTTGTCTGACCCTGATTTAGTAGAAGACTAGAGCTAACGGGGGCTGCTGGAATAAAGAGCAACGCTGGATGCTGAAAACCAAGTAACTGGCAATAAGGCAACAAGCTGTAGAGGCTTACGTTCCAGAAGAGGTGGGCCTTTTCACTCCTGATCAGATCCAGCACTTATTGAAGACCACTGGATTCTGACTGACTTTGGTTGGCTTTGGATCAGTCACATGAAGTCAAAACAGACTTTAATTGCATGGTCATCATTTTCACAATCTTTTCTGTTAAATCAAATTATTTTTGATATCTCCAGGGATAAGCATGAAACTTGCTGTGCCTTCACTAATCGTGAAAGTTTGTGTTAAAACATGGCACAGCTCCATACAAATCGTGTTTTAAAAGAAACCGTGAGTTTGAAACAGCAGTAATACATTAATTTCAGACTTACATTTTCTAAGTGTTGTGAAATTGCTTAATTTGACAGTAGGTGTGCTCACCTTGACACCAGTCCAGAAAAGCACTTAAGTATATGAGTAATCCTGTTGACTTGGGAGGCTGCTGCCAGTGGTGGAGGCTGCCAGAGAAAGGGGCTTCAGCCTGCTGGTGAGGGCCAGCCAGAAACAGCTGAAGCTCTGTGGTGGCAGGGGGCTTCAGCCTGGGGGGCAGGAGTTGGGGGGGGCTGCAGCTAGCAGTGGGGGAGCTGGGAAAAGGCATTTCGGCCCCGTGGTGGGTGGTGTTGAGGAAAGGGATGCCAGCAGTCAGGGCTTCAGCCCATGTTCTTTAAGTGCTGGCAGACCTCTCCACTTCAGGTGCATGGGGGAGAGGTGACGCATGCTCCATGCACCCTACCCTTTGCGCTATATAAAGAGACTACTAGTCTCCAACTATTGGGTGTCTGTTGCTCTGCACCCTGCCTGACTCCAGATGCCACATGCTGGTCTGCTTGCATTTATGGACAGCTACCAACAGAAGGCTGTTGCGGTTGCACTGTCCAGGGAACTCAAGGACCAGCAGGAGGCGTGCAAATTTTACATCCATGAAATTATTTATGCTGCAACCAACAATAGGAAAAGTGATTTCTCTGCAATTTAAATAAACCCTTCCCTCCATTAACTGTATAGTCCTGACTTTTGGCTTTGCCCCTCCCCCCACCACTACTGTCACCTAGTCCTGTAAAACTTTCCTGGGAGTGAGAATTGTACTAGTTTGTTGTATTGATAGCAGTAAGCTATCTGGATATTAAGCAAGTCGCTATTCTCTTTTGTCATTCCTTTCTGTTGTATAGTGCCAAGAAACAAACTTTATGGTGTGTTTGAATAACCATATTTAGAAATATCTACACAACGCTCACACCATGTGGAAAGCAGTGTTTATATGAAGTTTTGCAAGGAGGTGTTAGTATCAGTAAGTTGGTGGTATAAGAAGTGAATAGTTCAATCTGCTTTAACATTTTGCATGTGTGGGGAAAGCAGGAAAGGGACTGAGTAAAGCATTAACAGAATTAGTATAGTAAGTGAGCCTTATAAAGTAAAGCTCTTTAACCTCAGTGATAAAATGTGTTCTGTGTCAAGACCTTGGATTACTGGTCATGTGAAACAATGCAAGCATCTGCTCAGTCAGTCATAGATTTAAAAGGTAATGCAGTTAATTTGTAAACAAAGGTCATCATGCTTTTCGCAATATCTTCCTTTTTAAGAATTGAGCTCTATACGTGTGCTCAATCGAGTTGTGGCATCTTCTACTTTTAAAGACTTCCATGGCGTAATGTAAAATGTAGAAAGATTTGTCACCTGAAAGGAATTTGATTTGTGTTGTCAAACTTACAACAGTGATGTTATTGCATAACTTGCACATTTAATATCAAATGAGTTTATTTTGACTGTTACTACAGTTGATACCAAAGAACTTATAAAATGTTAAATGGAAAGAATCGTATAGTGGTAGCTGTTTGCATAAATGACTGGCCCCTAGTAGAGAGAATTGGTAGTCTGTGACATATCTGGAAACCTTGCCAAGGACTAAATGTATGTGACAGATTTTCTAGATAGAGAAAAGTACAAGTAGAGTAGTGGTCATGTTGTTTTGTGACCAGTTCAACATGTGGAGTGAAATCTGGACTTCATACAGTAATTAATGTTTGTTTTGTCTAATTGAAGGGACACAACATGTATTCTATAGCATAGAGATGTTAAAATGTGGATATATGTGTAACTGCTGACACTCAGCAGTAGTATGCTTATACACACCTGCTGCTGGGGAGCCAGCCTATATAAGAGGCAGCATCGTGGTGAGGCAGGCATCTCCCCAGTAGTGGGACAGGAGTCTGTGTGGAACAGTGTAACTGTGAACATTAACTGATAAACCAGAGCTCATCAACTAACTGTTTACATCCTTAATTTAGTCATGTTCATCTTGAACATTATAAAGTTAGTTTTTTCTGTTGGGCCTGCTTTGAAGAGTATCCAATAATTCAGTTTGGAAAAACTGTGTACCCAGAAATACTATGAAAAATAGATGGAAAATTGGTTCTGTCATCTTGACTGACAGCTATAAGCAGCAATGAGGTAATGGTGTTTAGCTCTGAGTAAACTTCTGTGATTCAGAACCACAATTCAGAGCCTTTTCAAATTCATTAAAAATAAGTTACTTAACTCTTCTGTTTTGTTTTGTTTAACATATGGTATTTGGCTGATTTCTGTTTAATTCTTTACTCCAAAATGGCAACAGTGCCTATCAAGTTATACTGGTTATAAAACTTAACTTCCATTCTGTAAGAAATTCCAGTGTTGTGAAGTCTATCATCAACCCACATTGGAACACCCCTCCCTCCCAAAAAAGTCCTGCAAAACTAAAACTGATGCATTTTATTTCAGAAATATCATAAAGATCCTGCCAAACTGCTTCTGTTTTGTTGTTGTTTTTGTCACTTATATTACACAACAGTACATAATATGTCAACATAAAAAGTGTGCCAGTGATTTTTATTAACATCTTCAGCTATTTTATTAGCTGCTGATGTAACTGCATTAGCCTGATGTGGTGATGGGAGTTCTTATCAGCTGTTCAATAAGTTTCAGTACCAGCAGCCTTTAGTTACATTACACTTTAAGAAAGTATTTTGAATCAGTTGCAGGTAACACACCCATTGCTTGCTTGAAAGTGTTTTTGATTCAAGTGTGGGAAACCTGCTATTTGTGCAGATTCATACAGAGTCCAGTATCTTTTTAGGCCCATACTGTCCTATGTTTAGAATATAAGATCAGCTATTGCCAACAATCTTTTATTTTTTTTATTCAGTTTTTCTAATCCTGCGCAAGATCTTGGTTGTACTTTGTATAAGTAAAAATGTAAAGAACACAAACTCATGATACCATCTATCTGTTTTGTTAGCCTTTAAGGTCCTACTAGTCTATTTAAGTTTTTCCTGTTACAGACTAACTCTGCTACCCCTCTGAAGCTTTTGTATAAGTAGATGGTCTAAGGCTGGGCCCTACAAATAAATGACAAAGGGCCAGCTATTAAGTGTAAATGGCACAGTTGCATCGAATTCAGTAGAATTATACTATCTTACACCACTTGAGGATATGATCCAAAGAGATTTTTTTAAATAAAACAATGGGGGAATATGCAAATCTACCATCATAAATATGTTCACTCTTTCACATAAAACTTCGGCTTAAAGTACTTCTCCACTCCAGCAGTTTTAATGGCTCTCATTTTATCCGTTGCTATAGTAAAAGGAATTTTTTAAACCATTGTCGATTATTATAAAAGACATCCGTTAAGAGAAACAGGGAACTTACATTACACTCCTATGTACTAATTGGGTTACAAGTTGATTTTAGATATAGAAGCTTTTTTTAACCAAGTTTAGTTTTTCTGTTGATGTGGGAAAGGTGTGTAGTATTCTTGTAGAATTCTGCATTGTATGGCTGAGTCAATTAAATTGAATTTGTGTAGTGTAGCATTGTTACATCAGTGGGTTATATTTTGCTTTGTTTCTGTATTATATCAGAAATCTCAGGAAATATAAAATCTGTGCCCAGAGTCCTTGAGCTCTTTTTGGGTCTTTGTGCGTCTACACAGCACTCGAAAGAAGATGCACAGTTTGCTTATTTTGTCATTTGGCACTGTCTACACTAGTGTTTTTCAACCAGTGGTAGGCGTACCCTTAGGGGTACTCGAAGTCTGGAAGATACTTCAACACAACTGAAGTTTGGAGAGAACTGAATTTTTGTTTTAAGTTTTACAGCACTTCATTATTTTTGTACTTTTTACATCCAAAAATTTAATCGCCCGCCCAGTTATGTTTAAGTTGTTTAAACAAATGTGTTGCAATGGTAGAAAAAAAATGGTCTGAAAATTGTAAGTAGTGGGGGTACACTTTTTTAAAAAGGGGTACTTTATTAAAAAAAAAGTTGAAAAACACTGGTCTGCACAGTGCTAAATTCTGAAATAAAGTGCTATTTCAAGCCACCCCTTACTCCTCGTAGAATGAAGCTTACAGGGATGGCAAAACAGCATGTGCTATATTTTGAAATAGTGGACGTGTTCAAAAGATGCGAGGTAGCTATTTTGGGCTACCTCTGGTATCCCAAAATAACTCGGGTGTGCAGACATGCCCTTACTGATTTTGATGCAGTAAAGACTCCTTGCTGATTCCCCGTATGTTTGCAGACTCACAACTTGGGTGTGTTGCTTATCAGACCTGCAATTCTGTGCATCTCTTTAAATGCTAGCTGACCTTTGTTTGAAGTGTTTAATAGCCAAAGTTTTAAAATACTTACCTTGATTAGGATTCTGTGCCTTCCAGAAACGTATGTGCCTCTGTTCTTGGGACATTCACCTCTATTGTTCCAGCATTTTTTGGTTTTCTCCAAATGTTGATACTTTGCAGTACAAACTCCTTAATCATCTGCTATTGCTACCAATCTCTCTGTTCTTATATGGCTTTTATTATTGTAATAGCTTTGCTATTCCCCGTTGCCACTTTACTATGCTGTTTCTATGAAAGGGTAAGTTAGCAGTAATTTCCCTTCCTTCCAGTCAATCTTGGCAGCTGCGGTTTCCTCTACTTTGGTGTCTAGAAACAACCACTCTCCTGCCTTCCCCATTACATGTTTGCATCTTTTCTTTGTTGTTTGCATTGTTGTGTTTTGGTCCCAAGATATTAGCAAAACAAGATGGGTGAGGCGATATCTTCTGTTGGGCCAAGTTTTCTTGGTGAAAGAGACAAGGTTTTAGTTACGCAGTTGTTAAAGATGTCTTTAGCTCGAAATCTTCACTTTCACCCACTGAAAATATTACCTCACACACTTTCTCAGAGAGACATTTTTTTAAAAAGCCATTCATTTCATTTTTCCCTGTAAGTCTTATTTTATGGAGCCAGTGAAGGTGTTTAGGTTTTTAGCTCCCTGGATTTTGCTGTAAAAAGCTTGGAGAGAAAGTGGGAGCCACAGATGCCCCTGCTAACCCATTGAGCACATCATATGACTTACTTTTTTTTAAATGAATTTTATTTTTGAATAGTACTGCATTAACTTCAGTCCCCAAAACTCTTAATCCTCCTTGAGCAACAGAATAGAAGTGAAACAGATAATAGAAAGCTTGCATTATTGTCTGCCAGTGATATCACCTCTCTTACTGGAGGGACCAACGATAAGGATGAGAATGAGAGTTTAGGAGAAATCTTAGCCTTCCAGATGTGCCAAAATCAATACAGTGCCACATGTTCAGTAGGAATTGGATTGACTCCCCCAACGCTACTTCACATAGGCTATTAAATGGCCATCAATGAACTGTAGTCAGCCACTGCCATCTGGTCTGGATTTAAACTGATGGCATAGGGTTGCAGGACTTTATCAGTCAGACATAATATTCTGGGTTGTCTCAACTTTCTTTTTTATTGGGGAAAATTAACATAGTGATGTAACTGAAAATTCCATTGTTTGGCTTGCAATAGTACCTAGAAGCCTCAGCATAGTTGGACCTGTATGAATGCGTAACAAAAGGGTCTGAGTCCTAAAGAGCTTACAGATGAACTAATATGTACAGAATATTAACTTAAAAATAAATTGTCAGCCTACTCCGGTCATCTGAAAAAGTGGCCTGTGCCCATGAAAGCTAATGATACCATCTATATGTTTTGTTAGTCTATAAAGTGCTACCAGATAATTTGTTGTCTTTTTCCTGTACAGACTAACTCGGCTACCCCTTGGAGCCTACTTTGAGTTAGAATATTCTGTAGTGAACTTCTCTTCCACTTTTTGGCTGTCACTGTGTAGTTGGTGTGACTTGAATTCAATTGGTAAAGAACATGCTGGGCTGAGCGAGTAGTCTAGCACAACATGGGCACTGTGGTAATGCAGATAAGCCATAATATCAAGTAGGTGAGTTTGAGAATTCTGTTTGATCTTTGATTCCAAGGTCGAGGAAAGCTCCAGAGTCAACTCTGGTCTGACATCTACTGGCTCCAGACCAGGCGCTGTTTGCCTAAGATGTGGAAAAAGCTACATTGAAGATCCACACAGGAGTATTTAAGCATCAGTTATATAGTTGTAGGGTGCATAGATGATAGGCTTTTTAGGATTGTTATGATTTTAAAAAACCCACCTTAATTGCGGAGTATTTGTATTTTCCAACAAAGATATGGTTGACCTGTCATAAACAAGGGGCATTAAGATTACCCAAATCGATATGGCTAGGTAGTAGGTAACCTAGTATCTAATTTATCACTTCACTGGCCTCTACAGCACATAGGATCAACTTTAAAAACAAACCCTGCCTTTACTGCATCTCAGTAGGAGTTCATTAACCTGATTATCTGTCATGATTCTCATAAAATATACAGGTAAGTTTAAAAACTATAGTATTCTGCTATAGTTAGTCACGCTCAGATATGTTTGTCTGTCATCTTTGACTTCTGTTCTCAGTGTTATCCTATCTAACCAGCAATGTAACTTACTTCCATTTTCTAACTTATGTTCTCTAAAACTCTGGAATGTTCTTGCTTACTTTCAGATCTCATCAAAAAACTAGCACAGCAGCAGTTTGGAAGTGTGCAGGGTGATTATCAAAAGGTAATATATCTACACATAATGGAAGTGTGTCTGTGTTCATAATTTAGCTGAAACATTAACATTCTCTGTTTAAAGAAGAGAATAACTTAACCTAACAATAATTGGATATGTGATTGACATCTGGTTATTTTCATGTTTCCAAAGAAATACCGTGTAAAAATCTTTTTTGAAAAATGCTAAGAACATTTTTGTAAAAAATGGTTTGTGAAATGCATTTAATCTTTTGTGCAAAACAAATATTTGAAGCCAATGTTTAAAAACAAAAAAGACAGATTTTAACTAGTTATAGAACAAGGGATTCCTGCTGATATTCAGGTGCTAAAATCACTTATACTCTAATAATGCTTTTTAAGCAGACCTGATTGTCTGTAAATATTTATTGTAAAATATATATTTGTCTTTTTCTATTTGTTTTATTTTTTTATGTCCTGGAAGAGCCAAAACCTGACTGAAAATATTCTTTAAAATAGAATTACTCAGGCAATCTTAGCAGCAGTTTTCTCAAGCACTCCAGCTATAAAAATGTAACTATCTGTCTCTCAGACTAGCTTGTGCTCTTTTTCTCAATTTTTTTTTTTTCTCCTCTTTCTTTTTCATGAAGCATGTTAAAGTTAGAAAACCATAATTGTTCAGTTCTAGGCTGGTTCCATTTGCTACCTCCCGACAGCTGAGTTTTTCACATTCCACTGATAAAGTATTTTTTTATTTTGAAGTGATTACGGACGGGGCTGGCTCTAGGCACCAGCGAACCAACCATGTGCTTGGGGCGGAACATTGCCGGGGGTGGCATTCTGGCCATCTCTGAGAGAGACTGGCCGGAGAACTCCTGAACTCCTGACTCTCACCGCCCAATGCAGGCCTCCCTGTGGCCGCTCAAGGCAATGGGCGGGGCAGCGGAGCGTGCAGTGGGCCAGCAGGGAGCCACCCTCCGCCGGCAGGCTGCGTGGGGCAAGTTGTGCTCGCAGCCCCGCAGTGATGGCTGAGGCACTGTGACGTCATGGTTCCAGGACTGCCTCACTGCTTTCCCTCGGCACTGGGGAGAAAAGTGCACCCTCTAGTTAGCGCGAGAGGGCGTTGTGGCAGGCTGGGGCGGCCCCGACAGGAGCACTGGTCACATGCCGATCTAGTCGCTTACCCAGCGCTGCTGCCGCTGCCGCTACCCAGCGGCCGCGGAGCGGAAAATGCCTGAGGGAGCCTCCCATGAAGCAGACTCTGGTGCCCAGGGATCGTTCGCACTCCTCTGACTGGCACCAGCCAGCACGGCCCAACATGTAGGGGGGCACACCATGGTCTTTGAGAATAGCAGCGGTGCCGGAGCGCTACGGCCCTAGTGGGTGAGCCGCTCTCCCCAGGCTATGCGGGGCAGGCTGCACAGAGCAATCTGGGGCCAGGCAATGGGCAGCCCAGGTCACTGCAGCCAGGGACCACGCTGCAAGCCAGGTGCCTATAGTAATCTTTCCACCTGCCTTGCGCTTACTAGTGACCCCTCTGGTTGGAGCGGGTGCCCCTGGCCAAGGAGTTTGCATGTGTGTCAGGAGGTGGGGGGTAGTGCACGTTGGCAAATGGGGGGGGGGAGGGCGACTCTCTCCTCCTTTTCTCTACCTCAGTGCTGGTCGCAGAGGGAGGGGAGAACTGCAGCCTTGGTGGGGCTGGGCAGAAGGAAGGCTCTGCCTGGGCCAGGATGATTAAAGCAGAGGCGCCAAGGCTGGGGGGAGGGGAGAAGTACTTTGCAGCCTGATTTGGTTGGTCTGGTGCTGAAGAGCCGCTGGAGGGGGCCTTGCCTGCCCTGGCTCAGAGATTTGCGGGGGGTGGAGGGGGGGAGGGGAGAGAAGAGAGGTGTCCCTGGCCTTGCCAGTTATGTTTCCCGGCAGTGTCCATGCGCATCCCCAGGGGGACGTGTGCCACTTTCACCCCTCCCTCAGGGAACTCGGACATTTCTGCACATGTTGTGGGGAGGGTACACGTGGGTTTGGCAGGGAGAGGAAAAGGAGACGGAGTTTGGTCAGTGGGGGGAGGTGGAAGAGGGGAGCGGACTGGGTCCGGTTGGGGGGGGGGAGAGAGTGATCGGGTTTGGCTGGGAGGGAAGAGAGGGTGCAAGGTGGATTAGGTGTGGACAGAAGGGAGGGCAGACGGGGTCCAGTCACTGAGGGGTCGGGTTTGCCTGGGAGGGGAGAGAAGGTGGAAACTGGGTTCGGTGAGTGGGTGGGGTGGGGGCGGTATGTGAGTGGAGGGGAGATGGGATGTAGGCTGGGTTTGGCTGGAGGGCATGGTGGGAGTCAGAGCCGCAAGGTGAAAGGTGCGCTTTCCTCCTCGGTGCCAGTCCTGCAGCAGTGAGATGGAGGGTGGCCAAAAATGTTTTGCTTGGGGCAGTAAAAAACCTAGAGCCAGCCCTGATTACGGAAACATGTTTTTCCTGCCTTATCCTTATGGCACAGTGGGCCGTGTCTCAAGCAGTGCAGTGGGTTGAATTCCTGCAGTGAGGACCTTTAACAAGGCCCAAATTGGTGGTGGAGTATGCTTTTTACCATCTGGTAGGCTATATGTTCTTGGAACATGCTGTGGGTGGTACAGTATGTGTGCAGAAAAATGAATCTGGTCACTAGACTCATGCCCATTGACCTAAAGTCTCTCTGGGAAGCCTTGCTGATATTAAGCCCATTTGCATAGTATCCAGATGTTTGGAACTGATCCTAAGGGAGGGTTTTGCTGCAGGGCCAGACCAAACAGCTTGCCCATATGTAAGGAAACCTAGAGGTTGGATTTCATGGACTGACTGACACACTTTGAGCAAAGCCTTTCAATTGTCAGTGACATCCATAAGTCCTGCTAACTTCAGGAACTGGGATAGAATTAATGGGAAATTGGAAACCACTGTCAGCTGTAATCTTGTGCACTAAGCCCACCTAGCCCACTCCGTTTGTAAAGTGGACTGTCGTCTTAGTAGTTGTCCTAGCACCATGGCCATCCCAAGGGAGGCACGTAGCTTGGGGCAGCCTTCCTCCTAGGCGCCAGGCCTAGCGCAGCCCCCTGCTGCAGGCCCTGCCTCTTCTCTCCTCCCTCCCCCAACCTCCACTCCACTCATTAGGAGGGGGGTTGCAAGCTGGGAGAGGGTGGCACATCAGGGTGGAGAAGGCTGCCGGGCTCCACCGGTTCCTGCCGCACGCATGGTGAATGTCCCCCTAATCGCTTGGGTCCCTCTCCTCCATAGGAGGGTTGAGCCGGTTATGGGGGGCTCCCAAAAGTGCAGGTTTTGGGGCAGCCACCGCTATTCATCCTATACAGTCTGTCTAGCCACCCTCATTTTCTTCCAGGATAAACCAAAAATTGACTAACTATAGTTATGTCCCCACAAACCACCCAACTGATCATGCTGCCATGATTCTAGGGGTTTTTTATGAGACAGTGAACTTGCTTTTTGTTTTCTAAATGAAATTTTAAATACCCATTTACAGTGGAGCATAAAATTTCACTATATGAAAAATGTATTCAGTGTCATTGCTACCTTTTATAAATTTGAGCTAACTCTGATGTTTCCAATAGTAGTTTCTGGATGTACATAAAATATCCGTATGTTATCATACGGATGGATGGGTGTCTTAACTGGAGCTGGAAGAGACACAGGTTTCCCATCCTACAAAATGTTTTGAAATATTAATAACTTTCCTGTTCCACAATGGAATAAAGCTGAGATCTTGCAGTTTTATTTTTCAAAAAAATTACACACACCTTTATCCAAAATTGCCAACATAACTCAGCAATCAGCGAATTCAAGTGAGATGTCTGAGTGACAGTGTAGTAACAAGGACTATCAAGTTTTTTTTTAAAAAAGTGATTAATTGTGCTACTAAATAATAGAATACCATTTATTTAAATATTTTTATTTCATTTTCAAATCTATTGATTTCAATTACAGCACACGATGCCAAGTGTAAAGTGCTCACTTTATTTTTTAATACAAATATTTGCACTGTAAAATAACAAAAGCAATAATATTTTCAATACATCTAATACAAGTAGTGTAGTACCATCCCTTTTTTAATGAAAGTTGAGCATACAAATGTGTAATTATATATCCAAAAAACAACGTTGTTCTTTTTTTCTCTCCAGTCCATTCAATCCTTTTTCTTCATCCAGTTAAGACAAATTTGTTTACGTTTGCGGAAGATAATACTTCATGTTTTTTATTTACAGTGCAACCTGAAAATGAGTGGATTTTTAGCCTGCATCGTAAAATATGTGTGCAAGATACAGTAAAGTTTGAAATCTAGAAGCCTCTGCTGATTGGCTGAGCCTTGGTAGGGGGAGGGACTATCAGGCAGTCCAGGGCTTAATAAAGGAGTGAGTCCGTGACCAGGGAGCTTGCGAACAGGTGATTGCAAACAGGGAGTTTAGAGAAGGAGTTTGGAAGGGGAGGGAGAAGGAGACAAGGTACTCTTGCCTTTCCTTTAAACCCTTTTTTAGGACAGCGGGTATGGATAGTGATAGGTCTCTTGCTGTTACCTGCACAGTATGTGCCACGTTTGTCTTCCTCCCAAAAGAAAGAAAGGATTTCATCTGAACTAAGTGCAAGCTGGTTGCCATTTTGGAGGAAAAAATTAGAGGACTGGAGTTGATCAGAGAGGATGAAGACTTCCTCAATAGATGGCAGCATTTAATCCTGGCAAACAAGGCAGGCGGAAGAGCCAGAGAGGGCAGTACAGGATGAGGAAGAGAACTGGCAGCATGTAACTTCTAGAAGGAAAAATAAGGCCAGCACAGGAATCCCCCATTCCAACAGAGGTAAGTAATCGCTTTCAGGCTCTCTCCACAGGCTCTGCAGTGCTGAATGCTTTGGAAGGGACCTCACAAGGAAGAAATTGGAAGGGAACCACTTCTACTGGAAGGCATGGGATGCATAGTCTTGGGGAGGGGGGGTTCCACGACCACCACCCCCCAAAAGAAGGCAGGTGGTGGTGGTCGGGGACTCCCTCCTAAGAAGGACTGAGCCATCCATCTGCCGTCCGGACCTGGAATCTTGAGAGGTGTGCTGCTTACCGGGAGCTCGAATTCAGATGTGACTGAGAGTCGTACTAAACTGATCAAACCTTCGGCTCGCTACCCCTTCCTGCTTCTCCATGTGGGAACTAACGATACGGCCGAGAATACCCTTGAGCGTGTTGTTGCAGATTACGTAGAGTTGGGAAGAAGTATCCAAGAATTCGGAGCGCAAATGGTGTCCTCGTCCATCCTCCTTGTTGAAGGGAAAGGACTGGGCAGGGATTGTTGAACTGAGGAAGTAAATGTGTGGTTGCGCAGGCGGTGTCAGAGAGAGGGCTTTTGTTTCTTTGATCATGGGACTCTATTCCGGGCACAAGAATTGTTAGGAAGAGATGAGATCCACCTAACGAAGAGAGGAAGGAGCATCTTCGCGGGCAGGCTTGCAAACCTAGTGAGGAGGACTTTGAACTAGGTTCGTCGGGGGATGGTGACCAAAACCCTGAGGGGAGTGGGGAAGTCGGATACTGGGAAGAAATGCAAAGAGGAATGAGCAACAAAAGAGGACCCATGATTCGAATGCAGAGGGTGGGGCGATCAACTGGTTATCTAAGGTATTTGTACACCAATGCGAGAAGCCTGGGTAACCAACAGGAAGAACTGAAGGCCCTGGCTCAGTCCAAGAAATATGATTTAACCAGAGACTTGGTGGGATGACTCGCATGACTGGAGCGCTGTCATGGAAGGGTATAGACTGTTCAGGAAGAACAGGCAGGGGAGAAAAGGAGGTGGAGTTGCACTGCATGTAAGAGAGCACTATGATTGCTCAGAATGCCAGTATATAGAGGGAGAAAACCCTGTTGAGAGTCTGTGGGTCAAGTTTAGAGGTGTAAGCAACAGCAGTGATGTTGCGGTTGGTGTCTGCTATAGAGTGCCAGATTAGGTGGATGAGGTAGAGGAGGAGTTCTTCGGGCAACTGAGAGAAATTTCCTGATTGCAGGCCCTGGTTCTCATGGAGAACTTTAATCACCCTGACATCTTGGGAGACCAATACAGCAGTACACAGACAATCCAGGAAGCTTTTGGAGAATGTTGGGGAGAACTTCTTGACACAAGTACTGAAGGATCCAACCAGGGGCTGTGCACAGCTTCACCTGCTGCTCACAAACAGGGAAGAACTAATAGGGGAAGTAGAGGCGGGTGACAACCTGGGAAGCAGAGATCACGAGATGGTAGATTTCAGGATCCTGACCAAAGGAAGAAGAGAGAGTAGTAAAATACACACCTTGGACTTCAGAAAAGCAGACTTTGACTCTCTGAGACCTGATGGGCAGAATCCCCTGGGATGCTAACCTGAAGGGGAAAGGAGCCCAGGAGAACTGCAGCATTTTATAGAAGCCTTACTGAATGCACAGAAAAATCATTCCAATGCGTAGCAAGAGAAGGAAATATGGTAGGAGACTGGAGTGGCTTACCGGGGAAATCCTTTGTGAACTTAAGCATGAAAAGGGAGCTTACAAAAAGTGAAAACTTGGACAGATGACTAGGGAGGAGTATAAATGTATAGCTTGAGAATGCAGGGGAGTTATCAGGAAGGCGAAAGCGCAGTTGGAATTGCAACTCAAAAGGGATGTGAAGGATAACAAAGGTTTCTACAGGCATGTTATCAAGAAGAAGGTGATCAGAGAAGGTGTAGGGCCCCTACTGGATGAGGGTGGTAACCTA
Source organism: Pelodiscus sinensis (assembly GCF_049634645.1). Lineage (NCBI taxonomy): Eukaryota > Metazoa > Chordata > Testudines > Trionychidae > Pelodiscus > Pelodiscus sinensis. Next base: position 107,100,043 of record NC_134715.1, read on the forward strand.
GTGACAGATGATGTGGGGAAAGCTGAAGTACTTAATGCTTTCTTTGCCTTGGTCTTCACGAACAAGGTCAGCTCCCAGACTAATGTGCTAAGTGATGCAATATGGGACGATGGTGGACAGCCCTTGGTGGAGAAAGTTCCTAACCGTTCTATCTAAAAAAGCTAAACGTACATAAATCCATGGGTCTGGACTTAATACATCCGAGGGTACTGAGGGAGTTGGCAAATGTCATTGAGGAGCCTTTGGTCATTATCTTTGAAAAGTCATGGTGGTCGGGAGAGATCCCAGATGATTGGAAAAAGGTAAATGTAATGCCCATCTTTAAGAAAGAGAAGGACGATCCAGGGAACTATAGGCCGGTCACACTTACCTCAGTCCCTGGAAAAAATCATGAATGGGATCCTCAACGAATCCATTTTGAAGCACTTGGAAGAAGAGGAGGTGATCAGGAATAGTCTGCATGGATTCATGAGGGGCAAGTAGTGCTTGACCAGTCTGATTTAGCTTCTATTATGAGGTAACTGGCTCTGTGGATATGGGAAAGTCAGTAGATGTGATATACCAAGGCTTTTGATACGGTGTCCCACAATATTCTTGCCAGCAGGTTAAGGGAATGTGGATTGGCTAAAGGGATAGAAAGATGGCTGGAAGGTCGGGTAGTGATCAACAGCGACTAGTGATCAACGGCTTGATGTTAGGATGATGATCGGTTTCTAGTGGAGTGCCCCAAGGTTTGGTTCTGGGACCGGTTTTGTTCAACAGCTTCATTAATGACCTGGATGAGGGGATGGATTGCACCCACAGCAAATTTGCAGATGACACTAAGCTAGAGGAAGAGGTAGATATGCTGGAGGGCAGGGATAGAGTCCAGAGTGTCTTAGACAAATTGGAGGATTGAGCTATGAGAGATCTGATGCGATTCAACAAGGACAAGTGCAGAGTTCTGCACTTAGGACTGAAGAATCCCAAGCATTGTTACAGGCTGGGGACCAAGTGGCTGGGGACCAAGTGGCTAAGTAGCAGTTCTGCAGAAAAGGACCTGGGGATTACAGTGGATGAGAAGCTGGATATGAGTCAACAGTGTGCCCTTGTATCCAAGAAGGCTAATGGCATATTAGGTTGCATTAAGAGGATGATTGCCAGTAAATCCAGAGATGTGACTATTTCTCTTTATTCGGGTCTGGTGAGGCCACATCTGGAGTACTGTGTCCAGTTCTGGGCCACCAATTACAAGAAGGATGTGGATGCATTAGACAAGGTCCAGCGGAGGGCTACCAAAATGATTAGGAGCATATGGCCTACGAGGAAAGGCTGAGGGAGTTGGGTCTATTTAGTCTGCAGAAGCGAAGAGTGAGGGGGGATTTAATAGCAGCTTTCAACTTCCTGAAGGAAGGTTCCAAAGAGCCTGTTCTCAGTAGTGATGGATGGCAGAACAAGGAGCAAGGGTCTCAAGTTGTGGTGCGAGAGGTCCAGGTTGGATATTAGGAAAAACTATTTCACTAGAGGGTGGTCAAGCATTGGAATGGGTTACCTAGGGAAGTAGTGGAGTCTCCATCCCTAGAGGTGTTTAAGTCTCGGCTTGACAAAGCCCTTGCTGGGTTGATTTAATTGGGATTATCTGTCTGATAATGATCCAAAGTGGTGCAGACAAGTGCATGTTCATTTTCATCATCTGAGTTAGATGCCATCATCAAAAGGTGAATTTTCTTTTTTTGGTGGTTCAGGTTTTATAGGTTCCGTATAGGTGTGTTGCTCTTGGAAGACTCTTGACAGCATGTTCCACATCTCCTTCCTCTCAGATTTTGGAAAGTGCTTCAGGTTCTTAAGGCATGGGTTGTATGCTGTATCTATCTAGAAATTTCACACCGGTTCCTTCCTTGCATTTTGAACCTTAAATGAAAGTGTTCTTAAAATGAACGTGTGCTGGTGTCAGTCCTCCCCGCAGGATTTCAGTCACAAATTTAACTAACTCTTTTTTAAATGGGCATCATCAGCATGGAAGTATGCCCTCTGGAATGGTGGTCGAAGCACAAAGTGGCATTTGAATGTTTACATGTAAATTCTTTGCAAAGCCAGCTACTGAAGTGTTTGACTGGCTGAACAAGAAGTGGGACTGAGTGGACTTATAGGCTCTAAAGTTTTATATTGTATTAATTTTGAATGCAGTTACTTAACAAAATCTGTATTTTTAAATTACACTTTTACAATAGAGATTGTGCTACAGTACTTGTATGAGGTGAATAGATAAATACTGTATCATTTTTACAGTACAAATGTATAGTAATATAATGTAATTGAAATCTATACATTTTAAATGTAGAAACATATCTTAAAATATTTAATACACTTTAATTGGTACTCTATTAATAGTATGATTAAAACAAAAATTATTCACAATTTTTCAGTTAACAGATTAATGGGCACCCTCACAGGAACTTGGGAGACCCAAGTTGTAGTCTCCAGTGTGTACCCTAAACACACATCTGGGGTAGGTGTGTGTGTCACCCTGAGAAACCTCCCATCATATTTCAACAACTCTATAAAGTTTGTTTTACTGAACTGGAATTTCTGATGCAAAATGTTTCAATATAGGGTCAGGAATTCTTCAAGTGTTTGGATGGTTTGGAAGTATTTTCCTTTTCAGTGACTTTCATCCTTCAGTATAACAACTTACAACTCACCCTCTTATTTTCTAACTTACCAGGGAAAGAGGTAACACCCATTAGGTATGAATTGCCATATGAAGATGCAGAAAAACAAATAGCATTGAGAAATTCTTTGTTTAATCTGTGCCTAAGATCTGAAAATGAAGGAAGAATTGTTTTTTTTAAAACTTTTGTGACTTGAAAGAAAAACAGGAAAACTATTGAAAGGCAGATGTGGAAGCAGAAGCACTTATGAACTTAAATGAGATTTCTGCTTTCTGTCACCACCTTTCTTTTACCCTTTTCCACTCTTGTAGATTTTGTTTCCTTCCAGCTTTTATATTGTAGATGAATAATTTCCCTGTATAATGTGCCAAGGCACGAAAACTGCTATTGGAACTGCTTCTCGTAATGCCAAAACAATTAGTATCTTCAGAATGCAGAAGTATTATGGAACAGCTCTGGCAGCTGACATTCTTTGAGAAATTGCAAACTAATGCAATATCTAACTCCCCTCTTCTCTGCAATGTCTCAGGACATATAACTAATGGTCTATAGAGAAATAACTGGTCTGTTTTCACTTTAAGACTGAAAGCTATTTATGGTGGATTAAGAATTCCTGAATCCTTTTAACTTACCAAGGCTCTAAGAAACAACAACAAAAACCACCCCTCTACTCATAATATATTTTCTTTAAATAATTAATTTGACTTAATTATTCTGTGCGTCTATTCATTTTTCTTAGTTCAGTGGCTTTTTGTTTTGCTTCTTTGCTATTTTTCTTGTTTCTGTTATAGTTAATTATTCATCACTCATATGATTTGTTTTTGTGCATGCTGCCTGTGCATTATACACATTCTCCATCTGCATTGACTTCCACAGCCAGAAAATGTTGTCCTGACTCTTCAGGTAATAAAGCCGTCCATTATATCTGGTACATGTGTTTTGTGTCCCTTTTTTGGGTGGTGAGAGGGGGAGAACAGCTCCACATAGTAGTGACTCTAATCACCTCTCCTGTCAAAACACACATCGTTTTTTGTGTCATTTTAAGTGGAGATGGTGGTGCTTTTCATTTAAACAAATTTTGATTTGGCTGCATTCCAGATTGTTCAGGTAATCAACTAAAATATATTTTTGATCATTTTTAGTTAATTTGTAATCTTTCAAACAAATTTTTAATGAGTGTTGATCTTGTAAAATCCAACCAAAATTATCTTATTCTCAAAGCAAGTGTATCAGTTGTAAGCCCTTAGTGATTTCCTAGGGTTTATTGTAGGATTGGCAATTAGGTCAAAGATTATAACCTTGTTAATGGTAATGGTTTACTATTAACACTGCATTTGGAGCAACTTGTCTTTCAAGGACAGGGGAGATTGGAGGCAGAATCTGTATGACTAGAACTCAAGCAAGAGGATTGATAGCTAGTGAACAATTATGACTTGTCTTGAGTGAAAACACCTGAACAGGTATTCCATCTTCTGCCAAGCTACTGCTTGTATACAAGAGACAGAGGATGAGCCACAGTAGGAAGTGTAGTAATGTATATTACCCTTAAAGTTAATATAGACTTTTCCAAGTGACTTTAATAGCCTTTTAGGGCAGGTTGTCTCAATCATTGGGTCAGGGTACCCAATTTTGGGTTGCCAGAATGTTTCAGAGGTCATTTGGTAGCTCCTGTCTCATAGGGCTCTCTGCTCCAGGACTCTGAATTCTGGGGTCCCACCACCTGGCCTGTTGACTCAGTAAATAGTTGGCGGGTGGTCTAGGTAAGCCACCGCCAACTGTTCACTGAGTCACAACAGGCAATAAACACTTACAAGTAGATCCTGAGCCCAAAAAGGTTGAGAACCACTGCTTAGAGTAGGTCTACACAACATAGAAAAACCTGCAGTTAGCTTCTCTTTTGGAAGGGTCCAGAACCTGGTCTGGAAGGGTCCATACCTGGACTACAGCCTGAGTCCAGTAATCTATACAACAGTGGAGCAGGCCCGAAGCCTTAGTTGGCTGGCATGGCCCAGCTGCAGAATGTTCTTTTCTATGCTAGCTACGCCCCTTAGCATGAATCTTATAAAAGCACCAAGGACAGGTAAGCTTCCACCTCACTGATTAAAAGGGAGTTGGGTTCCCAGCAGTGCCTTCTATGTCTTTGAAAAATCTCTCCTTTAGTTGCTGTTTGTATGTTTATTGCCAACTGAGCATAGCAATATGCATGACATGCAGCTAAAGTCTCTGCCCCAAAGAGCTTAATATCCATCTCTTGATGGTTTTTTTTTCAGTTATTTTTCAATTTTTCTTTGAAACAGGTTACTGTCCTTCATAATTTATTATTTTTCTTCAGTATTCATATTCAGGCCTTCCAGTCATAACAGAAATCTGTATTTTAGGAACAAAAATAATTTCCTACTAAAGTACAGTATGTTGGTATATTTATGGTGGCTGATATTCTCAAATAGGTTTTTAAAACAGCTTTGAGAAATGGTAGATCAAATTGTGAGCCTGCTAATTTAAGCATACCCATTTTTAATCCATTATAGAGCAAATTGTCAGTATCACAAATTTGTTAAATACATTGCTTAACGCATTTCTTGATGAGTTAGCAACATTTACAATGTTTTTTATCTGCTTCAGAGAGAAAGTTAGATATAAGTTGATGGCTTAGAAACCATTAGTCCAATGACTACAATAACCAGTGGATCTTGTAGCTTTAATTTTGTTTTTAAGTAGTGGCTGTATATGAATCTCAACTACTAGGTAACATGTGCTGTTAAAAATAACTGTATCTGAATTGCAGGCAATCTACTATGAAATCGGCTTTATAGTGGCGGCTGCTTTGGGATTGCTATTTGTTCTGTTACTGCCTCTTGTGGGACTGTGCTTCTGTATGTGTCGTTGCTGTGACAACTGTGGTGGGGAAATGCATCAAAGACAAAAGAAAAATGCTGACTGTCGGAGGGGCTGCTTTGCAACATTTCTTTTTGTCACTTCTTTAATAATCAGGCAAGTATAATAAAGAGCACACTGATAATTTTTATACAACACTAATTTTACATAACTGTTCAAGGAATACTAAGTCTAGCTCTTCACCTGTAGAAACTGAAATGATTTTATTAGATTTGAAAATAATATCTTCACTTTTGCTCAGGAGATATTTTACATGTACATTACAATAGTGCTAATATGGGTAATGTCAGTGTTGAATGCATGAACCCACTTTTAGGGACTTAAGGTGTCAAACAGTTTTATGTAGGGCTTTGCTTATGAAACTTTTCCTGGGAGATAACTTTTTTGTTTTGAAAACAAATTATGCAAATAGCCATTTAAGCATATCTGTCTTGTTCTGAGATGCCATCACATCAAGAAGAGATTTTAGAGCTCAACACAATTTAACACATTTTGGTAAGTGGTGGTCAGATGTGATTCTGTGTTTGTCCCTCAAATTTTCTTAAATCAAAACAAGAATTTTCTAAATATTTCCTAAATAGAAGCTCCTACTGCTGGTGCATTGATATTTCCGATTCATACATAATTGCTGCTCATGAAGATTCTAAAAATCTGCAATTAGCTGGCAGTTTTCACACTTGGGTCACACCATGCATTGATATGAAACAATAGTGAAAGTATTTAAACTTTATTTTAATAAACTACTCAGAGTTGAATAGAAAGATCTTTGGAAAGCAAAAAGTGCAGCATTTTAAAAAATTCTACAGATCATCTTTTTAAGAGTGTGCCACACTTTACAAGCACATTCCTCAACAATTAAGTGGCTCTGCAATATCTTTGTCCATAAATGTGCCTTGACTCAGCTTAATAGTTTTCAGACCAGTGTTCGTCTTGTGGACATAGTGTATTTTTCTCGTACAGCTGAAATATTTTGTATTTTGATTGACAATGGGGGAGAAAGTTAGAAAGCCAAAATTATGTCCAGGTCCCTTTCTGTCAGATTGGGGATAGAGGGGGGCAGGCGAGGAGGTGTTAACACAACACACCTTCCAAGATCTACGGATCCTATACATCCCTACAACATGTCTATTTTATCCCATGCAGTAAATGTCCCAGTAATAACTGTGTGCGAGAACCCAGGCCATCACTAAACTCTCAAATGAATCGTCACAGGAAGCTAAGACGCACACTCACCCCTTAGGGTGACCACTGTTCACCAAGTGATCGTTCTATATCAGATCAATAAGTTCTCATCCTCAAAGGAAACCACCAACACTTTCCAAAGACAAGCCTGGGAGCTTAAATTCATTATTCTCCTAGAAATTAAAATTCATGGACTGAACAGATGAAATTTATGGCTGCTTATAACAGTCTGTAATAGGGATGTGCAGATGTAACCATGTATGGTTTAAAAAAATTAGTCTGGGCTATATGCAGACTCCTGGTATGTGCAGAAATCAGCTTGCTCTTCATGTCTCTCGTCCACCCCCACCCCCACCCCCATCCCTGTATGCTACGTCTATCAGTGGTGTGAGGGTTGGGGTAGGAATGTAAGCGACTAGTCGACTACCCAATAAGCTCCTCCCTCCTCCCCCCGCCCCTGTCAAAGGCTGCAATGGGGGTAGGCAGGAGTCAGTGCTGGGGGGAGCTGGCTTAGTGCTGGGGAGGAACCAGCTTCTGTCTCCGTGTTAGGCAGGGAGGTAGTGGGGACTGGGCACAAGCCAGGAATCAGCTGATTCTGGCTCATGCCCAGTCCCAGTTGCTGCGCATCAGAAGGGCAGCGGGGGGAGGGGGGGAACCCAGTGTGAGTTGAGACCGCTGATTCCCAACTCATACCAGGTCCCCCTGCTGTGCTCCAGCCTCTTTAAATGTATTAAGAGCCTGCTAACTCTTAATACATTTAAAAGGCAGCGCCACGGCAGGGTTAGCTCCTGGGGCCGGGAACTAACCCTGCTATAGCTCCCCCACTAATCGACTAATCTATGGAAAATCCATTGACTAGTTTGTTAAACTAAATTTAACATCCCTAGATTGGGGAAAGGCAGGCAGGAAGAAGCCAATACACCACTCAACCATGAATGGTCTCTTCTGAGCCAACCTATCCATAGGACAGACCAGGGCAACTACCCGAGGTACTGTGCTTCAGAGGGATGTAAGATCCATGGAGGACTCAGAGGCTAGCGGGTGATCCTGGTGCTGGTAGCAGTGAATGACTAGGTCCCACCCTGCCCCGTTCTGCTCCCCTGGCTCCTGGTGTTGCTTGGGGATGGGGGTGGAAGCCAGAAAGGGGCATGGTGGGGACTTAGTGAAATGGTTGGGAGGGAGGGAAGGCAGAGTGTGTGTGTGTGGGGGGGGGGGGGCTTAGAAGGGAGGGGTGTTGTCCTGAGTCCCACACCACCATAGGAATGTCCCTGGGACCTTGCAGTTTATGTACCTGCCTTATGCTAAACCATCTGTTCCACCTTGCTTTTTCTGTGGTACTGGAAGTACCTTTCCCAGAAGAAGCCCAGTGTGGCTCGAAAGCTGCTCTCACTAACAGAAGTTGATCCAGTAAGATCTTACTTCATCCTTCTTGAGTCTCTGGCTACATTTCTGGCATGAATACTGAGGTTAACAGAGCAAGAGCTATTATTTAATGACCACAGATGCCTTATATTTTGAGCATATTTTACATACTGTATTGAGATGGATACAACTTATGTATCTCACTCCAAAGTGAGATGCTCTCATTCTAATGTTTACTGCTTCATTTGGGACAAATATTTTATATTTTATTTATCTCAAAACCACTACTAAGCTGGGACACCCACTTGCATGCAGTGCAAAAGACAGGGCAGAGATACTAAGAAAATGGCATTTATCAGAAAGATTGCCTGGGGGAGGGGGGATATTTAGTGTGTGGTGTGTTAAGTGCCTATTCAGAAATGTAGGTACTAAAGAATACAAGTTATATGTATTATCCAAGGGTCAAAGAAGGACTTTTGCCGTTATGTAATTGGAAATACAAATTCAACAATCAGAAGAACTGATACATGGGTTCATAAGGAAAACTGTGACCAAATATTTTATATTTTATTAATGGGAAGAATAACTTTTTCCTGAGCACTTTTTTCTTTAAATCTGTTTGATATTAATTATCTGTGATTTGAACAGTTATGCAAATTTGTTCCCCCTGCCCCAAACTGGATTGATCGTGTTTACATCAGTTTATGAAACCTGACAGGAAATTGCGAATGAAACATCTGTCTATTAGGGAGACAAGTTAAGCAATCAGTTATTGGATAAGCAAGTCTTGAGTCATCTCTTCAAAGGAAGAGAGAAAAGGAAGTGATTTGTCAAACTTCATTAGGTAATAGGTAGAATTTTTACTTTCATGTTGTGTATCTATTTAGTACAGGTGAATGGCTGAGTTTACTGTTGATTTAAAGATTGATCACCACACACACTCAGAAAGCTAAACAGAAAAAGATCACATTCAAATTTACAAAAGACCTCTTTTGGTTGGGTTGCAATTGCTGACCTCTTTGCTTTTGTGAGAACAATCCAAGGATATAAAAACACCTTCCAAAGAATAAAGAGGCTATTGTAAACTCAAGGATGTGAGTTACACACTGGTTTTATACTTTTCATTTAAATAACTCTTATGAGATGCATTTTTCTCTTAGTTGGTCAAAAACCAGTAGCTAATCCGGTTTTTTTCACTGGGAAAATAATATTCAGAATCATTATTCTCCTTGGAGATGTTCAAGAAACTATACATGCATTTACCAGACTTGCAGCCAGATTATTTTAAAGCCACTTAATGTATTTTTGGGGTGTCTTTCTTTATTTAAAAAAGAGGAGGAAGATACTAACATCTTGGTTGGAGTGTTGTGACAAGTGATGGTTTTCAGGCAGCAGTGGGCAGTCTGTGGCATTAAACCCATGACTGTTCAGTTAGTAAAGATTGAGGTAATATTGGTGCCACTGTTGCTGATCAATGTTCCTTGTAGTCTTTTTCCATCCATGTGCAGGATAAGTGTTTTGTTATGTGTACCAAGGCATGCACAAATGTACACTACCAGGAGAAACACAATACCTAGCTGCTGGTGCTCGGCTAATCAGCTGGGGGGGCATTTGAATCTCTTCTGAGCAGCTGTACAACCGCACAGCTTACAGGAAATGCTGCTGCTAACCCGTACTGACGTCCATGATGCCATATTTTCATTAGTCTCTGGTTGCCAGCATTAGCCAGGTTAAAGCTAGCAGGATTATGCTTTCTTACGCTAGAGTTATGCCTTCGTTTTCAGTGTAGACAATACTTACCATCAGGGCTCTCGTTAAGAAGTCTGTATACTAGGTCTTTTAAAGAAGCAATTATTAAACCTTTGATTAAGATTCTCTTGATGTTGAACTCTCTAGTTGTCTTCCTGTTCCAAACCCATCTTTCTCCCAGGTGAATATTAGTGATGCGATTCTAATAGAACAACTCTAACAGCATCTAGAGTATTTACATCTTGTGGTCAAGTGATAAACAGCATTTCCAAAATCTGATCTCTCTGCCCATGCAGCTAAGATTCTTATCCATTATTTCTTGTTCTGACTTTCAAACAATTGAACCCTGCTCTGTTACCTTATTCTGATTCTTCTCATCTCTGGCAAGCAACTTTCCTACTTTGTCCCTTGTGCCCCCCCTCACCCACCTTCCGGAGGGGAAAAAACTGTGGTTAAAATATATAAAACTACAGTTGTCCAGTGGGCAGGCGACCAAGGAGCTTGCGAACAGGACAGCAGCGATGGATGGTGATAGGTTTGCTGTTGTTACCTGCACAGCGTGTGCCATGTTTGTCTTCCTCCCGGAAGAAAGTGCAGATGAAATCTGTTTTAAGTGCAAGCTGGTTGACATTTTGGAAGAAAAAATTAGAGGACTGGAGGCCTAAGTGTCGACCCTACTCTTGATCAGAGGATGAAGACTTCATTGATAGAAGGCAGCGTTTAATCCTTCAAGCATAGCAGGTGGTGGAACCAGAGAGGGCAGTACGTGACCAGGAAGAGAACTGGCAGCATGTAATTTCTAGAAGGGGGAAAAGGCCAGCATGGGAATCCCTCAATGCTATTGAGGTAAGTAATTGCTTTCAGGCTCTCTCCAGAGGCTCTACAGTGCTGAATGCTTTGGAAGGGATCTCACAAGGAAGAAACCAGAAGAGAACACCATCTACTGGAAGGCATGGGATGCGTAGTCCTAGGGATGGAGGTTCCAAGGCCACCACCCCAAAAGAAAACGATAGGTGGTGGTGATCGGGGACTTCCTCCTAAGAGGGACTGAGTCATCCATCTGCCATCTGGACCTGGAATCTCGAGAGGTGTGCTGCTTACCGGGAGCTCACATTCAGGATGTGACTTGAGAGGCTTACCAAACTGATCAGACCTTCGGATCGTTACCCATTCTTCTCCACGTGGGAACTAACGATATGGCCAAGAATGACCTTGAGCCGGTTACTGCGGATTATGTAGCGCTGGGAAGAAGGATCAAAGAATTCGGAGCGCAGGTGATGGAGAGAGGACTGGGCAGGGATCATCTAATTGAGGACGTAAATGCGTGGTTGCGCAGGTGGTGTCGCAGAGAGGGCTTTGGTTTCTTCGACCATGGGACTCTATTACGGGCACAAGGATTGTTAGGAAGAGATGGGATCCACCTAATGAAGAGAAGGAGGAGCATCTTCGCGGGAAGGCTTGCAAACCTAGTGAGGAGGGCTTTAAACTACGTTCGTTGGGGGACGGTGACCAAAACCCTGAGGGTAATAGGAAAGTTGGGTACCAGAAAGAAATGCAAAGAGGAACGAGCAAGAAAGGAGGACCCCTGATTTGAATGGAGAAGATAGGGCGATCAACTGGTTACCTGAGGTGTTTGTACACTAATGCGAGAAGCCTGGGCAACAAACAGGAAGAACTGGAGGCCCTGGCCCAGTCCAAGAACTATGATTTAATTGGGATAACAGACTTGGTGGGATGACTCACATGACTGGAGCGCTGTCATGGAAGGGTATAGATTGTTCAGGAAGAACAGGCAGGGGAGAAAAGGAGGAGGAGTTGCACCATATGTAAGAGCACTATGATTGCTCTGAACTCCAGTATAAAGAGTGAGGAAAAACCTGTTGAGCGTCTATGGGTTAAGTTTAAAGGAGCAAACAACAGCAGTGATGATGTGGTTGGTGTCTGCTACAGGCCACCGAATCAGGTAGATGAGGCTTTCTTCGGACAACGGAGAGAAGCTTCCAGATCGCAGGCCCTGGTTCTTGTGGGGGACTTAATCACCCTGCCATCTGTTGGGAGACCAATATGGCAGTACACAGGCAATCCAGGAAGTTTTTGGAGAATGTTCAAGATAACTTCTTGACACAAGTGCTGAAGGATCCGACCAGGGGTTGTGCGCAGCTTGACCTTCTGCTCACAAACAGGGAGGAACTAATAGGGGAAGTGGAGGTGGGTGACAACCTGGGAAGCAGTGATCAGGAGATGGTAGATTTTCAGGATCCTGACCAAAGGAAGAAAAGAGAGTAGTAAAATACACACCTTGGACTTCAGAAAAGCAGATTTTGACTTGCTCAGAGACCCGATGGGCAGAATCCCCTGGGATGCTAACATGAAGGGAAAAGGAGTCCAGGACAGATGGCAGTATTTTAAAGAAGCCTTATTGAAGGCACAGAAAGAAACCATCCCGATGCATAGCAAGAGAGGCAAACATGGTAGGAGACCAGATTAGTTTACAGGGGAAATCCTTGGTGAACTTAAGCACAAAGGAAGTTTACAAAGAGTGGAAACTTGGACAAATGACCAGGGAGGGATTTAAATGTATAGCTCAAGAATGCCGGGACGTTATCAGGAAGGCGAAAGCACAAATGGAATTCTGACTGGCTAAGGATGTGAAGGATAACGAGAGGTTTCTACAGGCATGTTAACAAGAAGAAAGTGATCAGAGAGGGTGTACGGCCCCTACTGGATAAAAGAGGTAACCAAGTGACAGATGATGTGGGGAAAGCTGAAGTACTCAATGCTTTCTTTGCCTCGGTATTCAGACAAGGTGGGCTCCCGGACTAATGCACTAAGTGACACAAGATGGGATGATGGACAGCCATTGGTGGATAAAGAACAGGTTAGGAACTATGTAGAAAAGCTAAATGTACACAAATCCATGGGTCCGGACGTAATGCATCCGAGAATACTGAGGGAGTTGGATGTCATTGAGGAGCCTTTGGCCATTCTCTTTGAAAAGTCATGGAGATCAGGAGAAATCCCAGATGATTGGAAAGGCAAATGTAGTGCCCATCTTCAAAAAAGGGAAGAAGAATGATCCAGGGAACTATAGGCCGGTCAGTCTTACCTTGGTTCCTGGAAAAATCATGAAAGGGATCCTTAAGGAATACATTTTGAGGCACTTGGAAGAGAGGAAAATGATTAAGAATAGTCAGCATGGATTCACAAAGGGCAGGTCATGCCTGACCAATCTGATTAGTTTCTATGATGAGGTAACTGGCTCTGTGGATGTGGGAAAGTCGGTGGATGTGATAAACCTTGACTTTAGCAAGGTTTTTGATAGTCTCCCACAATATTCTTGCCAGCAAATTAAGAGAATGTGGATTGGATAAATGGACGGTAAGATGGCTAGAAAGCCGGGCCCAGCAGGTAGTGATCAACAGCTCGATGTCAGGATGATGCTCGGTTTCTAGCAGAGTGCTCCACGGTTTGGTTCTAGGACTGGTTTTGTTCAGTATCTTGATGAAGGACCTGCATGAGGGGATGGATTGCACCCTCAGCAAGTTTGCAGATGACACTAAGCTAAAGGGAGAGGTAGATAATACTTGAGGGCAGAGATAGGGTCCAGAGTGACTTAGACAAATTGGAGGATTGGGCCACAAGAAATCTGATGAGGTTACACAAGGACAAGTGCAGAGTCCTGCACTTAGGACGGACGAATCCCAAGCATAGTTACAAGCTGGGGACCAACCAGCTAAGTAGTAGTTCTGCAGAAAAGGTCGTGGGGGTTACAGTTGATGAGAAGCTGGATATGAGTCAACAGTGTGCCCTTATAGACAAGAAGGCTAATGGCATATTAGGTCGCATTAAGAGGAGCGTTGCCAGCAGATCCAGAGATGTCATTATTCCCCTTTATTTGGCTCTGGTGAGGCCACATCTGGAGTATTGTGTCCAGTTCTGGGCTCCCCACTACAAAAAGGATGTGGACGCATTGGAGAGGGTCCAGCGGAGAGCAACCAAAATGATTAGGGGGCTGGAGCATATGATTGAGGAGAGGCTAAGGGAGTTGGCTCTGTTTAGTCTGCAGAAGTGAAGAGTGGGGGGGCGATTTGATAGCACCCTTCAACTTCCTGAAGAGAGGTTCCAAAGAGGATGGAGAGAGGCACTTCTCAGTAGTGACAGATGGCAGAACAAGGAGCAATGGTCTCAAGTTGTGGTGGGAGAAGTCCAGGTTAGATATTAGGAAAAACTATTTCACTAGGAGGGTTGTGAAGCTCTGGAATGGGTCACCCAAGGAAGTAGTGGAGTCTCCATCCCTAGAGGTGTTTAAGTCTCAGCTTGACAAAGCCCTGGCCGGGTTGATTTAGTTGGGATTGGTCCTACCTAGAGCAGGGGGCTGGACTTGATGATCTTCTGAGGTCTCTTCCAGCTGTATGGTTCTAACTGCTGTCAGCACTTCCTCCTCTCAAAAGTGAACTAAAAATGGGACAAATACAGAAATTGCAACCTACTAATGGCTAATCACGGGTAAGTTGTGCTCCTGATTTGCTAAGAATTGTGTGTGCTGTATTGTTGAACTTAAGCACATCTGGTTGGGCAGATCTCATCCCCTAGTTTTATTATGTCTTCCCTAGATTGTGAACTCCAGAGTCAAGGTTACCATGTGCCTAACACAACAGGGGCTTCAACATGGCTGGCTTCTATGCAATACTGTAAAATAAATGATGAATAGTAGTATGAAGTGCTTAGGACTTTTTGACCTCAGTTGTAGGTTTTGACATAGTGCAGAGCCAGTATCATTTGTGTTAGTGATCCCCTAGTATGGTGACCCAGTGCCATGGTGCTCTTTATATCAGGTTTCCTTTGATATTGCTAGTCTCAAGGTATGTTGATTGTAATGCCAATTGCATGAAGTTACAGCTTAAGACTGTCCAGAAACTGCAATGTTGAGCAATGTTTCCCATAAAGGGGTCATGTTACTCCCATGATTTCATGTGATATCTGATGTGATTCTGAAGTTTAAAGTTTTTAATTTTTAAAGTGCAATGTGGGTTTGCCTACCTGTCTGGCACATCTTGACATCACTGTATTCCTACCTGAGTTTGTGTGGTTCTTAGCCTAATTGAGCAGAGATCCATTCTTAAAAGGAACAGAATTGGGTTTAAGTAATGAAAGGGATTTTTTTTTAAGCATTGGACTTTAGCAACTAGTAAAATTAATTCCATATGGAAAGTGAACAAACGACAGAATATTTTTATAATCCAAGATAACCCTCACAAGCTTGTCATAGGCCCTTAGTTTCCATATTTTATGGTGTGTACAGATTCATTTAGTTGAAATTAATTGTGAAGTCATAATGGCCAAACCAGAAAAAGACTCACCAAACACACAGATTTGAAGCTACCCTCCCTCACGTCTTTCATGTTGTTAATTTGTGTTATATTTTTCTTCCTATGGCCCAAACTCTGCAAACTCTGTGGGCATCCTTTTTAATTTTAAGCACGTGAGTTACTCCATTGAAGTTAATTAGAATTTGTGCTTTCAAGTACATGTAAAGTGATTGGAAGATTACAACATAGTGAAAAAAGTATCAGTAGATGTAATTCTAATTTAAAACCATGTTTCATGCATAATTCCTTTTAATAAGTTATTTTTTCAACTGTTTACTTATAGATGTTTCAAGACTAATGATTAGTAGTGAAAGAGTGTTAGCCTTCATAAGTCTTAAGGTTTTTTAAATAGCCAAGTATACATAGTTTTAGTATACCTTGTATAAATTTTGTGAATTTTTGACAACTGCCATGTGGCAAATATATCTTGCTTTTTTGTGTGTTCCTTTTGAAGAATTTGGGGTTAACACAATTTCTTTATTAAATGTGTAGAATTCCTCAAATTTTCTATCAAATCTTGTTGTTAATTCCCCAGTGCCGCCACCTGGTTAAAATAAGCATTTATATTAAAAGGAGACATTCATTTGCAAGGATTCTGCTATGCAGCTAAATGTTGATTGCTTTGCTATGTTTTTGTTCTCCATTGGCATTTGCAGTAGTAAAGCAATATTTTTTTCTTCTCCTTTTTATAGTGTCGGTGTCCTTTGTGCTTATGCTGCCAACCAGCACTTAACAAGTCAAGTCCGGGGAGCAAAGAACCTGGTGCACAGTAATTTTAAAGACCTAAGAATTTTCCTCAATGATACTCCAGGGGTAAAGAGATTCTTTCCTTATATGTGGGTGTATCTGTAAGATAAGCATTCTAACAGTGCTTCTTCCTATTCATTATTAGTGATGCATGCTGCAAACCATATATCGTTTGGTTGCTCTGCTTTCCAGTTGCATAAAATGTAATGCACAATGCATGAGAAATCCTTTATCTTGTATTTATAAATATCTACCAGTTATTCTTCTAGACCAGTGTTCTTTGAACACATTCCTGCAGAGCATCTTACAGTATTTAACACTCCTTTGCCTTTTTTTCTGTTGCTACACTATGCATTGCCAAAGAGCTAATTTTTTTAAGGGAACTGACCTGTTTTTGGCTGTTCTTATACAAGTGTACATGAGCTACTGCCCCATATATCGCATTTCTTTGTCAATATTCTCTCTAGGGTGAACGGTAGCCTTTATTGTATTTTTTTGAACAACTTTTATTTGGTATATATTGAGACATACCAAATATGAAGCATAGTATTCTTAATGGCTTCAAAGTTTGTTTACAAAGAAAGTAGAGAGTCCTCCAAATACTTCTCTGACTTTCTCCAATAAAAGATGAATTCTTGTTAGAAAACTTTATGATCGCTTTTCCCTTCTGTTTTGTTTGATGTTTGATTCATTATCAACGGAAAACTCGATACTGTTTAAATATTTTGGCTTTAAAAATCATGTGGAAAGCAAACAAATATTTCACTTATTACAGGTAGCTAAAATTTTGACAGAGCCAATTCAGGCAACACTGTCTTGTGTGGGTATAGTGGCCACCTTCTGAATTTGTTGTAAGAATCCCACTTTATCAGAGTATGAACTGTTTCTTCTTTTTGACCTGAGGGTTTTGTGGTGATAAAGCAGGGGTGGGCAATAATTTTTAAAGGTGGGGGCACTTCACAGATTTTTAAAGTGGCCCCAGACTGCCCTGCTAGTGGCAGGGCCTCAGGCACAAGGGGCGGGGACAGGACATTTCTGTGCTCCCCTGTCCACAGACCTTGATTGGCTTGGGGAGAGGGGGAAGCATGTGAAGTCTTTGCCCTCTTCCTCCACCCCTATCGGGTGCCTGGAGAGAACCAACGGCTGTTCTGAACAGCCGGCTATTAACTCTAAGCGCCATGTGCCTAGTGCAGGGGAGGAGACTTTGCATGCTCCCCCATCCTCAGGTCTTGATTGGCCTGGGAGTGGGGAGGCATCAAGGCATCCGCGGGCCAGAACAACCTCCTTGGTGGGCCAGATCTGGCCCCCGGAAGCTCTTGCCCACCACCCTTGTGATAATGTCTACGGATTCAGAATGTCATTCAACAGTGCAGCCTTAGCTAGAGTATATTGTTCTTGTTTTACACAAAATCTTCATTCACCACTTTCTTAATTCTGTCCATACCTGGGCATATATTATTCCCTCTTGCCCCCATTGCATATATATGTAAATACACTTTTGTGGCTGAGCCCTTTGGGGTAGATATGGAAGGAAAGTTGAAGTTGCATAATGAAACTTTGGCTTGCAGTATGGAGTGCTTTTTTTTTTTTTTTTTTTAAGTTTCTTTTATAATCATTTTGAGCTGCCTCTGGGCATTAATGTGAACCTGACATTGGTGGATTTGACCCTGTCATACCTAATATTCTTCCACACACTGTCCTGCATTAGCTACATATGGATGTACACTGTAGGAAACATCAGAATATAAAATTTGTCTTGCTTCCTTCAGCTATCATGTTGTATATATGAAATATCTAAAAAGCTAATGACTGCTAACGTACTATTTCACTAAATTAAAATAAGTATTGGACACAGAATGCTTATGGAAAGTTCAGAAATTCCTCAAGGTCTCAGTTATGTATTTTCCATTTTATACCTAGACTTATTAGTTCTCTGTATAATTAAGTTAATGTTATCTATAGTTTATTTTATCATGTGATGTTTCTTAATATGTTGCTTTGTTGTGCAAGACACTTTTAATTAAATCCAAGAAATTCTTTAGACTAATAGGAAGGATCTTGAGCTTGTTGATTCTGGTATAAAATTCATTTGATTGTAGACTATAGACAATATTTCAGAAGTCTAACTTAACATGTCCAATCAGCATTAAGTGCACAATGTGTAGACTATATTTGATAAAGATATCAAGTGCTCAGAGCTATTATCGTGGAAGATGTGTAGACTATATAAGGCAATATTGCTTCAGACTTCAGCACAGTTAGCATTGTCCATTAATTATATCGGCTCATGCACTCTTCCTCCAGAATACCTATTCTTGTTTTGCTAGTCATTCTAGTCCCACTTCAGTTTGTGATGTTGTTTGGCAATTCATAGCAGTCCTGTCATGAACTGTTTAAATTAGCCTCTTCGGTAGACTTCAGAGCCTAGAAAACTCTGATGTATTGGTAAGAGTGTCAAAAACAATCTCACAAACATACAATGTGTCATATACTTCACATGTTGATTTTCACATGTTGATTTTGGTCATGTAATCAGTACTGCTTTTGTGACACATTATATTTACCACACTGAATTCTTGAAGGTAGAAACCAAACAACTGATTAATAAAATACCTCATCATCATCATAATGCTGCTGTTTGGGGTAGTGCAGAGCCCAGATTGTGATTGAACAGAACCACGGTATTGGTAAAAGGCAGAGTCTGCACTTAGAAAAGGGCAGCCACTTCTCTTCCTATGCCCAGCAATGGAAGCGCCTGCAAGCTGCTTAGCATGGTAAAGGTAAACATAGGAATAAAAAAGTGGGAAAGCAGTTCATGTACTTGCTGCATATATCACAGTGAAGGAGGGAGGAAATATTGTTAGATGACTAAATGGACAGAACTAGCATAAAACAGAATACACAAAACCTGACTTGAGGGAGTCCTCATAAAGCAGTGCTTCCTGCTATTAATTATCATTAGGGTTTACATCTATTTCCTAGGAAACTTCCCAATTAAACATCTTAAAGAGATTTGCACTGTGCAAGGATTAAATATATTGTTTTAGTCATTGAAAGTAATAATGGTAGAGTTCAAGAGTTTGGGGAGTTTGTAGCTAAATATGCATATGTGGGGTGGTTATGTGCCTTTACTAAAAATATATTTTTTAAATCTTTTAGCAAATTGACTATTTGGTGAGCCAGTACAACACTACAAAGAACAAAGCACTCTCCGACCTTAATAGTAAGCAATATAAGTTTTTTTTATTATCTATATCTATATTATGTTATATGTATATTTGGTATAGTTACGTTTTCCAGTTTATACCTAGACTTATTAGTTCTTTCTCAACAAAATTTATGATACTTATATAATCTACAGTTTATTTTATGTGATTTTTCTTAATATGTTGCTTTGTTGTGCAAGACACAACATAAATGGCTACTGATATAAAATGAAAGTCAAGGTGTTACAACCAGAGTCACAGATTAATAAACATATGATTCTTTAGGGAAAATGTCACAGATACGGCACAATACACACTTTTCTAAAAAGTAAACTCCATTCTTCATTAAATGACTTTCACCTAAGTCAAAGACTACTAATTTGGGGGTTCTTTTTTCAAGGTTAGTGACCCTAGTACTTTCATTTGGGAAGCATTTCTTAATTTTTGGAGCACGGGACTTGTGCCAAGTGCCATGGCTTCTGGCTGTAGTTTAGATTAGATTATACTGAAGCGAGGTATATAAAATCCAATTTAATTGGTTGACTAGTTAAACAAAGTATTTAACTAGTTAACCAAATAAAGGTGGGAAGTGGGTGGGAGGCCACTCCTTGCCTGGATGGGCTTCAGCACCCCGCTGGACTCTGTGTCCGGACTGGAGCCGCCCAGGCCCCCTCCCTCCCATCACAGACGGTTGCTCCTGCCTGGAGTGCACCTGGGCTTAAGGACGGTGTCTTGAATTTCAAGAGTCAGTGGGTCAGGCTCCAGTTACGTAAGAGACCACGTCTCTATCTACAAGCCCCCAAGATCTGTACTCCTCTAAGCGAATGGTGAAAAGCCAGAACAAAGAGTGTGGGAGCTTCTGACAAGGCCTTCTAAATAAGCCTCCCAAAGCCTACACTAAGCTTTCTATTACCTGAAAATGGAGAAAGCCAGAGATTCCAAGAAGCTCACTAAAGACTTCACTATTACCCATCTATTTTACATGAAAGATAGTTACAGTGATCAGCAGATGTACAAAAACCTAAGATTGATGGAAAATAGGAAGAATCTTTGTATATGTCGTCATTTAAGAACACAGCTGGAGCTTTGGGGGGGAAAGGAGGGAGAAAGGGATCCAAATAATCAATTTCTTTGTTACAAACTATTTTTCATGGCATATGAGTAATAAAATGTTTGCCTCAAATTCATAAAGTGTGTCTTCATAAAGTAAAATTAAGGAGCAGTAATAACAAAGCAATACTGGCACATGCATTTCTTGTTATATTGTTGCAGTGCTCAAGTGTGTTCACTTTCCCAAATCAGGTACTAAATAGACCTCATTCCCTTTTGATTTAC
Source organism: Pelodiscus sinensis (assembly GCF_049634645.1). Classification (NCBI taxonomy): domain Eukaryota; kingdom Metazoa; phylum Chordata; order Testudines; family Trionychidae; genus Pelodiscus; species Pelodiscus sinensis. Next base: position 107,120,539 of record NC_134715.1, read on the forward strand.
TGCATAATCCCACAAGCCTTAGAGGTTAGTGGTGGCAAAGAAGGTGTGGGCATTGGGGTCACCTTATAATGAACTTGGATTTTTAGTCCTGAGAGCAGCTTTTTTAGAAGTTCAGTAAAAACTGGTACAAGATACTTGCTCCGATTAGGGAGTGATACATAATTGCATTGAACTGGCTTACAGTGGATTTTCTTTTCTCTTACTACAGATGTTGGACCGTTGCTTGGCAGCAGAGTTCAGGAGCGGTTCGGGAAAGAAGTACGTCCTGCACTTGATGCAGCTCTAACAATGGCAGGAGGTAAATGTACAGCTCTGCCTTATTTTTAACCTTCTATTGCATTGTTAAGAGACCTAGGCTACATCTAGACTGGCAAGATTTAGCGCAAATACTCTAAACGCAAGAGACTTTGCGTTAGAGTTTTTGAGTAAGAGAGCGTCTATACTGGCATGTGCCTTTTGCAAAAGATTTGCTTTTGGGCAAAAGCATCTATGCCAGTGTAGACGCTCTCTTGCGCAAGAAAGCTCCAATGGCCATTTTAGCCATTGGACTTTCTTGTGCAAGAAATTGATGTTACCTGTCTACACCGGCCTTGTGCGCAAGAACACTTGCGCAAGAGGACTTATCCCTGAGCGGGAGCGTCAGAGTATTTGCGCAAGAAGCACTGATTTCATACAGTAGAACGTCCGTGTTCTTGCGCAAATACTTGCGGCCAGTGTAGACAGGCGGCAAGATTTTGCGCAAAAGTGGCCGCTTTTGCGCTAAATCTTGCCAATGTAGACATAGCCATACTGTCTTATTTCACAAGTTTTCGTAATCCATCTATAGGTGGCGTTCTTTTCTGGGCAGTGACATTTATCAAGTGAATTGAGTTTTTTGTGCATGCCTTGGGGCAAGGGGGAAAGGCATGGTCCCATTACTGAGGAAAGAGCATTATTCCACTGACAGGAGCTTATTTTTCTTTTCCTCAGCGTATGTATCCTTGTGTCTTTGTTTATAAAGATACTAGCAGACTTACTCAGTGTTGTCCAGATGCTGCAGGGCAGGGGGATGGCAGTGTGGGGGGATGCAGAACTCAGGGCACGGCCTTGGGGGGGAGGGAGGTGTGAGCATAAAGGGTGAGGAGGAGGTGAGGAGGAGCTCAGGGCAGGAGTCCCATCTGGCATGGGCCTTTTATCTCCTCTCTCCCTGACCCAGCCACCCTGGGGCATTCTCCCTCCTTTCCTCCCTCTCCCCTCCAGCACTGCAGCCAAGGACTGGGAGTGGGAGTAAAGGGTGTGGGGTGGGGAGGCTACTTACTTGGTGTGCTGGCAGGCAAGATGGCTGAGCCAGGCCTCCTGACCATTCTCTTGGTGGTACAGCTGCCCTCAGTGGACACTCTGCAGGATAGCGTGTTCCTATGGGCTCGCTGCCCCCAGTGCCCACTCTTGTATTGTGTTCCTCTGAACAGCAGCCCCTCCCTTCCCATGTTATGGAAAACAGTCCTTTTCCTAGGGCTTCCGCTTGTCCTGGCACAACCAAAACTTGAAGTTAGAAGACAGGGAAGCTGCATACCAAATTTGGTGGCCCTAGCTTTTACATTTAGGAGAAGTGGGACCTGTTCTCTATAAGTGTCTTTGACTGCTAGGTTTTGACTAGGTAAAGTCCCATCTTCACCTGTTCCGGCAGTACCAATGGTTTATGGAAGTTGCCATGGCAATGAGTTTACACAGCTGAGTTAGCCAGTTGATTGCATTGTATGCAAGATTTTGAGCTTATCTAACCAGGTCTTTGTAGTAAATTTCTCTTCATTTGACATGGTATGTCTGTTCCGAGATTTACTCTTCTTATAGGAAAAGGCTGATTAGGAAAGATGCAAACTTTTTGTGAATTGTAAGTAATGAGGAGTGGTTTCTGTTTCTCAGGCTGGTCATACTCTGATTTATGTCTTCAGTCATCATACCAGAGTTGCTGCTTGTGTGTGTGTGTGTGTGTGTGTGTGTGGGCTATCACCATCAGTTATTATATTTGTCTAGTTTATAGTGAAGATGGCAGCAACTAAAATTTATTGTCTATACATTCTTCGAGGATTAGTAACACTTGATTCTGTGACTTGTCCATTTTAAAGATGATTTTCAGCAGTTCTGTGTAAGATTGCTATTTCAGGAATTTGTAAATTGTGCGGTTTTTCATACAAAAGTAAAAATAATCCCTGAAATTAGTCACTTTTTTTAACTCTACTCATGCACCCATTGTCATTCTCCTTTCTTTGCTTTATTTTTCTGTTGGGCTTGAAGTCAAAGTGGAAAGGGCTATCAAAGGTAAAAGACTTGACAATCTTGTGTGTTGTGTGAAGTGTGGTTCATTTTTGTGCACTTTCTTGTGCATTTTTAGCTGTATCTGTTTGTCTATTCTTCTGTTCAGCACTTCATTGTTTTTATATGATTGGGCTGAGATCTAAAGGCAGAAAATGTTGCATCAGCCAGATGCTAATGCTGGTTCAACATGTTCTGTTTCGTTTGAAACTTATAGTTCAGTGATGTGCCCCAGGTGTATGGTTGTGATAGAAATACAGAAAATATTGTATTGAACTTGCAAAACAAACCCTGGATTTTTGCTAATGATTTGACCCACTTGCGCTGGTATATTATGAAAGAGTGTTCTCATATTTGTATTGCAATCCACCAGAACTGGTGAACCAAATAAAAGGAGTACGTTTTGGGTGGGTGGAATCTTGGTAAACTAGATTGACTGTTCTTGGCCTGTGCTAGCAAAATATGCCTACTTCTATTTGCAATATATCTTCTGGTGCAATATAATTGTTTTTTGCAGTTATATGTATGCATCTTGCTGAGTAACTAGTCTGACTTCTAAATAAAACTTTGTATCATGACAGCAATCAGAGAAACAAAGGAGGCATTGGAAAATGTGAGCGTCTCTGTGGAGGTTTTGCAGGAAGGTACTGAAAGGCTGCATGCTAACCTGACAGATGTTAAAATACACCTGAGCAACACACTCAGTGACTCTGCATGCTCTGCTGCTCAAGCTGCTTCAACTTGCAACATGATCAGAAATTCATTACATCAACTGAATATTAATGCCAACTTCAGTGGGGTAAGAACATATTTTTCAATGTCTCACGGTTTCATTGGATTAGCTCAATAATATTCCTCTGATTCAAGCTCAATCTGTGACATAATCTGTGTAGTAAAATGATCTCTTCTGCATCTAGGACACAGATGGAAAAAGGAAGATACAGATCTGCCAAATAATAATGTGAAAGTGCTGCTCTGGCCAATACATAGGGTTGCCAGGTGTCCGGTATTGAACCGGACAGTCTGGTATTTTTGTCTCCTGTCCAGTAAAAAAAAGTCAGAAAATACCAGACACCTAAAATATCCGGTACTTTGGTTTTTTCTAGCCAGGAGGTGAAAATCCCAGGCTGTCCTGCTCAGTACTGAGGCAGCCTGGCAACTCTAGTGCTTTCTGGGTGGTGCAGGGAGGCAAGATGGCGAGCGGTCGCCGGCAGCCTGTTAGGGCCAAAAAGCCTCACCACATGGTTTATAAACGGGCCACGTTGGGTGGATTTCAGTATTTTTCTCAAACCATCTGACAACCCTACAGTACAATGATCAACTAACTATAATTTCTGAGAATTAAAATAAAAAAATTGATCAGACAAAGGATTAAGGAGAGCACTAGAAATATTGTGCTACACATATTCTTCCAATTTGTTTTTACCTCTCCCTTGAAATATATTGTCATGTAGTGTATATTCTGTTTTTATTCAATGTTGTTTTTTCCCCCCCCCCATCCTAGTTGCCTGGTGTGAGCACGCAGCTTGCCAAAGTCAATGATGTCCTTAAAATAGACCTTTCCAGTCTTGTTCAAAAGGTACATTTCTTGGTACATTAAATAATAGGATTCATATCATATTTGTTCTTGGCATTCCCAAGTAGAAGTATCTTTCTCTCTTACCCCTTCTTAGTGGATTTCTTTCCTAGTTGTCCCAGTGTTGTTCATACCTTAAGATTGAATATGTATTAATACTTAAGGCTTGACATCTTCAGAGCACTGTGTGTCCAGAATTAACATTAGTTTTCTACCAAAGAATATTCTTCAAAACCAAAAAGACAGAAGTCTGGGTCTACTGGCATGTGTTTTATCTTTTTAAACTTTAAAGCATTAGGTACTTTTAGTAGGAGCCTTGTTTATGGGAAAGAAAAAGCAGTTCTCAAGGCCTAGGGCAGGAAAGTTGTTTGTAATACTTTGTTTCCCATAAAGGCCCGAGAAAAAGGATTTAGATTCTTGTACAAGTGAGTGTTGTTCCTCTTTCCTGACTGGTTCTGTACACCAGTCTCCACATGACATTTTTTTTTTATTTTGGGATGGGGACACTCTGAGAGAAGTAGACTGTACAGGTGTGTTAACAATTCAGCATTGTTTACTGAGAAGACACTTAGGGCATATCTGTTTACTTAGGGCATATCTGCTCTACAAAATTAGGTCATTTTTATTTAATTCAGCTTTGAACATCTGATTTAACATGCAATTCTGCATATTCTCACAGGGCTGGCGCTAGGTTTTTTGCCACCCCAAGCAAACAAATTTTTGGCCCATCACCCTTTTTCGTCCGGGGAGGGTGCGCGCGCAAATGCAGCTTGCTCGGCTTGCTGGGGGTGCGTGCAAATGCAGCTTGCTCAGCTTGCTGGGGGGGGGGGGGGGGGGGCGGCGTACTTCAGGGGGAGCCCAAACCTTGGAGCATTTTCATCTCCTAGGAGAGCGTCAGGAACTCCCCACGTGAGGACAATGGGAGGGCAGGTTCATCCACAGCAAGTCAGTTAAAGACTTCCAAAGCAGGCAGCTGTTCACATCCCCTAGTGCTGGAGTCCTGGTCCAACTCCTCACTCTGCAAAGGGATTTTATTATTAGAAGCCTTATCACTCAGTCTCCAACCCCAACACATAAGCTGTCCAACTCTTGGTGTCCATGGACAGGAATCAGCCTCACTATACAATGAGAGAGTTCAAAGGGATTAAGAGAGCTTTTGTTTCAACTCCCCAGCTCTACTGTCCGGAACAAGACAGGCACCAGACAACAAAACCCCACTAGCCTAGAACCTATTCCATAAGCGCAGCCCTGTGCTTTCTCCTTCAGGGACAGACCAAACAGTCTCTGAAGGTGGATTGATTTAAATAGCTTTGATTTAAATCTCTAATTTTAATCATGATTTAAACCGGCAAGCAGAAAACCTAGGTTTAAATGAGCAATTAATCAATTGAATTATACTTTTAAAATATTTTCCTAAAGGATGGTTGAGTCTTATTGATAAGTGACCTTTAAAACATGTTGATTTACAACTAAATATAACCTTTATGCCAAATTTGGTACTTCTATTTACTAACCAGGAGAAGACACTCAGTACAGTTACCAACTAAATAATTGTGTAATTTACATGTAATCAGATTAATTTTTACATTTTCATTCTGTTACAAAACGGTGTGTAATAGGAACACTTGAGACAGGTTTTACCCCATTTATTATTTGCTAAGTGGTGGCTACTTTTTTAAAAAAACATGATTTGCAGCTACTTCTGTCTGGATAGAAATTCTATTTAAAATAAACAAAACCAGCATTTAATTTTTGTATGAAATAAAATTACCTTACATGTGAAGGACACAACAGAAAAGAATCCAAACACATTTTGCATCTGAAATTCATTTATTAAATAAAGGAAATATCTATAGTGAATTTAACAGATTGAATCTAGTCATCATGTTCTTCAAGATGTTAGAACGCTCTCATAACCAGTTTTTTTACTGAGAAAAGAGGAAAACAAGTTTTTCTGGTTCGTCAACTCTCGGCTTTGCAATGGTGAATGAACTAATCATTGAATTAAATTAGCGGAATAAACCAAAGTGATAAAAACATTCTCTCTTCACCTGCAGAAGAAGCTACTGCTGATGTAAACACTGATTTTAGGTACTTACACTAGTGAACTGGTAGAATTTCTTTAAAAGTTGACAGGAGACATGTTCTATTTAATTTTTAAATGTAATTCATAAGTTATTTAAATAGGTTATGATGAATTTAGGCCATACATTTTTAATTTAAGTTTAAAGGTATATTATTTAAAACAAAGCCTATTTAGATGGATCACAATTCCAATTTTAATAAAGCTCTCAGACAGGAAGGGCCTTGGGGTCACGGGTACCGGGAACACCAGAGTTCCCCTTCCTCAGACAAAGGGAGAGGGAGAATCACCTGAGTCCCAGGCAGGGGTGAGGTTGTCAGGACACAGCACAAAGGGGCTGGGTTCCTGGTCAGGTGGGGGGGGGGGGGGGGAGGGTTCAGGGCCCAGAGAGTGAGGGGAGGAGAGGATTGCTTAGCAAGCCAGACAGGAGATGGCGATCCAGGTGGAAGGCTGGGGGCGGGGTCCCAGCAGGGTTTCAGTGGGCCAGGAGGTGGGGTTGCTGGGCAGAGGTCAAGAGGGGGGAGGTAGCGGGGGGAGGGGATGGCAGGACAGTGGGTAGGGGCACACAGGCTGGGGGGGACAGCCGGGCAAGGAGGGTTCATAGGCAGGGTAGTTGCAGGGGAGAGAACACAGGTGGGGGGGCAGGGGAGAGGGAGTTGCGGGGAGGGTGCATGGGAGGGGGGCGGCCAGCCGGGGGGTGGGATGCACACGGAGAGGGGGGCACACTCACGAAGGCGAAGAGGCCACTGGGCTCAGCCTTACCAGCCATAGCTGCCCTCCCAGCAGGAGCCGCGCCTTGGGGCTGCCCATGCAGAGCTCCCAGCGCCCCAGGGCCAGGTGCCGGCTCCAAGCAGCTGGGCATGGGGTGGACTTTGCAGGGCTCCCTGCTTGGGGGATGGGGCCCCACGGCAGCTGACCCCCAGTGCCTGCTGAGCCCCTGAACTCTGGGAGCAGCCACCATGGCCGTGGCCTGTCCCGCCAGGCTCAGTATCACCAGCCGTGGCCGCCCTGCCTTTCCTGCACCCCGTGGCCAGGCGCAGGCTCTGAGCCGCAGGGCGTGGGGCTCCCAGGTTGGGGCAGCCTCCGTGGGGCTCCCAGCTTAGGGCAGCCTGCTCTTCCTGCCGGCAGGAATGCCACCCCTGGCAATGTGCTGCCCCAAGCAATGTGCCACCCTGCTTGTTTTGCTGGTGCCTGGAGCCAGCCCTGTATCCTTACTAGGTGGCAGTGGTCAATGGAACACATCCTCACTGCCAGGGGTTGCATCCACTCAAGGGCTGTGTCTACACACTGCAGGCTTTTTGCACAAGAATGGCCGTTCTTGCGCAAAAACCTGCGGAGCATCTACACTGCACACATGTTCTTGCACAAGTAAATTTACAGTAAAGCGTCAGAAAAGAGGGCTTCTTGTGCAAGAGTTATTCCTTTTCCAATGAGGAATAAGCCCTGTTGCGCAAGAGCTCTTGCTCAAGAAGGCAGTGTGGACGGGCAACAAGGGTTTCTTGCGCAAGAAACCCCTATGGCTAAAATGGCCATCAGAACTTTCTTGTGCAATAGTGTCCACACCGCCATGGACGCTCTTGTGCAAAAGCACAGTTCTTGCACAAAAGCACATGTCAGTGTGGACAAGCTCTTGCGCAAGACCTTTTGCACAAGAACTCTTGCGCAAAACAGTTCTTACATAAGAAGCCTGCATTGTAGATGTAAGGAGTAATGCATTGTGGGTAACTATCCCACAGTCCTTGCAGAAGTTAGGAATTCTGGCCTAGGATCCCAGATCATTGTGGGTGTATACTGCCAGCCTCCCATGTCTGTGGCTCAGAACTAGCCTTGTCCTGTGGTACACTTGTCTAAGCTCCTTTATCTTCACATGGTATTGCTGTGTGCTCCTGGTAGCCCTTATCCGCCCTGCCTTGTATGCTTTTGACATAGATATCAGTGTTTCTTTTGCTGGTTCAGAGCTCTGCCTGCACACTTTTCTCCCTCATTCTCCCTTCTCCCCCCTCCCACCCCCCCCCCCCCCCCCAAACCATCTCCTGAACACTCCATGCTGAAGGCATTTGAGCATGCATACCCACTGTCACCACTGTACTGGTAAGATCTCCCAGCTGCCCCAATGGGAAATGAACACTTAGAAGTTCCCAGAGCTTCTCCTGCTCCCTGGCTGAAAAACATTGAAGTTCAAAGTGCTCGCCAAAACGTTCACAAGGGAGAACTCTGGATCACCACAGGGAGGCCACTACCTCCGAAGTACAATACTCAATGTTATACTGCCCTTAATACGAGGCCTGAATGTCTCCTTAGGTTTCACGCTGCTTGTTCAGGGGGAGTACATGGATCCATTTTAAAAGCCCCTTAGGTAGCTGGCTAGGGATTAGGTAGTCTAGACACACTTGTTACAAAATTGTCCTAAGCTTATAGTGTAGACCAGCCCTTAGCTTTGTAAGTATTAGGATTGAGAGACACAATAAGCACTTTAGGGTCACAATCACGAGACTGTGACTGACATATGTTTAAAGAAGTGTGTGTTTGCTTAGCCAAAGACTATTTGGGAGAGCAAGCTACCTGGATTAGACTCTCTCATTTAGCTTTCTGTAGTATTTTGTTCTTTCAGTGGGTGACATGAAATTTGTCTGACATACCAGATAAGATATAAGAAGTATAATGTTAGCTAGTTTGGCATTAAAATAATGTGAGCAATTCAGCATTGAGAGATTCTTTTAACCCTTGACCTTTATTTTAGGGTTACGCAGCCTTTAATGATACTCCAGATTTAGTGCTGAACCAAACCAGGAACATCTTATCAGGTGAAACTGATGATAGAATTTGCTTTTTATTTTGATAAATTGTTTTCTTGAGCATAACATTAAAATTTAGTACAGGCAGTCCCCGGGTTACGTACAAGATAGGGACTGTAGGTTTGTTCTTAAGTTGAATTTGTATGTAAGTCGGAACTGGTACATATTGTAGGGGAAACTCTAACCAAACATTTCTCCAGAGCTCAGTTTTATTCTCCCACACCTCACTTCCCTCAGTCCTTTATTCTCAAGCTGAGGTGTCTGCTGAGATAAGCCGCTCCGCGTCTCCCTGGTCTGCTGGGGGGAAGCAGCTAGTGCGGGGTTGCCTCACCCCGTTTGTAAGTAGGGATCCGATGTGAGTCGGATCCATGTAACCCCGGGACTGCCTGTATCAGTCTTTTAGTGGGTATATTTTTGTATCCTGTTTTTTGGTGATCTCAGAAAATGTTGTAAAAGATTAAATATAAAATGTGTTCACGTTTCTGTATACTGAAAGACTACTTTTGGCAGCACTGGCTCATAATTCGATCTAAGAATACAACGTATGGTGTCTTGTACATGGCTTCATAGATTATTACTATTTTGCAAGTGAAATCTTGGCATGTAAATGGCATATGGGTTACTGTATCTTTACTTTGCTATAATATTGACAGTGCTTTGGTTGGAAGCGCACACAGTAACCATTTATTTAAGCTAAGCTCCTAATAAAAAAAGAAACTGGTCTATGTGAAATCTAGTGGGTAAAGTGCATGCCTTACATAATATTTTAACTTCTCTTATCTGGCTTTTAAGTAACCAAAAATCAAACAGTTAAAACAGTTTAAATTGACTAATAGTTTATTTACCATTATAGGTTAACATGTAGTGCGTTTAATATATGAATGTGTATACTGATCTATTTTAATTGTTATGCTTACATTGTGGACCTGTTCTGGCTATCCTAACAGCTGTTCCTTGTAAGTCTGGCAAATAGTACTCAATATGTATGTAAAACTGCCATACTGTGTGTCCGTGTCTAAAATGAGTCAAAGTTTTCTAAGGTGATGGGAGTTTCTCATTAAGGAGGTCTAAATGCAAAAATGCTCATTTCCAGTAGCTGCCAACTTGCATAAAGCCAGGCCAGCTTTCATTATTTTAGCAGTTTGGTGTTTCTCTCTAATAACTGAGTACAGGATAGAAAACAAGTTCAAAATAGAAAAATTTCATGAATATTTTATGCCTTAGAAGGAGGGTTTGATTCTAGGAACCTGTTACCAGAATCTACTTCTATCAAAGCATAGAAAAGGTGACAGTGTTGACCCTTAACAAATTCATATGGCAAGTTGACATCTGACAGGATGCATCCTGACAGAATAGGGTGCATCAGACTCTTGAAGGAAAAAAACCCTGAAAAATACATTTCTTCATATATTTATAGTACAATGGGAGTGTGAAATATTTTAGGATCTCTGCAGCTAAATATAATTGTTAAATTACAGCTGCAGATTATGTTCCTTCATAAATTCAGATGCCCATAGAATGAGATGAAGAATGCTGCTAATTAATTGGCAAGGCTTTATATTTAAAGTATACATGTATATTTAAAGAATTTCTAGCTCTTTGCTGCATTGAGAAGTTAATATAGGATCTGTAATTTCTTTCACAGGGTGTATGTTTAAACACTACTTATTACAGTATACCAATCTTGAAACGTCTCCCACTGGTCATTCATAAATGTATTGCCTTGTTTGCTATATTACAAAAAAATGCAAGATTTATGTTAGCTGGAGTTTTAAGACTCATTCTAAAATGAATCAACAGAAAACTTTGACTTTAGCAGCCTTAATTTTAAGTTGAATGTTAAAATTACGATATGTGCATCTTAAAATGTCATTATCTTACATTGAGCGCTCATAGTCCTTGTGGCTTGCCTGTCCTGTTTCATGCTTGTCCTCATGGCTTTCCTTTCATTTCAGCCAGATTGTATATGAAGAATGAGTATGTTAAGTTGTTGTTCTTGCAATATAACTTTTTTTATGGACTTGTAACAATGTACTCCCATAATGCTTGGTTTTTCAGATATCAAAAATTTGTTGGAATCTGTTGGTTCAAATATCACTAGCTTCACTAAAAAGCTTCCTGTTCAGAAGGTTCTAGCTGATTTCTCAATATATCTGACTGAGGGTGAGGCTTTTGTTCAAGATTATTTCCCAGTAGTGGAACAATATGACTTCTACAGGTAGGTACATATTGTTTAAGTAATAATATGTGTGTGGTATGCTGTCTAGGAATATTTTTAAATAATTAGTTTTTGTCAGGACAGTAAAAATGTGATCACTGGGTGTAGCTTTGATTCTATTGTGAAGTTGTAATTTACTATTTGTCTGGTGATAGAGACCCTGCCAGGATTGTGTTGTGCACTCTACAGACAGAAAGTAAGAGACCGTTTGTCCTGAAGAGCTTACAATCTATTTAGATATGACAAAGGATGTGGATAAAGGTTGTAACATAGAAGTACAGTGATAGTTTGCAAATATGTTAATTCCACAGTTTTCTAACAGCCCTATTTATAATCCTTTTGAGATGGAACTCTTCTGAATTGTCATCCACATGTAGTATTTTTTACCCTTAACATTCTTTGCTATTTCTTCTCGAATTCTCATGATTAATATTTGGACTGTGATATGCCATACATATTAATCCTGTAACTTGTCTTTGATTCCCTAGATGGTTGGGTTGTCTCATTCTCTGCTGCATGGTGATTCTGATCCTGGTTTTTTACTATCTTGGATTAGTATGTGGTACCTGCGGTTATGATAAACATGCTTCTCCAACAACCAGAGGCTGTATTTCAAACACTGGAGGCAATTTCCTTATGGCGTGAGTGTTCTGTTTTTACCAAATATAAATGAACTATTGTACAAACGTATCCTGCAGTTACGTGCTATAATGTGGAAAGTATATTTTGAAGAGCTTTAGCACCTGGGTAAATATATACTTTGGTCAACTGAGGAGAAAAATGAAGATACAGGTTAAATGGTTGAAATCTAAGAGCCTCAGTGGAAGCAAGATCTGGCCTTGGGATGCTTAAACGATGAAATTGGTTGGCATTGATAGATTTCTTTACTAGAAGGTAACATAAGATAAAACCCATTAAGCTGTTATAATGAGAGCATCATAGCTAACATCCATCCCATTTATGCCAACTTGAGAATTGCAAAATTGGATGCTCTGTCAAAGTATTTAGACTACAAATAGAATTGGTAGTTTTTCCTCTAAATAGAATTGGTAGTTTTTCCTCTAAATAGTAATATGCGTGGAACATATTTTTAAACATAGTTTGCGTTCCCAAAGGGGGAGAGTAGATCTGTTGCATCAGAAATTTAGGGAAATGTGGCCTCTTTCTATCAGATCAGAGGGCTTTGTTTTGTGGATGGTAATGATGCTTAGGGATTTAGCACTGGGTTGAATCCGTTCTTCCTCTTGAGGACATCTGGAACTTGCAAAGCCACTCTTCAAAACTAGAGGCTTCATTCAGTTTTTTTAGAAAACAATGGACTCATTCTTGACACAGGCAATGTGCTCCACTTCTAACCTAAGCAGTGAGAGAACCTGCTTGTGGCTCGCAGACTCTGATCCTTAATGTGCTTTAATCTACTCCCATTTCAAAGTAAGCAAATTTAAGTGTGCAGTGTGTGCACAACATTCTAATGTGATGTAGACTAGGGATGTAGAAGAGTAATCAACTGTGAAGAATTGGGCTGTGCCCACGAAAGCTCATGATACCATCTACATGTTTTGTTAGCCTTTAAAGTGCTACCAGACCATTTGTTGTAGTTTTAAGTTTATCCTAGGCTTATTGGTTAATCTAGTCGACTACTCATATTTCCTCCCTCCCCACCACTGCCTCTGAATCTGAGGCAGCAAGGGTGAGGGGTGTGCAAAGCCAGTTCCCTCCTACACCAGCTGTACAGTGCTGCCTGCCCCCCTCACACTGCTGCCCCTAATAGAGGTATCTACACAGGGGGAGGGAGAAGGGTGGCTGCTGTGAAGCAGGCCCTGCCCATGGTGGGCCCAGGCTTCCTGTGAACAGATGCTGCTCCACATACTGCGGAGCAGCCTCTATCCTTGGCAAGCCTGGGCCCAATGCAGGCATAGACTGCTTTGTGGCAGCAGCCCCTATCCACGGGGGTCCGAATTTGGGCCCACTGCGGACAGAGGCTGGTCCCCAGCAGCTTCCCCTGTCCATGGAGAGCTTGTACCCCTATGGACAGGGGTTGCTGCCACCCTGTGCTGCTGCCTCTGTATCAGAGGCAGCAGAGGTAAGTGGCAGGAGGATCCCCAGGAGTGGGGCTGGAGACTATAGAATAGCTGACTAACCGCTAAGAATTCATGCAGTTACTTGACTGTTCTATTACCTGATATGTAACATCCCACAGGGAGACCCCAGCTTGCCATAAACTAAATGTCCATCTAGACAATCCAGTGGTCCCTGAAACTTTGACAGTCATACCCCTCCTTATCCCAGTACATTGTCCACTTCCCTTGGAGCTGAGGCCAGAGCCAAGGGGTGTGGGAGTGGGCAGGGGGAAATGTGGAAATGCAGAAAGGGATTAGGGATCTGAGGTTGGAGCTGTGACTGGGAGTGGGGCCAGGAGAGGAGCTGTGGCCAGGGGAAAGGGGTCAAGGGATAGAGCCAGAAGGATTGGGGCGGGGTAGCACTCTTTCTGCTTCTCCCCATGGGAAGGTAGCCCAGGCTGCCACACTGCACTCAAACATTCCTTCCCATGTCCCATAATTTGGGGACCTCTGCTTGAGTTTGATGCAGCGCTATAGTCTTTGCATCTACTTGGTATTTGCAACAGTTCCTGCATTTTGGCTTAGCTACTGCATGCACGTCGGTGTTCCTAAACTCTCACTGGATGTCTTCCTTTTTCAGCGGAGTTGGATTCAGTTTCCTTTTCTCCTGGGTGCTGATGACGATAGTGGTAATCACCTTCGTTACAGGTGGAAATGTAGAAAAGCTGGTCTGCGAACCCTTTGAAGACAGGACTTTGTTCAAGGTGAGGTTATTCATGTTGAAAGTATTTAACAAAACATCCAACCAACCACCAAAAACCCCAACAAAAACCAAACCCACGAGTCTGTGAGAGGTTTGTAACTTTTGCCCTGATACAGACTGTGTCATGATAATATGAGGCTCTTAGTATCCACTCTGGTGGAGAGGCTTAACTTCCTCTTGCTTGAATGTGCCACCGAGGGTATGTCTATACTGCAGCACTATTTCTAAATAACTAGCACTATTCCTAAATAACTTAGTCCGCATCTACACAGCATGCACTTATTTCGAAATAGTGTCAAAAATACCATCAAGCTGGAGGATGACTTACTCCGACTCCTGTAACCCTTGTTATATGAGGAATGAAGGAAGTCAGAGGAAGAGTGCTCTATTTTGAAATAAGTGCTGTGTAGATGCTGCCTATTTCAAAATAAGGTATTTTGAAATGATACACAATTGACAGCTCAATTTGCATAGCATATTTCGCATTAAGCCCTGCTGTGTAGATTCACCCTGAGAATGATGTTGCAAATAGTCTTCCTGCCCCTGGACGTAAATCTCCCTGTCGCTCAGAAGCATCTGATATGTTGCACACTCTGCTCCTTAGAGATCATTGGGGTGTTGTATGGCTGTTTTTATTTTCATCAACAGATGAACTGAGGGTGAGGCATACATATGTGTGTGGTGAAAGCTTGCACAAAGGCATGTAGGATTTTAGAAATGTAGACTTGTGATAAAAAACTTAAGTTCACTTTTGTTCTAGGTTTTGGATACTCCCTATTTACTGAATCGGCATTGGAGAAACTACCTTTCTGGCATCGTGCTTAAAAATCCAGATATTAATTTGACCTTTGAAAAAGTTTACAGGTATAAAAAAATAAAATCTTGGCCAGGATTTATTGTTGTGAACATGCATTGCTTTTTGTGATTCTTGATGTCTTCATTTCCATCAGTTTCCATATGCTAGATTTCCAACACCATAAATTGCCTTTACTGTACAAGGTAACTCTCAATATCCTTGTGAATCAGTAGCAAAAGTGAGATGACCTGCCTATAAATCAGTTGTAGGTGGTCTTAGTATAATATAATGGAAAAAAAGCAATTGCACTTGTTAAAAGCTGTTTTGTGTGTATTATAGCATCAAAGAATCTTTCAGACTAAGCAGCATTGTCAATACTGTCCTTTCTATAGCCTGACATTCAAGTGATAAGACTTTTAAAAAATGTAATCTAACATGCAAGCACTGTTAATCATTTTTAAAGAGGCACCAAGATTGATATTTAAACTGATATATATACCATCTATTTTCATAGTGACTGCAAAGAAAACAAAGGAATTTATACCACACTTCATCTAGAAAATCTCTTCAAAATTAATGAGTTTCTTAACATTAGCATGGTAAGTAAAGGAAGTTTGTGATTGTGATCCTAGTTTCGGAGAGTGAAAGGAGATTGCAGTTGTCAGCTAACTTTTTTGTAGGTGTTCATGAATATAGTGCAGTACTTTTGGTATTTGGAGGAAGGAGGAGTTGTCCCTTATAGTTTCTAGCAGTTAAACCTGGTTAAGCTGGGAAAAAGTATATAATTTTGGTAAGTCACTTTGTAGAATTCTTCCATTCTGTGCATTGGGGTTATAAATAAGTAATGTTGCTGGAAGTGGGACATGGCTTGTGATATACAGGAGATCAACTTAGATGATCTGGTAGTTCGTTCTGGCCTTAGGCACTGACATTCTTTTGTTTTTATTTTACTTATATGCAGACCTCAAAGTCAAGCATTCTCCAGGAGATGCTGAGATGTAGACACTATACAATCTCACTCTCTGTATTGCAAGCCCCTGTACTGACCTGTTCAGTTGGCAAGAACTAGAATTAAAGTTGCCAAAGAGATGCATTTCTGTTCTATATGCTCCCCACAACATGTGTCTCAACTTGTATTTGAGAGAAGAAAAAAAATTATTTCCCCCAACTTGGTTTTTAGAATTGTCCAAGGTTAGTTAGATGACATTACTAGTCATCAGCAGTTCTAATTTTTATTGCAGTAGCCCCACAAAGGTCTGTGCCTCATAATGACGGCCATTGTGCCTACACACACAGTAAGAGGAGATCCTTACCTCAGAGTGTAAGAACAATATGCGAAATCGAGGATAAAGGAAGGCAGAGACACATGAAATTACTTATAGCAATCAAGTGGCAAATTTGGATTAGAACTCTGATTTCCTGAGTCCCAGTCCAGTGCCTTTTCTGCTGGATGGCACAAATCAGTGTAGTACTTGTCTTGCATTGCATAGTAGGCTCGGCCTTTCTGTTATCTCTATAAATTGTTAGAGGATGGTTTCTGGTCAACATCCTTGTGTTTAGGAAAATATAAAGGAATTTCTGATTATGGTACAGAATTTTTGACAGGACTGAAGATAAAATGCTACTGCTCTGTGTTCTCCAGATCTGTCAGATAGTATATGGCATAACTTATCCATTTGAAGATAGCTTTAGTTCCTGCATTTTATCCTGGTATCTGTTCTAGATAGGAATTGGGCCTTCCTGAGAGAAGTACATTGAAATATGTCATTGAAATAGAGAAGCCAAAAGGATGCAGAGACGGGGTTAGGACACTGCAAGGTTAGAGTATGGGGGGGGGGGGGGAGAGAATTGGGCCAATTATCTAAATTAATTGGACACCCAGTGGTATAGCTGAGAATAGAATTTGATCACTTAATTTCTGTGTGGATTAAGTGACAGGAGTCATACGTAAACAGGAGCAAGTGCTTTCAAGTAGGGAGTGCCAGATCACAGGAAGAATATGGACTCAGTGTGAACCAATTCTTGTCTTTTTTTCCCCCCCATCCCAGTATACAGAAGATGTATCACTGAAAATTGAACATATTAATGTAAATCTTAGCAGTGTAATTTTGCTGGATGAAATTGGAAAGCAGAACCTTCTGAATTTCAGCTCTTCAGGGATAAATGGAATAAACTTTGCAGCGTATTTGACAGAGGTAAGATAATGGTAACCTCAAATCTGGGAGGTCATTAACATCTGGAAGAAAATGCAGTAGTGCACATTTATTCTGTTTTGCCTGTTAAAACAAAGGTTGGTTCATGTGTGGGCTTTTAAGGGATCCAATTAGTTGGACAAAAGTACTTGAATAAGAGTACTGCTTGAGATTAGATCCATAAATAACTCAATATTTAGGGAAAGGGTTAAATTTATCTAACAGTGCCATAATTTTAAAGTAAATGTAAATTCAGTAGAATGAGAATAAGTTTGTTTTTTGGATCTTGTTTAGATCAATAAAAGTGTTACCAAAGTGGATCTACTGTCATTTGCTAATGATTTGGAAGCAAGAGCAGACCAGTTGGTGAGTTTTATTTGAACAATGCAAAGAATGTAGAACTGATGGCTATTCAATGCTAAAAGTTCCCTACACTTTGTAGTTTGTATTATCAACATTTTATCACTGTAAATATCCACCAACTGGATTTTGTATATGAACAGTCTTTGTTCCTCTCACACATGCACACATCCTGCAATGGGGTATGCGAAATACATATGTAACTCGTGGCATGTTTCATTTCTTTTAATATTATTCATTCTTCCCTCTATATGCCCGTGCACATCATTTCTGCCTCTATTGCCTTGGTTTTTATTTATAGAGTATTTAGTGGTGTTGCTTTTTGTTTAAGAAATTGGCAAATCCTGGAAACTCCATTTCAGATAATCATTATATTTTATGATCTCAGCTTAATGAGAAAACTGACCCAAATCATGGCGAGGAAAATCTATTTGAATACATTGTCCAGTTATTATGTAGTGGATGCTGCTTTTAGAAAATATTTATACTGGGTTAACAGCTAAACCCCCACCATGGGACTGAGGCTTTGTTGTGCTAGGCACTGTACAAACATCCACGAGATGGTATCTGCTGTGAAAGGCTTATAGGCAAAAGTTACAAACCAAAAAAGGATAGGAAATGTAGATAGCACTATACAAGCAAATTCACCTGGGGAAGGATCTGCACAGTTACATAGGCTAAAATCTCACATGTGGTTTTATATTTCCATACATTGTTTTTTTTAAATAAACTGACAATAGAATAGTGAGCAAGCATAAGAATCGGGGCCAAAGCAATCTGGTGTCCCACATAACATGGCCCTACCATATCTATGTTCCTGTACAGTGAGGGGTTCTCTCCTTGCAAAGAAGAGGAGGCAGTGGCATGAGGAACTCCTTCCACATCCTGAGGTGGTAATAGGAACACCTCCTTTTCCAAGAGAGACAAGAGTAGCCCCCAGTGTTTACTCCAGCTTGTTGGGTGCATGGGGCAGGCCTGCTGCACTTTCCTTCTTACCAGACATTCTCTATTTACGTGGTGGTGATGGGAAAGGCAACAAAAGTGAAGGTAGACTGGTGTGGTGTACTTGGAAGAACTGGCCACCAGCCTGGCCTACACACAGACAGTTCTCCCCTTCTCCCCCCACCTCTATTCCCATGCTGGGGGCCCTATCAGCAGAGTCATCGATGGGGGGAGCAAACGGGCAGCTGCCCTGGGGCCCAGCAATTTAAAAGGTTGTTACTTTATTTTCACTAAAGACCAACCCAGGTTTACACATATATTGCTTTTATTAAATGCTGCTGTTGAATTAAATGGAAAAGGGATGAACCTGATCACATGCATACACTCATACAAACAAGCCCCATCTTGCTTTTGCTTAAAGTTGTCTGCTGCTCAGGTGAGTTAAATGTGAGGGGGGAGAACTGGGAGCTTCTCTTGGTCTAGACTGACACTCTGATCTTGACACTGCTTCAGCCCTGGGCCTCCTGGCCACCAGCCATAAAGGACTGGCTGGGGGGAAGGTCTGTCCCAGCCCCACCCTTTCTGGGGCCAAAAAGCTGCGCTAGGATGCCAGGCCTAGTTTAAGGGAATGCTGGTAATTCCCAGCATCTGCTTTCATCCCTGGGGGATGGTGACCCCTTGTGCTCAGTTTTGGAGTTAGCACCCCATTAGTGCAGGTCAAACCTTTCATAGCTCTTGATTCAGGCTATCTGCACACTCATGCAGATAATTGGTTTGATTACACTGTTTTCAGTTTTTCTTTATGATTAGGAGAGCAAGACACCTTTTTAATGAAAGCCGAGATTTTTCTGTCATTGCCTGACTTGAGGCATTGGTGTCTAAAACACAGGTCTATATTGCCTGCATCTAGCCCTGGTAATTTAGGATTTGTTTTGTATGTTGGTGATGGCAAGGTCAAGTTAGAACAAGAAAGAAGATTGAGTTCAAAGGTTGGTGGGAGTGGCTTCATGCTAGACTTGAATTTACAACTCTGATTACTTAACAGTAATGTGCTTCTTCATTTGTACAGTACTCTGAAACTTTCACTGACTGTTCAGCTTTCATTATTCCTTTATTTGCTTCCTCTTTAAAATGATGTTGCCTTAACTGAACACCTTTCATGCAAAAATGTAGATGAATCTCCCCCAGAGGATGTTGCCACGAAGCAACATTGAACATGTTAAGTCTTCTGTTTGTACAACTTTCATAAGCACAAGGCTACTGTATTTTTCTTCATTAAAGTTATTACAGTGCATTCATTATCCATTTAACAGCCAAAGAATTGCATTCCAACAAAATGAGCTCATAGGAAATTTTCTCTTGAGTCAAGTGGGACACATCAAGGTCCAACATACTCAAGTCCTCAGTCAAAGCAGTTAAAGACCCTCCCCTTTCCCTGGAATTGCTCATGAAAGAGACTCTTTAATGATAGATTCTGCCACATTTATAAAATGAGATGATCTGTGATATTATAGTTTGGTTGTGGGTGCTTTAAAAAAATGTAGAGAAAAGATCGAGTCTGCTGTTAAGTATACAGTACTAAAATGCCTTATTTGTCACTGTGGAAGTTTTCCTGCTCTGTATTTAGTACTCCTTGGCGATGCCAATCAGAGTAATGGATGCGATCGTTGATGGAACAACATGATGCATTGGAATCCATGCAGGGAAGCGCAATTGCTTTGAAATTGACCCTAGCATCTAAGGATATTTGTATTTTATGATCCCATGCTGTTTTAGATAGCTCTGGATGTTTAGGTGAAGTTTGGAGGAATGCAAGCAATATAGTTGGAGATTTTATGTGTAGGGACTTATCTGGCAGCTATAGTACAGGAACTGAACTAAACCTCATTTGCTAATGTCTTGCTAATAGCAGTTGGTACATTTAATCTGCCACACTTGAGGGTTACGGAATGCTTTCTGACTGCTTATCAGCCCACTCCTTCAACATCTGTTCGGCCACTACAGCAATTTGGTTTCTCTTTATTGCACATTCTTCTGTTTTTTGCCTCCCTGTATTACTTCCCCTGAACGGTTGGGTTGTTTGTTACAGGCCTGGGGATTCACTCTCAGTGTGTCCACAGTGAGCTGTCCCACCAGGGATTCTAGAGTGTCTTCCCCAGGACAGTTGACATCTAGGCCTGTTGATGGCTCTTGTTTCTGGTATTCTTGCTGAATACCTTGAATTGTCTAGCCCCACTAGGAGTCCTTTGGCTGTTGCTTTTTCTCCCTAAGGAGCACAGATTCTAGGGATGTCTATAGTCTAAAAAGGACCTGTGGCCAAAGCTGAACTGGTACACCACTCAGTTTCCTGGTCTACTTTTACTTATTGCTCATGTTCAGCACTGGGTTTTGCTAACACATTGCAGGCATCTGTTTTCATCAATAGTTCTGTATCCACATCACAGACAAGTGTTAGTTGTACAGTAAGTGGATTCACGAATAAGAAATGACTGCTGCTCGTTGGTAGGGTCCTAGTTCTACCAGCCTTCTTGAAGCTGCTGTCTCTCTTCCCACTCATCCCACTGACAAACTACTTCACTGGGGAGAGAACCGATTTTCCTCTTCTCTGCACTGTGAACAAATTAAAAGCAAGTTATAGTTTTAAAAACAAATCTGGCCTATTTCCTTCTCTACATGGGAGAGAAAAGCAAGATCTTGTTGTCATCCGCATTCTCAGCAAAGGATTGGGATTTGAATGGGGGAGAGAGTCTTTCTGAATGAACTAGTTGACATATATTCATATATTTACTCTGATAAAAAAAATCCTTGGCACCAAATCTCAGACTGTGAGGCTACACAATTACAATGTAAATGTTCAGTCTTGGGCTGGAACCCATGCTCTGAGATCCATGTGTTATTGCTGGCCAATGTTCTGTTTAGTTCCAAGAAAAATTACCTGGATAAAAGGGGTAACTTTTCTATTTCCCTAGAATGAGATCTACAATGCATCAGCTAGTGTGCTTCTAATTGGTGCTGCCCTAGACTCTGATACAGTTAAGTTGAGCCATGCCACCATTGCATTTAAATGTGCATTTCTGAAGGAGTAAATACCCAGGAAATAGTGTAAATATTGGAAGTGACCCAGAAACACTGGAAAATGCCCCATGGTGGGAGTTAGTATACCTAATCCGAGAATATCTGTGGGTATTCATGATATCAGTGGATTCTGTAATTGTGCAAGCCATAATAGCAGTTGTGCTAATTGCACTGATTTGGAAAGCTAAGATATAGGTTTGGCAGTTGAGGGGAAAAAGGAGATGTATTAAATGTAGGCACTCAGGAATTAGGATTCTGCAGCTTCACAGTGGGGAACATTGGGTGCAAAGAAGCATATTTTAGGCATGAGAGAAGCCTACTGTGGATTTTAAGAGTGTTCTGAAAACACTTAGTATCGTAAGTGTAAGAGGATCACCATGTGCATGTAAGAAATTGCAAAGCAATCCCGTTTGAGAACAAGAAACGGTAAGATAGATAAGAAGCTAGAAACAACTGGTCTGAACTGAAACAAAACCCGTAATGTCAGGAGAGGAGAGTTAACATGGAAATGAGATGCTAACACATTACATAATGAACCCCCAAGATCATAAAAAGTTATAAATAAATGTGTGAAACACAGAGGAAAAAGCTGTAATGTCTGGTGCTGGAGGTGACTGACAGTAGTTCTAATGATCCTCCCTCTTACAAGTAATTGGTTGCTACTTGCTGAGTTGTTTTGCCTGAATAAATAGTTTTTAGGCCCATCTGTAAGGGAGCCTCAGTCCAGTGCCCCTCCTATTGTCTGAGTCAGGTCTGCACTGCAATTTTATATCACCACAACTCTAGGAAGCTGACCTGAGCCAACCGAAATTGTGCTGTGGGTCTTCTATCAGAGTATAGATAAACCCTTTTTTATGGGGAGAGAGGTCTAGAAATTGACTGCAAAGCTTTAATTTTCATAATTATTCAGCTAAGAAGGAGCCATTAAACAGAAAAAAAGGTGCAAATGTTCCTTTGCCAAATCCTTCAAAGATGGTACTATTTCTGAATGGAAATCTCCTGAAATTAAATGACTGTTTAAAATTGTACATATTTCAAAAAACTAGATATCCCTAAATCTGTACCAGTCCTACATGTTACTGTTTTAATCTATAGAGGGAAAACTATAGTCCCAGTGGAGGGCGCCATTGCACCTTGAGAGACAGTGGATAAAATAAGTGGTGCATTCTCTTAATAAGATCAGTCATTCTTAATGAGCCTTTCAGACATTAGAGCAAAAGTAATGTCTTTTGATATAGAGAAGAAAATGTGCCCTATGTGAAAAATCATTCTATTGAATTATTATAGGTGTTCTAACGTTTTTCTGACTACATTAGAACTACACATTGGTTTGTTACTGAAATTTCTACTGTGTTTAGGGTGCTTTCCCAGTGTTGTAGCATGTGTAGTACAATATGTTGCATATTTCAGTTTGTTTTATGCGCTGTGAGCAGACTGTACATGTGCATTAGCAATCAATGACATTTCTTTGTCTTGCCTGAGTCTTGATTTTGAAAAATATCACTTTACAAAAACCACACGGCTCAGCAAACTGAACTATTATGTTTACATTTGCAGCCCAAAGGAGCACTGGAAAATGCACTAAAAGGACATGCAAACAGTATTCGAATGATTCATAATCAACAAGTTGTTCCACTGGAGCAATCTATGGTAAAATATTGAAGTGTTGCACTATGAAAATATAATTATATTAAAATATTGGTATATTTTACAAACCACATAGTAGAATATCAGAAGTTTACTGTATAACAAATAACTCTTTTCTTTTGTGCAAATTCCATATTAATGTTTTTATGTATACTTATAAAATGCAAAAGCATATTTTGGATCTAAATAAAGGCATATGACGCACGCATGCGTGCGTATGTACATATGTAATTAAAAGCAAGGTCAGGCGCATTTTTAGCATAACAAATTCATTACCTTTGTTACTACTGTTGCATAATATTGTGAAAACCCGACTTCTTTTGTCCTTTTATTTTCTACTTTTATGTGTAGGATTTTAGAACAATACAGTAGGACAGGCGGGGGGGAAGTACATAGTCTAACTTCACATAATTTATTTCCTTTTTTGCACTTCATGTTGGTCAAAGAAAATAACTATAATTTGTACATTTATTTAATGGTTAGTTTACTTTCTGGGTTTTGTACTGTTTGAAGTCCTACAAGGTAATGTTTACAAGCAAAGAAAAATCTTCTTCCTTGACCTTTCAAATATATGAAAATGTTCCCTCTAACATGCTTTGCCAGGCACGTTTTTGTTTTGTTTTTGTTTTAAAGAGTAGCAAGTTCAAATCACAGCTCTTCTGCCAATTTTTCTCTGTGTATTCTGCTTACATTTTTCAGTTTAAATTATTTTAGCCCCTCGGGATCCAGTTCTTTTAGGTGATGAGCATCTCCTGGAAAGCCCCAAGGAACTGTCTGAAATCACTGGGCATTGGGAAGGTCAATATCTTCCCAGGGGCTTTCAGTGCCTCTCAGGAGTAGGGTTTAATATAGCAATATACACACACAATTCTGAATAGAAATGTAGTTCTGTCCCTGCGTTCCTCTTGTAGAGAAGTCTTGGGTCTCTCATTTATCTGCTGATCCTTCATTGTTTCTTTTCTAACTAACTCTTAATTATTCTCATCTTTTCTTTTTCCAAAACTGACTGTCAAGAAATATGTAAAAGCTAGGGTAAGTGATTTTTTCCTTTCCAAACGTGTGCACAGTATATTATTTTATAATGAGATTTAACTTGAACTATTCTCCCTTATCCTCAGATAAGATATCCAGTCTTACTGCTACAAACTTTAGTTGCATTTCAAGTCCTCCGTTCTTCTAGTACCCTATTCTGTACACTACTCTGTACTTCAGGAAAAACATTGTTTCCCTCCTAGAATCTCTCTTACACATACTGGTTGCTAGTTCCATTAGTAGAAAATCATTTCTTGGATAATGCAAGTAATGTACTAATATTAAGTATATAAAAATGTTATTAGTTTTGATTATCTGGGTGATTTGTTCTTCTACATTGCAGTAAAGCAAGAGGATTCTTACTTGTGTTTTTTTTGTTTGTTTGTTTGTTTTTGTTTGTTTTTTTTTAACCAGAGCACTTTAAATCAGAGCATTAGATTTCTTCAGAGGACATCATCTGAACTTACGGTAGGTTAGTCTCTGGCAATCAGAACTTAATTTACTTTAACTCTATCCTACCACAAACGTACAGGACATAATATTTGCAAAATTTTTATACTGACAGCTTTTTGGTAGCAGGAGTAGTGTAACACTTAATGAAATGCACAAGATATTTAGATGACGACTAAGTTCCATTTTTCGGACACCTGTCTCCCACTTAAGCCTCAGAGCAGTTCACAAGCCTGGAAAAATAGGAATAAGCACCTTTTTTGTGTGAACTCACCAGGCCCATCAGGCCGACAACCCCACCAGCCCACTGGGCAAGGTTGGGGGAATTGGCTCTGCACTCCCAGAAGGGCGGGCTGAGGCAGCCAGCCCTCGGTGCTGTCGAGGGCTCTGGTGGGAATTTAAAGGGCCCAGGGCTCCAGCCACTGCTGGTAGCCCTTTTTGTCCCCATCTGCAGGCCTGGCTGGGGAGGGGGAACATAGGTGCCAACTCTGTGGGTGCTCTGGGGCAAGAAGCTTGGGGGAAGGGATAGGGTGAGTCCTGGGGCCAAGCATCTACTGACTAGAGAAGTCAGTGCCTATGAAGGCAAATGGGGATGACTGCCCGCAGAACACTTAATTAGGGAATTCACCTGAGATCTGAAACCTTCCTGTTTCAAGCTGCCCACCTTCCCAAAGAGATAAGGGATTTGAAGTGGTATCTGCCACATCTCAAGTGAGTACCCTAGCCACTAGTCTATTCCGATGGTGGTGCTCCTGCAGACTCTGATGAAAGCTGTTCCACTTTTACATTAAACTGCTCTAAAATTCAATTATTCAGTAAACGAGTTGTTTTGTTTTGGGCCTTGCATGCAGTTTAGGCACCCAAACGCTTATCTTCCACTGATTCATTGGTGGCCTTTAGAGAGATGCACCAGGCTTCAGCCCTTTCCCCCACCTCCCATTGGCTAGCTTGCTTAATACCTAGCCTAGTGCATTGACTTTGAGGATCACAGACTAATGTCCCTATGTCTCCCTATTCACTGTGTAGGGAGCTGAGGGGTCTAACTCAGGTTTTGTGTATCAGTGTTGTCCCTGTGGTGTGGTTTTTTTGGTTTTGTTTTGTTTTGGGCACCTAAAATGTTAGGCATTGTGGTGCTCAATGTTTCAATTTCCACGTCTCTTGGCAGGTCTGTGACAGGGAATCTCAGGGCCTGAACTCTGGTCTACAGAGGTTAACGTGCCTTGGTTTCCTCATCTGTCCCCATCCCCCTGTAAAGCACTTGATGTTCAAAGTTTCATTTGATTATTATCTATCTAGGTAGTTACAGTGCCTAGGAGACACCCACAGATGGAAAGATATTTTGTGGCTATTTTTTAAACAGGCTTTTGTAATGTTTTAATTCTCACTTACAAAAACACAGCACAATTCGCTGAAATTATTTTGCAGTTACTCAGCAGTTTATTTCCCTCATTATTGAGGGAGGATTGCCTTACCTGGCTGCATGTTAAAAATAAGCCCATTTCTGTGCTTAGTAAAATGCTATCCACTGTCTAGTTAATGCTGGACATCTCCTCTACCTCTGGTACAGTGTGCCCAACTTGTCCCTTCATTCTTGCAGTCTCTGCCAAACTGCAGGAAACTTGAGCTTGACAGAGCTTCCCTAAGGCAGCCCACCTGCTTTCCTTCTCCATAGTGGCTAGTGGTTGTACAGCCAAGAGAGCAGCTGCCTTTATGCTCTGTTAGTCTCATGAGTATCGGGAACAGACGGGAGAGTGTCCTGGCAGCAGTTTTCCCTGTTACCACCAGCCTGTCTTAGCTCCTGTAGCAACAGTCCAGCTCCAGTAGTATTAGAGCAATTGTCACCCTGATTGCTTCTTGTCGGCTTTAGTTCTTCTTGCCACTTTCACACCCATGCATGGCAGCTGCACAAAATTCATTCAGAGCTTGAATGTCTTAGACCTGGATGTGCAGACTATTTGGTGTCCAGGAGGTGGCACATCTAAAGGACTTCCCCCCAGATGGTTGTAGGGAAGGAACAGAAACTTGGAAACTTTTTTTTTTAAATTCACCTTCAGTGTAAAGCTGGGAGTACATCATCCTTTGTGTGTTTGTTGGAGAGCTATCGGGGTGTTTTTGATATTGAAAGTGGTCTGGCTTTAAAAAAGAGGTGGCAAGGGGAGGAACCAAAATGTTTTAAGTAGTTTAACACTCTACAGAATAATCCACAGCTGAGATAGTTTTGCCCTATTCTCCTTTCCACATGCATACTTCTGCCGTGACACTGTAAAATTATTTTCTGAGGCAAGATTTGGCTTATCTTGAACTGTCATGCAGTCTATAAGTAAAGTGGGGATCCAGGCAGTGACTGAATGGCCCAGGAGATGAGGATCTCTACTCAGAAGGGAAGGGAAATGGAGGGCAACCTGTTGTAAAAGTATGAAAGAGAAAACAGGAAGGACAGCTGTCTAATTATAGGTTTGCCTGCATTGGGTTGTAGTGAGGGGGTCCATGTTGGTATTGAATGAATCCTCAGGAGTTCAGGATATTGTTGACCTACTATTGCCCTCACCATATTGAGTCATGTTTTTCTCAGACTTTAGCATTTTTAGGGCAATGATACTTTTTTCCCTATAGAAAGGGCTAAAAGACAATGCCAGCAGTGTTGTTAAAACAACTCCAAAAGGGCTTAGCTGTCTTATGTACATTCTTTTTCAGATAAAAGTAAAAAATGTGATTAGTGCGGTTGATGCTGCTCAACTTCTCATAAACAACGATGCTTCAGTGGTTATCATCCAGGTAAACTTTCTTACATTTGAACAGATGAAATGAAAGTATGGTGGTGTAGAGGTTTTATGTGAAAGCAGTTGTTTATTTGTTTGTTTTTTAATTTTTTAGGAAACAAAAAAGTACATGGATATGATAATAGGCTACTTCGAACAATATGTTGAGTGGGTCATGGAGTCGGTAAGATGCCCTTACTACTTAGAGGGGACTGTGGCAAAGCATTTAAAGAATTTAAACAAAATAAGTCCACTTTAAAATGTGTTTTTTAACATTTGTGCTCAGAACAGGGAAAAAATATAAACTGTTAGTGTATTTTATTATAAATGGAGTTTCCCTTCTACTGTAAATATAATGAAACAAGTAGTTGTTTCTGTGCATAGCAGTGTGCAAATGAAGTTATTACAGTGATGTTTCTCTAGGGGGCAAGTGACAGAGCGGTCCCATTTGTACTTTTCTCACCAAGCCTGCCTTTGTTTATGTGTTTGCTCACCCTCGTCTTAAAGGAAGTAGAATTATTTTTGTTCTGAGCAAAGGAAGTTAATTCTCCAAGGCATGATTTGCACTCCGGGGATAAAATATATTGCAGGAATTTGCTTGCGGGGGCGCTGGAGGGGGAACAGACCAGACGCTTAGTAAATGGCAGATAAAGCTTGTTCTAGGTATTGCAGGGTTTTTCTTGGTGAATTACTGGTACTTGAACAGTATTTCAATCTGTTGTAGATTGCTATGGACGTAGCAGCGTGCAAGCCTATTGCCAACGTGATAGACACTGCAGTAGATATTTTTTTATGCAGCTATGTAATTGATTCTGTGGTAAGAAATATTTCCTGTTCTTCAAAACTAGGGCCTTAAATTGGGAATTTTTGCTTGCACTGGCACTGAATTGTGACCATAAATCTCTGCCCATCATCCTTTGACTCTGCTATTCTGATGAGGGAGCTTGTTTAAATCTGAGTTTGGCCAAGGAGTAAGTGTTCAGATCTAGATTAAATTTAGTTTAAGGTATGGAGTTCAGGTCTGAAACCACTCCAAGGCTGGAGTTTCAATACATTCCAATTAGATTTTGTCCAATAATGGCAGAAATCTTGTAAAATCCACTGTTTTTATGCGACTTTGCCATCTTGAATATGAAAAGAGACCAATTCTCATTCAGTATCTGCATTTGAATCAGAAATGTTTTGGAGGACATGCTGATTTAGGGACTTGAATCTGAACTTCCTTGAAATTCAGTGAAGATTGGATCTGACAATCCAACTCTGACCCATAATTGCTCTGAGAATATCAGAATAAGGAAAGTACTGAAGAGAGAAATTCCAGACTTCTTTGCTGGAATCGAACATTTGAGTGAGGAAAAGAAACTCTTTTCAGATGGCCTGTAGAAAAGAAATCTTGATTCATGTACAGAGGAGAGCTTCATTATGTCTGAGGTGCTATTTGGAATTTTTTCTCACACTCAGAGGTGCCTAAAAAGTTGCTTGTGTGTGTTAAAGGAAAATGCGCATCTGTAAACCTCTTAAAACCTCTCCCACCAATTCTTTCTTTTCCTCGGTCTGAACCAAATAATAATAATCAGAACTTGTATACAAGAACCACCTCTACTTTTCTAAATAGTCAGAAGTGCCTTAATCCTGCTAATATGAAATTCTGAAACCTGCTGTCCTGCCAGAATCAAGTCAATTACCTACCACCAGGCAAACTACAGAACCTTTTTCTTTTGTTTTGCAGAAACAGAGAAGGAAAAAATATCACTCACCAAATCAGTTAACTGTAGATGGGTCAAGATCTTTCTTGATGAAAGATCCCAGCTGGATCCACATACAAGTCAAAGCTGCTTCCAGCTCATAGGAATCAGACTTAAAATATAATTAACAGCTGGGGCCAGCTAATCTGTACACTAATGAAATTTCTCACAGTTGTGAACTGCAGTAGTAGAGTCAGAAACTACTCTCAGGGGCTGAAAACTCAGCTTGTTATAGGAAACATAAATAAGGCCATTGCTGTTCACTATTGATGCAGGAAAAAATCATGGCTAGTAGGTCATTTCTAGGGACCCAAAATATCTTCCAGCTTGGAGCTGGCTGGTTGAATAGTAACATTCTGCTGATGGCCTCAACAACTGATTATTCATGTCAATAGGGACCTGCAGTGTTATGGACTATGCTGATGACTTCTGCTGTATGCTTCCAGAAACCACATAATTGACAATCTAGTAGTAATAAGGGTAGCAACATTAGCTAGTAAATAAAAGCCAATTTACAACTCTATATTTTCCCGTAAGTTCTAAGAAATAATGTGAGGGAAAAAACTAGCAATGGTTTACAACACTGATACAGTATTTTATTGATGTTATTTTCTTGTTTTTTGTCTTCTAGAATACCTTCTGGTTTGGTTTGGGGGGCTGTTCGGTATTTTTAATTCCTGCCATAATTTGTGCTGTAAAACTATCTAAATATTATCGTAGAATGGATACGGAGGATGTGTATGATGAGTAAGTATATAATCTGAAGTAGGCTAAAAAGAAAGTAGATACAGATATTTCCCCGAATAGGAAATATTTTATATAAAATATACAGTGCATTATTTAAACCTTTCCTATTGGCAAAATGAGCACCACAGTGTCTTCTGAAAGACAACAGATATGGGCTCTCATCCTGCAAAGTGCTCCACACAAGAAGATTTCCATATCATAACTGAGACAGTGGGGCTCTGTACCACAGTGTAGAAGGATCTGCCTATGAGAAGCAATTTGTGGGTTCAAGGCTTCAGAACTTCTTACACCCTTATTTAAAAATATTTCCAGATTGTCTTTGCTCAGTTATAGCATTAGGATAACTTATGCCTGCTTTCTAGTTGCCTTGTGTTAATTCTTTCCTTTTTTGCTCAATATCCTGATTATCCCTAACCAGTCTTTCCTTTTCACTTGCAGTTCCTCTGTCTCAGGGACTTGGCATTTTACTTTATGATAACTGTTTTTACTTATTTTCATTTTTACTATTTTTCTATTCTTTATTTTAGCTGTTCAGTACATCTGTGCACTTCATTTTTCAGATTTTATTTCACATTGGTCAGTTTACATGTACATTCACAAATGAATAGAGCAGCAGCAAGACATGTACTGCTATAACAAATATTGACTTACTAGTGTGTTAAGTTGATTTGCTTCTCCTTTTTTATATATTTTTTTTAGGGTTGAAACTATACCCATGAAAAAGTAAGCAATTTTTACTGGTATCTTTTAATTATTTTACAAAGGTGTGAAGATTTATATTTAGAATGTAACTCTCCACTACAAAAAGCAACACGTTTGGTTTAATTATATTTTATAATGTTAGGGTTCAATTGAACATAAATATCCCCATTAAATAATTGAAAATTGGAGCATGTTAAATAAGACTATTATAGAATTATTTGATATTCTATAGTATCAGGCTGCAAATTAAAAATAATGTTACAAAACAGACAACTTATTTTTATATAGTACAATACCATCATCCAACATGTTTTTGTAGCCATTTTGTGCATATTGCATCTTGTAGATAACATAGTCTTTTTGGTGTATTTATTTTGTTACAGTATGGAAAATGGTAATAATGGTTATCATAAAGAGCATTTATATGGTATACGCAATCCTGTTATGACAAGGTAAACCAAGTCTGAAACTGCATGCCTTCATGTTTCCTTGCTTAGTGCACTGTGCTAATTAGCTATCCAATTTTCTGCACATTTTAGAGTGAATGGTTTAACTTAATATTTGCTTTTTGCATGGTTGCTCACTAGATAGAACAAGTGCTGATGTTGAATGTCACCATAAACTAGTACCCAGTCATTTTTAAGTATTGAATTTTACGTTTCAAGGTCACATGATTCTACTTAGTGCCAGGTGGTCCCAAAATAATAGCTATTAAATTACTCAGCAATTAAAAGGTCGTGGGGTGCATGTTCACTTTTTTCTGGTTTTTTTTCATGCTTTTTTAAAAAAGTTTATTGGTGCAATTATGAATTAATACCCATTAAATGCCATTTTAATGGACACCTGGAGCATTACTAGATTATTCCTTTTTAAATTCTAGTTTGGCTTTTTCAATTTTTTTTGTGAGATGTCTAGAAATAGGCTACAAAGGAGAAGCAGCACTAGAGCAGAAAGATGAAGAGGAAACACGCAACAATCTCATCTTTTATAAAAGCATTGAGTAGCTACAGTAACTTTCCAAATTAACATAGTGTTTCTCTCCAACCTGTGCCCTTGGTGCAGCTTTCTAAACAGCTGAAGAAAGGCAACATTTGCTATGTGAGGGCAACAGATGGGCCAGTGCATATGGAAGGGTGGCGGGGAAGATGGATCTTTGTTACACCACGTATAAAATTAGTCCAGTTCTATATGGCCAAATAGCTAAGTCACAAGTCTGAGAAACAGTAGTTTTGTGGAATCTATTTACTTGCTATGAGACACTGGCAAGTCACTTAACCTCTGTGCCTTGGATTCCCATTCTGTCAAACAGGGATAATACTATTCACCTCACTGAACTTAACTGAGACTTCATGAATTGGCTTTGAAACATACATCTGAGCTCTTTCACTGAGAAGCTATATAAATAATTGACAAAAATGAAGAATAGTGAGCCACAGCTTTTTTTATATAGAACACATTGATTAGAATTAATTTTTATTGCTCTCTGGATCGTGGATGAGATGGCCTATGTTGACGGGGCTTGAGGTAAAAATTTTTGACAATCTTCAGGGCCATATCAATTGAACAAAAGTCTGTTTTGCATTGATTTTTTATTAATCAAGTATCTTCCCTAGGTTTCTTTTGGAGGAACTATTTTATAACCGTGGAATTACTCATTTTATAATTACTCATTTTATCCCTAACTCACTTAAGGACTAGATTCAGATTGCAGTTGTCTTAATGACAGTGAAATTACTCTGAATTGACTCCATCATAACTGATACTAGAATTTATTGTGAACTGCCACTTCCTTTTATTTCATAGCTGATACAGAGTTTGGAAAAGGTATCAGGGCTACCACACTAGTAGATCCTGGTGTCCTAGGCATAACTAATCAAACCATTTTCAGGGGTTTTTTTACCTTGCTTTTTCTGTTTCTGCAGCTCTTTAGTTTGTAAGTATTTCTAGAATCTTTGAGATGGTTAGCAATTAAGCCATAGAGTTTTAAAATGACAGGAACAGAAAACCTCCCCTTTTGCACCTGCAGTGTTAGGGATGCAAGTATGCAGGTTGCAGTTGCATTTGGACATCTATGTGATTATTTCCCCAGATCAGATAGGTAGAGATCTAAATAAAAATCAAATGCAGCTGCAATTATTTGTGTAAGCAAAATAGGAGGTTGGGTTAAGACCTTTTCTAAGTTAGATCGATAATGTTGAACTCATTATCTGATCATTTCCTTCCATCCCAAAACAAGACTTAGAAATAAAAGACTGCTGTATAATGAAACTAAACACATTTTCTTTCATTTAAAAACTTCAGTACATGGCAAGATGACTCAAGACTTATTTACAGAGCACTTGTATATTTCTGACACAGGCATGGTTGGTGGTTACACTAATGACAGTTGGCAGTGTCATGTGCTGTAGTTATGAAGGCAGTATACTTAATTCTTTGTTAGCAATAAAAAATATTTCTATGTTCTCTTTAGCTCTGTGGAACAGTGGTAGCAGATACTGGAAACATCAGGAGTAAGTAATGAACTTTTTTAAATTATTTCAACTCCTAGCCAACACATTCTCCCATTTTTAAAAAACTGCTTACTAAAATGTAAAAAAGGGCTTGTACACACATAATAGCAAGCTCATTGGTAGAGTGAAGAAGTTTATCTGACATACCCATGGCTTTCACTTGAAGACCATGTATGTATAGTGTGTTATATGAATATTGCAATGCTGCCTCAATTTTTTTTTACAGTTTTTTTAGTCTATTTTCAGGCTATAGATATGATGCTTAAGATTCTTCTAGAAGAAAATATGAATTTCGTCCAGCTATACTGGGATCTGACGTCACCATCCAAATCCCATGCCACTTGTTCTATGTGGCTTGTACAGTAAATCAGTCTTGAATCAAGAAAACCGTGTTTAATGTTCTGCCATTAACTATTGTACAAAACAGCTGAGCACCTCTTCTTGTTCACTACTGTTCAAAACTTGAACTAAAGTGGTGTTTGTTTTTTTACTTTTTTTATACCAGGGTTTCTATTTCACATCACAGTATGTATATTAATGTGGCTTGCACAGATTTTGTTTAAAGTTAACTACCCTACCATGATTACTCAAGTTCCTATCTTACCATTTGTTTGGGGACGTGTTAAATACAGTATATACACATTTACATAAAGAATACATTTTGTATACAGAGTCTTTTGTATATACATTTTCTTAAAATTGTTTTAGCTAAATTTTTTGATATTGTATAATATACTTCACAGATAAATTCATCTGCATGATTATTGTTGACTTCTGGTGCTCTTGTTGGACCACTCTGGAATAATTTTTAAATGTATGGGATATGCTAATGTATCACCTGTGTGTGTATCTGAAAATTAATTCAGTTGAAGGCTTTTTCTCTCTGAAGTTATTTAATATGTGATGACCTTTAAGTATAGATCTAAAAGATCATTTGGCGAGCAACTCATTTAAAATTACATTTTTTATGTATGTTGCAAGGTATGGAGTTCCCTGGATTTTGAATAATACTCTAATTAGAGCACGAGAGATGCTATAAAGTTGGTAACTTTTAAAATGCTTAATCCCCTACCCAAATTGCTAATAAATATGTGGATCTTTAAGGAGGCAGTGACTATATTTTTGCTAACTAATTTTTAAATTTAACTTTCTACTTAGGAATTTGAACACTTTTAGAAGGGTATTTTACATCACCAAAGTTAGGGTATTGCCTAGAATTTAGACATAGCAGTTGTGTTCCTGGATTATGAGACACACATTCACTGAAAGGGTTGTAACTGTTTACACACAAAAAATTAGAGAGGTAGAAAAGATGAAAGAACTGAATATCTTGAACTCAAGAGGAAGCTGATTGTATAACCATGTTCTTCATTCCTTTTCTAGAAAAGTTAATTGGTTTAAAATAAAGGTAATCCCACAAACCTTTGAAAATATAAAGCAAAACTGAACAGAGATACCAGTGTTATCCAGAATACGTTTATATGTTTTTTCACTCTTTTTTGGTCAGAAAGGGAAATATTTCCATGTGACAATATGTAGCATGAATGTATAGATATATGTTCAGAATTGTAGAATTCAAAATGTTTATTTTTAATTAGAATATTTGCAGTCCGCTTAAATAAAAAAACTTGGTTAAGAAATCTGTACATGATTCATAAATAACTATTTTATTTTTATTTTATTTTAAGTGTGTTTGAGAGCTGGTGGAAATTTGCTAGGTTAAGACAAGGGCTGAGATCATGTTGGAGAATGGATTTTTCTCCTCCTTACAAAAACTGATGTACTGTTGGACTTCACTGACAGTCAATATTGGCTGTTGTAAGCAAGATGGAAAAACCCAGAAATGAAATGAGGGGGCTTAGATTATACTGGAAAACCTGTATGAGGAAGCTCATAAAAACCACACTGGATATGTCTACACAATAAAGAGAAACCATGGCTGGAACTTACCAGCTGACTCTGGTGCAGGCTGTGGGACTGCTTCATTGCTCTGTAAACTTCTGGCCCCAGGCTGAAGGCCATGTTCTGGCATCCTGCAGCATGCAAAGGTCCCAGAACTCTGGTTCCAGCCTAATCCCAAGTCTACACAGTGATAAAGCAGCCTGAATCTTGTGAGCCAGTCAGTTGGCACACAGTCCAGCCATGGATTTTTCTTTGCTGTGTAGTAGCATCCTAAACTTTTTTTAGTCAAGGAATTTGCAGTTGGCTTTCCACAGAATTCCATGTTTCTAGTATTCGATAATAAAATATAACAGCCACATGTTTACTAGTGCACATCCCCAAAACCAAAAAGGTATCACAAATCAATTTTTATTAATTGAATTTTTTTTATTCTGGACAAGACCTTACAGATTTGATTTGCCTGACCACCTTCTGATAACTTCCATGTGGCCATACAAGAATTGGGCCAAAAGATAGCTATAAAATAGCTGGAGATTGGAAAATATCTGTTAAAATCAAATATTACGTGCATTTTGGGTAGGA
The DNA here is from genome assembly GCF_049634645.1 of Pelodiscus sinensis. Lineage (NCBI taxonomy): Eukaryota > Metazoa > Chordata > Testudines > Trionychidae > Pelodiscus > Pelodiscus sinensis. Next base: position 107,155,767 of record NC_134715.1, read on the forward strand.
ATGTGCTTTTCAGTTACACAACTACCAAGCTCTATTTAGCTGCAAGATGTGTCTTGTTACCTTCTTGGGAGTTCACAGGTTATTTGGCATTCCCTTAAGCTATAAATTATGGGCATGTGCTTACACTAGGGTGGTTTATTTAAAAAAAAATACAGTCCACCTTGAGAGAGAGAGAGAGAGACTTCTTTGTGCACGAAACCTTTAAATTGTGAGCAGACCGTTACTAGTTTCTTTTGCTTTTTTGTACTGAGCGGCTTCAGGATCTTAGTCTCTGTTTCACCATGAAGACTGTCATCATTCTCGTGATTTGTTGCATGGGAGGATTAGGACAGAAACAGACAGAAAAGAGAAAGAGCAGTGCTGAAGAAATCCATTTTCAGACTAAAGTCAAAGATTCTTGCACGATGAACATGAGTGGTAATGGGGAAATGAAACTCAGAATTGAATGTAAACACCAAGGCAAGTCTTACTGGTGTGAATATACTGGCAAGCCGTCAATTTGTCGTCCATTCAATAACAACCCAAAGCTTTATTGGAACCAGATTGTCCTTGAACTTAGAAAACTCCCAAACGCTTGCCAGTCCACCCTAGTGCTGAAGCCCACCATGTGCCAAAAGGCTCCCACTGATGCTCACATGAAGCAAGTAGTTTCCAGCTTGAAGCCAAGCCAGAATCCTAGCCAGCAATCAGATACAGCCAATCAGGGAAAATCAATCCAGAAACCCTTTGTTTCTCTGAAGCAAGTTAAAGAGACCCATCCAGGGAAAAGCTCTGCCAAAAAAGCAGGGAGACCTAAACCATCTACAGTACCTCTTATAAAACCAACACAGCATGAACAAGGGTCTGAAAATGATACTGAAGCAATGAAGTTGGCACGAGAACATTGCTGGGAATCCCTGCACACTCTCTGCTCCTACATCATCAGCATCTTTAGAGGTTAAGAATTGCTTCAGGTAAAGCTCCCTCTTCAATAATTTACAGCCGTAACGGTGTCTCTTCAAGTAGTTCTTTTTTAGTTTAAGCTTAAAACTCTTTAAAAGATTGGATAGGGATCATATTCTGTGCAACAAATTCAAAAACTGTATCTGGTAGGAAGAATTTGTTCCCATTGAAGACTTAAGCTTCTTAACTGTTAAGTGACCTAAGGCTTGATCCCAGAGGCATTGAAAAGTCAATAGGAGTCATAAGTCCCTTGTGTCCCTCAGGATTTTGCCTTTGAAAGAATTAAGAGTGCCTGCTTTTAGTTAATCAGTATCATTTTCAGTATTACTCTCCAGTATGTGAGATACAGTTCTTAACCCAGCAGTTAATCAGTTCCACCTGTAGAAGCTGGATTTATTTTTTCCCCCCAAATGCATGTTGCTTGATTTTAAACTAGTGAAATGGCATAGTTTTTTAATATATTGCATGCTTTTAAAAGAACAACTTACAGAAATAGTGACATTCAGGTTCTGAGAACACAAGAGTTAAACTTCTAGTTTGGTAACTTTAACTTCTAGTTATGTAACTTTAAACTATGGGGTTTAGAAAAGTAACTTAATTTACATACATAAACCAAAACAGATAATTCTTTGAATATTTCTGGTGGAAATGAGAGATCATATGCTAATTCTTTGCTGTTCTTATAGTTTGGCTTAAAGACAAACTTTTCACAAAAGGGTTTTACATTTTCCCTCAGATTACCAAGAGCTAGTTAAGAAAACCTGATGAACTCCCCACCAAAATGGAGACATGAATAGCATGGGGCAGAATGTTAGCTAATTTTAGGTATGTTTAGACTATCCCAAGCATGCTTAATAAAGCAAATTGCTAAATCACTCATTTTTTATTTTCTTTTGCAGAGCAAATTTGTTACAGCTGAAGAGTTCCCTACTGGAGTTTCTGTTTAATACCCCTTTTTGGGGGTAATACATTTCTAGTTTCCAAACAGGGGCCATTGCTACAAATCTTGTAGCTAGCTACTTTTTTTCTTACACTTCTGAAATTAAACTGTTAAGTTTCCAAGACACAAATATTAAGACAAACTTTTCTATATAAATGCTTTGATTCTTCTAGATTCCAATAGACTATATTATTGAGAATATGACTGCATATATATTCTGAGATCAGGTTAATTTTAGTTTCCTATATTGTACTGTTTGTACAACTTGATTTTTATGAGCATTTATAGAAATGAAAGCTGTAAATAATGCTCCAGTTTGTGCAACCAATAAAGCAATGGTTTTTGAAAATATCCTTGTGTGTTCTGCTGCAAACTTAAATTCATGTGTCTAAACAGTTACTTACATCATGCAGTGCCAGTTTCTTGGGGGCTGAGCACATTAGGGAGGAGGAACAAGTGCTTGTCCAGGCTATAATGATGATAATGAAGCTTCAGTTGGAAAACATGAATAGAAAAATTTAAAAGTATAAATATACAGTCCAAAAGAGATTATAAAATTGATTTTTAACACTATTATGAACATATAGTGAATAATCTTCACTTGCTCTTTACTCCAAATGCTGTATTTGCAGGAAAGATTTGGAAAGGGATAATGAAACATTGATACATATGAACCTCTTTAGTCCAGCACGCTTGGGACCTGCTTGGTGCTGAACCAGAGAATCTGTCAAACCTCAGGATGTCAGTATTGTCTAGCAGCACGACCCACGCTTCCACTACTTGTTGGGCTCTTAATCCATTTACCCCTAAATGTCTTAACTTGTCTTCATTTTACTCTATTAAATACTTTACAAAACATTGACTATATTATTCTCCCTCTGAAATGGTTTTTAACAAGTATCCCACATTGCCCTCCTCCCCTACACGAGTCTGTGAAACAAAACTGATAGGAAACACAATAGTGTTTGAATATCTGCTGTTAGCTCTTTCATACCCTGATTCTGCAATATTTAGCCTCTTCTACAGCTTTACTCACTTAAGCACTTCCACAGATGTCTAATACTGAAATGCTAACTAGTGTTTCAGGAGTTTGAGAACAAAATTAAGTGGGAAGGGAAAACATACGTGATAAAATTAAGATCCTCAATAGCACAGAATTGGTACAATAGAAAGTATACAGAAGGGAGGCAAACATTTGCCAAATTGTTTGATGTAATTGCATGTGCTAGGTCTGAACTCTGATAAAATAGGTGCTCGAGGAAGCCTAAATTTGATGTTGGCTATAAAATTAACATAACTATTTATCTGTAACTTCATTGAGCTTTCATATTTTTGTTCCCTTCGGGGACATTCTGATAGGTACTGCCAAACATGGAGAGAAGTGAATGCAGTTTGAGTCATTTCTCACACTGTTCATTAATGCCTATTACTGTGGTGATAGAGCACCATAGAGAGCAGTCTTGTAGGGAGAACAGATATATAAATATTTAAGTGGATTCTGATGAGAAACAGAACATGACTTTTTAAGAGAATTAGACGAGGGTAGTTAGTTGTGTTTATCATGTTTTAAAACTCTTTTGGAGACTGCACGTGGCAGCTTGAATGTGCTTATAGTACGAATGCTCTAGATTAGCTTTTATTTCTTAAGTATTAGGCATAGCAGAACCAGTCCATAAATATTTGAATTTTTCCAAGCAGCAAGGTGTTTGGAAAGGTTGGCCCAAGAGAAAGAGCAGAAGATTCTGAATGAATTATAAGTTGTCAGTTCCAAATAGGACGCCAAGGAACTGTTACTCTGAACGGAACAACAGTCTGGGAATGCTAACACTTTCCACAAGTGGTCTTTCAAAGTGTGTGTGTATAAAAATAAAACTATAGCTTCACAACTTGAATTCTGCCCCTCTTTCATCAAGTTCCAGCTACCTACAAAGTACATTTTAGCGTGTTTTCTTTAGCAAGACAGGCATCCTTCCATTTGTACAGAATAAGAAGTTCCTTGAGTTTGTAGACTTTGGTGGCTTCAGGCACATTCTTAAGAAGATTTTCTTCCTGCATAAATTTGCCATTGACCAACTGCAGAGCTGAAGTATTTGTATGCAGGGCAGCGAAGATGTGTGGTTGTCCAGTTCCAGAAGCAGCATTGGCAGCTGCACTGAGAGTCAGCAGAGCAAGCATATCTTGAGAGAGGCTTAGATGCCATCATGATGCTTGTGGGAGAGTTGAAGGAAAGAGGAAAAGGAAAGTAGTGGTTTCACATACTGGCCAGCCAAAATGGGAAAAGAACATGATAGATACGTCCAAATAAAAACAAGGCTTTTAAATCAATTAAAAACTAAAGTCTAGAAATGAGAGCACCATGCAACCTCAGTGAGAGGTTGGAATTATAATAATTTCTGACAGTATGAAACCTGTGCCTTTCTGAAATCTTCCACTTGTTCCCATGCTGGACATGATGACCATTTGAAGTGTCAAAGAAGCAGTGGAGTAGAGCTGTGGTCCAGCTGTTCCCAAAGTTCAGACTGCTACTACCTTGAACTACTGGACCGGAGACTCACTATTAGCTGCTTTGGTATTGAGTCCTGTGGAGCTTTCCAGATTTCATACGGCTATTTAAAAGCACCAACTTCTAACAGTCAAGGAAACAAGTTAACGTAATAGGTCCCAGCTACAGAAAAACATTCCAAAAGAGCTTCATCCTCAACTCCACACAAATCTAAGTATAAACAGATGAGTGTTTTTGAAAATCAACAAATCTAGCTTTTATTGTAGTAAGAGGGAGCTTGGTGGCCAGTTGCCCTTCAGAGAGCACCCTGCTGCCAGCATATGCCTAATAATTGAGCAAGGAGGGTGTGTGTTTGAGTACTCTGTTCACTCTAGCTCCCATAGTATCCTGCTGTGAGGGCCTGATTCAAACATCAGTGAAGTTCCAAGTAACTTCAGTGGAGTTTGGGTTTAACCTAGAGAGCTGGGTGTGTCCTTTAAAGAGCTAGGAGCCCAGACAATATAGAGCTTTATAGGTCAAAGCTAACCGCATCTAGAAATCAACATGTGACCAGTGCAGCTTGTAAGAGTATTGTGCTCCTTGTGTGGAAAATGCTGCTTAATAAGTGGTCTTCCAATTGCTACAGTACCTGGGGTCTGAAGGGCTGTGGCTAGACTGGCCAGTTTTTCCGGAAAATCAGCAGCTTTTCCGGAAAAACTGGGCAGATGTCTACACTGGCCGCTTGAATTTCCGCAAAAGAACTGACTTCCTACTGTAAGAAATCAGTGCTTCTTGCGGAAATACTATTCTGCTCCTATTCAGGCAAAAGTCCCTTTTACGCAAAGCTTTTGCGCAAAAGGGCCAGTGTAGACAGCTCAGATCTGTTTTCCACAAAAAAGCCCCGATCGTAAAAATGGCGATCAGGGCTTTTTTGCGGAAAAGCGCATCTAGATTGGCACGACGCTTTTCCGCAAAAAGTGCTTTTGCAGAAAAGCATCCTAGCCACTCTGTTCCGAAAATGCTTTTAACGAGAAACTTTGGCATGATTTTCTGGAAATGCTTTTAATGGAAATCTAGACGCAGCCAGGATGTATCCACATGTAGGTCACAGTGAAGTCATCTAGCTTTTAAAGTGTAGGATACATGTAAGCTCTAGCTCGATTTTGCTACAACAAGGAATGGTACAATTTGCTCTAGGCAAGTGTAAATGAATAAGTACTCTTATCCAGAAGGAGATGAAGGCTGATGACTCAGACTGTGAACCTTATAAAGGGAGGTGCTGATGAAATTTCCTCTTTTTATTTTTTTTGTGGGGGGTGTCTATATTCTTTCCTGTCCCCTCCCTATAAGTAGTATCTCTGGTTCTTCTGGGTGGATTCTTAGCCAGCCAGTCTTCATTTCACATCCCAATCTCCATGCGAACATCACTTGGAGAGGTTAAAAAGAGACTTGGGTATCATCTTACTAAAGAAATCATAGTGTTATTAAGCCTTCTTGCCCATAATACTATATGGAGATATACCTGTCTCATAGAGCTGGAAGGGACCTTGAGAGGTCATCAAATCTAGTCCACTCCCCTCACGGCAGGACCAAGCACCATCTCTGACAGATTTGACCCAGATCCTAAATGGCCCCCTCAAGGACTGAGCTCACAACCCTGCGTTTAAGCAGGCTAATGCTCAAACCATTGAGCTATCCCTCCCCTGTGTGTACTGAACAGTAGGGAGACAAGACAGGCTCAGGGGCAGATGACTGTTTTGCGGGGCCCCGGGCAGCATAACTCTGCAGGGGCCCCCCTTTGCCACGGCGCATGCGCTGTGACACCATGTGCATGCGCGGTGGCGCCATGGCACATGCGCGGTGCTTTTTTAAGTGTGGGGCCCGGGGCGGTAGCCCCGTTCGCCCTGCCCTATATCCGCCCCTGGACAGGCTACTACCACATGTTCTATCTGTCATAAATAGTATAGGGCCTGTGACACACATTTGAACACCTTTTTCTGAAAAGCAGAGGGCTTTTTGATACCAGATTGTAGGCACCTTCAGTTGGTTAGATTATATTAGGCAATATAATCTATCCACAGCAGTCAGTTAATATCATAATCTTTCAGACAATATAAAATACTGTTAATTGGCCATGTTCCATTCTTTTATAATAGCATGGCAATTGTATCAGTTACATTTCCATTTAATTGCTTGTGCTTAAAACTGCAAACACACAGTTATGAAGCGGGCTGCCATTTTGATACAAAAGTGCCATTCATTCATGAAAGGAGCAATTCAGAACTGTTTGCTGTAAATTCAGTGCAGTTTGCAAGAACTCTGAGTGAATGAACACTTCTCTGTTTTAGGTTAATCTGTTGGTTCTCTCACTATAGAGGGAAATCTACACACATGAAGATGCAGTCTCTCTCTCTCTCTCTCTCTCTCTCTATCTCTCTCTGAGGTCCAGACTTAGCTTTGCCACTGATTCAGAGTTGTCAGGCAATCCATGCGATTTTTGAATGTATCATTATGTATAAAATGAAGTCAGTATCCGCCTTACATCTGTGGTTGTCATGAAGACTTGCAATGTTTTGAAAAGGTAAAGCAATCAACAAATGCCAACTATTTTTAAAAAGCACAACAAAATACCCAGAGAAGATATATTACACACACACACTTGAGAATGAAGAGGAGAAAATGAGTTTAAATATTCCACTTATTAAATATTGAATTCCTCAGTCAATCTGTGTGTATTCCCAAAGAACTGTTGTTGTATCAGCTGTTTTATCCTGAACAGAGTATGGGAAAGATTTTCTTCAACTTCACTTCTCAGCAATTCATATTGTTTGGGCCTATGGGTTTATTCGCATCATCCTGGGTGTTAATAGCTATGTTTACAGAAGTCTCCTAACTTTGAATGTTTCCAATTTTGGTGCCTCATTTGTCACAATCAGGGCCTAATATAAGAGGTACCTGAGCGCCTCTGGAAATCAGGTCTTGACCCCTTAATGAGCATTTAAAAACTAAGGCAATCTCTACTCACAAGCAAGGGCCTTCCAGGATTTAGGCCCTTTATTCTATCATGCAACTGAATTAGTCCATTTTGATTTTGAAGGCTGAATGTCAACTGTATGCCTAGCTAGCATGTTATTGCTTCAAGCTACTTCTTTATTAAACAGCTATTAAATGTTTGCCTTTGCAATCGTGCACTCTGGTGATTTTATAGAGAAATGTTTAATGGTCACAACCTTTTTCTACTGATGAGGTTCCAAGTTTGTGTGTTGTATTTCTAATTTTTCAACTGATGTTTTCATTAAGGTATTTTTCCAGACACGTAACAACCTGAAATTGTGTGAGAATATTCTTTTCTGTCTCCAGTTCCTGCCACTTTCTGCCATCAGTGTTTTTCTGTCCTGTTGCTCTAGTCTACACTACAGAGGTTGTGTCCGTACTGCTATTCTATTATAGCCGCCAAGTACAGATGCAATTTTTATGCTGACATAAGGAGTTTTTCTGCTCATATAATAACACTCTCTCCCTGAATAATATTAGCAATACTGACGGAAGAATGATTTTGTTTGCATAGCTATGTTGGCTAAGGAATGTAGGGGGTTTTCAAACCCCTGATGAACATAGCTATAGTGATAACTTGTAAACATCGCCTTTGTCATGCAGCTGCTGGTTCCCGTTTTTCTTGTTTCTTTGAATTTAATAGGTTATAGCCCAAGAGACTGTTTAGCTATATCTGTCGCTATCGACTGTTGGGATATTTTAGAGTTAATGGGCTCTTGCAAAGGCTTGCAATGTTGGCAGGGCTCTGGTCTACCTAGACCTGCAAATCTTTCCTTGCTAAATAAGCCTGCCTTTCCTCCCTGCTGCGTGGAGGAAAATAGTCAAGGCCATTTTCTCTCTCTCCTTGCTGCTGATGAGAGATAGAAGTATTGTTACACTAAGCTGCAGTGTGGTGAATGCACCCATTGTTAATCGTGCCTCATTGTAAAACTTATTATCAGGGACACGGTTTTTTTCCCCCTCCCTGTAAGCTGCTTTTTAAGACATTAGGTAATGCCGATTCAACTGAAAACCACCAGTAAACAAGAAACAGAAACAGGTATATTTGTATTCATAACTTGCTTACTAATATTCATTGTATGGGAGAGGGTTTATGGATAGACATGTGAATTTACATACTAAAATGGATAAAGTAGTGTTATCTGCTGCCAAATCTTTGCCACTCAGAATAGTGTGTTGGGGGTCCATGGTGAACGTGCGTGGGCAATAGAGCGGTCCGTTTTACTCCTTCCACTCCTGAGTCTCCCAAGCTTTCTTCTTCCAACATCTACTGCCCCCAATATATAGCAAAAATGCCCCATCAGGTTTTTTTCAGGCATTACAGATGCATTTTCACAGCGGCACTTTCACGTTGTATGCTGAATTACACACTGTTTTAGGGACAAAGCTCAGAGAAGACAGTAGGTATCATCAACTCCATTGTCATCTAGTGTACAAGAACTTGTTCTGAGAATCTATTCTCAAACTTTTCACTGCTTGTACATGCAAAGTTTATTGGCAATGAATAGTCCTGTGTCTGAGAGAGCTTATTGGGTAAGCATGAGGCAAGAGGTCAGTTATGGATTTTTCAGAACAGTTATCCTACTGCAAGTTGGTACTTGAATTATGAAGCCTGAATTTTTTGGTGACATATGCTATAAAACAGAGTGCCTAACAAATTGCTTGCAGTAAGTAGTCAAAATATAGTAAGATTCCAATTCCATTAGACCTACAAAGATTATAGTCAAGAAAGAGAACAAAGAAGCCTTTTTAGCACTAACTACCTTGTGAACTGAACTAGTCCATTCTGATTTTGTAGGCTGCATGTCAAGTCAATGTGACTGCTACTGCAAAGTAAAAATTCATGTGTAAAATTTTGTGACATTTCCCCTAGTCTTATTGCACTATTCATGTAATAATATTAGGATTGTCTCCATGCTTCTGGCACGTTGTTTTGTAATGAGACTCAAGATCAGATTCACCTTCCTCATTCAGATAACTTTCCACATATTGGTCAAGAGACACCGGGAAGACCAGAGTCTTCCTGTAATGCCATCATTTCATCCATCCATTTTACCTGCCACAAATGGGTTTTCTAGTCTTATTATTTGTCTTATGTTCATGGACAAAACAGCATGTGGAGGAGCATTAGGATTGCTCTTAAGAGCTTGGAACCATTTTACAAAGCACAGTGACGATATCCTCTGGAGTGACACAATCTCTCATTGGGTGGAAATGGAAAGCCCATCTCTTAAGGACAATCCTGTCTTCACAGTTCAGACCCCAAATTCCTGCCCATGGGTGAGGAGCTCACTTGATATTTTCACATTGCACAGGGAATGGTGTAAAGATAAGAGAAAACTGATCATGCTAAGATTTCCAAACTTATACATGGAAGAAGCCTGATGATATGATTCAAGCAAGTGACATACCTACAGAGGCACAAAATGCTGACATGTAAATGCTGAAGTGATATAGAACTGATATGGAGACTGGATCAGAGGATCAGATTACCTCACATATGCATAATATGAGATTCTTGCATCTTCTGAGCCAACTCGTACTGATTACCATGAAAGATTGGATACTGGACTAGATGGAACTTAGTCTCATCCAGTCTGGCAATTTCTGTCTCCTCACATTTAGTCCTTATCCAGTAAACATCCTTCCATCTCTAGTTTAGGATGACCAGTGGAGGGCTACAATACTTCTGATTATGCCTGTGCTATTCTTCCATCGTTGGGAGATCTTAAAAATAAAAAATTTGGAACCTTGTCAATAGTATAATCAATGGAATGTGCATGTTAGAAATGAGAGGAACTCTGCACTGCAAACTCTGTTTTTTTTTCTAGCCCGTGCTGCCTATAATTTTATTTTTTTTAAGTTTAAGCATGTGTTCATTTGTATGCGGCTCTCCTCTCCATCTCATTAGTGCTTTCTTCCTACAGTAAATCTGTCATGGTGCAAAGCTGAGCCAGATATATACAGTGTGCCCAATGAATGCAAACTTCTGTGCGCTAGCATATAGATTACTGTAATTCATGTATCTGAATGCAGCTGTGTTTTCTTGGGTTACTGGTGTTTACCTTTTGATTCTTTTCCCATAGTCTCCTTCATTACTTTAGATTTGCTGCAGTATAAAAAGTAGCCAGTACGATCGGGTTATACGTAATAAAACTGAAGATCTACTTTGTGTTTCATGTTTTCAAACCATTGTACAAACATTGAGGAGTTAGTATGTCTGAGATGTTTGTTAAACAAACAAAGTATTAATGAGCTGACAGAAAAGAGCTGTCGGGAATAAGAAGATATAATAATGTCTGATTATACAACATGCACCTAAATCTAAAATGTATATAATGTGATGTCAGGAGCAGGGATCAAAGGGTTAAACCTCTCTTGCTTTCCACAGTAATTCTTGTTTGTATCTAGCACACTTAAAGTGTGTGTGTGTGTGTGTGTGTGTGTGTGTGTGTGTGTGTGTGTGTGTGTGTATTTTGAGAGGCCACTAAGTAATTTTGCTGATCTTTAGAACTCTTCCAAACCTGCGATTGTATGGGCATTAGTGTGGGCTCTAGAATAAATTAGAGCAGGGTACTGCTGGATTGCAACTTATGTTCTAGCTGCATCTCTTGTCTCGACTCAAGCAGCAGGAGAGACAGAGCCACTAAGCACCACACTTCTCCAAGGGCCAGCTCCTACAGCTCTAGGCTCTTAGCATAATGAGAGCGCACCAGAACCGGCAAGGATTGGTATCTGTACCCTGGGAACTCATCTCTCCTTAAAGTTACAAAATACCATCTTTAGAAAATCGTACCTGGGTAAACACGTTTGAAAAGCCTAAAGACAAGTGGAAGCAGGATCAGAGCAGGAAGAGTTAATTTGATCACCATCCATTGCTGTGCAAGATCTAGCTCACATGTAGATGTGCATGCCATGGAAATAAGGAATAGTCAGTTCCACTGCATATGAAAGGCATTTTTGCCCTACTGCTTGGTAAAAAGCCAGTGAGGCAGGCCTAGCACCATTGCATTTGAAGAGGGTTAATGCCTTGCTGAGGAAGGACAAGTTTTCCATTTGAATATAGTCTGGCCCAGCTCATAAATCTTTGGAAACTCCTTAAGGAGTTAGTGGCAGGCCAACAACTCTTACCAGCACCTAACTTCATCTGTATCCGTTCCTATCTAGTCTCAAACCTAGAATAGGCTGTGCTGAAAGATCATTGCCTCAGGGTTTTGGAGAAAGGTCAGATGTTCATGTTAGTATCATTAGATATTTGGGCAGGCAGCCATCAAGGATATTCATCATGGAGGATTCCTGACTCATCTATAGCAATTGGCAAGGGATGGATTGTGTCTCTTTTTAAACCAGTTTTCTTCCTTTTGGAGACATTTCGGAGGGTTGTGAATGGTAGTTGCGGTCTCCAAAAATCTCTACCTGGAGAGTCAGAGAGGATTCAGTTTTTTGTTGTCTGCCTAGTTCCTCTCGTGTGAGACAACGTGGCTTCCTCATTATCAACATAAAAATCAAATTCAGGGTATTTACAGGTTTCGTTTTCTAGCACTGTCACCTCAGACATCACTTCTCTCTGCACATCTATTTTTGATAGCTGAGATGCTGAGGACAGTTTGGGTCACAGGATGGAATGTGAGGGGACTACTAGGCTAATAGTTTGTCAGAGGATAGCCTGTGGCTAGAAAGTACTCTCCTCCTTCTCCTGTCCCCCCTCTCAGGTGAGCTTGAGGCCTACCACATTCACAGCTTCCCTAACAGAGTTGTTGTTGAATCAGTTGGGCAATGTAAATGCAGCACACGGATCTATTCTCTCTTAAAGGGTATCGTGCCTTTAGAGTCACTCTGACTGGGGATGATGTGTAGCCCTGGGCCGGGTGCCTCAGGAAGAGAACTGGGTAGGAATTGCCTATGAAAGACAGTCCCTCTGGAGCTCCCTTTTCTGCTGAGGTAGGGAGGGCAATGAGGAAAGGGGATATGCTGAATCATCCCTTTGCCAGATGAAGCATAGAATCCTTGTCATCGTTTCTGAACACCGATGGAGAAGAGTTCCTACTAGCCCTGTGCCATTTCCCATCTCATGATCTCTTACTGTTGCAAAATATACTATGCATGCAACTCCCTATTTCCCCCGCCCCCCCACCCCACCCCCACCTCCACCCCTACCCCACACCCAGATCTAGGATGCTATGGAGCCATGCAGAAGTGGGAGCCTTGTACCCTCTATTCCCTGGCACAGCCATTTAGGAAATTTGCCTTACAGATTCTTCTGAATGAGGGAGAGAAGGAAAGCGTTATTCATTCCCTCATTGCATCACTAGCTCATGTATTGCACACCCAGATATTGCTGTGCTGGACAGCTTGGCCAAATTGCACTTGAAGCTATTTTGTTTAGTAACGGTATTAATAAACAGCAAAAGTAAGTGAGGCAGCAAAGTTTGTAGATGCTACAAAATTATTTAGATGGTTCAGAATAGGAGAAAACTGGGTGGACCCATCTAGAGAGCAAGGCAATATGAGAGATGAAAATTCCTTGTTCACAAATGTAGAATAGTGCACACTGGAAAAAGGCTAGCAAATTAAACTTCTTATATCTGTAGTGAACTGAAACTCTCATACTGGCCTCATATTAACATCGTGGTTCTTGAAAAAAGATGTATAGGCATTGGAAAAAGTAGAAAAGATTCCATATGAAACGAGATTAATAAGACCATGACTTTTCAGCTTGGTAAAGAGGTGACTAAGGGAGGCTATGATAGAGATTTATAAAATTACTGGTATGGAGAAAGTAAATAAGGGAACATTATTTACTCATTACACAAGAATGAGGAATCATCAAATGAAATGAATAGGCAACAGGTTAAAACAAAAGGAAGTATTTCTTCACACAATGCACAGTCAATCTGTGGAACTCTTTGCCAGAGGATTTTGTAATGGCTATTAGACAGGATGGGCAGGGATGGTGTCCCTAGTCTCTCATGAGCTAGGAATGGGTGACGGGATGGTTACGTGTTCTGTTCATTCCCTCTCGGGCACTTGGCACTGGCCACTGTCAGAAGAAAAGATACCAGGTTAATGGACCATTAGTCTGACCTATTATGACTGTTCTTACGTTCTTAAAAATTAATAAGGAAAGTTAGCATTTAGGACAATGTCCATGGTTGTTCATTTCTTAACTGCTAATGATCTCCACATGAAGGAGCTGTAGAGTTAAAAATGATCTTAGAAAAAACCAAATTGAAAAGAAACTTTGTAGCAAAAGAGCAGCTTTGATTTCCATAATCTGGAATTGAAATCCCAAAGCAGTTCTGTTACGAACTTGAGAAGGGGAAAGTTGTTTAAGTCTTATTAATGGAACAGAACCAGGCGCTTTAAAATAAGAAAATATTAACTGAGCAATACTTTTTGTAACTTTTTTCTTTTTTCTTTCTTCTAACAAATTCTGGAATAGCTCCAGATGGACATTTTTTTTAAAAGTTCAAAGAAAAATGTTCTTATTCCCCTTTCATTTATTCACTGCAAGGTCTTTCAAAAACTGTTTTTCATAATTTAAAATGATGCAAGCCATTGACCCATAATATACCTAAAAAGTTAATATTTATGATACTTTGAACTTACAATGTTTTCTACAGATCATCCCACATTACTTTCCAAATGTCCGCTTGTGCCTCAATGCAAAGATGAGGAAATGTCTGTGCAAATGATAGAGGGAACCAGAGGGCCAGGAAGTGTGATCTCTCCTGGATTCTAATCCTGAGAACACTTACATGACTCCCAAGGAGCTCCTTGGACAAGTGCAGGAGCCACATAGTTAAATTAGCAGGCATCTCGTGGCAAATGTTCTCTTCCCCCCCCCCCTCCCCCCCATCCTCCCGTCAAGCTTTTGTTTGTTTATTATTCCATTTTATAACTTTTTTTCCAACACACTTTGTTAGTGTTTGGCATTGTTTGAAATGCATCGTGTAGTCATATAGAGAAGTTATACAATTATTTTGGTCAGATAGTCTGGCACTCCTGTTGCACCAAACCATAAAAATCTTAATAGACTAATTCATTCTGATAGTAACTAGACAACAGTTTATCTCACCCTGGATGCCATAACAACTGAAGTAAGCCATAACAACCAGTAAACTTATCCTAATAAATCAAGCAGTTGCATCACTGAAGAAAAATCTATCAGGCTTTAACATGAATTTTTAATGGAGACTATTTTGCAATATGTGAAACTAATATAGTATCAGGTCACAATTGCCATTAGAGTCAAAACAGATATACAAAGAGAAGATTTTAAGATTAGAACTGATTATGTATAGGAAACCAATAACAATTTAAAATTCTTTATTACATCTATCTATAGGATGTGAAGCAGTGTCCTTGCTTCTTAATGGTAACTGCTAAATTACTGCAGAGGAAAAACAGAATACCATTCTAAACAAATATCACATTGTTGTTTCAAAATATAAAACATGCTCAGAACTTCAGGAGCCATCTCCTACCAGTAAATTCAGTGATATTGTGGCTTCATCAAATCCAAGTAAGAATTGGCAAGGAGGATTTCCAGGTATGCTTACATTGGGAAAATATAAGTGTTAGCAAACATGGTAACACATGTATTTTACACATGATTTAGTAACTGTCAACAAGGACAGTTGCATTTAAATGTTTTAGCTGGTCACAGTTAATTCTCGATGGTCATGGTTTTATTGATAACCCTGAAGTCTCTTATGGTTAACCAAAAGCATCAAAAACTTTTGAAAAATATGACTGCCCTTGCTTAACTCCGGGCAAAATCATGTTAGAAAACATTAAGACCATGTCTACACTACCACTTATGTTGACAAGACTTACGTTGCTCCAGGCTGTGGAAATATCCAAACCCTTGAGCAACATAAGCATCACCAGTATAGTTATCCTCGCTTATGGCGGGCAGGCAGCTTCATAATGTCAATGGGAGAGCATCTATCCAAGAAATCTTACAGCAGCAGAGCTGCATCAATATAGCTGTGCCACTGTAAGTTCTCTAGAATAGACAGGGCCATAGCCTGACTTTGTTTTCTTTTCTTCTTTTCAATTGCCTCTGTTGATATGACATTCTGCTGGAAAATGGAAGGTGGTTGGTTAGTTTACAGATATCTAGTGAAAGATGTGGACATGACTAAAAAAAATAGAGGGACTGGTGGCGCAGGGAATTGGTAATGGGTAATTTAGACTCATGTTACCAATATGAATCCAGTCCCATGTAAAAAGTGACTGTAAATTATTGCTATCTGAAGATTTTTTGTTGTCTCCATGATAAATGCATCCTTGATCTTAGATCAGTTACCAAAATATACACTTGTCGGCTACGTCTACACTGGCCCCTTTTCTGAAAGGGGCATGGTAATTTCAGAGATCGTAATAGGGAAATCCGCGGGGGATTTAAATATCCCCCGCGGCATTTAAATAAAAATGTCCGCCGCTTTTTTCCGGCTTGTAGAAAAGCCGGAAAAGAGCGTCTACACTGGCCCCGATCCTCCGGAAAAAGCGCCCTTTTCCGGAGGATCTTATTCCTACTTCAAAGATCCTACTTATTCAAAGTAGGAATAAGATCCTCCGGAAAAGGGCGCTTTTTCCGGAGGATCGGGGGCAGTGTAGACGCTCTTTTCCGGCTTTTCTAAAAGCCGGAAAAAAGCGGCGGACATTTTTATTTAAATGCCGCGGGGGATATTTAAATCCCCCGCGGATTTCCCTATTACGATCTCTGAAATTACCATGCCCCTTTCGGAAAAGGGGCCAGTGTAGACGTAGCCGTCATGTATAAAGCTAGTACTACTTTCCTTCTGTGTTTGCAGTTTCATGAGATAGGACAATGGGCACAATTAGCCATGCAGTCTGAATTATCTTGAAGATGTTCCTTAACAACCAGGAACTATAGGGAAGCTTGTGTTGCTGTTGCCTCCATGTGTAACATAGTGGTCTGCACCTTTGGGGTCTGGGGCCAACTAAGCTTGTTCAATTCTGAGATCCAGGTAGGAAGGGGTCAGACAGTCCTATAAAATTCTGAGAGACCTGCAGAAGGGTGATGGGTTCCTGTATTAGCAGGGAGGTTGAAGGAAAGGGTGTGCTCTTTCAGAACTGGGAAACACCTGTGCTCATGGTGCTCAAGGAACTGTTTGGATTTGGTATATTGTCTAAGTTGTGTGTGTTAAAAAATAAAACCGTGCCCTCAAGAAAGGGCCTGCAAGGGACCCAAGCTGGAGAGGGAGAAGCTAGTAAACTGTTCATATGCCAGTTGAGAGGGTTTCAGTCTTTAGGGTTGTCAATCCAGTGTCTCTCACTATTACTAATTGTTTTTTTAATTCATAAAAAGGGGAGAGAGGAAGAGCTCTTTGTTTTAAATTTGTTTACCAAACAGGGTGGGAAAGATACCAGAAATCCATATACTTTCATAATAGGAAGGATATTTATTTTGAATGGCATTTGTAAAATAGAAACATCCTTAATATTTCTGTAAATGTCTTTAGCACATAGGTATGAAATATCGCATGCCCTTCTTCACTAATTTCATTCTATTAATTACCCATACACAGATGAGCCTGTTTTAATTGTGACATTAATAGTGCCTCCATATACTCTATTGGTGTGCGTATTCTAAGGACAGTTTTTGTGTGCCTCAAAAATCAATTGGATCTATTTACTTTGGAAAAAATCTTAACATTCGTATTATAGACAGCTGCTTAATGTCATTCCTTCAGGCAGGCCAATACATTTTAAAAGCACCTTGGGATACATTGTACAGTTCTTAATGTTGTTCCTTCATCTGGTCACTCAACAAATTTTAAAAGACACTAGGATTTAGTGAATATTTAAAAGTGATGTGTAGGAGATACTTGTATATGTGCATTTCCGTTTCCTTTTAACAAGATTTGGGTGCATAACTCATGTGCGTTGCTATAAAATATATTACCCCAGGTGACCAGGCCTGCAAGAAAGCCTAATGCAAGCTGTTAAATTAACAGGAAAGCTTTGTGGTAGAGAGACTAGACTGTTCCTGAAACTTCCCCCAGGGTCCTGTTAGAGTAAAAGCTTCCTTTTACATCCTTGGAACAGACACCTTATGTAGTGACTAACTCTCACACAGACCATATTGTGCCATCGTTGGAGCTCCTCAAATGCTGTAAAACAGAATTCACGGACATTCATTTAAATTTCAAACAGCTGTTCATTTCACTCATGTTTGTGTCTCTCTTTGAATTTGCTATTTGTGAACACTTTCATGAATGATAGGGCAAGTTCAACATAAATGATTGAGGAATAGCTGTTCATAGAAATATTAATATTTGCATGTCATTAAAGGGAATTCATGCATTCTAAAACAAAAGCAATCATTTCCTATTTGCTATTCCTTATTTGCTGTTCGGCTGTTTAAAAACTTACCCATTTCTGAGCAGAAACAATGGCATATCAGTTAAGTGACCCCCATGGGTAATCAGGGAATAGTCAAAGTGTGTCGCTTGCTGACAATGCATTAATGGCAATTAAACAGTTTAAATAATAATGAATATTTTCATAAAAACAAGTATATTTGAAAATAGTATGTGAGAAATAATGACTAATCATATAGATCAGTAACATCCCAAATTAAAAAATCTTTCTCAGCATGTATTTATTCATAAATAAAAACAGAAATTTGCCCACATTATTTCAGTTCTAATGACAATGAAAAATATTTCATTGGAAATCACAACTTTATCACAAAAAGGCAGCAGAAAGAGTGCTGGGACTAGATTATCAAACCAAGATCTGTGGGGGAATTTAGCCATGGGTTTTTATAATTCATAAGGCTTTGTGTTAATTTTTCCAGGTGTTTAATTTAATTTAAAAATTAATGTGCCTGTACATGGGAAAGGAAAAATAATACATTATTTGGGGTTGATTCTGTTAACACGTTTATGTTTACAATTATGTGCCAATTAAATCTTATTTAATAAATGAAGATACTGATCTGACCTATTCATCTTTAATAGGATGGGACCTATTCATCTTTAATCAAAAGCATAATTTGGACCAAAATATGACGACATTGTAACCAGAGATCTGAGGGCAATCCAAAGCCTCAAGCCTAGATTGCCAAAGGTATCTGGGTAAATAAAATGCCAATAGATACCTAGCGGGGTTGTCAAAAGCACTGAAGCGGATCAGATGCCTAATTCCCATTGACTTCAAGCAGATCCCACTAGACCCCTATCTGCAGCTATATCTTTGGACATTTACCTCTGAGAAACTAAGGTAATTGGCTGTACCCTGACTAGCTCCAAGTGATGATGATGGGGCAATGAATCCCTTCATCTCCTAAAGTGTGATCTGTCCCATATTTTGTACAGTATAACTATTTTGGGTAGGTTGTGGAAATACAGGAAGATGAATAAGCTATATGTCGCGAGAATCACAGGTCCAATGATGCATACCCAAGGGGGGAAGGACAGAACCAGATATTTATTTATGACAGTGATGAATTTATAGTATTTATTCTAAGATTTTTAATAGACCGTGTTAATAATGAATTTACAGTATTTATTATATTTATTCTACGATTTCTAGTTAAACGTGTCAGAAATATAAGGATGGGAATGGCAAGGGGAATAGTCTATATTCTAAAAATATCCAGCTACACTAATTAAATAAGTGATAACTACAAAATCTATGTACTACCAAAAACAACTACAACACTAAGCTGCTTCAACAAAGAAAATCAAATCAAACATACCAACTTACACAGCACACGGAATATTTCAAAGGTATAGGTTCGGTTGCGAAGGCCTTGGTTACGCCCGAGAGTCGGGGAAGGTGGCTGGTCGGTTGATCAGGCCGGCAGCACTTCGGAGTATACGGGAAGGAACACGCACAGTGGTACGTGTGTTGCAAGGACCTCCTCGAGCGAACTGTGTGATGGGTATTTATCCCCAAATCTGCACATCGCTTTCCCGCGCTTGCATATTACTACGTATGGCCCAACGGTCACCAAGTGGGGGGTCTGTGTCCCAGGGGTTGGGCCGAAACTGTGCAGGTTTCATGCGACCAGGTAAGCCCCGCAGTTCTCGCGCCAAGGTGACAGGTGGGAGAGTCTGAAGCTATTTTCCCCTTTTCACACCTTCCCTTTTCCTAAAGGCAATGGTATGCAGGAAGGGTGTGGCTGATTTCTCCCAAAGAGTACTGCAGCCCACTACAGCAAAAGCGGCCTGGCCAAACTTTTTACTGGGGGGGCAGTTTTTTCTCTAACTATACAGTGAAGCTACACCCCCATATTTTTATGGAAATGTGTTTGAATAGAAATATACATACCTCAAATATGCTTTATGCAAAATGCAGCATGTAGCCACTCATTGAAAAGTTTTCCACTGAATGTGTAAATTCTATTTGTGTGCATGTGTTATTCCTGTATGTGAAGTTAAAAACATGAAGTGAAAACCTGAATATTATCTAGGGCTTCTAGTGAAATCCATTAGTGGTACAAAGCACTTAATGGTTCTACAAAGACATGTGAGCATGCAACCAGTGCTGGAATTAGGGATGGTAGCAACTAGTTGACTATCCGATAAGCAAATGCTTATCGGATAGTCAAGCAACCACTCAACTAGCTGCTTCCTCCCCCCCCCCCCCCCAACCTTCTCTTGCTACCTCTGTCAGAGAGGCAGCAAGAGAGAAAGGAACAGGCTTTAAGTTGGTTCCCTCAGCACCATCTCCACGGGGGGCAGGGGAGGCAGAGGCACAGTGAGGAAATGGCACGAGCAGAGACCACTTCAGGAGCCATAGCACCAGTTCCCACTGCCAGCGCTTCTGCTTTTGAAATGTACAAGAGCCCTCTAGGAGGGCTCTTGTACATTTCAAAAGCAGAAGTTCCCACAGGGAGCACGGGGTGAATGAGGCTCAGGCAGTCCCCACTCGCCTCATGCTCTCTGCAGCGCCCCCCCTTGCTGCCTCTGAGAGGCAGCAGAAGGGGAGACAGGAGCGGTGCTGGGGGGAGCCAGCTTAAAAGCTAGTTCCTCCCAATACTGTCTCCAGAGTGCCACCTATCTCCCCTATTGCCTCTATCAGAGGCAGCATAGAGGGGATAGGGGATGCTTCTGGGAAGCAGCCCCTGTCTGCAAGGGTCCCAGCAGGGATCTGGGCACCCCATGGATAGGGGCCGTTGCCACCAAGCTGCCCCTATTGACGGTGGCCAGGACTGTCCTCCGCTAGCAAGGCTGCTGCTGGACTCAGTGCGAGTCGGGACTGAAGAATCCTGGCTTGCTCTGATCACTGCGCCTCTGCATTTTAACTGTAGTAAGAGCCCCACAGCTTATCAACTAATTGTATAGTAAATACAAATTATATCCACTATACGATTACCCAGATAATCACATTTTAACATAGCTGGAATCCATCTTGAATTTGGTATTTTTCCACTGGGATGGGGCGAATGGAACAAAGAGGTCTTTGGAAAATTCTTTTAAAGAATGGAAAGCAAATAATGATTGTCATCAGCTGGCTGTTCCCCATCACAGGAGGGCACATGAAGAGACCTGGAAACAAAGAACTCTAACGGGGAGGCAGAAGAAGCTGGGTCCAGGTCAGTAAAGATGATCAGTTCTGGCCTGAATGACTTTTTCAAAAATAAGAACTAGGGTGAGAAATTCTGACTTGTGGCAATTTCTCTTAGCCTATTAAGCTTAGCTGGCATGTTTTGTTTATTTTAGCTTAGTAGCTTATTTTGATCTGTCTGTTCTAACTGGCAGCCACTTAAATCCTACTTTTAAATGTCATAAATCACTTTTGTTTGTTAGCAAACCTAGTGTAAATTATTGTTACCTGAGGGGGGAGGGGTAGACAACAGCTGTGCATCTCTGTCTTTCATTGATAAAGCAACCTATGAGTTTTCTCTGTGTAAAAACCATATATAAAGTAGATGGATTCACTTGTGTATTTAATTCCATTGAGACTGTGCTCCTGGATGCTGACAAGTCCCTGTAACTGAGCTGGACACCCACCTGCACCCTGCCATCCCACTGGAGAAGAGGGTAGTTATTGCCCTCTGGAAGCTGGCCACCCCTGACAGCTACCGGTCAGTGGGACACCAGTTTGGTGTGGGGAGATCAACTGTTGGCGCCGTGTTGATGGAGGTAAGTCCCTCTGTGGGGGGGGGGCAGTCCATGAGGTGTAGGGGGACTGTAACAGGAAGGGGTGGGGGAGCGGAGAGGGGAGGTGGTGGAGGGCTCTTGGGCTCATTCCATCCTACTGCTGGGAGCAATCGTGGATGGCGGGGGGAGACCTGGGGTCTTGGGGGGGGGGGGAGGGGGAGGGAAACCTCCCAAAGACTTGGGCAAATCCTCTAATTTCCTATTCTCTGTGTTTGTATGTGTCTATTTCTGCAGATGGTGAGGGCCATCAACTCTGAGCTGCTGAACAGGATTGTCCGCCTCCGAGACCTAGACATGGCCAGTTTTGCTGGGCTGAGATTCCCAAACTGCGGAGAAGTGCTTGATGGAATTCTCATTCCCATCTGTGCACCGCCCCATGGAGCAGCCCGTTATATTAACAGAAAAGGGTACTTCTCCATTGTGCTGCAGGCCCTGGTTGACCACCATGGACTATTCATGGACAGTTGTGTGGGGTGGTCGGGCCGGGCACATGATGCTAGGATCTTCTGCAATTCACACCTTTACCAAGGCTGGAACCTTCTTCCCCCAGCGAAACACTGCTGTTGGGGACATGGAGATGCTGGTCTACATTGTGGCCAATGCGGCGTACCCCCTCGTGGCCCTGGCTCATGAAGCCATACACTGGGCATCTGAACCCAAACAGGGAACTCTTTAACGCGCACCTGACACGGGTGTGTTTATAGGTGGAATGCACCTTTGGCCGGCTGAAGAGAAGGTTTAGGTGCCTGCTCACTCGCCTCGACATGGGGGAACGCCATATCCCAGAGGTGGTGGCTGCATGTGGAGAGCAAAGGGGAGGCATTCCTCCGAGATTGGGGGGCAATGGCTGAAGTGAAGGGGAGGCAGTTTGTGCATCCTCGGACAGCTGCCGTTCACCAAGCCCATCAGGTGGGCGTCCGCATCTGGGAGGCTCTGTGTGAGTGCTTCTCAGCTGGAGCCCAATGACTTTCCCAAGGTTTCCCCATTGGGGCCTATGGGCCCGGCCCCCCCATCCCAAAACCTTTCCCTCTGTCATGGCTCCTTCCCCACTCTGGCATGATAAATGCAGAAGTGGGGGCCAGCAAGTGTACCCCAAAGCCTTATCTACCAGGCTTTGGTATAAAACTTCCCCCAAAATCTTAAAAACCTAGATTTTGGGAATAAAACTTCCGCTGCCACCACCCAAATATTGCTAAAGAAACCAGGGGAAAGATCATTTGGGAAATCTCACCCCTAAAATAAAAATCAGGGCACACTATTAACCAATGCCAGGTTAATAAAAAGAAAGGAAAGAACTTTTATTATTACAACAATATTCCTGTTGTAAGCATAATGACTAGATAGGAAGGTAACAAAATATACTCATGGAGAAACTCCATGGGCCTAGAACTTAGTTACAAAGAAAAGCCAAAACATCTTTTAAACAGTGCCAGATCTCAGATCCCATACCCAATCCTTAAAACAATAAAACCTAACGAAACTACCTAAACTTTACCCTATTTACAGAAAATGAAGAATGGTGTCTTGGAGAGAGAGAGAGACATGCTTGTCCCTCTCTGTAGCTGCAGAGACCTCTCTCAGAGAGACAAAAGGAGAAAGGAAAAAACCCAAATTCCTTTGTCCCAGGTTGAAAGTCCCACCTACATTCCTACTGGTCACTCCACCTGGCTAGGTGTAGTTAACCCCTTAATCCCCAGGCTGCTGGCTAACCCTCATAATCATGACACCCTCCACAAGCCATCCCTGCACCAGCCTCCAGACAGTTATGACACACACACCATGTTAAATCTCAAAAATATAATGTTTATTAACAATTAACTTTCAAATAAATAACTTTGTAAAAAAAAATAGAACTGTTCAACATGTATGTAAAAATAAACTATTTTGTAAACTCTATAACTGTTTTTAAAACTGTGGGAGGAGGGAGGATGTCAACCTGGAGGGCAGGCAGGCAGACTACGGATGATAACAGTATTGCCTGGGCCACAAACCTTTGCAACCTCGGGTCCATGGACCCAGCTGTTCTCGGGGTTGAGTTGGGGCTGTGCCCGGGGGGGCTGCAGATGGCTCTGCCCTAGTGGAGGGGGGGGGGCAGGACTGGAGGAGTGGCAGTGGTTGAGGGAGAGGAAGGGGGAGCAGAGGGGGCTGGGGCCGGATGTGTGGGACATAGTACAGCCAGGGCCTCTCGGACAGTGGCGCGCATAGCACTCCACTGGGGGGAGGAAATCTTCCAGGAGATGATTGTTCCAGCGAGCCTCCTCCCTTGCCCTTTCCGCCATGGTGTCCTCCATTCTCTCCATGGCCTCGACATGCCTCCTCAGGAGGTCGTTGTAGACCCACCAATGCCTGCAGGTGCCATGGGACCGGGTGGGGGGTGGCACGTGTGTTGCCTGGAGGTCAGCAGCAGCAGGTCCGGCTGTGGAGAAGAAGAGGGAGAACTGATCAGTGTCAGAAATTCACACATTATCCCTGCTTGGGCTCAGTAACAACAAGGGATGGGAATGTTGTCACTGCAAGGCCACAAAGCCACCCCAGCCTCACAGGGGCTTTGTTGTGACTAAGGCAATGCCCTCCCCCCCCCCACACACACACACACACATCTTTCCCCTCCACCATGGCCTTACAGGCCAGGGAAATGTGCAGCCACAGTGGGTCACAAGAAGTAGGACAGGGGCCTGGAGCACCTTGGGTCTCCCAGGGCCCCGTCCACATACCCACCACCTGCCCATCTACTTGCACGTGCACAGAGAGATGCAAGCTGTCTAGGAAGACCAAGTGTGACAGGGCGGCCCCGCCCTGCACTAAAGCCCAGGGAAACCACCTGGTGCCGGGGGTGGAGAGGGCCCCACCCACACAGCCCTACTGGGCATGCTCCCAGGGGAGCCAAGGCATAAAAGCCTGCCGGCCTGCTCAGAGGGGGCAGACTACGGCCAGAGCTGGAGCTAGCGCCCAACCGCCCGCGGCGCAGACTGGACCACCAGAAAGGGAGTCGCTAGGACTGCTGGACCTGCCACCACCAGGCCCAAGCCGGGCCCAGCCCCAATGACGGAGCCACCGGCCGACCCCCCGTGACCCAGGCACCAGACCGGCCACCCCCAACCCCGACGCCGACTTGGGAAGAGCCGCAACAGCCGCCTGACTCCCGGCGACCGGTGAGACCACTACGGGCCGTGGGGAGGGGAAAGGAAGTGGCCCACGGCGGGGAGCCGGAGAGGCCCCGTAGGGCTCGGCGCGTTGTGGGAAGGAACCCCCGCTGAGCCAGTGGGAGGAGCCACCTAGAGAGGGAGGGCCCGGGGTCCCCTAACCCTCCTTCCCTGACCCCCAACAAGTGGGGGCTTGGCTGAAGGACTAGGCCAGAGGGCCATAGTTCCCCTAATACAGGGGCAGTGGTCCTTTGAAACGAGGTCGGGGAAGAGTGAACTATGCCCCGGAGGCAGGCGGCCCGCCCCGAGGGAGGGGCGACCCCCTGACACCAAGACGTGCAGATTGCTCTGCATCCTCTCTGCTCCCACCTCCCCTGTTCTGTGTCTGTGACCGTGACTGCATTCACCTGATGTTCCCTCGCCAGCTTTGGAGGATGCCTGCGAGGCCTCCTGGGTCTCGGGGACAGGTAAGGGGTAAGGGTCACTGCAGTTTCAGTGGTGTCTTCTTTCTCCTCCTCGTCTTCTCCTGGAAATTGCTGCTCTGTGTCCGGTATCCCCTTCTGGCAGTGCTGCACTGGTGTGTGCAAGCCCATCTGCATTAGCACTGGGGCAGACAGCAGTTCCCGACCTCCTAGGATGTGGTCGAGCTCCTGGTAGTAGGCACAGTTCACTGGTGCTGCACCTGAGGTGGAGCTGCGCTCACGGGGCTTGGCGTAGCCATGCCTGAGCACCTTTACTTTGGCCCGGACTTGGTCCAATGTCCTGGGGTGGTGCCTTTTTGTGACAGCCCCTGAGCCATGCGTCCGTATATGTCCGCATTTCTGCGCCAAGTGTGCAGAACCTGGAGCGCTTCCTCCTCGCCCCAAAGTTCGAGCAGGGTCAGGACCTCTAGCCCTGACCAGGTTGGAGCTCTCTTCTTTCCCTTAGAGGACATCTGTGATGGCTCCTTCGAAGGTCCTTGGGGGCAATGGGGATCTTGGGTTTCACACATGGCCACGTGGTGGGGAGGCAGGGAGAGCTGTGTGCTGACAGTCTTGGTCTGTGGCCAGCTTCCTGTCAAAATGGCTGCCCAGGGTGTCTGTGCCTTTAAAACATGGCTACAAACAGGAACAATAGAGGTTTTCCCTGAAGATGGATTGTCCAGCAGGGGTTTTCCTTGGAGGACTTTTTTTTTTTCCAGGGGAAAAAAAAGCCCGTGTCCACACTGGCCTTTTTTCTACAGAACACTGTCAAAAAAGGCGTTATTCCTTGTAAAATGAGGTTTGCCATCATCGACAAACCTGCTGCGTTCTGTGGACTTACTGTCGACAGAACGTGGCAGTAGTTTAGACGCAGGTATAGTGTAGACGCAGGTTATACAAAACACTGTAGTCTAGACACACCCTATGATACACATGAGGGAGGCCCATTCCAAACTCTGGACTTAGTCCAAAGCAGTGTTTCTTAAACTTATCTCAAAAGAAAGGATAATATCTTCCCATTACATTGAAACATGTTTTCTTTTATTAAATGTATTTTTAAACCTTTAGTTGATAGGTGAGAAATGGTATATATAACAGGGTAGCAAACTGTCCATTGTAGGTTTGATCATATAAGGTACTGAGCACCCAACTCCCATTGAACTCAGTGAGAGTTCAAGGTGCTCAGTGCTTTCTTTGCAAGATCTAGCCCTTAGTGGTTAGAAAAAGATAATGTTAAAAAATCTATGACTTAACACTTTTTGTTACTATATGAGAAAGGGGAAGGTCTTGACTAATGTAACATCTCATTTGTTCAACCACGCCTCTGTCACCCCACTGTACCTGGCCCTTTTTTTTTTTTTTTTTTTAACTACTGTAAGCAATCACTGGCATCTGTTCAGGAAGGTGTGTCAAGAGTAAACGAATAAATCACTGAAGCATTCAGTTGTGTTGTAATGGGGAAGAAGGTGTGACTCTGGCTTTATAAATAGCATGACACTTTACAACTAAGCATGATATTTTTGAAAGAGCTGATATTCCACTTGAAACACAATTGGATAAATCTACAGGCTGTGCAAGGTATGTGTTCTTACATTTTCAGTATTACATTTGCAATAGAATGTTAATCTCACATAAATTAAAGACAAGATTTGGGGGGGGCTAATCATTTGATTTGCTTGTTTAAGAAGTGTCAGCTGTAAAAATGCTGTGCAATATCTGCTATGGAGAGCTAGCTATCATAGGTTTTCGTACAGTGCTAAAACAATTGTAGTAGTATCTAGTTGTGGGACAAGGAAAAGAAAGATGTCCAAAGTGGACTCTTCTCTTATATTCTAGGGTCTTCACATTCAGATGAGTAAATCGGCAGGATTAAATTTAAGTATTTACAGATAAGTAAATATTGAACTACCTTCCTTGATGGAATACCCACCCAAGAATACCTAGCTTGCTCACATGGAAACTTAGTTACTGGAGGAGGGTCCGGTGCAAGTATATGAATTGTGCATCTAGGACTCATCCATTTAAGACCAGGTTATAAATTATCTACGCATACTGTAAATTCCATCCTATCAGTAGGTCCTGACCCTGCAAGCTTCATTGAAATGAATGAGACTCTGTGCACATGCCAGGCTCCAACTCTACAGAGCAGCTTGCAAGATATGGACTTTAATTTTAAAATTGTTTGATCCCTCTTGAATTTGCTGAACAGTTATATTTTAAAATTGAAAATATGGATAATAATTTACATTTTCTAGATTTTGGGTAGTTATAGATTGACTCAATATATTGCAAACACCTTCAAAAGTGAAACTAAATGCATTTCTTATTCCAAAGAAAAGACCCAATGGATTCAAATACAGCCACTCTCTAGTAACCCAATTCTGCCACCCTGCCTCATGTGCATTTCCCTTACTCTACTAGTCACACTGAAGTAAATAGGACTGCTTCTTTGAGTGTGAGTTGCAGAATTTTCCAAGAAAGAGTTTGACTTTTTATATGCAGTCCATTAAGAAAAAAATAATGAAATGATGTGAATGGGTACATCCCATATATTGCTTAATTTCCCAAATACAATATGAACTAACTTTGAGATTATTTCCATAAAATATTCCATACAATACAATTGTAATGGTAGTGTGCCATTTTGATACCACTGTCAGTGAGTAGTATCCTAAAGAATTCCTAAAAAAACCTTTAAAATGCGGCAACTGAGTGAATTCCAACATTGCAAGTGATTTTTCTTATTATTTGTTGTTTTAAAAACAGGTTACAAGAAAAGCTGAGATCATGAAAACCAGAAGTATTGCACTGCTTTTTGTGTTGTTTCTGGTTTCTCAATTGCTACTAGTTGATGGTGAAGCACAGAAGGAAAGAAATAAAGAAAGACAAAATGGTGGTGAAGCACAGAAGGAAAGAAATAAAGAAAGGCAAAATGGTGGAAAAGGTAGAAAAAAACAAACAGGATCTACTCAAGAAAATGAGAGAGGACAGAAATCCAAAGGTGGTAAATCTTCCCTTAAAGGCAAGTTTACCACCAAAGATAATTCTGAGTGCACCTGGGCTGTGACAGAAGTAGACACTGTTACTCTAAAAGTAGAATGCAAGAAAGGTGAAAGCAACTTCCGGTGTGATTTTTCAGGAAATCCTTCCACCTGTCCTCAATTTGCAGCAAACCAAAAACCATACTGGAAACAAATCTCACGATCCCTAAAGAAACAGAAGAATATCTGTCAAGACCCAAAAGGTATCCTCAAATCTAAAGTATGCAAGAAAGGACCACAAAGTGCCCATCTCACCTTGACCAGCTCAAGCCTGGTAACACTTCAAGACTCCATAAATGATAAGACTACTCACCAAGGAAAAGCGATCACACAAACTTCAGCATCTGCCACTACACCTGAAAATCAGCCAGGGAAAGATTCCAGTGACTGTGTTGAAGATATAGATTACATTAATCAACAAAAGGTGGCTGAAGAATATTGTTCAGAAACATGGATATCTTGGTGCAACTTTTTTATCTCAATGATACAGGATAAAAAATGCTGATGAGATAATAGAATTCTAAAATTCTTAGTTACTGAAAGTTTGGTCCTATCTACTTATTCCATTCCACCATTCTAGATTTGCTTCTGATGTTATATAGTGTATATAAGAGCAAAAGAGTACAATGGTGCATTTGAAGATCTGTTCTAACTTGTATTTCATCCAATGCTCTGTAATTGGTGTAGCTGAAGATGTTGTAGATCTTATTTGCATATAGATTGTTATACACATATTACCAAAGGATGTTACATACTCTGTAAAGATGTATATAAAGCAAAGGCTTCTCATTGTTTCTCTTTGAGCTATGTTAGCCAAAGTGACGATTTCAGTGCTATGCACTTTTTCATAGTGTACAGTACTTTTAACTTCAAAATTGCTGAGGGTAATAAACTTCAAAATAGATTAAAATGATTTTTGTTTTGTTTTTCTGTGTGTAGTAAAACAGATATTTCTTGCACTTTAGAAATTTTCAGAGGCCATATACTTCATACTAACAAGACACTAGGGTGTCTACATAGCAGTTTTGATAATACTTTAGCAGCTTTGCAAAATTGTACTTGTACTCACCATCGGGGTATGTATTTTTTTTTAAATGGTCAAGCAAGATAATGTTTGTTCATTATCCTCAAAGTGAAGAGAAACAAAAAGATTTTGTGCTAGGACTGATACATTTTCATGACAATTTTGCAAAGCTTTGCATTGTACTTTCATCCAAGGATCACAGACACAGAGCACATGTAAATATTATCTCCATTTTTGATCGGTAAACTGAGGTTAAGTGACTTCTCCAAGCCCACACAGTAAATTAGTACAGGTTGAACCCCTCCAATCCAGCACTCTGTGGTCCAACAACATCCTTAGTCTGGCATGATTTTAGTTAGCCAGATGTTCACTTATGGGTAGGGCCAAGTTTCCCGTGGTCACATAAAGTTTGTTTATAGCCACTAGTTCTGGCGCTCAGTGTTGTGTGCTGTTATTTAGCTCTAATTTACCCCTAAATGTCTTCTAAGAGCCCAGTAAGCACTGAAAGTGTTAGTAATCCTGCTAGAAAATATTGACATCCTGTGATCCAGCAAATTCTCTGGTTTGGCTCTGATCAGGTGCCAGACTAGAGAAGTTCAGCCTGTAGTAGAGCAAGAAATAGGCCCCAGGAGTTGACTCCAAGTCTCTAACTCTAACAACTAGACTATTTGTATTACATGTTGATTATAGGTTCTTTCCAAACTTTTAACAAAGAGTAAATGCCTAATCTATATTATATTTTGACAAAAAAATAAAGTGCATTAAAATGTTCATAACTTTCATTTCAGAGGAGTCTTACAGATTTTATCTGTACTTTGGGACACTAGTGAAATTGTGAGAGAATAGGACTCAGAAATTAATTGTAAATGCTGACAAGTGATTCCTTCAATCTTGGGGAAACAAATTGGATGCAATTAAATGTATAAATCACACGTTTCCTGTGTACTTGGGATGGGAAGAATGGTTTTGTAGCTGATTTCAGCTGTGCAATATGGGTATACTTGGAAAAAGTTGAACATTTTAACAAGCAGAACTGTGCTGAACATTTTTGGATGGGTTGCAAGCCATTTATTTCTGCATCTCTCTAAAACATATTCGGTCCCCCTCCATAATAATCACAATGCTATCCCCAGGGCTGACCTAAAGATTTTTTGGGAGGATCAGTTAGATAATATTTAAGTACTCCTCCATTCTGCATCTTCAACAATAGAGCTCAGTAATTTGTGCCTTTCAGTCTCAGTAATCAATATCAGTTTCCATTTACACTGAAAAAGACTAGATATATACTTTTTTTTAGTGAAAAAACACATTCTTTCATACAAATGTCCTCAGTAAGAAGCCATTAGGGAGAAAGCCTACATTGTTTCCAAACAGGATATTTCCAAAAGTTTGCTCTTCAAAGGCAACCACACTGGTTGAGACTTGAATGCACTGTATCATACCAGATTGAGTTGCTTTTGGCAGAGCAGAACGGAAAAGGAATTTGCTTTAGTAGTCACAGGGTTGTGGGTTTTTTTTTTTTTTTTTTTTTTTTGGGCTCTACTCTGAAAGCTCACACGCAGACCTAATAATATTGTATGTCACTTATATCAGTGCAGGCAAACAATCCTTTATATAACTGATTGGCACGGCACAATGCTTCTCATGCAGTGGCGGGTGCATGTGTGCGCACACACGCAAACACTCCTTCTTGCTACTTTATCTAACGGATGCAACTTTATTTACCAAGTCCATCTTTCAGGAGAAGGCTTAATCAGAGATATATTCATTTGCCGTTGACCCCACTGCCCACTTCAAAGCATCAGTATTGAGGCATTGGTGCTAATTGCTGAGGAGTCTTGGGAGACAGTACTCCAGGCTCTTTAGAAAGTGGTGGAAGAAAACTAATAATCAGTTACTAATTAGCCCACTTTTGCATATAGGGATCTAAGCACATGTTGTACCCTCACTCCTGGGTTTGGATTCTAGCTGTTAACCATCCTGTTTTATGGCAGAAACTACCATATCCTTAGGAGAATTTTTTGACAAGAAACAAAATCAGAAGTGAAGAAAGTGTTAGCATCCAAATTTGGCTCAGGCAATCTTGTATGAGTAACACAACATGGGTGACGTAATAGCTTTTTGGAAGCTTCAGGGGGTAGCTGAGTTAGTCTGTACTGGATAAACTTAAAAAACAACAAATGGTCTGTTATGAGTTTTCGTGGGCACAGACCACTCATCTGAAGAAATGGGTTGTACCCACAAAAGCTCATGATGCCATCTACATGTTTTGTTAGTCTATAAAGTGATACCAGACCATTTGTTGTTTTTTAAGTTTATAATATCTTTTATTAGACCAAATTCTATTGGTGGGATATATGAGCTTTCAAGCGTACCTAGATTTAGTCTATACTAGGTTGGTTTAAGGTATACAACTCTAGCTACGCAAAATGAGTAGCTGGAGCCAGCTTACCTTAAGCCAAGTGGTGGCGGTGTCCACACTGTGGGAGGCCGATGGGAGCACAATCAGAACAAGGAATATCAGATACAGAGGGTGGGGAGTAGGGCTGCCCTCAGCATTTGATTTATGGGTCTACGATAGACCCACTCAACTGAATGCAAGATGATCAACCTCTGGAGGGTCGATCTTCTCACTAGTGTAGACATGCCCCCAGAGCTCTTCTTCAGGGCTGGGAAATGCCATGCAATAAACAGATGTACCAGATGCAGCCAGCCACCACTTTCAAGTTATGCCAACTCATAAATGAACATGTTGAGCTGTGGGCAGGGCTGGCTCTAGAGGTTCTGCTGTTCTAGGCATGCTGGCAAACGTCCATCTTAACTAGCTACAGTTACAAACATTCATTAAGTGTTTTGTTACCTTAAGCCTATCCTACCTCTGCCTAACTGTGCAGAGCATTGCTCCTTTTATAGCTGCTTGCCAGGTGAATAGGACTAAGCCATAGTGACACAGCCCAATGTATGCTCCAGCCTGAAACCCATTAAATTACAGTAGTTAAACTTGGAAGGATTCAGTTTTTATCAATAAATATCAATTTCTCTCTCTCTCTCTCTCTCTCTCTCTTGATACTACTCAAAATGTACAGATAGACAAAGTAAGAAAAATGGCTGCTTGACAACACATTAGAATTTGATTTGAAGCCATGTATTTTGGCATATGATATTGGCAGTTTGTTTTTATCTCAACATCTACTCTCATTAAATAATTATCTGACACCCCACCCATAATTTGATATCCTATGATAAATGAGATAAGGTTTTGTCCTAAAAATCTTACCATCCATAGAGAGATTAATCCCACTGTAACAATATGGTTTTTCTGTAGCCATATTGGAAGGCCTGTAGCCATATTGGAAGGCCTAAACTAAAGCCTTCTTCTGCAGCCAGACTGAAGAGCAGCAGCCATTAGCTATAAAGCCTGGAGTCACATACTCACACTCCATCTAAATTGCATTAAAATAGTGTCACACTAGCCTGAGAGAAGTGGATCCTCTCCTAATGGCCCCCACTGTCAACAGATAAAGAAACAGATCTCAAGTTGGGTAAAGAAAACTTAATTACAAGCATTTCATCTGGCAAGAAACTGTTTACCAATAGTTGAGGTTGTGGAATCCGCATTCTATGATTCTTGTCCTTACTTTCCTACTTGTCTGTGTGATCTCTGCCTGGTTTGTAACTGTTTCTGTCTGCTGTATAATTAATTTTGCTAGGTGTAAATTAACTAAGGTGGTGGGGTATGATTGGTTAGGTAATTCTGTTACGGTATGTTATGATTGGTTGGTAAAATTATACTAAAATAATTGGTTAAAGTATAGCTAAGCAGGACTCAAGTTTCTCTGTATAGACTGGGGTCCAAGAAGGAGACCAGCAAGAAGAGGAAAAGAGGGGAGAAAAGGAACACCAAAAAGGAGGAGGGAAGACCTGAAAAATTCGCCTCCAAGATACAGCCTCCTGTGCACAACCATGATGTGCAGCAGCTAAGAGCCAGAGAGACTGACCTAGCCTGGCCAACAGGGGAAGTCTGCCTGCCTGTATCAGGATTGGTGAGCATGACACTATGTGCTCAGCATGTGTATTCTGCTTGCTTGGGAATTGTCAATAAATAGAGAATAAGAATATTACTGTGTAAGGCTCTTTCAGTGGCAAAAGATCCTGCAAACCCAAGGAAGTTACGCCCTCAGCCCTAAGAATTATGTTAGAGTGGGTGTGTAAATTAACAGGGTTGCACCTTGAGCCCTAGGAGCTGGATAAAGGTGTGTGTCCCTAAAGTGTGAAGGGATAGAGAAATTTGTCTGGGTAACACCACTGACTTCAGTAAGACTGTTTGCATGAGTGACGATCTTAATCCTCATTTATTTTCAAAGAGGTAAGGTCCCACGACTCATGCTGAGAAGTATTCACTTACATAACTAAATGCAATGGTCCTGCTTTCATAACTATTTGCCCAGGATTTATTGACCCACCAAGATATACGCATGACTACAGTGACTTTTGTTCCTTCCGTCCATTTTTTCGCTACTGTTAGAAAATTTCCCTTTGCTGACTTGTTGCATCATCTAGTGAGTATTAATATGGTTCTTCTCTCTGTAACTGAGCTCCTCACTAAGCACATGTGGCTTTTGTCCTCACAACACTCTTGTGATGAAGGGAAGTATTACGCCCACTTACAGATGGGGAAATGAGACACAGGGCAGATTAAATGGGTTGGCCAAAATCACACAGGATCCTTGTAGCTGAATTTGGAATCAAACACATGCTTTTGAGTCCCAGATCAAGAACTGGCTATTATTAGATTATTAATTCTTCTGGGCAGGGACTATTGTAAAAAATAATATTTAATGATTAGCAATATATCTGTAAGAACTGTGGTTTCCTTTTTAATGACTTAGAGTTTACTGTGGTTTTATTTTTTAACTCATTATTTTTAACTTGCATCTCCTGATGTGAAAGAAGTGTAGAGTTGTCAGACTTGGAAAATTCATTCTAGTTTCATAGGCAGTAAAGGTTTAGGGATTTCCCTAAAGCAGTCATGGAACCTGCAACCTGTGTGGAACATCAATGAACTTCTTGACTATACTCCATCATACATTTAGATGAAAAAATAAGTAAATACCCACAAAGACGAACTCTCAAAGCTACGTAATAAAATATAATGTGGAATCAATGCTTCATACTATCCAATAATATTACATTGTTTAAAATAATTTCTACTCATTTTGACACACAAATTTATCCTGATTTTAAGGGAAATGTTGGGACTGATTTTTCTAAAATAGCCTCCCAAATTCATGAAAAAGCCTTTTGCACAATTTTCCACCTGCAGTTAATATTGTGGGTTCAGATGCAAGGGGACAATGCACCCTGCCCACCAAGTACAGAGACAGCTCAGTGTTGTTATTGGTGCCTGCATTCATCATAGCGCACCATTGGATGCCTGAACTAAGGCTCATTGAAATGTCAGGCCCTTTTCGCTTTAATTCCTTTCTAGTTTACTTGTTTCTATGCATTTTTCACTCATTTTCACTACAGGCCACATTTTCTTCAATACATTTCAATTCCTTTTATGGCCGGCTTTACTTCCAGTCCTAGTATTCTATTACTCTATTTGGCAGCAGTGCCATTTACATACCTAATCTCAGAACATGTTGCTTAATTGCCCTCAAGAGAATAGACTGTGAGTGACTCACCCTTCTTACTTCCAACACAACTCACCCTTCCCCTTTTCCCGAGGAATCCAATGAGTATCTACCACCTGATATCTCCTCACCTGCACCCAGCCAATCAGCATGGAGGATCAATCTTCAGTCGCTACATGTGAACATGACTGCGGTCAGATAAGAAACTCTCCTCCCTTTTCCATCTCTACTTTCCGCTGCTGATGCCCTAGGCAAAGCAGCTTCTTACTTGCTATAGTGACTGCTTCACCTCTCATCTTCTTGGCATGCTTTCCAGTCCGTTTCCATACACTGTCTTCTGTGTTTCCTCCGGGCTATCTCTTAGAGTGGTATTAATTTGGTTAGCAAATGAGGCCTTGCTCAAACTTGACATGAAAAATTCCTACTTAAAAAGGAGAGGAAAAACTGCAGCCTTCAGCTCGCAGCCTCCTTGTACTCATAGCATTTATCCATCGCATGGAGCATACGTGGGCCTTTGTCATGAATTGGCCAAGGAATCCTGTGGCTCGCAAGGCCCCCACAAGGAGCCCAGAGGTTCTGTGCAGAGGTCTACTGTGTCTGCTTGGCTCCCCACTGCTATTACAGCATAGATTCCTTAGGAACCAGGGGGTATTTGAACCCCACCTGCTGCCTCAACCCCACAGGGGAAAGTTGAATAAGAGAATTCTGAGAATGTAAGTGCTATCATGCACTGAAAAAATCCTTGTGTGGGTTTGAATGCGGATGGTGTTGCAGAATGGCCAAGCCATCAGCTGCTCCTTCCAATGCCATGACTGCAATTTGGGCTCTGGCACTTCTGTATTAAGAAGCAACAGGAGGCCATACCCCCTTCTCTCAACCCCACCTGAGTTCTGCCTTGCTTAGAGAGCAAATGCAAGCAGAAAAGAGAGAGGAAAATTGAGGCTCAATTTATTTAACAAACCTGCATTTATCACTGGTTTCTTTGGAAGGATACTCCTGTCCCTGGTGAAAAATTTATTAGGCTTTATAGCTACAGGTATAAAAGATTTCTCTGGCTTTCTTCCAAGATTACTTACTTCTTATCATTGAAACAGTTAGTTCTCAAGATAGAGACGTGTTAAGGAGCGGGGAAAGAAATTGAGTAATTTATGTGGGAAGACAGTCCATAGGGTTGTTGCCATGTGGCTGATTTTTAACTGGATCAGCCTTTGATCATGTCTATCACTGTGCAGTCATGATCAGCTTAATTAGCCTGAAGTTTCCAGTCCACCATGGAAATCATAAACTGACGAACAGCTAGCAGACACCTCAGAAAGACTATGCTACCTCTGAGAGGCTGAAATAGGTTCAAAACTGTATTCGTATCACAGCTCTGTCATGTGTTTGTGTGTGTAAGGCTGGAAAAGGTTTGCACCAGTCAGCCAGTGTTTTAAAATAGAGCTTAAATTAAAACCCAGAAATTCTTTGGTTATACAGAGTGAGGGGAATAAGAGATTATATATAAAAACAAGACCAGGTAATAAAGTATTTGAGGTATGTGAAGGCAGAGGAGATGTTACTCTTTTTCCTGTGCATTGCACCTTTTAAATGTGAAGGATTAGCTAAATCCATGAAGTGAATCAAGATGAAGGTTTTTACAGGCTACTTTTCTTCATGGGGTAGTCTGGTTGTTTTGTTCTTTGCTGTTTTTTGGGCCCGCCCCCGCCCCTGCCCCCACCCCCCTCGCCCGTGGAAAATCACATTTTGACTGAGGATTTGTACTGTGCCTTCAGGAGAGGCAACCCAAGGAGACGAAAGGCAAAGGTTTTCTTTAGGCAGCCTTTATGCCTTTCCAATTCTGGATTGCTGTTGGGAGTGGCATAGCCCTCACTAAGCCTAGCAATTTTCAGGGACTGAGAGTCCCCAGAGTTGTGGATATTATATGTCCTAGAAGTCCTCTCCTGCCCCTGTCCTAAGGTTTGCGAGAGGGTGTCCTGTGCAATTCCTGCACTGAGGGAATTCTCTCCTGCTCAGCTAAGGGACTGTTCAGCTGCAGCAGAAGGGAGAATCCTTCTTTTTGTAGGGACAATATAGCAGTATTAACATACTGTGCTGAGCTTTGAATTCCCAAACTTTGCATTTAAACCCTGTACAAATGACACAGAAGCAAGATGCTGCTGCTGATGCCAATTCATGGACCAGGGAAGCAGCAGGTTGACATTAGAATGTTGGATTTCATTTTATATCACACGAAATGCTCTCTCTTCTGAGCTGATACTGAAACAATTCTCTTGTACTGTGTTAGGAGGTGTCACGCTGAAGATGGAGTCTTTTAGACATATAAAAGCAAAGCATTGAGTAAACTGATCATCAGAGGCCTCATGTTGCTATCTTTGTAAGAGTAAAGAAGTTATCCTATTATGTTCTGGCCAAAGTCCAACTGAGTAATTGCATTCTGCTAACTAAATTCCTCTTAAAGTTTTAACTGCATTCATTACCTGTCCTATGTTGTAATGATGTTGTGCTCTAATGACTGACACTTTTAAGCCTAGATTAGGGTGATTTTCTGCAGCCTCCAGAGATGGAGGATCACCTATTTAGAAAGAATGAAAGAAGACAATAAAAGAGAGGAAGGTGTGAAAAGGAAGAAAAGATCCAGCCCTGTGGATAGAGGTCTTAATATTGTCAGCTAACAATGTTCTCAACTTGCTATTTTCTCCCATGTCTTGTGATCTTTGGTGTTTCTCTAACAGACCCTACTCCTGGAACACACTGATAAAGGGAATTTCCAAATTCAATAAAATAAAATAAGATTTTAGCTTTTATGTTTGCAGAGAAAGCCTGGAAAAGGTGACCAAATGCACCCTATTAGTTCAAAAATCAGAAGGCAACTGAAAAGAAGTAAAAATCTATTTATTTTTAATATGGCATTATTTTTAAGCCAATCTTATG
This sequence comes from Pelodiscus sinensis, assembly GCF_049634645.1. Classification (NCBI taxonomy): domain Eukaryota; kingdom Metazoa; phylum Chordata; order Testudines; family Trionychidae; genus Pelodiscus; species Pelodiscus sinensis. Next base: position 107,193,568 of record NC_134715.1, read on the forward strand.
ATTTCTGAACATGTAGGATGCCTGCACTACATGGTTATGGCTGCAATGCATAAAAACTGTTCTAAAATTACCAGGTGATGTCTCCCTTTACCCCACCCAGACAGGGCTTCGAGGCCAAATATATCCCTGGCTCATTGCCCTCTGTAATGTCTAGTACTCAGGAGGCACTGTCAAGTGGGCAACTTGAATATTCTTTCATCTCAGACTTCTCCAGAAGTGATTTATTTCCAGCCTGAAATGGAGGGACAACAGATGAAGGATTGTCTGAGCTTGGAATATATAGGGCAGAACCAGCCTTCTCCGGTACTAACAGGCCGCACAGTGTTTTTAAGGTAATGACTCTTGTCCAATTAATAGACTGACCTAACAAGCCTTAGTGGACTCAGGCTGTGGTAAGGGAAGGCCTATGAAAAGACGATGGGGGTAGAGGGAACGTCCAGGAGGGAACAATGGCTTCAGTTGCTGGACAATGGAGTGGACAGAGCGCCCTTAAAGCCCTTCAGCCCCTAGTTCAGGTTGCAATGGAGCAACAGTTGCTGCTAGTATATCACAATATCCTTCCTCCATTACAGACAAAAGCAGAGTTTATTGCTTGTATCAGTGTTCAAAAAATTTTTCCACTAGACATGCCTAAACCAGTCTAAACACATAATTTTGGTATAGCAAACAGCAAGCAATCTTGTCCAATTGCAAGCTTTCACTGACTTGCTACAATCACCTCACATTTCATCTGCCAATTGCAGGAGCACAAGAGATGACAGTTTAGTCTTCTGATTGTTAGAAACACCTTGTGACTGCAGCTTTTGTTTGATGTATGTTGCTCATGTGCTGGGTGTGATGTCCAGTTCTGTGATTGGGAAAAGGTGCGTTTATATTTTTTTATAGAGCCTGGTTCAAAGCCCACATTGACATCAGTGGGGATTTGAATCAGGCCCGTAGTGACTATAATGTTTAATGGGTCTCTTCAAACAAGCCAGTTCCAGAGGATCTAAACCTTAGAATCTGTGAAGGCCACTCTCCTACAATGCAAGAAACTTTGAGCTTGCTCCATCCGTTAGAGTGGTGTAGATGTTTGAATTCTGTTGTTGTCTCTGAGAATACTACTAGTTCTTTGGAACAGAGAGAATCTTCGAACAAAATTGTACAGCACCAAGTGCACTGATGGTGCTCGATAAACAACAAATAGTGGGCAGGTTTTGAAAGCTGGGGGGGGGAGGAGGTTGTTTTTGCATGAGCAAAGACTGAGTTTTCAGTGCTCAAGCTGGGAATGTGTAAAACAGCTCCTAGAAAAATCAGTTCGGTCAACATATCACTATGCCACACAGGGAGAATATTATTAGCACCTCAGACACATTCGTGCAGAGCTGAGCTCTGGTAAATATTTTCAGCCCCACTGGACTCCTGGCATGCCTGGCAGACTTCTGGGAATATTTGGTGAGAATTTAAGCCTTGATAGCAAGCCAAATGCACTCTTTGTTGCCCAGTTTTGCACCTATTGTAGAACCTCAGTGTTACGAACACCTCAGGAATGGAAGTTATTTGTAACTCTGAACAAAACATTTATGGTTGTTTTTTCAAAAGTTTACGATTAGGCATTGACTTTTCTATTCAGAAACTGCCTTTAATCTTGATTTAAATGAAGTAAGCAGAGAAATAGGTTTTTTTTACCTTGTCTCATCCTTTAAATGTTCCCTTTTTTAGTGTTTTGTGTTTCACACAGTACCATACAGTATTTGCTTTTTTGGTCTCTTCTGCTCCCTGTCTGTGTACTGGTGGTTCCAAGTGAGGTGTGTGGTTGATCGGTCAGTTCGTAACTCTGGTCTTCATAACTCTGAGATTCTACTGTATGTTTACTACAGTTGTGTGTGAAATTATTTTTGCATATGTAGATTATTGCTGTTACATTGTTTTGAACATTTGGGCCTGTATGTTGTACTATACTATGTTTTATGAAGCTCCCTCTTACAGAGTGGCACTCACCAAAGAAGTTTATCAAAACACACCTCACTTCAAAGAAATGCTTAGACAGGCATGGAAGCATGTCCACTATCATATACTTTCAAGTTGTGCACAGATTGCTGCAGCAGCAGAGAGGACATGGTTTGCCTGGGTTCAGCTTAAAGACTATCAGTTTATCAAACATACCACAGTTCGTTCTCTGCTGAAAATCTTATAAGAAGAAATAATGGTGGCAGCAGTGTGGTACCTATTGCTAGTATTGCATTTTTAATGGAAACCACTGTAAGCAGAATTGGATCTGATTAGGAATTCAATATCCAAACACCCAGCCCTTTGGAAGACGTTTAGATTCAAAGCCTAAAATTGCAGACCTAGCTCATCTCAAATGACAAGGCAATGGTCTTATGATTAATTATTGGTATTCCTGTACTGCTGAAGGAATGGGCCAGAATCCTGTTGTGATAGGTGTTGTACAAATAAGTAGGTGTTGGAGTCTGTATTTCCTTTGGGATATACAAGGATGCACAGCAAACATATAGTGCACTGAAGAATTTACAGCCTCATGGGAACACAGTTTCACACATTCTAATCTCATTCATGCCATTCACAGTTTGAATTAACACCATTGCTTAGTGTGTTTGTCGGGGTGGAGTTTGTCTTGCTACCTGTAGATAACAGAATGAAAAGGCACCATTCCACCCTGTGACACACCTGTGTGAGGCCAATGGAAGGACAAGTCCAAAACACAAAATATTCCTCTGGCTTTACTGCTAATTTTATAAATGGAAACACCCCAGGAATGAAAAATTCCTTTGATTTTTTTCAGTTGCTAGCAGACACTGGATTTCTGTTGCTAAGTGTGATGGCATTGCACCTGGTATAGGGAAATAAAGAAGCTGTAATAATGTAAAAAGTCTCAGAGGAATTGCCATGTTAGTCTGTAACTTTAAAAATCAGTAGTCCTGTGGCACCTTAGACGAACACAAATACATAGGATCATGATCCTTTACATTTTTGTAATCATGTAAGAGCTGTACATGCTTGCCAAGGAAGTCTGTTGTTATAACTAATTCTTTGCTAGTAGACTTCATTAAGGCACTCAACTCAGATTTATCTCCTAGATGCCTATCAACACTCTGAATATTTCACAAATATCTCCAAGAATGTATGGAAAATGTTGAATTGTTACAAAACCACAAACCAGACTGACCAGCTAAGTTCCTCAATCAGCCAAAATGCCTGGTGCCTTCACGGAACACGGTGTAGTTTTAACGGCGTCATTCCCAGGATATGAGACACACAAGTTGTTTGAGGTAATGTCTTTTATTGGAACAACTTCTGTTGGTGAGAGAGACAGGCTCTGGTGCTTGGAATCCTTTCCCAGACTGGAAGCAGAGCTCTGTATGGCTTGAAAGCTTGCCTCTCTCACCAAGAGCAATTTGTCCTATAAAACATATTACCTCACCTACCTTGTATCTCCACTGACTTTGTTGGCAGTTTTGCCAGACTAAGATCTGCATGATGAAGCTCTACAAAGATGTACACTTATAAACACTTTCTAATGTGTATGACCTTATCTAGGACCTCTCAGTCCTTATGAATATGCCTTTCCCAACTTCCAATAATTATAAAATATGTCAAAAGATGCCTGAAATGTTTGGTACAGATTTAATGGGGAAAATACAGTGCTACTGATGCATTTTACTCATTCATTTGCTGTCAGTGTTGCAAACCACAAACAGGGCACTCAGGCTTTTCACCTGCTGGAAAATAAAGAGCCAGACCCTCCTCTATGTTGCTCCACTGCAGGATCCTTATGAGACCACTGGAGGAGTTCTCCTGCATAGAAAAATCTTCTGTTTTATCTCATCCCACCCTCTGGATAACAGCACAGGTAATGTAACCAGAGGAAAGGGGGCAGGCATGGTGAAGGTTCTCTTTCCACCTTTTCACACTGCCAGTATTACTCCTTGGATTTGGCAGGCGACATAAATTAGAACACACCAGAGACTGGCCTGGTAAATCCCCAGAACAAGGGATCACACCTCTTGCTGGAGCTGTGCTAAGTGCTCTTTGGCCTAAGCTGAGGATTTAGGCAGTGCAAAGGGGTTGTCCTTGGCCTGATCGCTCCAAGTTGGTATACACCAGCCAATAGATCCAATATGCAAATTCATTTTACTCTAGTTTATATATAGTGCATATTGCCTCAAGGCAAATTTATTGGAGCCTTGTCCTGTCCCAATTCCTAATTGCAGTGTTGCCCAAACAGCATAGTATTGTTGGCTGCCCTCCTCTTCTCCTTCTTGATGCTTAGCACAGGCAGATGGAGGTGGAGTCCCTAGAGTGCTGACACAGGCTTGAGCTCAGTAACAGAACGTGCATTTATTACTGGAAGAGGGAACAGAGGAAGTTCCCCTCCAGCTCCTGGTGACTCCATAAATGATGCTTCTGCTCATGGCCAGGAAGCACCACTCCCCTGGACTTCCTCTCAGGGCTACTTCTTCAATTAGGGGTTTTCCAGAGGCACATCTCTTTAAGGCCTATCTGTGAAAATGTCACAGGCACGCGCGCGTGCACACACATATCCAGCAGCACAACTCAGCTACACTATCACTCTTACTGGTGCTCAGCTTTAGCCAGTTCTGAGACAGCCAGTACTGGATTTCTACTATTACAGGTGCCATGATATTCATATCTCCCTAGGAGGTTGGTGGCAACAAAATGGAGCATATGGCAAGGTAATTTGATAGTGATACGAGGAGCCCTTGAGAGAGACCACATCTAAATATCAAAGTGTGTTGGTACATGAACTTACCCAATATACTTTTGTGCTGAGAGAACAGGTTAGGTAAGTAGCTGAAGGGATAATCTTTAACTTGCTTTAGGTAATACTCATAAAGGTATTTTCAACTGCAGCTAGAGAGATACCTTGCTGCATTCTCTATCGTTGGGTTCATTCACCAACAAGCCTTTCTGTCCATTCATGGGGCAACATGAACATTTTTTGTTTTAGAGCAGCAGATTTCTGGGCAGCTGCCTAGGAACACGGATTTGGCCCACCTGCCCCATCATCATGTCAGAGGGGTGGCCAGGCCAAATTTCAGTGGCTTTGTGACCCAGTGCACCAGGTTCCAACATCACCCACTCATGATGTGGGGCAACCTCCCTGGGGATCAGAGGGGAGGAGGAAAGGGCAACACACTAAAATTTTGCCTAGGGTAGCAGACTCTTCTGAGCAGCCTCTGTTCTTATGCTTCCACCATCATGAAATTTCAGTGCAATTCACTGGTGGATGAAAATGTGAATGTTACTAAAGATAAGTCATTTCTCCCATTTCTGACTCACTGCATTAAGCATAACAGTGCTAAGGCACACCCAACTTAACTTCGCCTAAGCTAATTGAACAAAACATCAGTGAACGTATTGGCAATTTTAAGAAAGCAAAAGGGTGAATTTCTGTAATGATTTTACAATTCTCCTGATGTAGTCATTAGCAATTAAAAAGCATTTACCTTGCAGTCCTGACACATGTGATGCTGTCCATCTAGGGATCAAATTCAACCAGCATCCCCCCCGGGCTCCCCCCCCCCCACATACTGGGTCAAACCAAAGGTCCACCTAGCCCACTATTCTGTCTGCCAACAGTGGCCAATGCCAGATGCCCCAGAGGGAGGGAACACAGCAGGTAATCATCACATGATCCCTCTCCTGTTATCCATTTCCAGACAAACACAGGCTAGGGACCCCATTCCTATCCATCCGACCTAATAGCCATTGATGGACCTAACCTCCATGAATCTATCTAGCTCTTTTTTTAACCCTGTTAAAGTCCTAGTCTTCACAACATCCTCTTGCAAGGAGTTCCACAGGATGACTGTGCACTGAGTGAAGAGAACCTTCCTTTTGTTTGTTTTAAATGTGCTGCCTATTAATTTCATTTGGTGATCCCTATATTCAAGATGTGGGTGTACCATGGTGTTGTATATAAGCAATAAGATACTTTCTGTCTTATTCTCTATCCCTTTTTTAATGATTTGTAACATTCTGTTTGCTTTTTTTGACTGCCGCTGCTCACTGAAGGTGCATCTACACTGCAAAACTATTTCGAAATAACTAGTGCTATTCCAAAATAATGTAGTCTGCGACTACACAGCCGGCAGTTATTTTGAGATAGTGTCAAAATACGGTCAAGCTAGAGGACTTCTGATTCTGACTCCTGTAACCCTCATTGTACGAAAGTAAGGGAAGTTGGAGGAAGAATGTGCTATTTCGAAATAAGTGCTGTGTAGATGCTCCCTATTTCGAAATAAGCTATTTATTTATTTATTTATTTTATTTAAAGGTAAGCCCTGCAGTGTAGACATACCCTGAGTGGATGTTTTCAGAGAACTATCCACAATAACTCCAAGATCTCTCTCTTGAGTAGCTGTAGCTCCATATACCCCATGAGCCTAAACAATAAAAAGCCTGGGACTAAACAATGAAATCCCCATCTATGCTCTGCTGACCCACTCATCATCTCAGCCTCAATTGCTTTCTACTATCCACAGCCCAGCTAGCTCTACCCATACCTGAACTCCCTCTTGGAACCCTTGAAAGCCACACTTTGGAGCAGGGTAGATAGGAATTTGCCATGAGCAGTCCAAGTAACTAGGGCAAACTCTTCAGGCCAAGTTCTGCCCTCATTTACATCCTTGAAGCCCCTGTGAAATCGATATGGCTGTGTGACTATTGAACCAAAGACATCCAGAGCTGAGGTGTGAGTTTCTGCAGCTGGAGCTAACGGACTAAATTCCATAGATGAGAGTTTTACCAGACTCACATCCTCTGAAGATCAGGCCCAGTGAGGGATACCTAATATACTCTGAAGAATGGATTACAGCTATTGTAGTGTTACCTGTGAAACAAATCTGGCCTCATCTGCTGAGCTAAATTCTATGATTGAAGTATGCTACATGGATGGTGTGAAGTGGCCAGAAAATAGGTGAACAGACCTGAGGCCAACCCCATTGAAAACAAATACTCACCAAGTTCAGTGTGAGGTTGTGTGTCAGAGCCACGCTTACAAATTATGGGCTCTATGCCACTCAATCCCTGCCCCCTTCCCACAGCTTCTGCTGGGGGGCCTGGAGCTTCCCTCTCCTCTGCACAACTTCTACTGGGGGTTCAGGGCTTCTCTGGGGCTGGCACAGAGCTGCAGAGGCTCGGGGATCCTCTCTTCCCACAGTCTGGCCGCAGAGAGTCCTCCCTAGCTGATTGCTGCTGGCCAAGAGGAGCACATGCGGGAGGTGGGAGAGGGCAGGGAGAAGCCCTGCAACAGATAAGAGAGAGCAGCCATAGGGAGGGGCAGGACAGGAACTGGCAGAGATGGTCAGGGCAGTCCTCAGTCCACAAGCACATGTAGCTGTGTAGGGACACTTGAGAATTTGGTGCCCCAAATTTTCAGATGTTCTACACAGTCATGTATTTCACGTACACCTAGAGACAGCCCTGCTGGGAAGAGAGAATCATCAAAAGGACAGGGTACTATTAAGGAAAACCCTCCTTTCCTTTTTGTCATAAAGTTCCTGGTTCAGTACTGGACAAAAGTGATGCTTTCTGTGATTTATTACCAGGGTTGCATCACTTTCAGTGGGCACAGGACTGGGCTCTATAAGTGCTGTGAATGACAAAATAGAGTAACTTGCCTCCACTTTATATGAGGAGGGGGGGCTACAGTGCACGGCTGGAACCTTCTGTTGATGAATCAACCATGTTACTCCTGGAGAACAGGTGTGTTCCCATGGGTAGAGCATAATGTGTAGCCAGGAGCCGTGGGTGCTTCTGCCAGCTCTGTCACTAACTTGCAGCAGGGCCTTGGGCAAAGCATTTAATCAACTAGCCTCAGATTATCTGTGTGCAAAGCAGGATGCTTGCTCTAAATGCCTATCCGAATTGGCAAAAAGCTTCCATGGGGATCTAGGAATGCAGAATGTGAAACTCACATAGCCTATCATTCTGAAGGGCTACGTCTAGACTGGCATGATTTTCTGCAAATGCTTTTAATGGAAAAACTTTTCCATTAAAAGCATTTGCGGAAAAGAGCGTCTAGATTGGCACAGACGCTTTTCCTCAAAAGCACTTTTTGCAGAAAAGCATCCGTGCCAATCTAGACACGGTTTTGTGCAAGAAAGCCCCGATCGCCATCGGGGCTTTTTTGCGCAAAACAGTTTTCAGCTGTCTACACTGGCTCTTTTGCGCAAAAGCATTTCCGGAAAAGGGCTTTTGCCTGAACGGGAACGTCAAAGCATTTGCGCAAGAAGCACTGATTTCGGACAGTAGAACGTCAGTGCTTTTGCACAAAATCAAGCGGCCAGCATAGACAGCTGGCAAGTTTTTGCGCAAAAGCGACCACTTTTGCAGAAAAACTTGCCAGTCTAGACGCAGCCAAGGTGTAAGAAGCAGTTCTCATGACAGCCTAGTGTGCTAGGAGGGGCACAGCTGTGTAGGAAACTGACACTGAAGGGCCTCCTCAAACTGTTGCACCAGTGCATCAGAGAGACATTTAGGTAGCAGTCCCTCAATGCAGAGACATTAATCTACTCCAGCTTTTTTGCTGCTTAAGTTTACCAGCACACAGAGGCAGCAGCTGATGAACTAAGTATCTCTGCACTAAGGTGCCAGCACATCAAGGGCTGCCTATGTAACTGCTGTGTTGGTGCACTGGGGAGCTAGGGTAACAGTGCTGTGGAGCCCTTCATTCACAGGTTCCTCCCCTAATCCATGTCACCCACAGCATTCTGTCCCATTCTCTCTACAAAGCCCAATCAGCAACACGTGCCTCATCCCCCACTATTCTCCTCCCCAGCTCCCCAGACTGTAGAACTCCCTAACAATGCATAACACTGTTCAATCAATGGAACAAGAAAGGACAATCTGGTAGTACATTTCATTTGCACAAAACTGTCATTAAGAAATTGCTTCTGAGTGTAGCCTATTTTCATTCTTTCCTTGGCACAATTTCCAACAAGGCTGGGGCTTGCTGGTCTGATCATCTTACTCCCTCTGCTGGACTTTTTTTTAAACATAGATTTGAGACGTGATTTTTGTGGGTGCCCAGTGGACCTCCTAGGCCTAGGGCACCAAAGAAGGCATCCTGAGCCCATTGATCTGGGAGACGGTTCTACTTCTGTACCATGATTCCTGCAGCAGGTAAAGCTATGTGGGAAATCTTGTTTATAAGGCCCTGTTGTCAGCTGGTCACCACTATTTGAAAATCTCATATTGTTGGGATGGAAAGTGTCTGTACCTGGTCTGAACCCAGTGATGAATTCTTCGGAGTAACAGCTGGTCGGTGAGTTATATTCTTCTTCCATTGTTACCAACTTTACTATTTTAATTTCTGCTTGCATTTAACTCAGAATAGCTAAACTCCAACACTTGTGCTCTGTGCTCCAGCCTGCCCAAGCTTTGCCCCATCCCCTTGGCAACACTGATGTATCATTCTAAATATCAGATGAGACAGTAGGAGAGTGACTAGCCCAGATCTCTCTCTGTGTTTCAGTTCCCCAGATGCAAAATGGGGATGATAGCACTCCTGTTTAGCTCAAGCCTCTTGTGCGGATAAATGCATTAAATATGGGATGATGCTGAGTTACTATGGTATTGGGGGCCATATAGGTCACCTTGATTATATATGTTCTTGGGAGCTCAGGGTGCATTAAATCTCTTTGCTGCATGAATGATCCTTCTAGTATTTTTAAGCAGTGCCTCTCGGCACAACTCCTCCTGTGTGTTTGAAACTTTGTGCTACAATCGTTATCTTTATTATAATGTGTACAAATTGAAAAAAGGGTTAGTTTCATTGTATTCAATGCATATTTAAAGTACTGACTATACTTCGTACATGTTTTGAACTATATTAACATATGTTTATTTGAGGGGTTTTTTATTTCCAAAGTGCAGTGGAATGTATGAATCGTTCTAATACACAGAACTGATAAGTCAAATGTGTAATAAACAAAACATTGTGGAAGTTTTTGCCATGTCTATAAAAATGATTCCTCTGAAAGAAATATTGCTGCTGGCTCAACGTTATGCAAGACACCTGTGCTCAAGAGCTGTCATTTATTAAAGTATAGTTGTCAGAGTTAATTGTTCACTGTTGCCTTAAAATGTGCATTTCCTGATGAGACCAAAAACACCAGCATGCTTTTGACAGGTTTTGTTATATAATCAGTAATTACCAGCATAAACCCTCCCGAGCTACTGTGAATAAGAGATAATTACATAATCAGATTGCCCATTTGCAATCTCACCCAAAATATTGATTGTGGTCAATGTTCCCTCTAATCTTTTCCATTCATGTGCGTATTTTTCCATTTATGTGTAGAATAAATTTTATGTGCACCAAGGCATGTGTGAATGGGCACCACCAGTGAAAACAAAACCTAGCTGTGGGCACTCTACTAATCAGCTGGGCAGCATTTGAATTTTTCCTGAGCAGCCGCACAAGCACACAGCTTAGAGGTAACAGATTGTGGACCTTTTGGCCTCAGGCTGAAGAGGGTGGAAGCCAGCTTGGGCAGTAGGTGCATGTGTACAGTAACCATACCTCAAATAGCATCTCCTTCCATTCATCTATTAGTGCCACAGCAAATATTTTTAACATACAGTGTTTTTATACAACCTAGTACTCTATACAATATATACACACACTCTTGTTTAGTATTGTACACAATTAAGGAATAATTTAGCAATGTGCAGTATTGTGTGTTTCACTGTACATTACTGGTGCAAAGTCTGCAGTCTGCATGGTCAGGGTCACTTGTACACTGAAGCAGCTGAACTGGCCTGTGATAAGACAAAAAGCAAACCCAAACATTAATGGCTGCTTTGTATGTATAGGGTCATAACTCTGCTGATCATAAAAAGAAGTTATCAAGTGACACATGGAAGTCAAAGTACATTTTACGTAGTTCTAAGGCCATGAGATCTTTTAAGGTAATATAAATTATTGCACAGACACAACTGGGATGTTTTCTCCTTGTAGCAGTCTTAAACCATTGAGGTTTTATTCATCACACATCTGAATAATTTTCAAGTAGACTTCTGGGTTTGAAATTTCTTCACAGAACCAATTTTTTGAGTTATTGCCAGAACATCATGTTGACTGGCTGTAAAAAATAAGAAGCATCTGTCCATGCTCTAAATTATGGAAAGCCAAATGTGCAGCTTATATAAATCAGCAAAGCTCCATTTACACTGGCTTCAGTGGAGCAATGTGGAGTGCCAGCAGCTGACTGGCCTGAAGAGTATTTTCAATGTACAATAAAACATTATCTTGCCCCCATTTCTAAAGTGGTCTAGTTACATGTCAGCATTGCTTCGCACAGTTGATTATTATTGACTGAGTTCTTACAGAAGCCCTAAATCATTGTTTTTCACCTTGGGGTTCCACTTATGTAACACACCAGTGAGTGTGTTACAGTTGCACTTCTCTGCAAGGGATAGGAGTTGTTACAGCCCCCAACTAAGGATGTTAAGAAACGGTTAATTGACTAATCGATTAGTTGATAAGGGAAGGTGCTCTGTCCCAGCTCATACCAGTCCAGGAGCTACCCCTGCTGCGGCTCTGCAGTTTAAATGTTGTAGGAACTGGGCACGCAGGCAGCCCGGCTCCTACTACATTTAAACTGCAGAGCTGCAGTGGGGGAAGGTCCTGGACTGGTATGCAGGCAGAGGCTACTTTGTGGCAACCTCCCTTACCACCACCATACTCCCTGGCGGCTGCTCCTCTAACAGAGGCTGGTGGGGTGGAACACCACCGCAGAGACGGTGCTGGGGGGAACTGGATTTTTAAGCCGGCTCCCCCCAGCACCAGCTCCTGTTTCCCTCCCCTTGCTGCCTCTGATAGAGAAGCACTAAGGTACTAAGGTGTGTGTGTGGCCTGGGGAGAGAAGCGAGTAGTCGAGTATTCAGCTTGACTGCTTACATCCTTACCTACAGATCCTTGGCCCTTTAGTACCACACATTATTGGTTCAATCCCCAGTGTTGGCCAGGGTTACATTTACATGAGAACAAAGTGGATGCAAAATATTAAGATTCTGATTTGGCACAAGTTTACATCACATTAGTATGTGTGTGTGGGGAGGTAGGGGGTGCAGGGTGCACATGAATCTGGCCCAATAATGCATATTACAAAGAGGAAGAAATGGCTTTGTCTTCCAGAGGTTAAAATCTTTGTATCAGATGTTGCATTTGCTCAGTCATCCTTCTTTGCAGGCCAACTTTTCCCTCAGTTAAAAGTGACTAAAATTAAAGTATAAAACTCCCAATAGTTTACTGAAATGTTTGTTTGCTCCAGAAATATTCTTGTTAACGTACACTTTCCACTCAAAGGAAAGCTGTTCTCAATAAATACTATTCTTGTTGCTAGTTAACAACTTCACTGACAGGACAGCAGAGTCCCTACTAAAACTTGTTTCCTCTATTTAAATGACTCTGGATCAATGTTAGTCTTATCCTTGCTTCTTCCCCCCGCCAATGCCATGAGCCTCTGCAAATGGGTTTCACGTTACTTCCGTGTTCTTCTCATTGGCAACTGGGAGCAGTGCCCTATCAATGTGCCATTCCTTGTCAACAGCCAGGGTTGACTCTTGCAAGAATTGCCTATAATTCTTCCTTAAGATCCTGATAGGCACAGGTCTGAGATAGGGTTGCCCAACAGTGTTCCCTTGAAGCTGCAGGGCAGCACAGCTTCACAGGTGATTAATCATCTCCGCCCAGTCAGTCCACTCTGTGCATGAAGCCCTGAGCCTCTGACTGGACAGGGCTGATTAATCACTTGTGAAGCTGTGCTACTGCACAGCTTCCAAGGAACACTGGTTGCCAAACCTACAGGATTGCCCTGGTGTTTTCAGGAATTAAAGATCAATCGTTCATTTGAGATTATGTGCGTTGAAACTTCCATGGCTATATCCAACCACAACTGGTAACCTAGTCTGAGGAGAGAATCAGTAGAGGCAGAAAAAAACTGTAGGACCGCGATGCATTCTCTATCTAGTAGGCGTACACTACAAACATGCTGCTGTGTCTCCATGGGAAGTGATCAGGTGGTTCCTGGAAAATCTCCCACCTTCCCACCATAATTCCATGTAGTTGGTTGCAAGCAGTTGCATTGTTCAGGCAGCAGCAGCTCTGAGTGGTGCCAATGGATCCCCACTCTCAGCATGCAGCCTTCTTTTGAGTAAGGAAATGGGGAAGGCAATCATAATAATTAATAATACTTGGCACTTTTAAATCTCAGGCAAATCCTCACCAAACACAGCAGATCTAAACAGTCAACCAGCAAAAAAGGAAGCAAATTCTGGAGTCAGAAGCTAACTACTGAAAATTCAATGCCCCTAGCAGCTCAGATCTTGGCATTCTGGCAAATGGGAGCACATCACTTGTTCTCAGTTGCCATGGCAGAACGCTAGGAGAGGGACTGACTTTAGTAGCGAGGACTGAACTGCAGGGGACTTGAAAGATGAACACCAGCAACTTCAACTTGCCTAGGAGTGAATAGCAAACTAGGGCAGTCTTTCGAGCAGAGGTGTAATATTATGAGTTCTATGATGGCATCAGACTTACGCCACTGGTGTTGTTTTCACACTGGCCGCTGATACATCAACATGATCCATTTCCTTCATAAAACATTCTGATTAGGAGAGGAAACAGCCTAATATTACACAAGAAGACTCCCAAAATAAAACCCAAAGCAAATAATTACCTATAATTGTCCTCACAGGAGACACTCAAATTTCGTTCCTCCAAGATGCTTGTTAACTTTGTTATGGAGTGCCCCACGCAGGACTCTCTAAAAGAAAAACCATAGGTTGTTACATGTATCCTGCATGGGTGTGACACAGGTGGATTGTACACTATGCTGCCTCATACTGACTGCATACACTGTTAAATGTATTTGAAGGGCAAAGAATAGTTTTAGACCTCACTACTGCCAGCTAATCTGTGCCAACGAGCCCCAATACCTCTGTGCATTTCAATATATTTAGTGAATCCTTGGGTGGTGTTAGGGTCTGATCACATGGAGCAGGGCCTTACCGAATAGAATTTTAGCATGATCATCACTCACTCCTGCAAAAAACGTCTTTCTACAGGGGGATAACTGGGTTGTAAGAAATAATTCAGTCCCTCACACCAGCAAGGCATGCAGGTCGCAGAACTTCCCCATCCACAGTTGCTATTCCAGACCTTGTGCCCTACAGCTTCAGTGTGTCTGATGTAAGGCTCACTGAAGTCAATGGAAAGTGATGTGATATTCATGGATGTAGATCCTTACTCCAGACCCCTCTCCACAGCTGGCCATTCCACCTTCAGCTCCCTCTGTTTATCCCTCCCAAATGGTTTACATCACAGGCAGGGATCTATGCTGCTCCTCCCTAGCAAGGTGAATTCATCAGGGCTGGTTCTAATTCCTAGTGTGATATGGTCAGAGCACACCATTGCATACAAAGTAAGGCCAAACTGAAACAAAAACAAAACGGATGTTGACATTGGTACACAAAATACACAACTACAGCTACAAATTATCACTTTTTTTCCTATCCTAAACCCTGCAGACACCCAAATGCGCATATATCCATATCTAATATATACTCCTGCATAGGGCTGCCAGGCATCTGGTTTTTCAATCAGCACAGCTGGTCAAAAAGGAAACCCGGCAGCTTCAGTCAGCAGCACCAAACAGGATATTAAAAGTCTGGTCAGCAGTGTAGCAAGGGCCCAGGGTTAAGGCAGGCTCCCTATGTGCCCTGGCTCTGTGTGGCTCCCAGAAGTGGCTGCCAGGTCCCTGTGGCTCCTAGGCACTGGGTTAGCCAGGAACACGGAGACTCTTCCCTGAGTGCTAGTGCTACAGCTCCCTATGACTGAGAACCATGACCTACAGCTGCAAAAGCAGATCATGGATCCTCCGGGCCTCCCTGTGCCTAGAGGCCTCAGGGACTCGGCAGACACTTTCTGGGAGCTGCAGTAAGGGCTAGTGGGACAGTGCACCTCGAACTCCCTGGCCTAGCCTGGAGTCCAAACTCCCTCCTGGAGCCTGCAGTCCACTCCTCCCCCCCCCCCCCCCCACACACATCTCTACCCCATATCCCAGCCTGAAACCTTCTTGTACCCCAAACCCTTCATCCCTGGCCCTACCCCAGAGTCCACTTCCAGCCACAGCCCACACCCACTCCTGCACCCCAAACCCTCAATTGCAGCCCCCTCATTCACTCCAAACCCCTCATCCCTGCCCCCATCCTAGAGTTCATGTCCCACAGCCAGAGCCAGCTTCCCACCCCCACACTGCATCCCTCATTTCTAGCCCCACCCAGAGCCTGCACCCTCAGCCCAGGAGGGGAGAAGCGAAGTGGTGCTGGATGCCTCACACACACTCCCTGTCTGTAGCAGCACAGTCAGCTCTCCTGCACATTTTAAGGCTCCAGTGATGTGGAACTGAAGCCAGCGGTGGATGAGAGAAACACACCGGTGGGACAGAGCCTTAGAATAGAAGGAGATGAAAAGCGCAACCAAAACCCAACAATCCCTGTGGCCCAGACAGATCAGCGAGGTAGTAGCCCATGAGGGTCAAATGGATGACTGTCCAGCAAAACACAGGACACTTGACAGACTTTCCTGAAGCTGTGGCCTGACACAACATGTGAATCAAATCAACAATCACAGAGCTGACATGTCAGAGATGTTACCAGGAGAGCAAAGGGGAAACTGCTGTGAACCTGCCAGAGGGGCCTCAGCCTAGAAGGAAAGCGTGACTCCGGAAGGGCTGAGCAGGCTCCCAGAACATGAGACAGGAGTTGCTCTGTCTCTGCTGAGGAAGGAAATGTGGGTCATTCCTGCTGCTGGGATGCCTCTGGAGAAGGGTGCAAAAGCCATTCTGGTGGCACCAGGCAAATATGGGAGAGTGCCCACTCTAATGGTGTGGGGGAATTCAAAGAGGCTGTGTGTGCGTCTCTTAAAGTAGTCCTCAAACAGCTGAGTGCCACCTCCCCCCTCCTTTGCTTCCTTTTTAGTCAGTGGGGAAGGCTCTGGTCTCCCACTGTTGTGATGATGTTGAGCAAAAGCAGCAAGTTTCCAGCCTGCAGTCTTGCAAGTAAACTTTTTTTGTTGCACAACTGGGTGGTACTTTCACAAAGGCTGGAGGGGAGAAGCAGCAATCCTAACAGTGCTGGGCAGAGCAAAGAGTATGTGTAAGGAGTGCACCTGTGCAGGTGCAGTGATCTGCTCTTGTAGTTTATGGAGTCACTAAACCCCTATGGAATTTGTCATCTGTGCTGTGTTGCACTTATGGTTTATAGAAATCTGGATGTTTTGGGTTCTCTTGAAATAGTGTTTACCTTGCTCTGGGGCTCAGCCCTCTGTGACCAGATGAATTCATTTGTTAAAATGCTTCCTGCTTATTCTTTTATCCAGGGGAAAATTCCCAGTCATGCCTGCCAGTGGATGGCCAGATCTCCAGTGGACATAAGTAATAAATAGAGGTCCTCAACTGATGGAAGGTATTCCAGGGCTCAGTTTTAATCTCAGTATTACTGGTGCAAATCAGGAGTAAGTAAATGAAGTTATTCTGTATTTACATCAGAGCAAATGAGATCAGAAGGCCCAATTCAGACATATCACAGGCATGCTTCCCCTCTTCCCCCCTTGCCTACTACAGCCTGGCAGATGCTGCTTCTGGGCCTATGCTGGGCTTCCAGCTCATGGCTTGGGAGTTGGCAGCCTTCTGTGGGGCTGGTCGCAGGTAACGGTTAACCTGTAACCATCACCTGTTAAAGGAGCGTGTGTGATACAAAATTAAAATGCCAAAACAAAGCACTCTGTTGCACCCCTGAGGAGATGATGAGAGAGCAGATGTATGACAGATGTTAGTCTGAGTGCCCTTCTGGGAGGTGCTTAGAGCTTTATAAAACCTATAGAGAACGTACCTTCTCTGGTGACTTACAGTTGCTGTCTGTATCAATAGTTAAGATATACATTTTAAACTGTGGTTCTGTTATTAAAAATTACATGGCAAAAAATGGCTTCATGGATTACTCTGCACTGATTGCTGCAGAGCATATGTTCAGTTTCCTTGTAAAAAAGCATTTTCCAATTGCATAGCTTTGCAAACTCAGCCAAGTTGTGCTCTTTGTGTCTGAGTACTACACAGATCAGTAGGGTATCAATAGGATTGCACCAATATGAAGAGATAGAATACTAGGACTGGAAGGGACCTCGAGAGCGCGACCAGGAACAGCTAACAGGAGAGTTTGGAGAGGGAGTTCTCCAGGTAAAAGAGGAGTAAAAACGGGACCCTTGTGGTAAGTGGCTGTCTGGAGTGTGTGTTTGTGTGTGGGGGAGTTATTTGCAGTGTGCTGAGCTTGTGTTTGTCTGGATTGTTTGTTTGGTTGGTTGGTTTGTTTGTTTGAAGGAGCTTCTAAAAGGTTTGAAATCTAGAAGCCTCTGTTAATTGGCTGAGCCTCAGTCAGGGGGAGGGGCTACCAGAGCTATATAAGCCTGTGACTCAGCGACCAGGGAGAGCGCGACCAGGAACAGTTAACAGGAGAGTTTGGAGGGGGAGGTTAGAGGGCACTAGTGACTACTGACCTTCTTTAAAACATAACTCTTAGAATAATCTATATTCCAGAGGTTTAAAAAGAATCCCAATTTATACTTAAACTTATTCATTAGAAAAATGGAGACAGAAGCCCAGCAGCAGAGTGGGGGGCTATCCTGTTTATTGCGTCAAGTGTAACATGTATGATTACCTGCCCTGTGGGCGGGTGGCGTATGTGTGCACCGGTTGCAAGGAGCTCCTGACCCTCAGAGACCGAGTTCGGGCTTTGGAGGACAGGGTGGCTGAACTGGAGGAGCTAAGGGAGGTAGAGAGCTATGTTGATGAGACTTTCCGGGACACTGTAATACTGTCCCACCTCCAGTCTGAGAGCCCCAGTGCTCTTAAGGAGGATGAAAGTCTCAAGGGATCAGAGCATTTAATGGGAGCAGAGGGAAACCATCCGGTAGTTGGGACCCTCCTCCCAGAGGATGTTGCGGTATCCTCTCACACTGAGGATACCTCTGAGGGGGAGGGAATGCCAGTTAGGAAGAGGCAGGTGTTAGTAGTGGGTGATTCGATCATTAGAAACATAGATAGTTGGGTTTGTGATGACCGGGAGAACCGTATGGTCACTTGCCTGCCTGGTGCGAAGGCTGCGGATCTCTCGAGGCATCTAAATAGATTTATGTGTAGTACTGAGGAGGAGCCGGTGGTCGTGGTACATGTAGGTACCAATGACGTAGGAAAGGGTAGGAGAGATGTCCTGGAGGCCAAATTTAGATTGCTAGGAAAGAGACTGAACTCCAGGACCTCTATGGTGGCATTCTCGGAAATGCTTCCAGTTCCACGCGCAGGGCCAGGTAGGCAGGCAGAGCTTCAGAGTCTCAATGCGTGGATGAGACGATGGTGTAGGGAAGAGGGGTTTGGATTTATTAGGAACTGGGGACACTTTTGGAAGAGGGGGGGCCTATACAGGAAGGATGGGCTCCACCTAAACCAGGGTGGAACCAGACTGCTGGCACTAAACATTAAAAAGGCTGTAGAGCAGTTTTTAAACTAAGATGGGGGAAAGCCGATTGGTGCGGAGATGCACATAAATCGGAGGGAGACTTCTCTTAGAGGAGAATCCATTGATAGAGATTATCGAAGCAGTAGTCAGAAAGAGAGGAGGGGAGAGGGCAAACCATGGGCCAGAGCAGACAAACAACCTCATACAAAGGAATCCAATGCATCAGGGAAGGGCAGACAAATAACCAGTGGCAAATTTCTAAAGTGCTTGTACACAAATGCTAGGAGTCTGACTAATAAGATGGGTGAACTAGAGTACCTCGTATTAAATGAGGAGATTGACATAATAGGCATCACTGAAACCTGGTGGAATGAGGAAAATCTGTGGGACACAATCATACCGGGATATAAAATATATAGAAAGGCTAGAGCAGGCCAGGTGGGTGGCGGAGTGGCACTGTATGTGAAAGATAATGTAGAATCAAATGAAATAAAAATATTAAGTGAATCAACATGTTCAATAGAATCGCTATGGATAGTAATTCCATGCTCCAATAATAAGAAATTAGCAGTAGGAATATATTACCGACCACCTGACCAGGACAGCGATACTGACATTGAAATGCTGAGGGAGATTAGAGAGGCTACCAAAATAAAGAACTCTATGATAATGGGGGATTTTAATTACCCCCATATTGACTGGATACATGTCACCTCAGGAAGAGAAGCGGAGATAAAATTTCTCAATGGCTTAAATGACTGCTTCTTGGAGCAGCTGGTGCAGGAACCCACAAGGAGAGAGGCAATTCTCGATTTAGTCCTGAGTGGAGTGCAGGATCAGGTCCAGGATATAACCGTTACCGGACCGCTTGGGAATAGTGACCATAATATAATAACATTCAACATTCCTGTGGTGGGAAGAACACCTCAGCAGTCCAGCACCCTGGCATTTAATTTCAAAAAGGGGAATTACACAAAAATGAGGAGGTTAGTTAAACAGAAATTAAAAGGCACAGTGACTAGAGCCAAATCCCTGAAAGCTGCATGGAAACTTTTTAAAGACACCATAATAGAGGCCCAACTTAAATGTATACCCCAAATTAAAAAACATAGCAAGAGACCTAAAAAAGAGTCACCGTGGCTTAACCACCATGTAAAAGAAGCAGTGAGGGACAAAAAGGTATCTTTTAAGAAGTGGAAGTCCAATCCGAGTGAGATAAATAGAAAGGAACATAAACACTGTCAAATCAAGTGTAAAAATGTAATAAGGAAAGCAAAAAAAGATTTTGAGGAACAGCTAGCCAAAAACTCAAAAAGAAATAACAAAATGTTTTTTAAGTACATTAGAAGCAGCAAGCCAGCTAAAAAACCTGTGGGTCCCCTAGATGATTGAGCTATAAAAGGAGCAATCAAGGACAATAAAGCCATTGTGGAGAAACTAAATGATTTCTTTGCTTCAGTCTTCACGGCTGAGGACATTGGGGAGATTCCTGAATCTGCACCATCCTTTGTGGGTGATGAATCTGAGGAACTGTCCCGGATTGAAGTGTCATTAGAGGAGGTTTTG
This sequence comes from Pelodiscus sinensis, assembly GCF_049634645.1. Taxonomy (NCBI): domain Eukaryota; kingdom Metazoa; phylum Chordata; order Testudines; family Trionychidae; genus Pelodiscus; species Pelodiscus sinensis. The sequence continues at coordinate 107,213,680 of NC_134715.1, forward strand.
GAACAAATAGAAAAACTTAATGTTAACAAATCTCCGGGACCGGATGGCATTCATCCAAGGGTTCTAAAAGAACTCAAATGGGAAATTGCTGAGCTATTATCTGTGGTTTGTAACCTATCCTTTAAATCGGCTTCCGTACCTAATGACTGGAAGGTAGCCAACGTGACACCAATATTAAAAAAGGGCTCTAGAAGCGATCCTGGCAGTTACAGACCAGTAAGTCTAACTTCAGTACCGGGCAAATTAGTCGAAACAATAGTAAAGAATAAAATTGTGAAGCATGTAGAAGAACATAATTTATTGGACAAAAGTCAACATGGTTTCTGTAAAGGGAAATCCTGTCTTACTAATCTGTTAGAGTTCTTTGAAGGGGTTAACAAACATGCAGACAAGGGGGATCCAGTAGATATAGTAGACTTGGATTTTCAGAAAGCCTTTGACAAGGTCCCTCACCAAAGGCTCTTGTATAAATTACATGGCCATGGGATAAGAGGGAAGGTCCTTTCTTGGATTTTGAGGAAAGACAGGAAACAAAGGGTAGGAATAAATGGTAAATTTTCAGATTGGAGAGGGGTAACTAGTGGTGTACCCCAAGGGTCAGTCCTGGGACCAATCCTTTTCAACTTATTCATAAATGATCTGGAGAAAGGCGTAAGCAGTGAGGTAGTAAAGTTTGCAGATGATACAAAACTGTTTAGGATAGTCAAGACAGAAGCAGACTGTGAGGGACTCCAAGAAGATCTCACCAAACTGAGTGATTGGGCAACAAAATGGCAAATGAAATTTAATGTGGATAATTGTAAAGTAATGCACATCAAGAAAAATAACCCCAACTACACGTACAGTATGATGGGGGCTAATTTGGCTACGACAAATCAGGAAAGAGATCTTGGAGTTATCGTGGACAGTTCTCTGAGAATTTCCACACAGTGTGCAGTGGCGGTCAAAAAGGCAAATAGGATGCTAGGAATTATTAAGAAAGGGATAGAAAATAAGACCCAGAATATCTTACTGCCCCAGTGTTTAACCACCCTGACAGTTAGGAACTTTTTCTTAATGTCCAACCTAAACCTCCCTTGCTGCAGTTTAAGCCCATTGCTTCTTGTTCGTTCCTCAGAGTCCAGGAAGAATAATTTTTCTCCCTCCTCCTTGTGACACCCTTTTAGATACCTGAAAACCACCATCATGTCCCCTCTCAATCTTCTCTTTTCCAAACTAAACAAGCCCAGTTCTTTCAGTCTTCCTTCATAGGTCATGTTCTCTACACCTTTAATCATTCTTGTTGCTCTTCTCTGGACCTTCTCCAATTTCTCCACATCTTTCTTAAAATGTGGTACCCAGAACTGGACACAGTACTCCAACTGAGGCCTAATCAGCGCAGAATAGAGTGGAAGAATGACTTCTCGTGTCTTGCTCACAACACACTTGTTAATGCATCCTAGAATCATGTTTGCTTTTTTTGCAACAGCATCACACTGTTGACTCATATTTAGTTTGTGGTCCACTATAATCCCTAAATCTCTTTCTGTCATACTCCTTCCTAAATAGTTGCTTCCCATTCTGTGTTTGTGAAACTGATTGTTCCTTCCTAAGTGGAGCACTTTGCATTTGTCCTTATTAAACGTCAACCTGTTTACCTCAGACCATTTCTCCAATGTAAAGACAATAGGGTTGTGGAGATGCTATAATTTCATTGAAGAGCTAATACAAAGGAAACAGTTTTAGCTCTTCCTGAGTATATTGGGTTGGCTTAGAGCTGGCAGTAGTCATAATAAGATTTTTACCATCTTTTATTATTTTCACTAAAGTAAGTATCTAATTGCTTTCAAGGAGCAGATGTGATTGGTAAGAAAGTGCTAGTTTAGTTTCAGAACTGAACTGCACTTTAAAGTATAGAAACAGAGCATCACACATTACCTGTGAGGTCCACCGATGTTATGCATAAGCCATATCTGCACTGCAGAAACTTTGTCTGGGTCTAAGTTAAAGATCTCAACACTTCCAAAAATGCTGTAAGAATGAAAGCATGAAAAAGCAACACACATCTTAGTATTAAAACGAGGAACCAAGTATGCTTTCCAGTCACTACTACATACTTTCCAGTCGCTACTACATAATTATAACATGAGTTATAATTTATTCCTAGTGGTGAAAACATGAAAATCCCATGGGAAAACGTATGGACTGTTTGCAGAATGAAACAGTATGGCGTTCTTTCTTTCCTAACAATTTTTTTCCTCTAAATTACCAATGCCTGCCACTTCCAAAGGGGAAACAAATCTTTTGCTTTTATGAACCACCAGTTTCCTCATTCCTCAGAGCTAGCACCTCCTGTCAGTTAGTGAAAGTGTGTACTATTTCCGGTGGGGGAGCATAACTGAAGAAATGTACCCGGAGAGTAGTTTATACGTGTAGGCTATTTGAATATACTATAGTGGAGGACTGCATTTATTTCATGAACTTCTGTGGACTGTGGTCATTTTCAGAAAAAAAATCAAAATAAAATAAATCAGAAGATGCTTTTGGCATATATTATATAATAGGCTAGATTCTTTCTGTGTGTATAATATCTAAGTACGAGAAAAATCATTAGGAATAAAGAACCTCATACTGTTTCATATAGGTGAGAGAGTGAGTCTGTCTGTCTGATCAAGAACTCCTCCTAAATGGTAAGAACTAGAACCACCACATTTGATATAAAGCTTCCTCTTGTCATAACTTAAAGCAGGGAAAGGGTTTGATTGTGACAGGAAAATAGGATGTGCCTGGGATGGGATTGCTTCTCATAAAACCAAATCGTAAAGAGACAAAAATCACCAGGTGAAAGGGGATAGCAAGGGGCATGCCTCCTTCCCTGTCCAGGCTGCCTCAGCTCCAAGCCTCCCAATCTCCAGATGTCATTTAGGGAGGGCAAGGGGAGGCCCAAGTTCTCCCCCTCCCCGATTCACATGGGAACATTGCTGGCTTTTCCCCTTCATCATGGAGCAAGGGGAAAGTGCACAGTTTGCTGCATTCTTCGCTCTGGCTAGGAATGCAGGGGGACAGAAAAACTTAGACCTGTCCCAGCCAGAGAACATGCACCTCTCCCCCACCTGTGACCCCCTGGAGCTGCATTGGCCATGGATAGGTGCTTCTCACCCAGCCCCAAGCTGCTGTGATGAGAGAGGGTTGAAGTTGTCCTCTCTCTTTGAGGCACCCTGCAAACGGAATCCCTCATCCCTAGCCCCACCCCAGAGCAGTGATTTAAATGAAGGAAAACAAAAATCAATTGAATTAAAGACCTGAACAACACCAGGGTGTGGGTGTGTGATTGACTGATTGATTGATTGATTTACTGTTGCAGACACCTGCACCACTATGCAGTCCCTAAATTAAAAGTATGACAGATCCACAGATTGTGACAGACTAAAGTGAATACCTGCTACTTCTGAATGCATCATCTACTGATCCATTGAGCATCACTTGAACCACTCCACATGCTGCTTCTGCAAACTAAACAGAGCAAATGTACATTGTATTTTAGCATTACATGAAACGGAGTCAGATCCTAGCTAGAGTAAATAGGCATCTCTCTTTTCTCTTTGGTAGAACTGAACCAATTTTTATCAGCTCAGGATCTGGGTCCACTACTTTAACAGAAGATTCCCATGAAAATAAAGGGCCAAATCATCTCTCACCGGGGCAAAGTTAAACTAAAACCGCACTGATCTGCCACAAATGGATAGCCCCATGGGGGAGAACCTGTGATGGTGCAAATATGGCATAACAGTTTCTGTGCCACGCTTCTCCTGGATGCTGATGTAGAGGACATTGCTGTGGTTTCCCTGAGCCCTGGCTGCTGTCAGCCCATGGGTCTACTGGCAGCCAGTGTAAATCAGCAGAGCGCAGGCTGCTCTAACTTATGCTGGGAACTGTTACCTTATGAGCCCCTAAATGCCATTGGGAAAGGGTTCACTGCTCTGAAGTAGCAACTTTTATCAGACCTAACCAACTAACTACACCTACCACGCTGCTTTCTCAATATTTATCCAAAAAGGATTGTGTGAGGTATCTAATAAATGCTAAAGGCCGTACCGAACCACATAACTTGAGAGATGTGTGTGTATATATGGACAATGGGTAAACAGTTCTGTATATGTACTGAAAATATATTTTATAATCTGTGTAGACAAACAGGTTTTGCTAGACACCAGTCTTCTTAGGTGCCTATGTAGATTAGGCACTGTAAGCCAACACAATGGAAGCCTACTTTGCCTATGTAGTCAACATAAGTATGTGAGGGCAATTTGGAGCCAGCACGTCAGGAAAGGAGCCACGGGTCATCCAGACTCTGGGAACAAAACAAGGAGTTTTGGGAAATGCTGGTATCCATTGTGGAGGAAGAAGGAACAGTAGTTCCTCTTGCTTGCATGTGTGGAAGGTGGATCCCAGCCAGTTGATTGCCTTCTGTGAGCACTTACTCTCAACTATTTAAATTTTAGCGTGTTAAAGGATAGAGCAAGAAGCATGTTATATTTTTTGTTTTTCAATCCTCACTCAGTACCTCTTCAATCTTCAGATAATAAACTTAAACTATCTTTGATGTAGCCCGAGGAACCCTAACAGAACAGAGGTAAATAAGCATTCTGTCAGGCCTTCTGTTCAGCAAGATAGTGAAACATATGCATAACTTTAAGCATGTGGAGTCTCACTGAAGTCAAGGGGCTATTCATGTCTTCCAAGTTAGGCACCTACCTGTATACCTTGCTGAATCAGGGTTTTGCAGAAGAGTTCCTTTCATTATGTTAAAAAGGTACACAGCCACATTCTACAGCAGCTTCCAGTAGCAGCATGTTTTTAGCATTCACAGGTTAAAAAGTAATTGGGTTTAGCAATTATGATTTTGTGTATTTGAATGAGGGAATGATTCCTTTGATTATATTATGAACAGTTAATGTTTGTTAAGCACTAATTATGTGATGGTACATATCTACACAAATATCAAGACTGAGAGACCCACGCAACTAATATCCAAATTATTGTGTAATTAAATGTTATGTGATACATGAGACCTTGGTGAACAGGTTTTGGGAAACCTGCATTTCCAAAAATACATTGCATGACTTTCAAATTTTTAATAGGTCTAATTCAAACACTTTTTAGGACTATTTGACATCTTTGGTCAAACCTGAAAGGAAAATGGCATTTTGAGTAATTCGTGGCATAACTCCTAACACTTTGGGAGGAATTCACATCAGAAAACTTCAAGATTCAAACTGTGTCCCAAAGTTTGACTGTTACCCACTCTTTCCTTTGCTGTGTTTCCTTCATTGTTTATAAACATGAATATTTTGATTACAATTGTCGTTTAAGGATGTAATAGTTCATGATAAAAATATAGTAAAAAGTGTACTAGCCGTTAAAATAGCAAGTCATGGTTAACAGTTAAGGTGCTGATCCTGCAACTGGATCTGTGCAGACAGACTTCTATGTCTGCACAGAATCCCATTCAAGTCAATGCATCTTGTGGGGTTATGGGAGTAAAGCCTTTGTTTCCTAGCCAATGAAACAGATATATCAAGCAAATTTGAATGTTTAACATTTTATCCACAGCTTTCCACACTCGGGGTGAAATACTGTCACCACTTAAGTCTGTGGGAGTTTTGCCATTGACTTGTCTGTGACCAAGATTTTATCCTCTTCCAATATTCCCCAATCCCCAACAGTTAAATCAGTTCTAAATTCTAACTGTAATCATGGACAGTTGCTATATAATCCTTACCATCTTAGATGCCATTTTCCAATACACAGTGCTAGGGTTGCTCTCACATTCACTCCATTTTGGACAGGATTCATAATTAATTCCTAAAATAGGATTCAGAATAAACAAGATTAGAAAAGAAGTTGTCAGACATATTAACATAACCTCAGGGCTGAATAAGAACGGCAAAATAAATATTGCATCCCATCACAGCGATGCGTTTAGATGAAAAGTGTTCTAAAGGGAAATTTAATTTGAAGGTGTTTGGAAGACTTTGCTGTGTTTCTGTGAGTCATCAGGGAGGGATAACAGTGGTTTGAGCATTGGCCTACTAATCCCAGGGTTCTGAGCTCAATCCTTGTGGAGGCAGTTTGGGGCAAAAATTTGTCAGGGATGGTACTTGGTCCTGCTGTGAAGGCAAGGGACTGGACTCAATGACCTTTCAAGGTACCGTCCAGTTCTAGGAGATAGGCAATCTCAATTAATAATTTGTAGTCCCTTTATGCAATTGATTCCAGCAACATTTTTCATGGTCTGACTGAGCAATGAGAATGTGACAAACAGAATAGGCCTTAGCAGAAGCTCACTGAGCAGTCTCAGAAGTGACTTTTCCCACCTAATTTTTGTTTTCTGTAACTTTCCCTCAAATTTGTGGACAGATTCTGACATCCCTACTCGTTCTCAGGTCCTGAGCCTACACAGGAAGCCCCCTTATATCTATATGGGGTCCCAGTGACCTCCAGGCACATGCAGGAGTCTTCCTGAAGGGAGTATATTGCAGGACTGTGTCCTTATTCTGCAAATGTTCCCAGTGAAATCACAGGAGTTTGATGATGAAAGTAAATATGGGTGGCAGTCTCTGGTCTTTTGCTAGATGTGAGTACTAGTCTTGTGCCAAGTCTGATATCCCAAGGTTGAGCTGTTTTTGCGCTACCGGCATTAAAAAAGTGACAAAATTAAGCTGAAAATGGATGGTGGGGTTCCCCCTACACATACTTTGCCATAATTCAGGCTGGGCTGAAAGGATCAAGAGTTTGATCGGGCTGAAACTAAGAACAGAAAATATCTTCACCAAAAGAAAATGTTTTTTATTAACTTGAGAGTGAACGAAAGAAAACTTTGAGTTATAATATGCATGTTTTTATTATTTTTCTTTTTTTTTTTAAAAGGAATCCTTACCTGGTCTAGAAGGGCTTCCACACCATGAGACCCCATCAGTCATATAGCCTAACAAGGTGTCCTCCAGAGTGAATAAATTGTGATTGGCTTTTGTGTAACGATGAACAAGGTCATTTGTTTTGCTCCAAAATAATGACTGAGAGGAAAAGAATGCCGTGTAAGAAATGACATTGATAAGAGAGCTAGACAGAAAATAGTCATTTTTTGGTTTGATAATGAAAATGTTTTAGTTTTTCATTTATATTGTTTAGGTTTTTGTCAAAATGACCAAAAACACACACTGTGTGTGTGTGTGTGTGTGTGTGTGTGTGTGTGTGTGTGATTCCATTGGGGTTTTTTTTAATGAAAATAAAAATTTTCTTTAAAAAATTGTTTGACAAAAAACATGAACATTTTATTTTCATTAAAAACTGACTGGAATTACAGTCTTACTCACACACGCAAAATTTTTGGGTTTTTGCCAAAAAACATTTATTCTCTGCTGGAAAAACATTTTAACCGTGTCTAATTACTGTTACTCCTCCATTTTTGCATGCATGTGGGCTAATAAGCTACTTCGGCTACTCTTACATAAAGGTCTTTTACATACCAGTGAAGGCCACAACAATTTTCCCATCATGGCCCAAAATATTGCCCCAAGAAGCAATGCTCTCTTGGTTTTCATCACTGACCTGTAATGAATAGAATTCCCAGGATTCTTTTGTTCAAACAGAAATAGCTTTGGGAGTAATGTTATCACAAACCTCAAGTCAGAGTGCCTGTAGGTATTTGAGGGTCACTCATGTTTGCCATCATCATCATCATTATTATTTGTGTTATCACAGTTCCTAACAACCCCCATTTTGGACCAGAACCCTGTTATGCTAGGGCAGGGTGGGCAAAAGGGCCTCCGCGGGCTGGATCCAGCCCGCCAACTGGGTGGATCTGGCCCGCGGAGGCCCTGCTGCTCCCCACTCCCAAACGTGGATAGGGTTGCCAGGTGTCCGGTTTTGAACTGGACAGTCTGGTATTTGAGGTTTCTGTCCGGGAAATAAATTGGAAAAAATACTGGACATATAAATGTCCAGTATTTTCTAATAAGGTTAGCTTTATTGTTATGAGTATCCGTACGTAGTTGCGTACTGCCTGGCTGGTAGACATGCTCACACTGTGTGTGTCACATTGCGTAAGCGTGTCTACCAGCCAGGCAGTATGCAACTACGCGGTGGGGGGGCGCGGGATGGAATCCCCGGGGCCAGACTCACTCGTGCTCCTCCGGGACCATATGCGGGATGGGCAGCACCCCGGGATCTGTGTGTGCCTGGGCCAGGCCCAGGCCAGCCCCGCTCCCCACAACTTCCTCCCGTCCAGCCCTGCTTCCCGCTGGCCGGTTCTCCCCCCATACCACCATCTCTCCCGGCCATCCCCGCTCCCACCCCCAACCTCCTTCCAGCCAGCCCCACTCCCTTCCCCGCCGGTGTCCCCCCTTTCATCTGAGATTAATGTGTCTGGTATTTTTTTTGAGGCCATCTGGTAACCCTACCTGGGGGGCGGGAGAGCGCCCGGAGAAGGTGTCGCCTGCTCCCCTGCCCCCAGGCCTTAATTGGCTGGGGGTGGGGAAGTGCACAAAGCCTCCTCCCACCCGTCAGGCAGCACATGGTGCTTTGAAGTGCCGCATGCTGCTCACAGGGTGGGGGGGAGAGAGCGGAGGAAGCTTCACTCTCAGGGCCTGAGGGTGGGGGAGCTGCGTGAAGCTTCCTTTGCTCTGCCCTGGCCCTGCAAGTTGACTGTGGCCCGTGCTCCTCGCAGGGCGGAAGGAGGCTTTGCGTGCAATCCCCTGCCCCCAGGCCCTGATTGGCTTGAGGGCAGGAGGAGACTTTGCACGCTCAACCCCCCACCCCACCCCAGGCCCTGATTGGCCTGAGGGTGGGGGAGAGTGCCAAGCTTCTTCCAGGGCATGGGTGCCTAGTGGGAAAGGGGGGAAAGGGGTTCCCCCACCGCCAGACCATTCATGGTCTGGGGGTGGGATAGCCCTGCCCCTTCCTGTTTAAGCTCCGTCCTTTCCGGGGTGGCCCGGGAATACTTACATATTTTTTGAAGTGGGCCCCAGGCAAAAATCATTGCCCACCCCTGTGCTAGGGACTTCATAAACACAGAACAAAAACAAAGACGCCATTGTACTAGGCATGTACAGAGAAGAAGTCCCTACCTTGATAGCTTTCTTACCTTGTTACAGGGGACAGGATGACTTGCCAAATCCAATAATGGCTGATAATCTTCTGTTGTAATATTACATGGGTTCTTGTAAACAAATGCATTTTTCATTGTTTCCCATATTTTTTGGCAATCCTTGTCTCTGTCAAAAGATTGAAATATAAGTGATGGGAGATCAATCATGTAAGAAACAGGTAATCATCCAAAATCCTAGATCTATGTCTGAGATGCTGCTGTCCTGTGTTACAGGGAGAGAAAATAAATTGAGAGGCAGGGACTTATGAAAGTATCCACACCCTTCTGCTGGATTTCGGCACAGTGGGCTTGACTTTCCAAAGCACTTAGCTCTCATTTAGGCCCCCAAATAAGCCAGATTTTCAACAACAATGAGAGAAACACCTCAGCATGTTGGCTGCTGAGTACATTTTAAAAATATGGCCACTCTGGGTGCATCTGTATTGCCCCATAGGTCGAAATGAGATGAGCAATTTGCTCATCTTATTTTGAAATAGCTTATTTTGTAATTTGGTGCTGTCTACACAGTGCCAAATTTTGAAATAACCCACTATTCCAAAACGTCCCTTATTCCTTGTGGAATAAGGTTTACAGGGACATCGGAATAGTGAGCCCGTTGTATTTTGAAATAACGCACATGCTCAAAAGAGACGGGATAGCTATTTTGGGAGACCTTCGGAATCTCAAGAGTGCTGCAGTGCAGACGTAGCCTTTCTGTTTCAGGATTTTATGCTGCAGCCCAACACGATAGTCACTGAGCACTTTCTTTGTGTAGGTGCCTGGAAGGGAGCAGAGCTCTTTGGAAAAGCTGACCCCGGTTGGAGGTGCTGCACACTTCAACATTTGGACCTCAGCAGTTTTGAATATCTGGCTTCACACAGATAGAGGGCAAGATTCTACCCTCTTCACTCATGTGGAATAGGGCTGTGAGTATCCCACTGTGATCCGCTGGACCGGTCACAAAGTCGGTTACTATACATCCTGAGCAGCAAGGGTGGCAGAATATAGCCTATGATCTAACCCTTCGTGGAAGAAGGGAAGTTGAATGACACTGTCACTGGTGTGCAGGCTTTTCCTATCATGGTCCCCCCTTACCAGTAATGGAATCTGTCTGCACACCCCCTCCCATCCTATTTACTGCACAGTAGGCTCAGCAGAGTGGAGCTGGGTATAACTCCCTTATTACTTCTTGGGGAAGCTGACCTGAGCCCTACCATGTGCCCTCCCCTCCCCACCTCAGATGCTCCTCTGTGCTTCCCAGTTTGTGGACCAATGAGATATATAGATCTGCTGGTAATCCAAAAATCAACCTCTGAACCTTTCTAAGAGGCGGCCTAACATTAGTAATTTTATCCAAAACAAAAAACGGAAGAAACAGACTAAGTATTTAGTGTCTGATTCTGATAACATGCCAGTTTTATACCTACTGCCTTCCATAGAGTTACACAAGTTATTTGATCTCAACTTTTGAGCATGCTCCCATCTGCAATACAGATTCTGGCCTTCTTGTTTGCGCTGGCATCAGGAATAACTCCACTGAACTGAATGGAATTATGCTGATGTAAAACTGATGCATGTGGAAGGAGCACAACCAGGTCATCTATGTCTAACTTTGTTGCATAAGGTGTTGGCCCATCAATTATTCACTTTTCTTTCCTATACTGATGATTTAATGCCAAGTACTGCGAGTTCCTCCAGTATTGCTAAATGGTAATTTATTGCACTGTGCTAGGCAGAGGTCATTTGTTAACTTGTAGGCTTGGAGTTACACTTCCTGAAACTTATGCCAAACTCCAGGGAAATGGTACCCTGTCCAGTTTCTAAATCTACACCATGTGAGTCTTGAGACTACTAAGCACCTCTGTTCTATCGTGTTTGAGGTAAATGAATTAAGCTAACACTTGTGTACAAATATTAACTTACCATTGTTGTCCATCTAGTATTTTTTTCCATGTTGTTCCCAGTAGATGGAACATCTGCCCCTCTCTGCTCTGGCAAGCCACCAGCCCCTTGTCATTTAAATTCCTTCTTGAAAACTCAGCTTTTCCACGTCATCCATAAGTTAGTCAGTAATAGTCACAATGCTGAGGCTTTTATGTTTTCTTTTTTATGCAAATTTAGAAAACAGCAGAATTGATTTACCCTGAGGTGAGCATGTTTCTACTGAGCAACTGCGTAGTTGTTAACACTGTGACCTTTATCTTTTCCTGACTCATCCCTTCCGCTTTATTTCTCACCACCTCTCAGTGTGTCCCACATAAAAACTATTTGAGGAAGGGCCTGGGTTGTGGGATTTGTGGTTGGTGGGTTGGGTTTTTTTTCACTTCTGTGAAGTTCCTGGTACTCCTTTTGGGAAGGACTGTATACAATTCTGGAACTTGGAGAGGTGACATCTACTTAAAGGAACTAGCACCACAGACAGTTCTAAGGCACTGTTACCAGAGAATATCATGGGAACTATGCAGTTTGTTATTTGGTCATAATTTCAAGTGGCCCAAGGAATATGTTGCCATGATAATACTTTCCATCACAGGATTGCAAATCATTTTATACACATTATTAAACTAAGCTTTACAATGGCATCACTATTTTTCAAGTCAATCTAAGTTTTTATATGATGGGCAAACTGAAATATGCAGTATTGATTTGCTCAAACATTACCTCATTTCTGTGCTCTTGAGATGCCACTGGTCCAACAGTACAGTATTGGAAAAATAAGTGCATAGTCAATGCACAGTAAATCCCACAATCTGAGAAAAAACATGGCCCCCTCCGATAGGGGAAGAGACCAAAGGAGCACAGTATTAAGTACATGATTCCTTCCAAAGCCAATGATTATTTGGAGAAATGCACTAGTAAATTTTGGAATAAGCACCAATAACTCACAATTTGCAGTCCCCCACGTGTTATATACACTCCCGCAGCCTTAGGAGAAAACATTTCCCCCAGGTAAGCCACTTAATTGCTATTTCTCAATTTGCAAAATGGAGAAAATGCTTAGGTCCCTATCTTATAAATTACCTACCAGTTGCCCATCAATATAAAGAAAACCTAATGTAGATATCAGATATTTATAGTGTTGTCATAGCAATGCTGTTCTAAGGATACAAAAGACAAGCTAGGCAAAAGAATATCCTTTAGTGGATCATCTTCTGTTGGTGGAAAGTATAGGCTTTCAAGCTTCTGGAGGCTGAAAGAAGAGCTCTGTGAAGCTCAAAAGCTTATACTTTCCACCAACAATTACTACCTCATCTACTTTGTCTCCTCTAGGAATCTATTACATATTTGAGACAGTTTGTCTGTCTGTGTGTCTGTTTCAAGAACTCTTTAATGGTAAGAGCTAGGACTACCAAATTTGGTGTGTAGCTTCTTCTTATCATAACTTAAACCAAGGTTAGGGCTTAGTTGTGCCAGGATATCAGGATGTGCCTGGAATGGGATGGCTTCTCATAAAACCATATAGAAAAGAGACAGAATCACCAGGCAGGTGAAAGGGGTTGGCTGGGGGTATGGGCCTCCCTCCAGGACTGCTTCAGCCCCAAGCCTCCCATCACCCAAGGGTGGGGGCTGAAGCTCCCCCCTTGATTTTGTACAGGAATATTGCTGGCCATTCCCCTAAGTTACGGAGCAAAGAGAAAGTGCACAGTTTGCAGCATTCCTCATTCTGGCTTGGGAGGAGCAGGAGGCAGATAAACCTGGATCTGCCCCAGCTGGAGGACATGCACCCCTCCCCCGGCTGTGCCCACAGGAGCTTCAGTGGCCATGGAGAGGTGCTTTTCATTTGGCCCTAAGATGCTGCCATGAGAGAGGGATGGGGTAATCCTGCATACTGAATCCCTCATCCCCAGCCCTATCTCAGAGCAATAATTTAAATGAAGAAAAACAAAAATTGAGTTAAGGACACAAGCACCTTTTATACAGATACATATTATTTTTAAAATTTGGCCTGATGAGTAGTTGTCTCAGTGTGAGATGCTCAAACTATAAAATGCATTTTAAAGTACCATTAGTCCTACATTTACAATGAAGCACTCTCTAGTCCACACAAGTACTTTTTTTCTAAGCATTTCTTTTTATTTTTAATTTTCTTTCACAAAGCCTTCAGGACCTGCTCTGTCCTATTATTCTGGGGCAGTCTCAAAACCTGCCCACACTAGATGAATTTTGGTTTACCTATTTTCTGTTTTACAGGAAACAGATCTTAAATTAGAGCTGAATTTAAGGTGAATGCTGCCACCTTGTGGGCAAAGTGAATGATCAGAAGGCGGTAAAGTACAGAAGGGACAATAAAACTGTATTTGTGCATGGAATGTTACATGGAAGTCAAAAGAAAACACATTAGAGAACTTTTATCTTTGTGATACCATACCAGAAAAATGGGTAAATGTACACTACAGTTCATTTCTTCATTCATGCTCTATTTGTCTGATGGTACTACCTAGAAGCCTCAGCCAGGAGTAGGATGTCATTGTGCTAGGCATTGTACAAACGGATATGAAGTGGCCTGTTGATACCCTTTATCACTGAATATGCAAGGAGGCTTATATAATAGAAAATTAGGATTGGAAGTGACCTTAGGCTTAGGAGGTCATCTAATGGAACCCTCTCTTCAAAGCAGGACCCCAATTAATCACTCCAGCTAGGGCTTTGTCAAGCATGGGCCCTGTGGAGTTGGGAGACTGGTGCCAGAGGTAGACGCGCCACCACCACCACCATCTGACCAGCATTAGCTCTTGGAGTGCTTTCCAATTACCATTTAAGTTAGTATGTTCTTGCTAAGTGACTGAAAGTGTTTTAAATTTAAATGCTACTAAAATAGGACTATATTTATCAGTGTGAGACACAGACTTGGATATTCTTTCTTCATCTCCTATGGTGATACAGCCATCGCTTGAGGCTTCTTAACTACACAACAGCAACAAAATTTTTCTAGTTTCAGTTCAGATGGAACTTGAAGCATATTCTATAACTATGATAAAGCCTTTGAAGTGGTAAAGGTCCATGTGCACTCCTGGCTGAAACAGTGATGTAACTAGGCATAGGGGACAACGGTGTTATAACGGGCCTCAAATTATCATCATCACACTTAAATTACTGTATTGCATAATTTGTTCAGCAAAAAACAAAAGTACTAAGGAGGAATATAGATCCTTTTTTTTTTTTTTTTTTTTTTTTTGCATTATAAAATTCTCTTAGCTCACATAATTATTAATGGAGCCAAATCCTGCAGTCAGCACTTTCATGAAATGTTCTTTAGGCTAGCAGTTTTCTAGGCTTGTTATCAACTTAAAAGTCATTTGTTGTTGTTTTGTGTGGAGGGAAAAAATTGTTAAAGTACAGTAGGAGGCAGAAGATGTTGGGGGGAGGGGAGTCATGAAGTACAGAAAGTTGTAACAGCAATATATAACTCAGAGTATGTCTACCCTCCAAACTTTTTGCGGAAGAGTCAATGCAAATAGAGCACTCATTAGTGTTTTCTCACGCTTCATTTGCACCACTTAGGAAGGAATAATCCATTTCACACATACAGAATGAGAAGTGGTTATAGTGGACCACAAACTAAATGAGAGTCAACAGTGTGAAGCTGTTGCAAAAAAGCAAACATGATTCTAGGATGCATTAACAAATGTGTTGTGAGCAAGACACAAGGGCTGTGTCTGGACTGCATCCCTTTTCCGTAAAAGGGATGCAAAATAGACACATCGCAATTGCTAATGAAGCGGGGATTTAAATCTCCCCCTTCATTTGCATAAACATGGCTGCCGCTTTTTTCCGGCTCGGAGCTTTGCCTGAAAAAAGCGCCTGTCTAGACGGGGATCTTTTGGAAAATAAAGCCTTTTCCGAAAGATCCCTTATTCCTTTTTTTAAGAGGAAATTGGAGAAGGTCCAGAGAAGAGCAACAAGAAAGATTAAAGTTCTAGAGAAAATGACCTATGAAGGAAGATTAAAAGAATTGGGCTTGTTTAGTTTGGAAAAGAGAAGATTGAGAGGGGACATGATGATGGTTTTCAGGTATCTAAAATGGTGTCACAAGGAAGAGAGAGAAAAATTGTTCTTTCTGGCCTCTGGGGAACGAACAAGAAGCAATGGGCTTAAAACGCAGCAAGGGAGGTTTAGGTTGGACATTAGGAAAAAGTTCCTAACTGTCAGGGTAGTTAAACACTGGAATAAATTGCCCAAGGTGGTTGTGGAATCTCCATCTCTGAAGATATTTAAGAGTAGGTTAGATAAATGTCTATCAGAGATGGTCAAGACAGTAATGGGTCCTGCCAGAAGGGCAGGGGACTGGACTCGATGACCTCTTGAGGTCCCTTCTAGTCCTAGTATTCTATGATTCTATGAATATCTTCTGATAGTTTTTGTGCCAGAGGTTTTTGCGCAAAAACAAGCAGTGTGGACTTGTCCGTTTTGTGCAAAAACCTCACACTGATCATTTTTGTGCAAAAAGGATCAGAAGAGATTATGCAAATGAAGTGTGAGAAAATGCTAACAAGCACTTCATTTTTAGTGCCTCTTCTGCAAAAAAAACATAGTGTAGACATAGCCTCGGTCACATTGTGCCTATGAGGTTTTCCTAATCTTATTTTTCATATTTAGTTTAATACATTATTGCTTGTCTGATCCATCCTATTGCTTTTGAATTCAGTGATAAAACTCCTACTTACGTAAATTAGAGAGCCCATTTTAAGCTAAGTGCTGTTGCTTAGTTGGTATGGACTAGACTGGATTTAGGAAACCTGGGTTTAATTCCTGGCTTTGCCACTGCTTTATGTGTCTGTAGGCAAGTCATGTACCTCCTTGTGTCTCCATCTGTAAAACAGGGACAGTGATACTAACCTCTTATGCAGAGCACCTTGAAATATATGGATGAAAAGCACTAGATAAAAGCTATGTATTCTTGTTAAATAGAAAGGAGATCATACTGAAAACTGTACTCAATAAATTAAACAGAACTGGCCTTGTGGCCAAGTTATCATTAATAGAGCTATATTATACAGTACATTGTGTACATTCTGGATTTATTTCAGGAGTAAGGGTATGTTTACACTTGCACTCTAGTTTGAACTAGGGATGCAAATGCAGGCATTCAAAATAGTCAGTGAAGAGGGGATTTAAATATCCTGCACTTCATTAGCATGATCTCGCACCGCGGTGTGTTACTCTGAATGCCAGCTGTTTCAAAAGTGAAAGTGCATGCCGGAACGCGTTAGTTCGAACCAAACCCCTTGTTTTGAACTAATGTTACTCCTCAAAAAAATAAGTAACACGCCGACAAGATCATGCTAATGAAGCGTGTGATATTTAAATCTCCGCTTCATTGACTATTTCGAATGCCTGCATTTGCATCCCTAGTTCAAACTAGGCTGCAAGTGTAAACATGCCCTCCTAAGCAATGATGGTATTGTAGTGCTCTGGGATTTTTGCTTTGCTGAAGGATACAAAGGAGCTATGCAATACACAAGGAAATGAGTGAAGAGATGACTAAGCGCAGAAAGGGTCAGCATACTATCTGGCAGTACTCCAGATCTGGCAAACGTCATACAGACAAAGCAGATGTAGGGAAAAGGGATGTTAGTCAAGAAGTTTTGATTGCAAATTTCTGATCTTTGCAGCAAACTTAGACACTTAGAACACAGAAGTCTTTCCACATAGTGTGAAGACTTCAATCTTGAAATCATTCAGGAGTAGGAAGCTGTAGTTTAACCAAGAGATGAATTTAGAGATAAGTAGAAGGATGTGTGTGTGAGGGAGCAAATACGGAGAGGTGGGTGCTGTTTGCAGAGAAGCTCCTTGATCTTCCGAGTGTTCCGTAATAGAGAGAGAGAGAGAGCTAGAAAGTGTGCAATAGATATGAAAGAACAATGTTTGTTGAGGTATGATTCTACAGTTCGTCTGTGAGGCATTAGCTTTGTGACCAAGATGCTCAAAAAGATTAGTGATCACGTTTACTCTTGTATCACAAAATACACTGTTAGATAGGCTGGAGAGAGGAATCTAAGATCAGAGATAAGAACAAACAGCTAATATTATTAGCTATCTTCTGCAAGAACATTAAAGATGGAGGCAAGTTAATATATTCCTGCCTCCTCTACCCCCAATAATGTCAGTATTTCAAATACAAATGTTCAATTCATGTGTTTTAAAATGTCAATTGTTTAAGGAGGTTTCTTTTCTTGTTTTAGCTGCAAATGAACTCTGTGTTAAGAACAGATACATTTATCTTCCTTAAAGAGTCACCTGTCCAGTACAAATTCACATAATGCTTTTGATTTTTGGTGTTTTTTGTTTTTAACTTTTGAAACCCTAAGGCCATACTACATGATTTAAAAAACAATAACCGATGAAAACATTATTTTAACAAATACTTCCTGGCCAAGTACTGCAGTATTGGTCTAATGCATGATACATCTGTATGTGGATTTGACATAGAAACTTACTATAAAAAAATGGTGAAAATAACTACATTTTCAGTTCCCTTTGCAGTATTGGTCTAATGCATGACACATCTGTATGTGGATTTGACATAGTTATTTTCACCTTTTTTTACAGTAAGTTTCTAAGTTTTCAGTTATAAGTAAATAATATACATATTGAAAACAATGTTAGATTTTAAAAGTTATTTCAGTTCAATAACTGAATACATTTTTAATAATATTGGCAAGTAAACTTTTTTCTTTTTCATTTTACTAATGTGTCCTGATCCTGAAAACACTTTCACTGGCTTAATTTTACACACATGGAAAGCTCTATTGACTTTTGTAGTATTACACTTACACTTACATTTTCACAGGATCAGGGCCAAGGGTTTTTTTTTTATCATGACAATTTCCTTCAAATACTGCAGATTTAGATTTTGCTTATACAGTAGTCTCAACACTGGACAGTAGGAGGCAAGATTTGTTGATTACTAGCAGGAAATCACTTAATATTTTACTAGGTTTGCATTATGTTAGTGCCATTATGGAACCGGGACAGGTGCATAAGTTAAACATGACAGCACTTCTGCAAGAGGATGTTGACTCTATGGGTGTACGGGTGGAACTGTACTGTGGAAAGTGACTGCCTCAGCCCTGCTCCCTCTCCTGATACTATGCCCGAGTTAGGGATGTAAAAAGTTGGTTACCTTTTACCAAAGGTGTAGCTACTGCAACACTTAGTGGTTACACGCACTGCAAGCTCTGCAATAGAAAGCTTAAATAAGCTTTATACTGCAGAACTCACAGTGAAGCCCCTCCAGGAGCAGGGCCAACAGCCTCTGCCAGGGGCTGCCAGCCCACTCCTAGGGATCCAGCATGTAGCCCGGGGTGGGGGTGGGGGCCGGGAGGGAGGCTGGGTCAGGCCTGCCATTGGTAGGGGCTCTGATCGGCTGAAGCAGCCGCTGCCTACAGTGGGCCCCATGGGGCTCGAGCAGCCCCCTGCCCAGGGTGGGTGGGAAGCTGCTCCAGCCCCTACAGTTAATCAGAACCAGTAATCGTTACCCATTTAGAATGATGCTGACTGGTTAGCGGATTAACCTTTCACATCCCTCACCTGATCCATGTTGAATTCCAAGGTGGGAATGAGGGGGAGGAGGAAAGGATTTTGCAGGGCCTGGGAAAAGGAAGGATGTTTCTGTTGCTAGACACCCTCTTCAGCGAAGTTTTCAACCTCTATCTCCAGGAGAAAGAGAAAATGAGTGGAGTTGTCCCCTTCAAGACTACACATGACTCTGTCCCACTCTACGCCCTCCTGTTCCCCCTCCTGTTTCAAAAGCTCTTCCCAGCTGCTTCTCTAAATGTCAGGTCTGTATCTTCTCCCACTTTTGTCTGTGCCCCCTCAGAGCAAGCCTTTTACACTTGGAATGCCCTCTCTTTCCAACGTGTTTTCAGTAACTTTTCCCTTCTTTCAAATCATAAGCTCCTTCGGGTAGGACTTGTTCCATCCTCTATATAATGTACAGAACTAAGCACACTGATGGAGTTCAGTAAATATGTGGGTATGGAAGATTCTGCAGAGCATTCCCCACACTAACAGTATAACCAGTTGCAATCTTTTTACACCATCCTGAAAGTCCCATATGCTTATCATGACCTTTGGCAAGTCCTCCAGATCTGCATTGCCACACTATCTACTTTGCATATTTTAAGCAATTTCTCACAATTTTTCTCATTCCCTGAAGGAAAAAAGCAACTGAATAATAGAAGTGTATGTGTTAACAATTACTTCCCAGCCTTTTGCTTCTCTTTCATAGACACTCACATATTTGGGTATGTGGGTTAAATGGTATATGCTATGTATTTCTTCACAGACTGACTTCACAGTTAAACTTCACTACTGTTACACCCACATATGAAAACTTATTAGACTGTATTGTAGAGTTTAGATGTTTGGTTCTATGAGCTTTCTGAAGGAGTTGCACATTTTGTATCTGTGGGCAGAATGTGCCCCCAAATTACTGTTGTTTTATTCTCATTCACTGTGCTGTTTTGTGCACAGCCAGTCTCCTCCAAAAACCATTGACCAGAATGTAGCCAGTTTTGAACCTGCCTTTATATGTTTTGCTCGGAAACACTTGTAGTAAATTATAATTCTCTGGTTTCCTTGTCCAGCAGATAACACAATATATTGTTTCAGTGGAATTAGTGCCAGGTTCTTTGCCATGACACCATATTATACATGCCGGTAATTATTACTCACCTCAGCTCAGGGTTCACCGTTGTGATGTAGTTATAACACCTCCCAAGGATGACTTCTTGCAGATTTTTAGTGGTCCCTCTGCCTTTCCACTCTAGCAGCTGCACACTAGACTCTTTTCTTCCATGTGCCAGTACAGCAGCCAGCACAACAACAATTGTCACTATCAGGACCATGATGCCCACTAAAAGTACTATACGCTGGCGTGTCCTGGAGGACCTGTTTGGAAAGGGCATCGTAAATGAAGTTTGTGAACAGCTGCAGCAACTGCTCTGAAAGTAGCTCTTTTCTAATGTGCCAAACTGCACTTCCCCCCTGCTTCCCTCTGCCTTCAAGTGGAAGCTAACTGCTTGCTCAGCTGACAAATACCAACTAGAAAAACAAGGAACTGCCGGGCTGGAGCACTTCAGACTGGAGCACATCATTTACAGGAACCCAAGGCAAGGTATATGCACATTTGCAATCTTATTAGCAGCATCTGAGAACTTAAAGGGTCTTGCAGTGATAGCATAGTGTCACTGGAATCTCCTTGCCTAAATAGATTAATGGGTCACTTTATGAAAGACTGCCTCTGATAGTAGCCTATCCCTGATGTTTCAGAGGCCATCTCCTTCTTAACCTCTTTCTACAAACTCTCTGCTCCCCGCTATATATACAATACTGGGGGGAAATGAAGTGGAAATTGTTTTGTGCCATGAAGCAGGACTTTTACAAGACTGGCAACTTTTATTCTAGTTACAAAGTGACTGCAGATACTTTTGTTTCTCTTTAGTGTTTAAATCTCTCTCACTCTTGTTAAGCGATTTTGCTTGATTAATATCCTGTGGCAGTGAATTCCACAAGTTAACTGTAGAGTGCCAAACTCTGGGTTTCTTACTTGAGTAAGCTCACAAAGAAGAAGTTTGTCTAGAGACAGAACAAGTAACAATTATGTAAAAATGGTCCACACTTGTCTGTATTTAATTTTGAAAAATAATTTCCTCCATTTTAATTTGTGTCCCTCTTACCCATGTAAGCATGAGTACTTGATTCACCTCTACATTGCCATTGATTGTTCTATATCCTGCAGACGCACTAATATAAACATCAACATTAGCAATGGCTTTTAGACAGTTTTAACCAAATGCAAAAATTGTTTCCATAGTGAGAACAATAGAATTGCAAAGCCCATTTTGTTTCTCTCCCCTATTCTCTACATATAAACTTGGACTGATTGTAAGCTATTTCTAAGCAAAGCCCTGTTAATTTTTAAGCGCTATGGTGATGCTAGAAAAGCTGATAGGTGCAAACTAGTTTCTGTGGTTGACACTAGTTTCTTATTCACAAGCAAACATTTTAAAAAAAAATAATCAATGCAAGATTATTTTTTAGAAATTGCAATGAAAGGTGATTGCATTTTATTACCATGTATATTCATAATTAATTTGATTAATAATCATTTATGTATGCAGCTTAGTTGCTGTCAGTACGAGGATATTAGAGAGACAAGGTTGCTGAGGTATTAACTTTACTAGATATTGGCGCTCGAGAAAACAAGCTTTCTAGCTGTATGAAGCTCTTCTTATCTAGGAAAGGAGCTCCCAAAGTCACAGCAAAAAGCAAGTTGAAGCAGATTGTTTAGCATAAGTAGTTAGCACTATTGTACAGGGGGCCATTCAAGGTACAGTGCTAGGATAAAAAGGAGAGATCTAGTAAGTTAAAATTGTTGTAATAGCCAGTCATAAATCTAGTCTCTCTGTTCAGTCATGATTCTAATAACAGAGTAATGAATTTAAGCATCTTTTGAAAGTGGGGTGCAGGATTCCTTTGAGGATGAGAACTGAGGGTATGTCTACACTACCCCGCTAGTTCGAACTAGGAGGGTAAAGTAGGCATACCGCACTTGCAAATGAAGCCCGGGATTTGAATTTCCCGGGCTTCATTTGCATAAGCCGGGCGCCGCCATTTTTAAATTCCGGTTCGTTCGAACCCCGTGCCGCGCGGCTACACGTGGCACGGACTAGGTAGTTCGGACTAGGCTTCCTAGTCCGAACTACCTAGTCCATGCCGCGTGTAGCCGCGCGGCACGGGGTTCGAACCAGCGGGGTTTTAAAAATGGCGGCTCCCCGCTTATGCAAATGAAGCCCGGGAAATTCAAATCCCGGGCTTCATTTGCAAGTGCGGTATGCCTACATTACCCCGCTAGTTCGAACTAGCGGGGTAGTGTAGACATACCCATAGTTCTTGCGCAAGAAGCCCTGATTTCATACATTAGAACGTCAGTGTTGCACAAGAACTCACGGCCAGTGTAGACAGGCAGCAAGTTTTGAAGATCGCACCAATGTAGACACAGCCAATGTGTACAGGGATGTTAAAAGGGTTAACTGGTTAAATTATAGCACTTAACCATCCTGTGGGGTCCCTCCACCCATCCGACTGGCTCCCCATATGTACTGGCTCCTGCCTACCTCAGCCTACCCCCATCCCTGAGGCAGCAGCACAGGGGGAGAGCAGGGCAGGGAGCTCCATGGAAGCCAGCAGTGCTTACATGTTTACCCAGATATCCACATTTTAACATCCTTACTGTGTACGTAGGCCTGATGCTCACCTCCTGAAGCAAATACTCTTCTCATTTAAGTCAGGGGAGAAGGGTTCATGGAAGGCAGTTGAAGCATTTCAAAGACCTACTAAAAGTGCACCTTAGAAAGGGAAGCATCAACCCAACAAACTGGGAGGACTTGGTGTGGAACAACAAGGTGGTGCTACACCACACACCAAGCCACAACTCACTTTGAGGAGAAAAGACATGCTCATGAGATGCAAAAGCAACAAAGGAGGAAAGAAATGGCACAACACTCTAGCCAATAACTATCAGAGGGGTAGCCCTGTTAGTCTGGATCTGCAAAAGCGACAGGGAGTCCTGTGGCACCTTATATACTAATTGATGTATTGGAACATAAGCTTTCGTGGGCAAAGACCCACTTCGTCAGATGCACATAGTGGAAATTTCCAGAGGCAGGTATTACTATGCAGACCAGAATAAGGTTAAAGATAACAAAGTTAATTCAGTCAAGGAGGGTGAGGCCCATTTCTAGCAGCTGATGTGGAGGTGTGAACACCAAGAGAGGAGAAACTGCTTTTGTACTTGGCCAGTCATTCACAGTCTTTGTTTAATCCTAAACTGATGGTGTCAAATTTGCAGATGAACTGTAGCTCAGCAGTTTCTCTTTGAAGTCCGGTCTTGAAGTTTTTTGCTGCAGGATGACTACCTTTAAATCTGCTACTGTGTGTCCAGGGAGATTAAGTGTTCTCCTACAGGTTTTTGTATATTGCCATCCCTAATATCTGATTTGTGTCCATTTATTCTTTTATGTAGGGACTGTCCAGTTTGGCCGATGTATGTAGCAGAGGGGCATTGCTGGCACATAATGATAGATATGAGGGATGCCCTCATATCTACATCAGTGACACCATCACAGAACCTAACCAGATCAGCCACACCATCGCTGGCTCATTCACCTGCACATCTACCAATATAATATTCGCCATCATGTGTCAGCAATGCCCCTCTGCTATATACATCGGCCAAACTGGACAGTCCCTACGTAAAAGAATAAATGGACACAAATCAGCTGCTTTGCGGCAGCCTTCCTTGCTGCCCCCAGCCTCCGTACTGTGTGGGAGGGGGCAGGCAGCATGATGCCTGTCTACACTGGCCTCTTGCGCAAGAACAGTTGTGCAAGAGGGCTTATTCCTGGACAGGAGCGTCAGAGTATTTGCGCAAGAAGCACTGATTTTATACAGTAGAACGTGAGTGTTCTTGCGCAAGTACTTGCGGCCAGTGTAGACATTGTGCAGAACTGGGAGCATTTCAGAAAATGCTATCACGGAGTGTATGGACTTTAATTTCTTACTAACAGCCTAAATTTAGCCTCTCTCCGGCATTTTTTCCTATGTCTTTGGTTTCTACATGTATCACGACCCCTGCCTCCTTCAGCAGTGCAAATGTCTGTATAGATGACTTATGGTAGATACTGCCTTTGTGCCCATCAGGTGATTTACCATGTGCATTCTCCTGGTTATTACATACCCAATTATCTATTTTCTAATAATCAAATCACCCATTACTGTTATTTCTCTTCCCCTAATCACTGGGGTTCCGCTTCCCACCAGTGGTATTGTCAGTGCAAGAGGAAACCATGGCACTGCCTGAAAGGAGAATCTCAGCCATGAGGGTGGCTGACCCTATGGCTTGGGAAAGCCAGCTCCCCAGCCCTGCCCCTTCTGGCTAAGGCCCTGCCTCTTCTATGTCCACCTCCAAACTAACCACCACGGGCCCCTTCCCAGCTCTCGCTCTTGTCCCCAGCCCACCCCAGGGCTCCAGAGATGAGAGCTAGCGAGTGGCATGGCTCTAGTCTGGACCTCTAACCAGAAATCTCCCTGCCCACCCACAGCCTCTGACACAGCACGGTGCAGCCCCCCTGCCTGCCTGCCCCCCCCAGCCTCTGACACAGCAACAGCAGGCTGGGGGAGGGTCTTGGTGGGACTCCTGTGGAGCATGGGCAGGGCCAAGTGAGGCAGTTTGGGAAGGTATTGCTTTCCCTTGCTATACCACCTGCCACCCATGATCCCAGCTATGGGCCTGTTTCCCTCTGGTCCAGTTTGATGTTCTCCTTCTGTGAGACTGTCCTTCTCCTTAACAGCACAGAGACTGTCAGACTGGGGGAGGGATCACTCTGTTGTGTTAATGAAAGTCTCCTCCATCTACCACTGTTGCTCTATCTCCTCCATTCAGCCACTCTAGCCTCAAGAGCCTGCATTGTGTCTGAGAGCCATAAGCTGCTTGCACCAAACATTCCCCACCTGCCCACAAATCAGGTAGTCACACATGCTACAATTCAGTGCAAGAAACTAGGTAGCCCCACTCTGCTGCTGGATTCCTGCCTTCTGCTTAACTTTTACTCTTGGAAGGTTTGTTGTTGGTGTGGGGGTATTTTTCTGAGGGCACCAGATTTTTTTTCTTTTCTTTCTCTCCCTCCTTTGTTTCCTTTGGAGGGACTTTTCTGGTATCCTTCTGGTACGTAGGTTATATCCCCTCAGCAACCTTCTCTCCTTGCCACTGAACTCTCAGTGCAGCCAAAATCTCCTAACCTTGTTAGCTCTCCCATGTCTACACTGCAGAGCTTTTCCAGGATATTGGAGGTATCCCGGAAAAGCTCTGCCACATCCAAGGAACATGTCTGCTTTTCCGAAAAAAATGTCAGAAAAGTGGACGTGGTTTTTTGCATCCCTGTAAACGTCATTTTATGAGGAAGAAGGGATGTTCTGAAACAGGGCTTTTTCCTGAAATTTTGCCCCATGTAGACAGGCCAAATTTCAGAAAAGCCTCTTTCAGAAGTAAATCAGAAAAAGATACGCAATTTGCATTTCTTTTTCCGATTTATCTTTGTAGTGTAGACATAGCCCCAGTCATGTGCTCTCTTGCTCAGTCATGAAGCTTTCTCTGCTCAAGAACTGAACCTGGAAGGAATGTCTGTCACATTCCCTCTCTAAATTTCCCTGTTTACTACTGCTGGTCACTTCATAGCTGGATTTTTAAACTGCTGTTCTCCTGGAGTTAGCCTGATTCCCTTGTCAAGTTATGGTTCCAGGGATAGCAGGCTAGAGCCTGGCTCATGTAAACTGCGCTAGCTAATGACTTGGCTCAGAACACAGCCCCCAGAACAAACCATCCTGCAAACAAGCAGGCATGCTTCAAGTAAACCAGCACACTTCAAACATTGACAAAGCAGAGAGACAAGGTGAATGAGGTAAAACACCAGGCAATACAATAATGGCTAGCTCAGAACTTTGTCTCTCACCAACAGAAATTGGTCCAATAAAAGATATTAATTAACTCACCTTGTATCCCGGGTCTCAGAATGCTACAGCCACGCTGAAAACAGATGGAGAGCCTCACCCTAGGGATCATGTAGTCTCTCTCTTGACTCCTCCTCCTTTACCTGGAGAAGGCTCTCATAAAACTTCCCTTTGCTGTGCCTGTTCACCAGGGAATATTAGATAATTATGCAGGGCCTAGCACTGTCCTAGGTGCTCTTCAAAACAACTGATAAGACTTCTGCCCCCAAGAGTTTACTTTAGCAGTGATACAGGAGGAATGATAACAAAAAGGGGTGGTGGCAGGGGGTGATGAAGGTATTTCTTAGATCAAAGGTATTCTCTGTTTAAGAATGTGAAGATTCTGTCTTGATTTAATTTCACTTATATTCACCACTTGTTGTAAGTGCATGCTCTGACAGTCCGGGAATTTTATGAGAGTAATGAATAAGGAGTGGAGATAGTGATTTGGCAAGCAGGAGGAAGGGAAGGTATTTCATGGGCAGGAAAAGAATGGAAGGAAGCACAGAAGTGGGAATGGAAGGAAAAAAAGAAGAGGGGGGTGACTGTGACTTTTCTTGTGATTTGCAGATACAAGAATAATTTATGGATACCTAGGTATTCACCACCCACTTTTTAAACAAATGAAATTACTGGGCCAAGTCAAACACAAATGTAGAATGGTGCAGTTGCCAGATCATCCATTTCCTCAGGACTGGGCAAAGGGTGCAAAAGTCCCCCCCAGCATGCTCCTCCACATAAGCATACTCCAGCCAGCCATGGAAAGGCAGAAGCGGTGTGCTGCCCACGCCTCCCTCCCCCATGCTCTGGCAGGCCGTGGGAAGGTTGGGGCTGATTTTCCCTCTTATTGCGGGACCATGAGGGGCATATTCACATCTTTCTCACCCACATTTACAAAAAGAGCACCCCCCACATAAATTCCTGTGTATGGGACTGTTCCTGATAATAAAACTGCTGGGAGGGAGGGACCAATGAGGGCTGGTAGGAACAAAAGCAAACAACTGCAATAGCTGCGCCCATGAGGAAGCAAGGAGCTGAGACCCAGCTAGAGTTACCCCCCTTCCAGCATCCAGGATCCAGAATTGTACAGGGAAGAGCCTCAGTCACTGTGGGTAAAAGGCCATGCAATATCCACCCTCCATCCTGTGAGCTCAAGGAAGAGAGAAACCATTGGGAGGCCTCATCCAGAAACTCAGCCAGGAGGGGCAGCCAAGGCATGGACTGGGTATGTCATCTGTGCCCAACTGTTTTCTTTCCCCTTTTCTTTCAACTCACTCCTGCCCCCTTCCCCCGAAGCATCACTTCACCTGCCTTCCATGCATCATTTCTTTCTTCCTCTTGTCCCTACTTTCTCTCTGTTTAGCTTCTCCCCTCCCAATAAAACCCCACTGAACTTGTAAAAGTTAAATAAAAAGAAAACAATGAAAAATTTGGCATGAAAAATTGAGTTTGCCAACCACCACATAGTTCCTTCACTTGATTGCTGTTTCCCTTCCCCCATTCCATTGTTTCTCTTATCTGCATAGGCTGTGCCTACACTGCAAACATGTCAATACAAATGAGATCAGCATATGACCATGGCAGTGTAACCCCTCCTGTTGGCTAGCCCAGTGTGAGGTTATTCAGCATAGGGAAGCTTGTGACTTCTTACACCACTGTGGTGGGAGGGCTAGTCCTGAGACTGCTTGGTGTGCTCTGTGTTGTGTATGTGTGAGTGCACCTCAGACCAGACCCACTCCGACAAATCACCAGGAACAGGCTTTATTCTGTAAAAAACATAGAACAGGAAAACAGTTCAGTAGCCCCCTTCTCTCAGCATGCAGCCTGTGTGCTGCTTCTAGCACAGTCCTTGCTGAGACCCTGCTGGGGGCAGAGGGCACATCATGGCAGGAACCAGGAAGTTCTCCCAACATGCCGCAGTTTGTAGTCCACAACTTGTAGTTCCCAGGGCTACTGCTGAAACACACTGGACTTTGGGCTACAGCGGTTAATATGTCACTTGTGTGCATGCATACTTGATTCCTTGTGTCAGTGAGTATGTGTACTCACTAAGAGTTCTTGTATTAATGCAGCAGGCAGTCCATGATTGTGCGACTTGTTATCATCCAGTGTACATCAAGAGCCGAAATGAGTTGTGTGGGGTGACTGGGAATGTGAGGTTCAGCATCTCACAAGGTCCCATGTAACTTTTGCACCTTTTTTCAAAATCCCACAAAGCTGCGGGATCCTCCTTGTCATCCATCATCTCTGCCAAGCCTGCATAGCTCTGTGCTATTGTCATAAGTGTTGCAAGCACAGAGCACACAGGCCTTGAATATTGGCAGAATAAGAACTGAATGAGTGGGGAACATGATCCTTTGAGAAGAGATCACTGTGGAACAGAGTGAGAACCAAATAAAAGTTGTTGGTGGCATTCATGGCATAATTGCAGCTGGGAACACCTTTTCTGGGCCTGATAAATCAGCCCTGGCTGAGGGAATAGCATTGAAATGCAAGTTTGGCCTGATGAACAGTGGCTGCAGAATTTTTGGATGTGCAAAATCTGGATCTGTGTGCTAAACTTACGAGAGCAGGGGCACCATAATGAAAGCTGCATTGACAGCAGAGAAGTGAGTGGAGATCCACTATGGGTGACGTGTGTGAGGGGGAATGAAAGATCATGTGCACCCCAAAATGGCATGGGGGGAGCAGCAACGGGACAGCAGACAGTAGGCAGTGTCCCAGGCCCTGAACTTTGGGAGGTCAGAGTGGCCTGGCACAGGACACAGGGGTCGTCTCCCCACCACTCCCTGTGCTCAGTGGGGATGGCAGGAAGGGGAATGGCCTGGTCCCAGCCCACTCCATGCCCCCAGCTCCCAGCCACATCGCTGCACTTGCTACTGCTGGTGAGTGCAGGGGGTGATTCCACTCTTCCAACAAACCCCCTCCTCTGAGTGACACGGCCTGAGGGATTAGTGGGGGGCCTGGCACCGACAGTGGGCATTGGCTACGCACCGCTAGTGTGAAGCAGAGCCAGGGGAGCAGACAAGGCCGGAGGGCCAGATTGCTTCACTTCCCGTCACCACTGGTGGGCACGGGGAGGGGTGGCCCCTGCTGCCAGCACCAGGCCCTCCACTAACACCCCAGGCTGCATTACTCATGGGGGTACTTGAAGAAATAGGTAGAGTGTGGGGGGAGCAGGGATGAGAAGAGGCAGGAAGGGGTGGAGCAGGGGTGGGGTTTGGGGAATGGAAGGAGTAGGGGTGGGATAAAGTGAGAAGAGGGACCTGAGGTGAAGTGGGGGCAGGAAAAGGTGGCATGGGGAGAAGTCACATGGGGAACAGTCATATGGCCAGAACCTTACCCCCCTCTCCTTAATGCCTCTTCCCAGCAGTTGCCACTGAAATCCGGTATGGAGCCCATTGTGATGTTAGCTTGCAGGACCATCTTAGCTTGCAGGACCATAGTTAGCTATGCATGTGCAGGACATAATGGACTGATCTGCAGCAAAAGGGTATGGCACACATATCCCTATTGTGGCACCAGAACATCTTACCACTTTTCTGTAAGGGCTATTTTTCTATGTTTATGCAAGCATTGGTAGATCAGCAGGGATGTGTCACTGACACCAACGTGAGCTGGTTAGGGAAGGTGCATGGCACATCTTTAAATACAGTTTGAAAGCTTGTCTCTTTTATCAGTAGAAGTTGATCAAATAGGAGTTATTCCTCAGATGTCTTGTCGTCCCTGTGTTTTCATATGGGTTGCCGTGTTAGTCTGTCACTTTAAAAACAATTAGTAGTCCTGTGGCACTTAAAGCCATCTGATGAGGTGGGTTTTACCCATGAAAGGTCATGAGCCTATATATTTTGGTCAGTCTCTAAGGGTATGTCTATACTACAGTGTTATTTCAAAATATCTTATTTTGAAATACTTATTTCGAAATAGCTTATTTCAAAATAACGCAGCTACACACTGAGAGGACTCTGAATCGCATTTAAGACTGGCCGGAACCAGTTCTAGCAGGGCACCAGGTCAGGACTTACTGTGTGGGGCTGATGCCTGAGGCTATGTGAGGTCTGTGCTTAAAGGGACCTACCCCCGCCCCGGACAGCCAGTTCTCAGGTTTCCCTGCTTGCTTGCCTACCTCGAGGAGGGACAGCAAAGCATTTTGTCTCTGCGTGCTCTGGTTGCCCTCACTCGGGACACCACAGCACTCTGCAACATGGAGCCAGAGCTGCCCCTGGACACTCTGGTGCTTCTCTTGGATGTGTTGCTGTGAGCCTGGCTGCACTTTCTGCAGGCTGCCATCCGGGAGGTCCATCGGGAGGCTGTCAGTATTCAGGAGGCCCTGCGGGAGAGCTTCTACCCTGAGGAGCACTAAGAGCCTCCCTGGTCTGCACCACTGGGGGCTTGTGCCTCATTCCTCCTTCATGTCCTTCCACTTACCCCTCCCTAACCCCCCTTCCTGATGTCAAATAAAATACATGTATTTTCATGAACACAAACTCTCTTTATTTAACAAAACTGGGGGGAGGGAATGAAACTCTGGTGAGACTGGGGAAAGGAGGTGGGAGAGGGGAGAAGAGAGAGTTGGAGAGGGGAAGGGGAAACCTGGGAGGAGGGAGCTGGAAGTGGGAAGAAAGGGGAGGGGAAGCTCAAGGCTCAGGGTTGGGGGTCTCACCGGACCAACTTGATTGTCATGCAAACCTGCTGTGGTAGCCAGGTTGGCAGCTCTCCTGCCATAGACGGTCGTGTTCCTCCATCTAGTGTGGAGATCATGGATGTTGGGGGCAT
Organism: Pelodiscus sinensis; assembly: GCF_049634645.1. NCBI lineage: Eukaryota > Metazoa > Chordata > Testudines > Trionychidae > Pelodiscus > Pelodiscus sinensis. Next base: position 107,244,134 of record NC_134715.1, read on the forward strand.
CCGCCCTCAAACCTGAATAAGGTCCATGATCTCCGCCCTGGACAAGGAAGGCGCCCACCTTCTCTGGGCCCTGGCAGACTCCTGGGAGCTGGCAGACTGCTCCTTGGGAGCGGTGGAGGGCTGGCTGCCAGTGGCTTGCTGGCTCATGCTTTGGGGCCACTGAGTCGGGGCAGTGACTGCTGGCTCTGGGCTGGTAGGCTTGGCGCTGGCACAGGCACTGTGGCCAGAGTCTACCCCTTTAAGGGCTCCGGGGAGGGGGCAAGGGAGAGAAGTGTTCTTGGTTGAGGCTGGAGTGGCCACCAGGGCACCCTGGGAAGGCTGGAGGCCCCCTATTTCGAAATGTGTCTAGACAGCACTTATTTCGAAATAGTTATTTTGAATTTGGCGTTATTCCTCATAGAATGAGGTTTACCAAATTCAAAATAAGCGCTCCGCTGTGTAGACGCTAGGAAAGTTATTTCGAAATAAGGGCTGTTATTTTGAAATAACTTTGCTGTGTAGACATACCCTAAGGGGCCACAGGACTAAACACTGTGTTTTCGTAGGCATTTTTAAAGGTCATTTTGTACGAGTATCTGTTCTGAACATCAGATTAGACAAGTATGTGCACAGACACTGGTATCTGTGTGTAGGCAGCAGCTGAACACAGAATGCCTGTGTGCACACTGGACTCTGAGCATCTCTTACTGTGGTTTCAGAACTATTTGTGGATTTTGGGTGCACTTTTTGAAAAGCTTTTGCCCAGTTATGTAATGTATCACTCTTGTTCTTTGTTATATGCAGGTAAGCTTCCTGCACTTTCCATAGACATTGCAGTGCTGTAGTGCTCTTTATTTTATATACAGGCATTGTTATGACAAATATAAAAATGCATTTGCTGATAGTTTTCCAGATTTGTGTTTACCTCAACTACCCACCCGGAGAAATAAAAAAGCAAATTGAAAGAGCCAGACGAATACCTAGAAACCATCTACTTCAAGACAGACCCAAGAAAACCAACAATAGAACACCACTTGTCATCACCTACAGCCCCCAACTTAAACCTGTCCAACACATTATCAATAAACTACAGACTATACTGGAACAGGATACTAAACTCCAAGAGGCTCTGGGAGACAGACCCATAGTCTCATATAGACAAGCACCTAATCTCAAGATGATTCTTACCGACAACCACAGGACATACCACACTAATATCAAGCCTGGTACCTTCCCTTGCAACAAACCCCGTTGCCAGCTTTGTCCACATATTCACTCTGCTGATACCATTATTGGACCTAACCAAGTGAGTTATAAGATCAAGAATATATATTCCTGCGCATCCAGAAATATAATTTATGCTATCATGTGCAGAAAGTGTCCGTCTGCTTTGTACATTGGACAAACGTCTCAGACACTTCGGCAAAGGATCAATGCCCACAAAACAGATATTAGACAGGATCACAAAGAAAAAACAGTTTCTTGCCATTTCAATCAGAAAGGACACTGCCTCAATGACTTAATTACCTGCATCCTGCTTCAGAAGCCTTTTAAATCTGCACTTGAAAGGGAATCCTCTGAACTGTCATTCATGCTAAAATTTGACACTCTACGCGTGAGTCTCAACAAAGACTCTGGCTATCTTACCCATTATAAAGATAGCTTCCCCAATTATCACCTCTAATACCATTAGCTCACAGACATTTACCTCCCCCCCCCCCCCGCATCCCCCTTCTGTTCTGAAATGTGATTTGTCCTTTTCTTATGTGTTCATTTTTTTAATTGTATCCTTTGGTATATATGGTTGTGACTATTTTATCTGGAGAAGTGGGTCTGGCCCACGAAAGCTCATCATCTAATAAACCATCTTGTTAGTCTTTAAAGTGCTACATAGTCCTGTATTTTGTTTCAGCTACACCAGACTAACACGGCTACATCTCTATCACTAACTTATTTCCATGTTTACATACCTATTCATCTTTGGAACCCAGGCCAGAATCCCCAGTTCCAGTGAGAGAGAGGTGCCACCATACAGGCTGACTGAGGTTATAGTAGAATAGTATATTTTTGGTTTCAGTTATTGAATTGGTCTCTGATAATTCTCATCTTTCTGGTCTCATTGTCATGACCTGCTCAGAATGGGCACAAACACCTGGGTCTGAACTCCTTTGTCTGTGTCTTACATCAGTTGAAAGGCGCATTGTGTTCTGCTTCAGGTTACATAAGCACAATGCTGATTGAACAAATAATAAACCCAGTACTCTATTATTTTAATAATACTATATATTAGCCTCTTCATGATTTTTCTTTACAATCCTCATTTAAATAAAAATTAAATCTAAAAGAGAAATTTTCTAATTCCCACTAACAGGTTGCCAAATATTGCAATGCTAAAGCAAAATGCTTTGTGTTAATAAAAGCATTTACAATAAGGTTATGCTGTTATCTCTGTTTACTTGACACACAAGACTTCTTGTGAAGTAAAACATATAAAATGTTTGTAGACTAACCGAACAATTGGGTTTAACAGCCTTGTCCACTAATCTGGCATTGCAAAGTTTCATCACTTTATGCTTTTGTCATGTAACTTATTTTGTTTTTCATTTTTGAAAACCATCCGTAAGCATTTACCTTTTCACTTGATTGCACATAGAAGCTGGTTGGATAATTGTAAATCTGGTCTATCTTTTTTAGCATGATTTGAATACTAAGTAAGGTACACTGTTGTTATTGGCAACAAACAAGACAAAACCAGTATTTGTTAAATCATATGCCAGGAATAGAAACCAACTTTGCTTCCTCTGCAGCTGATGTTCTTGAAATTGTGCCTTTATCTTAGAAACTTGATTTTAGCTTTTATTGTGTTCTCTGGAGAGTAACTTATTTTGTGTCTGATTTATATCTAGTTAACTATTTACAAAACAATAGTGGCTGCTCTAACAGTTCCGGTTTTGTTAATGTTGCCATTATAACTTTCTGTTTTTGAGTTGCACTCAATTTCCTTAATGGTTACATTTCAGATCTTTTTGGGGGGGAGGAGCTTGTCTATGTTTTATTGAGGGATGTTTGTACAAAATCAGTTCAGTTCAGCAGCAGTTTTGGATTGGGGAGGAGGAAGAGGCATAGAGTTTTCCATTCAAAAAAATCTAGGACAGTGCTACAACTGAAAGAATGAGAAGTATTGAATTATATAACTTCATATAGAGTGGGGGGCAGGGGCGTGGAGGAGAGGAGGGTAATAAAAGCAAGGTGATCTTCTGGGCCACCAACATCCCTAGGCAGGCTCACTGCCTGCCGTGCCCGACACATTGCTCAAAGCGGCTGGCTGCTGGGGCTATGCCTGATTATGTGCCACGTGACCCATGGGGGGTATCTCCGCAATCTACCCTTGCACTCAGCACAATCTCTAAGCTCCCTTTGGCCAGTTTCCAGTCAATGGAAGCTGCTTAAACCGTGCTACCGCCCTCCCACTCCCAGCAATGCATTGCACAGAGATGCACATGGCCCTGGCAGTTGGATGTTTTGAGCAGCTTGCCGGGTGCAGCAGGAAGGGAGCCTGCCCAAGGGTCCTGCTGGGCTGTTAGCCAGGAGCCACCTAGGGTAAGCACCTTCAAGCTAGAGCATCCACCTGGCACCCCATTCCCTCTGGCCCTCCCTGCCCACCTGCCACAGGTCACAACTCTCTCCCAGAATCTGCATGCACTCCTACACCCCTCCCCCAGGTCAGAATCCTCTCCTGCACCTACCGCTCCTGGAGCCTGCACTCCCTCCTAAAACCAATCCCCTGACCTAGGTCACAACCTCCTCCTGCACCCACACCCCCTCACAGACCCCACACTCCCTCCTGCACCCCAGGCCCCTACCTCTAGCTCCCTTCTGCACCCAGCCTCCATCCCAGACCCTGCACCTCCTCCATTAACATAAAATAGTGAGGTGTTTGACCACTTAACAAATTCCTGGTCCCCCATTAAAAAATTATTTCCCATCCCTGATATACCCATGGAAGAGATGCCTTGGAATGTTTTGGTAAAAACAAGTCTTTGATTTGACAAATTTATGAACCTATTAAAATAATTATGGTGCCAACATTTGTGCGTTTAACTATAAGTTCCACAATCTCTGTGCTTTGCTTAAATCTCCAGCTCCTGGAATTGTATTACACACACATCTTGGCTTTCACTGGGGAAAAAATCATGTTTTCATAAGTTATTCCTGACTGATAATGCAGAAAGTGAGAGGAGAATAAGACCTCATGTTTGAATATAGAATGTGTTCTCTAATCAAAATATAAGGCACTGATTCCCAGCCTTTGGTGCACATACCATTACACAATGATGACAATTTCATGCAGACTACTCCAAGTCCCAGTATTGAAACAGAATTGTTAGAATGCGGGTTAGGATGTGCTTCAGTGGTAAGGCATGACCCTGTGTAGCTTAAGTCTTAGGCTATGTCTATGCTATAGTATTATAGCAGCATCTAATAGCTATGCACTGTAAGCTCATAGTGTAGACACAGACTATGGTGATGGAAGGGGGCTTTCCATTGCTGCAGGAACTCCACCTTCCTGAGTGACAGCATCTACACTTCAGCCTTATGTCAGTATGGCCTTATGTCAGCACAGCACCATAGCTATGTTGACCTAAAGTTTGCCTTAGTCTGGCAAACTATGTTCAAAAAGCTGCAATTGCCAGATGTCACAGATATAATTACATTGTAAAATGGTAGCACAAACTCATTATTTGCACTTCCCACAGTATAAACCATAATATTTGCTGGGAGGATATTTACACGTTTTTCCCATTCATCCTGGTTCCTTTTGAGAAGCTTGACCTTGAATATGAAAGATGTACATCCTAATTAGTACCCTGCTAGTGTGTTAGACTGAGGAGGTGGTTATGGAATGTAGACAAGCAAGAAGCCTGCCTTTTTTCAGTAAAATACTGGCTATTTTGATTGCAGTATGCTACCCTTGTCTGTGCATTCTGCTACATTGTGGGTAAAGTGTGAAAAGAACTAAGACAAACAATGCTATTTTCCTCTTGTGGTGGCACTGACCTTTTTATTGTCCTGGATACATTCTTAAGATGGGGGAGAAGAGAACCTAACCTAACTTCTTACTTTAGCAGTGCTATGTGGGTGAACACATGGTTGAGAAAAGTGAGTTGGGTAAAGTTTATTAATAGAGCAATGTTTCTATTGTGTAAATAAATGTCAGCCATGCATGTTCTGGGGCTCTGGCTCTGATTTCAGTATTGTTAATTTTATACATTGGCTTCAAGGGAGCGACTCCTAATTTACACTGATTCTTCTGAGAGCAGACTCTGCTCCTAGGGTTTTTTACATTCACAGTGGTTTTTGAATGTGCAGTTATTTAGGGAAGAAAATATTTTAAAATAAAAAAAAGCATTGTGTCACTTACAAGAGTGATGCATTTTTGCACTGTATATAGTACTATTACTGCACTGGTTAGTCTTCAAAGAATGCTTGGATGATCTTCTTACAGTAAAAAAAACCGTGGAAAAATCAGACATTTTTAAGGCAAAAATGTTTATTAGACGAAGTTTGTAGGGAGGAAAATGCAAAACAATAGGGCTTAGAATGATGTATTACAGTCATTGCAGTACTATTAATCCAAGTTATCTTCTAGTCTATTGTCCATTTTTTTCTGTGTATCCTTTTACCAGCTTGCGAAAGGAAAGGCCACTGCCTTCATGGGCCCAAGTGGTGGAATGCATTTAGAATGTTGTAGAGATCCAATGCTATGCTGCTATGTTTCAAATCCCTGATATCAGTAACCAGCCTGCAAGCAGAATGATTTCCACCCTGATTACCACCAATTTCATTAATCCTTAGAGGGTGACTTTCACAACTCTTCTGATCCTGGGCCTCCCCTAAATCTACCCACACCACACTCTTAAATACCAGACACTTGGACTTTTCCTTTCTGGTTTGTCACTTCTGAAGGAGAGAAACCTGCTCCCCAGTTCTCAGTTTACTTTGGGCAAACATTCCACAGAGTTTGCACAACAGGGACATGCTTGAGATAAAAATAAACAAAGGGTTTCTTTAATAGAACAGATGAAATTGTAAGGGAAGTCAAACACATCCAGGTAACACAGAAAGTAAACATCAAGATACAACCTCAGGTTTTGCACTTGAACATTACATGTAAATTCCTTTTCTAATACAGTAAAACTCCAGTGGTTCGGCATCCAGTGGTACAGCACTCCTGATGGTCCAGCACCATCAGGAACCTAGAAGTGCTCCGGGCAGCCAGACAATTGGAGCTGCTCTTCCCCCGGCTTCCCCGATTCAGCCGCTGCTGAAACTGACCAGTGGCTGACTCAGGGAAGCCGGGAGCAGAGCAGCTGGGGTGCTGCCGGATTGATCCCGTAGCGCCACCCCTCAGCGCTGCGGGACCAACCCAGCAGCACCCCAGCTGCTTTGCCTCAGACTTCCCCGAGTCAGCCTCTGCTGAAACTAACCAGCGGCTGACTCCGGGAAGCCCGGGGCAGAGCACCCCAGCTGCTCTGCCCCGGGCTTCCCTGAGTCAGCCGCTGGTCAGTTTCAGCAGCGGCTGACTTGGGGATGCCTGGGGCAGAGCAGCTGGGGTGCTGCTGGGTTGGTCCCTCAGTACCGAGGGACGCATCCCCCCCACTCCACCCCAGGCCCTTCATAGCCCCCCCTTCCGATGGTCTGGTATAGTTGATAATCCGGCACCCCCTGGGTCCTAAAGGTGCCAGATTATCAGAAGTTTACTGTACTGCCTTTGTTAGGTTTCCCAATGTGCCCCCTTGTCTTTTTTTCTCTTTGTCTTACTGTGGTGATTCATGATGGAGGGAAATTCCCTTTTTTCATAGGCCTTGTCTATATTACCAATTGTTGCACTCAAAACTGCCTTTTGGCGACAAAACAGTGAGACTTTTGTCAGGAAAAACGATCAGTTTTGGTGACCAAAAACTCCCACCCCTTGAAAGGCTTCTTTCTTTTCCCCTCCTTTTATTGTTGACAAAAGCCCTTATTCCTTTGACAGAACGGGCTTCTGCCAGTATCCTACAATGCCAACTCTGCTAGCTCTGTTTAGTGTTTTGAGCTCTGCTGCTCTGTAGACATGTGTCCCTCCCCTTTCAAAGCTTTGAGAAGTATCTGACAGTTGGTGTGCTGGTCTTTTTGGGGAACAAAGAGCAAAACACTGGACTATACCTGTTCTGCCCTGAAGTAGGAACACAGTAGCAGCCAGACTGCTATGTAGAGGGGAGGGGAAGAGGCTGTTGTGATACTTTGACTTTCCTCAACATGGAAAGCTCACAGAGCTACTCATGATGCTGCACCTTGGAACTGAGGAGGTAATGAGAAAAACTTAGAGGGAATCCCAAGATGTTGAAAAATCTGTTCTACCTTCCCACAACACTGCAGTGTGGGATACTTACCCATAGTTCATTATTCACACTGTTGATGATGTTGCTCCCAAAGTGGACATGATTGGTCAAATTAGAGGGAGCAAGCATGAACACCCTTTAGCAATTTTTGTTTTGTCAACTTTTAGATGTTGACATAACTTTTGTCAACAAAAACGTGGCAGTATTTACAAGGCCTTAGTTTTCCATGACAGTGGTTTTCTTCATGGGTTTTCAAGTTGTTTGTGTTCTTGAATGCAAAGTACTCACAGCTAGTCTCCTTTCAGAGTGGTGGGCTGTCCTTCCCTACCTGGCTAACCACCTTCCTGTTGTGAGCTGGAGCTGAATGTTGCAGCATGAATTCTGAGCATAGTTTTATATTTATACAAATAAATAAATATGTACAGATTGTAGTTATACATCTCATAATCACCATCAGGTTCAGAACATTACAAGCTTTCATAAATGACCATACTTGACTCTGCAAATCATCAGTTTCTCCCTGGGGTGTCTGCACCCTGACTTTCACAGCCACTGACCTTTTGCTAAATTATTTTAGAGTGAGTTTGGCCTGTATAGGGTTCCCCTAGTTTCAGAGTTGGTGATCCTCTCTAGATGAAGAAACGTTTTGTTTTGTTTTGTTTTGTTTTTTGCTGCTCCTCAAGACTTCTTATGAACAGATAGAATCTTGTAGCTATAAACACACCAGAAATTACCAACTGTGAAATGGTGAGAAGTGAACTTTAGTAAGAAAGGACATTGTAGAATTTTAAAATACACCCAATTTAATGGGATGGATTAATCTGTCTTGCTGATGAATGATTATTTCTATAAGGTTGTGATAGGGAAACAGAATCCTGAGTTATTTTCAAGCAACAATTTATTGCCACCATTTAAATGGAAACCTGACTCACAGAAATGCAAGGATGAAAATAAGATGAAAAGTTATAGGTCTTTCTTAACTAAGAGTTGTGTTTTCCTTTTCAGAAAGATCCACACTCTGTTGAGTTCCTGCCTAGAAAAGTCAGTGATCCCATCACTGGAGAGGTTTCTTGATTTATCTGGAAATGGCTCAGTGAGTGTTGATGAAACAATACATCTTGAATAAAGCAGTTCCTTTTGGAAGTACTCTTCCACAATGTGTATCATCCGGACTCCTGCCTCTGGACTAGAATCCTCTCTGATATTAACTGTTATATTTGTCAGTAGGTTGCTGAGAAATGTATCTCTTTTTTTCCCATGAAGTCTGAAGCAAGAGAAAATGGCTCCAATTTTCCTTTTTGGGCTTGGGAAAGCCAATTTGCAAGTTTTCCCATGCATCTAACTTGCCTTACAGGGAAGTTCATATTCAGTCTCTGCAAATAAAGAGTTAAGCATATATAGATGTCCAAAGTTGTCAGCAATGTAAGCTAAACTTGGGGAGCAGGAGGAGGACCAGAATCTGGGCATGTCTTTAGAGACAATAGGCCAAATCCATCCTGTTGCACATGTGTACATCTCTAGGGAGCCTAGGTTAGACCACAACCAGCCAACGTGTTGTAGAATACAATTTGCCTTGTTTCCACTGAGGCTTTAAAGCATTTGAGTTAAAATGTATTTGTATATTTTAATATATCCAGCATTAATGTTTGGTAGAACACTCTGTACAGCTAGATAGTGATATCTAATTGTATGTATAATAAAAACTGTACAAAAGATCAAAACTGTTTTTCCATCCCTTCCATTGTTAGCATTTCATTTATAAAACCAAAAAAATATAGACTGGCATCCATGGACACATCCCTGCTAACCACCTGCAGGGAGACAGCAGCCCTGAGCATTTCCATTCTTTTGGACTTTTGGAGCATAATGATCTCGCTGCTTTGACTAACGTCTCTACGGAACAGCTAGTGAGTCTTTGAATGAGCCAGAGCTTTTTGGGAGACACATCACGAATGCACAAAAAGACCTGTCTCAAAGTACTCTGGTGCGGCTTTTATCTCAGGTTTTCTGAAGTTCTCCCACCAACCGCCTCCAAAACGTTCCAAAACGATTCCAGCTTCTCCAGACGTAAATATTTCTGAAGAAAATAAGAGAATTTTCTCAAAGGGGAAGAACAACATACTGTAGTGTAGCAGGCTTCCTAGACTATGTCTAGACAAAAAGATAAAGTGGAAAAAGAAATGCAATTTGTGCGATACAAATTGCGTATCTTTTTCTGATTTACTTACAAAAGAGTATTTTCCAAAAGTTGGCCCGTCTACACGGGGACAAATTTTGGGGAAAAAAAACCCTCTTTCGGAACATCCCTTCTTCCTCATAAAAGAAGGTTTACAGGGATGCCGACAAAACACATCCACTTTTCCAACCTTTTTTTTGAAAAAGCAGACGTGTTTCTTGGATGCAGCAGAGCTTTTATGGGATGTTTCCAGTATCCCAGAAAAGCTCTGCAGTCTAGATGTATCCTTAACAAGGGGAAGTTCCTGTTCACTAATCAGGTTGCTTTGTGGCTCTAGCAATGCAAAGAAGCCTAAAAGCCGGCAGCGGAGGTTCTGTGGTGATTCTCCCTGGCATAGGGGTTGTGGCCCAAGAGGCGGGGAATTGTGTGTAGTGATGCAGTGATATACGCTGGCAATCTTTGGTTGGGGAGATGCTGCAGATGGATCTAGTTTGGAATAGATCTGACACTGCTCTAAATCAGGCTGGGGATCAAACTGGTTCTCAGCCTATTTACCACATATGTCTTGTGTGGGCCGCATCCAATACTACCTCAATGGCCCTGAAATGTCACATGGGCCGCAGCTCTGTGCTAATTAGGTTACAAATGGCCTGTGGACTGAATTTTCAAAACCACTGAACCTAGCTCTAAGGATCAAGAAAATGCAAAGACGGCTTACAAGTACCTTCCCTGTCATCTTAGCTCTTCTGAACATAATGACATACTTAAACATCAGCTACAAGCAGTGGGCAGCCTGTTAACTTGTCTGCTTTGTTTCATCTCTTCCACCTAGGACTCAGCAGAAGCAGAACAGTGGAATACAGGACTGGGATCTTCTCATACATCTTTACTTCAACAGAAAATCCGAGGTCAGAAGCGGAGAAACTAAAGTTAGATGGGAAGTGTCTTTTATTTTCAGCAGGCTTTGTGTTTGTCCCTCAGGAACAGAATTTCATCATCAGTTGCTGATCTAGAGCCTTCGTACTGCTTATATTGTTGGTAGGTTGTTCAATGTTGTTTTTTATGGGAAGATATTGTTCACATTTTGCTGTGCAGTGCTCTCATGGTACTTCATGTCTGCAATAATACTTTGAAATACTTCTCCTGACAGAGGTGACCCTCCTTCCCCACTCAGCCCAGGAAAACCTCCCTTCCCCACTTGTCCTGTCCTTCCCCGCCTTTGCTCCACCCTCTCCCCACCTTTGTGCGACGTGGCCTGGGGGACTAACAAGGTTGGGAGAGGGGCAGTGCCAGCAGCAGGGGGGTGGGCCCTCGCACTCACTGGCAGCGGAGAGGTAAATGAAGCAATGCAGCCCCAGCTCGCTCTGCTCCTCTAGCTGCATCACTTCATTACTGATGGTGAATGCGGGGTGCTCCCTCCCCCAAGCAACATGGCCAGTAAGTGTGGGTGCCCCACCACTGCTGGTGAGTGCAAGCAGACTGGACCCCTGCTGCGGGTGCCAGGCCTCCCTGTTAGGGTATGTCTACACTACCCTCCTAGTTCGAACTAGCGGGGTAATGTAGGTATACCACACTTGCAAATGAAGCCCGGGATTTGAATTTCCCGGGCTTCATTTGCATAAGCGGGGCTCCGCCATTTTTAAATCCCCGCTTGTTCGAACCCTGTGCCGCGCGGCTACATGCGGCACGAACTAGGTAGTTTGAACTAGGCTTCCTAGTTCGAACTACCGTTACTCCTCATTCCAAGAGGAGTAATGGTAGTTCGAACTAGGAAACCTAGTTCGAACTACCTAGTTCGTGCCGCGTGTAGCCGCGCGGCACAGGGTTCGAACAAGCGGGGATTTAAAAATGGCAGAGCCCCGCTTATGCAAATGAAGCCCGGGAAATTCAAATCCCGGGCTTCATTTGCAAGTGCGGTATGCCTACATTACCCCGCTAGTTTGAACTAGCGGGGTAGTGTAGACATACCCTTAGTTTCCCCAGAATATTCTTGCTGCTCTCTTGCCCACGATGCTTGGAGGCACATACCCCCTCAAGCACCTCCTACACAATGCCTCTGCCAATAATGGAGATTTATTCCAGTGCTTAATGACCCTGACAGGAAGCTTTTCCTAATGTCTAACCTAAGCTTCCCTTGCTGCAATTAAAGTGATTCTTGGCCTTTCCTCAGAAGTTAAGGAGAATGATTTTTTCCCTCCTACTTCTGATATCCTATTATGTATTTGGAAAATGTTATCATATGTTCTCTGAGATGTCTCTTTTCCAGACTAAACAAACCCAGTTTTTTCTATCTTTCCTCTTAGGTCATGTTTTCTAGACCTTTAATCCTTTTCATTGCTCTTCTCTGGGCTTTCTCCTCTTTGTCTATATCTTTCCTAAAATGTGATGCCCTGGGACTGGACACAATACTTCAGTGGAGACCTAATCAGTGCTGAGTAGAGCAGAAGAATTACTTCTCATGTACTGCTTACAACACTCCTGTTAATACAATCTGGAATGATGTTTGCTTTTTTTGCAACAGTGTCACACTGTTGACTCTTTTTTAGCTTGTGGTTCACTATGACCCTCAGATGTTATAGAATCCTAGAATCATTGGGTTGGAAGAGAGCTTAGGAGATCATCGAGTCCAACCCTCTGCCCACCCCTCTGAAGGACCAAAACTAACTAAATCATCCCAGCCAGGTCTTTATCAAGCTGGGAATTAAAAACCTCTAGGGATGGAGTTTTCACCACCTCCCTAGATAACCCGATGCAGTGCTTCACCATCCTCCTAGTAAACTAGTTTTTCCTAATATCCAACCTCCCCATGGTAACTTGAGATCATTGCTCCTCATTCTGTCATCTGCCACTATTGAGAACAGCCTCTCTCATTCCTCTTTGGAACCTCCCTTTCAGGTAATTAAAAGCTTCTATCAAATCCCCCTTCACTCTTCTGTAGACTAAATAAACCCAAATCCCTCAGCCTTTCCTCGTAAATCATGTGCTCCAGCCCCCTAATCATTTTTGTTGCCCCCCCACTGGATCCAATTTATGGGCCAGTTCCTCACAAATGTCACTTGGTTTCAGGAGAGCGGTGCCAATTTACAATAAGATTGCCAGGTGTCTGGTTTTTTACTAGAAAGTTCAGTCAAAAAGCAACCCTGGTGACTCTGGTCAGAAGTGTTGGTTGGCAGGCTTCCTACCAGCCTCACTGCAGCTCCCAGAAGTGGTGACATGTTTCTCTGGCTCCTAGGCAGAGGGACCACCATGGAAGCAACACATACTGCTCCTGCCCTGAGCACTGGCTCTGATTAGCCAGGAACTGTAACCAATGGGAGCTGCAGGCAGAGGCAGTGTGCACCATGAAGAGCCACCTGGCTGCGCCTCTGCCTAGGAGCCGAAGGACATGTTACTTTTGGGGAGCCCCATGAGGTCACCCCCTCCTAGAGCATACACCCCACATCTCTGCCCCAGACCTGAGCCTCCTTCCACACCTAAACACCCTCCTGGAGCCTTCCCTACCCCACACGCTCGGTAACCCCCTGCTCCAATCCAGAGCCCTCTCTGCACCCTGAACTTCTTATTTCTGGCTCTGCTCTACACCCCAGCCTTCTGCCCCAGCCTGGTCAAAATGAGTGAGTGAGGGCGAGGGAGAGCCAGAGACAGGGGTGGGGGATAGAGTGAGCAGAGGCAAGACCTCTGGGAACAGATAGGGCAAGATGTTCAGTTTTGTGCAATTAAAAAGTTGGCAACTCTAATTTATAGCAATAGAGAATTTGGCCCATATTTTATGTATGTTTCAGAATACAGTGGGAGGAGGCCATACAAAAAAAACAAATGAAACAGAATTATCCTTAATTATTGGTGCTATGTTTTGAGGGATCCAAGTTTTGGAGTTCAGACCACTGTTTATTCAGGCATTACAGAGCATATAGGTAGTTTTTCCTGTGAAGTGGTCATTGAAATTTCAAATGGCTTGATTTGTATATGAAAATGCTTTCTCCTGTAATGCAAACACAAGAGCAGACTTTGGGACTGAGGTATCTAAATGTGTGATAAGGATTTTCATTGATAAGCTTCTGCAGGTAGGACTCAAAGCACAATGACTTGGCAATCTGATTTCTCTACCCTTAGGCATCTACTGTTACCATAGCTATAAAGTTAGAGCTTGTTGTCTGTGTGGGAGAAAAAAAATCAAATAACTCCAATTGTGTCAAAGGGGGAACTGTGCAGAAATCAAAACTCTCTAAAAGAAAACTGCTGTAAAATTAAAAGTTTTCCAGACCTCTCTCCCTGTATCAGAGTGAAATCAAATTAACTCTAATCAAAGACCCTTACAAATGCCTCCTATCTCAAGTTCATGGATACTCCTAGTCTGTCACAATTTGTCATGTAAACCCTTATCTTTGTCACAGTTTGCCTTGTAGACTCCTCCACTCAAGTTCTCATGTGGCTTTGTGTACTGTAAAAACTTACTTCTAGCACTCCTGGGGTGAACAGAAGTCTCAGAGTACTTCTGCTGAAACTTTGATATGTTAAAGAAGAACAATCAACAACTGAACTGTCTAAGCATTCTGTATATAGGATACCTGAATCTGTCTCTCATTGCTGCTGCTTTCACTCTTGGAAGTGACAGCCTGCATGCATGCATCATAAAGTTTTTCCTTCTAGATTTCTCTCCTGCCTCAGTGATTTGACCTCCGGCCTCGGACCCTTCTGGGGGCTCTGTACCCCAGGGGAGCGAGATTTCCCCCTCATCTGCTCCAAAAAAAAAATCTTGTATCTGGCAGATTGGTCTTGGTGATGGAGAAAGACAGATATTTTTAAGGGCAGATCTTCAGAAGAATTCCATTCTGCAATGGCTGTGGAAACACTGTTAGCAAAAAAAAAAAAAAAAAAAAAAAAAGAGCAGCATTGTGGGAAGAACATAGGGGTTGGTATTTTTTAATAAATACTGTGGATGCCTTTCTCTATTCAGCAATGTCTATACTTGCACTTGAGTGACAAAACCTTTGTCATTGACACATGCTTAACCTCCCCCCACTCCCATGAATGACAAAGTTTTACCACTGCAAGTGAAAGAGTGAACACTGCTTTGCTGGCAGGAGACTGCGCAAAACCCCCTCATACAGGGTGGAATATTCTGTTGGCAAAAGTGCAGAAAAACAGCATTGACACACACTGCCTTCTGTTCAGGATTAGAATCCAGGATACCACATAATTGCTGGTGACTTGAGTGATAGTTCAATTTCTAATTACAGAAAATAATAATCAGTGATTCCATGGAGAAACAGGAGTACCCAAATCTCTTTTACTTGAATTGCTGCTTTGCTGGCATGGCTGCCTTTTGAGTTTGTTTTTTGACTGTATGTGAATTTGCTTTTGTGTGGTGATTTTGTGGGATTTATGCGACTGGATTCTAATCCTAAAAAATGCTGAATCCACAGCACTCCCGGAGATTTTGCCCAGCACGCATGTTATTGGGATGCTGGGTATGCCACATTTCTCAGAATCCAGCTTCTGGGGAGCTTTTTAGAGAAGTCTTGTACTAAATCACATCTATCCCTACTACTTATTTAAAGAAACACGGGGGAAACTTATTGGAAAGAGTAACCTGATGAAACATGATTCTCAGTATATTGGAGTCTTGGTTCTATGTAGTAAGTTTTCAATATTTACATGTCCTTAGATTAGTTGAACTAAATTTATATTTTTTTTACACTTAAACACATATTTTCAATATGGAACTTCTCCGCACTTCCTACATTGCACCTGGTGTCATGTGGGGCTGACAGTAATGGCTTCACTCTTAGGTAAAATGTACAAGTGTATTCACGTGAACATAAGCGCAGCATTCCTGGGTCAGACTAATGATCTATTTAGTTGAGTACTCTGTCTTCTGACATTGGCCAGTGCCAGGTGCTTCAGATGGAATGAATAGAACACACAATTATTAAGTGATCTGTCTTCCACTCCCAGCTTCTGGCAATCAGAGGCTTGGAACACTCAGAGCATACGGGTGCATCCTGACCATCTTGGCTAATAACACTGTTGGACCTATCCTCCATGAACTTATCTAATTCTCTTTTGAACCCTGTGACCATTTTGGCTTTCACAGTATTCTTTGGCATGAGTTCCACAGGCTGTCTGTGCATTGTGTGAAGAAGTACTTCCTTTTGTTTGTTTTAAACCTGCTGCCTATTCAGATTCTTAAAACCAAAAGATGGCTAGTTAAAATGCTTGGCACAAGTAATGTAGGTTGTCTAAGGACTGTCTACACAGCAGGGCTAAAGTTGAATTAAGCTATGCAACATGAGCTATATCAATTGCGTAGCTTTATTCAGCTTTTCATAGAATCATAGAATAATAGAATAATAGGACTGGAAGGGACCTCGAGAGGTCATCGAGTCCAGGCCCCCGCCCTCAAGGCAGGACCAAGCTCCGTCTACACCATCCCTGACAGATGTCTATCTAACCTGTTCTTAAATATCTCCAGAGAGGGAGATTCCACCACCTCCCTTGGCAATTTATTCCAATATTTGACCACCCTGACAGTTAGGAATTTTTTCCTAATGTCCAATCTAAACCTCCCCTGCTGCACTTTAAGCCCATTACTCCTTGTCCTGTCCTCAGTAACCAAGAGGAACAAATTTTCTCCTTCCTCCTTGTGACACCCTTTCAGATATTTGAAAACCGCTATCATGTCCCCCCTTAATCTTCTTTTTTCCAAACTAAACAAGCCCAGTTCATGAAGCCTGGCTTCATAGGTCATGTTCTCTAAACCTTTAATCATTCTTGTCGCTCTTCTCTGTACCCTTTCCAATTTCTCCACATCTTTCTTGAAATGTGGCGCCCAGAATTGGACACAGTACTCCAGCTGAGGCCTAACTAGTGCAGAGTGCAGCGGCAGAATGACTTCACGAGTTTTGCTTACAACACGCCTGTTGATACAACCTAGAATCATATTTGCTTTTTTTGCAACAGCATCACACTGTTGACTCATATTCAACTTGTGGTCCACTTTGACCCCTAGATCCCTTTCCGCCATGCTCCTTCCTAGACAGTCGCTTCCCATCTTGTATGTATGGAACCGATTGTTCCTTCCTAAGTGGCGCACTTTGCATTTCTCTTTATTAAACCTCATCCTGTTTACCTCTGACCATTTCTCTAACTTGCTAAGGTCATTTTGAATTATGTCCCTATCCTCCTAAGAAGTTGCAACCCCACCCAGTTTGGTATTATCTGCAAACTTAATAAGCGTACTCTCTATCCCAATATCTACATCATTGATGAAGATATTGAACAGTACGGGTCCCAAAACAGACCCTTGAGGAACTCCACTTGTTATCCCTTTCCAGCAGGATTTAGAACCGTTAACAACAATTCTCTGACTACGGTTATCCAGCCAATTATGCACCCACCTTATCGTGGCCCTATCTAAGTTATATTTGCCTAGTTTATCAATAAGAATATCATGCGAGACCGTATCAAATGCCTTACTAAAGTCTAGGTATATGACATCCACTGCTTCTCCCTTATCCACAAGGCTCGTTATCCTATCAAAGGCTCGTTATCCTATCCTTTTGGCACTGTCTACACAGCAGGAAGCCAAAAGAAGAACACTCTTCCTTTGACTTCCCTTTCTCCTTGTGAAATGAGGGTTACCAGGAGTTGGAATAAGAAATCCTCAAGCTCGACTTTATTTCAAAATAAAGTCTTGTAGTGAAGACACGCACTCAGGGCCGGATTAAGGCATGGGCTAGCCGGGCAGCTGCCTGGGGTGCCAACTTATGGGGCATGCCTGGCTCCCAGATCGCTGGCTGCAGCAGCTCCCAGCGGACACCCTACAGCGGCCCCCTGCAGCGCTGGCCAGCAGCGCCCTTCCCCCCACAGCCGCGGGACCCTGCATGGCCAGGCTCGGCGTGCCCTGGGCTGTGCGCCAGCAGTGGTAGCCGGGCTGGGCTGGGCTGGGCTGGGCCGGGCACGTGCTTCCTGCCGCCGCCAGCTCCACGCATGCCCTCCCGCACACGCCGGGCAGGGGTGGGGCCACGCAAGTGCCTTCCCCCAACCCAGGGTGCAATTATCCTGTCTGCCCAGGGCACCAGAATGGCTCAGTCTGGTCCTGCATGCACTATGTTATTTTGGAATAACGTCAGTTATTCTGGAATAACGCGGCTGTGCAGAAGTACCCTAAGAGTCCTGGGCCTGATATTGCTGGTGTTTAGCTAGTCTCTGGATCAGTTCCATGGTAGAACACACAAAGCAGTGGGACATGACAATTTCTGACTAAAGGGTAGTTTGGATATGTGATTGTCATTAGAGGAAGAAGAGATAACAATGTTTGTTCCTCACAGTTCCCAATGTAATATGGTGCATCATGCAGGTGTGCTAGTAAGTGATAGACCTTTATGTACTTGATTTGGTCATCTTAGATGTTAGATGACTCTACTGGCTACTGTTTGGGAAGAGTATAGAAAAGCAAAAATGAGCAGGTACAGAAGGGACATTTCAAAGGGCTAGCTAAGGTGCAGATGGCAGCCCAGATTTGCAAATGTATACATGCCTTTTGCAAGTGCCTGAGTTATGTGCATAAAACCTTAATGTATGAGCCCAAGAAGGGTATTTGAAAAATGCAGGATAGTAAGGCTGTAAATATTTGAAGTATGTAAACATCAAAGCCCCTGAGATGGAACTGATTTGAAGAATAAAAACCAGAAAAATGTATTACTATATAACTGAGCTTTTAGATCTTCCATGCCCATCATATTGGCAGACTAGAAGAGTTAAATAATATCAGAGTGGGAGGAAGGAAACTTCTTGCTAAGCTAAATGAGAATATGAACATTCCAATAGCTCACAATCAGTTTCACTGCTAACAAGCATACATAGAAATTAATAGTGAATTTGCAAAATATTTTATTTCCAAAATATTTTAATATAGAGAAATGTGTCAGAACTGACCCTTTCCCCCAAAAGTTTCAATTAATCAATATTTTCTGATTAGAAAAGGGTCTCAAAAAGTTGCTGACCAGTTCTACCCCTGATCCTTAATAGATTTCAAAGAATCCAGTGAATTTCCCTAATTGTAAATACCTGATTCCTGACTCAAAGGTTTCAAGATAAATTCTACTTAATGTGAGAGGCCTTTGGTTGTTGGTAATCCAAACAGCAGGAAGCAACGAGAGGAGAAAGTCCCAGATAATGATGGTGATAGAAATGTAGCGGTGTTAGTCTGGGGTAGCTGAAGCAAAATGCAGGACAATGTAGCACTTTAAAGACTAACAAGATGGTTTATTAGATGATGAGCTTTCGTGGGCCAGACCCACTTCCTCAGATCAAATAGTGGAAGAAAATAGTCACAACCATATATACCAAAGGATACAATTAAAAAAAAATGAACACATATGAAAAGGACAAATCACATTTCAGAACAGGAGGGGGATGCGGGGGCGGGGGGGAGGAAGGAAGGTAAGTGTCTGTGATTTGACGATATTAGAGGTGGGGAGAGTGGGATGTTTGTGAGTTAATGGTATTAGAGGTGATAATTGGGAAAGCTATCTTGATAATGTGTAAGATAGTTCAAGTGTTTGTTCAATCCTCTTTGGAGAGTGTCGAATTTTAACATGAATGACAGTTCAGAGGATTCCTTTTCAAGTGCAGATGTAAAAGTTCTTTGTAGCAGAATGCAGGTGGTTAAGTCATTGAGAGAGTGCCCTTTCTGGTTAAAATGGCAAGAAACTGTTTTTTCTTTGTGATCTTGTCTGATATCTGTTTTGTGGGCATTAATCCTTTGGCGAAGTCTCTGAGACGTTTGTCCAATGTACATAGCAGACGGACACTTTCGGCACATGATAGCATAGATTATATTTCTGGATGCGCAGGAATATGTGTTCTTGATCTTATAACTCACTTGGTTAGGTCCAATAATGGTATCAGCAGAATAAATATGTGGACAAAGCTGGCAACGGGGTTTGTTGCAAGGGAAGGTACCAGGGTTGGTATTAGTGTGGTATGTCCTGTGGTTGTTGGTAAGAATCATCTTGAGGTTAGGTGGTTGTCTATAGGAGACTATGGGTCTGTCTCCCAGAGCCTCTTGGAGTATGGTATCCTGTTCCAGTATAGGCTGTAGTTTATTGATAATGTGTTGGACAGGTTTAAGTTGGGGTTTGTAGGTGATGACAAGCCTATTGTTGGTTTTCTTGGGTCTGTCTTGAAGTAGATGGTTTCTAGGTATTTGTCTGGCTCTTTCAATTTGCTTTTTTATTTGGTATATATGGTTGTGACTATTTTCTTCCACTATTTGATCTGAGGAAGTGGGTCTGGCCCACGAAAGCTCATCATCTAATAAACCATCTTGTTAGTCTTTAAAGTGCTACGTTGTCCTGCATTTTGCTCCAGATAATGATGGATATATTGTATGTGAAAACAGTGGGTTCAATTCTCCATTGCCTTACTCCTTGTTTTGTTATTTACAAATTGACTTTAAAATGCTACCAAAAACACCCATTCACACAAGGGATAAAAGCATTTTACATTCACTTTGTGCTCACTTTGCAGAAGTGTAGATAAAAACACAAAGTACACAGCAAGGGAGAATGAGGCCCAAGTCATAAGGCAGAAAAAAGTCTTTTGAACACAAGCAGGTACCGTATTTTCCGGCGTATAGGGCGACTGGGCGTATAAGACGACCCCCTATCTTTTTAATTAAAAGATAGGGTTTCATCTTATACCCCAGCACCCCTCCGCCTCCTTTGCTCCCGGTGTCCCTGGTCTGCTGGAGATGGTCCCCAGCAGACCAGAGGCACCGGGAGCAAAGCCGCAGCAGCTTTGAAAGCCTCGGGGGAAGCCGGCAGGGGGGCACCCCAGGCGCGCCTGGGCTGCCCCCCCACCGGAGCCCCTCCGCGGCTTTGAAAACCTCAGGGGAAGCCGGCGGCGGGGCATCCCAGGCGCGCCTGGGATGCCCCCCCGCCAGAGCCCGGCGGAGCCCCTCCGCGGCTTTGAAAACCTCGGGGGAAGCCAGCGGGGGGGCATGTCTGAGGCTTCCAGGAACAGAGAAGTCAAAGACAATGTTACATAGGTTATTATAATAAGCAGCCTTGCAATCACATTAATTAAGGGAGGAATTATATTCAGAAACAGGGTGATGCCAATTGATGGACAATGAGAAGGCAAACTGAAGGACTGAATTACATACATTAATTTAGTGGGTTAAAGCAGATCTCAAAAACAAATGCTACGAAAATAGTATAAATAAGCCTGCTCCAGCTGTTGCCTCTTTCTGAAGATACAAGTCTTCTTTGTGTGGAAGGTGCAGACCTAAAGAAAAAAAACAAACAGAGTTTTGTTTGAGTACAGCTCCTTTAGTCTGAAGTCAAAAAGTTAAGCTGAAAATTCAGTTCCAGAAATCTTTTTAAAATAGCTCTTGAAATCACTGCCAATGCTGCTAAGCTTTCATAGTTTTATAAAAGGAATTTGGTGCACAGAACTCCGCATTAACTACATGTTCTTTGTCCCAGACTGCATTTGGAATGTGTTCTGCTCAGGTTCGTATGCCACCTACTGGTGTTCCGTTTATCTCCGGGGTCAATTTAAATGCCAAGCTGTCATAGATGATTATTATAGGCCAGAGTCCTCACAAGAGCCACAGCTGAAGTGTGGAGGGTAAAAGGGCATTTCTTCGCCTTTAGACTTCCAGGATTTTGAGCTTTAGCATGCTCCGCTCCCCGTGTAAGTTAGAGTGGTGCCACACAGCAACCTCTGGTCAATGCCACTCCTGCTCTGACATGGCCACTTACCTCAGAATGCCTCTGTGGCAGCAGTTGGAAGTGCAGAATTAAGCTACCTATGTGACTTTACCTGACCCACCTGCTGAGGTTGTTGCCAGTTTTTCAGTTGCTTTGTGGCACTGAGCCACTGTAAAAAAGGATGCAGTAGAGTGCTCCCTGAGTAGTATCCTTCCTGTCTTAGGAACCTATCTATTGACTTTGATTTTTATCTGCTTAGGTTTAAGTACCCATTCTCCAGATCCTTAATGATGCGCTGTCTCTTCCCCCGCCCTATTTCTTTCTCTCCCTCCTCCCCTTCCCCTCTCCTATTTATTTCGAGTTTTCATATCCCAAACTCATAATTGCGGTCATCTGAAGAAGTGGGCTGTGCCCACGAAAGCTCATAATACCATCTACATGTTTTGTTAGTCTATAAAGTGCTACCAGATCATTTGTTGTTGTTGTTTTAGTAAATATCTGAATGGCTAATTTCAATATTTATTCTTAAAGTGTAAAAATTCTAGTTGTACTCTTAACTTGAATGTATCTTTAATAGTGAAAAAATCTCTGTAAAAGCTGTTTGCCAGTGAATTAAATCATCATCATATTTAATTATTATCCATTCATGAAGTAAACAAAATCTGGGAAAGTACTCAGAAAAAATTCAAACAGTGCAGGCATTCAAACAAATCAGTTACAATCGGCCTGAAGAATCTTCTGTAAGGGGGAAAAGAAGCTAAAATCACTGAGGTTAATTGTTGCAGATTTATAAGTCTGGAGGTGCCTTAAATACTTACAGACTTATTTGGGCATCAGCTTTCATGGGCAAATCCCCACTTATGCCAAAATGAATCTGTTAGTCTTTAAAGTGCCACAAGACTCCCGATTGTTTCAATGCAGATTTAGGCTAACACAGCCACTCCTCTGAGACTTGCTATATGGGAGTGTCTTTTTTTGCTTTGATTTCTCATTTTAGCTTACTCACATCTCAGGTAGAGCAGTGACTGGGCAGCCATCCCACCCAGCGTGTCAGGATGCCCTTGTTCCTAGTGTGAATTCTTAGTTATCACCCGGGATGAGCCATGGGGTGTATGCGACAAAGCACAGGAAAGCCATTGTGGTAGACCTTAGGCTACATCTACATTGGCAAGATTTTGCGCAAATACTTTTAACGCAAGAGTTTTTGCATTAAAGTATTTGCGCAAGAGAGCATCTACACGGACATGTGCTTTTGCGCAAGAGATGTGCTTTTGTGCAAAAGCATCCATGCCAGCGTAGACACTCTCTTGCGCAAGAAAGCTCCGATGGCCATTTTAGCCATCGGGCTTTCTTGCACAAGAAATTCATGTTGCCTGACTACACTGGCCTCTTGCGCAAGAACACTTGCACAAGAGGGCTTATTCCTAAGAGGGAACATCATAGTTCTTTCGCAAGAAGCACTCATTTCTTACAGTAGCACGTCAGTGTTCTTGAGCAAGAACTCGTGGCCAGTGTAGACAGGCTTCAAGTTTTTGCGCAAAAGCGGCTGCTTTTGTGCAAAATCTTGCCAATGTAGACACAGCCTTGAAGTGTAGGGCACAGGCTGAGGTGGAGCTGCCACGGGGACAGATCTTGGTTTTAATAGCAAAGATTCAAACAAGAACCTTGAAGGCCAAAGTGGAGAAGGGTTCCCTGTGAACAGCAGTTGAGCATGGGTCAGAATTTAAGGATGATCACACACAGCTGAATAAAAGAAGGTGTAAAAACCATTTGAGGGATGAATCAGGGAGTGGAAGTAAGACCCATTCTTACAAGGCAGGTTAATGAGAGTTGAGGCATTCAATAACATGCAGAATCAGAGCCAGCCCAAGGATGGTGCTCTGTTATTACAGGCAGTCCCCGGGTTACATGGATCTGACTTACATCGGATCCCTACTTACAAACGGGGTGAGGCAACCCTGCACTAGCTGCTTCCCCCCCAGCAGACAGGGAGACGCAAAGCTAGCACCCCCCCCCCCCCCCAGCAGACCAGGGAAACGCGGAGTAGCTTTTCTCAGCAGACACCTCAGCTTGAAAATAAAGGACTGAGGGAAGAGAGGTGTGGGAGAATAAAACTGAACTCTGGAGAAATGTTTGGCTAGCGTTTCCCCTACAATATGTACCAGTTCCGACTTACATACAAATTCAACTTAAGAACAAACCTACAGTCCCTATCTTGTACGTAACCCGGGGACTGCCTGTACAGACATGCTCAGCTACTATAGTGATGGTGATCATATAAGTATGGAATAGCTAGACTGGAACAGAGAGCTAGTCCCATGCTTACAATGAGTGATAGTACTAAAGAGATAATATGCACAGCCCTTAAGCAAAAAAAAGGACATTGTTTCCTAAAGGGTTTCTATCTAGATCTCATCAGTAAAGGAAAGTGCCCACAACACAAGATTTTGAAGAATATGGTCTAAACCCTGGGAGAAGAGAGAAATGCCTGGAGGATAACTAATGTGACACTAACTTTTAATAAGGCTCCAGAGGCAATCCTGGAAATTATAGGCCAGTAAACCTAACTGCAGTACCCAGCAAATGGGGTGAAACTATAACAAGGAACAGAGTTCTCAGGTGCATAGATGAACATGATATGTTGGGGAAGAGTCAACATGATTTTTTGTAAAGGGAAATTATGTATCACCAAACTATTAGAATTCATTGTGGGGGTCACCAAACATGTGGACAAGGGGCATGCAGTGTACTTAGATTTTCAAAAAGCCTTTGACAAGGTCTTCACCGAAGGCTCTTAAACAAAGTGGTCATGGGGTAAGATGGAAGGTCCTCTCATGGACTGATAATTGGTTAAAAGATAGAAATCAAAGGATAGGAATAAAAGGTCAGTTTTCAGTATGGAGAGAGGTAAATAGTGGGGTCCTCCAGAGGCTAGTTCTAGGACCACTGCTGTTCAGCATATTCACAAATGATCGGGGAGAGGGGGGGGTGGTAAATAGGGAGATGGCAAAATTTGCAGCTGACCTAAAACTACTCAAGCTAGTTAAATCTAAAGCAGACTATGAAGCGTTATTAAAGAATCTCATAATACTGGGAAAGGGAAGATAAAATTTAATATTGATAAAGGCAAACTAAAGACTATTTGAAAAAATAACCCCAACTATACATATAAAATCATGGGGTCTAAATTAATGGATGTTTTGATTAGTGGATGTTTTCTCTGAAAACATCCACTCGATGTTCAGCAGCATCAAAAAAGCAAATAGAACGTTGGGAATAATTAAGAAAATGATAGATAATAAGAGAAAATATCATTGCTTCTATATAAGTGTATGGTAAAACCACATATTGACGCATTCTTATGCAGATATGATAGCCCCACCTCAGAAAAGATATATTGGAAAAGGTACATAAAACAGCCACAAAATATTAGGCATATCGGCTAGCTTCTATATGAGAAGATATTATTTAGGTTATGTCTACACTATGGAGGTTTCCTGGATACTCTGGAAAACTGCGCCGCATCCAGGGAACACTGCGCTGCATCCAGAGAACAGATGCGCTCTTTCGGAAGCCCTGTCTTCCTCCTCCCATGACAAAGAAGGGTTCTTCTGAAAGAGGCTTTTCCCAAATTTCCCAGTGTAGACAGGCCAAATTTCGGAAAAGCCTCTTCAGAAAAAACTGTTCGAAAAAGGTACGCAAATTACGGAACGCATGCCTTTGTGTACCTTTTTCCAATAGACCCGTGTGGTCTAGACATAGCCTTAGAGTGGGACCTTTCATTTTGGAAAAGAGATGACTAAGGAGGGATATGATAGAGGTCTATAAAATCATGACTAGTATGGAGAAAATAAGGAAGTGCTATGTATGCCTTCTCATAACACAAGAACGAGGAATCACCAAATGAAATGAATAGGCAGCATGTAACATGGTGAACACTCACTGCTATGGCGCTTCCTGATGGTTACTCTGGAGTTAGCTCTATTCAATGCTGGAGTTCCTCCTTCCGGCCAGTGTCTCACCTACTGTTACCTGTTTATGCGTTAATGGCTCTGCCACCTTATATTTGGGCCCCTCCCAAATCACGGTGCCCTCCCCTCTGGGTACTAACTTGCTGCAGTGCCCCCACTCTCTGGAGCAAAATGCAGGACAATGTAGCACTTTAAAGACTAACAAGATGCTTTATTAGATTATGAGCTTTCGTGGGCCAGACCCACTTCCTCAGATCATCACTATCCCACTCTCTGGGGTACTCCCTCCCAGTGAACCTTCAACCCCTATATTGACCTTGCCTCAGTGACCCTACTGCCAGTCATCATCTAGCCCCTGCCTCAGGGACAAACTGCAGTCTAAAATGGCCACTCATCATAAGCAAGGGGTATGGACTTGCTGCCTTCTTCTTCCCTGGCTGTCTCCCTACAGCCCTGGTACCCTCAGACCCTGCAGCCTGGGAGTAGTGTTAATCTAGAGCAGTGTTTCCCAATTTTATTTGGCCACTGAACCCTTTTAAGCTCAAAAGAATTTTGCAGAACCCCTAATAACAGTCTTCTATATGGAGCTGAAAAAGTAGACCACAAATAAGTAAGGATAATAATAAACAAATGCTAAACAAGGTCATGACACCAACACAAATGAAAATTGTTTTCAATAAAATTCATAAATGCTTAAATATTATTATTTTTAATCATAAAATGTTATTTAATGGAATTTTCTTGCGGAAACCTTATTTTCACTTCGCGGAACCCCAGGGTTCCGTGGAACACCATTTGGGAAACATTGGTCTAGACAGCAGTTCCCAACCGTTTCCAGATGGAGACCCATTTTGACAATTCAGGAAGACTTGGTGACCCAGGGCAATTCAAAATATGTGTGACTGGCTCCTTAAGGGTCACCTGGTGACCCTTTTGAAATGTAATGGCGACGCATATTTGGGTCCTGACCCATAGGTTGGGAAACCCTGGTCCAGAGCTGCCCTGCTCTGTCTGCCTCTCTCTGCACTGCTCTGTCTCAGGAAGCCTCTTGCTTCTCTGGCAGCAACAGCGAGGCTATGTCTACACTCGTAGCTTCTTGCGCAAGTACAGCCGTTCTTGCACAAGAATCTGCAGAGCGTCCACACTGCCCGCTCGCTCTTGCGCAAGGAAATTTACAGTACGGCATGGTAAGAGAGGGCTTCTTGCGCAAGCGCTACTCTCTTTTTTTATCAGGTGTAAGCCCTCTTGTGCAGGAACTCTTGCACAAGAGGACAGTGTGGACGCTCGGCAGGGATTTCTTGCGCAAGAAAGCCCTATGGCTAAAATGGCCATCAGAGCTTTCTTGCGCAAGAGAGCATCCACACTGTCATAGGCACTCTTGCGCAAAAGCACAGCTCGCACATGGCAGTGTGGATGTTTTCTCACACAAGACTACTTGCGCAAGACTTCTTGCACAGAACCCAAGATGTTCTTGCGCAAGAAGCCACCTGTGTAGACATAGCCCGAGTGTTTTCTTCCACTCCAGGAGCTCTTATTTATACAGCCCCAACTGGCCCTTAATTATCTGCAGCCTTACCTGTGGCTACCTACCACTGAACCTCCCTAGACTGGTTTTAACTCCTGTAGGGTTATCACATACAAAACAAACAAAAGGAAGTTTAAAACAAACAAAAGGAAGTATTTCATCACACAATGCACAGTCAACTTGTGGAACTTATGGCCTTCTTAGTCACCTGAGCTCAAATTTAGCACTAGCTATTAGTATTTTTCCTTTCAACTTCGGATGTTTTGTGTTGGGAAACATTTTTGCAGTTTATACAAAGAATTCTACTGCCCATCTTTTGGGTTAAATTTATCCATGGTGCACTTAGCTAGAGTTACAGCAAAGATGAATGTTTCCACTCATGTTTAAGTTTCCACATGTTTCTCATAACAGTGTACTGGAGAAACATAAGTTCTCTGAATCTTTGGATATCAAAACTGTACCTTCTTGAAATTGGGAATTGAAAATTACATTGTACATAATTGCATTAATGCTGTTATATTTGATTTATAATATCAGTTTTATTGGAGAATGTTCATGCAAAGCACATTTTGCATTTGTAATTATGAGTATGTGCAAGAGATACTGTATTCTAAGAATTAGGTGCATGCAATTAGTGGATAACAATATATCAGGCAGTCTGTGTGTTCAATCAAAAATAATCAACATTGCTTTAATGATTAATATTAGTTACTTGCAACTAATTGCTTATATACAATTTATAGAGTAGGAACTGTTTCCTGAATAATTTCAAAAAAATACATTTCAAGGCAGCTCTGGAAAAATTGCAATCACTAGAATAGGTGAAATCTGAATAAATTGTTAGCTATGAATTATTCATTTGGGTTTAATGACATAGAAATTGGATTGATTTTATTTACCATGTTTACTTACGAAAAAATAGAACAATCAGAGTGATAAGGATAATCCAGGCATTTTAACAGCAGTACAGATCTGTAATGAGATTATTTTAGTTAGTACCACTCAGGCTAAGTCTAGACTGCAGAGTTATATCGGGAAAATATACACAAATTGCAAACCACAATTTGTGTATCTTTTTCTGCTTTTTTTTTTCGGAAGAAGCTTTTCCAAAATTTGGCCCTTCTACACAGGGACAAATTTCAAAAAATCCTCCTCTTTCGGAACATCCCTTATTCCTCATACTATGAGGAGGAATACAGGGATGCTGAAAGAATGCATCTGCTTTTTCAGAAACTGTTCAAAAAAAGAGGACACATTCCTTGGACGCAGCATAGCCTCTGGTATCCTGGAAAAGCTCTGCAGTGTAGACATAGCCTCAGTAAGAAAATTCCTCAAAACAAACAAGAAGTGAAGCAAATCAGACAATGTTATAAAATGAAGCGATTCCCTATTTCTAAACCTTCCCTTTTTAATGGTATTTAATTTAGAATGACGCCTTGGGTACCAACATTAACTACCATTACCATAAGTAATTCTGCAGACATGAGAAGGAAATACTTAATGTATAACTGTTACTCAGATTTTAATTTCCTATGTAAATTGATAGCTCTATGTGAAAGAGACCATGCCATCTTCTGTGTCTTGGTACTGAGGGAGGATACTGTTGCATTTAACAAAAAAAATTACAAATTGTATGATTGCCGTATCCTTAGAGGTATGCTCAGATGGCTGAGGAAGATGGCATTATCACATTCAGAAGTCAATTTCTTATGAAAGCTACAACATTGCAGATTAGTGCCCTCTGGTATGGGAATACTCATTGGTAGAAGTAGGTTAGCATTTCTGAAAAATTCTAGCAAATTCTCCATAGTCAATAAATAAATTCCACTTACTTGTAATTGTCAATGCAAGTGATGTCGTAACCCATGGTTTTGAGTCTCTCTTCTAATATTTGTACACTGCCTTTCCCACAGGAATCCCTTCAGAAACAAATTTGTGTTAACAAAACCATTTGTTAGTCAACTATTTATTTTGCTAATGTCCATTGTGTTAATTACTATGGCAGCTAGGGCTTTAATCGCAAAACCTTAATGTTCTACAATCGGTGTGGAGGTATTTTTAATGGAATTTAATAAGTTATAGGAGATTTTCAGCAAGCTGGCCAGACTGTGATATCTTGTAACCAAACAGCAGTTCCCTAGAAAAACAAAACTACCCCCATAGGGCATCTACTTGTTGGACTAATACAAATCTCCACTACTTTGCACACTGTAACCTCATTTATACTGTACAAAGTTGGTGTAAAATGCTACCAAATCAGAATTCCTTATACACTTGCATCAGCAGTAGTGTTTTATTTTCACTTTGCAACAACTGGAGTCTAGACCTCAGCACTTGTGAACTTCACAGACTCTGCCTGAGTCCTTCCTCAATCACTTAGAACTCCTGCTGCTGGACATTAGCATTCAGACATAAACTGCTATCATGGAGAGCTTCCCAATCCATCTTACCTTCTGTGGCCGGATAGAAGTTTACTTTCAATTTCATAAAATAGTAATGACTGATGGAGAATTTTGGTCCAAATAAGAATCTTAAAAGTGCTGATAAATATTTAAATTTCCCAGGACTGCAGAATTGGGCTTGAAATATCCCAAGCTCAGGCTCTCAAAAGTGCTAGTAGTTTTTATTGTTGGATTGGTCACAAGTACATGAGAAAAGACATGAAATTCTTATGGCATTTCTTCACTGCTACTAATTTCCAGAACCATGAACTGCAAAGAGGTGTAAACCTCAAAAATAATGCACTGGGGACAGTGAAAAGATATTTTTCAAGCCCCAGAGTTTGATTTGGGATTTAGATAGCTCTTATTTAGTCTAACCTGTACTTGCCTTGCCCTCACTTAGGGCCAGTTTCAATAGCTGCTTCCTACCATGGCTTATCTACACTACTGACAAGATAGACACTACCGCAGTCAATCATCTGGGATTCAAATTAGTGGGTCTAGTGAAGACCTGCTAATTCAAACTGAGGGCACTCTCATCAGTACTGATAGTCTTGCTCCTGATGAAAAGCAAGTGAAATTGATAGGATCGTGTTTTTCTGTTGACCTCCCGCTGTGTGGATGGTGCCAAAACGCAATTTAAGATACTTCAGCTCCAGCTATGTACATAGCTGAAGTTGTGTATCTTAAGACAACTGTCCCCTTTAGTGTAGACCAGGCCACATAGGCCTACTGACTCAGCAGATTAGGGCTTTACAACATTTTTTATTATGTCTAATTCTGGTCACATCAACTTTATATTTTAAAAAGATGATACACCTTCCAAGGAAGATACCATGGTTTCTTTTGTGCTTGTAATGCATAAAACACATTTTGAAAGTTACTGCAATCTAATACTAATAATTAACAAAGAAAAATAAAGTGAAAATTGTAAAATCAGAACCAAAAGAGGAAAAACAAAGTTTTTGGACACTTCTAACTTACAAGTCAGGTCCCCCAATGTCATCCATGACCCAAATTTCAATTCGTGAAATTCTGTCTTTTTGGAGATTAGGTAGTTCATAGTCTGCAAAAAATCTGGTTAAAGAAAACAAACAGTTAGATCTGTTCTGTTCTATATAGCTTTTTTTCCTCTCTCAGTAACGAGATCTCATTGATTTCAAAAGGTTATCAGGGGCCAGGGCATTTGCCCCTATGGTTTCTTTGGAGCTCATTATCAGATACAGAACCAAGACACAAAACTCTGATCCCAAAGTTTATGGGTGCATGAATCCTAAGTTTGTTGTTTTACTGTTTGTTGATCTTGGTAGGTTGAACAGGAATAAGACTCTGTTAATAAAGATATGAGTGGAATAAGGATTTTAAATGCAGCATTTATAACAAACCGCTAAGTATTTAGTTAAAAAAAATCAACAACTACAAGAGCAGCCTTTCTTCAGGCACAGGATGGGTTTTGTTTTTTAAAATAGAAGGAAGAGTAACAACCACAAGACAAATATATCTGTAGATATAAAATCACATCACTAAATCAAAAGGGTGTAAAATACCTATAATGGGAACAGGTAAGAGCATAAGAGGTTTTTATAAAGCTGTTCATTCTGACCTGGGAAGAACCCTCCATAGGCAGGTTTGCTGTTTGTTAACTCTCTATATATTTTAGAGCATGTCTGTCTGTCTGATAGTCCATTTTTTCAAGAACTCCTCCTAAATGGTAAGAGCTAGTGCCACCAAGTTTGGTATGCAGCTTCCTCTTCTCCTAACTTAAAGCAAGGTCAGAGTTTGGTTGTGCCAGGAAAACCTGAAGCCCTGGGAAAGGGACTGCTTTCCATAACATAGAAAGGGAAAGGCAGCTGTTTGGAGACACACAATATGGGTATGTCTACACTACCACCCTAGTTCGAACTAGGGTGGTAATGTAGGCAACGGGAGTTGCAAATGAAGCCCGGGATTTGAATTTCCCGGACTTCATTTCCATCTTGCCAGGCGCCGCCATTTTTAAATGTCCGCTAGTGCGGACTCCGTGCCGCGCGGCTACACGCAGCACGGACTAGGTAGTTCGGACTAGGCTTCCTATTCCGAACTACCGTTACTCCTCGAGGAAGCCTAGTCCGAACTACCTAGTCCGTGCTGTGTGTAGCCACGCAGCACGGAGTCCGCACTAGCGGACATTTAAAAATGGCGGCACCCGGCTTTATGCAAATGAAGCCCAGGAAATTCAAATCCCGGGCTTCATTTGCAACTCCGGTTGCCTACATTACCACCCTAGGGTGGTAGTGTAGACATACCCTATGAGACCAACCCTGGGAGCAGTAAGCACAAAGGGGAGATCTATCCTGCATATAGGGTTGCCAGATGGCTGAAAGAAAAATACCAAACCTCCCCTCCCTAAAAAAAACACCAGGAAAAAATTTTGTTGAAGGAAAAAAAAAAGGGGCGGGGAGGAAACCCTCAGAGAATCTGGATCGCTGCTAGCGGTTACCAGGTCATCATTTTAAAAAAAAAAACACACCCCGAACACACTTCATTGGGGGGGGCGTGGCCAGGAAGAGGGGGGTGTGGCAACGGGGCTGGCCGGAGCAGATGGGGGGGCCAACGGGCTGGCCGGGGGGGGAGGGTCGGGTGGAATGGGGCTGGCTGCAGGATATTGGGGGTGGGGGGACTGGCCAGTAGCAAGGGGGGGTAGGAAGCACAGCTGGGGGGGATCGGAGGCTGCGAGGGTGGCCGGGAGGAAGTGGGAGCAGGAAGCAGAGCTGGCAGGGGCGGGGAGAGGTGCAGCAGCACTGGCCGGGGGAGATCAAGAAGAGGAACAGGCCGGTGGGAAGCAGAGCTGGGGGACAGTGCAGGGGGGCTGCCCGGGGAAGATCAGGAGGGGAAGTGGGGGAAAACCGGCTGTCCGGGAAGGGGGAGAGTGAGCAAACTGGCCAGCGGGGAGAGGGACTGACCTGGGCACTTGCTGCCTGTCCCGCGCAGGCTCCCGGCGACGCACGAGCGAGGAGGAGGCTTCCCCTCCTCCTCACACTCAATCGACTGAGGGCTCCCAGCAGCAATCGTGGCCCCGACTCCCAGTCGCTCCCCTGCCCATGCCAGGCTTCCATCCAGTGCACAGCCGGAAAAATCAGAAAATACCAGACATTGCTCATGTCTGGCATTTTCTGATTTTTTTACCAGACAGAGAGCACAAATATGGGACTGTCCGGTACAATACCAGACACCTGGCAACCCTACCTGCATAGTGTTCACTTGGGGCAGCCATACCACCAAGGGAGTGGCCAACAGGGCTAGGGCTCTGCCATCTTGCCTGTTAGCACACTGGGTAAGTAGCCCCTGCCTCAGAAACTTTTCCCCCTCCCAGCCCCTGGCCTCAGTGCTGGGGGTGGTGTGGGGTGGGTAAAGGCCCCTGGAGGCTGGGAGGGAATGGGGGTGGGGGAGGGAGAAAACACCCCTGGCGGCTGAGCCGGGTATCTGGAGGAAAGAAAAAACACCCCTGGTAGCCAGGAAGCAGGCCAGGGGAGGGAGAGAAAATGCCTCTGGTGGCTGAGAAGAAGGCCTGAGGGGAGAGGAAAGGCCTGTGCCAGATGAGACCCATCCACCTTGAGTCCCTTCTCACCACCCAATCCTCACTCTTGCACATGCCTCCATCCCAGCCTCTGGCACAGCCCCACCCCCACATCCCCAAGGTCCAGCCCTGACCCTCCCCTACCCACCCCCCCCCTCCCACCAGCTCCTTGCCCTGAAGGACCCGGGCAAAGCCCGGTAAGCCTGCTAGTACTATAATATTGAAAAGATCAGCTACAGAAGGGCTAAATTCTCTGCTGGAATAATTCCACTGAAGTCAAAGGAGTTACACCAACTGATCTCACATCTGACCAGGAGTATATAAACAGTAAAATATTAAGCCACATTTTTCCTTTTACATACAATCAGTCTTGCTGCTGGAAGGTTAAGGTCTATTGTTTTAGGGCGTGATTTATCAGAGCAGATTGAGTTAATAAGATGGATTATTTTTACTGGCAATGAGTACAGTAAGTTATGTGTATTTATGTTGCATATCATAAGTTCTGAGACAATACAAAATTATTCCTGTGTCTAAGTCTTTGTGACCAATAATAGTACTATCCAAGGCATGTTCAAAAATAATTTCAATTAAATTGATGGTCCAATGGAAAAAAAGTCTTTAAATAGGATAATAAAAGCATAAAGTTTGAGTTTAGAGTTCTTCAAATCGAACAGAGTGCTGAATCAAATGGAACAGTTTAGCATATTGCATTAAAATGTGTTGTAAGGCATCTGGCTTAAAAAAAATAAAACAAAAAATTATAAATTAAGAATTCAGGACTGATTTTTGAATGAAGTCTGATCCCAGTTTTTTTGTCCATGCGTGCAATTATGCTAGGGTAAATAATGATGAGTGCAGTTATGTGCAAAGAAGTTGATGTAACTTAGATGTCTAATTGCTTGATATAAAGGCAGCTGAATTATATATATTCTGCCTGTAACTGCAAAACAAATTACTTGTGATTATTTGCCTCTACAACTTTTTTTTTTTAAATCTGTCTTGCTGTCTTTTGAAATATAGTTTGTCCTGATAGAAAAAAGAAAGAATTCTTCAGGAATTATTTTAAGTATTTTGATTTCTGTATTGTATTATATTTGACCTAGGACAGAAGAAATTTTGGGACAGAACAAACCACTATGATTTCCAGAAGAAATACTCTGAAATAGGTTATTTTCAATTAGCCTCAAAATTAATCCGAGGCAGGCTTCCCTAACGTGGATGTGCTACCTTGATTTAGTGCCCCAGGAAGCCCTGGAGAGGAGCTATTTTGAAATAGCAGCAGTGGAGCATTCACCCTACAGCTATTTCAAAATAGCTATTTCAGAATAGGCGTTATTCTTCATGAAATGATGTTTACAGAAGTCAGACTAAGCCAGCGTTATTTCAAATTTATTTCAAAATAATGGAATTGCTGTGTACACGCACCCTTACTCTGTCCCCCAGCCAAAGGACCTGCACTTGTCCCCCAACTGTGTCTACTTCAGCTGCAGCAGCCATGGACAGGCACTTCTCACCCGGCCCCACTTTGCTGTGGTGAGAGAGGGCTGGGGTTAACCTTTCTCCCTAGGCCAGCCTGGATAGTGAACCCCTCATCCACAGCCCCAACCAAGACCAATGATTTAAATGAAGAAAAACAAAAATTAAGTGAAGACCCCAAGCAACACCAGGTAAATCCTCTAGTATTACATAAGTGCACATTATCGCACAATAACCTGTGGTTGAACTCCTGCATATCTTTTAGAAAGACATTCAGTCTTGATTAAAGACTCCAAGCAATAATGTATTTGCTACTTTCCTTGATAATCTGTTCCAAAGGTTAAACTAAGAGTATTGTGTTGGACAAGTATGGCTGTTTTAACCATTGTTAAACTATTCTTGGACTGCATTGGAGACAACTTTTTATTTCAGAAGGTTGAAAAAGCTACCGGGAGCAAGCTGTTCTAGATTTGATCCTAAAAAATAGGGAAGAACTGATTGAGAATTTGAAAGTGGAAGGCAGCTTGGGTGAAAGGGATCATGAAATCATAGAGTTCACAATCCAAAGGAAGGGTAGAAAGGAGAACAGCCAAATATAGACAATGGATTTCAGGAAGGCGGATTTTGGTAAGCTTAGAGAGCTGATAGGTAAGGTCCCATGGGAATCAAGACTGAGGAGAAAAACAACTGAGGAGAGTTGGCAGTTTTTCAAAGGGACATTATTAAGGGCTCAAAAGCAAGCTATTCCGCTGGGTCAGAAAGATAGAAAATATGGCAAAAGACCGCCTTGGCTTAACCATGAGATCTTCTTGCATGATCTAAAAATAAAAAAGAGTCATATAAAAAATGAAAAGTGGGACAAACTACAAAGGATGAATATAGGCAAACAACATAGGAATGCAGGGGCAAGATTAGAAAGGCAAAGGCACAAAATGAGCTCAAAATAGCTACAGGAATAAAGGGAAACAAGAAGACTTTTTATAAATACATTAGAAGCAAGAGGAAGACCAAGGACAGGGTAGCCCCACTGGTCGGTGAGGAGGGAGAAACAGTAACAGGAAACTTGGAAATGGCAGAGATGCTTAATGACTTCTTTGTTTCAGTCTTCACTGAGAAATCTGAAGGAATGCCTAACGTAGTGAATGCTAGTGGGAAAGGGGTAGGTTTAGAAGATAAAGTAAAAAAAGAACAAGTTAAAAATCACCTAGAAAAGTTAGATGCTTGCAAGTCACCAGGGTCTGACGAAATGCATCCTAGAATACTCAAGGAGCCGATAGAGGAGGTATCTGAGCCTCTAGTTATCATCTTTGGAAAATCATGGGAGACAGGAGAGATACCAGAAGACAGGAAAAGGGCAAATATAGTGCCCATTTATAAAAAGGGAAATAAGAACAACCCAAGAAACTACAGACCAGTTAGTTTAACTTCTGTGCCAGGGAAGATAATGGAGCAAGTAATTAAGGAAATCGTCTGTAAACACTTGGAAGGTGGCAAGCTGATAGGGAACAGCCAACATGGATTTGTAAAGAACAAATCATGTCAAACCAATCTGATAGCTTTCTTTGATAGGATAACAAGCCTTGTGGATAATGGAGAAGTCGTGGATGTGGTATACCTAGACTTCAGCAAGGAGTTTGATACAGTCTTGCATGATATTCTTATCAATAAACTAGGCAAATACAACTTATATGGGGCTACTATAAGGTGGGTGCATAACTGGCTGGGTAATCATACTCAGAGAGTAGTTATTAATGGTTCTCAATCCTGCTGGAAAGGTATAACTAGTGGGGTTCCGCAGGAGTCTGTTCTGGGACCGGCTCTGTTCAATATCGTCATCAACAATTTAGATATTGGCATAGAAAGTACGCTTATTAAGTTTGCAGATGATACCAAGCTGGGAGGGGTTGTGACTAACCAGGAGAATAGGGTCATAATTCAAAATGATCTGGACAAATTGGAGAAATGGTCTGAGGTACACAGGATGAAGTTTAATAAAGACAAATGCAAAGTGCTCCACTTAGGCAGGAACAATCAGTCTCACACATACAGACTGGGAAGCGACTGTCTAGAAAGGAGTACAGCAGAAAGGGATCTAGGGGTTATAGTGGACCACAACCTGAATATGAGTCAGCAGTGTGATGCTGTTGCAAAAAAAAGCAAAACATGAATCTGGGATGCATTAACCGGCGTGTTGTGAGCAAGACACAAAAAGTCATTCTTCCGCTCTACTCTGCACTTGTTGGGCCTCAGTTGGAATATTGTGTCCAGTTCTGGGCACCGCATTTCAAGAAAGATGTGGAGAAATTGGAGAGGGTCCAGAGAAGAGCAACAAGAATGATGAAAGGTCTAAAAAACATGACCTATAAGGGAAGATTGAAAGAATTAGGTTTGTTTAGTTTAGAAAAGAGAAGATTGAGGGGGAATATGATAGCCATTTTCAGGTATCTAAAAGGATGTCATAAGGAGGAGTGAGAAAACTTGTTCATCTTGGCCTTTGAGGATAGAACAAGAAGCAATGGGCTTAAACTGCAGCAAGGGAGGTTTAGGTTGGACATTAGGAAAAAGTTCCTAACTGTCAGGGTGGTTAAACACTGGAATAAATTGCATAGGGTGGTTGTCGAATCTTCATCTCTGGAGATATTTAAGTGTAGGTTAGATAAATGTCTATCAGGGATAGTCTAAACAGTATTTGGTCCTGCCACGAGGGCAGGAGACTGGACTCGATGACCTCTCGAGGTCCCTTCCAGTCCTAGTATTCTATGATTCTATGATTGTTAAATTAACCACTGTCATTGTTTAAAAAAGAAATAGATTTTACTTTGTGCCAACAAGAGAAGTCATGTGCTTTAATCATCATTCAAATGGAAGTTGTATGCCCTCTGCCATGACAGTACCACTTGGACCTTAGAATTTCTTAAAATGTCTCCCTATTCTTTATAAAAAATCTCCATTCCTTTATTTTGTTATCTGTGAATTGCCTGCTGTTAGGATTGAAAGTTTTATTCTTTTTATATTTCTTATTTTAGCTATAGTAATGTAGCAATAATATAGCAATATAAGGCATATATATATATTAACATACATTTAATATTTTACAAATCAAGTCCTTTCAGTTGAAGGCCTAGTTTCTTTGTTCTAAAGCAGAAAAACAGTTCTGGGTATTTTGGCTGTGTTTTTAAGATTAGCGGAATTCTGCGAATGTTGAAGGCCAAGCCTTAATTGTTTAATTTTCCAGCGCTTTTGCTTCGCCATGTAGATCTGTAACCCCGGAGACTTGTGTATGTAAGGAGTGTGAATGTGTAAAAGATAAGATGTTATATGGCTTTAGAATCAGATGGCCAAAGAAGGGGCTTGAGTGAGTACAGGTGAAGGCCAGAGGACGAGACAACCTGACTACAGAGGAGTCATCTATAACCATCAATATGTACCCCTACTCACAAAGAGATTGGATAATTGACAGATTGACGAGCCTTGAAGCGGAGCAAGCACCCCAAAAGGACTATTAATTACAGGATGAACCTTCGAGAGATGTTTTGGGAACACTCACATCAAAAGATAACATTCTGGTCGCAAGCTGACAGAGCGGGATCCATGGATTTTAACAGAGAAGAAGGATTATAAATAGCAGGGTGCTTTGCTATGGAACTTTGGGTTTGTCTGCCACACTATCTGGAGAGGAGTATCGGATCGATCAACCGACAAGGTGCTCAATCCTCCCTGTGCTCAATCTACCTGGCCACTAGATTGACACAGACTCTGGACTGGTAACTATGATATCATTTGGCAGGATGATGTATGCATGATGTTTTGTGTGTGTGTGATTGAAAAGCATATGCAACTGTTGTATTCTCAATAAATGCGGCGTATTGCCTTTTCCCCCATAAAAGATCTCGTGTGCTTCGTTTAAGCAAAACACTACTATTGGAGAGCAAATTAAGTAGGCCTCAAGTACAAGCAACACAAGCAACCACTTGCGACTTATTCTTTTTAGAGTCTCCCTGTTTTATTTTTTTTCATATAGGCCTAATTAAGCAAAGAACTTAAGCTTTGTTGCGTTCAGTGAAAAATAAACAAGTGCTTAAAATTAACTGACATTTTGAAAAGTCTGGTATTCCATTTCAATGAAATACATGAGCCCTGAGCCTCAAATCTGTTAACATGACTTTGTCACTTTATAAGTAGGGATGATACATTTCTATTAATTATCTAATCAAATAGTCAATGGGATTTCCATCAACTGTTCAATTAGTCAATAAGGACTAGTGCGGCATTCCACCTTTGAAATGTCAAGATTGAAACATCATGTGGAGTTCCTTGCTGGCCCCAGGCTTCATATGGTGCTTCCGCTTTGAAATGTCTACACTGCACGCTTCTTTCAAAATAAGTTATTCCAGAAGAAATACTCTAGTACTTCAAAGAATGCACTTCAAAGATTGAAACACCATGTGGAGCCTGGGTCCAGAGGGGTGTCCACTGACCCCAGGCTCCATGCAGCATTTCAATCCCACGGAGTTGGAGCTGGAGCTAGAGCTGGGGGGAACCAGCTTTTAAGATGCCTCCCCCCAATATCTCCCCTTCTTCCCCCTTTGCTGCCTCTTTCTGATAGAGGCAGAAAGTGGGGGAAAAGCAACTAGTCGACTAGTGTGTTGACTACCTGATAAGCTTTAGCTAATTGGATAGTTGACTAGTCAATTAGTCGCTTGCATCCCTATTTGTAAGATCAACAGTTTTAAACAGGATTCCGGATTCTGCCCAATATGCACCCAAGAGCTTTCTAAATTTTTACTCCCAGTCTAGTTAAAAAAGGGGGGAAAGGTTGGTTTTGAAGCCACAAATTTCAGCAAATTATTCACTTCCATAGCTTTGTGCTGTACTATAGCTGAATGTATGATTTCTCAGTAAAACCCTAAAATACTAATACAATATTAGTTCATTTCTCTTACCCTTTTACTGGATAGGCGCCTCCTATTGCAGAACCATTAAGCATAACGTATATGACCCCAGAGCTCTGCTTTGCATACTGCAATAGATAACAGAAGATTATTCTTCATAACATTCCCTATACATTTTATATATAGATTGGTTCTAGTCATGGCCAGTGAGGGCATAAGTGAAAATGCTGATGTCGCAAAACTACCATCAAAACTGTTCCCTACCTGGCAGTTGCAGTAGAGAGAACCAGAAATGAGTGGCTACAAAAGGTTATCTGCCTTTTCAACGTAGAAGTGGTTCCCTTCTATGGTTGGGGCACTCTGACAGATCAATATGAGATCAATATGTAGCTGAAGTTGCATACCTTAATTCCACCTTATCCCATAGTGTACACATACCCTTGGATACTAAGCACAGTCTTAATTAACCTAGAGTGGATAGAAGGTGCTGTGAAGAAAGTGAAAAAAACCCTCCCCAGGCCACACCCAGAAAGAGGTGCACATTCAAATAGTCTGTGCTCCAAGTCAGTTCTCTGAGCTGGGGGGATGCAAGCCAATCAGCTGGCTAATAGGTACTGTAGACTACAAATGGAAAAGGAGATGAGAGGAGCTACCCAGAGTCCCTTATTAAGTGTCTCCTTCTCTTACTGCAGGAGCTGTCTTCTTTCGCTGCCTGCTTAATCATCTTTTTCCAACCACTGAAGTGGGTGAGTGGCATGTTTAACACATAAGGTAATTAAGATAAAACCTATGCTTTTCTGGCTTATATTACACCTTTAAGTTCTAATCTATACAGGGCCTTAAGGGTATGCCTAAACTAGCGGTAAGAACCCCAGAAAATATTCGTTTGACCCTATTAAAGCTTTCTGAACTATGCACATATTTAATGAGTGTAACCTGTACGATTTACAGTGATTGATGCAATCCTCCAGAAAGATTCTACTGCATTATTTTCACACTCTTCTGTCATAGGGCAGGAATCATAATCAAATCCTGTGGGAAGAAACGTAGTGCTCATTATTGAAAATATGATGAAAGAAAATTCAAAGTGGCTTTAAAATATACATTGTATGTGACTTAAGATCTGATAGGATATATATCCATGACAGTAAAGCACCATTTTTCTCCTCCCTTTCACTGGTCTTTACATTTTGTACAAACACTTATCAGGAATGGTCTAGATAATACTTAGTCCTGCCATGAGTGCAGGGGACTGGATTAGATGACTTCTTGAGGTCTCTTCCAGTCCTATGATTCTGTGACAGGCTGTGGTCTCAAAACAGCCCCCTGTGTCTATGGAAACTGCGCTGCCTCAAATCATGAAAACTGGTCTGGTGCTCAGAAAGCCCTGGGATTCAGGAAATGAAAAGTTGACTTAAATCCACTTTTGCAACCAGGGGCAGATGACCATTTTGCATGGCCCAGGGCAGCACAATTTCGAGGGGCCCCCCTTTGCCATGGCGCATGCGCAGTGGCGCCATGCGCATGCACGGGGCTTCTTGAAGTGCAGGGCCCGGGATGGCTGCCCCGCTCGCCCTGCCCTATATCTGCCCCCTGTTTGCAACCTCCCTCCAAATTTCAATTTGTGCTTCAGCTGCAGTGAAGTGTAAATGCCTATATAAAGCTGGTGGAGACTCATAACGCTGACCAGAGGAGTTACTCCTGGTTTATGTGGGTATGAGATCAGAATCAGATTCATATCTCCAGTACAAAACAATCAGTGTGTCTTTTAGCCCCACCATGAATTTATAACCAACTCTTCATTGTATTATTTCTTGTCTTACCAGTATCATTTGCTTGTCCACACCAATTTAGGAAATCTCCAAATGAAGCAATTAGAGTATCACACAGAGGCATGTAGCGACGACTTTTATCAGAATAGCTAGTAACCAGCAGATGGTTATTTTCCCAGAACAGAGCCTAAGGAGAGAAAACAAAAGGAAGTACCAAAACCCAAGCCATCCTTTGGATGTGTATGTATGTGATGTGGCAGGGAAAACATTTAAAATAACATTTTTGAAATAATTTCTACAGACTTCAGAATCTCAGCAATGGCTTGGTCTAATCCAACTAATATTAATTAATTAAATACTTTTAAATTTTAGACTTCAATTAATAGAGATCTAGGGACAAATTTTGCCCTAACAATAGTGTAATTCTGGCATAACTTGACAGTGGAGTTGTTGAGGGGATTAACACCACTATGAGAATAGAGCTTGAGCCATAGAAAGACTCAGGGGCTACGTCTACACTCGCGGCTTCTTGCGCAAGAACATCTTGCGCAAGTGTTCTTGTGCAAGAACTCTTGCTCAAGAAAACTCTGGTGGACATTTTAGCCATAGGGCTATCTTGTGCAAGAAATCCCTGCTGAGCATCCACACTGCCCTCTTGCGCAAGAGCTCTTGCACAAGAGGGCTTACACCTGTCAAAAAAGAGCGTAGCTCTTGCGCAAGGAGCCCTCTCTTAGCACGCCGTACTATAAATTTACTTGTGCAAGAGCAGGCGGGCAGTGTGGACGCTCTGCAGATTCTTGCGTAAGAACGGCTGTACTTGCTCAAGAAGCCGCGAGTGTAGACATAGCCAGGGTGTATAGAATTCGCCTGTCTTGAGCTGACAGGTTTAGGAAAAGTGAGACATATAGACACATAGGACTTGTCTATATGGACTTAGCATACAGCAAGCCAAGGTGTGAATCTAAAGCGTGACCATATAGACCCTGCTGTCATGAACTGAAAGTAGCACTATGAAGCGTGTGGCAGCAAGATCCACATGATCATTTAATGTGTGGCAGCACATGCTTCTATATAGACAAGTGATCAATCCAAATAAAATAAAACTAAGGTCTGATCTACATTCCAAAGTTAGATTGGCGTAACTACGTGTGGCAACATAATTGTTGACTTATGCTCTCTTGTAGACACAACTAGATAATGGAAAAATTCTTCTGTCAGCTTAGCAACTGCTTCTCAAAGAGGATGATTTATTATGTGTGATGAGAAGAATCTTTTCCATTTCTGTAGTATCTATGCTGCAGTGGTACAGTTGTGCCATTATAGGGCTTTTCTATAAACATGTCATTTGCAATGGTGACATTGAAATTAGATAGCTCACTTGTCAGGGCTGAATGAAGATATTTACTCTTCAACATGCATAAGAGCTTGGTTTAATTAAAGTGCTTTGAGTGCTTTTATAAACATTTAGCTGTTTAACTGGACACATCCTTATCTGTAGTAGTTCTGACCAGCTTTAAATCACAATTATTTGGTTACAAGTTCACTATTACAGCAACTAATTCTAAACCACATTATATCACCCTCACACTTCATTGATGAGAGGTCAAAGACTAGAACACTGGTTCTCAACCTTTTAGTTTGCAGCCTACACAGTGAGCAAAAAATCAACCCATATCAAATCTGGTCAATTTTGGACTACTAAGATAGGGGAGATATATTAGATGATCATTAACATACTATTGATAATCAGTACCTTGTTAGGTGGAATTGTGTGCACTGACAGGTTAATAAATAACTCATAATCCGATGGTAAAATGTTGCAAGGATCTTTATTAATAAAAGCATTTTTGAACGCTTCCCATATCTCTGTACAGTTCTTCTCACTGAAATAATTAAAACACATAGTAATATTTTCCCATAGCATACCAGCAATATGTGCTTTGTTCATATACTCCCACAGTCCCCAAAAGGAAATAAAACTAAGATTATAAAGTGTGTGTGGGCAGTTTGTAATAAATTAATGAAGTAAATCGGCTAGCATCTAATATATTGCAGGATTTGCAGCTAGATACTTACAGTAATTCAGCAAAAACTATAGGCTTGCTGATGAAAACGGGATTTATTACTTTAAAAATATTCTAACCCCAAAATAACCTTTTGTAGCACAGTTTGGTCACAGTGATTAGAATTGAAACATAGGATTCAGGAAGAGAATCAGAGCCACCCTGTCCATTGGATAGTTTGGGGCAGCCAAAACTATGATGGAGGTGTGTTGTGTGCTGTAGTGCTATAGTGTGTTGTGTGGTTACTGTAAAGAATTTGTTTGAAGCTGGGGTTGTCTGTAAGGAAGAATTAGCCTTTTCCCCAGGGCCTCTGAGAGTGAGGGGTCATTTTCTAGGATAGGTGTAGATTGTTGACAATGCGTTGGAGGGGTTTAAGTTGAGGACTGTAGGTGATCACATAATCATCCAGGAATCCACCCCTGCAATCAGCCCTGGTGCCAACTCTGCACACACATCTATACCAACGATTTCATCACTGGACCCAATGACATCAGCTACCAAATCAAAGGCTCATTTAACTGCACATCCACTAATGTGGTCTATGCCAGCAATGCCCCACTGCAATGCATATTGGCCAAACTGGACAATCTCTACGAGAAAGAATTAATGGACACAAACCAGCTATCCAAAAAGGCAACAAAGTTGGAGAACACTTTAATCTTCCTGAATAGTAATAGAGATGTAGCCGTGTTAATCTGGTCTTGCTGAAACAAACGACAGGACTATGCAGCACTTTAAAGACTAACAAGATGGTTTATTAGGTGATGAGCTTTCGTGGGCCAGACCTATTTCCTCAGATCAAATTTAATCTTCCTGGATACTCATTAATGGATCTCCAAGTCGCTGTTTTGTTTCAGACCAATTCCACAAGCCAAATACACAGAGAGGGATTGGAATTTAAACTTCATTCAGAAGTTCAATTCTCATGCAAATGGTATGAATTGTTGGATGGCTTGCACATTATCAACAAACCAAACAATGAAGGTGCTAATGGTTCTTGATGTCTGTGTAGAATCTGGTGTGAAAACTAATGGTTCTTATCAGCCTCTTTTAACTGTTTAGTCTTTAAGGTGCTACTAGACTGTTTGTTGTTTTTTAAGTCTTTCCTGTTACAGACTAAGTGGGCTATCCCTCTGAAGCTTATCTATTCACTGTCTCTTTTTTTTCCTCCCCTCCAGGACCGGCCCACAACATTTTGGCACCTGAGGCGGGGAGCTCAAATGATGCCCCCTTTCCACCTTTTTTCCTGCCTATTATGTTTCTTGTGCCCTCCTTCCTCCAGCACAGCACTCCACCGTCTCTTTGCATCTAGAGCAGAGAGACTACATATGCACCAGCAGCAGACACAATTTTCTACACTCTGGGTCCTAGTGGTGCCCCCTCGCCCACAGTCTGGCACCTAAGGTGGCCGCCTCAGTTCACTTCCTGGTAAGGCCAGCCCTGCTCCCTTCCAT
Source organism: Pelodiscus sinensis (assembly GCF_049634645.1). Classification (NCBI taxonomy): domain Eukaryota; kingdom Metazoa; phylum Chordata; order Testudines; family Trionychidae; genus Pelodiscus; species Pelodiscus sinensis. The sequence goes on from NC_134715.1 coordinate 107,288,544, forward strand.
TTTGTTTCCTTCTCCCCCCACCTTCCCTTATTTATTCTTGGATCTGGTCATCTGAAGAAGTGGGTTGTACCCATGAAAACTGATGATACCATCTACATGTTTTGTTAGTGTTTAGGGTGCTACTAGACTATTTGTTGTTTTTTAAGTATAGATGATAACAGCCTTCTACTACTACTACTGTTTACTCCCTTAGCTCAAGTGTTAGAGGTATGCACTGTAGATCCAAAGGCCCAGACAATGCTGATGATTTAAATTGGAAGTCTGTATGGCTCCACAGCATGGAAGATCTGATTTTTCAGGTTTGTTTTTTTTAATGTAGGAAATTACATTTTAAAAATCTCTATATTAAAAGAATGTTAAGGTTATACTCACCAACCCTCCTCAACAGGTCTCAACAGGGTGGTGAGTGGGGGGGGGGGGTTGGAAGTGCAGGGCTCAGGTTGGGGGTGTATGAGTGAGCAGGCTGCGAGTGCGGGGTCTCAGCTGAGGGAGTGTGTGATGGGGCTGTGGGTGTACAGAGGGGGAGATCATGTGGCTCCGGCCCCGTGGAGCACTGGGGAGGAGGCGGGAGGAGGCCACATGGCTCCCTCCTACCCAGGAGCAGGGAGACCGCAGGGTGCATGGCTCCCAGCCACCCAGGATGAGGGAGGGCACGTGGATTCTGGCCACCCTGGGAGGGCAGACGGCTACTGCTCCACAGCAGTGGGGATGGGGAGGGAGAGAGGAGGCAGGGCAGCTGAGAGCAGAGGGGGCAACAGGACAAAGAGTGATATGTCACTCTATCATTCTGCAGGAAAACATTTTTTGTATATATAGAGAGACAAAGTCAAGTATTCAAAAACTAGGAAATGTCAGAATAAAGGATGCCGGTGTAACCTTAATTCAGCCTTTTGTGCATATGCATTATGATAAAATCTTTAACTCATACATACTATTTTTTTCTACAGAACTGCCACCTCATTATTGCACAGGCTGAGTGATAAGGGAATGGACTGCACCCTCAGCAAGTTTGCAGATGACACTAAGCTAGGGGGAGAGGTAGATATGCTAGAGGGCAGGGATAGGGTCCAGAGTAACCTAGTGGATTCTGTCAAAAGAAATCTGATGAGGTTCAACAAGGACATGTGTAGAGTCCTGCACTTGGGACGGAAGAATCCCAAGCATAGTTACAGTCCTGGAGACTGACTGGCTAAGCAGTTCTGCAGAAAAGGACCTGGGGGTTACAGTGGATGAGAAGCTGGATATGAGTCAACGGTGTTCCCTCAGTCAACAATATGTCACTCCTGTGTCAACAAATAAGGCAGAGCAAGAGCATTTCCTCTCTGTCAGGAGGCAGTTCATCTCTGAAAGCGTTACATATAGCATCAGGTTATTCAGTAGCTCAACACTTAAACATTCAGGAAAAACCCAGCAGACTGTCTCTGCAGGAAGTGTGCTGTCAATCACAAATGGGTGCTCAAAGATTCTGTCTTCAAACAATTTTAGTCAAGTGTGACTTCCCACTGCAGATATCTGTGCTACCAGTATGCAAAAAAAGTTCCAATTATTTTGATTCATTAGAGTGATGAGTCTGGGTTTCTTTCTGTCTGTATTCCTAAATCCTTGGAAGAGGGATGTGATACATGCTATTCTACTGATTCCACTATTCCCCAGAGTCCTCAAAAAAAGTGGGACAAAACAAAGCCTTACTAATACTGGTAGAAACAACATGAGCTTGTCCATTTTGTTATTAATTAGAAATTTTATTATGCCTTTGAGCTAGTTTAAGTCATTTAAAGGGAATGAAGTGTGCTTGTAAAGCTGTGTACAGGAGTTGATATGACTGTCATCACAGCCTCCAATCACACGGCCAAATCTTTCAGGCATTATTTCTCAGGAGAAGGAGCAGGTCCTTCACATCGATCCTTTATGCCCACATCAGACTGCATGGAAGCTAGCTGGCTGAGCCTTGTGGACAGAAATGTCTCCTTTGAAGTGTTTTGTTCCATATCTTTATTAATGACCTGGATGAGGGGATGGATTGCACCCTCAGCAAGTTTGCAGATGACACTAAACTAGGGGGAGAGGTAGATAAGCTGGAGGGCAGGGATAGGGTCCAGGGTGACCTGGACAGATTAGAGGATTGGGGCAAAAGAAATTTGATGAGGCTCAACAAGGACAAGTGTAGAGTCCTGCACATGGGATAGAAGAATCCCAAGCATTGTTACAGGCTGGGGACTGAATGGCTAAGTAGCAGTTCTGCAGAAAATGACCTGGGGGTTACAGTGGATGAGAAGCTCGATATGATTCAACGGTGTTCCCTTGTAGGCAAGAAGGCTAATGGCATATTAGGGTGCATTAAGAGGAGCATTGCCAGCAGATCCAGAGAAGTGATTATTCCCCTTTATTCGGCTCTGGTGTGGCCACATCTGGAATATTGTGTCCGGTTCTGGGCCCCCCACTATAGAAAGGATATGGATGCAATGGAGAGGGTCCAGTAAATGGTGACCAAAGTGATTAGGGGGCTGGAGCGCATGACCTATGAGGAGAGACTGAGAGATTTGGGCTTGTTTAGTCTGCAGAAGAGAAGTGGGGGAGGGGGAGATTTGATAGCAGCCTTCAACTTGGGAGGTTCCAAAGAGAATGGAGAAAAGCTGTTCACAGCAGTGAGGGATGGCAGAACAAGTAGCAAAGGTCTCAAGTTACAGTGGGAGAGGTCTAGGTTGGATATTAGGAAAAAGTATTTCACTAGGAGGGTGGTGAAGCACTGGAATGGGTTACCTAGGGAGGTGGTGGAATCTCCATCCCTAGAGGTGTTTAAGTCTCGGCTTGACAAAGCCCTGTCTGGGTTGATTTAGTTGGGATTGGTCCTGCCTTGGGCATGGGGCAGGACTTGATGACCTCCTGAGATTTCTTCTAGCTCTATGATTCCATGCTCTGGGGATGAATCAGAGCTGTGTAGTAAATGAGGCTGTTTAATGTAGGACCTCTGCCTCGTGTGGTACAAAAATTGGAAGTTTCATATTTCAGAGGACTACAGGAAGATAAATGATGGTCTATTTAAAGAAGCTGAATACTACAATGGAGCACTGGATTCTATAGTGACTGTGCCAGAGAGTTGTTATGTGATGTTGGGGACCCTTAATTCTGGCATTTCCTAACTTTGCAGTGCTTGACTTTGCAACCTTAATGTGGTTTTAATGTCATTTTGAGATACACTGGACTCTATATGCATATAAATTACTATAATATTTACCCGGCATTGTTCGAGTCCTTAACTCAATTAATTTTGATTTTTGGAAAATAAAATGATAATGTACATGCTTCATTGAAATCATTGCTCTGGGGTGTGAGAGGGGATAAGGGTTCAGTATGCAGGCTGCCCCAGGGAAAGAGAACTACCCCAGCCCTTTCTCAGCAGCAACTTGGGGCCAGGTGAGAAGCATCTTTTAATGGGTGCCGCAGAGGGCACAGCTGGGGAAGGAGTGCATATTCCTTGGCTGAGGCAGGTCCAGGTTTGTCTGTCCCCTGCACTTCCCAGCAAGAGTATGGAATGCAGCAAACTGACGAAGGGGAACAGCCAGCAATATCCCCATATGAATCATGGTGGTGGGTGGGGGTGGAGTTCTTCAGCCTCCCTTCCCCTTAAAGGGCACCTGGAGATTGGGAGACTCAGGGGTGGGCAGTCCCAGATGGGGGGTACCCTCAGATTATGAAACTGATGGGCAATAGTTTATATCCTAAATAATTCTCTTAAGGTAGAAAGAATTTTCTCTGATTAAGGTAATTCTACGTCTTGCTAAGTAGGTGCATTGTTATTTCTTATCTTCTGCTGAACAAGGTTTGAGAAGAATATTTAACTTCCAGCCTAGGTTTTCACCTGGAATAATCTTTTGTAGATCCATACTGGCTGGTTCAGTTACTAGATTTATACCTATTATTTTCTTCCTGATATTCTTTGTCACATTTTGTTTCTCCTTTTTTCTTTCTTCTAGAAATCTTTGTAAGGCTTGGTCTACACTGCAACAGGTCGAATTAAGATATGCAACTCCAGCTAGGTTAATTACTGATAGAGACTGATGGGAGCAAATGCTTTTATCCGCTTTCCGTATATCTTGTGAGGAGCAGAAATAGCAGCACCTATAGGGGCACCCTTTGAGTTTGATTTAGTGGATCTTCACTAGACTCTCTAAATCAAACCCTGGAAGATGGACCGCAGCAGCATCCATCTTCCGTGTAGTGTAGATGTGCCCTAAAGGTCTCTTTCCAGAAGTTTTCTGCTCTAATCTCTGTGGAACTAGCTTTTTCTTTGCCCCCTTTCCTACAAAATGTTACTTTATTCAGAACAGACGAATGTCTTGTATTAATACACTTGTTTTTTTGGCTTTGGGTGCATCTGCGCTGCACCCTATACTCGAAATAAGATACGCAATTTGTGCTACGCAAATTGCATATCTTATTTCAATTTTAGTTTGAAATAGCTTATTTTGAAATGTGGCGCATCTTTGAAATAAATAGTCCCAAATTTTGAAACAAAGTACTATTTCGAGCCATCCCTTGTCTCTTGTGCAACAAGGTTTGCCAGGATGGCGAAACAGCGTACCCATTATTTTGAAAACAATTTCGAAATAATTGGCAGCTTGTGTAGACACAGGGTAGCAGTACAGACATACCCTTTGTCTGAAAGGTGCATAAGCCTTGTTTTAATTTAAACATTCCAGTAATTACCCTATTTATTTACAGAAAAAGATCAGAATCTTCAGTCTTTGTGAAAACGTGTTCTAATGAAACCCTGGGTCACAACTAATTTCAGCTAAAATCCTATTTAACACTCATCTCACTAGTTTCAACATTTTTTCATCATTATTATTCATACGGGTCCACAAGTCTATCATTCATTGGAACTTAAATTTAGGATTGATGTCATACAGTTAATTACTATGAGAAACATGTCAATACAGCCAGATTTAGGTTATCAGAAGCTAACATACCTTATAACATAAAGCACAAGAGGGTTAAATTAGATATCCCATTCCGTCAGCTTTTCTTTTGCATTTTAGGGACATTAATGAAAAAAGATCAGCAAAAGTCTGAAGTACTGCTGACAAATAGCTTCCCCCATCCCTGTAATATATTTATTTTACTAGATTTCTTAAAGATGATTTTTGGATTTCTTAACAACTACAAATATGTAGGTTTCAACGGGACTACTCACATGATTAAGACTGTCGTACCAGACCTATGATTTGTAAAACCATTCAAGTGTGGAGACTGATTCAGAAAGAAAAGTACTTACCCAACATTAGGATTCACAAGTCTAATGTATTCATAACACCTTCCAATTACAATGCTCTCCAGGTTAGGTGTGGTACCTTCACCTTTCCATTTCTTCCTGTCTATTTCTGTAGGTTTAACATAGTCTTTACTGAAAAGAAGGCCTACTAACAGAGACAAGAAGAAGCTGTTCATGTTATTGTGAGAACTAAAGTAATAAAGAAATAAAATAATCAAATGTCCAAATGGGAAAGAGAAGATTGCAGGTTTATGTTTGTCTATCAATACAGGCTGTGGTCTTGAACTTGAATGATTCTTGATGCAGAGTATCCTGGAAAACAAACTTTGTTGTGAAATGCAACAGCTTCCTGGGACTATTGCAGTGCTGAAAGTCCTTGAAAAGTCCAGCTTGTAAAACTATACATACTATTGCCATCTTGTGACTATTAAATAATATTACACGTCCTCTAAAGGAAACATATCACTAATGTAGTATTAACAAAAATTCAGATTTGCTGAATATACATTGCACTATATAGAAAACATGGCAAGTTGCTCCAATGAAAATATTTTAATATCATTTGATTTCAGTGTTACAGTGCTTACATACCTTTTCTACTGAATGCACAATTTGCTGAAATAACAATAAGTCTGGTAGAACTTTAAAGACTAACAAAACATGTAGATGGTACATGAGTTTTCATGGGCACTGTCCACTTCTTCAGATGACCTGTTACAGACTAACTACCCCTCTGAAGCTTTTGAAATAACAACGTCAAGAATAAAATGAGACACAAGATTGATGAGGTAATATCTTTTATTGGTCCAACTTCTGTTTGTGAAAGAGACAAGCTTCTGACCTTAAGAACTGCTCTGTGTAGCTTAAAAATGTGTGTCACCAACAGAAGTTTAACCAGTAAAAGATATATAATACAATCAGCCTAGGTAACATGGGTATTGTCCATATCTTTTTATTTCTGCATGGATTCTGCAACAAAGCTTTTGTTGTGATAAGACAGATTATAAAATGTTCCTTATGAAGAAAACTGGAATCAATGATACTCAGAACCAAATAGATTAAACTTGACATTCTGTGTACTGTACTGAAGAAATGGCATTGATTTACATATCTGTATTCTCAACCCATTGTCTGCCTACCCTGGATAAGATCTTGATCAGATCTTCTGCTGATGTAAATCAATGGAATTCCATTGTCAATTTTCTTATATTGTGCAGAGACTACTTTGTCATCCTGTGTACAGTTTGCTTATGGATGTGACAACTTGGGATATACACCTTTGGCTTCCTTTCTTGTAGTAGCATATCCCTTAAGTCCTCATTCAACTCTCTAGTTATATCAGAGTACGTCAATATGCTTGTACTAGTAGATAACTGATTCATTTTATTGAAGACAGAATTTTCTTAATTGTCTTTCTTTAGGGGAACTCTTAGTGGTACCAAGGTCTTCCACAAATTGTAGTAAAAAGTTGGCAAGGTGATTTGCCGTTGTTACTATATTTCCAAGTGAGCATGATTCTTAAGTAGCTTCACCTCAGAAATTGATGCCACTTTTTTGCAGTGTTGGTCTTGATACACTCATGAGACCAAATAATCAGTATACTGTACGTCAGCTAGTGTTATGCATTTGTCCAGATTTCACTTGATCACCTTTTCCCTAGATTGCTGGAGCATGGCATATAGATTGACTTCAGACATCAAAATATTATCCACAATGGCTCCAAGTGTGCCAAGTCTTGCTTAGGCTCATAGCATGAAATTCTGGCTTCATTGAAATTGATGGGAATTTTACTATTTACTGCAGTGAAGCCTGGATTTCACCAATAGATTTTAAGGCCAGAGTGAACCATTGTGATCTTCTGGTGTGACCTTCTGCATAATACAGGCCATAACACATCACTGAATGAATCTTATATCACACCCATAAGCACTGGTAAAACTAGAGTATATCTGTGACAGGTTTGATCAGAGAGGACCCCCTTAGGGTTGTCATATAGTGTGCTGTTCATGCCACAGAGCCCACCTATCTACCCACCACCCTATCTTGCTGAGCCAGAAGCGCTGGTCTCCCCTAGCTGAAGACCCCCTAGAGTTGGAGTAGCAGTCCCCCATCCTGCAGAGTAAGATAGATGCTGAACCAGCTCAGTTCAAGGAGGGCTCAGTTATAAGGTGATTGACAGCACTCAGAAACACAGCCCCAAAGAGGAACACAGCCCCAGATAAAATCCATCTTACTCTGTATAAAAGTTTTACACAGAGAAGGCTTATAAGTTCACCCTCTTTATCAATGAAAGAGAGAGGTGCACAATGAGGTGCACAGGTAACAATTATTTACACTGGGCTTGATAATAAACAAAAGTGTTTTTTATTAAGTATAAAAAGTAGGATTTAAGTGAATGCAAGTGAAAACTAACAGTTTGAAATAAGTTACTAAGCCAAAATAAACAAAACATGCCAGCTAATTCTAATACACACAGGCTATGGCTACACTCGTGGTTTTTTGCGCAAAAAATATGCACTTTCCGCTTTCATTTTGCTCCTGGATGCACTGGATTGGTGTGGGTTGCTGGGGCTGCAGCAGGGTTTGGGTCCTACACTTCCCTGGAGATGCCTGGGGCACAACACTGGTGGAGCAGGGAGCTGGTGTGTTCCCATTTCCCCCAGGGCTGGTGGGACTTTTAGGTTTGGGCTCCTGGGGTGGCAGGGAAGTAGGTTCTGTGTTTGGGTCTTCAGCTCCATTTCTGAGCTCCAGACCCATGGCTTCTGGCTCCATGCCTGGGCCCTGTCCCACGCCTGCAGAGCTTTGGGCTGTAGCTACAGGCTCCAGCCCCCTGCTGCCTCCCCGCTTGACCTCCAGTTGCTCCCCTTACCTGTAAGCAGTCGGACACGACCTCCCCCCTCCTCCTCACTGGCACCAAGCTGACTGGACATACTCCTCTGCTTTCCCTTTCCCTTTGACCCTATCTCTTCTTAAGGATACAGCTAGACTGTGAGGATCTATTGGAAAAAGATACACTTTTGTCAAAAGAGGCTTTTCCAAAATTTGGCCCATCTAGACTGGGCCAAATTCCGGAAAAGCCCCCTCTTTCAAAAGCTGCCTTCATCCTCGTGGAACGAGGAATACAAAGCAGAAGAGCAAATACATTCCCCTGGTATCCCGAAAACCCGCCACAGTCTAGCCATACCCTTAGTTACGATTTATGTGAAGTCTTTAACATGTCTTTGGTATGTTAACCCATAGTATTTACATTAGGTCCTTTTAGTATGTCAAGTAATTCAATTTATGATAGGTTTCTGGTTATTTACCTAGAAATCATATTGCTTATATATATGTCTGTAACTTGTGGAATGTATGTGGGGTGTGAATGAGAAATACCCAGCCAAAAAGGCAGTTTAGAGCCTGTGACCTTTTAAGGCAGACAAAGACCCTGCAAGCAGATAAATTAACTGAGAAGGGGCCAGAAAATAAATCTCTCGCTCTCACACACACAAAATGTAACATCGCAGCAGGAACCTGGGACAGGCCCAGAGAAGCCTCCTGCAGATCTGAAGGGATCTCCCAAGGAGCATCATGGTGGAGTCCCTGGGAAGTTGATGCCTGGCCAGCACTCCAGCCACCAGTGAAATCAAAAGTAATCAAAAGTAATCTGCCGCGAAACAGCCAGCATGAATTTGATGTGTATGTGTGAGAGTATCACTTTACTCTTAAGAGCCTGTACCAATAAACAACCCAAAAGCAATACTGCTCCAGCTCACCCTTTGTCTGCATTTGTTGCTCAGCAGGTCTGGGGTAGTGAGACATTAGCCACCGTCCAGGGCTCAGTCTGCCCCCAGGCTTGCCAGGGCTAAGTGCATCTGCTGTGAAAAGTGATGCTTGCTATGTTTGTTAGTATCACTTTTCACAACTCTTCCTAGCTAGCTATAAATAAATTACAATGATTTGGATGTGTACATAGGCACATTTGTTTGTTTTTCCTAAAGTTAATTAAGTATTTTAGGAAAAACTGTGAGAGCAGCCTCCAGCAAAAGTCGGTGGCTGCACTCTGAAGCCACCAAAAAATTTGCTCTGAGGCAACAGACAGAAGCAACTGGTTGGATGGGATCCCAGTGGGCCACCAGCCATGTGACCACCCTCAGCCCAGGGAAGAGCTGAAACAACTCCCCTTCTGCCCAGGGCCTGCCTCTTCACTCTTCCACTGTCCTGCCCTCTACTGACTCTTTCACACCTTTGCTTTGCCCCCACCCTGCCTCCTCTCCCAACAGAGGTGGACCAGGTCACTAGCAGGGCCAGCCCTGGCAGCAGGGGTCCATCCTCACACTCACCATTAGTGGTGAGGGAAGTGGAGCAAGGTGACCCACTGCTTTGCTCCCCCAGCTGCCACATCACTCCACTCCCACTGGGGGATGTGGAGCAATCCTGCTCCCTCCCCCCAGCGTGGTACAGCCAGGAGAGCAAAGCAGCATGGAAGCCTTGATCCGCTTTCCCAACCACTACCAGTGAGTGTGTGGGGGGAGGGGGGGAGGCGGAGAAGGCACAGACTCCTGCTGTGGGAGCCTGGCCCTCCCCGGCTGGTTGCTGGATGGCCCCTCCTGTCTCTAGCATTTTGTTGGGGTGGGGGCATGTGATCCCTTGTGGCCCCATATGATGTCCCGATCCCTGATCTATCTTCATTCTCCACCCATTAGATCTCATTATGCTGTTTTCTGATAGATTTAAGCTACCTCTTAATCAATGTTCCCTCTAAATTTTCCCATCCATGTGCAGAATACATTTACTTATGTACACCAAGACATGTGCACATGTACACCACCAATAGAAACACATGCTGCTGATTCTGGTCAGCTGTGTGCACTCTGCCAGTCAGCTGGGTGGCACCTGAATCTCTCCTGGGCTGCTGCCCAAGTGCTCACATTACAGGAAACACTGCTCTTAATCCCTCCTTTCATAAATTAATAGATTGAGCTTTAGACTCCTGCTGTTAGGTGTTTACTCCTGTAGCAGCTGCACCACACTGGGAGTTCATGTTGAGTTGGCTATCCTCCATGACTCATAAAGTCACTGTAAAATACTGCCCCCTATTGAGTGCTATATGTTGTTTCCAGAAGTATGACCTTGCATTTGACTGTATTAAAAAGTACTTTGTTCAAATACAATTTTTGAAGTGATCTCAATCACTGTTTCTGAATCTTTTTGATACAAGGGACAGCTTGCTGCCTTTCTAAACTGTGTCATAAAGATCTCAGGGACCAGTGCCAGTTCATGGACCAGAGGCTGAGAAACACTGATCTAGATCATTATGTAGGACTGACCTATCATTATTAATTTCTCCACCATTTTTGTGTTACTTGCTTACTTTGCCAACAATTTTATATATTTTATCCAGTTTATCTATAAAGATATTGACTAGCACCGGGGACTCCACTAGAAGCACCTCAGTTCACTGATGATTTCCTATTTAGTCACTTTTGGAATACAGACTTTTAAAATACATTTAATATATGCTGCAATGATTTTGTGTAGCATTAATTTTTTTAGTAAGCGTTGCACAGTGCTATGTAAATGTCTTTACAGAAGTCTATTATATCAACGCAGTTCCCAAAGAATAAGCTCTTGAATCCATACCACCTCTCTTGGGTATTAAATGATTAGCACTGACCTTGCTTTATCCAGTCATATGTGGTATAGAAATACTGAATAGCTTGCAGTCTGCATTGGATCCCTAACTCCAGTTTAGGAAAAAGGATTGTCTTGCCAATCACAGTGGACACATCCTCTATTGCAGTGTTTCTCAACCAGTGGTACAAGTACCCTCAGGGATAATCAAGAGAAGTCTGGGGGGTACGTCAACACAACTGAAATTTGGAGAAAACTGAATTTTTGTTTTAAGTTTTACAGTACTGTATTATTTTTGTACTTTTTACACCCAAAAATTTCATCGCCCACCCAGCTATGATTAAGTTGCTTCAACAAATGTGTTGAGATGGCAGAAATTTTTTTTGTGTGTATGAAAATTGTAGGTAGTTGGGATACTTATAATTTTTTTAAAAAAAGGGGGTACTTTATAAAAAAAAAGTTTGAGAAACACTGCTCCACTGTACATCAGCTTCTTGTATGTCTTAGTTCGTGGGTAGGGAACCTCAGGCCTAGGGGCTGGATCCTGCCCCAGAGGTTCAAGGATCTCCTCCTAGCATCGGGGAGTCCACACCTACTGAGAGACTGCAGCACACAAAATCTACTAGCCTGGGCCCCACTAGGCTCTGGTGTGCACAGTGAATATCTTTCTTCTTCTCAGTCAAGGGCCACATCAGTGAGGGTTTGGGTTGTTTTTTTTGTCTTCTCACTTGTGTGTGGCCTCCCCTCCAACTGATTTTTCAATGGGTTAGCAGCCCCCGATGCAAAAAAGGTTCTTCTTCGAGTGATTTCCCCATGGGTGCTCCACATTAGGTGCTGGACTTGCCCCGGTGCCGCAGGACGGAGATGTTCAAACCCATAGTCAGTCAGACTGTGCATGCGTAGAGGTGTGTGTGTGGGGGGGGGGGTGTCTCGCGGCACTTATGCTCTCCCGCGCTGCACGATCCGGTCTCAACCAGTTCCTCTTCAACCGCCTCAGGCTGCAGATGGAGCAATCATCTCTCCTTCTGGTTCAGCCTTTCATGAGAAAAACCCAGTTATAATTCTTCAGTTTATTTCTATAATCGTTTATTAATAGTTCTATATCTGTTCACGTTCATTTAAAAAAAAAAAGAATAAGTTTTTCCCTGTTAGTATATAGTCCTTTAAGTTCCATTCTCCTTCTCTTCTCCATTATACCTTAGATTCTTGTATATAATTTAAAAAAAAAATAGAAAACAAGCCGGAGCACACAAAGGGAAGGAGCAGCATTAACATCCATAATGCCGGGTTTAAGAAATGCTCCCTGTGCAGCGACTCCATGCCTGCGTCTGACGGCGATGCCGCGTGCATCCGCTGTCTTGGTAAGAGCCATGTACCGCAAAAATGCGTACACTGCTCAAAACTTACTGCCAGGGCCCGCCATGACTGCGAAATGAGGCTCCGCAAGATTCTCTTCGAGAAGGCGCTCTAACCGCCAGGGCCAGCTTCGGCCTGCGCAGCAGCCTCAGAAACGGAGCGCCTCCTCTCCTTCCAGGGCTCCTCCTAAGAGGACAAACAACGTCTTTTAAAAAATTTGCAGACTACCCATACTACCAACTGGCCATACCTTTGGATGAGGCTGTCTTGGAAGTTGCTAACGAACACTGGCAGACTCCTGCCTTTGCCCTTCCCACTAATAAGTGGGCCGATAAAAAAATATTTTGTACCCCCAAAAGGGTTGGAATTTCTGTTCTCCCACCCTCACCCCAACTCTTTGGTGGTCGATGCTGCCCAGCAACGAGCCAAGGCCTCTCAGTGTAAAACAAACTCGTTGGATAAGGAGTCAAAAAGGCTCGATTTATTTGGGAGGAAAGTATACACCTCTGCAACTTTGCTCCTTAGACTCGCTAACTACCTAGCGCATCTATCAAATCATAATTTCGATAATTATGCAAAGCTGACAGACCTGATGGAGGCCTTTCCTGAATCTGTAATCCAGGAGGGTTATGCCACCACTCAAACCAGTCTCCAGATTGCCATGGATGTAGCAGACACCGCAGCCCGCACCACAGCCACTGCAGTAGTTATGCGTAGGGCCTCATTCCTCCAAGCAGCGGGATTACCAAGGGAGCTACAATCCAAAGTGGAGGATTTGCCTTTTGAAAAGGATTCACTCTTCGGGGAAAAGACTGACTCAGTCTTACATTCCAGCAAGACCACTAGAACAACCTTACGGTCACTTGGAATGTACATCCCACCTTACAGGAGGAAACGCTATACACCGTTTCAAAGGCATTACGATTATCTCCATCCCAGACAACACCGGCAACCACAACATTGGCAGTTCGACCAGCCACACCAAAATCAACGCCAGAGATCAATAAGACGCCAGAATCAAAATAACCGTGCGCAAACGCATCCAGGCAATAAGCAGTACGTTTGAGGCATTGGTCGGAAGCAAGCATATAGCCCCCCAAAGCCTCGGTCACATCTTTCACCATCTTCTAAGGCCCTTTTACAACCAAATGGGCCAATAACACTACAGACAGATGGGTCTTAGAAATAATCTGCTCAGGTTATGTGATTCCATTCCATTTTCTCCTGCCCACAACTCCCCCATCCCTGTCCCTCTTCAGGGACCCCTCTCACGACGATCTGCTACGGGCCGAGATTTCCCCTCCCCTCCCCATAGGAGCAATAGAGAGTTCCATCTCAATTCCAAGGGAGAGGATTCTATTCCCGTTATTTCGTGGTACAGAAAAAAACGGCAGATGGAGACCTATACTAGACCTTCGACAGTTAAACAAATATATTCGAAAACAACATTTCAAGATGGTGACCTTAACCTCTATTCTACCGGCCCTGGAGCAGGGCGATTGGTTTGCTGCTCTTGACCTCAAAGATGCCTATTTCCACGTGACGGTTCACCCCGCTCACAGAAAATTTCTACACTTCATGATTGGCGCAGATCACTTCCAATATCGAGTACTGCCCTTTGGCCTCGCAACAGCTCCAAGGGTCTTCACAAAAACATTCGCAGTCGTCACTGCCCATCTTTGACGTTCAGTACAAGTCGTGATCATACTCAAATTAATGGGTTATATGGCCTCCGCGACATACGTCGTTCCCCACGCCATTTTACACTTTCGGTCATTACAACACTGGATGACCACAATATACGATCCCATAACGCACAATGTATGCAAGTGGGTAAATGTTCCATCCATGGTCAGGTCTTCCCTCTACTGGTGGACGGGAGATGACAACTTGCTTTCGGGCACTCCGTTTCATCACCTGCCACTGCATTGTCACATGACCACAGATGACTCCCTCATCGGCTGGGGCACTCACATAGGCGATCTCTCCGTACAAGGTCGCTGGTCGCCACAGGAATCCCTGTTACACTTAAATCTCCTTGAATTGAGGGCCTTTGCCAATGTCTGCAGACATTTCCGTACACACCTCCGCAACTCCACAGTGGGCGTCTTCACAGACAACATAGCAACCATGTATTATATAAACCGCCAGGGAGGTGTGCGATCCCGATCGCAATGTACGGAAGCAATCCGACTGTGGAATTGGTGCATTGCCGATGGCACCACCCTTCTGGCATCCTACTTACCTGGCATCTACAACACAATCCCCTCAGTAGGAATTTCGCAATAGCCCACGAATGGGAAATTGATCGGGATATTCTCCATTCCATCTTTCGCCATTGGGGCTCCCCTCGAATAGACCTATTCGCTACCGTCAGCAACAGAAAGTGCCACCGATTCTGTTCCAGAGTGGGCCTAGGCCACCACTCCTTAGGGGATGCCTTTCTCCTCAGTTGGAACAGTCCCCTCATGTACGCTTTTCCGCCTATCCCACTTATCTTCAGAGTCCTACAGAAGATCAAGCTCGACAAAGCCTCGGTCATCCTGATAGCGCTGGAGTGGCCTTGTCAGCATTGGTGTCCACTTCTTATGTGACTTGCACGACGTCCACCGTATCACCTGCTGTTAATCCAGAATCTTCTGACCCAGAAGTGAGGCTTTCTCCTTCACCCGCAATTGCATACACTTCACCTCTCAGCTGGTACCTAGCTGGCTGAATGCCTCCAAGGCCCTATGTTCTGACCGTGTCAAGGATGATCTCATACACAGTAGGAAACAAAATACACGCATCACTTACCTTTCCAAATGGCCACATTTCACTTCCTGGTGTTCTGAACACAACGTGGATCCTCAAATGGTCCCCATTTCCATCATCCTAAATACACGTGCAACAGAATGGACTAGCCTTATCGTCTTTAAGAGTCCATCTCGTGGCACTGACTGCATTCCGACAGCCAATAGAGGGATTTTCACTCTTTGCTCACTCCTTCACCAAGAGATTTCTCAAAGGCCTATTAAACCTAAACCCTCCTCTGTGCACTCCCACCCCACTATGGAACCTGGACTTGGTACTCTCCACCTTAACAGCACCACCTTTCGAACCCCTAGTCACCATACCTCTCCAGACCCTCACCCTAAAGCTGGTCTTCCTCATCGCCATCATGTCAGCACACAGAGCAAGTGAGATTTCGGCATTAATGGCATCGCCTCCCTACACCATCTTCAATAAGGGTAGTGTTATTCTAAGATATCACCTAGCCTTTACTCCTAAAGTTTGCTCAGAGTTTCATCTCAACAAGCCAATAGTGCTACCTACCTTTTACCCAAAACCTCATACCTCACCATGTGAGGCAACCCTCCATACACTGGACATACATAGGGCCCTAGCCTTTTACTTGGAGCGTATTAAACCATTTAGGAAAACTGATTGATTACTAGTTTCCCACACAGAACAGTCTAAAGGACAACCTTTATCATCCCAGAGAATCTCTAACCTAATTGTTTCCTGTATAACCCAGTGCTATACACTATGAAAGGTTCCCCTTCCACAATCCCTTAGGGCCCACTCCACTAGGGTAGTGGCTACCTCTACTGCTCTCCTTAAAGGCGTACCCCTTTCTGATGTATATAGTGCTGCCACCTGGCCATCCTATCAAATGTTTGCCAAACACTACGCTATTCAAACAAGATGGCTCTCAGATACTTCTGTAGCATCCGCAGTTCTCTCCTTACGTACATAGTGACATCTGAATCCCATTTCCTTCACTTGGGTGGGTACTGCTTCTCAGTCACCTAATGTGGAACACCCACGGGGACATCACTTGAAGAAGAGAATGAAGTTACTCACCTTCGTGCATTAACTATCGTTCTTCGAGATGTGTGTCCCCGTGGGTGCTCAACTACCCGCCCTCCTCCCCACTTCGGAGTCTGTTTCCTTTTTTGCAGATTCTGAGGCGGGTCCGAGGAACTGGTTGAGACTGGATTGTGCAGCGCGGGAGAGCATGAATGCCGCAAGACCCTCCCCCCTCCGCGCATGTGTGGTCCGACTGACTACGGCTTTGAACATCTCCGTCCTGCGGCACCAGAGCAAGCCCAGCACCTAATGTGGAGCACCCACAGGGACACACATCTCGAAGAACGATAGCTACTGCACGAAGGTGAGTAACTTTGCTTTCCCCAACCTCAGACATTGGTATGGCATCTAGTCAGGATTTAAAGGTTGAGTAAATTTTTTGGTATTACACCTAGTTCAGTAATGCAACTTCTAAGCTTTCATCCAGTTGAATGAGACTTTACAAAGTAATGAGAAAAAATGGCTCAGGTCTTGAAGGACTTGAAGGACTGGATTCTGTGAAAGGTGCCTTCAACTCCCATTGAGTAAAATCCCAAATCATTTCTGAAATGGGCTCTTAGCATATAATTCAGTAGACTGGGTTCCTTTATGTCAACTGTGTTGTGTGCACTCTACCCATGGCAGCTTGGGGATTGCTTTTCCCAATGTCAGCAGACCTTACTAGCACATGGGGATAACTGATTAAGTCTCAGCTTAGAGGTTTCTCTTATAGTTATAAGCTGGCTGCCTGCCCTGCTCTAACGTAGCCAGCTTTGCCAAGGGCTCTGCAGTATAAAGCTTACGTAAGCTTTATACTAGAGCCTGCAAGGGCATGTAACCCCTAGGATTTTTAGCAGTTACGTGGTTTCCAATGTGCAAACGACTGTTTCTATTCCTAGCACATGTGCACTGGAGAGCCAGATGGTTCCATTTTTTTCCCTGCGGAAAGGTGCATGAGGGGCCAGGGGATCCATGGGATCAGATGAGGATGCCCCGAAATCCAACCTCTGTCCCTGCTCTAATAGGAAGGGGCTGGCCCTGGAGATAGGGGCCCGGCAGCTTAGAGAAGGGCGCAGCCTGCAAGGAGGCGCTGGCAGCTCCGCCCATAGAGCGAGCCCCGCCGCCCCCGAACGCTAACTCTTTCAGGGGGCTTCGGCGTTCGCAAACAGCCCGCGCATGCGCGCACACTGCGACGCGCTCTCGGGGCCGTTGCGGCACGCCGCCGTTCAGGTGTCCCCTGTCACGTGACGGGGAGCACGGCCCGCTCCCAGAGCGGCCTCGGGGGAGTTGGAGCATGCGCAGAGCGGTGGTTGCTGCCGCGGTTGGTGCCGCTACTCGCGCTCGGCAGGGCGAGTCTCTATGGGGAGAACATGGCTCCCTTCCCCGACGAGGTGGATGTCTTCACGGCGCCGCACTGGCGGATGAAGCAGCTGGTCGGGCTCTACTGCGACAAGGTAGCGGGCGGGACGAGGGGGAGCCCGCGGCCGGAGCGGGGTGGGACCTGCCCGCCCCCAGGGGAGGATTTACAGAGTGCGCAGCGGTCCCCGCCCCTCTCCCCGGGACAGGGCAGGGACATGCGGCCCTGGCGGGCTGCCGAGCGCCTCGCTCCGGCCCGATGTCCACCCAGCAGCCGGGGCTTCTTCAGCCCCGCGAGCTGGGCAACTTGCGCCTGCCCCGGCGCACAAGTAGCCGCGTCTGCTTCCCGCCGCCCCCGGCAGCAGGGCTGTACTGCTCGGGGGCCGTCCCGCTGCCCCGCCCGCCCGCCGGGCTCTCTTCCCCTCTAGGCGGTTTTCACCCCCCCCCCCCCAAACTCCCAGCAAGGCTCCGCTGGTTTTTCCCGGCTGGGAAGAGCAGGGCTTGTTGTGGAGCCGCCCACCCTGCCCCTCCCGTTTTATAAGATGCAGCAACTTACCCCGTGCGGTTCCACTGTCGGAGTTAGGTGTACAGGGCCCTGGCGTGCTGTGCAGGTGTCGGTATCACGTGCCAGGCGCCCCTGAAGGACCGACATGGCTGTGAAGGAGATTTCTCAAACATAAAAAGGCTTGTTGATTACATTGGAAAGGCTGCGATTTTAGAAATCTGGCGCCTCCCCCCAAACTATGGTGTGCCAATCTCAATGGTGGCCGCAGAGCAGCTGCTGGCGTAGCTCTCTGCTGATGTTGACTTTTCTCATTTGAAGTTGCAAAACTACGTTGATAGTCGCTTTAAGAATACGTTAAATAGCTTCTTAATGTTATTTTTCCACAAAAGTAACCTTTGTCATTTCCGCAGCCATGTTATGTGATCACAATTGATCTGCCTTTTGGGAGAGGCATCTACATTACAGGTACAGGTAGTGCAGAGGGATGTGTGAGACAATCAGTAAAATGTCGTCCTCTATGCTTATAAAAAGTTTGAGCCCACCCCTACTGTAAAACATATCCTTTGATTGCTGCTGTTTTTGGCCTTAACATTCTTCTGTATTGGGCTTTGAATGCTCATACGCTTTTATTAATGCACTTGCTTTTTCAACATTGCTACAAAGTTTATAGCAAATCAATCAGTTTGTCTTCAAAGCACACTTCAGTGATGCTTAAGTAGTAGGACTGGAGAGTGGGTTGTTTTATATATTGACAAAATCGGGTATTCAACTGTCCAGTCTTCTGTGGGTTTACTTTCTAATTTTCCAACAAATTCATGCAATAAACTGTGGCCCAACCATCACAAACTAGGTACTGGGGCAACAAATCTAGCTTTGCCCTTTTAAGTGTAAGAAGGGAAGGAAAATATGTAAGATTGTGTTGGGTTGAACATATTTATTTACTCAGAGTGTAGTTATTAATGGTTCACAATCATGCTGGAAGGGCAAAACAAGAGGGATTCTGCAGGGGTCTGTTTTGGGACCGGTTCTGTTCAATATCTTCCATCAACAATTTAGATGATGGCATAGAGAGTATGATTATTAAGTTTGCAGATGATGCCAAGCTTGGAAGGGTTGCAAGTGCTTTGGAGGTTAGGGTCAAAATTCAAAATGACCTGGACAAACTAGAGAAATGGTCGGAGGTAAATCGAATGAAGTTTAATAAGGATAAATGCAAAGTTTTCCACTTAAGAAGGAACAGTCCATTTCACACATACAGAATGGGAAGTGATTGTCTAGAAAAGAGTATTACACAAAGGGATCTAGGGACCACAAGCTAAATATGAGTCAACAGTCTGACATTGTTGCAAAAAAAGCAAACATGATTCTGGGATGTATTATCAGGAGTATTGTGAACAAGACGAGAAGTGATTAGAATGTTAGGAGTCATTAAAAAAGAGATAAAGGCAATAAGATATTTTCTATCTTATTCTCTATGTAAAACTATGGTACGCCCTCATCTTGAATAGTGTGTGCAAATGTAGTTGCCTCATCTCAAAAAAGATACATTGGCATTGGAAAAGGTTCAGAGAAGGGCAACACAAATGATTAGGGGTTTGGAACGGGTCCCATATGAAGAGACATTAAAAAGACTTGGACTTTTCATCTTGGAGAGGAAGAGACTAAGGGGTGATATGATAGAGGTCTAAAAATCATGATTGGTGTGGAAAAAGTAAATAAGGAAAAGTTATTTACTTATTCCCACAATATAAGAATTAGGGGTCACCAAATGAAATTAATAGGCAGCAGGTTTAAAACAAACAGAAGGAAGGTTTTCTTCACTCATCACACAGTCAGCCTGTGGAACTCCTTGCCAGAAGATGCAGTGAAGGCTAGAACTTTAACAGGTTAAAAAAAGAGCTAGATAGATTCATGGCGGTTATGTCTATCCATGGCTATTAGCAAGGATGGGTAGGAATGGTGTCCCTAGCCTCTGTTTCTCTGGAAGTAGGAGACAGGGGAGGGATCACGGGAGGATTACCTGTTGTGATCCCTCCCTCTGGGGCATCTGGTATTGGCCACTGTTGGCAGACAGGATACTGGCTAGATGGGCCTCTGGTCTGACCCAGAATTGCCGTTGTTATGATCTTATGATTCTTCCACTGTACTCTGTACTGATTAGGCCTCAATTGGAGTGCTGTCCAATTCTGGGCACCACATTGCAATAAAGATGTGGAGAAGGTCCAGGGAAGAGCAACAAAAATAATTAAAGGTCTAGAAAACATGAGTTATGAGGGAAGGCTGACGGAATTAGACTTGTTTAGTTTGGGAAAGAGAAGACTGAGAAAGGGCATGATAGTGATTTTCAAATATGTAAAAGGGAGGAGGGAAAAAAATTGTTCTCCTTGGCCTCTGATAATAGGACAAGAAGCAATGGGCTTAAATTGCAGCAAGGGAAGTTTAGCTTGGGCAACAGGAAAAACTTCTGAACTGTCAGGGTGGTTAAACACTGGAATAAATTGCCTAGGGAGGTTGTGGAATGTCCCTCACTGGAGATATTTAAGAGCAGGTTAGACACACGTCTATTCAGAATGATCTAGATCAGAGGTGGGCAATAATTTTTGCAGGATGCCATTCCAAAATTTTGGATAGTGGTCAAGGGTCACACTCTTCCATAATATTAATAAAGGAGATGTGGGGTCTGGGATGGAAGTTGGGTGCAGAGTGGTGCTTTGGGGTAAAGGATTGGAGTGTAGGAGGGAGACTGGAGTCTGAGAGGAAGTTTGGGTGAAGGAGGCGGTTGTGACCTAGGGTAGGGGATTGGAGTGCAGGGTTTTGGGATGTGACCTCTGGTAGAAGGGGATTGTGATCTGGGGCAGGAGATTTGGGCCCCAGATCTTGGCAGGGGTCTGAGCGTAAGAGGGGGACAGAGGGTTTGGGTATATTGAGATTGGGGGGGGGGGGGAGAAGAGGGTTAGGGCAGGGAGGGGCTGGAGTGCCAGAGGCAGGCAGTGGTCAGGACACTTACCAGCCAGCAGCCAAATCTGCCTGCCTGCACAGCTAAGGCTTGCAGAGCTTAAAATGTTTCTCTGCCTGACTGCCTGCTTGCCTGGCCATGTGCTTCATTGAATAACTGAGCTGAGGATGGGTGGGGTTATGGTTCTTCTTGGCTGCCTGTTGTTCAAACAGGCAGCTTCCATTGGCTGGTTTCTGGCCAGAAACCAGCCAGTGGGATTGTGCTGGGGATGAAGATGAGGTGGCTCCTGAACCCCCACCTCCTCTAGTTTTGAGACAGAATGGAAGCCTGGCTGCTGTGTTTCTGCATGGTGCGTGGGGCTGCGGGGCAAGCAGGGTAGCCTGCCTGGGCCTGCTGTCTCCGCGGGCTGAATCCGGTGGCTTGGCAGGCTGCATTTTGCCCATGCCTAATCTAGATGGTGCTTGGTCCTGCTGTGAGGGCAGGGGACTGGATTTTATCTCTTGAGGTCCCTTCCAGTTCTAGTATTCTGATTCTGTTTAAGCTCCTTCTTTATCTCCGACCTTTGTATTTGAGATCAGTCATGTTTGCTAGATAATGGAGAAGTTCCTGAATTGTTTTTTGGCTTCCATTCTAATGAGGTTATTGTTAGTTACTCAGACCAAATTGGTAGAGCCGTGCAAATCTGTGGATATCTACTTTATTTCTGTGCATATCTGCACCTCTGCATGTGGGTATCTACGGCTCATTTTTACAGATTCAGAGACTAATTTTGTATCTATGCAAGGCTACACATCAGGTTTCACTGTATAAAATATTAATTATTTTCAGGTTGTCCTTTCACATCCTATGAAGCATGTCAATTTTGATTTTAAGATCTTTCTCTAATTTCTGTTCACATGTTAGTGAACCTGTAAATTTTAAATCTGTCTGGAGGAGCACATTAAAGAAAAGGTACTTCAAACCATTCTTTTGAAGGGAATTTATCAAGCTGGCGTCTTTTACTTCTTACAACATAATTGTACATTAATCTTTGTTGAATTTGAGGAGAAAATGCTCCTGACTGAACTGAAATGCTGCTCAAAGGCCTGGATAAGGGATTTATATTATTAAAGTGTGACTACATTTCTCTAGCAACACAGGCAATGAAAATATTTCATTATTAAGGGTTTCAAAATTAGGGAAGTGTTAGTATACATGTTTAAATGGTTAACTGATGAACCTGGGCTCATTGATTAACCTCCATGGTTACACACCATGGAGGGGAGCCAGCTGGCTCAGCATGCATTGGCTCCTGTGGAACTGCTCCCTCTCTCCACATGTGACCAGTGAAAATTAAAAAAAAGAAAAAAGCCTTTTAACATCCCTAATCAAAATCAGCATTCTGATTTTCTGTTTCAAAAGACAAAATTTTGTTCAGTGACACATTTGACTGTGAAGAAGCTGACTCTTTTCTGGATTTACATAGCCCAGATAATTTCTATCTTGCTGCATAACAGTTCTTAATATTATTTTCATTTTACATTAGAAAAAATATTTCCATTTTTTCAGTACTCACTCCATTTCACTGAGCTGTGAGTTTGTTGTCAGAAACATATGCAGTGATATTTGGTAATAATTAAACTCTAAGCAGTGACTACAGTGTTGATTAGTGAATACTTCCCTAGATTTAGTATGAGAAACAACCACCAAGCAAATTCAACTCTACTAAGACAGAAAAATAAAGAGGAGTTTATAGAGAATGTTTATATAAAACCACATTATTAGTTGTCTTTCAGTCCTTATAAAAGTTTCTAAATTCAAATAATAGAGGCCTTCTTATAATTTACAACTTTGCTATCCCCTCGTCAATATCCCAAGACTATTAAATGAGCTCACTAGCGATGCCACTTGCCATTCTCAGTAACTCCATCAATTTATTTTCCCATCTTTGTTTCGAGACAGTTCTGTAACTTCTCATTGTGTTTATTAGAAAATAACACTGATTTCATCACTTTTCTTTACAATATTTTCAATCACATATGAAAATTTCAGTGTGTTCCTAATATAATTTTTTTTAAATGAGGTGTTCTCAGGTAAATCAGAGGTCTAAAACATGAGAGAAACCAGCAAATCTATTGTATTGGAGTCTCAGAGGGGTAGTTGTGTTAGTCTGTAACTGAAAAAAATTGAGAAACAACAAATAGTTCTGCAGCACCTTAGAGACTAAGACCATGTACAGTTTTTGTTAGTCTCTAAGTTGCTGCAGAACTATTCATTGTTTAAAGTTTTATTGTATTGGAGTTTTCAGAATTAGCTCCTTCCCTAGCTCCTCAACCACATCTCCTTCCGTGTTCAGATCTTCCTAAACAGCAACTGGTACATCAGCTCTCTCTTCCTCCTCCCTTCAAAGCTGACCAGCAGCAAAATATGTTCCTGCTTCTCTAAATCACTTTTCCCTCCCCACTTTATCAATTGCTATCCTTCCAGCATCTACTTGAGAGCTTGAGCCCCAACCCTCTGCCTCAGTCCTGAGCCCCCTCTCATATGCTGAACCACTCAGCCCTATCCCCTCCCCATCATGAAAATTCATTCTGCATATGGGTGGGAAAATTAGAGGGAGGGAACGCTAGATTCTGCAGCTAGGAGTGAATCTCCCAGTCAGGTAGATGGACTCGTATGAATGGGAAGGGAGAACACTAAAAATAGCACTGTGGTGATTGGGGCTGGATTCCAGGGACAATGAAATCTAGGGGCTCAAGTCTTTTTGAAGACCAGAAGGTGGTATTGTTTGTCTGCCCCATGGCCATGGTGAAAAGTTCTGAGACCATCTGGAACCTGGAAGTGCTCCGGGCAGCCGGACTATTGGAGCTGCTCTGCCCCCGGCTTCCCAGAGTCAGCCGCTGGTCAGTTTCAGCAGCGGCTGACTTGGAGACGCCTGGGCCAGAGCAGCTGGGGTGCTGCTGGGTTGGTCCCGCAGCGCCGAGGGGTGCATCCCCCACACTCCACCCCAGACCCCTCATAGCCCCACCTTCCGATAGTCCGGCATATCTGATAATCGGGCACCCCCGGGTCCTAAAGGTGATGGATTATCAGAAGTTTACTGTAATAATGTAGAATTAAATTTATATGTGTGGTATGCATATTCTTAATCTGTTTAGCTAAAATATATTAAAAGGAGAAGTTTAATTTTATCCTATTGATTACTTCTGTTGAACTTAGGTAAACTTCCAATAAGTGACAGAATTATTGTAATCGTTTGCACAGTGCAGCTTGTAATGTATTGTAGGGGATAGGCTGACCTGGAGTAGCATAACTGCAGGTTGCACCTCCTTTAACTGGGACTCTCTGTTCCAGCAACATCTGTGGTGTGGCATGGACCACAGAGCCGAGGAACAGGGAGGTTTGGTGGTGGGTCAGAAGCGTGAGCCCAATATGTGTGTGTTTGAGTGCGTGGGGGCAGGTGTCATGGCTAGGAGCTTCTTTCCCAGCAGCCGCCAGGCAGCTCTGGCCCAGCCCTGTTCTAGCTCCAGCAGCCAGGGAGCTCCAGATCTAGTGACATCTAGGGAGCTCTGGTTCCAGCGCGGAACTGCAGTCCCAGCTCTCAGTCCTGGCTGTGAAGCTAGGTGGTTGCAGTGCTCTGGCCCCACTGCAGCGGGTCTGGCAGCATTTAGAGATCCGTGAGGGGCTAGGACAGCATCAGAGGCAGGCTGGCACCCTAACCTGGTGGCAGTACCGGTCAGGAGAAGAAGCATCTCCAATGGTCTGGCAAACCCCCTAATTTGAGACCAGTCAGGTCCAACCTGTATTTAGTAACCACTCAGTTTGTTTCACTTGTATCACTACTGGTTGCCAAGAAAGTGACAATATGGCTCTAGAAACTAGAATCACACTGTTTTTATACAATTTGTGAGTTGCCTTGTAAATTATGGGAAAGATTGTATACATAAATAACTGTTTAGCTGTTGTAGTACAATCATTATTCTATTTCCATTTCTCATGATTGAGTAAATTAATATATTTCTGTTATTGCTTTTTTCCCTTTGGAAGTCTTGATCTTTTGTTATCTCTCGTGTGGTGACACATGCTCAAGACACATGCTTAGATAATGCTTTATTGAATTGAAATAATACTTTGTGCAGCATTATGATTGCATTTCCTTTTATGAATGTAAAATCATGTTAAGGCTTGCATAGCAATTGTAACACAACATATGCATATTTAATATGTTGTATTGATATGTTTTGCAGAGCTTCAGGCTAACTTTTTGGTTTGATAGTTGGCAGCTCACCAGAAGTCTTTACTGTTAACTCTGAATATTTGTTGCTTCCATATTATCATATACTGACTATACTTAGGGGAACAAAAGCTCTTTCTGAGGTATATTCAAAAGATGAGGATGATGAACCCAATAGTGAGATCCAGGACAAATATTGGATGAAGGGCATAGATTGATTTTCCTGGCTGATGGGTGAGGGAAAAGTTTGTTGTTGTTTTTTTCCAGGAGTTTTGGCTGACACCTTGTATCTATCTCTAGCTTATTGAAGTCTGATGTCCACACTGATTGAAGGCAGATACAGCATCACATAATGCAGGTTTCTCAATCCCATTGCCATCTGCTTTTCAACTGAAGTGAGTGTGTGACAGCAAGCATGTCATGGGAGGACAGTAAGTGTGTGGGCATGCTATCTCGTAAATTCTAACAGAGTAGTAAGCATCTAGTCCTGAAACAGGGAGCCTGAGTCCCCAGCCTCAGCCCCTGCCTCCCTCCCTGGCTTTGCACAGCACAGAATCTCTCTGCTGTTTGTGCATACACCGCACTCCCGCCCGGCTTGCCTGTGTTCTTATTGTGTGACACAGCAGGAGCATTCCACATTAATGATTTGCTTTATGTCCCAGGAGCAGAGCAGCACAGCATGCCCTAGCTGTCAGAATGGAGTTTTGAAAGGGGAGGGGCATGTGCCTACAGGCCTTTTAAGTTCAAAACAACCATCAGAGAGAGTCCTCACTGTCTCCATTCATTGGGGGATCAACTCCAGAAGCCAGTTACAGTGATAAGGACAGTCAAGATTTTGCGCAGGCCATACATCCCGGATTTTCCAGGACTGTACTGATGTTAAATGCTCTGTCCCAGTGTCCCCATAAAGTAGTGAAATGTTCCGGAAGGCCCCACCGGACATTTCACTTCTTGACACTGGCTTGCTGGGAAGAACTTAAGTGAGCGAAAAATTGTGCACTGTCATTTCCCCCTAGCATGGTGCAGTAACAGCCTCCACCCCAGAGTGTGTAGGTGGCTCCATTGGAGCTTTGCTGGTGGGTAGCACTCTGGTGGAGTGCAGTTTCCAGCCACTCTGCCACTCACTGCCCCACCACTGCGTGTCACACTTCCTTCCCCTGTGGGACTGCCTCTGGTGTGTGGGGCTTCTGATCTGGCCATGCTGCTGCCTCCTCCAGGCTGCTGCTGCTGTGGGGAATGGGAGGGCAGGTGGGTCCAAGGCAAAATCTGGTGGAGCTGCTCCTGGACCTCCATGTCTTGGAGCTGCCGCCTCACGCTTGGAAGCAGCTGTGTGGAGCACAGCTGGGGGCTAGGTGCACTCAGGCTTGGCAGGTGTGCTCTGGGCACTGCCACTCTCTCTCTCCGCCCCTCCCAGCTGGGGGAGCTGCAGCGAGCCTGGTCTATGAGGAAGGTCGGGGTTTCTTCACTTCCCCCCACCCACCAAGCAGGGAGCTGGAGCTGCAGCCTTGTGCCAGGATCCCTGCTGCTTGTTTGGCAGGGAAGGTCAGGGTTTCTTCATCCCCCATTCCCGAGTGGGAAGTCGGAGCTGGTGCTGCAGCCTCGCAGTTACGCGGGGTTCCCCAATGAATGGAGAAGGAGGCTGAGCTCCTTTCCCATTGGGGGAATGGCATTGCGCTGTCTGGAGGCTTTTCCCACTACAACGGGGCGCAAAGACAGGTAAGTGTCCCCCCCTCATGCCCAGACCCTTGCACTCCAGTCGCCTTCACTCACTCCCCTCCCCTGCCAAGACCCCATACCTGCAGCCTGCTTCTACACTCTACCTCCGACCCAGACCTCGCAACCTCTCCCCCTTCTGCACCCATCTTCCTCCCAGTTCCTGCATCCCCTCACTATCCCACACACTTTCAGCCCTGTCCTGCACACTGACCCCCTCATTTTTGTCCCCGCCCCAGAGCCTAAGGGGGTATCCATAAAATCCACCAACTCCGGAACCCCAGAAAAATAAATCTGGCCTATTGGAAACTGTGGCGGGGCCCCTCCCGCCTACCCTCTTAAGTCCAAGGCCCTCTGCCCTGAGTCTAGAACACAGTTTAAAGTTGTAGCAGGGACGCACCCCTGGTAGGGGGGCCTGGGCCCACCCTACTCCACCGGGTCCCGTCCCAGGGCCTTGTGCGCGCCGAAAGGCACCGAGGTTCTCTGGGCGGAAGAGGAGGCTCCTGCTCCTGCCCTGGGCCACACCTACCTGGTTCCCTGGGGTTCCTTCCCCTGTACTCGCCCAGCTTGCTGCAACCTCCAGGCCGGCGTCTCCTCGGCAGGCAGTCCCTAGGTCGCACCAGTTCACCTCCACGTCCCCTGCGGCCTCTCCTGGAGTCTTGGGCAACAGCTGTGCGGGAGCCCTCTTCATAGGTCCTTCTCCTCCAGCTGACTTTCCAGACTGAGTCCTTCCCCAGGCTTTTATAGTGGAGCTACAGCCTGGGCATGTTCTGTAGGGCTGCGGGGTAGGGGCATCTGCAGCCAGGTAACCCTGGCTGGGCCCTTCAGGTTCAGTGCGGGGCTGCCTTGCCCCGTCACAGAAATCCTGAATCTCAGTCCTCCCTGTCCCTTCCCCTTGTCCCGTGGGCTGAAGTGCCAGAGGAGTGAGGTCTCAGCTGGGGACCACATCAGTGAGGGTTGGAGGTTTTTGGAGGAGTTTTTTTTGCTTCTTGCTTGTGTGTTCCCCAACTGATTTTTCTGTGGGTTGGTGACCCCCAACCCAAAAAAGTTTTCCTACTCCTGCCATAAATAAAACTTTGAAACCTTTTGTGTTGGACATCAATTAATATTTTACTTAGTTTATCAAACTTCATTTTAAATAAACATGAAAAAGTTAAAACACTTAATCTGTTTAATAATTTAACTTAAAACGTTCTTCCTAGCTGAAGCACTTGCAAAATGGCTCAGGCATAATTATGTAATTAATGGTGAGTCTCCATTAACATCTAGTGGAAAGGTTTATTTTGAGCCAGGTTGTTCACAGGCCAAAAAGTTTGAGAACCACTGAAATAGAGGTACCTCCAGCCTCTCTCTGCCCCGAGTTAATATAGTCCAACTTGGGTTAATGCATTTGCAGTATAGTTTCATGGGGAGGTCCTGTGGGGCCCAAACTGATCCCTATTGGTAGAGGACAGTGGGAAGAGGTCTTGGGGGGGGGGGGGGTGTCACACAACATTCTTTACTTTCAGTCATGTGTCTATCTTGACCCCGGAAGTACTGCCTCCAGAGGTGGGACTTCCTATGGCAGGCAGGCATGGCCTAAGGAGTGTGTATGATGGGGTCAGTGGATGTGACTGATGTGTCCCCATTTTTGGTTCAGAAAATATGATCACTGTATTTATGATTCTTGTTGGGTGGCTTTATTACAGTGCTGTAATAAAGAGTTTTGGTGGAAAAAGTTTGGCAGGTCAGTGTGGACGCCTCTGTTTATTGCCAAAAACTGACTTGACTTAGAAAAATTCCCAGTGTCATTTTTCTAGTGGCTTCAAGGGGGAGGTGGGCTCAGATAGTCTTTGCCTTTATGTCCTCCTGGCTGGTAAGGAGATCTACCCATCTCTCAGCTTTTATTTTTCTTCATGGAAAGAAGCTCCACTGCCTGTTTCTGGTACTCTATAGCTTTTGTAGGGAATACAGAGTATGTGTTAACAGCTTTATTGCTGCCAAGAGGATTCTGAATAGCAGCACTGGTACTGATCAGTCAGTTAATTTCACTGTACAGTTTGGCAAAATTGAGATACATTTTTACAACATTTTATATAAATATTTAAAAAATAACTAGTGCATGTGGTTTTATTAGGTGAAAACTTAAACTGAAAAAAAAGGATGACTTAGTTTCCACAGTTTGCTGGGGAAAGCTAGCTATCTGCCACTTACCATTACAATTCTCCTCAACTCTTCTTTTGTTTATTTAGGACTATAGCTGTCTAGAAGAAATCAGAGTATTTCTTGCATCCTATATATGATAACATGAGACATTAAAATACAAATGTAAATATCCTGAATTCTTGATGGCACCACCTTCATTAAAAGTAACATTAGTAGCAAGAGCTTAACTGTTTATTTCCAAACTACAGAGATTTTGTACGTTTTATTTTTTCTCTTTAAATATAATTTTCAGTGTGCTAGCCTTCTGTCTCTCTTAGCTAAAACTTGTTAGTTCAAGGGATTTTATGCCTATATACAGTTTTATACAGTTTATTCATATAAACATTTTAAGGTGGTGATGTGGAAACAGTCAGTACTTAATATTGCATAGTAAATATATACTACGTGCATTTTGCAAAGTCCCCCTCTCAAATTCTTTCTGCAGTATTAGTAGTTCAGTTTCTTAGTTCATTTTATCACCAGTGGTTTGTAACATTTCTAAAATATGGGTTTAGATTGTGCGGAGAATCTCTGGCACACCACTTAATTTCATCTGGCCTGCAGCAAATCTGATTGCGGGCTGGAAGCCCTGGCATGTCCCTACGGACCCTAGGCACAGAGGAGATCAGGGAAGATCCGTGTGCTGCTCCTATCTCCAGTTCTGGTTCCACAGATCTCATTGTTCGGGAACATGGCCAGTGAAAGGTGCAAGGAAAGAGCCTATGAGTGTGGGCAGTGCCATGTGGCCCCTTCACTTAGGGGTTGACCATGAAAACTGCTTTTGGGAGCAGTGGGAGGCCAGTGCTGGCAGGGGGTCTGCCTTAGCCCCGCTGCACTGCTGACTGGGAGCTGCCTCAGGTAAATGCTGCCTAATTGGGACTCCCTTCAAGAGCCTGCATCTCCACCCCAGACCCTCTACTTAGGTTGCAGCACCTTCCTACACCCACCCCTATGCTCCAGCCCTGTGCCCATTCCCATGTTTGAAATCCCTTGGCTCTAGCCAAGAACCACCATCTGCACCCCAAAGGCCACATTTCCATTTGGAGTCTCCACCCTATCAAACATCTCAATGTACCCTGAACTCTTCTTTTGTGCCCCCCAACTCTCCATGACCCCTCTTCCCACAGAACTGTGTGGGACCTGTGACTGATTTTCCCCCCCCCCCCCCCCCCCGTGGGTCAGGTTCCATGCCCTGGTTCAGATTTTCAAAGACTACTAAAGTTTTTAGGCATGCAGCTACAATTGAAATGGAAGGTAATTGTGTAGTTAAATTCTTATTTGACTTTGAAAATCTCAGCCATAGTAAATAAGGATTTTAACAATAGTTACTCATAGTAAATAAATACATGTTGAACCTCGCTAGTTTGGCAACCTTGGGACCTGATTGGTGCTAAACCATAGAATTTGCTGAACCACGAGAAGTCAATATTGTCTAGCAGCATTACCAATATTTTCACTGCTTACTGGACTCTTAGAAGACATGTAGGGTGAATTAAACTGGTCTACAATTTTTTAGAAGTCATTTGCTTCAGAGATAAAATGTGCTATTTATTATGTATTTTGATGTGCTGAATTCAAATATGACAATTAAAACAACTGATTGGCTACTGTTGCCAAGATAAGATTTTACATTTTACGTCTATGTATATTGTGTAGATAGTAGAGTTTTAATCATAAATTGTAAACCTAGGTCTTTTCATGTGTTTATGGTTGCTTTACATGATATTTCACCTGTCCTGTTTATGTAACACTTCAAAAATCAGCAAAAGGGTTATATAAATAAAATGTATTATGAAACAAAAGGCAAAAAACTATTATGTACATAGTTTAGTCCTATTCAGTGTCTACTTGGCGCTTCTTGGCTTGTCTCTTGTATTCATTAAATGGATCATCTCTTGTCACTGTCCAGCAATAGTCTGCAAGCATTGATGGGCTCCATTTGCCCTGATAGCGTTTCTCCATTGTTGCAATGTCCTAGTGAAATCGCTCGCCATGCTCGTCGCTCACTGCTCCACAGTTCGGTGAAAAAACATTTAGATGAGAGTGCAAAAACTTCTAGATGAGAGTTCAGTGACCCAGAATTAGTAAAGTTTGACTACATTTATTTCAGAAGCATTTTGGCTGTAGAGCAGTGTTACAGCTAAATAACAGCACAAAACACTGAAGCAGGATCCATGGCTGTAAACAAACTTCATGAGACTGCAGGTAGCTTGGCCATACCCATGATAAGTGGATATCCAGCTAAACTAAAATCATGCCAGATCATGGATGTTATCAGATCAAAAAGCACTGGATTAGAGAGTTTTATCCCTGTACATTTTTTTCTTGGTTATTAGTGTTCAGTGTGGATGTTTCAGCATCATGCTTCATGCAGTTGCAGGTCCAGATGCACTAAATTGAATAGCATGAAGCAGAACCATACTTCAGATATTTACAAAGATATTTTTGTTTGGAGATTTAGTATAACATTGTCAACTGACTATTCCTGTTGGCAAGTGACAAAATCAATCATTACAACAATTGTCTCGTGAAACAAGGCTTATAGGATCTGCCGACAAAGGGTTCTGGAGTCGGCAGATCCCCGTCTAGACTGCCATCGACGGAGCCATGTAGTTTAGACGTACCCAAGGATGCATTTTCAGAAATGCTCTGCATTGGCCTCACTTTGCTCTTATTGAAGTCAATGGTTGACTTGAATGAAAGGAGAGTTATTCCAGTTCTGAGAGTTTTTGAAAGTCATTCAAACTTTTCTGTAAGAACACAGAAATATGGTCCAGCTTCTTTAATTTAGGTGTATTAGTTACTTACTATTGGTTATTTACCCACTGAATTTAAAGCTGGGGTGAGGGACAAATAGTGTGTATGAGATTTGGGAGTTGCATATACTACTTTAGAAACTAACTTGACTTACAAGGATTAAAAAACCCACAGAAAAATGTAACCTTTCTTTCTTCTAGCTTTCCAAGACCAACTTCTCCAACAACCATGATTTTCGGGCTCTTCTGCAATCACTGTATGCCACATTCGAAGAATTTAAAATGCATGAACAGATTGAAAATGAATACATCATTGGCTTACTTCAGCAGCGCAGTCGGACTGTGTATAATGTGCACTCAGACAACAAACTCTCAGAGATGCTTAGTCTCTTTGAGAAAGGGCTGAAGAATGTGAAGGTAAGATATCATAACTAGGCTAAAAGAAGTACTTCTCTAACCTTTAATTTGATGAGAAAATTTAAGAGGAGGGGAAGGGAATTGGATTTTACTGAGGCTTTCTCTTAGCATGTCACTACTTTTTGGGTTCAGTAAGCAGAACTGCAGTGCAAGTTTCATTAGTATAACTGCTAAATGCATCTTTATCTTTTTCTGATTTTTTGGCTATAGCTCAAACATAAATTATAAAGATTTTTATTACAATAGCAGAAGGTATCGATATATATTAGAGCAGGGGTGCCCAAACTTTTTTCAAAGAGGGCCAGATTTGATGAAGTGAACAAGCGTGAGGGCCGACCATTTTGCCTGACATTCTTTGAACCATTAAAATTAAATGCAAATTAACTATTTTATGTAAAGTTTATTGCAAACGGCATACTTTTCATTTTGTCACATGGATGACAAATCTAAACAGGTGTTAAATCACTCTGCCTTTCATATCTGAAGGCCAGATGGAAAAAAAATCCAGGAAGCTGAAATATATGTCAGGAACATTGTAAAGTACATTACATATTATTGGTAATAAAGGTTGTCTGTCAACTTTTAAGTTCCAAAAATATGAACAGGAACATAACACCAAGTATACATGTTGTGTCCAAATATATTTATAACTGATTTAGACCAACTGACATTAACTGAGATTTTACAATGTATTCATCTCAATACATATGGATTCGTTGGGGGCCATAAAAGATAGATATTGCCAAATTACCTGTGGGGCCGTATTAAACCGGAACACGGGCCGCAATTGGCCCGCGGGCCGGACTTTGGACATGCCTGTATTAGAGAAATGAAAGATTTAAAATGTTACAAAGCAAATAATGCTATTGACACACTATTTTTGTTCTTGTAAAGAGAATAGTTATGAACATGGTAAAAGACCTAGAATATTTTTAGTGTTCTATAAGAGAGATTTTGAGGACTTTCTTTGAAATCACAAAATTCAAACCTGAAAATTTAAAATAAGGTTAGTTTAATATCTGTGCTACTTGATTAAATATATGCTTTGGTTTCTGCTTACTCAGACCATAAATCTTTTCATAACAAGTCCCCAAAGTAATCTAAATCTTTAAAAATATATATACTTTTCTTGTATAGCGATAATTACTTTTATTATTATTTTTTATTTCTCCTGGGCTTGGCCCTCTAATTCATTTTGCCTAGGACGGCTACTAACATCCCAGTGTTGAGTAACTGTAAATGATTGCCATCTTTTGAGTTGTTTTCTGATCACCCTTTAACAAATATTTTTTTCACCCCAAATTTGGAATTTCCTGGGCTGTACACTGATCATTCTTCTTTCACCTTACCTACCTCACTTTATGGAATGAAAATTTGTGTCCTCTAGCATCATTTGGCATCCTATATGAAACTTGCTGCAAAACTGGTGGTGGGAAGGAGAGGCCATCTTCCTCCCAATGCTGCTGCTTCTCTCCATGCACACTGGCTTCCAGGGAACCGCCTCACCCCATGTTTGAACTCTAAACAATAACACTAGGATTCTTATACTAGGGGTACTCCTCCAGCTCACATCACATTTTGTAGAAATAGTTTACTTTGGCCCCTGGTACAACCTGCCAGTTTGGAGATGAGTATGGACACTCTCTGAAGCTGGGATGGGGGAGGGTAGAATTGGGTTGACAATGAAAACGCAATGCAGCCTATCCTAAGTGACCTTTGTTTCTTGATGATGATGATCAGAGGCCGTGGCGAATAGATTGTATTATTTGTCAAGCCCCGGTCATCATCTTTTATTGGCTTCTCATGTAGAAAACTAATGTAAAAGGAGAAACAGGAATTTTGGGACATCTTTGGTGTAAATATTTTCCTAGAGCTATTTGATCTGGCTTGAATTAAACAGATTGGACTGCACTTACGTTTTTCTCTGTGTTATTGTTAACTTTGAATAGATACATTTGTTTGTAGAAATTAGTTATAAGAAAAATGTAAAAATTAAGATTTCAATATGTTTCCTATTCTACATTAGTGTGGTATCTTTTTGTTTTATTGGTTTTTTTTATTATAATGCACAGTACAGGAGATTTGAATCCACCTATTGGATATTGTAGCTCTACAGAACAAGAGTATTAGCCCTACATTATTTCCTTTCATTTTCAACAGAGGAAAAAATCCACCGAAATGTAAAAAATAATTCTTGATGACGCATGGTTGTCTTACTGCCTCCCTCCCATACTATTGCAAAAGTCACTGTAAAAAATTTCCTTCTGTCATAATCTAGACATATTCCAGGGTCAGATTCTTATTACTGTAATACAGAAAGGGTAACATTCATAGACGAGAGGGGTCAGTTAGCAGATAGTCAAAATGTCAACAGTAG
Organism: Pelodiscus sinensis; assembly: GCF_049634645.1. Taxonomy (NCBI): domain Eukaryota; kingdom Metazoa; phylum Chordata; order Testudines; family Trionychidae; genus Pelodiscus; species Pelodiscus sinensis. The sequence goes on from NC_134715.1 coordinate 107,323,093, forward strand.
TGTATTTATTTTAAAAAACGGACTATTTCAAAGTAAGCCTTTTCTATATGGCACATTTATTTACATTTAATTTATTGTGATTTAACTGGGATATTACGTTAATTTATGTAGAAAATATAAAATTAAAATATAGAGCTAAGAGTATAATTTGTGCAGAATTTCCTATAGAACACACGTAAATGATTTAGATTACATTTAATCTTTGATTACTTTGTATTTTTTGGTATGCCTGTTATAAATTAAAGTCTACTAATCAGTTTTAATATCGTATGTAAACCTTTCAGTTATGTGATAGTAGAAGTCAGATATTTCATGTGTGATAAAGTATCCCAGAATTACAGTAATACAATATTTTTTAATTTGACTAATGATGGACTATTGACCTGTTGTGGATTATTGATGTGAAATAGAAAAGTAGTGAACAATCAAGTTTTTTTTTTTTTTAAATCCAGGATGCTTCATCCAAAAAATGTACTTTATTATGTTGACTAATGTCATTTTTTATTTGTGGTACTTCATAGCATGTACTATAGTACATTTTTAAATAATATTAATATGAACATACAGCTTTTCAGCAATGTTGTGATGTATTCTTTAGGATTTGTGGTTAGCAAAGTTCTTCTGTTTCTGATTAATGCATTTTACATTGTAACAGAAGAACTAAATTACAATTTTTCCAGTGCAGAAGACATCTGCTAGAGTAAAAAATAAGCAAATGATCTCAATACTAACAAAATTTTTGTATTTTCCAAAAATTAACTCAATTTTTCCAAAAGGGGCAGTACGTTGAATATACATTTCAGTTCTTAAACTGTAAGGAAAGCAGTTTTGCTTAAATCATACTTTTTTTGTTTCAGAATGAATATGAACAGCTAAACTATGCTAAACAGCTGAAAGAGAGGTTGGAAGCATTCACGAGAGATTTCCTTCCTCATATGAAAGAGGAGGAGGAGGTAGGTAAAAGTCTTTTAAAGCTTAAGCTGTTTTCTTATCTGAGTATTTGGAACTGCTGGTCCTCAAGTCCTGAGAGCTAAGGGAATAGATCAGTGTAAGCTTGAAAGCTCATCTTTTTTTTTTTTTTAACCAAAATAAGATGCTCCGATAAAAAGATATTACTTCATCCATTTTATGTCTTAAATATTCGTTAAATTATTTAAAATTCGAGGTCTGGTGAAAGTGAAATGGTTTTGGCATTACTAGCTTTTTGATAAGAAGTATTTATATTGAATGAGAAATGAAGAATACATGACATCTACTATGTAAGCTCAAGGCACGCTTACTTTTTATTTTATAGTCAATTTGATATACCAGTTGCCTCTTAGTCTCATTTCTAAATGAAACATGGAATTTTAAAGATGCTTGAATGATTTGTTTCTGTATTTTAAAATTATGAGAATAGTGAATAATGTACATATATGGGCCATTTTAATTTGACAGTTTTGATAGGTATTCATTTGGTAAGACGGTGGTATCTTAGGAATGTATTCTTTCTGTGTTAAAATATATAGTTGAATTTTTTTCTAAAGAATACCTTACATGTAATGAGAATATGATTTCATGCAAAGTGTATTTTTCTTAAATATAATGTCTGATTATTTTAAAAAGGTTCTCTATAAGAAGATCCAGTAAAACAGGCTAAAGATCTATGAACATTTTAAAGCAAAAACAAAAAATGTTTTATGCTATAAATCAGTGGCCCATGAATTAAACAGCTTCTCTCAAACTGCCGCATGCATATATTGGACATTTACAGACTGGTATTGCCAGTCTGATTCTGTTTTATGTGTATCCAAAAACTGGGAATCATCCTCTAGAGACAGTAAAGCCTCCCAAGTCTGCTCAAGAGAGGAGGAGGAGGATGATAATAATAATACTTTAGTGTCTTCTATGTTAGGATCTTAATATCTTCTGAGTTAAATATATATTTCTAGCTCCATTTAATGTATAGGAAGATTGAACAAACAGGGTGGATCTACAATAGAAATTTAGGCCAACCCAGCTAAGTCACTTAGGAATGTGAAAAGGTCACAATCTTGAGTAACATAGTTAAGCCAACCTAAGTCCTCCTGTAGACAGTGCAAGGTTCACAGAAGAATTCTTCCATCAAACTAGCTACTTCTTCTTGGGGAGATGGATTATCTGCGCTGATTGAAGATTCCCCTGCTATGGAAGTAGGTAGTTGTCTACAATGAAGTGCTACTGGGGCACCAGTGTAACATTTTAAGTGTAGACAAGTCCTTAATGATTTTATTTGCCCAAAGACATGCAATCAGTTGTATGCAGTTTTGGGATTATAATTCGGGAATTTCAGATTCCTATCTGATATTCATTCCTATGCATCATGTTGCTCCTTTTGTAATTCCTGTTGTAAACATTGTTAGAAAAGTTATATGTATCGTTTTAAATACCTTGTGGCTGCAGTGTGGTTTTCTTCAGTTGTGGATAACTGTCATTTATTGGTTTAGGTTTTTCAGCCCATGTTGATGGAATATTTTACTTATGAAGAACTGAAGGATATTAAAAAGAAAGTTATTGATCAGCATTGCTCACAGAAAGAAACTGAAGAACTTGTTAGAGGTCTTAGCCTTTGGAATCAGATAAAGATTTCTGTGGATGAGAAAACAGATCAAGGTGAACCATTTTTAATTAAATGGAAAGGAACTTTAAATTTGCAAGTATATTTAAAATAAGTAAAATCACTCCAGTGAAGAGTTGTCTGTATATTTGCTGAATGCTTTCACATGATTGTGTTAGTAAAGGACATCTTTCTTCAAAATTGCAGTGATATGTTGGGAAGAATATTGCTGTTGTAGATTTTCAGAAGTTTCCATGTGAGCACATTCTCAAGCTCATTCTTCCCTCTGCAATGCTTTGTCCAAATTATGGCAAACACACAGTTTTGTGTTTAACTTTTAATTTCATGCTTCCATTTCAGGTTGTATTTTTCTGTTTCCAGACCCTGCCTTCACTGCCTGGTTGAAGGCCTGGTCTGGACGTTTCTCAGTTGGTATCTGCAGAAGAGTAAGTCAGTTGACAGTACCCCACGTAACAGAACTCTCTCTCTGCCCCCACAATCCTTTTGCCTTCCTTGTCCAAGGAGCCAGCAAGGGAGGATAAGCAGGGAAGGGAGAGGGTTGGAAAGATGTTTCTGCAAGATGAATGACCGAATAAAGTGAAATTTCATTCACACTTCTAGAATGAAATTTGGCCAGTTCTGAAACACAACCTCACTTTTTTTCCTTTATGAAGCTTAGTATAGGATGGATCATTTGATACAGGCCTGTTGTTAGTTTATCTGAATGTTGGAGCATCAGTAAAAATTTTCCGATGTAAATTCTCTACCTCATAGCTGAGAAGATGGCCTAGTCATCTCGGTAGACACTTGTGGTGTTCCACAACACTAGGAATATTTAAATGGGGTAGTAAATAAAGCATATCCTCACTAAACTGGCTTATTAAGAGTAAAGAAGGTACTGTTCCACCTTCAATCTGTTCATGAAAATCTAACCGATTTTAATTAAAGACTGTAATCCAAACAGTAACAAGATTTAAGACTTTCTTTGAACCACTAAACTGATCAATTTCTACTTTATAGGCCAAGGTGACAGAGAATAAGATTATGGATCAGAATGCAAAATACTTCTTGGCTTCTGACCATTCTGATATAGGAGACATATATAGCCTGCTGGAATTAGCTCCTGCAGTCTCTAACTGAAGTGGGAATTTGGGGATAGTAGGACTTCTACAAGTTTTCTGTCCTAAGTTCAGTCAGCTTTGGTACTAAAGTGGATTTGTGGGGGAAACATATGTGAAGGTATGTGATTTTTTTTTTTTTTGAGGAATGTTATAACTTCCATCCATTTTAAAAAAGGGAAAAAGTATCTATCACTGATGTTTGTTTCTTGGGCACAGTTACTTTCTTTTGAGACAAAGCAAAGTCTATATATTTTATCTGTGGAAAAGTTGCCGAATAACACCTTAAATTGGAGAATGAATCAAGTGAACCTGTGCATGATTGCATTTTCCTTTCTTGGGCAGAATAAGACATTTTGTTGCACAAATTCTACGTCATGTCTTGCACTTGCTTTGGAGGCTTCTTGACACAGGAAAGAAGACCGCCTCTCTCTGAACGGTCATGTGAAACATCATAGCTGGTTTTTCATTTGACAGTTTTCTTGAACACCGTTTTTCTGAAGTAATTCAGCTCAGCTCTAGGCATATAAATAAATTGATATTTCCAAACGAACCAAGATAATAAATGTGGAACCCTGCAAGATGATCTCCCTTATTATCAGTCATTATGGGAAGCTCTGTTCTTTGCTATATTTCCTACGTAACACATTGTTTTATGTGTGCAAGTTAGAAATTTGGGTAGCTTTCAGAATATGAATGTCAAGTTAGAAAAGCCTAGTCTTAGTGACACCAGCAACTCCTGTAGTGTATTTATCAATTCCTTAGATCTTTTCTGTAGTAATGTCTTTGGTTTTCCAGTTTCCAAATAAGAAAACACATGCATTTGTGATCACTATTAAATTAAATTAAATATATTCAAACAGTTGCTAAATGTTTGCAAGCCAACATCATGTATTGAGAGTACTATTTCTGTGTTTGCTTATTTAGAAATCTGGGCGATAACCTGAGATTAGGCCTACTTCTGGTCTTTGGAACTACTGGAAAACTTCTGGAAAAAATCACTTTGACACTTTCCTTTATTACAAACTACTATCTCTGATACCAAGAATAGTAAGGTAGTTGAACTATTTTTGAAGTTGGGTCTATGAGAATTCACTCTTTTTTACAATCGGGAAGCACACATGCAAAAAATGTGAACCAGTTATAACACACTTACCTCTGGAAAAAAATCTTATTATTTTGGTGAAACTGGAAATGATAGCATTGTCTATGTGGGTCTGTTGTCTGAAAGACCTATTTAAGGTGGGTATCAACTTTCCTTTCTGGCTAGAGTTAATGATCCTAGGCTTGAGTAGAGGGGAAAAAAAGATGAATATTTAGCTTTCAAATCATTTGTACCACTTCTCATGGTCTGTTTTTCTTATGAATGTTCATTTAAAAAAATCTGATTGATTGCATTTTTCCTACCACCATTAACAGAAATTTCACAGACCCTTATCTAGCCAGTAGAAACTATTTTTCTATGTATTTTTTTGTAGCAGCCAATGGTTATGTACAGGGCTCAACAGTTAGTGTAATCTACTCGCCTATGGCGAGTAGATTACAAGCCAGCACAGCTGTGCAGCGTGGTCAGCGCATTCGCAGCGTGCTGAACCGCGTGGCTGGCAAGCAGGGCTCGCCGCCGCTTGGCGAACCCTGGTTATGTATACATTATTTTAAAATTATTGCTTGTTTCCTAGGAATAATGAATGGAAAGTAAAGACTAAACATTATACGTAAGCTTCAGAGCTGCAGGGAGACGGGGAGCAAAGCCTTGGAGCACGCCCGCAGCGGGACAGCCCAGGCGCGCTTGGGCTGTCCTGCTGTGGGCGTGCTCCGCGGCTTTGCTCCTGTCCCACTGGTCTGCTGGGGGGTTGTGCAGCTAGTGCCCCTCCTCCCCCAGCAGACGAGGCTTTTTTTGCCTACCCCTGGGGTAGAGCAGCTGGGGGCTGCCGGGTTGGTCCCGCCGCGCCGCTCCGGACCAACCCGGCAGCACCCCAGCTGCTCTGCCCCAGGCGTCCTGATTCAGCCGCTGCTGGTCAGTTTCAGCAGTGGCTGAATCAGGACGCCTGGGGCACAGCAGCTGGGGTGCTGCTGGGTTGCTCCAGTAGCGCTGAGGAGCTGTGCTACTGGAGCAACCCAGCAGCACCCCAGCTGTTCTGCCCCAGGTGTCCCCAAGTCAGCCGTTGCTGAAACTGACCAGCGGCTGACTACAGGGAGCCCGAGGCAGAGTTGCTCTGACCCAGGCTTCCTGGAATCAGCCGCTGATCAGTTTCAGCAGCAGCTGACTTGGGGACACCTGGGTTTCTTAAGTTGAATCTGTATGTAAGTCAGAACTGGCGTCCAGATTCAGCCGCGGTTGAAACTGATCAGTTTCAGCAGCGGCTGACACCAGTTCCGACTTACATACAGATTCAACTTAAGAACAAACCTACAGTCCCTATCTTGTACGTAACCCAGGGACTGCCTGTATTCAGAAATTTAAAAAGGTATTACCTAGATTAGTAAACTACGCCCAGAAGAGAATGAGGACTAAGTGCAAAGACTTGAGGCTTGAAGTATAGATGGTGTGCTCGTATTGACTAGCCCCAGTCAAGAAGGATGAATGCTTGGAGGTAATAAAACATGACCCTCTCACTGAACAGGGCTATTTGCTGCTTCCTTGCTAGCTGCAGATGAAAAAGGGCCCTGTGACCTTAATATAGGGTCCTGAGAATCTGGGAACAGCTGTAGTTTGTATTTTGTTTGGCAAAGGCAGACATAAATTCTGACAAAAGGTGCAAATCCTGCTTCTGCACATTTTGTTAAGTTTTCGCTATCACAATGTATTCTATTCCACCTGGTTTGAGTGGCATCCAGATGTCTTTTGTGGCCAGGCTTTGGAAGAGAAATTAGGCTGTGTAATCTGTAAAGGAAATGGTAGGTGTTGAACTGGTTTACTTTGATCTTCTGTACTGTTCATAACATATAATATTTTAAAAACAAGACATACCTCCATATTAGATCATGGCTTAGATACAAATGTCCATCCATGGATGCAGATTTCTGTTTGTAGACATCAGTGTCTGCTGATCTGAAGGGCTCCATTCCCAGGAGATGCAGTGGGCAAAGGAGATGAGGTGTGGTTCCGTAGCACCTGAGACCCAGAGTTCTGTGCTGGCAGCATCTTTTCCCCTCAGCAACTGCTGCTCCTACTCTTCTCCTCCCCCTCCTCCAGTCCTGTTGCCTCTTTCTGATAGAGGTAGCAATGCGGGGGTGGGAAGTCACTAGTCAAGTCACTAATCGACTCCAATAAGCATATGCATATAGGTTAATATACTAATCGCTTATATTCCTAGGCTGTCCTGCCCCTAGACCTGCCCCCAACCACATCTCCTGTCTGGGATGTACAGCCTTACTGGTGGTGGGACTGGAGGCAGTGCAGCCACACTGCCTGCTGGAGCTGCTGGCTCCCAGGGGTGGCGGCACTTTGCTCATCTCCTTTGGCCACAGCATCTCTTTGGAACGCAGCCCTGCAGATCAGCGCATGCTGATGTCTTATCTGCAGATATCCGCATCCACAGGTAGACATTTGTATTCATGGCAAGTTCTATCCATACTCCTTTCTGAATATTTTTGAGTGAAATATTCTTTTGACTTTTACTGCTAAACAAATTACATCTTTTCTCATAAGCTTTTAAATGTATTTTATCATTGCATCACTTTGGAGAAAATGAGCCCAGCCGTTATTACCTGCAGAAGTTTACATTCATACCCCTTTATTAACACACATGTTTTATATTTCAGAAACTGAAGTGACAGGGCATACCACAAATATTACCCATCTTCCTCCTGAAGTAATGCTGACCGTTTTCAGTTACCTTAACCCTCGGGAGTTGTGTCGATGTAGTCAAGTAAGCACTAAGTGGTCTCAACTGGTTAAAACTGGATCTCTTTGGAAACATCTTTACCCTGTTCACTGGGCTAGAGGTACCTGACTGAATTTTTCATCTGTTTTTAAAAAACATTTCAAGGATCTGATTTTGGAGCCTGCAAAATATAATAATTTGTGTAATTAATTTAAATTAACTGTATGTAGGCTCTCTATTTGGTCATGGTGGTATTACGTAGTTTAATTTGATGTGATAAGAGCTGATTTTGATAGAGGAAACAGTTACAAGCTTGGTTTAATATTTTATTTTTTGGTAGTCTTGGAAAACACACTATAAGAATGAACTGTATACACTTTAGCATATTACTATCTAACAATTTCTAATTGGCAATACATATTAGTAATGGGAAGTAATGTGAGTCTATTGTGTTCTGTAACCTTTTGTTCTAAATGATAATATTGTAGCTGCTTTAGTAGTCAAATTGCAATGGATTCAGAGACTTTTGTATAGTAAAAGTGAAATTTCCTATTTTAGTAATGATGCAAGCTTGTCTTACTACAGATTGGTTCTTCCTAGTCTGGCACCCTCAGGACCCGACCCATCCTAAATGAGGGAATTTGCTGGATCAGGGGAGGTTCCTGGCCTCCCAACCCGCTACCTCTCCGTGTGGTTGGCTCCATTCCACTGCTGCTGGGCTCTGGTGCCATGGGCTGCCTGGGGCTCCATGGACACGACGCTTGCTGGTTGCTTGCAGTTGGGCTGCGGCCCTGCCTGGCCAGTGGTCGCCAGCTGTTGGTGGCTCAGCTGTTTTCCATAGACTAGTGGCTCAGCTGTTGATGTGCCCCACTGCAGCTCTCTCCCACTGCCCTGTCTGGAGCGCCCCAGGAACAGGATCCCCAGCTGCCACTGGGCTCTCACTCCCCACCTCCGAGGCTCTCTGGTCCAGCAACATTCATGGTCCTTTCGGACTGTAGGTTAGGTATGTAAGTGACTAGTCGACTACAGGCAGTCCCCGGGTTACGTACAAGATAGGGACTGTAGGTTTGTTCTTAAGTTGAATTTGTATGTAAGTCGGAACTGGTACATATTGTACCCCAGGTGTCCCCGATCCAGCCGCTGCTGAAACTGACCAGCAGCTGACTACAGGAAGCCTGAGGCAGAGCTGCTTTGCCCCGGGCTTCCTGGAATCAGCCGCTGATCAGTTTCAGCAGCAGCTGATTTTGGGACACCTGGGGTAGAGCAGCTGGGGTGCTGCCAGGTTGGTCCCCGCAGCGCCGAGGTGCGGCACTGCGGGGACCAACCTGGCAGCGCCCCAGCTGCTCTGTCCCAGGCGTCCAGATTCAGCCACTGCTGAAACTGACCATCAGCGGCTGAATCGGACACGCCTGGGGCCGAGCATCTGGAGTGCTGCTGAGTTGGTCTGGTAGCGCCGACCCTTGGCGCAGCGGGACCAACCCGGCAGCACCCCAGCTGCTCTTGGGGATGCTTGGGGCAGAGCAGCTGGGGTGCTGCTGGGTTGGTCCCGCAGCGCCGCTCCTCGGCGCTACTGGACCAACCCGGCAGCACCCCAGCTGCTCTGTCACAGGTGTTCCCAAGTCAGCCGCTGCTGAAACTGACCAGCGGCTGACTACAGGAAGCCTGAGGCAGAGCTGCTCTGCCCTGGGCTTCCTGGAATCAGCCGCTGATCAATTTCAACAGCGGCTGATTCTGGACGCCTGGGACAGCAGCTGGGGCGCTGCCAGGTTGGTCCCCATATCGCCACACCTCAGCACTGTGGGACCAACCCGTCAGCCCCCCAGCTACTGTACCCAGGCGTCCTGATTGAGCCGCTGCTGAAACTGACCAGCGGCGAGAAAAGCCTGGTCTGCTGGGGGGGAGGGGGAGCGCACTAGGTGCATTCTCCCTCCCCCCAAGCAGACCAGGCTTTTCTCGCCGCGGAGGACGGGGGTGGCGGGACCGCCGAGACGCGCCACAGTCCCGCCGCTCGCATCCTCTGCGGCTTTGCTCTGCGTCTCCCTGGTCTGCTGGGGGAGCCCCCCCAGCAGACCAGGGAGACGCCGAGCGGCTTTTCTCGCCGCAGAGGACGCGGGCGGCAAGACCGCCGCAGCGCGTCTCGGTGGTCTGCTGTGGGGGGGGCAGCTAGTTCGGGGTTCCCTCACCCCTTTCTTAAGTAGGGATCCGATGTAAGTTGGATCCACATAACCCGGGGACTGCCTGTATCTGATAAGCAAAAGCTTATCGGATAGTCGACTAGTTCCTTGACTATTCACTTCTCCCCCACCCCTTTCTGCCTCTATTAAGAGCCTCTGGGCTCTTAGTACATTTAAAGGGCTAAAACCCGACTGCCCTTCAGACCTTTAAATGAATTAAGATCCTGTTAGCTCTTAATACATTTTAAAGTCAGAGCCACAGCAGGTTAGCTGCCGGGACTGGGAGCCAACCCTGCTCCTGCTCCTCTGCTTATCGACTAGTGTCACTAGTCTATGGAAAATCCATAGACTAGTTGATTTAACTATAAATAACATCCCTACTACAGATGTTGCTAAACCAGAAAGTCCCAGATTTCGGAGGAGGCCCCTTTTTCATGTTACAGTAAACTTCCGATAATCCGGCACCTTTGGGACCCAGGGGGTGCCGGATTATCAGATCTGCCGGACTATCGGAAGGGGGGACTATGAAGGCCACCCCAGACCCCCTCATAGCCCCCCCTTCCGATAGTCCGGCTCTGCCCCAGGCATCCCTGATTCAGCTGCTGCTGAAACTGACTAGCAGCGGCTGAATTGGAGATGCCTGGGGCAGAACAGCTGGAGTGCTGCGGGGTAACGCCGACACTTGGCGCGGCGAGACCAACCAGGCAGCACCCCAGCTGCTCTTGGGGACGCCTGGGGCAGAGCAGCTGGGGTGCTGCTGGGTTGGTCCCGCAGTGCCGCTCCTTGGCGCTACTGGATCAACCCGGCAGCACCCCAGCTGCTCTGCCCCAGGTGTCCCCAAGTCAGACGTTGCTGATACTGATCAGCAGCTGACTCCGGGAAGCCCGAAGCAGAGCTGCTCTGCCTCGGGATTCCTGGAATCAGCCGCTGGTCAGTTTCAGCAGTGGCTGAATCAGGACGCCTGGGGTGCTGCCGGGTTGATCCCGCAGCCCCCAGGAGCAGCGCTAGGGGACCTACCCGGCAGCGCCCCAGCTGTTCTCCCTCCGGCTTCCCTGATTCAGCTGCTGGTCAGTTTTAGCAGCGGCTGAATAGGGGAAGCTGGGGGCAGAGTAGCTCCAATGGTCCGGCTGCGGAGCACTTCCGGGTTCCTGATGGTGCTGGACCATCAGGAGTGCCGGACCGTCAGATGCCGGACCAATGGAGTTTTACTGTATTATAATACTCCAGTATAAGGTATAAGCCACAGCAGCTACAGTCACTTAGTTGACATTTCACTGCTTCCCCATAGGTAGTAAGAGAAACTTGCATTAGATAAAATTCAAATGCAACCAGCTGTCCACTAGCAAATGCTTGTTTTCTACCTGACTTAGTCTCAAATATGCAATGTGTAATTGAAAACTCATGAACTATAGCAGTTGGAAGTGTTTTTATTCCAAACTGATCAGCTCCTGACCAAGTTACATGAATTATAAATTATGAGGATTTCATATCAGAAAGGAAGCTTGTTTATTTAATATAGGTGTTTTTGCTTAGTAAATTGACAAAGCAGCTACACCATCTATTAAATGAACTGTGTATATATAAAGATTAGGGATGTAAAAATTGGTTAAAACCTTTAACCAAGTTAAATTATTACAGTTGTATTGTTGAACCAGTTAATCATGAAATGATGTCACTCTCGTGGGCTGACTAAGGGCAGCTGGGCCTAGGGTCCTGCTAGCCAGGCGCAGTGGGGGTTGCTCCAGGATGGCCTGCCTAGCATTGCCATATCTGGGACTGCTCCTCCTGGCTTAATGCTGGTGGTTGACTACTGAGGTTTGGGCAGGGTCTGGTTAACTGGCATGCATTCCTTAATATTTACCAAATAACCTTGTACATCCCTAATAAATAAATATACTTGTTTTGTTGATTTACCGTGTTCTAAAGTTCTAAACATTTTCAATGAGAAGAACAGTTATTTCAGTCCTAAACTTTGCATATTCATACTAAACCCTAGTGGGAAAGGGGATGAAAAATAGGGAGTCCTCATTAAGAAGTATAACAATAAACGAAAATTGATATATTGAAACTTTCCAAGGAAACTCTAAAAGCTTTTGAATGGTCACTTTTAATATAAATATCAGGAATTGCATATGAAATGACCCAATTCAACTTCAGTTGAAGGAAATAGCCAATAGTTTAATTACCCTAATGTATAACAAATAATTGCTGGAATTTTCAGTTATAAAATCAAATATTTCCTTCAGCACTTTTTCATTTTTTTATTTTTTTGGGGTTGAATAGGTGACTGGTACAATGGTCCTGCAGCTAATCTTGATACGGAACCTGATGAGGAGTGGGTGAAAAATAGAAAAGATGAAAGTCGTGCTTTTCAGGAATGGGATGAAGATGCCGACATAGATGAATCTGGTAGGCAAAAATCTAATATACAATAAATTGCTGTGCAATGTTCCTTTGCAGTTTTTTTTCTAATGACGATGCAAAACCCCCAGTACGTGTAATCATATAACTATAATTTTATACAGAGGCAATGTAGATATCTTCTTTTTAAAAACATCTTCTTTATCATTGATTTTAGTCCATAGATTACAGTTATGAATAAAAGAAGAACATTTTAATCTGGAGTATGTACTTTTACTTTGGGCTAACAGAAAACATTTTGAATGTGTCCAGTTTTTTAATGAATAATTAAAGATTAAGATTAAATTTAATAAAATTTAAAGAACATTGCTGTAGCAGCTCTTGAGTGGTTAGTCAATGTCCTCTACATATTACATGGATATAAATGTTTCCAAACATACTTTTTTTGTGTGTGTTTGTGAGGCATCCACACTGTCCTTTATTAAACAAAATAGTGGCAAGCAGTTACCCTAAACAATGTCTCATGATTTTCACTCTCTGTGAAGTATACAAAACACAGCGCACTCAGACTTTCTTTGTCCACCATTTAATGGTAGCTAAATACTCTGTGTTGTTTTACTGAGGCTTGGATGAATTACGCTCCTATCTCTGTTTTGGCTATCCTGTTTCCATCTGTGTGTTCGGTTCAGCTTGAGTTGAACATTGCAAAGGGGCAAGACCATAGTTTATTATTTTTTAAAATCTCTGTTTTTAAGAAGTTCCCCATCTTGAAGATGGATACCAATTGGATTCACTCTGCTGAATACAAGTTCCAGTATAAAACTCATTTTAAAAATGTATTGCTATTTTCTGGTTTTTAGTTTCTCAGTTCTGCTTGATCTAAAGGTGCTCTACAAAATATTGACTTCAATGACGCATAATAGTTTTCTTTTCTTTACTACTGGCCCAGAGTCAGCAAATTTGTCTCTTTTTAAACAGCATCTATGATTCTTGCCTTTGAAACCTGTAGCTGGTTACTGCAACATTTTCTACTCAGAATTACTAATGGAAAAAAGAATTGGCTGTTTCAGTTAGTATAGTAAGCTTTGTTGTTTGGACCAAGTAATGCCTGGTATTCTGCATTTCACCAGTTTGTCTCTAGGTTTTGAAGTTTTGGAAGCAACCTGTAAAACCCCAAATGGTGTAGAATCTGAAAGAAACATTTTTTCTGTGCAATGTTATGATAGTTTTCTATTGGATTGGTTGCTTTTGTTTCCTGGGGTTGATTTCTATAGGACAGCTAATAAGATCGACAAGTAGAAAAATCACTCTCCTGGAACCTATTTCCCAGAGTTTAGCAAATTATAAAGTGCATTATTAAACATGTGTTTTGCTAAACTTTTCACTTGTATCCATATTTTTAGGTACAAGTATTTTTCCTGCGGGTGTGTCTGTGTGTGTTGCTGATCAGAGTACTATGGCAGCAGTGTCCTTTGGGTCCACACATGTGTTCTCCTTGTGGTGTGCCATGAGCTTAGCCACGCTGTGTGAGCTAACCATTCCAGTTCCTTCTTAACTAGAGGCGGAGCTATTATCAATCTGTTAAGGCTACAATTCTTCTGTTTGCAGCTTACAGTTAGTTTTCTACAGTTCTAATTGTATTTCTGTTTGTTCATTTTACCTACCTTGCAAAAAACTAAAATCACCCCCACAACCTTTTTACTTTTCTTCCTGTCCTTTTCTCCCTTAGGGACTTCCCCTTTGCAGATTATGCCCATCTCCCTGGGCTTCAAAAAGTGCCACACTTGCATAAGGTGTTCTTGGTTGCAGAAAAGTGCACTCAGTGCATTTGTTGCTTTGGTGAGGGCCAAAAACAGTAAGTTAAGTTCACCTTCAGCTAGCAGCTCTGAGTGAGATCCTGAAAGGATAGAGAGTTCTGCCAGAAGATTATATTCATGGAGTTAGCTCTATAACCTCAATCTTCTAGCAGACAAGCTAGGGACTCCTCTTGTAAGTCCTTCTAGAAAAGAGCGGGGAAGTTCCCTAAGTGAGTCTAGAGATAGCTGCGAGTGACATTTTCAGCAACACTGGCACCAAGATCACAGTCGAACACCCACGTATGACAACTGTTGAGTACTAGGCCCACATAGAGTATGAGCAAGGGTACTGATTTTTTGAGACAGAGACACAAGAACAAGCACAAGGAGATGCTCCCAGTATATGAGTCTACCTTGGTACTACCAGTGGCAATTCACCCAGTACCGGAGAGACTGGGACAGGTATTCTCCCCTGGCACTGTTACAGCCACTGGGATATTTGGTACCTGCCAAAACTGTGAGCAAACACTGGCTTGGGTGGCTCCCAACTTGCAAGTGAGCAGGCAAAAAATATTATGTCCCTGAAAATAAATCAGTCTTCCTTTTTCCCTCCCAATTCCATCAGGATAGATGCTGTCAATTCTCATGGCCAGTAACACCAGTCCAGAGCTTCACTCCTATCCACCATCTGACAGGGATTGGTAATACTAGAGATGTAAATGACTAGTCGACTACCTGATCAGTATATGCTGATCAGGTAGTTGAGTAGTAAGTTGACTAGTTCCTCCCACTCTCCCCCGCTCCCGTTACCAGAGAGAAGCAGCAAGCTGGGGGGAGCAGGAGCCTGTGCTGGGGGGAACTTGCTTAAGAGCTGGTTCCCTCCAGTACTGTCTCCACAGGGAGGGGGGCAGGGGAAGTAGAGGCACGGCAGGGAAACAGCACGAGCAGGTCCAACTGCTATACCTCTCCTGTTGAAATGTAGCAAGAGTCCTTTAGGACTCTTGCTACATTTCAAAGGGAGAGGCAGAACCCCAGGTGAGTGGAGACCACACCCCATGGGGCTCTTGCTACATTTCAAGGCTGAGACGGAACCCCAGGCGAATGGGAACTGCCTGAGTCCCCACTGCTCTTCTGCATTTTAAATGTAGTAAGAGCCACCGTTGGGCAGCTCTTACTACAGTAGACTTCTGATAATCCGGCACCTTTGGGACCTAGGTGGTGCCGGATTATCAGATATGCTGGAGTATCAGGAGGTACTGCATTCTCTCAACCCAATCCCCCTCCCACCCGCACCCCCAACCGGACTATTGGAGTTTTACCGTATATTTAAAAGGCAGAGGTGCAACAGGGATAGCAAGCATGCCAACCCCACCCCTTATCAATTAATGGAAATTCCATGGACTATTTGATTAGTTGATTAATTGAAATTTAACATCCCCTGGTAATACCTTGCTCCTTTGGCAGGAAGACATTTTCCTCTGCCACCTTGTAATTCTGTGTCGCCAACTATCTAACACTCATGACCAAATATAATTACAAATTATAATAAATTCAGTGACTTTATTAACAAATTACCTGAAGCACTTCAGGCTTCCTTTAAAGGAGTCATGGAACAGGGTTAGTTAGTATCAGAAATATCATTACAATTGGCTCTTGGTGCTATCAACAAAGCAGCTACAGCCATCTCTATAGTGGTATTGATGTGATAGGCATCATGGCTCCAAAAGTTGGATTTCCAAAAGAGATGCAGTCCATTGTGGAAGATCTTTTTTGAGGGCACAGAGCTCTTTGCCCAGAAGAAAGGCACATATCTTAATACCTTAAAGTATTCCAGGGCTACCGTGAGGTCAATGAGAATCTATAAACCTTTTTAGCCCCCATTATCAACCTCAACATTTCAAACTTCAGAGAAAGGGGGAATTCCTGAAGCATGATCCTTGTTCCACTCTTTGCAGGTCTGGGTGTCACAAAACGCCTGCACTTAGTCTCCACAAGCAGACTCCAAGAAAGCCCACAAAGACCACAAACCAGATAAGATCGAAGGTGCCAGGCCAGGTTTATTGTTAAGCGAAGTACAGTAATAGATGTCAGTAGACTCTTCTAAAACACTATGCATATATACCCTGTAGCAATGGAATGACTCAATCAGTGGGAAATTCCCACTGCCACCTAGGTCATCCAGAGACACCACCTTATATACATGTACAACTAATCACACCTCACTGCTGATGTAACAGGTCACCACCCTCTGACGTTGTCAGGTCACCATCCTCTGACGCTACTTAGATACCACCTATCGCCCTGTACCTCATGGGTTTGATTAGATCAGTACTCCCCAACCTTTCGTGGCTGCCGGGCATCTGGGGGTGGGACTGCTCATGTGCTGTGCTTCCAGGGGTGGGGCCATGCATGCGCTGCATGCCCAGGGGTGGGGGCCACCTACGTGCCCTGAGCCTAGGGCTGGCACTGCGCATGTGCCGTGCACCCTGGGCAGGGGCCGCCCGCGCACCCTGGGGCAGGGGCCAGCACTGCACGTGCCGGGGGTAGTGGCCGCCCACACGCCCTGAGCCCTGGGCTGGCATCGCGCATGTGCCGCACGCCCAGGCAGGGACCGCACCCGGGGCCGGCACCACGCATGTGCCATGTGCCGGGGGGCTGGGCCAGCCCAGATATT
Organism: Pelodiscus sinensis; assembly: GCF_049634645.1. Taxonomy (NCBI): domain Eukaryota; kingdom Metazoa; phylum Chordata; order Testudines; family Trionychidae; genus Pelodiscus; species Pelodiscus sinensis. The sequence continues at coordinate 107,339,618 of NC_134715.1, forward strand.
TCAGCAGGCGCACATAAATGCCCCAGCGGGCGCCATGGCGTCCGCGGGCACCGCGTTGGGGACCACTGGATTATATCATCTTTATCCATCATGCTGTCATTTTAGACCTTTTCTGAACCTGGGTCTGTATCTGTGAGGAGCAGGTAACAAGGTCTTTTGTAATGAGCGTGTGATTTCAACTTATGACCAGTACCAATTATTGCTCTGCAGTTGGTACCTAGCACCGATTAGTTTTTTGCACTCTTAGCCCTGTTCATGCCAAGTTCTGTGAGCAGCAGTTCTTGCTTACAGTTTAGCTTTCCTTTAGGTTAGCCATATTTTATCTATTGTTAGCTAGGCGTCAGGCCTCAAACCAGGCCTGTGCTACATGGGCTTTTCTTTTAGGCCTCTATCTTACTACACCAGTGACTCCAACTGTGGTTCAATTTGGTTTACAGAGTGGACAGGGATAGGCCGGATGAACCACTGTCACTTCCCACTCTCTAAATCTATCTAAATTTATTATTAACTCTTATATTTCTCTTTGGTTTATTTTACAGAAGAGGCTGCAGAAGACTTGCTTGCAATTAACGTAGCACAGATGGAAAAGCATTTACTCCATGGCTTAATTCATAATGTTCTCCCACATGTAGGCACTTCAGTGAAAACACTAGTATTAGCCTACAGCTCTGCAGTTTCTAACAAAATGGTATGTATTTTCAGCATTAATAGTTTAAGTATGAGGATGCAGGGTATAATTGGTAATATATAATTGGCTTCAGTTTGTATTGTCAGTGAAGTTGAACTGCAGCACAGATGAGCAATCATTTGCATCTTGGCTGTGAGATTGTTTAATTTTCTAAGTTTTTTGCATTTTCTTTATTTTTACATATCCTTTACTAGGTTAGACAGTTCTTGGAACTTTGTCCTAACTTGGAACATCTGGATCTCACTCAAACTGATATTTCAGACTCTGCATTTGAAAGGTTAGTTATTTGATTTTAAAAACTTTACATCTGTACATTTTTCTAGTAAAAAACAAATCCAAACCCACAACAATACAACGATTAGCATAATAATTATACTTAGAATATGCATTCAACCATAATCAACAATTAAACTAAAACAACATTAAAGAAGGGAGGATCAAGGCAAACTGCTGCCTGGATCCAGCCAATGCTACAGTATCAGGGGCTAAAATTGTATGTTCTAACAGCATGAATATAAATATAAATTAATGGAGATTGCCTGTCTCCTAGAACTGGAAGGGACCTTGAAAGGTCATCGAGTCCAGTCCCCTGCCTACACAGCAGGACCAAGTACTACTTATGTATGTCATAAGTATGAGGCTGATGAAGGTTACAAGCTCTTATGATTTATGATGGTGGATTTATGTAACCCCTGAACAAAAGATTCGTTAGCAGAACATTTAAGGTCTCTTCCAAATTTCGAGGTGGGGGCAATCCTCTGTAACATGCTAAAAGATTTCATTGCTTCTTCATGAGCATATAGAGCTTCTGTGAGCGGTGCTGGTCCTCTGGAAGTTCTCTACTTGCAGAGCTTGTAACTCCTATGAAATTATGTCAAGCATCTGACAAATTACAATCCCTACCAAGGTATTTGGAAGGTTTCAGCTAACATTTTTTACCTTAAAAACAAGGACCAAATCTCGTGTTTTCTGATTTCAGAGTATATTATCTTTTCCAAGTTTGCCAGCTCACTCAAGCCATTGTGTGAACTGATAGTATTCAAGTTGCTTGCTAATTTCCAGTAAATTAGGACAGCTTTTTTGACAAGTGTATTTATTCAGTCAACAAGAACTACTTTTTAGAATTGTTCAACCACTCAGATGTCCAGTAGCTTCAGTTAGTCTTAAAAATCATTTTGAAATTTATTAAACAGAAGTCCTGGACCCCTGGAGACTTAAATGTTGGCAATTATGCCAATAATAAATAATATTGCTGAGCATGTTTCATTCCATGTTTTTTTTAAGATATCCTTACTCTTTTTAGACATTTATAAAGTGCTTCTCACTGTAGTATTAATGCCAAATCATATTTTTAAATTTCACTTTTCTGTCCCTTCAGAGCCAAGGCACATGTAATCACTTAGCCCTGGTCTACACTAAGGAGTTATTTCAAAATAACAAGTGGAGCATCCACACTAGCAAGCCCATTATTTCAAAATAATAACGCCTGATTTCCATGAGGAATAACACTTATTTCGAGATAGCAGTAGTGTGGACACTCCACTGGTGCTGTTTAGAAATAACTGCTCCCCAGAGTCGTTCAAAGTAATTGCTCCTTTCTAAATGGAGATAGTACATTCACATTAAGGGAGCCTGCCTCGTACTAATTTCAGGACTTTCCTACAGTGTCAACACACTATTTCAAAATAGTTACTGTGGGAGATATTTCAAAATAAGTTATTTTGAAATAATTTCCAAGAGTAGACATGCCCTTAATGAATTAAGATTAATATATAACTTGTGCAAAAGTTGGGAAACTATCTGTCCGTGTTTTGTTCATTAAGAGCCTTTAGAAACATACGTAGAACTGCATGTTCAGTTTATCCTTTTCTGATTTCAGTTGGTCATGGATTGGTTGTTGTCAGAGTCTTCGCCATCTTGATCTGTCTGGTTGTGAAAAAATCACAGATGTGACCATGGAGAAGATTTCAAGAGCTTTGGGTATCCTGTCAGCTCAGAACAGCAAAAGAGTTCTGAAGAGTTGCAGAAACAGAAGTGCAAAGACTGTGTGGAGAAACGAAGACATCACCATACAGTCCCATAGGAAATATAGTTTGCATGATATAACTAATGAAACTCTTATTAAGGAAGAAGGTAATGAGAATTATTGGACTAAACCTGTCAGCTTGGAAAGTTTCAGCTCTGCCTATGTCTGGATGCTAGATGCAGATGATCTGGCTGATATTGAAGATGCTGCAGGGCGACCCAGAAATATTGAGGGACTTTGTGTTGTGGAACCAGCATCCAGTCTTAGTTGTTCATCATGTTACAATAAAGACATTATTGGACTAAGGACTAGTGTCTGTTGGCAGCAGCATTGCGCTTCTACTGCCTTCACTTACTGCAGTCACTCATTTTGTTGTGCTGGGGTAGCACTAAAAACTATTCAAGCACTCCCAGAGTCCTCTGCACTGTGTAAAAAATCAACAAGGACTAGACAGTCAGAGGGAAAAGACTTTGCATACTCTGGGAGTGAAAAATCAGACCAAGAGACTGCACGAGTTCTTCAGTTCCTCAGCCTGTCTGGATGTTATCAGATCACAGACCATGGTCTCAGGTAAGTAGCCATTTTTGAGGTACAATAGCCATCAGAGAATTTCTTAGCCTTTTCTTTCTTGAAAGTTATCAAATGTGATGAGGAAGATATCAGAGTCCTTTTACACAAGATTAGCCTTGCAAGATGAGATCGTATGCAGCTTAACATAAGGCTTTCAAACAAAGGTTGCCTCTGTGGCATCACAATATATATTTCCAGATGCTTAAGTTGCTGCTCTGTCTGAGTGGAGGACAGAGCTCCTTTCCCTATTTCTGGTTGAGAATCATCAAAATACATAATGATTTAAACAACACCCACTCCTTCCTTTGAGAAGACGGAAAGCCACTGATGTGGCAGAATACTGTAGATCAGTAACTTTTCTATAAGGTTTCTGTAGTGTATTGATCTGTCTTCAACATACTGCACATTTAAAGATTTATTATGAAGTTGTGCAAATACAGATGTCATGATATAAACTCTCACCCAAACTTGAAAATTTTCCTGTTGACCTAATTTTCTGAGCTGTGAGCAATAAATTTCTCTCACTGGTTTCAGTAAATAGGTAGATTCTTAAATACTAGTTTAGGAATCCAAGTTTTAAAACTCAGTGTATAAAGGCTCACATTAAGCAGATAATTAAATACTACAACTTGAATTAAAGTAGCATTAAGAACATACCATTTAAAATTATTAAAAGTTGCAGTTGCAATAGCTACTTTAATTTAGTCTTATTGCATATATGTAATTTTCTATTTTTGTTTACACACATGTAAAATTTTAGTTTTTACAAAATTTATCTAAAAGGAGCACCTATCATTTGCCCTATTTATCAGGTAGTAGTGCTACATCGTAGTACTAAAACCAGTACTTGAGTTAAGCTTGGACTTGCGGCTTTAAAATTGTACTCCTCTGTTAAATTGAGAGCCTACACTGATGTTAAATGAAGGTTCTGTGGGTAGATCAGTGGGTTCTGTAGAAGAACTGCACCTTTCTCTTGTGTAGCTAGAGGACCTATCCAACCTCTAGAAGTTGTTGTTCGGAGATAAAAAATTGGGAACAGTTCCACAAATTGAGTATCTCTGGCTAAAGTAATATATTTGGAGGGCATTGTTTGGTTCTGGATTTTCTGAAAAACTAAGGTTGACTTCTGGCTCCAACAAGGCAATCAGATACTCTTTGGATTGAGCCTTGGCAGGAGTTCAAATGTTGGTGCAGAGTAAGAATGTTAAGAGGTGGGTAATTCGCTAATTGTGTAGTCAATAGAATTTTATCAACTCCATGATTAGTTGCTAAGGGAAGAAATGCTGAGTCTCGGCTCGCGCCGGGTCCAGGATCTACCCCTGCTGCAGCTCTGCAGTTTAAATGTGGTAAGAGCTGGGTGGGCAGGCAACCTGACTCCTCCTACATTTAAATTGCAGAGCCACAGCAGGGGTACGTCTAGGCTTATCTGTTAGTCAACCTCTTGCTGACATCCCTAGTGCAGAGTTGACTGAAGAATTTTGTTCTGATCTCTGCTGGATGTAATCTTATAACAGGAAGCCACTCAGCCTAGTTGCTGGGACAGTCTGGATCATCCCTTTTAAAGGAAGAGTGTCCAAAAAGGCACGTTGTGTAAGGAAAAGAAGCAACTCTGGTTTTGTTTTTCTAATTGGTTTAAGTAATAATTTTGCTTTAGCATCTGTAGTAGGTACTCCTTGTAATAAGCAGAGGGAAGCTCAGGTATTAATTTACATACTGAAGTATCGTCATCTAATTACAGCTGGTCCCCGACTTACGAATGAGTTATGGACCAAACACTTGGTCGTAACTCCCAAGTGTTCATAAATCGGACCCCATTCATTTATATGCGACCATGCTGTTTGTAAGCGCGGATCGCATTCGTAACTCAGGGACCGCCTTTACGAACACTTAATGGGAGGGTTTGGTCGTAAGTACGAACAGTCGTAAATCGACCGTTCGTAACCTGGGGACTGGCTGTATTGAAAACAAAATTGGCAAGGTCAAGGCTGACCATTGCATTAAGGGCTCCTTTGATATTTTTTTTTAATGAATATATGAGCATTGAGAGAGGAGTGTTGACATAAGGCATCACTTTCCCTTGTGTCAATGTTAACATTGCTCCATATTAGAAAATCCATGAATTTGGCAACACAAATGAAGAATATGCAATGACTGCAATCCAGTTCTTTGTTCTGTCTTAACATGTTTTGACTTTCTCTTTGATCGTAGGGCGTTGACTCTGGGAGGAGGACTGCCACATTTGGAACACCTTAATCTCTCTGGCTGTCTTACTATTACTGGTGCAGGCCTGCAGGATTTGGTTGCTGCATGCCCTTCTTTAAACGATGAACACTTTTACTACTGTGACAACATTAACGGTAATGTCTTTTTGTACAGTACATGATAACCTTTGGGGGCGCAAAGTTTAAAAATCCACCCAAATCAGACTTTTTTGTAGTATAGCAATGAGTTCGGTGATTTATTAGGTTAGCTTTCACCCCAATTTCTTCGGTTTGTTATGCTGGATTTTTTAAAAAATTGAAATTGTTTCCGAGCATATGTACCCCAAAGTGTAAATCCAAACCCTCAGTGGTATTGCTCTGTTTTGGTGATTACTGTGGTCATGTAGGCCCATGAGTCTGAGGCTAAGCGCTGGTAACAGGGAGGAGAGATTGTATTGGTCAATGTGCATAACAATCCATGATACTAAAGCATTGATGTGTGCATGTTCACACAAAGCACCACCTTCTTTTGTGTCCATGCTAATAGTAAGATGCTTTGTATGTTTCACTTCCTCCTTTGTGGAGGATGTGAGGATAGTTTTGTGTTGGTTTTGTTCCTTACTAGCTCACAGTAGTACCAAGAGAGTGAATTAAGCTTTGTACAGAGAATTAGGTTCCAATCTCACTTTAGAGAAACTGGTTGGTTGGTTTGTAAATGTTTGAGTATAACTGAAGAATTTGGGTTTCTCTGAGGGGAATGTTTGACTTTTCGATTTTTGCTTTAGTTATTTTCACTGCATGTTCTCAGTACTGTCTCCTCTACATTGACTTCTGCCCACCTTATGCTAATGAGGAGACAGATAAGCCACAGTGACCCAATATGCCTATTTTGATAACAGTGAGAAGTGCAGAGCCTCAGAGAACAGTTGCAGCTATTGTTATGCATTTAGTGTAGGTGAATGAGTGTCTTAAGACCATTTAAAAAAACCTTTTGTCATCTTCCCTCAATTGTCTTTATTAAATGTAGATTTTGAAGACTTGCTGTAAAGGACAGGTCCTCAGATAATAGAGGAGTATTTCACTTCTCTAAAATGTGAGCAGTTAGGTTCTCATAATGGTAGATATACTTGCCCAATCATCTCATCCTCCTTTTGGGATTATTTGGTTAGAAATGGGGCTAAATTGGGGGGAATCTTGAGGGCTCTGTGAACTAATGAGTGTGTATACTAGACTATTTTATTGTTGTAACACTCAAAAGCTTCAGTCAGAATTGAGTCCCACTGTGCCTGATGCATTAAAAATTCATATGAAGTAGGGATGTTAAATTTAGTTTAATCAACTAATCAGCAAGTCGATGGATTTTCTAGCAGTTTGTCGATAAGTGGGGGAGCTGCAGCGGGGTTAGCTCCTAACAGCTGAAGCGCAGCAGGGATGAGGGGGACCAGCATGAGCTGGGCCAGCTGATTCCTGGCTTGCGCTGTGCTTTAGCCTTTAATGTAAAGGCCTGGAGTGCAGTGGGGAACCCGGCATAAGCTGGGAATCAACAGTCCCAGCTTGCGCCAGGTCCCCCACTCCTGCATTTCTGCTTTTTAAAGGTATTAAGAGCTGGTAGTACATTTAAAAAGCAGAGGCACAACGTCTGGGACTGGGTGCGAGATGGGAATCTGCTGATTCCCGGTTTATGTTCAGTTCCCTGCTGCCTCCCCTGCCCTTGCAGAGGTGGTGCTAGGAGAAACTGGCTTTTGAGATGGCTCCTCCCAACTCCGGCTCTGCTCCCCTCCCTTTCTGCTGTCTCTGATAGAGGCAGCAAGGAGGGTGAAGCAACTAGTTGAGAGACTAGTTGACTATCTGATAAACTTTTGCTTATCGGATAGTTGACTAGTCTCTTATATCCCTAATATGAAGTTATGGTTCCTGCCCCTAATGCTTTGCTCTCTGATACAGTCAAAATGCAACAAGTAAGTGTAACAAAAGAGAGGAGGCCAGGGAGGAGAATATTACACAGTTATATAACTTATTTAACTCTGTAATATTGAGTGAGATAACACAGTTACATAAACTAACTGCATACTTTGATGATTGTGAATTACTTAATTGTTCTTTAAAAATCAGAAATCCCCACTGTATTTATGTAACATCATCTGTATAGCGCTTTTCATCCTGAAGCCACGTTACTTTATCTCTGTGGCAGAGCTGTAACAGTAGAAGCAAAGCTAAGATGAAAAGTTAAGTCTAATCTGACTTCCATTGAACTACATCTGACTACATTGACCTCAACTGGAATGGGATAGGATCCTAATACTGGAGGTAAAGGTAGGGATGTCAGTGTGTAGATGACTATATGATTAACTGACAAGCCCAGGCTTACCAGTTAATCCTGTCAACTACACGCATTCCATCCCCCTTGCTGCCTCTGTATCAGAGGCAGCGTGGGGGGGGGGGGGGGGGGGAGTCGGTGCCCTAGAGGCAGCAGCGTGGAGGGTGAGGGGGCAGGTGGGAGCGCAGGGAGTTGGCTTTTGTGTTGGCTCTCGTGTGCTGGCTCTGTGGATCGCCCCTTCTCCCCCGTATAGAGGCAGAGGAGGGCAGAGGTGATCAATCTTAAAAGCTGGCTACCCCCAGCACCTTTTCCATGGTGCGACCTGTCCCCTTCCTTCCCATGCTGCTGCGGAGCAGCCTCTGTTCATGGGGAGCTTGGATTCCCCACTCTCCTGGACAGGGGCTGTGCCAACCCGTGCTGCTGCTACTCGGTCAGAGGCAGCAGTGCAGGGTGGCAAGCAAGCCAGGCTGCATGGGAAGCTGATTTTTAAACCAGCTCCCCTGGTGGACTGGCTCCTGCCTCTGATAGAGGGACAGCAGCACTGGGTGGCAGGGGCTCCTGTGGAGGGGAGGGGGAAGCCAGAACCGCATTGGCTGCTGGCCCTGCCTCTGGAGACTATTGAGTAGTTGTGTAACCAATAAAATTGAATGTGGTTATACGACTATTCAATTACACACTATCTAACATCCCTATTTTAACATCCTTACTTGGTATCCTGTTTATGCTCTGCATCTCAGTTCCTGCACCTTCTCTTTTCTCGGGCTTCCTCAGTGCTCTCATTGCTTCTTTCCATTGAATCTAGAATGCAGCTGCTAAAATGATCTTCTTTATCAGTTGTTACGATCATGTCGGCCTTCCTAAATGAATTCCTAAGTGATTTCCTGTTCTTCACAATGTGTTTTTTCAATGGCTTGTGCAAACCTGTCCCTCCTACTTCTTGGAGCTACTTGCTTTTGCTATTCCTCTGTTTTCTTCCATTCCGTCAGTGATGCCAGTCTTGATTGCTTTACCTGTCACTATTTCCATGTCTTCTTCCACCTCTTCCCCCCCCCCCCCCCCAATTCATGGAACATCTTCCCAAATTTAGTCTACCAAGCCACAACTGTCTTTTACTACTCCCAGCCCATTAACTCTTAGTTCTTTCATGTTGCCCACAAGAAATGAGTCTTATTAAAAACAATCATTCCCCCTCTGCCCCCAAGAAAGCAGTAATTGTAATTTTGCAAACCTACTGCTCTACTACTCTAATGCTGGTCCTTACCCTCACTTATTGCATCATGTCTAAAAGTAGGTTATAAGATCTTCAGGGCAGGCACCATGTACTTCTGTCTGTTCTGCAAAGCATCAAATGTGTTTTTGCATGCTGTGTGAACAATTACCACATCAGGGATAATTTAGGGAGATCAAATGTAATTTCTTAAATTGTTTGTTTTCTTAGGTGAGATCTCCTAAGGACTTTAATACTTGCCTTAACCAGTGGTTCTCAACCTTTACAGATGACTGAAATCCTTTCAGGAGTCTTGATTTGTCTTACCCCCAAGTTTCACCTCACTTAAAAATGACTTGATTTACAGCGTCTGACATAAACTTGCAAAATGTCATGGCATGCTATTGAAAAATTGCTTACTTTCTCATTGTTACCAAATAATTATAAATCAATTGGAATATAAATATTATAGTTACATTTAGTATAGCAGGTGATTGCAAAATTTTAGTTTGTATTGATTTCACTAGAGCCTTTTATGTAGCCTGTTGTAAAACTAGGCAAATATCCAGAGGGATTAATGTATCCTGTGGAAGACCTCTGCATACCCCAAGGGATACACATACCTCTGGTTTAGTATTAGTCAGGACCACAACCTTTTTTACCCTGTATAAGGGCTCAAAGAGTTGGCCATGATGTCCCAGCAGCATACTCATTTGAATAACATATTCTTGAACTGGTTATTGTATTCAGTGCTTATTAAAAAGTGGTTTACTATGGTGTGGTGTGCTATAGTCCACTCCAGAGGCAGCTGCTTTTTGTGATTACTGAAGTTATTCTTATATCACTTTGTTTTTCAAAGATAATGTCAGAAAAAATAATTAGCAATAAACTAAACTATTTGTTTAAATAACTTTCATCTGCATCCTCTTAAATTTGCTTTAATTTAGTAATACTTTGTGCAAATGTAGCATTGTATTTCCAAGCACTGCACAAAGATTAAATAACTTTTTACATATCTATGGATTGTTTAAGTATTTCATACTGTATCAGCTCATTGCTTTATCTTGGATCAAAATTTGGCACAGTGATTAGAAAGTTGATCAGAAACATTACTGTAAAATGGCACTTTGTCATTTTACCTTTTCAGGTCAGTTGTCTGATGAACACAGGTTTTTGTTTTAAACACCGTGGAGCTGATGTCTTGCAGACACGTCATGTGTATTTTATTCTGCCTTATACAGATTCTTATTTATGATGTATGTAGAAAACAGATTTCCAGACACCAGGTTTTGCTTTCAGTGTGGAATCTAAATAAATCATTTTATTTGGGAACTTACCACTTTTGATTTAAGTTACTGCTTGAGAGCAAGTGGTGCCAGAGACACACGGATGCTATTGTCAGTGCATAACTTTTCTGATTGTAATTACATTCTAAAATGTATTAAAAGTACTAAAAATACATTCTTATGTTTTTATTTGTATTTTCAGTGTATTGAGGGGAAAAGGTGGGTTCTGGAGAGCTTTTCACAATCTCACTATTAAAATTGTACTTGTGTGGTTATGTTGGAAGCCAGACTCAAGTGAATTTGAATGGAAAAAAATGTGGAAATGTGTCTGAAAGGGTTAAAAAAATACAGTTATATCAGATGAATCTTGTAGTATGAAAGGTAATGAAGTCAGGTTGCTTTCTATATTATGTGCTGTTTTTGATATTTTAATGTAAAGGTGTAACCGCAAGTGTTTGGGTGGGAATAAGGCATCAGCCAAATTAGAGTGGAAAATCAGTGAGCTGCATTTATACAGGGATACTCATGGAGGTTTGTTTTCAGAATTCTTCAGTTCTAAACTCATGTTCCTTGGGGCAGAATCAGCTAATTCATAAATAACCAGGTTGCCAAGACAATCCTAATGATGGACAAAAAACCCTGTTTTCCTCCTTTCACATTTGTTCTGTTTTTATGCAGGTCCTCATGCTGAAACTGCCAGTGGATGCCAGAACTTGCAGTGTGGTTTTCGGGCCTGCTGCCGCTCTGGTGAATGACCCTTGACTTCTGATCTTTCAGTCTACTTCATTTAGCTGAGCAGGCTTCCTATCATGCACTTTACTTACAGTCCACATATTGTGTTAATATCTCTTTGGGAGTGTGATTTATTATACTAGCCCCACCCTCACCCCACAACTTAAAATTTTAATTGAGTAAACTGTACAGTGTTGTAACAATCTCTCAAGTTTCATTTTGGTTTCAAAGGTGTTGGGTATTATTTTACTTACTGTATTGGGGATGGGTAAATGCTCATCTATTTTTCCCCCACAATGCCACTTCTCTCAAAGTTTGGCACTTCTATATTGTTCATTGGATTATTTAGTGCTAAGTGAGTGGGACTTACCGTTCTTTTATTTTTTAAATCCACAAATACAATATAAAGCTTTGCAAATAATTTGAAATGTATTTTTTTTCATTTTATTGATGATGTACATCTTTAAAAGTGTTGTTTCTTCCCATTTCCCAAAATTCTTCCTTTATACTTGCAAAATTAGGGAAAGATGCACTTTCCTATAGCATTGATTTTGTATTTGGGCTTGAAAAGTATATTCAAATAAAACATTCCCATTCACACCACAGTTTTACCTAGCATTTGAAATATATATTTTTAAAATGTAATGTCAAAATGTACAGTGTCAGACCAATTAATACTGCCCGTTTTATGCAGTGGACTCCATAAATCATTTGTGTATGTACTGTATTTACAGAGCGGCCTCAATCATCTCCCATTATAAAACCTGTTAAGATGGTGAATTTTGAAAGGGATTTTCAAATAATTAAATTTTTAATGTTATAAACAAATATAAAATAAACAGAGCTTTGAGGACTTTGATGGTGATAAATAATCTACATGAATTGGAATACAGGGAGTCCAGTAGTTGACAAGTGTATATTGGAGTCAGGGTAGGAACCAAATCTTCTGTTACAAACAAGATCTATACATTTTTATTAGTGTTACAGGAAAAGATAAAGCATTAATAAATACACTGTATTTATGTTCTGTATTTATTTGCTGTGTGTTGCGAGTACCTAAGGTTTGAAGGAGGCCTCCCTTACCCTTGGCAAGTAGTTCAAATAAAGTAAACGGAAGTTTCTTTGGCTTCTTCATTAAAACCACATGTTAAATGTAGGTGGATGGAACGATAATTTAATAATGCCTTGGTGCTGGCAGGCAGTAATTCTGAAGACATCAGTGTGGTCTAGTGTTTGAGCAATCGTTATATTCTCAAAAAAAATCATGTTATTTCTCAAAAAGAAATAAAATGTTTTTTAAGTACATTAGAAGCAGGAAGCCTGCTAAAAAACCTGTGGGTCTCCTAGATGATCGAGCTATAAAAGGAGCAATCAAGGACGATAAAGCCATTGCGGAGAAACTAAATGATTTCTTTGCTTCAGTCTTCACAGCTGAGGACGTTGGGGAGATTCCTGAATCTGCACCGTCCTTTGTGGGTGATGAATCTGAGGAACTGTCCCGGATTGAAGTGTCATTAGAGGAGGTTTTGGAACAAATAGAAAAACTTAATGTTAACAAATCTCCGGGACCGGATGGCATTCATCCAAGGGTTCTAAAAGAGCTCAAATGGGAAATTGCTGAGCTATTATCTGTGGTTTGTAACCTATCTTTTAAATCGGCTTCCGTACCTAATGACTGGAAGGTAGCCAACGTGACACCAATATTTAAAAAGGGCTCTAAAGGCGATCCTGGCAATTACAGACCGGTAAGTCTAACTTCAATACCGGGCAAATTAGTCGAAACAATAGTAAAGAATAAAATTGTGAAGCATGTAGAAGAACATAATTTGTTGGACAAAAGTCAACATAGTTTCTGTAAAGGGAAATTTTGTCTTACTAATTTGTTACAGTTCTTTGAAGGGGTTAACAAACACGCGGACAAGGGGGATCCAGTAGATAAAGTATATTTGGATTTTCAGAAAGCCTTTGACAAGGTCCCTCACCAAAGGCTCTTGTGTAAATTACATGGCCATGGGATAAGAGGGAAGGTCCTTTCTTGGATTGAGAACTGGTTAAAAGACAGGAAACAAAGGGTAGGAATAAATGGTAAATTTTCAGATTGGAGAGGGGTAACTAGTGGTGTACCCCAAGGGTCAGTCCTGGAACCAATCCTTTTCAACTTATTCATAAATGATCTGGAGAAAGGCGTAAGCAGTGAGGTAGTAAAGTTTGCGGATGATTCAAAACTGTTTAGGATAGTCAAGACAGAAGCAGACTGTGAGGGACTCCAAGAAGATCTCACCAAACTGAGTGATTGGGCAACAAAATGGCAAATGAAATTTAATGTGGATAAGTGTAAAGTAATGCACATCGGGAAAAATAACCCGAGCTACACGTACAGTATGATGGGGGCTAATTTGGCTACGACAAATCAGGAAAGAGATCTTGGCGTTATCGTGGACATTTCTAGGCATGTTAGCATGTAGATGTTTGAACAATTAACCAATAAGCCTCTGGTAGAGAGAGGCAGCATGGTGGGAGGGTGAGGGGGCAGGCTGGAGCTGGTACATGTGGGAAGGTTCCTTTCAAACCAGATTCCCGTGCTTATCTGCTCTAGTGGAGCCACTTGCCTCTCCATGCTGCTGCTCGGACAGAAGCTGCTCTGTGAAGGTTGCCAGAGCAGCATCTGGCTGCTGTTGCCGTTCACTACTGCTTCTGTGTTGGAGGCAGCAGTGCAGGATGGCATGGGGACCTTGGGAGTGGGAAGAACTCGTTTATTCTGTAATTATCCATTTTGGACATACTAGTGCCTTCTCTGGAGCATCTGTAATCAAGTGCTATTGGAGGATATCAGGCAACATAGTGGGTCCTAAAATCTTGTATTGGCAGGGAGATGGATTTTTACATCTCTTTCCTTTAGATTCTGTAGTACTGTTAGTTAAAATTGCTATCCTTCGCTTCTTGACTGGCCTGGTTTATTTCTGATGAATATGTTCTTGTTTTAGTCAGTGTCTGGGTTCTGATCTCATTTCCTTTCATCTGTAGGTTCAATTATTTAGAGTCTCTGTTCTTCATTACAGCTAGTTTAGCAGGAATATTTAAAAATATGAATTCTCAGAAAGGATTTTCACCATTCTCTGAGCCTTCTAGGGCCTGTTGGCTAGAGCTTTCTTGAGTCCTTGTCCCTTCCATCAGCATCACCAATGTTCTGAGGGCAAGGATAAACATTTCAGTCCCTCCCAACTCTGTGCCACAAAATGATGTGACCCTTTAATCTTGCCAGAGCTGCTGCTTTTTTCTTAGTGCTGTTTGGCTATTTGTGCTTTTCATTTTTGGATTACAGTGGAAATGGAAAAAATATTAAAAGCCAGGATTTAAAGATGGTTGTCCATCTTACTGGCATTCACCAACCACATTCAGTGCCTGGGAGAAGATGGTTTGCTATTTGGATCTTCATTCTGGCAAACCCAGAACCTATAGGAAGAGAGAGAATGACCTGTAGCTCATATTCCTGTAGGAATTCCCCAGCAGATCCAAGGTCAAAAAGTTTCAGCACCTGTGGCTCCAAGCAGCAAAGAACCAAATGTACCAGACTTATGTACCTGGCCAAATGGAAACCGTTTTCATGCTGGTGCCTACAGCACAACTTGGATCCTCTCTCTACCTCCATGCTATAGTGCTTGACTATCTGGTATCCTTGGAGCAACAAGGCCTGGTGACCTCTTTGCCTGCATCTGGTGGCTATCTCCGCCTTTCACCCAGGGGAAGCAGGTGGCAGTGTTCTTGAGTCCCTTAGCTGGGCATTTTTCAAGGAGAGGGATGGGCTTCATCCTCCAGCACAACCTGCCCTCTTTTCTTGTCCTCTGCTCTAATGTGTCCCCCATTTGAGCCATTAGCTACATGCTCCTTGCTCTGTTTGTCTTGGAAGGTGATTTTCCTGGTTGCCATCAACTCTGCTAGCAGGGTCTCAGCACTTCGGAGCCTCTATACCCTGTTTTTCACAAGAAGGATCAGCTTTGCCCTCACGTGGATGTTCTCCCAAAGGTGGGTCTCCAGCTTCCACACAGGTTCTACCCTAACCCTCATTGGAACGCCTGCACTCCCTTGACATGAGATGTGCACTAGCATTCTACGTCAAATGGACCAAGCCTTTTCATAAGACATTTTAACTGTTCGTAACGGTGGGTCGGGTAAAGGGACAGCCAGTCTCACCATAGTGTATATCCTCCTGGATCACCGTGTGCATCTGCACTTGTTACTGTTTGGCCAAGATCCCTCCACACTACTAACTGTGTACTCCACATGAGCGTAAGCATCTTTGGCCGCATTCCTGGCTCATGCAGCCCTGCAGATTTCCTGGAGGAGTACAACTTGGTGTTTGGTACATGCCTTCACATTGCACTATGCTGTTGTGCAGGCAAAGTCTTATGAATCACCTAACTGAAATACATATGAGCAAGTACTCGAAGGAAAAATGGTTACTCACCTTTGTGACTTATTCTTTGAGATGTGTTGCTGACATCTGTTCCACCCTTCCTTCCCCACTGTCAGGGTCTCTCATAGGATGTTGTAGGAGTTCCACAGCTGACCCAAGGGGTAGCAGCTAGTGAAAAACTTTCCAATAGTCATGCATGTGGACACATCTAATTGGAATAGATATGAGCAACACAGCTCGAAGAACAACAGTTACAAATGTGAGTAACCATTTTTTCCCCAAATGTTGACTGTGGCCACCCTAATCCCTTCTCTGTTCAGACTAAGCAACAATGTGGCTAGTTGTGCTGTGCTAACCCTTGTCTGCCTACTGTGCACACACTTAGGGAGGAGGTAGAACATGGAAGGACAAAGGCCCTCTTGGTCAGGTGCCATGTGCCAGGTTCTCACTGCAGTAGTCCCAAACTAGAGCACTGGTGGGAGGCATCAGGAGCTGTTCTGTCTTGTTATCCAGCCCACCTGGAGACTAGGTCTTAAAACTGCAAGAAAGAAGCTGATCTGGACACACAGCTAAAGTCAGGTTCTGCAATACAAAGGCTGCCTTCTCTCAGGCTGGGCCCTATTCCCTGAAGGGCTGATACAGCAGGGCAGAGCAGTGAGGTGTTCTCTTAACTAGTTGCTGCCTGTTTGTGGTGCCATTGGCTGCAAGGCAACCCCTTCTGATGGCAGAGACAGATCTCTCTCCTGCAGTGAACTGCACCTTTTGGATGAACTCCAGTCCCAACCCACAAAGGCTGGGAATAGCACTCAAGTGATGCTTCTTCTTTGAGCCCTGCCTGGCTTTGCTGTTGAGCAACACCCATACTGTGACTCACCTAAGTGGGCACCTCGCCTGCAACCAAAAATTGCAGTGTCACTGCAGAAGAGAGATCTGTTGCCTAACTGTGATTGAGCAGGCAATAGCTAGTCAAAAAGACATGCCACTGCTCTGCTGTGCTACAGCAGCACTTCAGAAACCAGGGCCTAATGGAAGGCAGAAATCTGGGAAGGGAGCATATGACCCCATGTGCCCTCTAGTCACCCCTAACTATAGATTTGAGGTGAGGGTTTTTTTAAATTGTTGATATTTTTGCAGCACCTCTGCAGTCTCTAGGTATCCCTTCGGATCTGCAGTCCCTAGTGTGAATTTGCTGTGGAAGAAACTGAGATGGTGATGGTACTGTGCCCCATCTAGCCTTTTCTCATGCTTGCTCATGTTTTAAGGGCAATAGGATGGGGACCACTCTGCCAGAAGAAGGTACTACTGGAAAGCACCAGAGTATCGGAATATGCAGAGCCATTTCTAGGAATTCTGGTTAAAAAAAGTAACTTTGATTTTGTAATGAGGATGGCATTAACAAATCCATGTAGGAGTGGAGATGGGGAAATGTGACCATAGCTTTTTTGGTAACTGCCTTAAATTAGTAATTTTTATATCTGTCCAGTGACGGATAAATACTTCATCTCTGCTCATGGTAAAGTATTAAATTGCAGGGAATGTTTGTACAGGTTGACCCTCTCTAATCTGGCACCCTCGGGACCTGACTGGCACTGAATCAGAAAATTTGCTGAACCACAGGAGGTCAGTATTGTATAGCAGCATTACCAACACTTCCACTGCTAAGTGGGCTCTTAGAAGACATTCAGGGGGTGAATTAGAGCTAAATAACAGCACAGAATGCTGAGAGCCAGGACTAATGGTTATAAGAAACTTTATGGAACGGCAGGAAGCTTAGCCACACCCATGATACGTGGACATCTGGCTAACTAAAATCATGCCAGACCATGGATATCGCCAGACCTGAGGTTCAATCTCTACAAAGATACTTTACCATTAACTTTTTTTGTGAAATACTTGCAAAGACATAACTTTTTTTTAAAAAGAAGCAAACTAGACCTAAAAAACTCTTATACACTTCATATAGTGATCGCTCCTGAAATGTTTCTCATAAAAAAAGGTAGCATTTGTTAGTGCAGAAACAGCCCTCACCCCTATGAAGTTTTATGAGAGTAATTCTGCTCTGTTACTATTTTTGTGTGAAAGATGCCATTATGTTTAGCAGTAACTTCTGTGAAGAATACTACTACTAAAAGAACAAACATAACAATTCTTCAAGTGCCTGATTCTTTCATACACACTAATTAATTTAATTGAGCCAATGTAGTCATGGAAGGATAAGGAATAGCACCGGTCCAAGCTGTTCACTAGTCTCTTAACGGAAGTAATTTCACTGGAGAGCCAACAACAGAGGATGCATACAGGTTAATGTTAGCTGAAAGGGGGTAGGTAGACTTCTCCTCTTATTTTTAACCCAAGCTGTTGAGACTGTGCCTGGATGGGAAAGCGGGTGAAGCTATGTCTACAATTAACATCTCTGGGAAGCCAGAGGGTAGGGGCTGCCACTATACTAGCATTTTATTCTCTCAGCTCTGTACAAACTGGAGAACAGCTCCACCCCATATGGAATGTTTCATAGAATATGGAGACAAGCGCCAGCATGTACACGATTTTTTATGTAGGCACAAACCAAGGACTGCAATGCTCAAAATATCTGCCCCGGCAATACCCAGAATGCTAATATGCTTTGTTTCATCTTCCCTGGTGGGGGTGTGAGCAATACTCAAAAGAAATCCTTTACATAAAACTGATTTTTTTTTTTTTACAGCAAAACATTTCTCTGACATGGTGTTGCTGTCTCATTTAATGCCTTTATTCCAGCATAGACTTTTTTTTTTATCTATTACGTGCAAGTGAAGCAATGTAAATCCACACAGAGAGAACATTGTTGGGATAAGCATGAACGTATACCGCTAGAGCAAATTCTGCATTTGAAATGTCGATGTTATGGACTCCAGTACTATGTACAGCTTCTATTAAAGGTTTAATTTCAGAAAATGGCATATGAATAGGAAATCCAGTAACCTGGGGGGAGAAGTTAGAGAGAAAAAAACATTAGTGAGACATTACAGTTTCTTTCTCATGAAGTGAAGTGTGTTACACCAAGGAGGGAAATTTAAAAAGCTACAATTATGGCTATTGCACGTAATTTCACTATGGATGGAAACTCAGCTTTACTTTGACAGAGCACTTATAACTGGCCTGAGGCAAGATTATTTCCTGATGAATAACTTGGCTACTTCACATTAAAAGGAATGTCCCTCCTGACTAACTTCAAGAATTTTACAGTGTAGGTTGGACTCCCTTATCTGGCACCCTCAGTATCTGGACCGGTCCCAAACAAGGTGATTTGCTGGTCCTGAGGAGGTCCCACCCAATATGGCCTGTGGTGTTCTGATGCCCACAGCTAGGGCTCCAGTCTAGCCCTGCTGCTGCCTACCTGGCTGGGGCTGGAGCTCTGCAGCCAGGGACAGAGCGCCCTGGGTCTCTCAACTGTCTACAACAGAGGGGCCAGAGCGCCCTGATGCACCGTCCATGCCTCTCTGCCTTGCCCTCTGGCTCCCAACTGAGTGTGTAGGCCCCCTCCTGATCCTGCCCCACAGCCCGACCTCCCTATACCTGAGCTCTGCTGGACTGACCAGAGTCCCAGTTAAGGGAGGTACAACCTGTACTTTAGTGCACCATCTTATATGGTCAACTACTGACACTTGAAAACCAAATGTCACTTATCTACAAAATAATTTTTGGGATCCTGTGAGGCAAGGCTCTGCATGCTTGCAGTTTTGCTATCAAAACCCGACTGTTTGGACAGCTGACCGTGAGTTTAGATGCCTGTGACACTTTATTATTATGACTAGAAATGCTCTGCTAATAAAAATGAATTATTGGCAGTTACTAGGAAAATTGTTAGCCTATTGGGGCTATTCTGAGTTATGTGCTTTGTCTAAAACACGTAGGATTATGGATTAATTGCCAGATTAAAACTGGTTAACTTATTTGAGTTAAAATGGTGATCAATCACAAGTTAATCGCACTGCTAAACAATAGCAAATATTTTGGGATGTTTTTCTATATTTTCAGTTACAACGCAGAATACCAAGTGTACACTACTCATTTTATACGTTTAACAAATATTTCAACTGTAAAAATGATAATAGTATTGTTCAGTTTACCTCAGATAAGTACCGTAGTGCAATCTCTTTTACTGTGAAAGTGCAGCTTAGGAATATACATTGCTTGAGTGCAGTTATATTACAGTGTAAAACTGTAGAGTCCACAAGTGCCACTCAGTTCCTCTTTTAGTTCTGCCAATTGTTAAGAGAACACGCCTATTTGTAGGAGATAGTACCACCTGCTTTTTATTTGCAATGTCACTTGAAAATGAGAACAGGCATTCACAAAGTATTACGTTTTTAACACATTTGTTAAAAATGTGTATGTTCCTTGGTGCTTAGCCACCATTCCAGAAGACATGCTTCCATGCTGATGATGCCCATTTAAAAAATAAAGTAAATTACATTTGTGACTCAGCTCCCTTGGGGGAAGAATTATGTATCTCCTGCTCTGTGTTCTACCTGCATTCTGCCATATATTTCATATTATAGCTGTCTCAGGTGATGACCCAGTCCATGGTGTTCATTTTAAGAACACTTTCACATCAGGTCTGACAAAACTCAAGGTACTAACTGAGATTTCCAAAGATAGCTACAACACTTGACTAAGGGTGTAAAAATTGAAAAAAAAAAAAATGTAACCAATAAAAATTCTATTGGTTACACAGTTAACTGTTCCTATTTGCTCCATCTATCAGAGGCAGCAAAGTGGGAGAAAGGGAGGTACTTCAAAGCTACAGCACTGCCCCTTTGAAATGCTGTGGAGGTGTTTCAAAGGGGCAGCACCACATGGAGCCCTGAGTCAGCTCCCTGTGGCATTTCAAAGGGCAGCACCGCACAGCTGACCCAAAGATCAGCTGTGTGATGCTGCCCCTTTGAAACGCCACCATGGGGTTTGCATGGGGCTTGGCGTAAGCTGTGGTCTCCCCAGCTGATCCCGGGTTTCATGGAAATACTGCGTGGAGCCTGGGGTCAAGTGGGGAGTCTCCAGCTGATCCCAGGTTCCGCATGGCATTTCAAAGCGGCAGTGCAGCATGGAGCCCAGAGTCAGTGGGGGACTCTTGTACATTTCAAAGCTAGTATGCTGCCTGCAGCCCGGAGTTAGCGGGACTTCCTGCTAGTCCCGGGCTGCATGTAGAGTTCTGCATTCCTCCTTTGAAGGAGCCAAGTGGCGGCTCTTGTACATTTCAAAGGAGGAATGCAGAAGTGCCTATTGATGCAATTTCCATCGTCTAGTCAACTACTTGACTAATAAATACTCGATATTTAACATCCTTGGTGAGTTCAACGTTCATGAGATTCAACTACAGTACTTGTTATAGGTGAATTGAAAAACACTATTTTTTAAAATGCAAATCAAAAAGTGAGCACTGTATCGTGTGGTAATTGAAATCATATATATTTTAAACATAAAACATTGAACAGCTAAATGGCATTATTTTGCATTGTGATTAATTGCAATTTTGTAAATTGATTGACAGCCTGAATAAAAAGTTTTGAGGGAAACTGCTTTGGAGCAGTCAGCATAAGCTCTTTTTTGGGCAAGGTTCTGATGTTTACATTTTCTCCGTCAGCTGAACCAAACAAAGGGCCCCCCCAAAGCCTGGCTTATTATCAATCACTTCAAAACGGTTTCAAACTTTACAAAATAAATTTTCCAGAGCAGTGGAAAGAATCTTAACTCCAGCTCTAGGACAACAGACTAGTCTAAGCTCATTAGGGCAGATTAATATTTATTTGTTGCCTTGTTAAGCATCTAATATTGGCTGCTGGTGACAGTGTATACTGGTCTTGTACCAAAGGCATAGCACATTATGACAGTTCTTCTGATATTAAGTGACCTTCTTAATTAAGCACCAGTGATTTGATTTATTAATGTTCCTCATAGTGCACTATTACACCTACTATTTTCATTACATAAACTCTACATAGGAGTTCTTTATAAATAAATACCTTGTAATCTCCCAGCTGTTTTTGTAGTTCTGTCTGATGGTCATCTTCTACAGCTTTTCCTTGGAACTGTTCCAGAAGAGGCAGGAAATGACGAAGTGCAGAGGTACAGTATCTGTTCCAACGTGTTAGATGCCTTGGTCTCCACTCCATAATCTTCTCTTTCAGTATCTTTTCGATCCTGCAATAAAATATAACTGCTTGTTATAATTGCCTTACCAGTTAATTATTCAAGGTGTGATTATTCTGGCTTCACAATTTTGGATGACTCATTCTGAAAAGAATTCAACCTTGTTTTTTTATACATGCTATCAAAATTGTAGAAAGCACTGGCATTCTTAAGGTAGTAAGATCTCTACTGTTCCAAAGGCAGTTCAAAGATAAACACAACAGCAGTAATGCCACTGGTGTTCTGGTTTACAAAAAAACCCTTCAAAAATCACATTTGAAGACTGATGTTTAAGATCTCTGTGTAGTACTTAATGCATAGATACTGTAATGGTAGCAATCACCCTGACTAAAGCATGCTCAAGTGGCTTTTTGATCCCTTAAGTGTGAGATGTGGTCATACTTTTTCAATTGCAGCTCCTTACAAATTGGATTAGATGGGAAAAGGTCAGTGAATGTTCAATTCTTTGGTGGTGAATCAGGTGCTGGAGCTTCTGCTCACAGGGTTTAACATGCATAGTTATAAAAGCAAAGTTTACCTGCCCTGCAGTTCTAATGCAGCAGCCTTGTCTGTATGTTGGTAAATTAATTCTTCAGGCTAATAAAAATAAATAATTGATTAAAACACCGCTTAGAATGTAAGACTTGTTATAACAGATAACACAGGACTTGTTTTCCACTGACACCGATGTACCTCTATTGGAATTTTTCCTAATTAAAAGCAGTGGGCATGAGATTAGACCCTTTGGCTATGTCTAGACTGGCATGATTTTCCAGAAATGCTTTTAACGGAAAAGTTTTCCATTAAAAGCATTTCGGAAAAGAGCGTCTAGATTGGCACGGACGCTTTTCTGCAAAAGCACTTTTTGTGGCAAAGCATCCCTGGCAAATATAGATGCGCTTTTGCGCAAAAAAGCCCCGATCGCCATTTTTGCGATCGGGGCTTTTTTGTGCAAAACAAATCTGAGCTGTCTACACTGGCCCTTTTGCGCAAAAGTTTTGTGCAAAAGGGACTTTTGCCCGAACGGGAGCAGCATAGTATTTCTGCAAAAAGTCAGTGCTTTTGTGGAAATTTAAGTGGCCAGTGTAGACAGCTGGCAAATTGTAGAAAGCAGCTGATTTTCCAGAAAAACTGGCCAGTCTAGACATAGCCATAATGTTTCACCATGTATTACATGAGAAACAGAAAAATGAATTCCTGAAAAACATTTAGCTGTGAAGAGTTTTGTACATAGTTATTCTGTCTCGTTTGACAGTAGATTTCACCCACCGATGTTTATAGGTGGATAAGATAAAGAGCACACACTTAGGGTCAGAAATGAAATGAACTTGGCCTCTTCACATTTTAAAGATAAATTCGACAGCTTCCTTAGATTCCTTCAGTTGACTGGATTTCACTTGTGACTCAACAGAGAATTGTCACAAATTGGCCCTTCAGGGTAAGCTGCTGGCAGGCCAATGGGAGCTGCAGGAAGCAGCACAAGGTGGCTGACCCCTGCTTTAGATCATATGTATGCGTTTTTTCAGAATGACACGAGATCCAGTCTGAATGAAACCAGATCCATTAAAAAATACTGCCACTTGCACTGTTCCCTGTGAACTGAGCAGGGCCACAACCAATAGCATGGGTTTCATGCATGCCTCACTGCACAAAACAAAATTAATTCTGCACATGGATGGAAAAAATTAGAGGGCATACTACTGTATTAGATATATTGTCCTGTATGCTCCCGAGGGAATACTGCACAAAACTTTTCTACATCTTTGTCAATAAATGTGGAAGTTCCAGCATGGCAGTAAAAAACACAGCACAGGTCAGAGAACACTGTACAGCCCTGCCCAACCACAGACAGCAGTGAGACTGCATCTGACCCTGACAGTAAAAGGGCTGGGCCTGGCCCCAAAACACTCTGCTGCTCCTCCTCCTCTAGGCCCATTGCACTAAGATAACAAGCAAGAGGCCTAGGCTCATGCTCAATGCTGGCCCCCCCACTCTGTGGGGCAATTTGGGTGGCTCAGTGGGGAGTCTGGGTGCAGGAAGAATCTGAATGCACAGGGGCTTGTTTGTTAGGGAGTTCCAGGGGCAGGGGGAATGGGACTCTAGGGGGGCTCCAGGTGAAGGTGGTTGGGGCTGGGAAGGGGAGGGTCTGAGCGCTTAGTGGAGACCTGGATTCAGTTGGTTGGGGCTCAGAGGCGTGGGGGCTCACTGGGTGGTGGGGTGCAAGGGAGTTCAGTGGGGGTTCAGTGGCAGATGGTTTGGGTGTTGAAGTACTGGCCCAGATGCAGAGGATGAAGCTTGTTGGGGTGGGACATGGTTGCCAGGGGCTTGGTGAGGGGGTACTGGGTATATGTGGTGGGGTAAGGTTCACCAGGGGCTCCAGGATATGGGAGAATGTCTAGGTGCATGGGAGTTGGGCCTCCTATAGTGACTGCTCCCCCACAGCTGAGTGAGGAGTAGGAGTGAAGAAGGGCAGGAATCCAGGGTTTGTGGAGTTTCTGAGGATAGGTCTGATTGCAGCCTTGGCTACCCCTTGCAGACGAAGTCCTGTCTTCCTCTGCCCCAATCTAGCCGGGACTAGCAGCTGAGTCCAGCACAAGGTAGGGGCTACTGCCCACAGTGTTCACCATCCCTATCCCATGGTGATTTACCACTCTGGTGGTTGCTCCAGGTGCCTGAAACTACACACCCACACTGGTGGGGAGGAATGTGTGACCACTCTTGCGTCTTCCTTTTGCTTCCTTATCAGAAGTTAATTTTATAAAAGGAAGCAAATAAATCTGTGGAGGGCATGAATTCTGCATGTGCAGAATGGCCCAAAATTCCCCCAGGAATAAGTGTAAAGACCTCATTATTACAGAGGTATGGTTGACCTGCTGTACTAATATACCAACAAAAATGTTTATCCTTAAAGTGCAAGATAAAGATGTACACTAAATGAGAGAAAAAAATCTGCACATATTTTTAAACTTCAAAATAAGTCTAAGTAAGTACAATAATACCTGGACACTGGAGAGGCCAGGATATGGTAAGCTTTGTGAAAAGAAAGGTTTCCATAGTTTGGGTTTGCTGATGTCAAAATTTATCCTTACTGGGGACTCATACCGTTGGATATTAAACCAGATCTAAAAGAGAAGCACTTTGTTAAAAGTAACAGCCATGTAACATGTATCACAGCTTTTCAATGCAAATGGTACTGACACAGGTCATCACTATATTTCAGACCTATAGTAGGAGTTTCCCATCTAAATTAACATGAAAGAAGAACCTTTCTGTACAGTCACTCACCTCAACTCTGTATAAAGAATCTGATATGTTAACTGCAATATATTACAGTTGATTAAGGCTGCACAGTTCACCACCACCACAAAAGTTCACCATGAAATAAATCAAAACACATGACTTCCAATGAAAGATGTAACTTCCAGAAAGGGATCACTGGGATGCCATTTTCATTATTATATAAATCAGTGGTTCCCCAACCTTTATCTGCCCAAGAATAGTTTCTGAATTTGAGCAACCCAGGATCTGGCCTGCCCACTCCATCCCTTTTCCCCACCCCCCACTTGCTCTCCCCTACTCTTCCTCACTTTTACCATGCTGGGGCAGAAAGTTAGGGGTTTGGGAGGGAGCATGGGTATTGGCTCTGGGAGGGGGGTCAGGGTTATGGCAGGTGGCTGGGTTGTAGGAGGGGGCATGGTGTGCTGGCTCTGAGAGGAGGGTCAGGGCTAGTGGTGCAGAAGCAGGCTTGGGCTGCTAGCTCTGGGGCTGGCGGCTGAGACCCCGGAGCGAGCAGAGCCATGTGTGCAGGGTGGGCCGTAGCACCCCTGGGGTCAGTGGCTGTGCGGAATGCCAGGCAGGCAGTGGAGTGGGACCAGAAGCATAACCCCTAGGCAGCAGTGGGAATGGCATCCGGGACCCTGGCGCAAAACCTGGTAGTGCTGCAGCCCCACTTCCTGTGCCTATGCCCATGAGGCAGCACTTACCGCAGGTAGCCCTCAGGCAATGCAGCTGTGGCTGTAAAGAACCGCCCTTCTCTGCCAAAACCACCCCCTCAGCTCCCATTGGCCATAATTTCCCATTCCTGGCAAATGGGATATGCACGAGGGAGTCCTTAAAGGCAGGATCAGCTTGCTGATACCTCTCCCCCATCATACACATGGGGCTGCCCTGGTCCCTCCCAGGAACAGTCAGCAGCATGAGGCCAGGGCAAGGAGGGAGCCTGCTGATTGCGATTAATTAGGAGACTCCCCAGGATCGACCAGTTGATTGCAATCAACTGGTTGGTGACTACCAATTATAAATAATTTCAAACCTTAGATTCTCTCCTTCATTTTTTAAATTTAAAAAGGTTAAAAATGAAGAGACATAGGATGTAATACACAACTTCAAACAACTGACTTTTCTGATACATTTTCCAGAAATTCTTATAAAAGTTTGTTTTTGACTGTGCAATTCAATGTTTTAAATTTTGCACTTTAAGCATCATATGCAGAAGCAATATTGTAGGGATTTTAAAGCTTAGGAACATATAATTTGCCAGACCAAATCAGATCAGTGCTTCATTTAATTAATTCTGCTCTCCAACGTGTCGAGCACTAGATACATTAGTGCACGAGAAAGAAACCCTACAATGAAAAACTGCAGAATAATCTGTCCATAAATGAAGCCCATCACATAGTGTCTGGTTTTCATCCCTGGGTTTTTATTAAAAAGGAATATTTATAACATTTTTTAAATCATTGTTACTGTAGCTGTGTGTGTTGATTCAGAAAACATTATCCAGTCTTGACTTCAATGATGTACCGGAGAAATATTCCACAAGTTAGAGTTAATTATATGCTGAATAAAACAACTATTTCTATTTAGCAAATTTTAAATGGTTGCTTTTTAATTTCATTGACTACTCTCTGGGTTTTTTTATATTATCAGAAAAGGGAAACTAGAACATCTTCTACTAACCAGACTAGCCATTTATATAATGGCATTGTATTTTTCACTATAATTTTCTACCAGTCCTTATGGATCCTAATATTTTATTTGTTTGACCACTGCTGCACATCGAGCAGAGGTGCTCACTGCACTGGTCATGAAAATGTCCAGCACCATGTAGGAACCACTCCTAGCATTACCTCTAGTGTGCTTTACTTTAAATTTGTCACCACTGATTTCAGTCTGCCAAAGTGCTGCACAATCACCTCCCTTTCTTTCTGAAGTTCCTCAATTTTCACTAGTCTTGACTAACTCAAATCATTTTGAGTCATCTGCCAATTAGGTCACCTCAGTGCACATACCGGAAAAGAAACAATGATTATAGTAAACACTATCCTTATATGGAACCATGGGGCCTCACTGTTGACTTTTTGCAGTGTTGAAAACTGACTCAGTCTATTCTTTGTCAACGTCTCAGCTAATTTTCAATTTACCATAGTCCTTTCATGACTCTTAAGTCTTCTCACAAGCTTTTGGCCACAGACTTTGTCAAAAGATTTCTGAAAGTTCAAATAAAGGATTATTCTGTTTTGTTATCAATTATTTTGTTAATATATTTAAACATTTTTGTAGCTTATGAGTCACAATATTGCTTTGCAGAGAGCATGTCGATTTGCTTCTATCATAGGCTGCTCTTCCTGCTGTTTGACACAAGGTTAACCAAATACATTCAGCAAAAGTAGGTAGATTAATGCAATTGGTTGGGTATATATATATTTATATATACGCATTTTTATAATTTATGATTGTTTGAACGATAGTAAAAATCTGTTTTATACAATAGTTAAAGCAGGACTTTTAAAGTTGCTGGACACCTAATGCAAAAATGGAATAGATCACTTTCATAATATGGACCACTAATATGAAGTGTATTTGCACTGATACAGCAGAGGTTAAGGTGCTAAGGAAGGGGCTGACAAACATAGTACCATCTTCTTTGTGTATGAGAGGATGAGAAGGAAAAGATAGGAAACACTTACATTATCAAAGCTAATCAAACAGCCCACACTTTGCAATGGACAGAAAGTGTCAAACTGTCCGTAACAACGTCCATTACTGGGATTCCAAATCACGTACTGATGTTGCTCCCAGCTTAATACATATGCAGTTGGCCCCTAGGAAGAAAAAGATAAGCCAAACTTTTATAAAATGTTTTTCAAAAGATAATGTTTTATTTTACAGGCCGCTCGCTACCTATTTTATTATCGAAGTCACTGACAAAATTTCACACTTGATCCATTTTACTCTAGCTCAGTGTTTCTGAAAATATTCCATGGAATCACTCTGAGAAACACATTAACTGGCCACCCCCTTGTTTGTTTATTTACAGGTGCCATAGCCACGGAGCCTCGCGTCTCCAATTGGCTCCGTTTAGTCCTTTGCAGCAAAGGGGAGCCGCGGGAAACAGCGTGGGCTGGGCCACCACTTCCCACTGCTCCGCTTGACTGAAAAGAGCAAAACGGAGCCAATGGGAGCCACGAAGCTCTGTGGCTGCGGCACCGGTACATAAACAAACCGGGGCGGCCAGTTAATGCGTTTCTCAAAGTGATTCTGCAGAACACTTTCAGAAACACTGTCTAGCTGGTTGGAGTAGTTTTCTTCAAACAGCCAACTCATCCAATTCAACCACCATAAACACTGTTCAAATAACTTTAAGCCCCTAAAGTGGTGTGTAGTTTTCCTTTAGCTTACATCAGGATTGCACAAATAACCCTTCCTCTCCGACACTTTAAAAACTAATATAAAAAAGACAACTTACCTGTAAATTTTCAAGCAAATTAAGTGTAGATTAAAATTGTCTTATAGAGAGTATAATAAAGTGAAGTTCTCTATTTACCCATAGAACAATCAATCACAGCAAGGGCATACTTTTCCACACTGCCCAGTCAGTGAGCCTGATCCTTGTGCTGGATGTCTGAGACTGAGAAACTAGTTAAGTCTCCATATCCACTCAAATCCTTAATGCCTTTGCTGTCAGCAAGCATTTAGTTTCCTAGGAATTAGCTTAAAGCCACCAACTGATCCCATAGATCAGAGGGGTAGCCGTGTTAGTCTGAATCTGCAAAAGCGACGAGGAGTCCTGTGGCACCTTATAGACTAACTGAAGTGTAGGAGCATAAGCTTTCGTGGGCAAAGACCCACTTCATCAGATGCATGTATCTGACGAAGTGGGTCTTTGCCCACGAAAGCTTATGCTCCTACACTTCAGTTAGTCTATAAGGTGCCACAGGACTCCTCGTCGCTGATCCCCTTGGGTATGTCTACACTACCCCGCTAGTTCGAACTAGCGGGGTAATGTATGCATACCGAACTTGCTAATGAAGCCCGGGATTTGAATTTCCTGGGCTTCATTAGCATAAAGCCGGCGCCGCCATTTTTAAAAGCCGGCTAGTGTGAACCCCGTGCCGCGCGGCTACATGCGGCACGGGCTAGATAGTTCGAACTACGTAGCCATTCCGAACTATCTGTACTCCTCGTGGGTAGTGTAGACATACCCATAGAGGTTATCAATCAGCCTGAGTAATGTTTTTTGGTAACTACCAATTTGAATGAATTTTACACAAACATACAAAGTAGTACAGTTTTTAGGCTCAAATTAGGTTGTATAACAGGTATACGGCAGTAAAGTTAGCAACTTTTAAGGGACCCTACAATACCCTTGGCACAACACAGTAATTTCTGAGGAAAGTTTTGGCATTCATTTTAACAGATACTCTGCTTGTAGTGCCTTTTACAGAAACAACTTCAGGTAAGGATCAGAACACATCTTTATATCATTCATTTAAAGAAAAAAAATGTTAAACCAGTATGTAAAAAGTAGGTCTGAGTGAAAGACTAATAAGCACGGCAACTGTGCTGAATATGGCACAACATACACATTTGAGAATCCCATATCTTCCTAGAGCCATGCTGGAAATACATGCATTCCAGCAGAGCTAAAGGGATTTCTCAGAAATAACTCCACTGTTCTGCCCAACACTACTGGGTTTCTTCTTTACCTCCTCTTGCCCTGCTTCTGCAGGATCCCAGCCAGATGAACAGCCAGCTGGAAGGGGAGGTACTGGAAACATCATCAAGACAAAGAACAAGGCAAGGTAGGGCAAGAGCACTGGCCTTACCAACACCAGCCATCCCTCTGCTTCACCACAAATCCCCTCTCCAAGCAGCTGTCCCAGACACACCTCTTCCCTTTGTAGCACCCACCTTTCTCGCACACTGCGGCCTTAGATAGCTCTTTTACTTATCCCAACTGCACTTCCCGATACGCAGCTCGTTGCGCTTAGCATTCTTTTACCTTCCCAATGACTCATGGAACCTACCTTCCTGGGTTTCAGGCCTTTCCCTGGTAATAAGGGCTAAATGTTCTGTTGGGGTTCAAGTTTTGACAAGATTAAAAGGATTTTGAGTGCTAGAATCTCTTCCTAACACTGCTATGTTTGAGAACAATCAGAAGGATTGAAATCCTGGGAAAGGATTCCCCAAGCTCAGTTTCGTAAAACTCTGCTTAGGCTAAGGGTTTACGTGTCTGGGAGTATAAGGCCTGTTATCTTCATTCAGGGAGGTCTTCAAGGGCAGTTATAGACAGTTTGGCCTGGAAACCTTTTAGAAGATTGACAGCCGCATTTGTTGCTTAGAAATCTGAGCACTACAGTGGGACAAACATGACCCATGTTGCTGAAGGAATTAATTGCTTTAGAATGAGAGAGCCTGATTTAAATTGCAGCAATGGAGGTTTAGGTTGGACATTAGGAAAATCTTCCTGTCAGACTGGCTAAGCACTGGAATAAATTGCCTAGGGAGGTTGTGGAATCTCCATCATTGGAAATATTTAAGAACAGGCTAGCCAGACATGTGTCACAGATGATCAGAGGTGGGCAATAATTTTTGATGGGGGAAGCCAATCCATGATTTTGGAAAGTGGTCAAGGGCTGCACTCTTTCACAATATTAATGGAGGGGGGTGAGGTCTGGGATGGAGGCTGGGAGCATAAGAGAGCTTGGGGCAAGGGACGGGGCTACAGGAAGGCATGTGGAATCTGGGAGGCGATTTGGGTGAAGGAGGTGGTTGTGATCTGTGGCAGGGGACTGAGGTGCAGCGGTTTAAGTTGTGACCTAAGGCAGGAGGGGGTTGTGACCAGGGCAGGGGATTAGAGTACAGGCTCTGGGCGGGGATATGGGTGCAGAAGGGGGGCAGAGGGTTTGGGTTATGTGGGGTTGGCGGACAGGAATGGAGGGGCAGAGGGTTGAGGGGAAGGAGGGTCTGGGGTACTAGAGGCAGGGTCTGATTGGAAGTCTTACCTGGATGACTCCCAGCCAGCAGCCCAGGTTTCTCAGGCAGGTTCCATGCCTGCCACACCCCTGCACAGGCTGCAGGAGCCATGTGCATCTGTGAATAGTTACAAGCCTGGTGTGGGAGAAGGAAAGTTACTTTGTGTGCCTCCTGTGCTTCAAACAGGCAGCTCCCATTGGTCAGAAACTGGTCAATGGGATTGTGCTGGGGGTGGGGGCAGCTCATGAAGCATCTCTGCCCCCCAGGCCTGCCGTTGTTGAAAGACAAACCAGCCCACCAGCTAATTTTCTGTGTGGTGTGTGGGGCAGGCAGGGAGCGTGGCAGACTGGATATGACCTGTGGGCCATATTTTTCCCAGCCTTGATCTCAATGGTGCTTGGTCCTGCCATGAGGGCAGGGAACTGAATTTGATGACCTTTTGAGATCCCTTCCAGTTCTAGTCTATGATTCTCAATGTCTTTTACCAGGTGAAATCATTTATGTTTGTGCAAAGTGATGACTAAGAGGATATCCCACTACTCACACATGGAATCCAGGAGAAGGAAATCTATTAGATTCATATTTAACTAATAGAGAATAAGATAATAGAATGCCTGATACCAGAATAGGTTTCCAGCAGACCCAATTTTTAAACCCACACCATCACTACTTGTCTTCAAGAGAAAATTCAGTCTATTTCTTGGAGCACAATCATTTTTGCTGGTTTATGCTCTGTTTATGTAAGCGTTTGGATATTATGTTCACATTCAAATCAAACAAAAACTATTGTCTTACCTCAGGAATAGCATTTCCGATTATTATCCAAGCTTTTTTGCCCATAGCAAGAAAATAATTACACAAAAGCACAGCATGCTCCTCCTCATCACCAGCCAGAAGATCAAGAAATTGCTGATTGAGAAACAAGCACTCTTTATTATTTACTAATAAATCAGATACAGTTAATAGTTCCTATCATGAAACATTTAAGAATCTTTCCTAATACTCTAATAAGCTGCAGCCAAAGTTCTCCCATCAGATCACTATTGTTTCATGAGTGTCTTGAAAACGTATGTATTTAGCAGCATGTTATACGGATGTGGGACATGGGTGAAAACGAAAGATTCAAAGAGAAGAATATTGGCGTTTGAGAGGAGTTGTTATAGAAAGATCCTGAGAATAGGATGGTGCAGAAGGTCACCAACGAGGAATTATATAGGAAGATACAGCCAAAATAGAAGGTCATAAAATGGAAGTTACAGCTATTTGGGCATATCTGCAGAATGAACAACAAGCAAAAAGTTAAGAACATGGTATTTGGCATAATGGATGGTCCGAATAGGACAGGCAGACCCCACAGAGAATGGGGAGATGATATAGTTGATTGGTGTGGAGTTAGTCTACAGAAACTAAGCCACTCTGCACTGGACAAGGAAAGATGGAAGGAAATAGGGAGGCATTAGACACCAACGGACATTGAGACCATGGTCATTGATGAAAGTTCTCCCATTAGATCACTATTGTTTCATATGCAAAATAAGTGAGGACTACGGTGGAGATCTGCAGTGTAGACTAGAGAATTTCACCATAGTCAAATCCTGTTTGCCGAGTCACGCTGCATATTTCCAGAAAACGTTCTGAGATGTTATCAATATATTACATTGCTAATCTATGATCCATGGGTATTCTATCACCCTCCAGATCCACAGATGTTTGTTTGTGATGGTGAAGCCCTATGGCGGTATGATTTGGGTTTTTTTTAATGCATATTTGTGTAAAAGCTTTAGTCCTCTTAAAATCTGATAATATGACTCTTGAACACAGCAGATCTTCAGATGTGTAGTCAGTAGGGTATGGTCTATACTATATACATGTTAGCTACATCCATACACAGACAGCACACAGTGACAATATGAATATATTTCCTACATAATTCTTGATCCATAAACTAATGAATGTATTATAACAACCAAGCCATTTTCATTTGTAACAGACATAATCTTCCTGCAATAATTTTCGTGTTGTTTCAAGGAAAACTGACCTTTGTTTTATACCTGAATGTGAAACTCTGAAAGGTACGCATATGTATTTTTATAGCTGAGCACTACTCAAGTGTAAACTTTATAATTAAGAATTAATTGTAATGACCAAGCTGACATTGGAACATTTTACATTTCAAAGTTACGATGCACCTTTTGAAAGTTCACATTATGGGGTTCATCAAAATACTCAGTTTTTCCAAAAACAGTGTTAAGTGCCCCACATTCAAAAGATAAAAGAATTAATCTCATGGGCTTCATAAAAATGTTTCCTATTAAGAATAAGACTGAATTGGAAGAAGGAGAGTGTGTTCAAAACCAGACAGTAGTCATATAAAGCTAGTACTACACTAACTCAAAATGGCAAACTAGAAAATGGGGAATAACTAGTTACGTAATAATACTGCTGAAAAAAAACTGGATATGAGCCAACAATGTGATGCAGTTACAAAGGAGTCCAGGTCATATTAACACAGACCGGTGATCAGTTGTTCATCATGTCCTCTGAAGATAGATTTAATGTGTAGTATGCAAAATCTAGGTTAAATATTATTAAGAAGTCTTTCTAACTATAAGTATACATAAGTACTGGAAAACATTTCCAAGAGAGGTTGTGGAATCCTGGTCATTGGTGGAGGTTTTAAAGAACAGTTTAGAACATGGTGGCCAATAATTTTTAATGGGAGACCACTCTAAGATTTTGGTAGATGATCAAGGGCTACACTTCTGTGGAGAGGGCACAGGGTCTGGGACAGCAGGTGGCATGTAGAAGGGATCTTGGGATGGAGGACTAGGGTGCAGGAGGGAATGTGAGGTCTAAGAGGGAGTTTCGGTGAAGAAGAGGGTGATGATCTGAGGCAGGGGCTTGGGGAGAAGGGTTCAGGAGGGGTTATGAGTGCAGGAGAGGTCTCTGGCCTGGGGAAGGGATGTAGGAGGGTGTACAGGGTTTGGGAGGGAGTTTTGACCTGGGCGAAGGAGTGCAGAGGGTTTGGGAGGTGACATGGGGCAGAGGAATGGGGTGCAGGGTCAGGCAGGGATATTGATGCAGGAAAGGATTCTGGCCTGGGGGAAGGGTGCAGAAGGGGGTGCAGGGTCTGGGAGGGAGTTGTGACCTGCAGGAGGTGGGGTAGAAGTAATACAGAGGGTTTAGGTGGTGATCTGGGGCAGGGAGCTGCGTGGGGGGGGGGGGGAGAGAAGAAAGGGTGTGGGGTGCCAGAGGCAGGCTTTGGCTGGGAAGCGCATACCTAGGTGGCTCCCAGCCAGCCGCTTTGCAGACTCCCTGCCTTTGTGCTGGGCAGCTGCTCCACATGGCTCTGCTCCAGCACAGGGAAGAAGGGGGGAATGAAGGAGTGAGGAGGCTTCATTCACTGCCCCTGCCTTCAGCAAAATTTCTCAGCTCCTATGACCAGAAACTGGCCAATGGGAGCTGGAGGATTTTGCTAAGGGGCAGGGACAGCGCCCAAAGCTTTCTCCTCCCTGCCCAGACAGCATAGCAATTAGCAGCCTGCTGTTTAAAGCAGCTGCAGCTGCTGTGTAGTAAGGATACCGGTGACTTGTCAAGCCAGATCTGGCTTGCTAGCCATCTCTTGCCCACCCCCGGTTAAGACAAAAGTCTATCATAGGGGTCAAGGTATATTTGGTCCCAACTCAGGGCAAAGGGATGGACTAGATGACCTCTCAAAGTATCTTTCAGCCTTATATTTCTATGATATTTATGAATGGGTATCATCTAAATTATTGATTTATTTAATCAATATACAAATCAATTTAGGGGTTTGGAAAGGGTCCCATATGAAAAGAGATTAAAAAGACGTGGACTTTTCAGCTTAGAAAAGAGGACACTAAGGGTGGATATGATAGAGGTCGATAAAATCATGACTGGTGCAGAAAAAGTGAATAAGGAAAAGTTATTTACTTCCCATAATATAAGAACTAGGGGTCACCAAATGAAATTAATAGGCAGCAGGTTTAAAACAAACAAAAGGAAGTTTTTTTTCACTCAGCGCACAGTCAACCTCTGGAACTCCTTGCCAGAGGATGTGGTGAATGCTAGGACTTGAACAGGTTCAAAAAAAGAGCTAGATAGATTCATGGAAGCTAGGTCCATCAATGGCTGTCAGGATGGATAGGAATGGTATCCCTAGATTCTGTTTCTCTGGAGGTGGGTGACGGGAGGGATTGCGTGAGAATTACCTGTTGAGTTCCCTCCCTCTGGGGCATCTGGTATTGACCATTGTCAGCAGACAGGATACTGGGCTGGATAGACCTTTGGTCTGACCCAGTATGGCTCTTTTTATGTTATGCAGAATATTGATTAAGTAAGATTGAAATTGCCTTACAAAACCTTAAGAAAAGTTAATATTTGTAATTCAGCCATTGTTTTCTTTCCCAACAAAGTATAAGAGGCTGACTGAGTTTGAGAGTGCAATTGACATTACTTATGCCTTTTTCCACATTCAAGAAGAATTATGACGGTCCAGCTGAGGGTATATCTACACTACAGAGGTTTTTTTCCAGAAAAACAGCCATTTTTCTGAAAAAACTTCAATTACATCCACACTACAATCACGTTCTTCTGAAAGAAAATCAAAAGAACAGAGGGTTTTTTCCTGACATTGATAATCCTCATTCTATGAGGAAGAAACCTTTTTTCGAAAGAGCTCTTTCAGAAAAAGGTGTGTATGGATGGGTAAGAGGGAGTTCTTTTGAAAGAAGAGGAAAAAGGAAAAAGCACAGGTGCCCTGGTGGCCACTCCATCCATAGTAATCACAGCTTACATGCGAGATAGCTTCCATTTATTGTGGACGCTATCTTTTGGAAAAGCAGATCACTTTTTTAATGCGCTTTTGCAATGTGGACACTCTCTTTTGGAAGAAGTTTTTTCGGAAGATCTCTTCCGGAAAAACTTCTTCCAAAAGAATCCTGCAGTCTACACATAGTATTTTCTCTACTAACTCAGGCTTTCTCATGTTCCCCACACCCACACGTGATATTTTCTTCACTTAATTTCAGTGGATACTTTAATTCCTCTTCAATGTAGAAACTGTTATTGCTCATGGTGTTCTTAGGTCCAATAGTTTACAGTCCACCAAACTGAGAAACACTTTGGCTGATCTGGACAATTTATTTCTGGACAAGTGATTTTTTAAACACTCTTCTTTAGCTCGTTGACAAAGAAATATTTTATTCTCTAAAACCATTGAAAATATTGAAAATGTAAATGAATAGAAAGAAAAATAACAGAAGAGGAACAACAAATTCTAGGCCTTTACTTACATCTGATGTACTCCATAAGTCACAGATTCCAGCAAATGACACACTATCTGGCAGGAAAGGAATCAAAGCAACATATCGAGCCACCAACTCCTACAAATAAAAATAAAGAAAAGAACACAGCCACATTCTCATTTACTATATTGGATGAGAAAGGTAACATTCTTATTAGTCCTAACTATATCTGAAACTTATTGCTGCTCACACTCAACGTCAATGGTAAAATATCCACTGACTTCCATATAGCAGAAACAGGTCCCTTTTGCAACCCCATGTAAAGGCTTGAGCTGACTGTTGAGTGGGAGTCAGCTCAGAACCATAAAGCCAGATGCACATATTTTTGTTTCTTTAAAGTACAACATGCATTACGTTTATCTAATTTTGGGGGGATAACAAGCTACTGAACATTTATTTCTACCATTTATAATTAGGTATACTGACAAAATAATTCCTCTAAGGAATGAGCTATATTTACAATTACATAGAGATCTAATAGCTGTTTATTTTGCTGTTACATTCTATTTTTCCCAATTGTATGAATGATTGTTGTTACATATTCAAGGTTTCTAACACTGAGAACAAAAATTTTGAAAACTGTTCTCCCAAGTTCCATGTCCACAATAAGAAATTGGTGTTTTTATCATGTTGGCTAATGTGGGAAAAGTACATCTTTTGATATAAGTTGCCACAGAACTTGATAAAAATGAAGCAGCAAGACATTAGGCTCACTTTCTAATTAATAAAAAAGTACTAAATGCCAAGTCTTATTCAGATGCAAAAATAAAATAAAAGTTAAAGCTCTAATTTAATTCAGGATATATCTGATCTTGTTATTTTAAGGCTTTTATCACGATTTTAATGCAAAATATTGTAAATGAAGTATATTTGGTACCAGCCTCCTCCTACACTGATTTCAGACTGATTTAAAAATAAAGGATTAGTTTTTCATAGAAATCATGGAAGTGGAAAGAACTTAGGTCATAAAGTCCAGCCCCCTGCACTCATGCAGGACTTAGAACTATTTAGAGCACCTATGACAGGTGTATTTGTCTAACCTGTTTTAAAAATATCCAGTGATGGAGTTTCCACAACCTCACTGGGCAATTTATTTTAATTTAACTACTCTCAAAGTTAGGAAGTTTTTCTTAATGTCTAACAAACTTCCCTTGCTCCAATTTAAGCCCATTGCTTCTTGTCCTATCATCAGAAGTCAAGGAGAATATTTGTCCCCTCTCTGGTATGTCTAGACTGCAGAGCTTTTCCAGGATACCAGAGATATCTTAGAAAAACTCTGCTGCGTCCAGGAATGACTCCACTTTTTTGAAACAGTTTCTGAAAAAACAGGTGCGTTCTTTCTGCATCCCTGTATTCCTCATTTTATGAGGAATAAGGGATGTTCCAAAAAAGGAGGTTTTTCTGACATTTGGCCCCGTGTAGATAGCCCAAATGTCAGAAAAGCCTCTTCCAAAAACACAAGTGGAAAGAGATACGCAAATTGCAATTTGTGTATATTTTTCCGAAACCACCCCTACAAAACCCGGCAGTGTAGACATAGCCTCAGTCTTTTCCAGAATAAACAAACCCAATTCTTTCAATTTTCCCTCATAGGTCATGTTTTCATTTGTGTTGCTCTTTTCTAGACTCTCTCCAGTTTGCCCACATCTTTCCTGAAATGTGGTGCTCTAAAAACAACTGAGCACAGTACTCCAGTTGAGGTCTAATCAGCGTGGAGTAAAGCGGAAGACTTACTTCTTGTGTCCTGCTTACAACACTCCTGCTAATACTCCCCCAGAATGACGTTTGCTTTTTTTTTCAGCAGTGTTACACTGTTAACTCATATTTAAGTTGTGGTCCACTATGACCCCTAAATCCCTTTCAGAAGTACTCCTTCTTAGACAATAGCTTCCCATTTTGTATGTGTGAAACTGATTGTTCTGTCCTAAGTAGAGTACTTTGCATTTGTTCTTATTATTATACTATTTCCCTCAGGCCATTTCTCCAGACCATTTTGAATTACAATCCTATCCTCCAAAGCACATGTATCACCTGCAAATTATATAAAATTGTGCTCTCTATGCCATTATCTAAATGACTTATGAAAATTTTGAATGCAACAGATATGGATCCAGAATTGATTCCTGAAAAACCCCATCCATTATGCTCTTCCACCATGACTGTGAACCATTGATAACTACTCTCTGAGAAAGGTGATCTAACCCGTTATGCATCCACCTTATAGTAGCTCCATCTAAGTGGTACTTCCTAGTTTATTAATGAGAAGGTCATATGAGACAGTATCAAATGCCTTACTAAAGTCTAGATATAACACATCTACCACTTCTCCCTTATTCATAAGGTTTGTTACCCTGTCAAAGAAAGTTATCAGGTTGGTTTGACATGATTTGTTCTTGACAAGTACATTTTGACAATTATTTATCACCCTATTGTCTTCTACATAAGTTAAACAGACTGGTCCATAGTTTCTTTATTTCCTTTTTTTATAGTGCTTATTTCCCATTTTTATAGATGGACACTATATTTGCCCTGTTCCAATCTTCTGGAATCTCTCCTGTCTTCCACGATTTTTTTAAATATAATAGCTACTGGCTCAGATATCTCCTCAGTCAGCTTGAATATTCTAGAATGCATTTAATCTGGCTCTGATGACTTGAAGACATCTAACATATCTAAGTAATTTTTAACTTGTTCTTCCCCTATTTTAGAAACATAGATTACTAGAACTGGAAGGAACCTGGAGAGGTCATCAAGTCTAGTCCCCTACAATCATGGCAGGTTCAAGCACCATCTAGACAACCCTGACAGGTTTTTGTAAAACCTGGTCTTAAAAATCTCTAATGATGGAGACTCCACAACCTCCGTTGGCAATTTATTTCAGTGCTTATCCCTTCTGATCCTATCCTTTTTCACATACTAGGTGAATCATCAACTGTGCATCCTCACTAAGTCACCAAAGCTATATTTTTGTGCTGTGACTTTCTTACACAGTATATTTATTAAAGATAATGTTTTATTGGTCTCTATTTGCTTTTTTTCTATTTTATTTTGTTCTTTGCCTTTTAAACATATTTAATTCTTGTACTTATTTACAGGCAAATTTGCATCTGCCAGATTTTGAAACAGGTTTTTATTGTGTCTTTTTCTAACATATTGTTCAATATGTTATTATTCATTTGCGTACTTTGTACTACAGATATTCAATATTTCTTTACTTTGTACCCATATATTTCCCCCTTGCAATCTAAGTTTTTGTACAAACATAAAAAATAACGTACGCAGAAAGTCTTATGTTTATATCTTGTAAACTGAACTATCTTTTTGAATAAAATACTTACTGCTGCTGCTTGAGAATTATTAGTATGACCATTAAGTAGCTCCTGTGGTGGGTTCAGAGGTTTGATATATCTGGTAATAAAAACTGTTTTCCCATTTAAGTCGACTACAGTTATCAGGCATTGGCGGCTTGGAAACTTCAATGTACATTCAGCCTGATACTTCTCTGCTGCTTGGAGCAACTTCTCATCTTCCTGGGTATCAAACTTCAAAAGACAGTACAACTTATATAAAAATACTGTTTTAACCATACAATTTGAGCTTAATTCTCCACTACCTTGTAGCCCGTGCCTCTTAATTTACCCCGACAGAAAGTGAAGGCAAAGTCGATGTAAAATTCTGCTCAGATATTTCAAAAACTTACCTTCCACTCTCTTTATGTAGGAGTAAATTTAATTGTAAGGTCATGGAGAATCAGGCTTTTTGTATTTACTCTTATATGCACTCACACATACACATATATGTTGTACATACTTTGTACAGTCTTAACTCACATATTGAAAGTTCAGTGAAAGTTTTGCCAAACTTCATTTTAAATAAAGTAAAATATTATGTCCAACACAAAAGATTTCAACATTGTCTTTATTTATGAAAGGGATGGGGAATTTTCTTTGGGTTGGGGGCCACTGAACCACAGAAAAATCAGTTGGGAACTACAAAATAACCCCCAAGCCTCACTTATAAAAACCCTCAAGGTGGTTTTTGGTGCATATCGGCTTCCACCTGTCAGTTCCACTCCTGAGGAGCTGGCTGCACCTTGCACTGCTGACTCTGATAAAAACAGCAGCATGGGGTGGCAGCCAGCTCCCCAGGAGCTGGTGTATGCCAGGAGCTGGCTTTTAGCTGACTACTGGCACAGACAGTTTTCTGGCCCTGCTCCCAGGAGCCAGCTGCCGCCCTGCGCTGCAGGTTGTGATACAGAACCAGCAGTGCAGGATGGCAGCCAACTCCCCACGGGTGCGGTCAGGAGCCAGCGTATAACCATTATGGTAACCAATGAGCTCATGCTTATCAATTAACCATTTAAACAGTCATACCACTACATCCCTAGTAGTTATCTTTATCGTTTCAATTTAAAATTATAAAATAGTCATTTTGTGAAAAATATTTAACTTACATATTATATCAGCATAAAAGAGTTTTCATGTTTCATACAGTATGCACATGGTCAAACACAGATAAAGAACTGCTGCCACTAAAGGTAGTGGAAAAAATTGCAAAGCAAAAGCAAAATGAATCCTAAATAGTAAACAGCATTATTTGTTGACTAATTTTAAAAATCACATATATTGTACCTTCTTAAGAATTTCATTCATCTAGAGAGAGATTTAGGAAGGCCAAAAAGAAAAAAAAAGATGATAAATAAAAGACAGAAAATGTATTATAAAACAAATTGAGAAGCTTAAAACAATCTATAAACATTTCAAGCAACTTAGCTACAGCAGGAAAGCTAAGAAACATTAACAATGGAAGGGAAATATTCAAGTATTTTTTTCATGTTATATTGAAAAATGTCTATATTAAAGAGGTTTAAAAGAAACAAAAAAGAGGGAGATTGTTTACAACCAAAATTATGTACCCAGAATGTAGCTTTTATAAAACCACAACTGAAAGAATTAGAAAAGGAAAAATCCATACCACTTTAGTAGTGAAGCAGATTTTTCTTTTACACAAATAAAGGTTTCTTTTAGGTTTAATTTCCATAAATGAATTTAGTGTTCATGAGAAAAGAGCTGCCAACTGACTTCTCCCAACTGATCCAGAAAAAATGGGAACAGCATGGAGAATTCTACCCTTTCGGATACTGTCCCATAAATGAGTCTCAACTATAATGTGGCAGGACTTTCAGAGTCTACTTTAGACTTGACCCTTCAATCTTTGCTCTCTCAGTTAAGACTGACAATTATGCTGGTGGTATGTGATTTGGATACCTATTCAAAAGGAACTGGACTCCATG
The DNA here is from genome assembly GCF_049634645.1 of Pelodiscus sinensis. Lineage (NCBI taxonomy): Eukaryota > Metazoa > Chordata > Testudines > Trionychidae > Pelodiscus > Pelodiscus sinensis. Next base: position 107,381,102 of record NC_134715.1, read on the forward strand.
CAATTAATATAGATCACCAATCATTGGTAATTTTCCCCCTCCCTGACCCCGTGCTGAATTGAGCTGGACTTGTCATGATAACCTCTAAGGCAGGACACTATGGCCTTCAAAATCAGTAAGCACTGAATCAGGCCCTACATTCCATTTGCAATACTTTGAGCTATCTAGTGCTCCTTTATACACATTCTGAACGTGAAACATTTGAAATATGTAGAAATTACACTACATTTTCAGGAGTTGTTTTCAATATAAAATGCAGTTGTGGTTCTTTTATTTGGTCAAGAATATTAGAAGACCAAGCACATGAAAATGTATGAACTTGGCATACTCTGTTATATAAAAAAATAATAAAATGTATACTGTATTCTATCGAATAATCTAATTTTTAATTTGTTCCTTTCCTCCTGAGCCTCTTCCAACATTTTAGATTATGTTATTCTTTTTCATTTATTATCCCACCCTTTTAAAATTGGATTATATGAAACCATCCAGAATATTTGTTAAAATAATGTTCTAGTTTGCCTTGGTCTAAGTCAAATCACATTGTAAATATAAAAGTTTTTGTTCACTAACTAATAGATACAATATTTAAATCAGCTTAGATATTTAAATAGACTCAAAAGGCAGATGCAACTGATTAAAGTCTAGCTTGGCTGAAGTCAATGATAAAACTTCCACTAACTTCAGTGAGGCCAGAAATACATCCCCATCCTCTATTTTTCAGATATATTTAATTATTCAAATATTAGCAAACAGAAAATCTACACTGAGTTACCTTACCTCAGTAGCATTTCTCTCTTGTAGTATTAGTTATAATACATTTTTGTGGCATGAAGTAATTATTCTACAATTCAGTTTTGACAGTTAGTGTTCTCTGACACTGAGAAAAGGATTCTTACATTCTATCTTTGTCTATCTGTTCTTTATGCCTGATAAAGTCTTTGCAGCATCTTCACACTGGATGATATTTCATTCCCTTTCTAGCTCTTACATCTGGAATTCTGACAAGGGCCAACTAGCTAAAACTATCTGTGTAATCAAAAAAAAAAACAAATGCAGTCAGTCAGACCTAAAGGACTTATCAAGAAAGTAAATTTTTATTTTACATAAAATGTTCAATTTGATTTGTAACAATGTTCTAAACACAGCCCCAACATTTCAGAATTTCATAATTACCATCAGAATAATAGGTGCTATTTTGGTAATTTGCCATGTAAATTTACTATGTGCACACAATTAGACTATTTGGCCACAATTTCTTTTAATAACAGAAATATCAACATTCATAACTATATAGTCTGTGATATTTCACAATGAACTCTTAATTTCATTTATCAAGAAATACCTTCAGAAAGAAATTTATTTGTATTGTAAAAGGAAGTTACTCACCTTGTGTAGTAACAAAGATTCTTTGAGACGTGTGTCTCCATGGGCGCTCCACTGTTGGTGTCAGGTCATCCCAGCACCACAGATTAGAATTTTTCTAGCAGTATCTGGTCAGGTTGCGCATGCATGGCTGGTGGTGTGTGCCATTCATGTCTTTGCAGTTTGTGCGCATGGCCCGACTCCTTGCAGTTTCTTTGTGTACGCCCGATCGGGCCAAGTTTAATCTGAAGAAGAGGGGAAGAAGGGTGGGTTGTGGACACACATTTCAAAGAACCGTCATTACTGCACAAGGTGCGTAACTTCCTTTTCTTTGAGTGATGTCCCCGCGAGTGCTCCACTGTTGGTGACTACAAGGCAGTACTCAGATAGATGGTAGGTGGGCTTCAGATGTAACGTTTATGAGCAGTGGAAAGTACTGCTTTGGCAAATGATGAGCTCATATCTGATCGTGTTGAGATTGCATAATGTCTCTTGAAAGTATGGTTGGACAACCATGTGGCTACGCAGCAAACATCATTAAGTAATACTCCCTTACAAGGCTGCTGATGCTGTGGTGCTCAGGGAGTGGTCTGTTTTGAAGAGAGTAGCAGTGGACGATGCATGACGCTATAATTCTGGAAATGCACAGAGATGAAACTGGTGTTCCCTGAGAGCACTCAGCAATTGAAGCAAACAGGGTCTGTGATTTACCAAAGGTTCGTGTCTGTTCAATATAGAAAGAAAGCGCTCTCCGAACGTCCAGGGTATGTAAGATAGCATCCTCTCATGAAGCATGAGGCTTTGGATAAACCATGGGGAGAACAATAGGTTAATTGATGTGGAAAATGGAGCATACTTTGGGCAAAAAGGATGGGTCAGGATGAAGTATGACCGTGTCTCTATGGAATATCATGTAGGGAGATGCCACTGTTAGGACAGCAAGTTCACTAACTCTCCTTCTGATGTGATTGCTACTAAGAATTAGGGATGTAAGTGACTAGTTGACTAGTCAACTATCCGATAAGCTCCCCCCAGTCACTTGCTGCCTCTATGAGCAAGTGGCTGCAAAGAGAAAGAAGCAGCAAAGGACGGGGAGGGGAAAGCAGGAACTGGTGCTAAGGGGAGCCGGCTTAAAAGCCAGTTCCCCCCAGCATTGTTTCCATGGGGGAGAGGGGAGACTGGGCACGAGCCGGGAATCAGCTGATTCCTGGCTTGCATGCAGTCCCAGACGCTGCACCTCTGCTTTCAAAAGGCAAAGGTGCAGTGGGGAGCCCAGGCTCAAGCCGGAACAGTTGATTCCCGGCTTGCGCCTGGTCCCCCACCACTGAGCCTCTGCCTGGCATCTCTTAATACATTTAAAAGGCTGAACCGCAGCGGAGTTAGCTCCTGGGACTGGGAGTTAACCCAGCTGTAGCTCTACAGTGTCTCTCCCTTATAGACTAATCAAGTAATCGATGAAAATTCCATCAACTTCTTGATTAGCTGATAAAACTCAATTTAACATCCCTACTAAGAATACATTTTTCATAGTTAACAGGAGAATAGGGAAGTCGCCAAAGGTTCAAAGGGTGGTCTGGTTAATGTATTGAGTACCAGCTCCAGGTTCCAAGTTGGATGATAGTGGCCCATGTGGAGGATTAAGATTGTGAAGGCCTTTCAGGAACCTTCTTGTAATGGGATGTGCGAAGACCGAGAACCCATCAATTGGTGGGTGAAATGCTATCAAGGCTGCTAAGTGAACTCTGAGAAAGGGAACTGATAGCCCTTGTTGTTTCCAATGTAAGATGTAATCGAGGATCATATGAAGAGGTGCAGAAGATGGGTCAATCTGATTGCTCCCACATCAGGCTGCAAAACACTTCCACTTGCATAAGTAAGTTCTTCGAGAGGGCTGGAGTCTACTGTGGAGCAGAATGTCCTCTACTTGTTCTGAGCATAGCCTCTCAGTCTCAGAAAATCAGAGAGGAGCCATTTGGTTTAGCATTTGCATTTGCGGGAGGAGAAAAATGTCCTTGTTCTGGGAGAGGAAGTCTCAGTGATCCAGAAGGGGCTGAAGAGACAGCTAAGAGAGATAGAAAAATCAAATCTGTCTGGCCCAAGAAGGAGCTATCAGAATGACTCGGGCACCATCTGATTTGATCTTTCGGAGGTCCCTCAGAATGAGAGGGATCAGGGAAAAAATGTAGTGGAGGCAATCATCCCATGTGATGAGGAAGGCATCGCCCAACGATTCTGGACCCACGCCTGCTCTGGAACAGTATCTGGGACATTTGGTATTTTGGTCTGATGCAAACAGGTCTATGGGAGGGAAACCTCATCTCCGGAACACATTGTGGAGGACGTGTGAATGGACTTCCCACTCGTGGTCTATTGCAAAGTGTATACTAAGAATATCAGCAGTTGTATTCTTGGCCCCGGAAAGATACGATGCGGTGAGGCTGATGTTGTTGTGGATACACCAGTTCCAAAGGCAGACAGCCTCTGCACAGAGGGATAGAGACCAAGTTCTACCTTGATGATTGATGTAAAACATTGCAACAAAGTAAGGACCACTGGGGGAATGGAAACCTGCTAGTGTATGTGGTGTTTGGACAGTGTGTAAACTGAGGAGAGCCAATGCTGGAGGCAATGAAGTGCAGACGTGTGTGATGGAGCACATATGTCGTGGTGGCCATATGGCCCATGAGCCAGAAGCAGGTTAGTATTGTCACAGTGGGGCTGGACGCCATGATCAAAATCAGGTTTCTTATAGTGTTGAAATGCTGGTTCGAAAGATATGCCTATGCTGTCATGGAATCCAGATGAGCTCTAGAGATTGAGTGGGGCATAAGGTCGATTTTTGCTCATTTATGATGAGGCTGAGAGGTTTGAAGAGCCTCTTGGTAAAAAGAACCATGTCCTTTGTGGCTTGTCAGGAAGGACCTCAGATGAGGCAATTGTCTAGGTATGGAAAAATCGTAATACCATGGTGACATAAATATGCTGTGATGATGGCCAGTCTTTGAGAAGAGATTGTGAGAAGAAAATCCAAAAGGAAGGACTTGGTATTGAAAATGCTCTGAGGTGACTGTAAAACGGAGAAAACTTCTGTGCAATGGGTATATGATCACGTGGAAATAAGCGTCCTGAAGATTGAGGGCTGTGAAACAATCTCCCTTGTCCAGTGCCACGATGATTGATGCGAATGTGATCATTTTGAATTGTTCTTGCGGAGGAATTTGTGTAGCTGACGAAGATCAAGGACAGGTCTCCAACCGCCTGTTCTCTTTTCTGTGAGGAAGTAATAAAAATAAAATCCTCTGTCCTGATATTGCTCAGGTACCCTCTCTATAGGCCCTATGTATGGAATGTGATCTACTTCTTGCTTTAGGAGTTTTTTGTGAGAGGGATCCCTGAAGAGAGACAAGGAGGGTGGGAAGCTTGGAGGGACAGTGGTGAGAGGGATGGTACACTGGCATTGTACCATCTCTAGGACCCAACGGGCCATAGTAATTGATGCCCAAAGGTTGTAAAAGGGCCACAAATGATGGTGGAAGATCATAGCGTGTTTGTAAGGCACTGGTAGAGTGGAGAGGTTGGGCAGGCCCCCAACCAAATCCTCAGACCTGCTGCTTGGAGGATTGTTGAGTGGACAAGTGGGTGTTAGGAGCTCATCTCCTCTGGGTCCTTGTCCTGAAACAACCCTGGTCGAAGGTCTTTGCTGTTGTCTTGGATAGGAGAAATCTTTCTGATAAGGGATGTAGTGCCTCCTGCAGTAGGGAGATGTGTACAGGCCTAAGGTGCGAAAGATAATGTGAGAGTCCTTACTGGAGTGGAGGACCTCATCTGTTTTCCCTGCAAAGAGCTTGTCCTTGTCAAACAGGAGATCCTCGACCATGGTCTGGAGCTCTTTTGGGACTCCTGCGGCTTGTAGCCACGATGTTTGGCGCATCAGGATGGATGTTGCTGTTGCTCTTACTGCCATGTCTGCTGTGTCCAACACCATCTGTATGTAATCCAGGATGTGTGGATTTTAGAATTGGATGTTTTTCATCTGGAAGGTGTTGTATTAGCTCAGTAAATTTTGCGTAGTTGTTGAAATCATGATTGGCAAATAATATGGTATAGTTAGCTTTTTGAAGTTATAATATTGAGGATGAATATATCTTTGTACCAAAAAGGTCATGGCGTTTATGCTCTTTATCATGGGGTAAAGGTCCTATATTAGGGTAGTTTGGATCTGTGGTGTGCACTGTCCACTGCTAGAGAATTGGTGTGTGGATGTGAGAATAGAAAGCCCATGCTCTTAGAAGGGACAAAATACTTTCTGTCAGCCCACCTGTTGGTAAGGGGGTGTCTGAGGCTGGTGTTTACCACACCTCATCAGTAGTCTCATTTATTGGAAGCGCAATCTTCAACTTGGTTGAAGGCTGAAGATTCTTTAGGAGTCAGTGTTGTTTCCCCTGGACTTCAGAAACGGTAACCTTTTGGCTTATAGCAACTCTCTTGAAGAGCTCTTGGAACTGCTTCAAGTCATCTGCTGGTGATGAATCGTCCAGGATGACTGCCTCATCAGGTGAGGAAAACGATCTGTCAGTTAGTGAGGTGTCAGGTTAGTCAGGGTAAACCTCATCAATGATCTGTCCCTCTTCAGTATCTAAATCCTCCATTGGAAAAGGAGGGATATGAGGGCAAGAGGCTGACATTGTTCTATGGGCAGGCATTGAAGGTGCCGTCTAATGGTGTCTCAGTGATGACCAGTGAAGTGTAGGGAACCAATGTGGCGGATAGTGGGGATGATAACACCAGTCCAGGAATCACAGAGAGTGGTGAGGATGTCTATCATCAGGTGCATGTGCCCTAGCAGAAAAAGAGTGCTGACAGGAGAAAACACTCCTATGGCCATCATCAAAGCCATTGTAGTGAGAGAGCACTGATGACCTGGGTGAACGGGCGGACACTCTTGATGATGGAGGTGATGGACATGGGTGCCTTATGGCGGTGTCGTACAGTGATCTGTAATGCAATCCAGGACATGTGGATTTTAGTATTGGATGTTTTTCATCTGGAAAGTGTTGCATTAGCTCAGTCAATTTTGCATAGCTGTTGAAGTCATTATTGTGTGTTTGAAGTCTGGTGCGTGGTACAGAAGTTGGCACTGGCATGTAATGCCTGCATGAGGAAGAATTGTGTTAAAACGCAGCCTTCTCTGATGGTGCCATTGAGGAGGCATTGGTGCCGGTGGTAAGGGCACTGGTTCTGGGCTCAGTGTGTGTGGTAAGGGTGTAGCTGACTTTGACCTTGCCTTTCTTGGTGCCAAAGTTTTGGTTGGTACCTGTGGTGTGGGCAGTGTTGCGGACTTATCTGTTTCCTGGACTTCAGTTGTCTTCAGAGGTCTGTGCTTGCTGCAGTTTCAGTTCCGTGGGAGTATGCGGAATGGGAGTACCCAATGCCAGATGTGCCCGGCTTATCTCCCGTATGGACTCTGGGAGGTAGGGAATAGGCTGGAGAGACCTTTCTCTTTGTGGGTGGCTTTGATGAAGGGGTACTCTTCTGTCTCTTGTGCACTAGCAGATTCTGACTGGCTGTCATCATCTTGGAGTGCTGGAGGCTCCAGATCCTTATTGAAGAGCAACATGCAGAGTCGCAACTCCCTGTCCCTCCATGCTCTGGCCATGAGGCTACAGCAGTGGGTGCATTTCTGGGCAATGTATTCATCTCCCAAGCAACAAATGCAAGAAGAATGCCTGTCAGAGGGCGGCACAGAATCATGACATTCGTCACATTTCTTAAATCCGGGGGCACCTGGCATTTTGTCCAACAGGCTCACCACTCCATTTTTCCTGAGGCAGGTTCGTTTTCTGTCTTCTTTCCCCTTATGTCTTTTTTTTTTAAATAGGGGCAAAATGTCTGGAGAGGCCATAACCGGGCCCTATCTTCTCTGAGTGCTGTTTGTCAGCGGGATTTGATTGATCTATTTACATGAAATAAAGTAACTAACAAGCTAAAGAACAAACAGGGAAATAATTTCCTAACTAACTCTAATATTATTTTCTATCAACAGGCAGCTGAGGATAAGGAGAGGGATCAAGCTCCATCTGCAACTGAGAGTGGTAATAAAGGAAACGAGGGGAGTCAGGCCACACATGCAAATTGGTATGCCACTCATGCCACCCACCGCACATGCGCGACCCAATCAGATACTGCTAGGAAACTTCCGATCTGCGCTAGGACAACCCGACACCAACACTCTTGAAGAACTATTTTTCATTCTAACAAATATTGGTGACAGCTCTCTCTCTCTCTCTCTCTATATATATATATAATTCATTTTCTTTCTTAAAGCTTATTTCTTTTTGTAATGAATTATTATATATAGAACTGTGGAAGTAATCTGGTATGTTAAGACTGTTGTTAAAATCTTTACAACTCCATACAGCTCATTTACATTACTAATGTGCCATGTCACTAGACTAATTAACCTTAAATAGATCCATGAAAAAACAAAACTTTTTTTTTCCTTTGTTTTTCAGGGTGCTATACTGCAACAAGTCTCATAGCAATCTGGATCATGATCAGTACTGAATAAAAAATCTGAAATTATAAATTACAAGACTATAATTCCATAACAGAGGACTCTTTAGTTTATGCAATTACTAGTACTCTAAAAAAGGAATGATATCTTCAGAGTTCAAAATTTGCTTACATTTAATTTTGTATAATACATAGATACAATCCCCCCTCCCCAACTCCTCTTCAAAAAAACTGTTCTTGGAGCAGTTAAGTCCAAAGCAAAATATGAGCAACAGCTGTTTGTACAGAAGCAACATGGGTAAATCCTGATTGACTGTATCTCAGAGTATGTCTACACAGCAAAAGCTGTGAATAAAATAACATGGCCAAGCAAGGTTGAATCCAGCTAACGTGAATAGCAGCTGCAGTGAAGAGAGCACATCATGGGCAGTACATGCTTAAATGCGCATTAGGTATGTAAGTCATCTCACTATCCCACTCTGAAACTTGTGTTGTACTGTCTTTACTGTTAGTTTTATCTACATAAAATATGCCTGGATAGGCTAGTTTTCGCTGTGTAGACATATCTTCCGAATTAATTGCATAAGGGTACAAGAAGTAACAAGAGATTTGGGGGGGGGTGGTTTCTCTTGAACACAGACTCTTTTTGTTGTTGTACAATCATGTCCTTTTTTTATTTAAAGCTAGAGGAAAGAGTGAACACAGTCCCTCACTACAACAAATTATGCAGTCGAGTTTCCCTCATTTGGGAAAAATCACATGGATCAGCACACCCACAGTATAATGGATGAGCTGCACCCTAGGAAAATGACCTAAATGTTCATGGTACCTCCACTGCCAGGTAGTTTGGTGAAGGAGGTTCAAAATATTATTTTCAAAAGATTTACAGAACAGGAAGTGGCATTAAGTATGACATATGAATGGCATAATATAACTAGTGAACTAATTAGAGAGAGAGGAGATAGAAAAAAATTCCAATATTCATTTCAAGTTTTGAATTATTTCACTTTGCATTCCTTTTTGTGTTCACTTTCCACAAATACTAGTGTGATGAAGTTTTACTAGCAAGAATGCTTGTGGGAAGCAAATGTTAAGCTTGTTCAGATATTTATGGAATATTCAAATACTTATGGAATGTGAGAAAAACATACAATTTGAATTATAAATTCAAACTCAACCAAACAAGACAGCTCAACGATGACTAAGAAGCCAGATATGTTATTACACTCACAAAAATTACATTTAATTATGAATAACAAATACATGAGAGAAAACAGATCTGCACAGTCTGTGAAGACAAAAAAAGATTAAATTAAATAAAATTTACATCTAAAATTATTCACTCAGATCTATTATATAATACATCTCCAAAATTTGCCTGTGTGTTTGAATATCCATAAAAAAACAAATTCTGTTAAAGACAAAAAAGATAACAAATATTTGATTCTAGTTTAAAAACAAAATTGTTAAGAGTATTACTTTTAAAATATATAAAAAATACAAGTCCTCAGAAACAATATCTAGTATTGATCAGTTAAAAATTACTGAATCGAGTTTATTTAAGTGCAGGAAATTTAGTTACACTGTAAATATGGAACAGTCAACATCTGTATCCATGTTATACACCTATGAAAATTACTTGTTTATACTCACATTAAGAATCATGTCACCAAAAACAAAATTTGAAATGTGTTAGTTACCTTTTCTCGAACTGGATCTCCAGGAATAAGCTGTGGTTCAATAGTAATAAACAGTGTTATGTAGGATCCCTCACTCGGACTTCGGACAGAATCATAACCTCTCTCATTTCCTAGGTTCTTTTCTTTACTGTAGCCAAGAAGTATTGGAGGGATATCTATCTTAAAAGTACCATCAATCTATGAAATAGAGAAATATTAAGCCATTCACATTGATCATAACAAAAAATAATAATGTTCAAAAGGAAACAATGCTTCCCCAAGTTTTAGCACTAAGAGAGGCTGAGTCAGCAATGCCAACACTTTCCTAATTTTGCCACTTGCATCCAGAGAGAGAACCCAACCTTGGATGCTTCTACCAGATCCTGGTATAGATTTTCAGAGACTGTTGTCTGCATCTTTGTCACAGAAAATCAGGATGGTGAAACCATCCAGTACGAAAGATGCCTACAAAGCTGCAAAGCATCCATGCAGAAGAAGACTTTATTAAAAACATGCCTATAGACACCTCTAAATTTGAGGAAAACAACCAGTGCCAAACGTGCAAAGTGTAACCTCCAAGAAGCTGAATGAGATTTAGGGGAAAAGATGAATGGAGTGAAGATGAAAGTTTGAAACTATTGTAGGTAAGTACTTGGAGAAGGTCTGAGAGTCACATTATCCTTATGGAATGTAGTCTAAGGAAGTCCTGTAATTAACACGTGGGTCTTGCTCACCCTCCAAACAAAAATAATAAATACCCCCAAAAGTTATCTCAATAGAAAGGCAGTATCAGTAACAAGTTGCTTAAGGACCAAATGGGGGCTTCTTTACGGCCAGCAGCATGATGTTAATGACCATAACTGGGTATACCTTTCAGAAATATAGTTATTGTTGGGTGAGAAAATATATAATGTGAAGCTGAACTAGAGAGTGATAGGTTAGTATCATAATTAAGTGGATCATAAAGAGCTGGTTGGGAACCCTCACCACTTTAAGATTAGTAAATATTTCAGAATACTAGCAATAGAGTTTCAGCAGCCCAGATAAAAAAAATCATTTTTACTTGGCTCTATATGTCAGACTTCTAGAAGATCTTCCTGATTTAAATCAGACTTATAGAATCATAGAGCTAGAAGAGAGCTCAGGAGGTCATCAAGTCCAGCCCCCTGCCAAAGGCAGGACCAATCCCAACTCAATCAACACAGCCAGGGCTTTGTTAAGCCGAGACTTAAACACCTCTAGGGGAGATTCTACCACCTCCCTAGGTAACCCATTCCAGTGCTTCACCACCCTCCTAGTGAAATAGTTTTTCCTAATATCCAACCTACACCTCTCCCACTATAACTTGAGACCTTTGCTACTTGTTCTGTCATCCATCACTGCTGTGAACAGCTTTTCTCCCTCCTCTTTGGAACCTCCCTTCAGGAAGCTGAAGGCTGGTATCAAATCCTCCCCTCACACTTCTCTTCTGCAGACTAAACAAACACAAATCTCTCAGTCTCTCCTCATAGGTCATGTGCTCCAGCCCCCTAATCATTTTGGTCACCCTTCACTGGACCCTCTTCAATGCATCCACATCCTTTCTATAGTGGGGGGGGCCCAGAACCGGACACAACAGATGTGGCCTCACCAGAGCGGAATAAAGGGGAATAATCACTTCTCTGGATCTGCTGGCAATGCTCCTCCTAATGAATCCTAATATGCCATTAGACTTCTTGGCTACAAGGGAACACCGTTGACTCATATCCAGCTTCTCATCCACTGTAATCCCCAGGTCATTTTCTGCAGAACTGCTACTTAGCCATTCAGTCCCCAGCCTGTAACAATGCTTGGGATTCTTCCATCCCATGTGCAGGACTCTACACTTGTCCTTGTTGAACCTCATCAAATTTCTTTTGCCCCAATCCTCTAATCTGTCCAGGTCACTCTGGACCCTATGCCTGCCCTCCAGCTTATCTACCTGTCCCCCTAGTTTAGTGTTGCAAACCTGTTGTGGGTGCAATCCATCCCCTCATCCAGGTCATTAATAAAGATGTTGAACAAAACACTTCAGAAGAGACATTTCTGTCCACAAGGCTCAGCCAGCTAACTTTCATGCAGTCTGATGTGGGCATGAAGGATCTATATGAAGGACCTGCTCCTTCTCCTGAGAAATAATGCCTGATAGATGTGGCCGTGTGATTGGAGGCTGTGATGACAGTCATATCAACTCCTGTACACAGCTTTACAAGCACACTTCAGTCCCTTTAAATGACTTAAACTAGCTCAAAGGCATAATAAAATTTCTAATTAATAACAAAATGGATAAGCTCATGGGGTATGTCTACACTACAGCGCTTATTCGAACTAACTTAGTTTGAATTAGTTAATTCGAACTAAGCTAATTCGAACTAACGCATCCAGACTAAAAAACTAGTTCGAATTAGCATTTTGCTAATTCGAACTAGCATGTCCACATTAAGTGGACCCTGAACCGGGCTTAAGGATGGCTGGAAGTAGTGCCGGCAGGGCATCAGATAAGGACTTAGAGCGTGGAGCTGCTGCCTCAGGCTAGCCAAGGGCTGTGCTTAAAGGGACCCGACCCCCACCCCGGACAGACAGTTCTCAGGGGTGCCCCGCTTGCAAAGCAGTCCTGGCTTGGTGTGCCCTGAGTTCCCACACTGGGCACATCACAGCACTCGGCCATCAGACCGGCTGCACTTGCCGCAGGCTGCCATCTGGGGAGAGGGGGTAATTGGGGGGCTGCAGGAGAGCTTCCACCCCCAGAAGCCCACAGAGCCAGCCCAGTCCTCCCCATCAGGGGCTTGTACCCCATTCCTCCCTCACCTCCTTCCACTTACCCTTCCCTAGCCCCCCTTCCTGATGTACAAAATGAAGAAAATGTGTGGTCAAAAATAGAATCTCTCTTTATTGAACAAAACTCGGGGAGACTGGGAAAAGGAGGAGGGAGAGGGGAAGAGAGAGGGTGGGAGAGGGGAAGAGAGAGGTGGGAGAGGGGAGGGCAACTAAAATGATCAGAGGTTTGGAAGAGGTCCCATATGAAGAGAGGCTAAAGAGACTGGGACTTTTCAGTTTAGAAAAGAGGAGACTGAGGTCAGGATAGAGGGGACAGGATAGAGGTCTATAAAAGCATGAGTGGGGTGGAGAGGGTGCATCAAGAAAAGTTCTTCATTAGTTCCCATAATAGAAGGACTAGAGGACACCAAAGGAAAGGAATGGGTAGCAGGCTTCAAACTAGTAACAGAAAGTTGTTCTTCACAAAGCAAAGAGTCAACCTGTGGAACTCCTTGCTGCAGGAGGCTGTGAAGGCTAGAACTAGAACAGAGTTTAAAGAGAAGTGAGATAAAGTCATGGAGGTTGGGTCCATGGAGTGGTATTAGCCAGGGGGTAGGAGTGGTATCCCTGCCCAAAGTTTGTGGAAGGCTGGAGAGGGATGGCACGAGACAAATGGCTTGGTCACTGTCGTCGGTCCATCCCCTCCTCCCTAGGGTTGGCCGCTGTCAGCAGACCGGCTACTGGGCTAGATGGACCTTTGGTCTGACCCAGTACGGCCATTGTAAGCTCAGGGCTCAGGATCAGGGTCTCAGTAGACCACCTTGATTTTCATGCACACCTGCTCCTGGCTGGCCAGGCTGGCAGCTCTCCTGCCCTAGACAGCCACTTTCCTGTGCCTAGTGTGGAGGTCGTGGACAAGGTCCACGATGTCCGCACTAGACCAGTCGGGTGCCCACCTCTTGTGGTCCCGGGCAAGCTCCCGGGAGCTGCCAGCCTGGTCCCGGGAAGGGGGGAGCTGGGGGGTATCGGGTGGCTGGCTTGAGCAGTGCCAGGTGCAGGGTCTGCTAGCTGGGTGCTGGCAGGCTTGCATCTGGCACGGGCACCGTAGCCAGCCCGTGCCCCTTTAAGGGGTCCGGGGCCGGGAGGGGGGCAATAGAGTTTCCCTGGTGTTGGCCAGTCCACTTTTCTGAGGACTCTGGGGAGTAGTGAATCAGTAGAATAGCATGTATCACATCCCTCTTCCAAGGATTCAGGAATACAGACAGAAAGAAACCCAGACTCATCACTCTAATGAATCAAAATAATTGGAACTTTTTTTGCATACTGGTAGCACAGATATCTGCAGTGGGAAGTCACACTCGACTAAAATTGTTTGAAGACAGAATCTTTGTGATTGACAGCACACTTCCTGCAGAGACAGTCTGCTGGGTTTTTCCTTAATGTTTAAGTGTTGAGCTACTGAATAACCTGATGCTATATGTAACACTTTCAGAGATGAACTGCCTCCTGACAGAGAGGAAATGCTCTTGTTCTGCCTTATTTGTTGACACAGGAATGACATATTGTTGACAGAGAAGTGATGCAGTATTGTATTTTCAGGACCCACATAGTAACTCCCTGGAGGTATTCAATGCAAGAGAGGAATCATATATAACAAGTATAGTTAGGAGGTAATGGCATCAATGTCATCAAAAATACAGGAGATAGATCGGCTGTTCAAGTACAGGCATCTTCCAAAGCTAAAATTCATACTTCCGTTTACTGATGCTTACCCTTGTTTGAAAGTATATGGTAGAAAATGGAATCCGAACACATCCCAGCCAATGTCTCTCCACGCGAGTGTAGATTCCACTTCCTCTTTCACGATCGTCCTAGAAAATAGTTGCAAAACGGATACTATATTAACAGTACGGTGTACACAACTTTACAAGCAGACTTCATTCCCTTTAAGTGACTTAAACTGGCTCAATGGCTTAATTGAGTTATTAACATTTCTAATTAATAATGGATTTTTATTAACTTTGGGTATGTCTATACTACAGTGTTATTTCGAAAGTTATTTCGAAGTAACTTATTTCGAAATAACGCGTCTACACACAAAATGCATTTCAAAATAGCAATTTGCTATTTCAAATTAGTGTGTCTACACTGAGTAGACTCTGAATCGCATTTACCAGTTCCAGCAGTGCACCAGGTCAGGACTTACTGTGTGGGGCTGATGCCTGAGGCTATGTGAGGTCTGTGCTTAAAGGGACTCCCCAGACAGCCAGTTCTCAGGTTTCCCTGCTTGCTTGTCTGCCTCGATGAGGGACAGCAAAGCATTTTGTCTCGGCGTGCTCTGGTTGCCCTCACTCGGGACACCACAGCACTCTGCAACATGGAGCCAGAGCTGCCCCTAGGCACTCTGGTGCTTCTCGTGGACGCGTTGCTGCGAGCCTGGCTGCACTTTCTGCAGGCTGCCATCCGGGAGGTCCATCAGGGGGCTGTCAGTATCCAGGAAGCCCTGCGGGAGAGCTTCCACCCTGAGGGGCACTAAGAGCCTCCCTGGTCTGCCCCACTGGGGGCTTGTGCCTCATTCCTCCCTCACGTCCTTCCACTTACCTCTCCCTAACCCTCCTTCCTGATGTTAAATAAAATACATGTATTTTCATGAACACAAACTCTCTTTATTTAACAAAACTGGGGGGGAGGGAATGAAACTCTGGTGAGACTGGGGAAAGGAGGCGGGAGAGGGGAAAAAAGAGGGTGGAAGAGGGGAGGGGGAAACCTGGGAGGAGGGAGCTGGAAGGGGGAAGCAAGGGGAAGAAGGGGGAGGGGAAGCTCAGGATTGGGGGTCTCACCGGACCAATTTGATTGTCATGCAATCCTGCTCCTGAGTTCGCATATGGCCTTTGGTGGCCAGGCTGGCAGCTCTCCTGCCATAGATGGCCGCATTCCTCCGTCTAGTGCAGAGATTATGGACGTTTGGGGCATCCCCCCCACACCTGAATAAGGTCCATGATCTCCACCCTAGACCAGGAAGGTGCCCACCTTCTCCGGGACCTGGCAGGCTTCTGGGAGGTGGCAGACCGCTCCCTGGGAGCAGTGGAGGGCTGGCTGCCAGTGGCTTGCTGGCTCATGTTTGGGGCCACTGGGTCAGGGGCTGTGACTGCTGGCTCTGGGCTGGCAGGCTTCGAGTTGGCACAGACACTGTGGCCAGAGTCTACCCCTTTAAGGGCTCGGGGGAGGGGGGGAAGTGTACTTGGTTGAGGCTGGAGTGGCTACCAGGGAACCCTGGGAAGGCTGGAGGCCCCCTATTTCAAAATAAGTGTCTACACAGCACTTATTTTGAAATAGCTATTTCAAATTTGGCATTATTCCTTGTAGAATGAGGTTTACCAAATTCGATGTAAGTGCTCTGCTATTTTGAATTTATTTCGAAATAGCGGTTTGGCTGTGTAGATGTTAGGAAAGTTATTTTGAAATAAGGGCTGTTATTTCAAAATAACTTTGCTGTGTAGACATAGCCTCTGTTACAAATACTGGTTAAACTATTAATTATTATAAATATTAAGAATAATTATCAATAATAATAATAATCTTTTTTGGAAGCATCCAAATGCGCTACATACTGTGCAAACACAAACATAGGAATGACCATTGCTACAATGAGCTTATGTTGTAAGGCTCTAGATATGCAATCAGCTAAATGCAAGAAGACCCCTGTGTCTGCACAGAGCTCTATTAGCTTCAGGGAGTTGTCTAAGAAAAGCACATTAAGCTCCAGTCCTGTAATGAAAAAGATTCAATTAGTGTTAAAGAAGATTTCTGGATTGACCAAGTTGATAAGAGAGTAAATAATAAAACAGAAAAATGAACAGAGATGTTGCTTTGTGGAACTGCATGTTCATGTTTCCTTATATGTAAAGTCACAGATTTACATTTGTTTAGCCAGACACATAACTAGCCTGTGTGTGCCTTTAGAAGACTTGCAGTTGGTATCGAGCTGAATAGGCATAAAAGAGGTAATGGATCTGTGTATGGAAAGTGTGCACACTAGGATACTTCAGCATGTGTCCATGGATTCATCAGCACCCACAGGAGAAATTAAGCTTAAGGGTGCCAAACCTGAGTGATGATGTGACCAGTGTTCCCGCAAAGATTTTCCATCTGTGAGCGGAGTGAATTTTGTCTTGTGCACCAAATATTAATGTTGTGCACTTGTTCAGATGTGTGCCACCATTGGCACATTCCCTTGCAGCCACTTCCTACCCTGCAGCTGGGCCCCAGGGAGCTCAGATAAGCTTTGGGCTGGACCCTGGGAACTAGCATCTCAGCAACAGTGGTCCCATGTCTCTTCTCGAGCAGCTGGGACCACAGCCCAGGGAGATTCCTCGCCTGGTCTAATGCAATAGGCTGTGGAAAAGGTGATTTTCAGCCCCTCCTGGTGACTCACACTTTAGCCTGAGGGGCTGCCTTGAGCCAAATGACTTGGGGAAGTTCTTTGATTTTCCCCGGGGGCGGGGTGTGTGTGTGAGTGTGAGTGTGAGAGAGAGAGACAGCCCCTGGCCAGAGCTGCGAGGGGTGCTGCCGGGGGAAGATATGAGAGAGCATGGGACCTACACTGGAATACTGACTACACTGATATGGACCAGCGGGTTTGAACACCTTGCCTCACCTGCAGCTTCCTCCAGACACCACAAAATCATTCCTTCCTCTCTCTCTCTCCCCCGCCCCCGGGTTCCTTGGGTCTTTATGGCCAGAAGCCTGGTCAATAAACCACCTAGAGCCAGACAAAAAAAAAAAAATCCCCAGAGGCAGCATCCACCCAACAGCCATGTGGCCCCAATCCCTGGCAGCAGCAGCTGCCTGCCAGCTACGCAGCACCAATCCCCAGTGGCAACCGTCTCCCAAAGTGGCCTCAGCCCTGGTTACAGTCATTTCCCAACATGGCCTTATCCCTAGAGGCAGCCGTAGCAGCCGTCCCCCCAGTGCAACCTCGGCCCCAGCCCCAGTCCCACCCCCCATGCAGCCTTGCCCCAGTCCCAGCACATGGGGCAGCTATGTTGGATATACTCTGATATCAGGATTAAACAGCAGTAAAATTTAGAACCCCACAAATTAGTGGATATAGCTTTATATCTGTGAGTATCAGCATCTGCAGATGTGCATATCCACAGATCAGTTATGCAGATGTCAATTTTATATCCACACAGAGCTCTAATTAAATCTTCATTTTTATCATTTAAGTCAGACCATGTGATTGACTACACACACAAGCTCAAAATTTAGGCAGCAAAAAACAGGCTGAGTGCCTAGGCTCTACACTACCCCACTTTGTTCAAGTGGGATGATAATATAATGGAACCAGGATTTTACAATCTAGATTGGATTTAATATAGGTAGGAATGATGGCAATGGGAAAAAGAAAAGAGCATGGGAGAATGAATGATATAATAGTGAAAATGCCCCTATTTCCCCATTCTAACTGGAAGGTGGAATGTTCATAAAAATAAACAAATGCATACAATTCAACATCTCAAAATTACAAGAAGTACAATATGTACGTTGCAGCATGCTACTTTCTTCTCATCCTTTAAACCACTTCAAAGCAATTTAAAATATACCAAAGGCATCAGAATGTGAATGGATGTTAACTCGTTCTTCATCCACATCACTTTGGTCATGACATTTCCACCAGGAAAAATGGTTTAGATAAGTGGTTGTTCATAAGACTGGTGTTCAGAAAATCTAAATTCTACTGTAATTTACATATATATCTTTGTTGCTTACTCTTGTGAATATTTTTCCCTTGCCCAGGGGAAACAGCCATAATATTCAGTGATGTCCTTAATATCAAAGACATTGACATTAATGCCCTTCAAACTTGCCTCTAAGACATCACAGAGAACTTCATCAAAAATGTTAATGAACACTTCATCCTTCACTGATTGCAGACTTGTGGTGCTGTAGTCACCATTAGGAGCTCTATCAACACAAAATATTAGTGATTAATAAAGAATACAACAAAACTATACTGTGTTAAACTTTACATTTGTCTACACATTCAAACAAGAATGTTACTCATGGACACACTGTGAAGCTCAAAACCAATAACTTGTTTTCATTTACTCATACCTAAAAGGAAGTTCAAGTTCCTCATTCCAGTTGGGGTTTGGCCCTTCTGCTGTTGTGGTCCTGCAGACAGATCGCTGAAAAGAAACTTCTACAAAAGGACGGACTAAAACCTTCAATATAAAATGAAAATAAAAATAGACAATAATATTTCAGAACATTTGTAAATTGTCAATTTTCAAAATATGTAATAAAATGAAAATAATATATGAAGGATGTGTTAGGTTTGTGCCTTCCCTTGACAAACACAACCTTCATTCTGCATTTAATGGGCTTCTAACATTTTAGAGGACTGATTATATTTGCATCTCTAACATTCTTGAAAAGAAATATATAGTCAATCTATGTGTGTCCATGGTCTTAAATTTCATCTTAAGCTTTTTTGTTTAGGATTAAGCCTGAATTAAAAGCATCTACCAGACAGGTTCAAATTTAACAACAAGCAAAGGGTACGTCTAGACTACAGCCTTTTGTCGACAGAAGTTTTGTCGACAGACACTGTCAACAAAGCTTCTGTCGACAAAGAGCGTCTAGACTACATCCAGTTCTGTCGACAAAGCAAGCCGCTTTGTCGACATGACAGTGTAGACACAAAGGACAGTGTAGATGCAATAACGCCTTCTGTCGAGAGAACTCTGTCAACAAAAGGCGTTATTCCTCATAGAATGAGGTTTACAGCCGTCGACAAAACTGCTGTTATGTCGACAGAACTCAGCAGCAGTGTACACGCAGGTATAGTTTTGTTGACAAAAGTCCACTTTTGTTGACAAAACCCTGTAGTCTAGACACATCCAAAGACTGCTAGTTACCTGAATCAGCAAATTAAAACAGCAGATAGAGTCACATATTCTAATTGAAAGATGTTAATTTTTGTCTTAGGAATAAAACTTGTTGATGCTATTACATTTCACTCTGTATCTGGCTTTTCTTCTGTTTCAGTTAAATTTCAAATTAGAAATAGCAAAAGCCTAAGGGTATGTCTACACTGCAACTCTAGTTCGAACTAGGGTGGCTAATGTAGGCATTCGAACTTGCAAATGAAGCCCGGGATTTAAATATCCCGGGCTTCATTAGCATGTTCCCAGGCGCCGCTATTTTTAAATGCCCTGTAGTTTGAACTACCTGCCCATGGCTACACGCGGCACGGACTAGGCAGTTCGAATTAAAGCTCCTAATTCGAACTACCGTTATTCCTCTTGCAAGGAAGCCGTGTGCAGGTAGTTTGAACTACGGGGCATTTAAAAATGGCGGGGCCAAGGAACATGCAAATGAAGCCTGGGATATTTAAATCCTAGCTCGAACTAGGGTGGCAGTGTAGACATACTCTCATATTATTTTTAAAATGTGCAAAAGAAGAATTTCTCTAGTATTCAAAAGCATGAAAGGAACAGCACAACATTTAAAAAAAATCAGGACAGGATAGTGTTTCTAAAAAAGGGCACATGCAAAAACAGTGGGCCTCCATCCTCTCCCTTTAGGATACTAAATTTGGCTCCGAAATGCTATCGAAAATTTAGTCTCAAATTTCAACTTCAATTAACTTAAATTGCAGAAAGGGAAGTTTAGGTTGGGCATTAGGAAAAACTTCCCGTCAGGGTGGCTAAACACTGGAATAAATTGCTTATGGAGGTTGTGAATTCTCCATTGTATGCACATTATTATAATGCATTATTAAGTGCCTAGCAAAGTACTAATGTGCAAAATGCATCAGCACTGTCAGACCTGTTAATACTGCCTCAGTTGCACCAGAATTAGACTGGAGAATACTTTTTAACAAGTATTAGTAATAATTTTATTTGTTTTTTAAAATATGTGTGCGCAGCAGTTTTTCAAATTCTTGTTAAACATCATGTCCCCCCTCCCTTGATTTGCCTGCTATACTATGGGCTAAAATTACCACATTTAATACACAAATATGCAAATAAATTAATTACCATGAGGAATATGAAAATATTTCAGAGACAGTCTGCCAATGGTTTTTAATGAGTTTGTTGGTCCACGGTATAAAAATGGTTGGGAACCACTAACCTAGATGGTGCTTGGTCCTGCTGAGAGTGCAGGGGACTTGAGACCTGATGACTTCTCAAGGTCCCTTCCAATTCTAGTATTCTATGATTCTGATAATACTAGATAACTAGTCAATGTGACTACATAGAAGAAAAAGAAACCCAGCCCCATATGACCAAAATACCATTCAATATATGTTAATATTATACTGTACCTGGTTGAAAGCCCAATCAACACTATGGGTTGGGCTCTGAAGTGATGGAGAAGCTGCAAACATCTCATTAAAGGACCTTGAAGATCTGGATGGCTGCTGAAGCTTGCTAGAAAGGAAAATATATAACTGTGACAGAGAACATGAAAGAGAAAAATTACTTACTTTATAGTAATTGGAGATTATTCAAGATGTATGATTTTTGTATGTACAGTAAACTTCCCATAATCCGGCACCTTTAGGACCCAGAGTGTGCCGGATTATAAAATATGGCGGACTATCGGAAGGGGGGGTTATGAGGGGTCTGGGATGGGGATGCCACTCCAGACCCCTCATAGCCCCCCCTTCCGATAGTCCGGCTCTGCCCCAGGCGTCCCCGATTCAGCCGCTGCTGGTCAGTTTCAGCAGCGGCTCTATTGGGGATGCCTGGGATAGAGCAGCTGGGGTGTTGCCAGGTTGGTCCGGTAGCACCGCCCCTCGGCGCTGCGAGACCAACCCGGCAGCACCCCAGCTGCTCTTGGGGATGCCTGGGACAGAGCAGCTGCGGTGCTGCCGGGTTGGTCCCGCAGCCCCGAGGGGTGGCGCTATGGGACCAACCCGGCAGCACCCTCGCTGCTCTGATCCCGGCTTCCCTGATTCAGCTGCTGGTCAGTTTCAGCAGCGGCTGAATTGGGGAAGCCGGGTGCAGAGCAGCTCCAATTGTCCGGCAGCCGAAGCACTACCGGGTTCCTGATGGTGCCGGACCATCAGAAATGCCGGAGCATTGGATGCCGGACCAATGGAGTTTTACTGTATTTCACTATGGTTACACATGTGATCCATGTACCCAGTCAGAGAATTCTTCAAAGTAGTATCCACTGGCTGGCATATGCTCCCTCACTCTCCTCATGCTCCAATTGAGGAGATAAAGGACATAGTAGAACATCCACCTCTCCAGTTCCTTATCTATCCTTTCTGCTTCAGATAATCTATTCCACCATTATCTGAAGCAGAAAGGAAGGCAGGCAGGCAGGGAAATATAGTTAGAGACCACACATCCTGAAGAACCTCCAATTACTACAAGCAAAATAACTTTCTCTTCTCTTTAAAGCGCTGTTCCTTATGTGTATTCCAATGTGAGTGACTGCAGAGCTGACTGAAGGACTGGCATCCCAAAGGCTGCATCAGCAGAAGAGTTCTGTACTGAAGCATAATGTCTTAAACATGCAGAAATAATTTTACGTAGCAGCTTTGAAAATGTCAAGTAGAGGTACTTCTTGAAGTGATAGCACTGATACCACTTTTTCTTTTGTAGAATGAGCTCTCAATACCACAAAGGGGGAAAAGATTACATGGCTGAAAGAGTAAGATAGAGCACAAAATTCATTCTCTGAAAGCACATAGCTTAACCTTGAACTCTTTCTGCTGAAATGATAAACAATCTAGACTTTCTTATTGGCCCTGACCTTTGCAGGAAAAAGGCTAAGGTTTGCTGCATATCTCTACTCTCTTCTTCAGATACATGCAAATAAACTAACTGGTTCAGGTGAAACTCTGTGGCTACTATGGGAGTGAACTTAGGATGTAAAAACAATGAAACTTTGCCTTTATTAAATATGGTGTAAAGAGGATCCACTCTGAGCTCATTTATCCTCCTAGTTCAGGTGATGGCTATCAGAAATTCAATATTTATGGATAGGAGACACACGAAACATGCAGTGTTTTGAAGGGAGAATTAGTGAGAAGCTGTCACAGCTGAATTCTACAACCTGGTGCTTCGAGTGTAGGTAATGGAGGCCAGCTAGTAAAATAAAACCACTGTCAGATCCTGTCCCTGTAGTTTCCAGAGTTTAAAAAAAAAAAGTTTACTGATTCCCGTTCCCCTAAAATCCATTTGGCATTGACATCACCAAGTGTACAAAGCGTACCTCCTTTCACTTGGATTGTACCCAAATCACTTGGAATCTATTCTCTGAGGGCAAAACCTCCAACCTCCTTTCCCCAAGGAGTTGGAAAACAAACAAAAAAAGCACTCTTGCAGAGAACAATGTACCTGTGCTTGCTCTCCAGTAACATGTCTGCAACCAGGCACTTAAGTTTAAGAACACAAAAAATCAACTAATACCGGTTAACAGAACAAAAAAAGAAAACTCTTATTATTAAAAAAAAGACTATCATTGCAACCATAGTAAATGACTTGGTGTTAAACTGCCTTGAATTGAAACAAAACTCCGGGATTCTCTTGGGATTAATTCTTGGTTACAAGAGAGAAAAACAAAAGATAATTAACCAGCTCAGACATAATTTCCAAATCCCAAACAAGGAAAACAATAAACCTGATGGATTACCTAAACTTTTTCCTACTCACGCATTCTGATGAATCCAGGGGATCTGTTTTGGGGAGAGTTCATTTCTTCCCTCTGAGCCTGGAGAAGTTTCCCCTCTCTCTCCAACAAAGGAGACTGCTTCTCCTCATTTGAAATTCTTTAGCTGCATTTCAAATGCTCAATGCCCATCCTCCTCCCTTAGGTGCAGAATAGCTTAAGGTTAGCTTAATCCTTTCCTCGCTCTCCAGATAAGTTAGGCTCTCCTTTGCAGTTCCCATACATGACAGAAGTGCTAACTGAAGCACTGGTAAAGTAGAATCTTAGGATTCTTGATGTGCTTTGTAGCAATAAACCGATCTTTGTTTTGGGGAATATAGTGAAGCCACAACCTCTGATGCTACCAAAAAGACACTGTTAAAGACAGTGGGGTAGATGCAAGGCTGAACGGGAACTTTCTATATTGAAAATAGTTGAAGCCTACCATAAGTATGAGCAAATGTCTGTGAGTGGGGTGAATGCCCTTGTGAAAGTACATGTCCTTCATACCAAAAGTTGTAAACAACAAGCCCTTTTCTAGATATGGGACTATAGATACCAGTGTGGCCATGCAAAATTTCAGTTTGTGAATAAAGAGGCTGAGATGGGGGAGATTAGGTCATCAGATGCTTTTTTTTTTCCTGGGTACTAGGAAGTAAATTTAGTAAAAAAATTCTTTCTTTGGTACTAAACAGATACCAGGTCTGTTGCTCCTCATTATAAGAATGATTCTATTCCTTATTTAAAATCTCCTCACGAGAATGGCCCCTCAAAAGGGGCGATGAGCTGATAAAATTAAATTGCATGGCCAGAATGAATATTTAGTACTCATTTGTCCGTTGTTATTGCATTCCAGATGTAGAGAGAGGGCTAGGAGTATGTGGGAATCAGCAAGTGCTGGAGTTACTAGATTGTAGCACTCAAAATCTCGCCAAAATACCATTCATCTGGGGGCTGGGTTTGGATTCATGCCAGATGCATTACAAGAAATTAATAGAACAGAATGATTTAGCAAGAGACCCGTACCCTGTTGTCCAAACACAGCTGATGGCAGTCAGAAGTTTAGGGATACACACACCTGACCATCTTAGCCAATAGCAATTCTCCATGAACGTATCTAATTTTTTATGGAACCCAGTTATAATTTTGACCTTCACAACTTTCCCCAGAAACAAGTCACCACAGATTGACTGTGTGTTGTGTGAAGTACTTCCTTTTGTTTGTTTTAAACCTGCTGCCTATTAATTTCATGTGTTTTCATGTGTAAAATAAGGAGATAAATAATAATTCTCTATTCACTTTCTCCACATCATTTAGGATTTTATAGATGGTTATCATGTTCCTCCTTAGTTGTCTCTTTTCCAAGATGAACAGTCCAAGTATATTTAATCTCTCCTCATACGAAAGCTTGTCCCTACCCTAATCATTGTTGTTGCCCTTCTCTGTACTTTTTCTAATTCTCTCTCCATGTCTCCAGAACTTAAAGGCGTTAGCATACCACAGATTTATACAGTGTCATCATGATGTTTTTGGTTTTATTATCTCTCTCGTTCCTAATGTAGTCTCAGAAGGGTAGCCATGTTAGTCTCCAAAAACAACGAGTCATCCTGTGGCACCTTCAAGACTATCAGATTTATTTGGGCAAAAGCTTTTTTGAGTAAAAATGCCATGCATTTTACAAAGTGGTTTTTACCCAGGAAAGCATAAGCCCAAATAAATCTGATAGTCTTGAAGGTGCCACTGGACTCCTTACTGTTCTTGCTAATGATTTCTAATATTCTTTTAGCTTTTTTGACTGCTGGTGAATATTGAGCAGATGTTTTCAGAGAACTATCCACAATAATGCAAAGATCTTTTCCTTGAGTGACACCAGATAATTTAGATCCCTTCATTTGTATGTATAGTTGGGATTATGTTTTCCAATGTTACTGCTTTGCACTTATCAAAATTGAATTTCATCTGTCACTTGTAACTCTATTTAGTCAGCTTTGGACTTAACTATTTTGAGTAATTTTGTACCATCTGCAAATTTGTCACTGTTACTTTTCCAGATCATTTATGAATGTGTTGAACAACACTGGTCCCAGCACAGGTCTTTGAGCGACTCTGCTATTTAACTTGTTCCCCTGTGAAAACTGGCCATTTATTTCTACCTACCCTTCCTTCTTTTTCGAGGGGGTCAAAAGGAAGTTCTGCTATCTTCTCAGAGAGGAGCAATCGATTAACTTGTTAGTGGATATTTTCAACTTTACAGGGTAGTACAAATTCCATGGTCTCTAGTATATCCAGTAAGACAGGTCAAAGGTTGAAGTGGAGGGCCCCATGACACAGCATACTAACAGTTCACAGGCAGGTGCTAAGGTGGAGGTTAATTCCAGACATGTCTATGTCCCCTCTCTGGGAAATTATGCTTCAAAGGAGGAATCATAGGGTTCACTGGGTGGTTGAGAATGCCCTCACAAATAAAACACTTATTCCATATCCATAGTCGTCAGCATTACTAATGGCTATCCAGGAGGGAAGCCCTGGCTGGACAATGGAATGCGAGATAGACTCTTCCTCCCAGAAGATGCATCTTAGTGGAGTCTGGACCTCCCTTGTGAAGGAAGGAGCTAATTGTGACAGGAACTGGAGATCCAGGACAGCAAAAATGTCATCAGGCAGAGTGTAAGCCTTTGCTCTTCATAGAGTACAAACGGTCTTGTCCACCTAAACTGAGGGAGCCAAAGCAGTTACAGTTTATGCCACAGTTGGGTGAGGCAGAGCTGTACTGTTGGTGGTTGAGGTGCTCAATGATTGCCTTTTATCAGTTCCCATTAAGAGTTAGTTGGTACCAAAGGCATTGTTGTTTAAGCCTGGTACCAACAGAACCCGGGATTTGTGAGCTTTTATGTCATGATCCTGAGTCTTAGAACATTCTACATCCTTATCCTAAAGATTATGAAGAAAAATTTGATGTATCTAAGTTCTTTGATGTTTTTAGGAATGTTCTCTGCCCTCCTGACAAGACCCCAAATACAGCGTCTGTGAGATTACATTTCCTCTTTTCTAAGCTGAATCTCACAGTAGAAGGTACACTCCTTGCTGAGCCAGGCTGAGCACGGCGTGGTTCTATGACCTGGGGCTGACTGAGACCTCATGACTTTCTCCATTGTATGCTTGTTAAAGCCAAGTTCTCATCCCTCCTCAGTATGACTGGGTAAAGAGTGGCAAATACAGCACTTTTATTTTTGCCACAAAGTAAGCTTCCCCAAGACAGTACAGTCTGCACTAATGATCATCGCTGATTGTGAAGAAACATTTGCAAGAAGTATAGATTTTGAAGACCAACATCTTGGGCACAGTCCAGTATTTATAGTGGGGGAAAAGGGAGCCAGTGAATTCCCTGATATATGTAATCTTAACTACTGAATAAAATGTAGCTAAAAACTACAGGATAAAATCCTATAAATATTTTTTAAAAATCTATACATGTATTTAAAGATTGAAGAATAAAAGACAAAGCTTAAGACACTAGAGGTTCTGGCCCAAACTATATGGTCGTAAGTAGGAAACAGAAACGCAATTAGACGGTCAGCCCTTTATCTTCTCAGTTGGGTGCACAAGGCCAGCGAAGGCACATGTATGGATCAATGGACACTGCTTTCAAGAATTTTGGCAACTTCAGGCTTAAAGAGCACATAAATACCCACAGTGAAATAGCGATAGAGACCAGGACTTGAAGACCCACTGAATATTAATCCTCAATTTATTAAATATGTATTTAACTGTACAGAAGTTGGGTTTTTTTTGTAAAAATATTTTTGGTATTTGTTATGCATTCACAGATTGACTATATTTAATCAGTAAAACTAACTAGAAAAGAAAGTTGTAAGGATAGTGAACCTGTGTAAGTTAGATGCTCCGTAATGGAAGAGAACTTCCTACCTGGAGGCATTCCCCCTTCCCTCGGGCTTGCAGCTGTTTACTAACACACACAGCTCTGAGCAGCCTGCTGGAGCACGGAAAGCAAGGAACCTCCTGGGCTGCTGACCGGGAGGTGTCTCCTGGACAGAGCCCGCCTCTGGCACCTCAGCCCTTCCCTCTATTCAACCCTCTGCCTTCCCACTTCTGTCCCCTACCCCGCATAATCCAAACCCTCTGGCCCCCTATGATGGGGCATACTCCCCCAGCATTGAGCAGGAGCAGGTTAACTCAGCCCTGAGAGCAGAGGAGGCCACACCCCCTGTACCTTGCTGGGCATGCTCTGGCTGCAGTGCTATAAAAAGGGAACAGCTCAGCTCAGTTGGGGCTGGCACATGGAGGGAGAAGACGTGCTAAGCCTACAAGCCCCAGCAACTACCTAAAGGCTGGGACGCTGCCACCCAGGCTGGAGACCAGACACCTCTAGACACCATGCTGGATTCAGGAAATAAGGGGAAGTAGCCAGAATGCAGAGAAAGGTGGCAAAACAGAGATTCACCAGTGAACCGAGACCTGGGGAAGCAATAAGCAACCCAGGAGCAGCAATGGCTACCAAGTGAGTGAGCCACTGTCAAGGAGTCAGCATGTTGTAGTTAGGATTTCCTTGCTGACTCAGTGGCGAGAGTAAGCCACTAACAAGGCCCTGGGTTGGAGGGTCCAGTGGAGGGGGAGGGCCTGGACTCCCCTGCAGGGGGATATAAACCTTTCCCCTATCTACTCCTCCACAAACAGACTGTGACCATTGGGTCATGTGTGGACTATTGAACAATACTACCCTGCCAATAGAGGCGAATTATAGACTGTGATCTTTGGGTCATGTAGTGACTATTGAATTATGCTGCCCTGTCTATAGGATTCCTACGAGAGGACTAGAGGGAAGGAGCAGACAGACTTTGGGGGCAGGAACAGAGGCACAGGCTAGGAAGATAAAGGGTGGGGATAAGTGTGATGGGAGCAAGGTGGACCACCCCACCACACTTAGGACAATGTCCTCCTTATAGCCGTGTGACAGCTCCCTTCTGCACCCCGACTCCCCTCAAGAACCAGCACCCCAATCCCCTGCCCTAGGTCACAACCCAAACCCCTGCATCCCCTCGTACACTCCAGTACTCTGCCCCAGGTCACAACCCCGTACTTCACCTAAACTCCTTTCCAGATCTCACGCCCCCTCCTGAACCCCAATCGCTTACTTCAAGCTCCCTTCTGCACACAACCTCCATCCCACGCGCCATGCCTTTTCCATTAATACCATGGAAGACTTTATCAAATTCTTGGAGTGCACTCCCATCAAAAATTATTTCCCACCTCTGAGTAAGAGCAAATATGAAGGTCCAGTAGAACCTCAATTCAACAAAGATTGATTTCATGAACAAGCAGCTGTACTAACCATTCTCCCAGAAAAGCAGAAACCAGTGGAAATTACATAACAAAATTTACAAGTTGACATGCCTTTGCATTCTGAGGCTTTCATTGTGGTGGAAATTGCTTTGCATTAGTTTGAAGGACAAGAAGAAAGCAATAGAGGGCATCATACTGCAGTTTTTGCCTTTTACCTACTATGATTTTGAGATGATAAATTTTATAAACTTTTTGATTTTATGAACTTAATTCCCAATTAGTTTGCAAAACTCTGGTTCTATTGTGCATATAATAACTACTAATGGCTTTTAGAAAAGACTACTTGAAATCTCTTTTAATACATTTAATTTATATAATCTTCTTTAATATAACTACAAGGGGCATAATGTAAGTACTGGATGTAATTAAAAGGCATTATGGACACCAGAGGCTTTGGAACCACTATGGTTTGCTCTGTGGGGTAGCCTGAGGTGCTGCCATCTGGGCTCTACCATGGCCCAAAGATCCCATCCTTCCCATGACTCAGGGAAAGGTATGGGTAGGAACTTGGAAAAGGCGGCCACATCTGGGTTTGGCCCTAATGTTGCTGGCTGCTGTAAATGAAAGGTAGGTTTGGGTGAAGAGTGGCGAGGAGAGAAAAAGATTTCCTTGTTGTCTTTGTCCTCACTTGAAATGGGCGGAGCTGAACTGGAGGATGTAGCAACCCTGCTTAGTCCTGAGGATAGGTGTGGCATCAGTGCCAAGGTATGGAGTTCCCAGTACCAACGTGACTGTGAATGCCTGTTATGTGTTCAATAGGTGCATGAAGGAAAAACCGGTATCAATGGTGGGGTCGCCTTCGTATGCTGCAGTATGGAAATGTCACGGCGAGCCGATACCGGAGAGGTGTCAGTATGTGGCCCCGGTACCGTCTTATACAGGGTTTGTGCAAATGGATCCAAGCATCCCTTAGCTTCAGAGTGGTGTGCCAGTTTTGGTGCCACTTGCCCTGGTACCAATGTTGTTGGTACTGGTAGTGCAGGTGCGGTCTTTTTCAGCTTCAGTGCTGGGACTCCAGGGTGTACTTCCTTAGTCAGCACCACCCCTCAAGACATGTCCATGTTGGACGTGCCCGGAACCTGTGCATACCCTGAAGCATGTACCTTTGGTGCCAATGAAGGCTTCTATTGAGGGGATACCTTTTTGGTAGCTCTCTCAGTTGTAGGAGAGGAGTGCTTTCTCTTTGAGGTCATCTGAGCTGGTGGTTCCTGCAATGCTGACATCCCTTGGTCCAAAACAGCTGTGGGGGACATTCAGGGTAGAGAGACTTGCGACACTGGCTCCAACACTGGTCTCTTTTCCATAGTCAAAAGCTTAAGTTGCAGATCCCTGGCCTTTAGGGACCTGAAGGATAGCTTCTTGCAATGGTGGAAGCTGTGTGGGGAATACTCTTGTCCTAAGCATCTAATACATTGGGAATATCCATCCGATACTGGGGTG
This sequence comes from Pelodiscus sinensis, assembly GCF_049634645.1. NCBI lineage: Eukaryota > Metazoa > Chordata > Testudines > Trionychidae > Pelodiscus > Pelodiscus sinensis. The sequence continues at coordinate 107,410,909 of NC_134715.1, forward strand.
GACATCATACAAGTAAGGTTCTTCTTGAACCCAGGAGAGACTGGCATTACTAATCCACTAACTAGGAAAGGAATAAGGAGGGTGGGGGGCTTTTTTGTTTGTTTGTTTGTTTAAATAGGAGAAGGGAAGGAAAAAAGCACCCAAATTAACTTGGGGGAAAACCTGTAACAACGAACTACTCTGATAACAATCTTATCTATAAGGAAGAACGGAGCACTGCTAGGTTCCGACCATCTATGAGATGGTTGAGAAGGAACTGAAGGCTGATTGACAATTTGGGTGCGTCAGCACACTCGCTACTGCCTGAGTGGCACTGTATATGTGCGCCAACACCCAGAATACTGCTGCTAAAAAGTTCCAATTATAAGTACAAGGGCACCAAGACACCTACAGTGGAGCGCCAACAGGGACACTCCTTGAAGAAGAACAAGGATTTAAACACACAGCTTTTCATGCAATTTCACATAACCAATTTACATAGCCAATTTGAAAATGTAGCCTATAGTATGAAAAATATTTTTTAAAAGACAACGAAAGAGCCACTAGATAGAGAAAGAACATTTCCCGCTAGATGCCATTGAAAAGTTTCATACCTTAAAACAGGTTTTCTCACTGGAATATCATGAGCTCTGATGATATTCACTAAAAGATTTATGTCTCCATCTGACAGATTCTGTGCTGTAACTTTCTTTCTCTCCTTTCTTCTTGGCTTTAATGGTCGCTTTGCTTCTGCTAGTTTAAAAAGACTGAGCCCTAAAATACTAGAAATAATAAAACAGAGTTTTAGTCCCTTCTACACAGAATCCAGAGTTCTAATTCTCTCTTGACACATACACAAAACTATGCACTTACAAGAAAGAAAAATATATATTCTTGGTATCATTTCTTGGGAAACATGCTTGTTTATTAGGACAGAAGTAGCACTTTGTAGTTTATATTTTAAATCATTATATAGTGAAAGATTATATAAAAACTGAGAACATGAAATAAAGTTAATTTTAAAACTTCAATATGAATCGACTCTATTATAATTATATAGAAAGGTGTCTATTAGATAATATCATCCAATTATGTAATAAACCAAAAAAGTCTAAGTTCAGAACTATCTATGACAAACAGTAGGCTACAAAGAGGAAACAGAAATTAATGTGCCATGACATACCCCGGGCCATCAGAACTTATAACACAAGGCAAAGCAGAACAAAAAGAAAAACAGGAAAACAGTAAAAAACAGATGTGTGCAAAAGCATACATTAATGATACTAACTGAACATATTTTAATTATAGAAAGCATTCCAGAACCAATTTTAAAAAGCAACTGCCAATCAAGATCAACTTCTCATTATTCTTGTAAAAACAGTACAAAAAGATTATTTTAAAAAGTAAGAAAATGTACTAAACATATTTAACAGACTCATGTTCCAGAGTACTGTGCATGTTTTAAATATATTAATACAGATTAGACCTCTCTAGTTTAAGACACACTGGTCCAGTAACATCCGGGATTCGGCATTGTTGGGGATCCAGTGGGTGCTCTGGGGTTGGAGCACTCAAGGAGAAAAAACAGAACAGCAGTATCATAAATGTGGCCGGATCAGAGAGCCATGCGGGCTGTGAGTGGAGTCCAAAGAGCCAGGGACTGGCAGCTGGGAGCAGAGCTCAGCAGCTAGAGAACACAAGCTGACAGTGGAGACTGGCTGGGCCCAATGGTAGGGAGCTGGCAGTCAGCAGCAGAGCTTGGCTCAGGCCAGGGGGCAGTGGAGCCTGGCAGAGGCTAGGGGCAGGGAGCTGGCTGCTAGTCAGGGCAAGGGCCAGAGGGCAACAGAGCCCAGATGGGGCCGGTGACAGATAGTGGAGCCCGGCAGGGGGCCAGCAGCAGGGTGCAGAGCACAGCTGCCAGTAGCAGAGGGACCAGCATTGACCTCTCCTGGTCTGGCAAACTCCCTCGTTCGGGACTGGTCAGATCCTGAGGATGCCAAAACAGGGAAGACCAATCTGTAATATAATCTGATTTGCAAACAACGTCCCATTAACCATGTGGAAAGTTATGCAAGTCAAGCTAATTGCACTTTAAATAAACTGCGAAAATAATTATAACTATTGTTTCTCATTCTGCAACATGAAAATACTGAACAAAAAGAATTGTCTTTCTGTGAAAGGTAGCAAGTCTCTGCAATGCCAGCAGATGGGACTGTTTAGGTTTATACTGTTAAATCAAAAATTAAGCCATATCATAAGGAAACAATACTGCAGTAAATAAAATTTTCTAGTAGCAACAAAATGCAATTGTCATTTATTACCTATCTGCTTAAAAAAATTTAAAGCAAACATTAGGTTAATGTAATTTATGTGTTGGCAATGCAGAGAAAGACTTGAAATATAAGAGGTATGGAAACATAGTACAAAAAGTCAGTCACAAAATAGCAACAAATAAATGCATATATAATAGTCTGGCAAGAAAAGAGAAGAGACTTCAAACACGAAAACATGTTTGAGCAGAAGTAAAGAGACTTTGGGGAGGTCCCCAGCAACAAGGTATGAAGATATCTGTAAGGCACAGGGTAAATAAAAATGAACTTTTAACAATGGTTTCACACTATCTGCATGGCATCTCCTGGTATCTTTTCTCCAGTCTATGCGTGGCACATCCTCTTTTACCATTCTCTTTCCTCCCCTAGTCTGCTTGCTCTTTTCTCAAGATGCCACAGAATCGTGAAGCAAGAAATGTTAGAAGTCTAAACAGCAACTTTTTCAAAATTAGTTTTTTTCCTTGTCTCTGTTTCAAACATTAATTCTAAGATCAAGATCATAAGAACATTAAGTTCATTTACATATACATCTCCTTTTATCTAAAAAGGACTCAGTATCTATACTTATACATGCACATGTAGATGCGTAGTCATTACTGTTTTTCAAGCACATTACAACATGATAGCTACCTCTCAACAGGAGCAGCAGGTTTATAGAAATTCTGGAGGTGCCCAAAATGGGTTAATGTCCTTCCTCCACACCTGTCTAAAGTTCTGAGAGTGGAAGTTGGGGGGAGGGGAAAGGGGTTCAGGCTCTGGAATGAAGTTTGGGTACTGGGTGCAGATTCTGGTATGGGGCAGGAGATTGGGGTGTAAGAGAGAGTGCAGGCTCTGGGAGGAAATTTGGAGGCAGGAAAGATGTGGAGGAGGAGGTGGCAGTGAGAGAGGGAGTTTGGGGGCAGAAGAAGGTGAGGGGGAAGTGGTTGGATGCGGGAGGGGGTGATACAGGTTCTGGGAGGAAGGGTGGGGGTAAGAGGAAGTGTGGCACTAACCTGGGTCAACTTCTGGCAGCAGCTCCTACGTGAGGGGCTGTGGGATGTCTGTGCCCTGCTGCTGGCAGGAACCGCCCCTGCAGCTCCCATTGCCTGGAGGGACACTCAGGGTAGGGGCAGCATGTGGAGACACCCCCCACACACCTGGGGCCACAAGGACATGTAGATAATGGACATGGAAGCCCCAGACTTTTTTAAATCATTCAGAGACAGCAGGTGGGGCTCAGAAATGCACTGGGCAAGGTGAGCAGGAGCAGCAGGTGGGGCCAGGAGAGAGACCCAGCCACAAACTTTGCTGGAGTTGGGCCCCAGCCAGGAATACTCCTAGAGTTCAGGCACCATAGATCCATATAACTCACCACCTCCTGCCTCACAAAATAAATAAAAACTGGTTTCCAGCCCTAAAGAACATATCATGTAAATTAAGCATGATAGAACATGTGAGGATCATAACTGAATTAAGGGAAGATGAAGTAGACAGAAAGCATGCAAGGGACAATGCTAATATGGTTTAATATTTCTTATTTGTTTGTTTTGTTTTTTGATAACTTTTCTTTCCCCCTGACATTTCTTGTATGTATGAGGACTGAAGTGACATTTTAGGAGGGAAGATGAGGAAGAAAAGAAGATGAGGAAGACTGCAATAAACAAGGCTGGGGAAGGCATTCCAAGCACTGGGATCAGAACAAAGAGAGATGATTTTAGGAAAGGAGATAAAAGGGAGCATCAAGCTGACATGGGTGCTGGACTGGACAGAGTAATGAGATGTGCATAATATACTCTGGGAAGCCATTAAAGGAATACCAAAATCATATGATTATATTATAGACTACTAACACACACTCACACATAAACCACCCACACACCCACTAATGCACAAAGATGCATTATGAAGCAACCCATGCCTCCTAGAACCTTGGAGAGGTGAAGAGCAGAATTCCTTATGAGATATTCTAAAGAAAATATGAAGTGAATCTAATTTACAGGATTTAGCAATTAGAAACTATGGTGATGATACTCCAATCCCCATGGTATAAACAGATTTAGATTTCACCTGAAACATTGTGATTCCAGTCTCACAGTCCCCACCAACACTGTGTTGATACATATGCTCAGCACTGATTCAGTGGAAAGAGTGCTGCATTTTGAACCACCAAAGACACCACACTTGGGTCTTACTTAGAATCAGTCATTAAAGTACATGATAGGCTGGACTTTCCTTAAGTTAGTGAGGTCAAATGTGATCAGAGATGGAAGTAATATGGTGGCATACAAATATAAATAAGTATTACTGTGAATTAATACTACTACTGGAAGTAGCTTATTCCTTTAAAACATTTATGATGCATGGTTTTGTTACAGTTATTTAAACACGTGTGTATTTTGAGCATGGTGCTTACAGAATAATATAGCATTATAATAAATTCAAAATATTAATAACCAGGGAGTACAACACTCATAAATATTGTGGGATAGTTTAAAATTAGTTATTTCAATGATTTCAGATATGATTAAAAACTTTTTTCCCTTACCCAAGACTAGGAACCTCTTCTTCATTTACCAGGTCAGAGAGAAGGAAATGGTGTTTTGCTATTAGGAACCGGTTTATCACTGATTCTCTAACCTGGAGGGGAAAAAACCCACAATTGTATGTCTTATCCAAAATTACTGAAAATATGTGTGTTTCAATTTATTAAACTGAAAAGTTATTTTTAAGCCCTCCCCCATCATCAAAAGAAGGGGCATGTTCAGGGATTCTTGATTCCATTTCCATAGATACTTCCTTGGCACAAAATACTATCCTAGTCCAGGAGTAACTGACTCCTTGTAGCCAGACAGGAACCCCCCTGTAACATTCATTTTTGCTTGCCTGGAGCATACAGGGCACACAGCGCAGAAGGCCCAGGCTGTGTGACCGTGAATGGCTGTAAACAGAGATATACCAATTGCTGGCCAAGGCGTGCCCTTGACTCAAACCCATATTGATACAAACACACAGCTGTCCGCGGGGGGAGGAATCTCTCGCCCAGTAAAAAAAGTCTAGTACGCACAATTTAGTTATCTCTTTTGCAAGTGTAAATTAACTTAAAACTTGCTTGTAAGAACTGGCGCCACAAAACGGACCAGTACAATTTGGCATCTTAAGATAAGAAAGAGGATACGGGTCCCAGGGGTATAAAGATGGGTCCAGCAGCACATTTACTTTGAGTGTCAATCTACCATCTATTTGCTGGTCGGGTTAGGTGTTTGATCTCCTGAGGTTCCAAGGGGACGCCCACCTCGTATTCGTCTTTCCTAGGAATTGAGAGACCGGCCCTGGCCTGACACGCTGGAGTCGAGAGGCACAGAAAGGGGTAAAAATTGTACCTGTATGTGGTCCTTTGTCTTAAGTGTACACATAGACTTAGAGCTCTTTAAAGATTAAGCTGTCACTTGGTACCATTATTTCTATTTTCTATCTTTATTTTCTTTGTAACTATTTTTAAAATCTGTATTTGCTAACAGTTAAGAAAGAGAGCAATAGCCATTGTAACCATATGCTTTTATAAGTCTTTTTAATAAACCTGTAACTGTTTAAGTTTTTAACCTGACTCCTCCAGTTGCTGTAACAGAACCAAGCACAATTTAAAAGAACTTCAGCCGGTCATATGGGACAGGTATAGGAAGAGCTTAGGCGTTTGGATCTGTGTCACTCACAGGTGACAGGTCCGTTGGGGCACCTCTCAGTCTTTCCCTAAGGCTGCCCGCTGCGAAGGAATCAATCTTGCATTCTAGCAGCTAAAATCTGAGGTGTAATAAGCTCTTCCTATAAAGGGGCGTCTGTTGGCCTGCTGGCTACCGTCTGTGACGGGACCCCGGTCCTAGCAGTAAAGACACGGACGTTAAACCTTTTCTCGGAAACACACACACACACACTGCCCTGACCATCGGCTGACACTCCTCAAAAAGCAGTCTAGGTAGTTGTCTCAGACTAATGATTCTGGATCGATATAGACACCAACTTTGTGGGTGCTCAGGGGCTCAAACTGCAGCTTAAAAATGATCTTAATTATCTTAATTATTTGCGAGAGTCTACAATATTGAGTCCTACTATTTTCTTACTATAATTTTACATCAAATCACTTCCCAACAAAGTCCTCATACTTTTGTATTACAGTAATCGCTTTATAGGATTAATACAATAATAATCAGTTTCATATAACATCTCTCTATTTCTATTATTTCCAAAAGCTTTGAATTAAGTCAATAAACAAACTTCCTCTCTCTCGGCAGAACTCTTCTTTAGATCTATTTTTCAAATGTAATTTGGAATTACATCTGCCACTTTTAACTAATAAAAATGAAGTAAACTGTGGTGAAAAATAAATAAAGTAGGAGTAAACTAATTAGCAAGAAAGAGAAATACTGACACTCTTTGCATTTCTCACCTTCTGGAAATACTTGGCAACTAATGCTCTGTGTGCATCTAGGTGATCCTTGTTGTCAATTATATCCCTTTCACGGAGCCTTTTCTCATAGTTCTAAGTGTAAATACAAAAATTAAGACTGTGATTTGATGACCTTTCTAGTGTACTTATGTCACATAAAGAGGTAACCATTTTATTAATATAACCACATAGGATCAAAAGTAAATCAACTCCAATGTTAGATGTTAGGAGGTACATTTTTAAGTCAGTATGTAGCAATTCAGTTGCACATTCAAGTAATATAGATAGCAATCACATGGCTTGAACTACAACAAATAGCTTTGAAAATTTCCTTTTATCCTTTCCGTCATGAAGCTGAACTTTGATTTGTTGGTATAAACCACTGTTTCTCAAATTCGACAAAAGGAGGTGGGGAGGGAGTTCGCCAAAAAAGCCACATCTAAACTACAAATTCCCACTGAATTTGCATATCCTCTTTCGACTGTTCCACGTAGTCTAGATGAGCCCTTAATGTCTACAATGGGAATATGCCAACATTTGCTTCAGTTCAGCAGCATTGTTTTCTTAGGCCCTCTCCGAAAAGTCCAACAAATGTTAATAAAGCCGGTGCCTCAATTAACTTTGCACAACCTCTCTTGATGTTTTGCAGTGCAGTTCCACTTAAATCTTCTTCCTACAGAGTCTGTTACAGCAGCTATTTCTTTGGAAGGATAAAATCAAATTCCAGATTCAGGTAATGAGGTATGTTTAAAGTGAAATACTTTTTGACTTACAATCCATATAATCTTTTTGGAGTCAATGCATTTGAAGTCAGGGTAGAATGTGGACCTCAAGATGATGAGACACTGACTTTATCACATCAAATATCACTAGAGATAAAACTAATAAACATTTTATTAAAGACCTTTAAATACCATAATTTAAATAATTTCAGACAACTGCCTACCTCAAAAAGTTTTTCAGTTATTTCTCTTTCAAGTAAAGGGACTTGTTTATAATTACGGAACTCTGCCACCTCTCTGTGTCTGAGTTGTAGGAGTCGGAATCTTTTTGATCTGTTAAGTTCCTCATCGGAAACAAAATTAAATTCTTGCTGCAATTGCTCCAGTCTGAAGAAACCAGGAACACAACCATCTCCAGTAGTGGCAACCTAAATAACAAAGGTAAATATTAAAAGTTCAATTCAGAGTGAAAATTTCCATAAAATAATTTCAGATTGACTAATTCCATTAATCTCACTGATACACTGACAAGAGTCTCATTGTAAACGTATGAGGCCAAAATGTAACTGAAATATTTCATATTTTAAAATAAGTGTTTAATAATTCTTAATTTTTAGTAAGAATGTAATATGAAATATTGTAGTAACTGTTAAGAGTGACAACTGAAGCTATACATATACCAAAATATAAAGGAAAACTATGCTTCAAGCATAACAATTTAATCTCCAATATTGCAAAGACATGGTTATATGTAGCACCCCCAAACACATGGCCATGAAAATCATGTCATGGACTGTAAAAACTGGTCTGTGTGTGCTTTTACCCTATGCTACACAGATTTCGGAGAGACCAGTGTTTCTCAAATTGAGGGTCCTGACCCCAAAAGTGAGCTGCAGTGGGATTATAAGGTTATTTTAGGGGGCTTGTGGTATTGCCACCTCTACTTCAGCAATCAATGCCTTCAGAGCTTGATGGCCAGAGAGCAGCTCTGAAAGCAGTACCCTGACAGCAACAGCTCAGCAGTAAGGATGGCAAAACCATAGAATGACACCTTTAGTTTTCACTGTTTTCTTCAGAGCTAGGCAGCCAGAGAGTGGCCCTAGTCATATGCATAACTTTACCAAAGTGAGTAGTCACACTGAAGTTAATGTTCAAAAAGATCCCAATTGCTACAAATCACTGAAACTACTCATATGAATAAAGTTATTCACATATGTAAGCCTTTGCAGGATTGAGACTTGAGGTAGCTAAGAACAGCTTGTCAACACTTCATTCTCATTTGAGCAGTATCATCTTAGCCAGTGCGACTACTCGTGTAAACAACTGCTCCCCACAAGCTAAAGGGTTTCACAATTTGGTCCGACATGCACATTAAAAATATGGTTGTGTTTTCTTTCCGTTACACACCAGTGTAACTCTACTGAAAACACATCATGCAAAACAAGTTTACTTTTCAAAATCAAGTACCTAATATTAAATTCATATTTGTATTATGTATTAGAAATACCATGCTTAATTTTCTCCATTCTTATAAATGGTTCGATCTTTCAGTGAGAGCTGCTATTCAATATTTCTAGCTACAAGGCCTGTCTGACCATAGAGTAATACAGCTCAGCATCTGAATGCATTTCAAAATTGTGATGAGATAAATTTTTTTAAATTTAAAAAAATAATTCATGATGCTGCTAACTTCATCACATTTAAAAAAAACCTAAGGTAAGTTAAACCTTTCTTGATAAACCTTTCTACGGAAGATGAGATATAAAAATTATCCACTAATCAAACTAAAGGATTGATTGTCCTCTTTTCTCCTCAGGAACATTATACAGAACCAGTCGTACTGGCTTGAACTCTACACATTTTATGCCTAGGCTCCTTTCTGGCAGTGGCTATGGGCTCTAGAAGTACATGCATACTTCCTAATATAATGGCATCTGGGATCAGTAATATCTGACTCTTTTACAAACAAACAAAAAATAAACAATTGGGAGATTATTTTCTAAATGAAAGAGAAAGGTGAAGGATACCACTCATTCTTACTAGTCATCACTAAGCAATCCAACAACAAAGACCAAGAGGGGAAACTAAAACAAAGCTAAAAAGAGCCAAAATGTGTACTTTCGCCCTGGTTTCAATTATGAACCTCATGATCTCATACCGCTAAACAAACACTAGAATGTGTTGTTTTATGATCACTAAGAACCCAATCCTTTTTAAAAAAGTGAATGGCAAAATTCCCATTGACTTTAATGAGAGCAATATATGGCTTTCGATGAGACCAATATAATTACATTAAGCTTTTAGGGACAGAGTTAGCATGAAAGAGTTATACAAACTCAAGTTACTGAATTCAATCTGTGTTTTAATGTTTAGGGAACAAAAAACAAGTATTTGTATCAGATTAAATTTTAAACAACTTTAAGGATCCTAAAATCCACTAATTCAGTGACTGATTCTAAATTTATGGAAAAACAGCAAGTTAGGAGTATGCAATATGTGACGTGAAACATAAGAAACAGAACTGAACTGCTACTTTTTGTATTTAAAACAGTATTATTTTCTTTACTTCCTTTAAAAAGACATAGAAAAATGTGCAAAACCCAGATTTCAACAAAATGGCTTTATTAAAGCCTTCTTACCATTATCAACTGCATCAAATCTGCATTTTTGGGGTCATTTGGATCCAACTTTGTTTCTGCTGCCCACTTGGCTAATTTCTTCATGTCAGTTAAGCCTGATGTGCCAATAGATGCAATGGCATCAATATTTTTTAAAGCACTGAAATGACAGAGTTGATACCAAAGGATTCTAATTTTAAAAAACACGTGTATTTTTGATCAGTGCTATATAATAAACAAAGAATAATATTTTGAAAAAATATTTGGACTGCTAATTCTACCACTGAAAATATGAAAATTGCAATAAGAAAGGAGGTCAGCTTTTGCTTTTTTCTCTTCAGGACTTATTTTGATACAAATATTTATGATCTATAAAAGAACAATGTTTTCTTTTGTAAAAAAGACAGTAAAATTTACCATAACAAAATTGTAAAGGTTTTTTTTTATGCAATTAATCAAGCTTTTGAGTTTTCAGAATGGTAGTTTATGAAAGTTTTTGGAATTAAAAATATTTTACCTTTTAGAATGATAGAAACAAACAAAGGTATCTTTCATTAGCACTAAAGGAATGTCTACACTTGCACCTATTTCAAAATAGGGATGCAATGAAGAAATTCGAAAATGCAAATGAAGCCGGGATTTAAATATCCCATGCTTCATTTGCATAATCACATTATGGCACTATTTTGAAATATTGCTATTTTGAAATAAAATGCGCTTCATAGACGCGTTATTTCAAGAGAAAACTCTTTTCTCAAAATAACCCTTAAACCTCAATTTATGAGGAATAAGGGTTACTTCGAGAGAAGGATTTTTCTCTCGAAATAACGCATCTACACAGCGTGTTTTATTTCGAAATAGCACTATTTTGAAATAGCACTATAATGTGATTATGCAAATGAAGCATGGGATATTTAAATCCCGGCTTCATTTGCAATTTCGAATGTCTTCATCTGCATCCCTATTTCAAAATAGGGTGCAAGTGTAGACATACCCTAAGAGAAGTTTTATATACCTATGGGCATCTTCAAAGCATTGCCTGAATGTACCAGGGTGATTGCCCTTAAGGGCTAGTGAGCCCCAATTATGAACAAGCTACATCTGGTTTGGATCAGGTGATTCCTCTATAAATCACAACAAGAATCTGCAATGAGAGAGGGAAAGAGAGGGAGAGTCTGGCTGCAATAAAGGAGGTTATGAGAGTTGTTGAGACTGCCAGAGACAAGAGGCTTGGCAGTAAGATGAAGATGAGAAACCCCTGAAGACAGAACTCAAGACTGGCAAGGTAAGCATTATGTTGTTTTTAGTTTTGATTTATTTACTTGGAAAACTGAAAAGGAATTAAAGTCTGGCAAGAAGGGCTTGGAGATCAAAGCCTGATCAGAAGGCCTGTGAGATGGCTTGTTTGATGGGAATATAATGGGACAGCTCTAAAGAGAAAAGAAATTGTAAACAAGGTTCTGCAGCAAAACCCCTACCTACATGTATCTTACCCGTCCTATGAGCAAACAAAAAATTTCACACAATGCAGCACTGTTCATGAGCATCACATTCATTCATATTTCAAAAAGCTCTGCTGCACAATTGTACAGAAATAATAGAGCTTATATAAATGAGCCCTTGTCTCATACTACCAATGATCTTTCAACCTCTCACCATACAGCAAATATGAGTTAAGCAATCTCAAATAACTGTCTTTCTTGGCTGCAGTTTGCATCAGAGTACTGAATGGATTATCAATTGGGGAAGAACTATTTCCCATGTAAAAAAAAAAACCCCAACAAAAAAAACTCCAGGGAAAATTCTGAGCATGCTCTTTTAAGTCACCTAATATCACTTCTAAGCTGATGTCAGGGTCAGGGGAACATATTTATCCTTGGGGTATGTCTACACTTGCACCCTAGTTTGAACTAGGGATGCAAATGCAGGCATTCGAAATTGCTAATGAAGCGGGGATTTAAATATCTGCGCTTCATTAGCATGATCTCGCCAGCATGCTAGTTCGAATCACAGCTGATTCAAACCAGGAAGTGCGCTCCGGACCACGTTAGTTCGAACCAAACCCCTTGGTTCAAACTAACGTTACCCCTCATTTTGAGGAGTAACATTAGTTCGAACGAAGGGGTTTGGTTCAAACTAACACATCCCAGCGCGCACTTCCTGGTTCGAATCAGCTGTGATTCGAACTAGCGCGCCGGCGAGATCATGCTAATGAAGCGCGGGATATTTAAATCCCCACTTCATTAGCAATTTCGAATGCCTGCATTTGCATCCCTAGTTCGAACTAGGGTGCAAGTGTAGACATACATAGTGAACATCGTTCAGTTGATTGGAATTATATAGAAGAGACCAAAGCTGTTACTACTAGGAGGGGGCACTCCATAATGCCTAGTCTGCAAACCTCAGGACAAAGGAGATTTTTTTCTACAGAACAGGGATCAGTTTCTGTAATAGGGATGTAATAGTATAGTTGATTAACTGGTAAGCAAAAGCTTATAGATTAATATAGACGACATGCACTTCCTGGCTCAGTTTCGGCTTACACTGGGTCCAGGAACTTAGACACTTGTCGCTGGACAGGGGCTGCTGCAACTCCATGCTGCTGCCTCTGTATCAGCAACAAGAAGCCGGTCTCCAAGGGGAACAGATTTTTAAACTGGCTCCCCTCACAGACCAGCTCCCGCCTAGCACCCTGTGATGCTGTCTCTGAAACAAAGGCAGCAGCATGAAGCTCCTCAGGAGTGGGGCCAGAGTGCACTGGCTGCTGGCCCCCCTCCTGGGGACTACAGAATAGTCGAGCAACCGATAAGAATTCATGAGGTTAATCAATTATTCAATAAACTGATATTTAACGTCCCTATTCTGTAACTTACCAGGCTTCCAGAGATCATGTGGAACAGTGGAAAAGTAAATTTAGTATGGATTGAAGCCAGGTTTATTTTTCACGTATTAAATTAGGAAGAGCAACAGTGACAATACTCTGCTACCCTCTTTACCACTCCTATGGTTCAGTTTCTCTTAACCCAGGATAAGAATGTCACATAAAGTAGACGTATGTATTTTGTATAAATCTAGATTTGGGGCTGTGTTTCTTGGCGATGAGTACTAATAATGTTCTCTTCACACTCTACCACAAGAAACAAGAAGAAAAAACAACCAGACTGACCTAGTTTGCTATTTGAGCATTATAATAATGAAGGCATCAAGTGCTACTTCTTTTTCTAGTGTTATGTCTAGTTACCAAACGTTAAAACCAAACATTTACCTAAAATGTTATTATCTCTATGTCCTTTGCATTAAGAGAAACTGCATAGGAAAAAAAAGTTGCTGTATTTTAAAAATTAATATGACAGTTATATCTTTATTATTAAAAACAACTCTTTAAATATTTTTAAATACCATAATATGTTACATTGCCCAACATATCACTGCAGCATATTACCTTGGAATCCCTATGTTCTGCTGGGATGCTAGAGGAATTAAGGGTACTCCATTGTCTCCAACTGCCCAGGAAACACTATTGGACACTTTGCCAGAGGTCATTAAAGTAATCTTATTACTGCCATCAGCTTCAAATGAAAATGGCACACCTACAACCAGGAGAAAAAAACCAAAAAATTATCTTTTCTATAAGTTTCAAAATTGGAGTATCCTATTATGATTTATGAAACACTAATTCAACACCTGTGAAAAGAACCTACTAACACCAACAACTATTTTCTTGGAAGAAATTTTTTTCCTAACTGCACAATGAATCACTGGAAGAAGGCTTTCAATTTTCCAAAAGGTGAGAGGAATGAGGTTTCCTTCCTGAATGATAATGAAACATAGAGCTGAAAAGTCAGACCCCAGGGAACCATGATTGTACAGCCTTATGTGTATCCACCACGCTCAGTGCCCATCAACTTACTCAATCTCTTCTGCTCACCATCCACATCTTTCACTTTGCTTTCCCTCACTGACTTTCTCTCCATGCAGATCATTCCTGCTCTTTTACCTTACTCTAGTCTCTGCTGCGAAACACTGAAACTTGAGTCCCTGGCTTCACAATATGACTCACAATGACTTTTTATTTTTACCTTAATTCCCCCTTTTCCTATTCCTTTCTTTAGTTTATCTTCATTTGCTCTATTTGTCTAGCAGAGAAAAATATATTTTATTTATGTGGCTAAAATCATATAATAGTAGTATGTTGGGATCAATCTAAAAGCTGAACATTCTAATTAAGCACCACCTAGAGTAATCAGGAAACCATACCGCTCCCAACTCCTTCATGGTCCAACATCACACGCTGGCTGCTGCTAAACTCTATTTCTTCTGTACGAGCTCTACCAGTGAGAACTGTAGTCTCAGGAATAGGTATAAACACTTCTGCTAACATAGTGGTGCTGCTGAGTCCCATAGTTTCGTATATCTGAAAAAAGCAATGAGATAGGTAGTGAAATGTTACTTTCAATTCTGGGTGTTGAGAAAAAAGCAGTTAACATGATTAAGTGGTAGAGGAATAGACTGATAAGTAAGAATTTAAATATTTACACATGTATAGTGTTTAAAGCAATGGCTAAGTAGTGAACAAAGTAACTTTCTAAGGCAGTGATGAGCTGCATACTACCATTGGGGTTCCACCTGCGGCCTGTGCACCCTCTTTCTGCTCCCCTCTTGCATGCCTCTTGTGTACTGGAACCCTGCACTTACCTAGTCCTCCTCTTCCCTCCTTAATTCACAGCCTTTCAAGCAATGGAAGGGAGGGGGAGAAGTGGGGACAAGGTGCAAATATCCAATTCATGGCTCCCAAAAAATGCTGGGAGGGAGGTGGAGGAATAGGTAACTGCAGGGCTCCAGTGTGCAAAAGACATGGGGGAAGGAGGCAGAAAAGGGGTGCGTGGGCCACAGGTGGACCCCAATGGCCACAAGCTGCCCACCACTTTCAAATCTTGTGCCCACTGAGAAGGACAGTCACTTATGCAGCCCACTCGCTACTCTTGGCTGACCATCTCTGTTCTAAGGGAACACCCAGGAGGAATCCCTGATGACTTGTACCAAACACATTTTGTCAACTTTGGCTGCAGTGTGTCCCCTTCACAGCTAATGTGCTTGATAACATTTAAGACAATATCTAGCCTTTACTACTTTGATACATGTTATATAACTACTGATCAACTTAGAGGTGGCAGAAACCCCACATCAGGAAAGCTACTGAAGAGACCATGTCTCATAAGCTATAACCTTTTGCTGAGCTACCAGCAAATGCAGGCATGTACATTATATCAGCCTGTAGGAGAGTGCAGCCTATTTCCCTCAGTGTGCCTAGTTGGCTGCATAGGACCATGGTCCTATCTCCTCTCTTGGTCCCCTTTGGGGTGGATTGCAGCAAACAGGATCCAAGGAGGGACAGTTTCAGGACTACACTGAGAGTAGGACTGCAGCTGTATCTTGTCCACGTGCAAGAGGATGGATGGCATGTGTTGGCATGGAAGAAAGGAGGCTGGTGTGTATCTTTTAACTGGATGATAAATGTTGCATTAGGCATCCCTTAGACATAGCATTTAAACCATAGGCTATATTAAAAGTGTGCTACTGTCTGCTTCATTATATTACTGAATTACCCTTTTCTGAGTGAATGAAATGGTTTTCAGAATTCAGAGAATGCATCCTTCCCTATAACTCAAGTTCACAACTTGATCAAGAGTATTACATTTTTTCAAATTGTTCACTAGTGTTATTGTGTGGACAAGAGTTTCTTGAGTAGAATAGACAAGGACGGCTGATGAGGAGGAAGGAGGGAGGAAGGGACAAAAAGGACAACTGCCCTGCCCCCAGTGATTTAAAAGGGTCCAGAGTTCCCAGCCACCGTTATTACTATGAGAATGGCTGTAGCCCTGGGCCCTTTATATTGCCACTGGAACCCCAGGAAGGGGAACAAGTCAGGACCTTCAGGACTTAAGCTTTACAACCTTGTGTTGTTACAAAAAATAGAGAGTAAAAGCAAGTAATTAAAATTGTCTTTTTAGTATGTGTCACATAGCAAAGTCCTTGCAAAATAATTATTTACCTGAAGTTTCAAACTTTCTGGCCAATTGAATATTTTCAGATTGAAAATTTGCCCAAAGTGAACTCTGAAGTCTGAGCTTATTTGCCGGGTGACAGTCCTCGACACTTCTTTAGTGTTGAAAAGAACTTTTAAAAATACTAAACGTTTCTTTACATCTTCTCGTCTTAAAACTTCTGCCCTGTGAACATATTACAGATAAATTATGAGAACAGATTTTGTACAAATTATCTTTACTCTTTGGAATATTGTATAGGAATCTAATTATTGAAAAGAGAGAAAGACATAACCAAAAGTATGTCAATTAACCACTCTACCGAAATATCACTACACAGGAACTCCACAGTTACTTTGATTTCTCATGCATGGTAAAATATTTTATAATGTAATATGTCAGATTTTCATCTCAACTTGAGGCTTCTTCATACAACAGATTTTCATCTCAACTTGAGGCTTCTTCATACAACAGTAAGAGGAATAATATATTTAGTGAAAACTATCTCCCCGCAAATTATAAACTATATATAAAACAGTCAGAGTTCCAAAATCTCTTGGCAGTGCTAAAGCTAACAGCAACAGGAATGGTTTATGTTAAAGTTATTGCATAACTTTGATATGGAACAGTTTTAAGAAATTGAAACTCATTAAATAATCTGTGTTAAACTTTAAATATTGACATTGCGTAAATTTCTTATCTATTGCTTGTCACATAGTGTCTGAGTACCCTTCACATAACATTGCTAGTGACAATGAAGTTTCTAGTGGATTTAATGGAATCTTTGACACATCTCTCTTTTCGGTGTAAAAAGTCTGCTTGTTATTTATTTTTAATTTCTTTAGATTTAAATAATTTTAAAAGTTGGTTTCCTTCAGAGTAATTTTTTGTTTATTGGAGGTTTTTTGGCAGAAGAGTGTGTCCATGTTGTGTGTCATTCTTATTTTCAAAGCTGCCTGGAAGCCTATGAAGGAACTTGAGCTAAGGTATAATGTGCTCACGGTGGCCAAAACCATAGAGAAGGCAAGTAGCCTTAGTTTAACATTTATCAACTGCAAAATGGCTTGTAACATAACTGATACAAAGAAAAAAAATCACATTTGGTGAAAATTCTTTAACCGTCTCTATAGTTGTCAAGTTCCAGAATTACAGACTAACTACAGCCGTGGTCCCCAACATGGTGCCCACGGGTACCATAGCGCCCGCGGGGGCATTTATATGTACCCGCGCCAGCGTTTTTAGAACTACTCACATTCACCCCTGCTTAGAGCAGGGTCAGCAGCCTGGGGCCCGCGAGGGAGCCCGACATGGCGCTTTGGAGGCTTGAGCCCCGCCCCCACCGCAGCAGGCAGCCCGTGCAGGCACTTCAGTAACCGGAGCAAACCCCATGCTGGTCAGGTCCCTCCCCCATGCAAAGCAGCCGTGGCGGGGCCCTTTGTGGTGCAGGAGCTGCGAGCCGGCAGGGGAGGGTCCCTCATGGCCGTTTCCACCTCCCCCCCCGCGCACAAGCCCATTGGCCGGACCTGAACAAAGGCAGCTGTGGGAACCTACCAATCCCCAAGCACATGGCCAGGCAGGTCCTGTGGGAGAAACAGGAGAGCAGCGCGTCTCGCTGCTAAGTGTCTGGCCCCCCAGCTACTACCACTCCGATATCTTCACCCACAGAACTCTCCTCCCAGACCCTGCACCCCAATCCCCTGCACAATCCAAACCCCTGGCCTGACCCCTCTCCCCCAGTAAAATGTCTGGTATTTTCAGTTTCTCAGCTGGAAAACCACTTGGGACATTCTTCCCCTGCCATGTGGAAGGGAGTGTGAAATTTAAAGGTGCCATGGTTTTTTTTTGGGGGGGGGGAGGGTGCTTTTTTTGCTTAACATTTGGACATCCCCCCCTTTTTATTAATACAGAATTTTTAAACAAATTAATTACAATATAATTAAAATAAAAATTATCCAACTAAATTAAGTTTCTATCAAATTTACCCAATTCACAGTTAATATGAAAAGAGCCTTCAATTTCACATTTGACGCCTTTTTTTGTTGGCGCCCGCCACACTCTTCTGAAAACATGAATGTGCTATTGGCCACAAAAAGGTTGGGGACCACTGATGTAGAGGCTCCAGAAACTAATATAGTCATTGGTCAGTAGTAATGGCGACATTTTGCAGTTGCACAGCTGCCCACACTGTCTTTGGTTTGACTGTCACCACCAACTCCAAAACTACCACAAAGCCACAGTATTTGGCTGTGGCAAGAACAGAAAAGATACAGAAGTTGGAGAAACCAGAGGGCCAACAATCTGTGAAGTCTGTCTATTGACACACTTATCATGGGAGATACTGTAGTGACATCTGCTACATTCCATGAGTTACAGCTCCATAGCCAGCACTGCTGACAGTGCCATAGCTGGAAATGGTGTAGCAGCCTGGATTGTAAAAATGATTCTGTCCCTAAATATTTTGCCAACAGTCTGAGACAAAGGGGCTTCGTATATGGTTTGAGTGGAGCAGGTGTGAAATTTTTCACATGTGCACCTAGGCCACAGGTATTACAGTGGTCATAGTTATTCAGGTGATCATGGCCCACTGTCTTTCCCTCTCTAAAGAATTCATGGCCTATGGATCTGTGCAGTTTACAGATCCACTGGACCCACCACCTTTCTTTGACACTCCCTCAGTGCATCTATAGATACTCATCCTCCCTCTCATAGGGAGGTGTCACAGAGATTGACTCCATGACACATAAAGGGCTGCCAAAGTTGAGAGAATGGCCTCTCCACTTTACACCTATTCTTTCTAGGGACAAGGTACTGTAATTCTTCCACTGCATGGACTTCCTTCCACTTCCAGCAGGATATTGCCCAATATTAAAATATACACAGGATCTTAAATATGACCTATAAGGGACTTAATTATATCAACTTTAGAAAGAATATTCTGTACTTTGCAAGAGCTGGGCTAAACAGGGTGTTCAAAATGTATTTCAAAATAAATAATCTCAATATTGTTATATTTTTAGTTTGAAAACAATGGAATAATAAGTACTTTGCAGTATTTCAGCCGCAGAATATGACAGAGACACAAGGTATATGAGGAAATTTTTTTATTGGGCCAACTTCTGCTCGTGAAAGAGACAAGCGTTCAAGTTTCTCCCTGAGGAAGAGCTTTGTGAAGCATGAAAGTTTGCCCTTCCTCCAAAAGAAATTGATCCAAAAAATATGTTCTCTCATCTACCTAAAATAATAAATGACAAAATTATATGGACAGAATCATAAATATCTCAGAGCAATCTTACCTAGGACACAAATCATTTGGCGTTATGCTTCCTGTCAGGCTCAACTCAGGAATTAAAACAGGTTCTCCAGGTTTCCTCCTTATGTTGAGGGCTTTTTCTCTAACTTGCTGCTCTACCTCCAGTCTATCAGCCATTTTAGGAAGGATGGGTTTTACTGGTTCCTCGCCATACTCTGACTCCTCCGTCGCTTCTTCTTCCTCTTGGTCTTGACTTTGTTTTATTTTCATTTTCT
This sequence comes from Pelodiscus sinensis, assembly GCF_049634645.1. Lineage (NCBI taxonomy): Eukaryota > Metazoa > Chordata > Testudines > Trionychidae > Pelodiscus > Pelodiscus sinensis. The sequence continues at coordinate 107,430,547 of NC_134715.1, forward strand.
TCTTGGTTTTCTGTATATAAAAAAAACCACAGAGGTTTTCCTCGAAAGTGTTCTACTTGCAATTGTTTTGATCAAACTATACACTGTCAGTGGTCCCCAACCTTTCATGGCTGCCGGGCGCCCTGGGGTGGGGCCACTCACATGGCGGGCATCCGGAGCAGGGCCGCTCACGCGCCACGCTTCCGGGGGTGGGGACCACGCATGCACCACGCGCCCGAGGGTGGGGGCCGCCCATGTGCCCTGAGCCCAGGGCCGGCACCACACATGTGCTGTGAGCCCAGGGCAGAGGCCGTCTAGGTGCTCTGGGCTGGCACTGCGCATGTGCCGCGTGCCCGGGGCAGCGGCCACCCACGCGCCGAGCCCAGGGCCAGCATCACACATGTGCCACGCGCCAGGGGGGGCCAATCCAGATGTTTCGGCGGGAGCACATAAACGCTCCGGCAGGCGCCATGGCGCCCGCAGGCACCGCGTTGGGGACCACTGCACTATGTTTAGTTACTGCTATTTGGCTGTGTCTACACTGCACCCTTTTTCCAGAAAAGGGATGCAGATGAGACAAGTTGGAATTGCAAATGAAGCGGGGGATTTAAATAACCCCTGCTTCATTTGTATAAACATGGCTGCCGCTTTTTTCCGGCTTGGAGCTTTGCCGGAAAAAAGCGCCTGTCTAGACGGGGATCTTTCGGAAAATAAAGCCTTTTCTGAAAGGTCCCTTATTCCTGATTTTAAGAGGAATAAGGGACCTTTCGGAAAAGGCTTTATTTTCCGAAAGATCCCCGTCTAGACTGGCGCTTTTTTCCGGCAAAGCCCCGAGCCGGAAAAAAGCGGCAGACATGTTTATACAAATGAAGCGGGAGATATTTAAATCCCCCGCTTCATTTGCAATTCCGACTTGTCTCATCTGCATCCCTTTTCCGGAAAAGGGGTCCAGTGTAGACACAGCCTTTTACTTTCCTTACTCATATGGAACAAATGGTTAGTTGAAAATAATGTAAAGCTTTAAGAATAATGAAGAGTAAAGTTCTCCCATTCTTGGGTTCTACTTCATTTATTATGTGGCTAGTAGTTTTCATATAGATAAAAAGGGTTAGCTTGGCAATTTCAAAGAATACACTTACAAATTTTGAATTTTCCTGAATGGTTATTGTGAGACTTTCAGTTTTCCCTTTTGCCTCAGCTACTAAGTTTGGCTTTTGTTAGGGTTGACAGCCATTCCCAGAATCATACGGGGCTCTTTAACTGACTAGGTAAAGACCGTTTTAATTATTACTGTAATTCTTCTGGTCCCCAATAAGCCAAAATGCAAAAAACAAAATCCAGATCTCCCACAGAGCAGCTGTATTTTCACTAAGCCATTATGTCAGCAATTTTTTCTATTTTAAAAGTGATTACTATTGTAAGATATCATGTATACAATGAGCTGGTCTTCATTTCTTTTCTCTCCTCTACTAATAAGTGCAATTATCATATTTCAAATTTGGTCTTACTGACTTCCCCGGTGCTCCAGTGTTCTTGCTGCTATGAGAAGCATTCAGATTTACAATATGGGGGAACTTATTCTGGGAAGCAATACTCTGAAAAAGATGGTCATGGTGTATAATTAGTTGAACATGAGCTGCCAGTGCAATGCTGTGTCCAAAGGCGCTAATGCAATCCTTGGATGCATGAACAGGGGAATCTAAATTAAAATAATGGAGATTGCCTATTTCCTAGAACTGGAAGGGATCAAGTCCAGTCTCCTGCCTTCAGAGCAGGACTAAGTACCATCCCTGACAAATTTTTGCCCCAAATGGCCTCCTCAAAGACTGAACTCACAACCCTGGGTTTAACAGGCCAATGCTCAAACCACTGAGCTATCCCTCCCCCTAAATTCAGCTGGAGTTGGTATAGAGATTGCTTTGCCTCTGTGTTTGGGATGGGTGCTAGAATACTGTGCCTAGTTCTAGTGTCCCCAATTCAAGATGAATTTAATAAATTGTAGATGGTTCAGAAAGTATTAGAAAATATGTCTTATAGCAAGAGACTCAGGGTATGTCTACACTGCCACCCTAGTTCGAGCTAGGGTGGCTAATGTAGGCATTCGAAGTTGCAAATGAAGCCCGGGATTTAAATATCCCGGGCTTCATTTGCATCTTGCTGGGCGCCGCCATTTTTAACTCCCCGTTAGTGCGGACTCCGTGCCCGTGGCTACACGCGGCATGGAGTAGGTAGTTCGAATTAGGCTCTCTAATTCGAACTACCATTACACCATTTGCTCAATTCCTTTTTGCAGACTGCTCCAACAGAGGGGAGGGCTGGTGGGCTTTAGAATGGACAGGAGTAATGTATTTTGTACAACAGTTATGAGAGGTACATAACCATTTTTTCTTCCAGTCATGTCCATTCCAATAGATGACTCCCTGGCTGTTTCAATGGAGGGGGTTGAAGTTCACCACGTAGCTGATAGCAGAACTGCTCTGCCAAAGGCTGCATCATCTCTCTCATGTTGAGTGATGGCATAATGCAACGTGAAGGTCTGAAGACAACATTGCTGCCCTACATATGTGATAGATAGGGACTTGTGTGAGGAATGCAGCAGAGGAGGCCTGCACTCTTGCACCACAGAGCACCACTCTGTTTGTACAGAATATCACTGTGGTGGTGTCTATCAGTATTGAGACACACATGCCCTGTAATTGGGGCTGGAATGTCTGGCAAGCTAGGCAAACCACTCTCAGCACTCTGACACTGATGGGCAGCAACAGTTCTGACTCTGACCACAGGCCTTGAGTCCTTATGCTGCCCAGATGTGCTCTCCAGCCCATCTCCGATGCATCTGTGACCATGGACAGCGAGGGTGGAGGCTTGGCAAAGGGCACGCCTACACAGACCACCTCTAGTTGCAGCTACATGCTGAGGGACTTGAGAATTGCAGGAGGGAGGGTAACCAGTCTGTCTAGAGAGTCTCAGCTAGGTCTGGAGTGCTGCATGATGTAGGTGCAGGCCACCACATGCCCCAGAAGCTTAATATAATTCCTTGCCGTGATGGCTAGGAACTGTGGGAGGCTGTTTATGAGGCCTTTGATGGTTTGGAACTGGGTTTCAGGCAAGGATGTTCTTGCCTGTGTGGAAGCTCCAATGAACTCTGTTTCTTATGTCAGGATCAGTGCAGACTTAGGTATATTCAGAATGAGTCCTAGCATGCTGAAACTGGCTCATGCCAGTGCCACATGCTCCAGTTCTGATTCTCAGGAATTGCTCTTGAGGAATCAGTTGTTCAGGAAGACCTATGCCTATGAATATGTGTGGAGTTGTTGAGACCCCGAATGGTAGCACTGAATTGATAGTGCAGGCTGCTGACTACAAATCTCAGGAACTTCCAGTGAACTGCAATGATCAATATATGGCAGTAGGCATTCTTTAAGTTGAGAGAAGTGTACCATTTCCCTGGATACATGGAAGGTAACCTGGTGGCTAGGGAGATTACATGAATCTTCAACCTTCTTCTGAACACTGAGGTTTTGCAGATCCCGCATGGACCTGTGTCCACCCTTTGCCTTGGGCAAAAGGAAATATCAGGAATAGAATTCCCTGCTCCTGAATTCCTGAGGAACTCCCTCTATTGCCTCCAAGATGAGGAGCAATTGCATCATCTGTAGTAGGAGTTGCTCATAAGAAGTTTCCCTGAAGAGTGACAGACTATGGGGAAGGGAGGGTGACAACAGCACAGAACTGGATAGAATATCTCACCTCCACCATTGTTCAGGACCCAGTGAAGTAATCTGGACTTCTGCCAGGAGTCCAGAGACCCGCAGCCACGAGCACATAGCTGTATCTTGTTCTACTTCGCTACATCGATTGCACTTAAATACCATTAAATATATTTATTTAATATATGTTAATTTAGTAACAGTCCTAAACATAATTTACCCAACTGAACTCCACTACAATTTTTAACAGCTATACTGATCTTTAAGATATTTCTACCATAAAAACAATTTTTTATAATTAATAGGTTCTGCGGTTTACACAAACCTGTGCCTTTTTCCAGGATTTCCACTCTTGTAGCTCAGTTTTGTATTCTTCCTTTTTTTTTTCATACTCTTCCATATATTCTTCTAATAGCTCATTTATTTCAGCCTCAATTTCTGCTTCATAATTTTTTTTATCTGATCTCTGGTCAACCTCTTCCCTTCAAAACAATTAATTATAATTTACAAATATATTGGTACACTATTGTTGGTCCTTTGCATTACAGCAAAAATGTATTTTGTTGATAAATGCATTCACATATAACATGCTTTTTTCAGCATATAGAATACAGCATTATTACTAAGTTATCTTTTTCAACATTTCTAAAGCTCTAAACACAAAGTAGGTCTTTGGAATTCTAATAAATGTCTTATTACAAAGTAACAAATCCTACAGTGTCCTGGATTATATTAAGGGTTCCTAGTTGCTACAATAATACTAATAAATAATAGTACAAATAATACATGGACATACAAATTATTCCTTACGACAATTTTTAGCTATTCTTTTTCCTTTGTCATGCACATTATAATGAATTCAGAGCTAATTACATGAGAGCATAAAATGTGTGAGATATTCTAAGAAGAACAACTTATATCTAATATTTAGTTATAAGACTTCAAAATGGCATGAGGGAGAAGGTTAGTTTTAAGATTTGTGAGAGATGCTGATCATAACTACCCATAACGAACTTGGGACATCATCCTCTAGCAATTTCTCTCAGTTATTATAATTATTTAGGGTATGTCTAGACTACATACCTCTGTCGCCAGAGGCATGCAGATTAGGCTACCAGGCATAGGAAAATGAAGCGGCGATTTAAATAATCAGCTGTTTGTCGGCTCAGCGCGGCAGCCATGTAAATTTAAATGAAGCGGCGATTATTTAAATCGCCGCTTCATTTTCCTATGCCTGGTAGCCTAATCTGCATGCCTCTGGCGACAGAGGCATGTAGTCTAGACGTACCCTTATTGTTTAAAAAAAGAGTAGCAGGTTCTGGTATCACCTAAAAGTTATCATTGTGCCATTTTGTGAACTCTCAAATATGGCAATAAAATCCATTGCAGGCACATGAAGTAACAACAATGTTATTAAAACATACTTTCTCAAATAAAGCTTGATGGGTGTGTTAGTAAACTTCTGAAAGTCACGCAGGGATTTAATTTCCTTCCAAACTTTTATAATAGTTTTCAGCAATGTTCGATCTTTTTCTTGTTCTGCATCACGAAGTCTTCTGGTTTTCCTATAAATATATATGTATGTACAAACATTACTTACATAACTAGATGGAACAAGACAGCAAGAACTTATAATACCAAAAAAATCACATGGAGTGGTTTTCAATCTGGTTGACTTCATTACAATCCAAGATAGTGTATAACAAATTCAAACTTGAAGATGATAGGATGTGGCTTTCTTTAAAGCTCTGTATTCTTTTCTGTTTATTTCTGGACAATGTGACTTTAATTACAGTTAATTCTCTTGAACTCTCAATCTCTTATAAAAGACTTATTAAAGCCATACATTATTAAAAACATTTTAAAGTCAGTGTGTGTAAACAGCAACCCAGGAAAATTATTCTTCTGCTATGAAGTAATGTAAATCAAATTATGGCCCTGGAGGATTCAAAACACTAACACAATTAACAACTTTTGACTTGGAAAGGATATTTGACTTTTGGAACCATTTTTGTCTTCCATTGCATTTGGTATTGCTTTTTCTTAAGAACTTGCATATACGCTTATGTTCTCCTTGAAGACCACACTAAACTTTTTCTATATATATGACTATTTAGGATGCACATAACTTTTTCTCAGTACTGCTTTGGCCATAACAATTGTCTTTTTTTAAAATATAACCTATACAGTACTTAAACAGCCTCTCTGTTAACAACTGGATATTCAGTAGCTTATATCTATTATTTGTACTAACTTTGCTTTTACCTTTTTATAGAGATTCAATATAGGCCTTCCAATACACCCATGCTTCACAACCTGTGCTGGACAGTATGAGTCAATGTCTTACACAGGAGACCCATCAATTTACTAATAGGGCACATGAGATCACTGCAACTGGAACTGCTGATTATAGAGGCTTACCACACTTCAGTGATACTCATCTTACTTTGCCAGAAGTCTATGGCATGTTTCCAGCCAACAACCAAAATGTAGCTTCCTTTGTAGTTAAGTTCATTACAGTGTTTGTTTTGCTCCTTCTCCTAGATTTCTTTGGGGTTGATTCCTGTGTAACTTATATAGTTTTAAATGCATGTGCTAACTAGGGATGTACTAAATGAATAAAAATATTAACTGTGTAACCGATAAAAATGTATTGGTTACACGGTTAAGCCGCAGTGCTGCCCACAGCTTCATGGAGAGTTTAACCATTAACGGTAACCAATAAGCAACCACTTATCAGTTAACCAGTTAAACTCTTACATTCTAGCAGTGTTCCCTCAAAGATTTTCCTCTCATGTGTGGAGTGAGTTTGGTCTTTTGCATCAGTATTGAGGTCATGTGTGCTTGTTTGGATGTGTGCTACTGTGGCACCCAAGTTACTAAGAAATATCTTTCCCTTTTCCTTCTGTGGCCTGTCTCCTCTCTTCTGCTCCCCTCATCCCATCTGCTCCCCTGGTGCTTGCTGCGGTCCCCCACCACTCACCCTCCTCTGCTGTCCTGGCTCCTGCCCTTCTCACACCCTTCAGAGATCTGCCCCCCCATCCTCCTTGATCCCTGCACCTGCCCTTCTCTTCCCCCATGCCCACTCCTCCTCTAGCCCCACTCTGATCATCTGTAGCTGCCCCTCCCCATCTCCTCTCCTAACACCCCCCTCTACCCACCTTCCCTGGCTCTCTTCTGTCCGCTGGTGCCCGTCCCTCCCCTCCATGTGTCTTCCCTTCTGCATCAGCCTCACAATCGCCTGGCACCTGCACCTTTCCTTATCTCTGCACCTTCCTGGTGCCTCCCTTTTCCCTCACTGCCCCTGCCCTCCTTGCCCCTGGTGCCCACCCCCTCGCCACACTCTGACCCAGTTCTCCTCATACCCCTTTGGGCCCTCACACATGACTTGCTCCATCCCCTGCCTTCCTCATGCCCACCCTTCCTTTCAACCCCTCTTCTCCCAGCACTCACTCCTCCTCTTCCTCCCTCTTGTTCCTATTGTCCGTCCTCTCTCCTAGCATCACCTCGTCCCCTCCCTTTTTGTACCCCATTGACACCTTCCTTCCCCTTCACCCTCCTGCCCTTTTCCTAATTTCCTCCTCTTGGACCCCTGGCAGTTGACTCTCCTCCACCCTAGCCATTGGTGCCTGCCCCTTTCTACTCCTGCCCTGGCCTCCTCCTCTACCCTTAGCACAAGCCCCTTCCTCTCCTCACCATCACCTTCCCCTGAGTTCTCCCCCTACCCTCCTAACTTTCTACCTTCGACTAGGGATGTTAAATTTAGATTAATGGGCTAATCAAATAGTTGATGCAATTCGCATCGACTATTCAATTAGTTGATAAGGGCACCTTCACCTTTGAAGTGTAGTAATAGCCCAGGGCTGCTGCTAAACTTCATATGCAAAAGTGCACAGGGCCAACAAAGGACTTAAGCAGTCCCCTTCTGGCCCCATGCTCCCCATGACATTTCAAAGTGGCAGCACCGCATGGAGCTCAGGCGCCATGAAGTGCTGCCACTTTGAAACACCAAAGGGAGTCCAATGTCAGGCTCCATGAGCCGTTTCAAAGTGGCAACACCGCATGGAGCCCAATGTCAGTGGGGGACTCCCAGCTAACCCCGGGCTGCATGTGGCATTTCAAAGCAGCAGACTCCGGGCTCCATGCAGCGCTGCCACTTTGAAGCACCCCCTCCTCTCCCTAGAGGCAGCAAGTGGGGGAAAGTGACTAATCGATGAGTGTGTCAACTATCTGATAACTTATCAGATAATCGACTAGTCATTCACATCCCTACCTTCAACGTGGAAAGCGGTTTTGCAAGAGCTAGAGCTGCGGTGCTATTTTTAGTATCACAGTCCCGGCCCTGGAAGCTCCTGTAGTCCTGGTCCCAGCTGCTCCCGGGGTGGGACTGAGTGCCAGGGCTGGAGCAGAGGCCATGCACAGTACTATTTTTAGTACCATGGTCCCGGTCCCCATGGGACTCAGTACTAACAACAGCACCCCATGGGCAGCCCCAGCTTCAGCTGAAGTAAAGCAGCAGCCACAGGAGGCCCGTTCCAGCTGGGGCAGCCTCACCGGAACAGCACCACCTCTTGCGTCCCGACTTCAGGCAGAGCAAAAGGGCAGCTGTCCACTGCCAGAAACCCACCAGGCCACTTGCTAATGCTACTGCTTCTGCCACCACTACTCACCTTCGGTTCCAGCAGGAAGGTGAGTGATGAGTGCTGCTGTGCGGCGATTAAAATGACATGGGTGGACCTAAAATTTTTAGTACGCAGACATGAAGCTTAGAGGGAATGCTGATCCTTAGTGTTAATATGCCCAGGTGGAAATTTCTACATAGCTATTTTGAGGTCAAATAGCTTGAGCCCCGAGAGCTTGAGTCAGTTGGCCCTAGCTCTCAAACTTACTACCACTGGGGCTCTTTGTTGTATAGATGTACTCTTAAGTTTCATTTCAATAATATCGTCAAATATTTGGACCTCAGTACTAACAACTAATAAAATATTTGTTATAAAGATGATTCAATAAAAATGCTTAATTTTAATCCAATCAGAGTCTTTGCATTACTCTCTTGATATGGGTGTAAAGCTTGATATGGATGTAAAGCTAAATATGATTCAGCACTTTAAAAAAGTAGAGTAGCCCTGTGACACTGCAGCACAAAACTATACTTTTTAGCCCTATGATCTTATATGGTCTGCAGTGACAGCAACTTATGAGAAACTAACAAAAACATATTCAGAATCTACTGACATCAGCCAAAATGCAAAGGTTCTTAGAGTTTAACTGATAGCATTTCGGCAATCAATTAGCTTCCTTGGTCCAGAAAGGAACAATGCATTTTTCAAATCTGTAAGGCTACGTCTACAGAGCAGTGTTCGGAATGACAGACATTATTCTCAAATAACAAAGAGCACGTCTACACAGCAAGCCATTCTTCCAAAATAATGGCAAGCTAGAGGACTTCTTACTCTGACTCCTGTAACCCTCATTTCACAAGGAATAAGGGAAGTCGAAGGAAGAGTGTTCTTCCTTTGACTTCTGCTGTGTAGACAACGCCAAAAGCCGAAGTAAGCTATTTCAACTTTAGCTGTGCAATTGACATAGCCAGAGTTGCATAGCTTAATTTGACTTTTGCCCTGCTGTGTTGACATGCCCTAGAAGGAAGTCTTTTTTCTAATAAAGCAAGGAAGCATACCACTGAAGCAGCATGTGTCCAAATAAGGACCAATATCCAAGGGTTAAAGTGGAATTCATGAATCAGTTAATTTATCTCATTTCTGTGGTTACTGAGGACCAGTATTTGAAATGACTCTGTCATTGGAAATAATGCATAGGGACTAAAAAGAGTTATTTAAAAATGCCTTCCTGAATATTTGAGGTATGTCTACACTGTAGAGTTTTTTCAAGAAAAACAGCCGTTTTTCTGGAAAAACTATGCTTATGTCCACACTGCAATTGTGTTCTTTTGACAAAGTTGAAAGAACACAGGGTTTTTTTCCGATAGCGGTAAATCTCTTTCTACGAAGAAACAGCCCTTTTCCGAAAGGGTTGGATGGGGAAAAGGGTTCTTTTCAAAAGAGGAGGCCTCCAGGAAAAAGCACAGGTGCCCTAGTGGCCACTCTGCCCATAGTAATCAAAGCTTAAACACGAGATAGCATCCAATCAATGTGTATGCTATCTTTTGAAAAAGCAGATCGCTTTTTCAATGCATTTTTGCTGTGTGGACACTCTCTTTCTGGAAAAGCTTCTTCCAAAAGAGGCCTGCAATCTAGACATAGCCTTGATTTTCCACAAAAGACACAAATACAAATTAGATCTGAAACATATTTGTTCATAGTATATAAAGTCCAGTGTGTTACTGAAACTATTACTTCATCCAGTTTTACAGCCAGGATGACTGGGAGAGAGGTCAAGTGACTTTTCCACAAAAGTCTCAATTATTGAGTATTCCAAATGGAAATCAATTTTAATCCAGAACAATTCTGATTCCTAGCTGTAATCTGAGCTCCAACCACTAGCACAGCAATCACCATTACAATTCTACACTTACCAACACTGATATTGAGAATACCATCATTAAGTCTAATTATAAGTGGAGGGAAATATCAGAATCTCTCTTATAATAATATTGCAACTGTTGGGAAAATGTTAATTATTTAATGGTAACTATGGTACTCACTCTACTTTTGTTAATGTATTGAATAGGTTCAGAAATCCTATGAATCTTTATTGTGAGCTAAGCATTAGGTAATTCAAACTCAGAGTTAAATATTTTAATTAAAGGAGTATAATTTAAGAGATTTTAGCATCTAAAGTAGACCCAAAGATTACACAATTATGCTGATAATTTAGGGGTTTCCTTCATAGTAAGCAGGCATTTTTTCTACCTGCAGAATAGAAACTAAGGATTACTCTTGCAATTCACTGCATGCAAGTGCACCCTTGTGCCTGGATGCAGCTCTTATACTTCAATAGGATTCTGTCTGGGTAGAGGTGTGCACTTTTATGCTAGATCAGATCTTAAAATTTGATCCTGCTACTAGCGACACACAGACAGGCTCTGATATCAGCGGAGTCCCACTGATTCAAAAACAAAAATGTATACAAATTCTTACGGCCCATGAATTCTACCTGAGACTGGAGTGCCAAAAGGGGCCTTCACTTAGCAATGGCTCTAGCTATGTAAGATAAAATCTCTCTTTTGAATTGACTTAATATCGAACCTGCCACAATTAGGCCACACAGGAGAGAATAACAGCTGTTCCCAACTGATGACAGATACTGCTCAGATGTTGACAATTCTGTCAGAAAGCCAAAAGTGTTCCAAAACTTTTTCCATAAATACATTGTTCCTTTAGGAGCAGTAAAACATTCACAGCTTTGACTAACATGTTTTACAAATCAGCCTTTGCAACAAGAAAATAAAAGTACAATTTAACTTTGTATTATCACTAGCTAAATAAAAATTATGTAAATGTTGCTTGTAATAAATTGGAGACTGAAACCAATTACATCTAATATTAACCCAAGTCCACAATGTGTAATTTAAAGAAAAAAATACGTTTAGTACACATGAAAAATAATAAAATAACAGGCCTGTACACTTAGTTTCTTTTTACCAGCTGACCACTAGAGACAGCAGTAAATGTTTCCCTCATACTTTACCAAATTCAACACAAAGGCAATTAAGACAGTATTACAAGAATGTATGTAGTTTAGCTTATGTCTGAGGCCTGTATGATCTAGTACAAACTGGTCTCTGACTCAAGTTTAGGCTCTTAGAAATGTCACATGATTGACAAAGTACTGACTACATTTAACACAGGTCTCTATTGGCTGAAATCAGATTTGATCATGTTTGTAACTAAATTGCTTTCTAGTAGTCAGCCTACCAGGAAGAAAAATCCTTAGAGTAAAACTCCCAGGGCATGTCTAGACTGCATCCCTCTGTCGGCAGAGGGATGCAAATAAGGCAAATCGACATTGCAAATGAGGCAGGGTTTTAAATATCCCGTGCCTAATTTGCATACAAATGGCCGCTGCGTTTTGCCAACTCAGCACTTTGTCTGCAAAAAGCGGCAGTCTAGAGGGGGGATCTGTCGAGAAAGAAAGCCTTTTTCAATAGATCCTGTAAACCTCCTTTCAGGAGGCATAAGGGTTCTGTTAAAAAAGGCTTTCTTTCTCGACAGATCTCCTCTAGATGGCCGCTTTTTGCCGACAAAGTGCTGAGTCGGTAAAACGGGGCAGCCATTTGTATGCAAATTAGGCACAGGATATTTAAATCCCTACCTCATTTGCAATATCGACCTGCCTAATCTGCATCCCTCTGCCAACAGAGGGCTGCAGTCTAGACACCCTCACTGACTGCAATGGAGCCATTTCACCCTTACTACCATAAACTAAGGTTCTCCACAAGTGGAAGAAATTTGAATTCTCCATACTGCATAGGTGTAGTGTAGCTAACAATGATGGTGTCTGTTTGTGACTATTAATTTTTTATAAGAGCACAATAAAGTTAACAGAGAAAAAAACAGCAGAACAATCATTTCATTGCTCAGGTTTCCAGAACTACTATTTTCAATAAGGCAATGGAATGCTAGGAAGAAGGGCACAAACATTATGTATATTAAATCTGAATAATTTTAAAAGTTGATATATATTTATAAATCATGTTATATGTATATGACACTTCAATGCTGTATACAAATTTCTGGTTATTCAATCAGAAAAAATCATAAAATAAAAATGATTTTTGGAATGTAATGTGAAATACCTCACAATCTGATTTTGTATGCATATTTCTTTATTAGCACCCTGGGCTGTTTATTTCATAGGCATTAATATTTCACCATAAAAATCTCAACTTTGGCATGGGTTATAGATCTGTACACATTCAGAAATTAAAAAAGGAACAAAATTATGAAAAAAGGATCTAATAAATCTTTACCTACCTTATTTCAAATTTATATTCAGTTAATCTCTGTCGTGCTACAAGGGTAGGGACATTGATTCCACTGATATCCAAACTATTCTGTACAGCATTCCTCAGAGCATGTAGCTTAAACAAAAAACAAAAACAAACCAACAATTTGTAGATGGTTTCCAAATTTATGGACGACCCTGTACTGCACACCATTCAATCTTAAATGAATCAGTTAGTCATATGATAGAAAACTGTTACTCCAACAAGGTAAGTGGAAACAAATTAAGGATGTAGTTTCTGTATCCACTTTGTATCTCCTCAAAATGATAATTTCAGAGATTCATGAGTGAAAATAAAAACTACAGAAACCTCACAGACCAGTACTCATGATTACATAGTCATGATAATGGAGTGAACTTGAAACAATCAAATACAAAAAAGGATCACTCATATAACTGCTTGTAAACATTTTGTCTATATTACATCACCTGGATGGACAAAATGATCTGATAGCAAAGACTGCTCTATAAATAGAAAGGCTAAATATATCAACATGGTAATTAAACACACTGTATGAAAAATCTGTTCAAGTTTGCAGATGACACTAAGCTAGGGGGGAGAAGTAGATATGCTAGAGGGCAGGGATAGGGTCCAGAGTGACCTAGACAAACTGGAGGATTGGGCCAAAAGAACTCTGAGGAGGTTCAACAAGGACAAGCGTAGAGTCCTGCACTTGGGACGGAAGAATCCCAAGCATTGTCAAGCTGGGGACTGAATGGCTAAGTAGCAGTTCTGCAGAAAAGGCCCTGGGGATTACAGTGGATGAGAAGCTGGATATGAGTCAATGGTGTGCCCTTGTAGCCAAGAAGGCTAATGGCATATTAGGTTGCATTAAGAGGAGCATTGCCAGCAGATCCAGAGAATCCAGAATCCAGTGATTATTCCCCTTTATTCAGTTCTGGTGAGGCCACATCTGGAGTATTGCGTCCAGTTCTGGGCCCCCAACTACAGGAAGGATGTGGATACATTGGAGAGGGTCAACCAAAATGAACAACCAAAATGATGAGGGGGCTGGAGCATATGACCTATGAGGAGAGGCTGAGGGATTTGGGTTTGTTTAGTCTGCAGAAGAGAAGAGTGAGGGGGGATTTGATAGCAGCGTTTAACTTTCTGAAGGGAGGTTCCAAAGAGGATGGAGAAAGGCAGTTCACAGTAGTGATGGATGGCAGAACAAGGAGCAATGGCCTCAAGTTACAATGGGAGAGGTCTAGGTTGGATATTAGGAAAGACTATTTCACTAGGAGGGTGGTGAAGCACTGGAATGGGTTACCTAGGGAGGTGGTGGAATCTCCATCCCTAGAGGTGTATAAGTCTCAGCTTGACAAAGCCCTGGCTGGGTTGATTTAGTTGGGCTTGGTCCTGTCTTGGGCAGGGGGCTGGACTTGATGACCTCCTGAGGTCTCTTCCAGCTCTATGATTCTATGATAAGATTCACATTTAACAAAATATACTTAACAGAAATGCAAAAAAGTATTTACTTACCTTCCACCTGTCACGCTGATATATAAGCACCTCACAAAAAACATTAATTTTTCTTCATAACACTCATAGAGGATAGGGAATTGTTTTTACCAATATTATACAGACAGGAATCTGAGGCACAGTGAGATTAAATAACTTGCTTGATGTCACTCAGGAAGGTTTTGGCAGGCTGAACTACATCTGAGTCCCCATCTAATGCCTTAACTACAAAACTGTTCTTCCTCTCAAAAAAATTAATTCTTTTTGGTATTTTCTTTCACCCTAACCTTGACAATGAGTGAAAAGTAAACCTACAGTAAGCATCAGCAGTTTGATTATTTCAGCTACAACATTAAATAAGAATGGGATAAGGAATTCCTATTTTCAGTTGATTGTAACTTTCTTAAATCATATTTTGCCCCTTCAGTTTCTCAGGATTGATCTTAAATTTCTCATTCTCATGCCTGAAATAATGGTTCATACCACAATGCCTTTATTTATTACAACACAAACTTTTTGGTGATAATATATGAAATATAACAATATATAAATAAAATCTGAATATTTAGTAGATATAAAACTAGAAACTGGCATTTTATTTATGACTGCTTTCCTTGAAAATGTCAATGTAAGGAATGCTTTTCAATACAATAGAAAAAATAATAACTGTATTCCTTTTACACCTACAACTGAGACTAAGCTTCACTTACCTCTCTCCAGCTCTGTATGCCTGTTTTCCCTTTCTGCCTGTATGAGTCAATGGACACAACCTGGTAAAGCCATATCTTTTATCTACCATTCACTGCAAAACATTTTTGATATTCTGTATGAAGGATGTTATGTAAATTCTCTTTTTATTATAACAATTATACTGTCTTGTACCTCAGATCCCTTTTGAGATCCTACTTTAAATATATAATCTTAAACAAGTAGCTCTGCACTGAACATGGAGTAATGTTCACTATGCCTGTTGGACATATTCTAATCAGCTTTCAATTGAAATTCATTTGATCTGATGTTAAATAACAAATATTTGGGGAAGGGGTAAGCTTTCTAGAAAAACAGGATTATTTTCAACGATATATATACATGTCACAAAGCTAGAAGTTACATTGATACATTTTTAAGACTAAAATTCAGTTTAAAGCTTAAACTAACTACTGAGTATCTCAATAAGCTAGAGTAAACAATGAAACTACCTTATCTGTAAGGAGTTTGGTAAGGTTTTGTTGTCTTCTTGCTAGATATTGATCATACAATTGAGCCAATTTGGCTGCCAGAACATGTTCACGGCTAAAACAGGGATGATGGGTGAATATTAACCCAGAAACATCAATGTCCAGTTGAAACTGTCCCTGAGTATCTCCAGACCCGATAATATATTGGTTGGCATGCATAGGTTTTATTGCCTGAAAAGAAGAAAGAGTGAAACGTATCGAGATTATTCTGATGAGTGCATTACAGCTTGTAAAGATGGCAGTGAGATAAGCAATAACCCACTTTTCTACACCTAAATCATAATGCAATCAGAGCTGAGTTTTTACAACAGGAAAAATGTATTTTGTTTAATTAAAAAATCCTTTATCTGACAATTCAGATCCACAGACCCATTAACAGATCTATCATCTATACTGTATTAAAAATAATAAAAGGCAGAACGGGATCTATCAATCAACAGAAGATAGGGCAAACCAAACTGACCTGAAGGTCCTACGCAATAACTTCAATTATCCTTGACTAAAAGTTACATGATAAACATTATATTAGTAAAACAGTATGCAACAATACTAATACATGATTACTCTTCCCCGTCAATGAAGTGTGTTTCATCTGTTTCTGCAGTGCAGGCTCATTAATAGACCTGTGAAATTGGATTTGATGGAAAATTATATATCTGTAATTGTCACCAGTCTAGCCGATGAGCAACTTTCAGACTGTTATTGCAGAAGCAGCTGTAAGAACTTTTATCTCACAAAAGGGGGAGCCTTGTTTTATGCTAATGTACCATGGTATCTCCAAAAAAGGAAGGAAAATTTTAAGAAAGAAGTTATTGAAGTGAAATTAGCTTATTTGAATTTGCCTACACTAGGTTATTTTTTCTTTGCACAAATGTAGTACACCAACACAGCCTCACTGTGCAAACTCGTAGGCTTTACATTCTGCACCAATGTAAAGACACTTGAACTAGTATAGCATAGCACAGTGCAAGTCGTATTTTTACATCAATGCACCACATTTAGAGGGTTTTACTGGTGTAGGCACAACGATATAAGACTTCCATTGTAGGTAGATCCTTGAAATAGTCATTCAATTTTATAGTTAAGGATTCCTGAATATATAGTAACCAATACAGTAAAACCGATTTTTTGATCTTTGTTATCTGGCACTCTGTTAACCCAAAAACTTCGTTAACCGGCATTGCCCCCAGCCACAATACTGTCACATCTTCAGGCGCACAGGTTTACCATGACTGGCTTAACAATTTTTTATTTAAGAAGTACTAATCATCTTTAACTCAATATAGAAATGTGAGACCAACTGCCTCACACTACAAAACTACCAATATTAAAAACTTGAGTTTTACAATTATTGTCTATTGGTTTTTCCTATGTTGATGGGACCCTCAGATAACTGGAATTTTTAGATAACCGGAACGCCCTAATCCCTGAGCATGCCAGATAACACAGGTTTTACTATACTATGGTCACAATCACAACATATATGAAAGATAGCCTACCTTTCTATACAATGTTTCAAGTTCAGGTTCAATGCCTTCCTCCAATGAAAATATTGGAGGTCTTGTAGAAGATTGTTTAATTGGACTAGGCAATGCTAAGAGTTTGCCATCATCTCCAAACCATCTTTTCCCCTATGAATAATAAAGTGAGACAACAGTTTTTTGTAACACTTATACAGGAATGACTTACAAAATTACTATTATTCCAGAAAGTAAGATCCCACATTTCAGGAGACATTTAGCTTTTAATTCCTTTTCCTTAATCAAGCATACAAGAAAAACAATTTAAGCATAAATAACGTGCAACTGGCATCCCCAGCATATTTTAGCTGATTCAAATATAAAATTCTGACCATCCTGTAGTTTATTGATAAATCCTAGCCCAAAAGGAAATACATCTAAAGATTCCACCTGAACCCTGCATATACGTCCACTTTTCCTAATCTCCCAATCCTGCACTTGTTAAGAAAAATGCTTATACAGACAAGGCATAGGACACAAACTGCAATCTTGTTTATATCACTAAAAATACAAAAAAATTAAAAGATAGGGATATTGATAGTTATTCAACAAGATGGTTAGGTATCCAACCTTGTGCTCTGGGAGTCCCTAGCCTTTGAATGCCAGAAGCTGGAAGTGTATCATTCAACAATTACCTGACGCAACAAGCATTCGCCACTTTCAGAAGACAGGATATGCACTAGATCAGGGCTACTCAACTTAGGAAGCCCTGGGGGCCACAATGATACAGCACATGCCGAGGGCCGCAACTTAAGTGTGGTTTCATATACATGCAAATATATGAAAATATATGCAAATAGCTTATTTCACACTAATGGACAAATAAAAAAATTAAGGCAAGACTATACAACAATCAGGCCCCATTTAAGTCAGTTCTGCTGATATTAATAAAATGCAGTATTTACTTGATTTCCACCCATATGACAGCACCTTTAAAGAGCAATGACAGTCCAGGAATTTAACTACTAAAACACATATCAGCAGAAGACCATTATATTAACTACTTTTTTGTTTTGGCTCCCACCCGTGAGCCAGGTGTTGAGCCCTGGGTAAACCCAAATCAATCCGAGGGCCGCAAACAAACAGGCTGCAGCCCTGCACTAGATAGACCACTGGTCTGACCCAGTATGGCTGTTATATTCTTAATCTCTCTAATCAAGATGCTATGCCAATCTTAAAATAGTCATTTTATACTGCTCACTTTTGGCTTACGTCAATTTTCTAATATACAATAACAATAACCAGCTCTTACATAACAATTTTCACCAGCCAACAGCAAAGTACTTTATAAAAAAGGGTTTATTAACCACATCTAACAGCTTGAAAACTGAAGCACAGAGCACTGAAATGACTTGTTCAAGGTCATCCAGCAGGCTTTTAGTAGAGCAGAGAATAGAAGCATGGTTTTCTGAGTGCCAGGCGGGTGCTCCATCTGATAGGACATAGTGTCTAACTATAGTTTCTTCAGATCATTTTGATTTAACCTGTTATTGCACTATTACCAGCAGAACATTGCTAGAGACAAAGAAAACACATTTTTATTCTCTGTAGAAAGATAATGTTTAAGTGGTTGGTATCTGGCCTGAAACACTGAGTTATTGCCAGTTCCCCCCAAAAGTGCTTACTTTTTTTACTAAAAACTTTCCAAAATTCTGAGACTGCTCTCAGACCAGTTTTTAAAAATATATGGGTCCTGAAGGATAACAAAATAAAAAATTAATAAACTCAACAAGGAAAGGGCCTGAATTTTGAACACTCTTGTTTGTAACATTAAAAAATTTCCAACCTGAAATAGACACGAGTAATAATGCAGTGGTGAATTACCTGCTCCTCTCTCAGTATTCTGTTCTCTAGAATGTTTTGATTAGATAGTGATACAACGGGCCTTTCTCCTATGTAAAGACCCTCATCTTCTAGGTACCGTGGCTGCATGTTTTCAGGCACCTTCTGAGACATAGGAACTAAATAGCAAACAAAGATTCAAATATGTAAGATATTTTATAGCTGGAGATATAATTGATCAGTGTTCTAAGGACTTGTATTGCTTTTTAAAAACTACCTTGATATTTTGCTGCTGCAAAGGGAATACATTAAAATATTGTCTGAAATTTGCCTGATGATGGCAATAACTAATATTGTTTATATACATATAATAAAACAGCTCTTATTTCCAAATAAGGATAGATCTGTAAGTAGACATTAATAATAACATTCTACATATGCTCTATATCAGGGGTGGCCAATCCATTTAACAAAAAGAGCCAAAACAGCTGCCCCTTTAAAACGGCCGCCATCTTGGGCGCCATTTTTAAAACCCCGCAGCTCCAACCCAGTAAGCACAGGGAATCCGGGGACCAGGGGGAAGCAGTGGGGGATGGGCCATTTAGAGGGGGTGCAGGAGCAGCTTCGCAAGCCACACTTTTGGAGGGCAAGAGCCATATGTTGGCCACAGCTGCTCTATATATTTAATCCTAAAGATTTCATTGTAGATACTTAAAATAGCATATAGTTGACTCATGCACCTTGGGGCACAAACTAAGGATGTTAAATATCGATTACTTGAATAGTCAATTAACCTCATGAATTCTTATTGGTTAGTTGACTATTCTATAGTCCTGGGGGCAGGACCGGCAACCAGTGCGCTCCAGCCCCTCTTGGGAAGCCTCCTTTACCCCGCACAGCTGCCTCTCTACCAGCTGATCCCGGGCTCCATGGAGCACTGCCCCATTGAAACGCCACTGCAGCTTTTCAAAGAGGAGGCGTATGTAATTAATTGCAATTAAATTTTGTAATCACTTGACAGAAAAATTAATTCTGTTCAGTGGTGGGAAAAATTAGAGGGAATACTGGGCATGATAAAAGTTTTCAAGTTCATAAAAATTTGTTACAAGGAGGAAGGAAAAATTGTTCTTCTTAGCCTCTAAAGATAGGACAAGAAGCAATGGACCTCCACTTCAGCAAAGATGGGTTAGGTTGGACTTTCAGTCAGGGTGACTGAACATAGGAATAAATGCCTAAGGAGGTTGCAGAATCTCCATTGTTGTAGATTTTTAAGAGAAAGTTACAAATGCCTGTCAGAGATTGTTTACATAATACTTATTCCTGCCATGAGTGCAGGCCACTGGATTAGATGACCTCTCAAGGTCTCTTCTACGCCTCTGATTCTATGAAAGCCTATCATATGGGACAACTTAGGTCTCAGTGATTCAAAATTTCCTCAGCCAAAGACCGGGCTGGTAGTTGACAGACAGCAAGTACTGGGCATTGATTCCTCTGGCTGTACTTACAGTACCACAGAGATCCTCAGATAACACGTGCTACTGGAGCTTAGATCATGATATATTACAGTTAAACAATGCATATCATACCTGTTAGAATGCTTGGAATGAACAAAAATTCTCTTTCTTTCTGTAGTTGCTCAGAATAGCTTTTGTAATCTGCAGGTTTTACTACTAGAAAATCAGGAGCCATTTGACTGATAATGAATAAATCTTTATCATTAACAAGGCAGTCCTCTTCATCCTATATTTCACATGTAAAAATTATTAATTCTTTTATTTAGTATGACTTTTTAGTCTGGAAAACATCAATTTCACAATTTTGCATGCAAAAATGTGTTTTATTTAAATTATGCTGTCTAGTAAATCTTTGCTCTAATTCCCTCAGGAGCCAAGCAATTTGTTCTTTATAGCCAGGGGTTGTTTCAGCAAAAGATACCCACTGGGGTGAATGTGGCAACAGCTACTTCAACCCTGTGGCTGTGGTAGGAGCTGGAGAAGCCATCAGCTGCAGCCACAGCAGGGGGCTCCAGGGAGCAGGTTCATTACATCCAAGGTTTGTTATTATGAAGGATGTACTGTATTTTGTATAGCTAATTATACAAATCCATACACTAGAATGATCAAAATCAATATAAGAAGAAGTTACTCACCCGGTGCAGTAATGTTGGTTCTTCAAGATGTGAGTCCTTCAAGGGTGCTCCTCTCAGGTCTCAGTGCATCCTGGTGCCGCTGATCGGAGATTTTTGATGAGCAGTGCTCCTCGCACTGCATCTACTCACACAGCGTCTCATGTCTCTGTTGTTTGTGGAGTGCACGCGCAGCACGAGCCCTGTGTGTTCCTTTACTACCCCTAACGACTTCAAGCAGAGGGGAAGACAGGAGGGTAGTGGAGCACCCACAGGTACACACATCTCGAAGAACCATCGTTACTGCACCACTTCTTCACCAAGTGATGTTCCTGCGGGTGCTCCACTCAGGTGACTAAGTAGCAGTACTTGCCAGATGGCGGTGGGCATTGGAGTCACTTATGAAGAGGAAAGAAGGATCTGCCAGAGATGTGGAGGGTATTGGCCCTTTCTGTAGGGCGCAATGCTGTGCGAAAGTATGATGGGAGGACCATGTGGCTGCTCTACAAATGTCCACCAATGGTATGTTATTTAGGAAGGCTGTTGTTGTGGCCATCGAACGTGGAGCGTGAGCCCTGATAATCTGTGGTGGCTGCTTGCCACAAAGTTCATAAGCTATATGTATGCAACTGGCATCCATTTGGATAGACACTGTGCTGAGACGGTTGTTCCTGTATGTGACCCAGACCAAGCTACAAAGAGTCTATCTGATTTTCTGGTTCCCTTAGTTCTATCCAGGTAGAATGCAATCACTCGTTTTGTATGTAACGTGTGCAAGATGGCCTCCTTGGAGGAGTTATGAGGTTTAGGAAAATAAGCAGGTAGGTAAATGGGTTCATTTAAGTGGAAGTCGGATATGACCTTTGGGAGGGACTTTGGGTGAGGCCTGAGTATAACGTTATCCTTGGTAAAGGTAGTGAATGGTGGGTCAGCCATGAGGGCTGCAATTTCGCCTACCCGTCTTGCTGATGCTATTGCCACTATAAAAGCCACCTTCATGGATAGATACTGTGGTGATGTAATGGTTAGTGGCTCAAAGGGTGGCCTGGTGAGGGTGTTGAGAACCACGTTCAAGTCGCACGGTGGCACCGGGGGCACAGGTTTGGGTGTGTTTTCCATAGGCCTGTGAGAAATTGCTTCACCATGGGATGCGCAAAGAGAGAGAAGTCATCCACAGGTTCATGGAACACCGCGACCACCACCAGGAGGACACGGAGAGAGCAGATAGAAAGACCCATGTCGCCGAGGTCCATGAGATACTCCAGCATGGTATATATAGGGGCAGTGTTGGGATGTAAATTGCATGTTGTGCACCATTGCTGAAAACATATCCATTTGTTTTGGCAGGTGCTTCTCATGGAGGGCCATCGACTGTTCAGTAGGATGTGTTTGACCCTGTCTGAACATGTAAGTTCTTCACTCTGGAACCATGGAGAAGCTATCACATGAGTTTCAGAGTTTTGATGTTCAGATGGCACGTCCTGCTGTGGTGCTGCGTTAAGAGGTTCGGCACCGCGGAGAGAGGAATGGGTTGATCTATCAAGAGGTAGTGTAAGTAAGGGAACCAGGGTTGTCTCGGCCAGGCGGGAACTATTAGAATTACTGTGGCCTAGTCGGAATGGATCTTGTTGATCACTCTGGCAAGAAAAGGGATTGGTGGAAAGGCACAGAGAAGGGGAGCCGCCCAGCGGATGGTGACAGCATCCACCTCCGACCTTTTGCCCAGTCCTGCACAGAAGCAGAACTTGTGGCATTTGTGATTAAGTGGAGTTGCAAAAAGGTATATAGCTGGGAAACCCCATTAGCGAAAAACAGAGAGGAGAATACCGGTATTGATATCCCACTTGTGTTGGTCTGATAAGTGTCTTCTCATGAGAAGAGGGACAGGGTAGGGGGAATGGATGTGAAGGGGATTGTGTAACCAGGCCCCATGCATTACGACTGCTGCGGCTGTGACCCTAGCCGCCGTGTCAAAGTTACATCCATTTCAGCCTAGAGGGCTGTTTTTTGCTATAGATAATTAATGATGGACTGGAGGTGCAGTCTCTTAATGTCAGGAAGGTCCTGAAGCAGGTCCTGTAGTTTAGCATAGTTGGCATGATCACAGTTAGCCAGGAGGGCTGTATAATTTGATATTCTGAATTGGAAGGTGGCAGAAGAGTACACCTTGCCGCCAAAGGTGTCCAGCCGCTTATGCTCTTTGTCGCGGGGTGCAGATTTAAAATGTGGGTTCTTAGCCTTGTGATTCACCAAGTTTACAACCTGTGAGTTCGGCTGGGGATGTTCAAAGAGGAAGTCCACATCTTTTGCAGGGACAAAGTATTTTCTATCTGCCCTGAAGTTTGTTGGGGGGATAGAGGCAGGATTTTGCCACAGCACATCTGATAGCTCCAGGATAGCTTTGTTGATGGGTAGAGCTATTGTTGAGGATGCCAGTGGTTGTAGTATCATCAGTAATTTGTATTGCTTACCTTGAACCTCTTGGAGTGTAATGTCCTGAGATATCCGCTTAAATAGTTCTTGAAATTGTTTTAGATCGTCTGCCAGTGGAGAGGGAGACATCTGGGAAACTGCCTCGTCTGATCTTGTGGATCTGGGGTCATGTGAGGAACTCTCCGAATCTGAATGAGGTAAGTTATGGTTATCACTGGAGCCCATGTGTGTTATTATTGAGAGCGGGTGAGACAGTGAGGAATGTGCGAATATGGTTGGGAAGCATACAGACGTGTGCTGTTGTAACAGAGGAGCTGTATCTCTTGGGTGGTAAGCATGGGAGGAACATGGCCGGTACCCCTGCCATGGTTCCCAGGGGCCATTGAGGCTAGAACTGCTGTGGAGGATACATCCACAGCTGGTTGGACCACAGGGGATGTTGTTGTAGGGAATGATCCTGATATGAATGCCAGGAAGTCATTGATCCCGAGGGAGATGAATGGTATGATAAAAATCTGTTCCTATGTCCACTGCCATAGTCAGCTCTTAGTGAGAGCAGCGTAGGAGAGTGGGGAGCCCTTTCTGGCATATGAGCATATATAAGACACCACTGAGGAGCATGGTGAGCAAGCTCCTGATCTGAGCAGTGTGCCTGGCTGAGAATTTTGTAAGTGCTGCGTCTTGAATAGCATCTTCTTATGCTGCAGTGCGGTCGAGTTCGATCTCACCAGTATGTTCAGGCACCGTAGAGGTGCTGGTGGGAGCTAGTGGTGGTGGCATATGCCACTTTGTAGGTGCCGCTACCGCAGCAGCACCGACTGGTGCAGTGCACTTAAGTTCTGATTCAGCTCACCTGGCTGGTGCAGACTTGCGTTTCTCCATGGTGCCGGAAACTGATGGCACCGGGGAATGAGAGGCTCTGGGCAGTGCTGGTAATGAGCGTGACAGGGAAGCCTACGAAGCTTGTGAGGGTGGTGAAGCCGCCCTGTCAACCGGCTTCTGCTGTCCCCATGTGTCCTCAGGTTTGCCCCGTGGTTGCAGAGGAGGTTTTTGAGCCGTGTTTCGCGGTCCTTTCTAGCTCTAGCTGTCATGTTCTGACAGTGAGGACACTTTTGTGCTGCACGAGTCTCTCTCAGGCATTTAACACAGGAGGCATGGTCATCAGAAATAGGCATCGAGTTTCAACATGAGTCACATCTTTTAAAGCCAGGAGAACCTGGCATGTTGAAGAAAAAAGCCACATCGGCGGTGCTTTTCTGTCTGTCTCTCTTTTTTTTAAAAGCGAACATTGAAAACTATCATTAACTGGCTAAACTATGAAGAAAAGTCTAAACTAACTATAGTAATTTTGTTTTCCCTGTCAGGAAGACGAGCACTACCCTGACTCTGTCTTCAGCTGAGGATGGTAGAAAAGGAACTGACAGGGCTTACGCCACGTGTACACTCGACAAACGGCAGGGGCGCGAGAAGCAGGGTGTGCAGGCACAGTGCAAGGGGCACTGCTCACCAAAAATTTCTGATCAGTGACGCAAAGATGTACCAAGACCTGAGTGGAGCACCCACAGGGACACCACTTGATGAAGAATCACAGTTTACTGAAGATGGTAGCAAGTTACTAAATGTTAGACTATTAGAAATATAAACTCAATTTCATTTTAATAAAATATACAGTTTACTAACAAATACTTTCATACATTCTACCACCCTTAGGGTATGTCTACATTGCCACCCTAGTTCGAACTAGGAGGATTAATGGTAGTTCGAATTAGGAGCTTTAATTCAAACTACCTAGTCCGTGCCGCATGTAGCCTCGGGCAGGGAGTTCGAACTATGGGGCATTTAAAAATGGCAGCGCCTGGGAACATGCAAGTTCATTTGCAAGTTCGAATGCCTACATTAGCCACCCTAGTTCGAACTAGGGTGACAGTGTAGACATACCCTTAGAGTACATCTACACTGCACAGGTACTTCAGGATACCTCGCATCTACACAAGCCGCCCACTATTTCAAAATATTTTTCAAAATAACGGGCGTGCTATTTTACCATCCCAGTAAACCTCATTGCACAAGGGATAAAAGATGGCTTGAAATGGCATGCTATTTTGCAATTGGCGCCGTGTAGCTGCACCAAATTTGAAAATAAGCTAGTTTGAAAGAGATTTGAGATAAGATATGCAATTTGCATAGCGCAAATTGCATATCTTATTTCGAGGTTAGGGTGCTGTGTAGAAGCACCCTTACTGACACTAAGTACACTAGTCTCCCAATAATCTCTTTGGAATTAATGGGACAATTTATAGGGGAAGATACTGCTCAATGAAAGAAAAGATGGAAGATTTAGGTCTGTAGTTTTAATCACCTTCCTTTATGTTTTGTCATCCTGTTTTCATATTATTTTGAAAAAACAGCCTCTCATAATTTTTCTCTCAATCTCTTTAATGAATGTGCAATATTAGCCTGAGGTAAAATTGACACTTACTGATACAATGTCTATTAATTTATTCAGTTTACTATGAAATTCTATTTTTTTCCATGCAATTATAATTATAGTCTGCGTTGTGTCAATTATTTGTTATATAATTATTAAGCAAGAAGTACTTCACTACTAAAGAAAAAGCACTAACTGCAAAGAAAGCAACTTCTATCTTGTATCAGTGTTTTGAAAACATAATCCTAACATTTGCTTTTAAAATAAATTATAAAATGTCAGTTTTTATTAAGTGGATATGCAAAAATTAGCATAAAAAGTCTGACTAAAAATATAAAAAAGTATGTCTGATTTGTACCATTTCATCCTCTGTTTGTTCTTGCTGATAGTTTACTACAGATTCCTGTTCTTCCTCCTCCTGATTTAATTCACTCTTTTTCTTGCTCTTATTTTCATCCTTTATATTCTCTGGTTCAGGATCAAAATTGAAAGTAAAAAAATTATATGCTTCTTCAGCAGAAGGAAAATCAGTCTGGACCTAAGAAAAGAAAGCATCATTTATGGTCACATTTACAGTATTTTAATACAACTAAAACAACTAAAACTATCCTTTAATTAGTAACAGCATAATGTTTATGAATCATTTTTAAAAAAATCACACAAACACTAAAACATTGAAATCAAGCGTCTGTTAGATAGCTTGCATTTCAAACTCCTATTACTTAATAAAACACATATTCTATAGTAAGGTTTTTAAATATCAACTGCTTCAGATTTAAATTTGCTCATTTTTTAAACACAAATACACCTGAAATATGATCAGACACCGGAATTATGTTGTAGCTGTGAAACCTTAAGTCTCACACGTGGGGGAAGTAGAGGGGCATTGTGCAAACACCAGTTTCTGGAGATATTCTGCCCAAAGAACTATCAGGCAGAAACAATGCTCTTGAGGGAATTTAGAGAAGCACAGTGAGAAATGACTTTTACACCAACCAGCGAAGGCCCCAGAATCTGGCACACTATACTGAGGGGGAAGAGACATTGTCTTGCCTTGCCTCCTCTGGCACACCTGGTAGCGACATATGTATATGCACCTACACCAGTGGTCCCCAACGCGGTGCCCGTGGGCGCCATGGCGCCCGCCGGGGCATTTGTGTGCGCCCACTGACAACCTGGGCCGGCCCTGCCCCCGGTGCGCGGTGCACTGGAGGCGCCGGCCCCAGACGCGCGACACGCACCGGCACCTGGTGCGGGGCGCTCGGGCGGCCCCAGCCCCGGGGCACATGCGGGCGCGCGGCGCTGGTGCCGGCCCCAGGCGTGCGGCTTGGGCGTGGTGCGCAGCTCGGGCAGCGGCGCCGGCCCCCGCCCCGGGTCCATGGCACAAGACGCTCGGGCGGCCCTGGCCCCGGCCCTGGGGCACATGCCAGCGCCGGGTGCAAGGGCATCCCTGCCCCTGGCGTGCCCCAGGACGCACGGCGTAAGTGGCCCCGCCCCCGGGCGCCCGGGAGCCTCTAAAGGTTGGGGACCACTGAGCTACACTTAGGGAGCACAAGTTGTCAAAATCTGTCCTTAACAGGCTGAACTAATCTTTATAATATATACCTTGTGGCCCAATTAACAGCAGTATTTTGTTGCCATGCATATTATATGTAGAAGTATTGTGACTGTCAATCTATAAGAGAGGAATGTCTAACTAGACATTAAAGCTCCTGTGGGCCCCAATCCTTGTGCCAACATGGCTCTCATTTCACAATTCAAGATACTTTTATCAGAGATTTTTGGGGTTATTTTTAACATTTGTTGGTGAAGTTGCTATGGGGATTTATGAAGATGATCATATTTTAATTGTTTATTAATTTGCTAAGTACCCCAATAATGGAAACGGCATTTTGCAAATTAAAGTTGCAATCCTGACAGCTGCTTCTCACAGTGAAAATCCTGAAGCCACACAAGAGTCCCACCGAGGTCACTAAAGGTTACTGTAATTAAAGAAAATGATTCTTACATGTGACTTTTGCTTGAGCTTTTTGACAGAATCGTGAAACTTGACTCTAGGAGATGTCTGGGATTGATCTTCCTGCATCTGTCTTGACTCATCTTCATCAGACTGCATAAAAACATCTTTTAAATTATTATACAAGGTATTTATTTACAGCACATCAAATGAATGTGGTGAGTAGCTGAGTGTACAAACTACTGAATGTACACAGTAAAATTTTATTCTGATGAAATATTTATTAGAAAGTGGGTGCAGCTGCTAGTAATGTTAGCTCTTTTCTCTTCTAAAGCAAAGCAAAACAGAATTACTCAAATTGTTTAATAAAACTTGTCTGATTCTAATTATGAAAGGAAGAATAGAAACATTTTATAAAATTGGAAGCGGATACTATATTGGCATTTTCCATACTTAATAAAGGAATGGTCAACTTTGGGATACAAGGTAAAATAGAAGTCTTATATTCTTCCACCATCTTGGACCATGTAATCATTTATACAGAAAGCCCTCCAAATTCATGGGTAATACCTTCCGGAGATAGCTGCAAATACCAAAATACACAAATACAGGAGTGGGGGATTTTCACAACTCAAAAACACCACATTGTCCAAAATGAGTGTTTTATTGCCTGCTAAGTATCAAAGGGGTAGACATGTTAGTCTGAATCTATAAAAACAACGAGAAGTCCTGTGGCACCTTATAGACTAACAGATTTATTGGAGCATAAGCTTTTATGGACATAGATACACTTCGTCAGATGTATGACGAAGGCATCACAGGCAAGGTTTCATAGCAACAAAAAACTTTAACTTCAAAGAAGTGGATTTCCAGTTTAACTCAAACACGAAGATAATACTGTATAGTTAACAAACTTCAACTTCAAAACTAATCAGCCAAAGAGTTCTTTTAACTCAATCACTGAGAATCTTACTGTTCCTCCAGGACGGGGAATTAACAGAGTCAGTTTGCAAAGGAACATTGATGGGGGAAGCTGTGAGGGATGATCTCATGTTCCTTTTTGGTCTGCTGATTCCAATTCCCTATTAACTTCACATTACGTAAATTGTGCCTCTTTTTACATTTGTCAGATCACCCTTGCTTGCAGTGAATGACATTGCACTGTCATGACTCCCCAGCACACCCACAGACCAAGGACCACACAACAAAACCTCTTCCACTTTGCCAAATCGGCCGTTTTAGAGAAAGGCTTTCTACTGTTAAGTAGGACCTGTTGGACAACATCTAAGCAACACCTTTCCTCCTCATTCAGCCCTGCAGCAGCCACACTGTAAGGTGCCAGGAGTTGGTCGCCAGATGCATGGTTTGGCATCTGTGAGCAGGTCATACAGAATGGAAGGCTGAATTAACTCAGCAGAGAGGTCTTAAAACCAATGCTGCCTTCACTACGCCAGGGCAATTAGGATGAGTCTGGCTCAATCTGCCTCAAGGTTGGCAATGACCTAAGGAAGGACCAGGATAGGAAGGAATTAATTCAGCAGAGTCGACTGCCAGCTGCAGCAAAAAGCATCGTACAGGGAACCTTGGCTGAGCCACTTCCCAGAATGGAATAGGAAATACTTTCCATTTTCCGTTGTTGCACAGAGGTGCACCCTCTTACCCAAATCATGGGGACCTATGTTATGAACACTATCCAAAGAACATTTGTCTTCAGAGACTACTCATGTCTCAGGAAGAAAACCCTACTGAGATGATCTGCAGGACAGTTCTAGATCCCTGGTAAGTGGACTCCTGTCAAGGTGATGTCCTTCTTGATAAAGAAATACCACATGTTGACTGCTTCAAGACATTGTGAATCAGTGAGACCTTCCCCCAGGGTTTGTTCACATAATATACTGTGGTAGTATTTTCCATGTGTGAATCACTGAATGCCTGATTCAGTGTAAACAGCACAACATGCATTGTGACTAGCCTGAAATTCCTGCATGGGGACTCCTGCCAGTACAAGGACTTCAAGACTAATGGAGAAAGGTGAAACACTGTGTCCAGAGAATGAAGGGCAGGGCAGGGCAGCAAACCATGCTGAGCCACATCTGAAGAGAACAAAGAAATATGTCTAAAATGTACTAGAATTCTTTAGCTCCGTGGTCACCAACCCGTTGATTGCGAGGCCTCGACCAGTCGATCACGAGGTGTTCGGGCAACCCTGCGCCCCATTTTCCCCCCACCCCCGAGAAGCCCCACTGCCTACCTCTAGTGTAGTGCCGGCTTCCCGCGGGGTGGACGGAAGTCCTCTCTGAAGCTCGCATCACTTCCGGGGGTTCCGGAAGTGCGCGGGCTGCTCCCCCTCCCACAGCTCTGTTGCGTGCTGGTTGGCCCTAGAGGAGGAGTGCGGAGGCTTCACTGCGCCGGCAGCGCCGGAGGGGTGAGTTGGGCGCAGGGGTTTCCCTGCGCCACGGGAGCGGGAGTCGGCCCTGAGGTTTGGCCGGGCTGCGGGAGAGAAGGGAGTTGGCCGGGCCGGGCCACGCCGTGGGAGGGGGGGTTTGACCCCGGGGCAGGTGCCCACGGGGTGTGGCCATGCTGCAGGAGGGGGTTGGCTGCGCCGCGCCGCGGGAGGAGGGTTTGGCCCCGGGCAGGTGCCCGGGGGGTTGGCCGCACTGCAGGAGGGGAGGGGCCGCGCCGCGGAAGGGAGATTTGGCCCCACCGCGGGAGGGGTGGGAGTTGCCCCATGTGCAGGCTCCCGCGGGAGTTTGACCCCGCCACGGGAGGCGGGGTTAGCCCTGAGGCAGGCACGCTCGGGGTTTCCCTGCGCTGCGGGGGGCCCGGAGGAGGCATGTGCTGGCTTCCCGCGGGGAGGGGAAGGGGGGGGAGAGAATCTTGGGAAGAGGCAGATGCAGGTGACTCTGCTGCCACTGGCACCCTGTCCCCGCTCCCCAGACTCCATTCCCCTGTCCCCAGCTACAGAACTCTGTCCCCATTCCCGTCCCCACTCCCCGAACTCTGTCCCCACTCGCCTGTCCCCATTCCCATCCCCACTCCCCGAACTCTGTCCCCACTGGCACCCTGCCCCCAGCCGCAGAACTCTGTCCCCACAAAATGTATAATTATAAATGCTTCATTTTAGATTTAAATAGCATGAATAAAAAACAGACCATTTATTTTATAACTATAAACACGTGATTTTAATTTTATATATCACATAATTTAAAAATAAAGTGTTTATCAGAGTGTGTAAGTAAGGGCTGGGGATAGCAAGTGATGGACAGGAGAAGAATAGAGAGGGCAGGGCTTCAAGAAAGGGGCGGGGCTTCAAGGAAGGGGCGGGGCGGGGCGGTAGATCTTCGCCTGTTCTGAGATTTAAAAAGTGATCTTCGGTGTAAAAAGGTTAGAGACCACTGCTTTAGCTGTTATAGCTGTGTGCCTTTATAAAAAGTTACTAGCAGACTTAACCAGTGTTGCCTGGGAACTTCAGGACAGGGGGCTGGTGGTGTGTGTGTGTTTGCAGGAGTCAGGGGAGGGGGGTAGGAGGATGTGGGGGGGGAGAGGAGAAGAGGTAAAAGTGAGGGTTGGGGGGTGTAGGGCAAGGGGCCCATTTGGTACACAGAATTTGGAGGGGCTAATACCTAGGTCAGTGTTGGGCAACCTGAGGCCCATTGGGGTTCTATGTGTAGTCCGCAAGACATTTTGTTTATCCTTGCCCATGTGCAAGATTCTACTGGTTTCCATCCACATAGGTTTTTTCCTATCAGTATTACTAAAGTAACACACATGTAAAGCAAGAGAACGTGAAGAAAGATGCGTGTTGACTGCGCACACCATTGACTGTGAGAGCCATGCATTCCCTCTACATCCAATCAAAGCGCTATTACGCTTCAATCGGCAGACCCTGCAAATTCTAGATATGCAAGCACAGTTAACGAAACTACCCTATATTCCAGATACGACAATCCTGCAGACCACTGAGATCAAGGAGGGCCATTTATTAGCCTAGGTTGCCCATTGCTGCTCTAGGTGATAGAAGCCTCACTTGAAATCTATGCTATAACAAAAGAAAATGTAATACTGTAAGTATAGCATGTATACGAAATGCATTAATTGGAAAGGCTCCTGTTCACTAATTCTTTAATAGTCAGGGATGTCTGTCTTTCGGTCTAGCAGATGATATCAAAATGCAATAAAAATATTTTATATAAGAAGATTATCTTAATGATATTCAAACAACTGACAGTTGTATTACCTTCACCTTCTTGATAAAATGACAGCATATGGAGCATGTACACGTGGACAGTTTATTTCTCACCTTTTTATCCCCTCTGTTTTCGGATTCCCTCTGTCTGAGGCTTTTTAAGCGCCTTGGTTGTGGACTGGGGACTTCTTGTAGTAAAGCACTTTCTGCTTTCGACTAAGAAGAACAAACAGAAATTCTGATAATATATGAGTAATTTTTACCAATTCTTAGAAATTCAATGTCTTACTACAGGTAATATTAAATGAAAGATATTTTAACTGTATAACCATATTAAATTATTACAAAGAGACAGATTCTGTTTCCATTTATCTTACTATATATTTTTAAAATGTGCATCTGTGCATCTATCCTTCTGTAACTCTGTTCAAGAATTCCTCCTAAATGGTAAGAGCTAGGACCATGAAATTTGGTATGCAGCTTCCTCTTATTATAATTTAAATCCAGGCCAGGGTTTGGAATTTGATTGTTCTCATACAATGGAAAGAGAGGGGTCTAGTAGGAAGGCATTATACTGTAGAATGACCACAGAAAAGGGCACCAAGGAGCCAGAGATGGGGACTAGGACAGCTATAACCCCATTGGACCAGCAGGTGGGGGGAGGCTATCTACTATATATTTCAGTGATTTTGCCTGTTTGTCCACCAGCTGGGGAACATGCACCTCTACCCCGCTATGCCTGCTGAAGCAGTCATGGACAGGTGCTTCTCACTTGGCCCCAAGGTTCTGCTGTGAGAAAGGGCTGTGGTTGTCCTCTTTCCAAGGGGTTGCCTGCATCCTGAACCACTCATCACCAGCCCCACCCCAGAGCAATGATATAAATGAAGAAAAATAAAACACTTTTGAGTTAAGGATCCGAGCAATGCCAGGTAAATCTTCTAGTAACAATATACAATAATTTTCTCCAAAAGTAGCCCCAATAATTTCAACAAGACACTAGCACGGAAAATATTCAACATGAAAGTGGTAAGATCTGACTTACTGTTAAAATGGTAAGATTTTTCTAAACATTAGTGTTTATATTACAAAAAAGAATTTAACTTGTTTAGAAAATAATATTGAAATCATCTACTAGGAACTAATCTGTACAATAAATATATGATATTAACAGAGTTACAAAGGCTAATTTAATTCATTCAGTTATGCAGCACAAAACAAGAAAGATTGATTACATTCTCATAAATCCTATAAAATAAAATATAATCCTTTATAAATGCTCTCACCCTTGCAGCTTTTAATTTTTCTCTCATCCGTTCCCTAATGGAAAATTCTGCAAAGCTTGTTGTTGATGTAGAAGGGACAGGAGGCAAACCTGAAACAGAAAAATCACAAAAATCTAGAGTTACAGGTTTTTGGTGGCAGAATCTAAAATTGTCATAAAGGCTTGGTATTCAAAATATGCACAGGATGTGGAAATATCCATTTCCAACAGAAGGACTTCAAACTGAGAAAACATTAATATATACACATTGATTTTAACAAAGAAATTTCCACGTATCAAAACTTACAGGCTAGCAGTTTAACTCCTTTAGCCCAGCCAGATCTGCCTTTGGGTATGTCTACACTACCCCGCTAGTTCGAACTAGCGGGGTAATGTAGGCATACCGCACTTGCAAATGAAGCCCGGGATTTGAATTTCCCGGGCTTCATTTGCATAAGCGGGAAGCCGCCATTTTTAAAACCCCGCTGGTTCGAACCCCGTGCAGCGCGGCTACACGGGGCTCGAACTAGGTAGTTCAAACTAGGCTTCCTATTCCGAACTACCGGTACACCTCGGTACTACCTAGTTCGAGCCCCGTGTAGCCGCGCTGCACGGGGTTTGAACCAGCGGGGTTTTAAAAATGGCGGCTCCCCGCTTATGCAAATGAAGCCCGGGAAATTCAAATCCCGGGCTTCATTTGCAAGTGCGGTATGCCTACATTACCCTCCTAGTTCGAACTAGGAGGGTAGTGTAGACATACCCTTTCAGAATTAAAGTCAAGTAAAATGTATTAGATCTGACCCATCCAGAGTATAACGCATCAACATTTCTTTCCATTAAATAACTGTTAAATGATGTGTGCTATATTCTGTAGATCTGAGTTCGCCAGCTCTAATTTTATATGGTATTATATATAAATAATAATGATTAAAGGTATACCCTCCAAGACAATTCCAAAATAAACATTAAAACAAGATACCCATTGTCTGTGTTAATCTTTATTCAAAGCTATTATATACAGCTACAAAACGAACTAAAATCATATTTTTTGTATGTAATGCTATAAAAAAAAATCTAGCGCCTCACTATCAGAAGGTAGCTGGCTTTCTGAAAGGGCCAAGGGCTCAGCCCACCTCTGACAGATTTCATAAAGGGGAATTAGGCAATTCAGGTTCACCTGGGACTAATGATCTCATTGGGGCATTTAGACAGTGAAGCACCTGGGTATGATAAAAGACAATTACATATAGTAGTGCAGCAATGGGCCACGAAAAATAATGAGTGGGCCACGAGTGTGGCCCACCATCTCAGTGGGTCACAACAGCCCCATGGCTCCCCAGTATGCTCCCCGCCCCCATGTGCCTCTTGTGCAGTGGGGCACCGGAGCCTTGCAGTTCCTATTCTTCCCCCATGCTCGGGATAGACAAGTCCCTATCTCACCGAAGGTCGATGACCTGACGGCTACTCTCAACCTGGTTTAGCCAGCCTGTCGAAGCTGTTGCCCGGGGTGTGGCCGCTACACATGCTACAGCTACTAGGAGCCACAGGTGAGAGTTGAGTGACAAGTGGGGACCAAAGGTGGACGAGCTGCCCTAAAAGGACACGACATGCCCGTACATCAGAGGTGCTACCCCTCCCTGATCACCCCATACACCCCAGACTCCGGCGGATCGAGCGGATGAGACCTACTAGAATAGGACCAACGGTCATGAAGGTGGTTTCTGCAAGTGATGTGGTACGCTAAGAGCATGGCAAGACATGAAAGATGCCCTGGTCAACCACTGCGCCCAGTCCATCTCCAACCGTCTTGACATTAGTCCTGCCATTGGAGCAAGATGGAATCTGGGAAGAGAGAGTGAGGCTGACTATGCGCACCTCTCCCTCACTTTAATCCAATTCACGCGCAAGTCTTGACATCTCGACATCCCCTAATTCCCGTAAACCTTAAAGTCCTGTGGCGACAGGCAAGCGACGAAGCAGCAGGTGTGGATACACTGGGAGCTGTAGCCGCGGACCTGCACACAGGCGGCTCAGGTCTAATGGTCGTCTTCTTGCTGGCTGAAGCAACAGCTGGATTCGGCGTCTACCTGAGTGACTGAGCAGCCCTCTTTAGGATTGCACTGCTCACCTCCGTAGTAAGAGGAAGGGGCTAGAAAAGGTGCCCTAAACATTGTTTGCTTCATAGAACCCTGGCCAGCTTACCGCGGCTGGAGGGGATCCCATCTCATGCGGTCGAACAATAAAAGTTCAAACAAAATGCAAGATGACACCACTCACTATTGGCACATGGAACGTACGCACGCTTCAAGACAACCCTTCAGCAGATCGACCAGAAAGAAGAACAGCCCTGGTCGCCAGAGAGCTCACAAGATTTAACATCGATATTGCGGCCCTGTGTGAAACTCATCTAGCAAATGAAGGTCAGCTCATGGAAACAGGAGATGGTTACACATTCTTCTGGCGTGGACGCAGCAGTGACGAACGTCGTGAATCTGGAGTTGGCTTTGCGGTTAAGAATCATCTTGTCCGCAAACTTGCCAGTCTTCCCAAGGGCGTGAATGACCGACTCATGACACTGCATCTTCCACTACCGAAAGGAAAGCAAGCCACACTGATCAGCGCTTACGCGCCCACAATGACGAATCCGGATGAAGTAAAGGACAAGTTTTATGAAGATCTCGATGCCCTACTCTCATCCGTGAAGTGCACTGAGAGGCTGATTCTACTTGGCGATTTCAACGCGAGAGTAGGATCTGATCACACTGCCTGGGATGGCGTCATTGGAAAAAATGAAATCGGTAAATGTAACAGCAATGGCCTACTATTACTGAAGACATGTGCGGCTCATGATTTGATCATCACCAATACCATCTTCCGCCTGCCCACTCGCAAAAAGACATCCTGGATGCACCCACGCTCTAAGCACTGGCATCTCATTGATTATGTCATTGTGCGGAGGAAAGACAGACAGGATGTAAGGGTGACCAAGGCCATGCCGAGTGCTGACTGTTGGACTGACCACAGACTTATCATCTCCAAATTAAGCTTTCACATCAAGCCACAGAGACGTCCGCAGGGAAACAAAGCTGTGATGAAAAAGATCAATGTCAGTAGACTGAGGAACCCCAACACAGCAGCTTTACTAGCAGAAGATCTTGGCAACCAACTTTTAGAGCTGCAATTAGAGGAAAATGCTGAGAAGGACTGGGAACGCTTCCGGGATATTGTGCACTCTTCTGCACTAACGGTTCTTGGACCCTCACACAGGAAACAGCAGGACTGGTTTGATGAAAACGATGAAGAGATCAAGGCCATACTTGCTGAAAAGCATCGCCTTCACCGTGCTCATCAGAATGACCCATCGTCAACAGCTAAGAAAAATGCCTTCAACAACATTCGCAGGATCGCACAGAGCAAGCTTCGCAAGATGCAGGACTCCTGGTTGAGTGCCAAAGCAGATGAAATCCAGAAGTTTTCTGATAGAAACGATGCCAAACGGTTCTACGAAGCCCTTAGATCCTTGTATGGACCTCAGCCCTTGGGGAGTTCCCCTCTACTGGACTCAGATGGTGCAACTCTCATTACTGAGAAGGCTCTGATTTTACAGCGTTGGGCTGAGCACTTCCAATCCGTACTGAACCGCCCATCTTCCATCAATAACGAGGCAATTGATAGAATGCCCCAGGCGGATATCAACCACAGCCTGGATGTCTCACCATCAGAGACTGAAACCTTACAGGCCATCAGCCAGCTGTCCAGTGGCAAGGCCCCAGGATCTGATGCGATCCCAGCGGAAGTCTTTAAGGGTGGTGGTGCAGTGCTTGTCGACAAACTCACTCAGCTGTTCCAGTCCTTCTGGAATCAAGGATCTATTCCTCAGGAACTGAAAGACGCGTCCATCGTACACCTCTACAAGAGGAAAGGAAATCGACAAGCTTGCGATAATCATAGAGGAATATCACTGCTTTCCATCGCAGGTAAGATCCTTGCACGAGTGTTGCTGAATCGTCTGATTGGCCACCTGGAACAGGGTTTATTACCCGAGACACAGTGCGGGTTCCGCAAAGAGCGTGGCACGGTGGATATGATCTTCGCAGCCCGACAGCTCCAAGAGAAGTGTCAAGAGCAGAATCGTGAACTGTACACCATCTTCGTGGATCTCACCAAGGCTTTTGACACTGTCAGTCGCGAAGGTCTGTGGCACATCATGTCGAAGTTTGGGTGCCCTGACAGATTCATCTTGATGGTACGTCAGTTCCATGACGGCATGACGGCTCGTGTTCTGGATGATGGAGAAGCTTCAGAGGCCTTTCCCGTCACAAACGGCGTCAAGCAAGGGTGTGTGCTGGCACCGACCCTGTTCAGCATAATGTTTTCAGCCATGTTGTCAGACGCCTTTCAGAACAGTTCCTTGGGAATCAGACTGAGATACAGGACCGATGGGAAACTGTTTAACCTGCGAAGACTCCAGGCTGTCACCAAGATAAAGGAGACTGTGCTACGAGATCTCCTCTTTGCTGATGACTGCGCCCTGAATGCTGGATCAGAGCAGGAAATGCAAGCCAGCATTGACAAATTCGCAGCAGCATGCGACAACTTCGGCCTTCTCATCAACACAAAGAAAACCGAAGTGATGCACCAGCCAGCTCCGAAAGCTCAACATCAAGTGCCCACCATCACAGTGAAGGGACAAAAGCTGCAAGCAGTGGACCAATTTACATATCTTGGCAGCACCCTCTCCCGCGCAGTGACAATTGACATCGAGGTCAACTGCAGAGTCGCCAAGGCAAGCTCTGCATTCGGCAGACTGCTGACCAAAGTGTGGGACCGCCGTGGAATAAGCCTTGCTACAAAGCTTAAAGTCTATCGAGCAGTA
Source organism: Pelodiscus sinensis (assembly GCF_049634645.1). Classification (NCBI taxonomy): domain Eukaryota; kingdom Metazoa; phylum Chordata; order Testudines; family Trionychidae; genus Pelodiscus; species Pelodiscus sinensis. The sequence continues at coordinate 107,468,471 of NC_134715.1, forward strand.
GTGTTAACTACCCTGATGTATGCCAGTGAGACTTGGACTGTATATAGGAGGCACGCTAGGCAACTGAACCACTTCCATACGATTTGCCTCCGCAGACTTCTGAGGATCCGGTGGCAGGATAAGGTGCCAGACACAGAAGTCCTTTCTAGAGCAGGTCTGCCGTCAGTTTACACCCTGCTGATGAAAGCTCAGACACGCTGGGCAGGCCATGTTGCAAGGATGCCAGATCATCGCATCCCTAAACAGCTCTTCTATGGTGAGCTGTTTCAAGGGAAGCGATCGCACGGGGGACAAAAGAAGCGATACAAAGATACACTTAAAGCCTCTCTCAAGTCCCTGGATATTGACACCACCTCCTGGGAGACCCTGGCACAAGACCGATCAACATGGCACACGCTGATCTACCAAGGCTGTCAAACATCTGAAGCCAGAAGGACAACCATAGCACAAGAGAAGCGAGCACTCCGTAAAGCCAGAGTTGCAAAAGCTGCAACAGTGGTGCCCACACGTCTGCCCGACATGTGGCAGAACATTCCGTGCCCGTATCGGCCTTATCAGCCATTTGCGGACACACCGTGGACAGTCCACAACCCGTTAGATGTCAAGGTCCTCTTCGAATACGATGGACGAACAGCAACAACATTCTTCCCCCACTCCCTCCAACACTTTCAGAGAGCCACAAATGACCTCATTTGCACTCCATCCCTGCTCTTCCTGCATTTTCCAAGAGCTTGAAGAGTTGTAAACAGCTGATTTGTGGCGGTTTCAGCTTTGGGAGGGAGGTGAGGAATTGGGACAGTGTGAATCTGGTGATTCAAAAGTACTAAGAGGGAGAAGGAAGTGCAGGACTCCAGTGCCCCAGTGTGTGAAAGATGCGTGGAGGATGGGGAGCAGACAGGGAGTCCACAGACTGCACACCACTGCAGTAAAGAGTAGACAATCAAAGCTTCTGGGGAGAGGAACAGTCCTCAGAAAGAGAAAGATCCCAAGGTGATGGGGATCATCAGAAAAGGAAACTAAGGAAGAATGTTCCTACGGGAAGAGGTTCCAAAAGGAGAGAGTTTTAAGTGCAAAGTTGCAGTGGAACCTGTCCTCAGAGGAAGAAGGATTTCACAAGATTGCTAGAGAAGTCCCAGATGAGAGGAATTATATGCTGTCCTAAGAAAGGATCATTGCAATTTGACCACTGTGGGAGGACCTTTACCCAAGTGGAGAAATACTTCCCTGATGAAAAGCAGCTCTGGCTCTAGAAGAAGATCCATCTCTAAAGGGCATTGTGGGTAACAGACCTAGATCTAAGTGGGGCTGATGGACTAAGGTTAATTCACCCTCCTCTCTCTCTTCCTCTCTCCCTCCCCCCCGAAGCTAAAGATGATGAAGTAAATACCTATTTCATAGAGTCACAGAATAGTATAACTGGAAGGGACCTCAAGAGATCATCAGGTCCAGTCCCCTGCCCTCACGGCAGGATCAAGCACTGTCTAGATCATACCTGACAGGTGTCTGTCTAACCTACTCAAATGTCTCCAGTGATGGAGATTCCACTACCTCCCTAGGCAATTTATTCCATTGTTTAACCACCCTGACAGTTAGGAAGTTTTTCCTAATGAACTTTGTACAATGTGCCATTTTTTGGTAAAATAAAAGTAGACCTTTGAAAGTGTACTGCTCAATATACAGTACATAAGCCTCATAGGACTCAGAGTCAGAATTGCAATGCTACACCAGGCTACTGAGGGTGCTTCAGTATGAGGACTACCAGTATACTCCTCTTGAGCCATTTAAAACACTTTCAATAGCTGGCAATCACAGTATTTGCTAACCACAGGTCTCAGTATTTTCAGACACCTTTTAACACCTTCACAACTTCAAGCCCTTTACATGGTGTCATTTTCCTTATTTGTGTAAGCAGGGGCTGAACTGCTACTTGCTATCAGCCAGCTAAAAGGAGGGGTGGGCGAGCCCACTACAACTGTTTAGCTCTGCAAGGTAACTAATGTTAACTGTTGATATGTAAATACAGCTCAGGAGAGAATACGAGGTGTGGCTATGTAAATCCCATTCAGCCAGGGCTGATGGAGGGTCAGAGTTGGAATGGAATGTGGAGAATTGTAAATAATTTGGGACTGTTGTGGGGGTCACTAATCATGCTACCCCTAAATGTGGGAACTGTAAAACATGCCACCAGTGCTTGCAGGAGAGACACCCCATCATGGTAAGAGGTTTTGGAGGAACAAGCCTCCCCCCTTCCAGAGTTGAGTGAACTGAGCTGGGGGGAAGGGTTAAAGGGCTTGAGTCAGCCTGCTTCACACCTGCCAGGTGTGAATTATAAGACTGGCCCAACCTGCCCCTTTCCCCCTGGCTGCGCTTAGACTGGTAAGTTTTTCCGCTTTGCGCAAAAACTTGCCAGCTGTCTACACTGGCCACTTGATTTTGCACAAAAGCACTGATGTTCTACTGTCCGAAATCAGTGCTTCTTGTGCAAATGCTTTGACGTTCCCGTTCAGGCAAAAGCCCTTTTCTGGAAATGTTTTTGCACAAGAGGGCCAGTGTAGACAGCTAAAAACTGTTTTGCGCAAAAAAGCCCCGATGGCAAAAATGGCGATCGGGGATTTCTTGTGCAAAACTGTGTCTAGATTGGCACAGACGCTTTTCCGCAAAAAAAGCATTTGCGGAAAATCATGCCAGTCTAGACGTAGCCCCTTTGTTTTAGGGACAGACCTAAAGCAGACTCCCAAAGGAGTCTTTTCTTTTGCTAGTCCAGGGGAAGCTGGATTCCTTTGCCAGTCCAGCTGGTGGCTAAAGAGTTGAAATCACGGAGAGCTGAAATCACTGGTTTGGCTGAGAACCAGACCCATTGCAGCCAGTGGAGTGGCAGCGATCAGCAGAGTGGCTGGTGGGAATCACTGGCTGGTGGCGTAACATGGCGCAGAGCGGCAGCAGATGAGGAGTGGCGACCAGCGGCGGCGGCAGGCGAAGAGCGGCAGCAGCAGGCGAGGAGTGGTGGCAGACGACCAGTGGAGCGTCTGGTGGCGTGGGATGAGACAGCTTGTGGAGCATGGCGGACTGTTGTAAAGTGCCCCCTATCTATCCCACCACCCCCATTTCTACCCAGGTTGGGAGGTGAAATCCTGCGGGTGAACTTTGGGACTCTGGGTGGCACGGACCAGGGACAGAGACTTCTGGGGTGTCGGACTCTTTGGACTTCAGGTGATTCTTGGCTGCGGGGGGAGGGAGGGGACTTAGCTCATGTTTGGGTTATGAACTCTGTTTGTGGTGTTTTCCCCAAGTTAATGCCGTATGACTTCTCTGTTTCATTAAATGTTTCTTTCCTACACTCAGACTCAGTGCTTGTGAGAGGGGAAGCATTGCCTCTCAGAGGCACCCAGGGGTGTGTGAATTTCCCAGATTACTGTGTGGGGGCTCAAGCCAGTTCTGTGTGAGATGGACCCTGAGATATTGAACCCAGCCCTGGTTACTGCCAGGCCTACCCAGCAGAAGGGTTACATTTGCACTGGAGCAAAATGTATTCAACATTAAGCTTCAGATGTTGTAAAAACCTGCACACATGCTAGTAACCCTGATGTCAGTTTACAGATTTTATAACCACAAGGGACCATTGTGATCATCTGTGTCAATGATTCTCAATCTGTGGACCACTGGCTGCTTGCAACTCAATACACAAACAGCTTTGGCCCATGTGACATCCTTGGGGCTATCCAGGCAGTACATATATTGTGCGGAGGCATACAGATACTTCAGACTAGGCTTCCTGTTCCGAACTATCTAGTTCGTGCCGCGTGTAGCCGCGGGCATGGAGTCCGCTCTAGCAAACATTTAAAAATGGCAGCGCCCGGCAACATGCAAATGAAGCCTGGGAAATTCAAATCCCGGGCTTCATTTGCAAGTTCGTATGACTACATTAACCACCCTAGTTCGAACTAGGGTGGTAGTGTAGACATACCCTTAGAGTTCTTTGAAGGGGTTAACAAACATGCGGATAAGGGGGATCCAGTAGATATAGTATACTTGGATTTTCAGAAAGCCTTTGACAAGGTCCTTCACCAAAGGCTCTTGTGTAAATTACATGGCCATAGGATAAGAGGGAAGGTCCTTTCTTGGATTGAGAACTGGTTAAAAGACAGGAAACAGAGTAGGAATAAATGGTAAATTTTCAGATTGGAGAGGGGTAACTAGTGGTGTCCCCCAAGGGTCAGTCCTGGGACCAATCCTTTTCAACTTATTCATAAATTATCTGGAGAAAGGGGTATGCAGTGAGGTAGTAAAGTTTGCAGATGATACAAAACTGTTTAAGATAGTCAAGACAGAAGCAGACTGTGAGGGACTCCAAAAAGAGCTCACCAAACTGAGTGACTGGGCAACAAAATGGCAAATGAAATTTAATGTGGATAAGTGTAAAGTAATGCACATCGGGAAAAATAACCCCAACTATACGTACAGTATGATGGAGGCTAATTTGGCTACGACAAATCAGGAAAGGGATCTTAGAGTTATCGTGGACAGTTCTCTGAAAACTTCCACGCAGTGTGCAGCGGCGGTCAAAAAGGCAAATAGGATGCTAGGAATTATTAGGAAAGGGCTAGAAAATAAGACCCAGAATATCTTACTGCCCCTGTATAAAACTATGGTACGCCCACATCTTGAATACTGTGTACAGATGTGGTCTCCTCACCTCAAAAAAGATATTTTGGTCTTGGAAACGGTTCAGAAAAGAGCAACTAAAATGATTAGGAGTTTGGAACGGGTCCCATATGAGGAGAGGTTAAAGCGACTGGGATTTTCAGTTTAGAAAAGAGGAGATGGGGGGGGATATAATAGAGGTATATAAAATCATGAGTGGTATGGAGAGAGCCGATAAAGAAAAGTTATTTATTAGTTCCCTAAATAGAAGAACTAGAGGACACCAAATGAAATTAATGGGTAGCAGGTTTAAAACTAATAAAAGGAAGTTCTTCTTCACACAGTGTGTAGTCAACCTGTGGAACTCCTTGCCAGAGGAGGCTGTGAAGGCTAGGACTATAATAGAGTTTAAAGAGAAGCTGGATAAATTCATGGAGGTTAGGTCCATAAAAGGCTATTAGCCAGGGGATAAAATGGTGTCCTTGGCCTCTGTTTGTCAGAGGCTGGAGAGAGAAGGCAGGAGACAAATCGCTTGATCATTGTCTTTGGTTCACCCTCTCTGGGGCACCTGGTGTTGGCCACTGTCGGCAGACAGGATACTGGGCTAGAAGGACCTTTGGTCTGACCCAGTACGGCCGTTCTTATGTTCTTATGTTCTAATTGCAAATTAGTTTCTACCACAGTATTTTTATTTTTAACTCAAGAGCACTAAAGAGCCAGTACAATTATGAGAGAAAAATGGATTCTTCTCTGGCTCATGCATCAGAAAAAAAGACAGTTGTCTTTTGTAACTGGTGCTCGAGATGTGTTGCTCATGTCCGTTCCAATTTAGATGTGTGCATGCCGTATGCAGAGTTGCCAGGAAAATTTTCCCTAGCTGGAAACCATAGGTCGTCAGGGAGATCCCTAGAGAGGCGCCAGTATGGCTAGGTATAAAGCACCCTGCCAACCGCCTCCTCCCTCAGTTCCCTCTTGCTGGAAGTGACTCCGACAGAGGGGAGATGGGAGGGTTTTGGAATGGACATGAGCCACACATCTCAAAGAACACCAGTTAGGAAAGGCTAATCGTCTTTTCTTCTTCGAGTGATTACTCATGTGCATTCCAATTTAGATGATTCCCAACATAAGAATGGCCATATTGGGCCAGACTAAAGGTCCATTTAGCTCAGTATCCTGTATGTCGACAGTGGCCAATGCCAGATGCCCCAGAGAGAGTGAACAGAACAGAGAATCAAAAAGTACTTTCTCTCCTGTCACCCATTCCCAGCCTCTAACAGAGGCTAGGGACACCAAGCAGCAATCCAGTGTAGAGGTCGGAGATCACCAACCTTCAGTCTGCAGCACTGCCCTTCAAAGTGCAGCCTCCTCTCTAGCATGACATTGGATGGCATAGTAAGATGTACATGCGTGCACCGAGGATCACATGGCTACTTGGCAAATGTCTTGGATGGGGAAATGTGCCAGAAAGGCTGTTGACAAGGCCTGCACCCGAGTCGAATGGGCAGGCGGCTGAGGAACTGGCACCTTTACTACCGTAATTTCGCAAATATACCCCACGCCCAAATATAACCCGCACATGGATATGCCCCGCGGTTTTTTCTATTTCAGTAAAAAAAATCTTGTATACCCCGCGCACAAGTATAACCAAGACTTTTCTGTGCTGGGGGTATATTTGCTAATTTACGGTGTGTGGGGGGCGGGGGGAGGGAGGGAATTAGCCAGCCACTCACCACCCCAGTTCCTGCACAGCCGCCAGCTTCCAGCCTCCGGGCGGGGAGCGCTTATTCTCCTGGTTCCTCCACAGCCGCAGGAAGGGGCGGGGGAGCAGGAACCACCATCCTCCGGGCGGGGGAGCACTCACCTCTCCCCCTCCGTTCCTGCGCAACCGCAGGAACCACCATATTCCGATGAGTTAAAAAAACCCACTGGTGAGTAAAAAAACCCCTATATACCCCGCACCCGAATATATACCGCGGGGGGGGGGGGGGTGCGGGGTTTGTAAAAACGCATATAACCCGTGGGTTATATTCGCTATATTACGGTAATTTGTAACAACTACAAATACACCCAGTGACCCAGAAGGATATTCTCTGGCCAGTAACAGGCAGTCCCTTCATCCTTTCTACTATTGAAACAAACAACTGATTTGACCTCCTGAACAGCTTAGTTCATTCCAGGTAAAAAGCTAAGTCACGCCTGACATCCAAGGAATGTAGGGACCTATCCCAGGAGGGTAAGGTAGGGCTAAGAATGGAACACAGGTAGAAAAATGTCCTGTGATACATGAAACTGGGAAACCACTTTCAAGAGAAACAAAAGATGGGGTCTCAACTGAACCTTATCTTTAAAGAAAACAGTATAAGAAGGTTTCAACATTAACGTTTTTAGTTTGGAAACCTATCTGGCTGAAATAATGGTCACCAAAAACATAACTTTCATTGGAAAATACAATAAAGAACAAGTAGCTAATGGCTCGAATGGAGGAGCCAATAACTTTGACAAAACAATGTTTAAATCCCAATGGGAAATCAGGTCTCTCACATGAGGGTACAGTCTATCCAAGCCCTTAAGGAACTCGCTCACCAAGAGATCTACAAATATCCAATGGCCCCCAAAACCAGGATGGAATGCTGATATGGTGGCCAGGTGCACCTTAATGGACAACGTGGTGGTCCCGTTGTTTTAGCCCCACAAGGTATTCCAAAATAAATGGAACTGAAGCCTGCAATGGCTGGGTGGCTCTCTGTAAAGCCCACATGGCAAATCTCTTCCATTTGAAAGCATACGTAGCACGCATAGATGGCTTCCTACTAGCTGGCAATGCCTCCCTGACTCCGTCATAACCATGAGGGATGGCCAGCAGCCTGGGGACTAAGGGGTTAACTATGTCCCTGTACCTAGCCAGGTATCTGCTCAGCCAATAGAAATGCAGATAGGGATTTCAAACTGAGACAAAGGAATTTTGGGGTTTTTCCCTCCTTTGTCTCTGAGCCAGAGTTTGCTCTCTAGATACACTAAGGGAGACAGACGACATGTCTTACTCCAAGAAAAAGACTCTTCATAATGTGTAAGTACGGTAAAGTCTAGATAAATCCAACAGGTTTTATTGTTTTCTGGTTTGGGAATTTGGATCTGATGTCTGTGCTGTTGGAAATGGTTTTTCCTCTCTTTTGCAACTAAGTTTTGGCCCACGGGGGAATCCTCCATGAGTATATTAATTGGTGGCTCTTACCATCTAGCCATCCCAACTACGCTTGTAACTGGGGTATTGTTTTAATAATAAAAGTTCTTTCTTTTTTTTTAAATTAACCTGGTATTAGTTCATTTCTGTGTCCTGGAAAATCTGTCTGTGGATATCCGCATGCTTCTGACGAGGGGACAGCAATCACAGACTGCAGCTTGTATCTTCTCTTTTGTTTTCAAGCTCTTTCCCCAAAATCCGGGTATTGGGATTTTGGGGAGAACTTTTTATACCAAAGCCTGTAGAGATCAGGTTTTGGGTTGCTTTTGTGGGCTCCCCACTTCTGCATTCATCGTGCCAGAGTGGGGAATAGCCTTGACAATCCCTCCAAGCATTGCTGCTCCAGCATGCTCAACCACGGAGCCTCCAGGCCATCAGGTGTAAAGCATGGAGGCTGGGGTGCAGCAATGTGCTGCGGTTCTGAGACAAGTCCTAGAACAAGGAGAGGAGGGTTGGAGGTGCTACCGAGAGCTGATAGAGCCTTGTGTACCAATATTGCCTGGGCCAGGCTGGTGCTATCAAAATGGTCTGCTCAGTCCTTGCAGACCTTGATCAGCACCTTGGGGATAAAAGGGAAGAGGGAAACACAGAAGGCCTTTCCCCCAGTGAATTTGGAAACCACTGTCCAAAGAGCCCTTGCTGCTGCCCTGGTAGGAACAGAAAGCCCTGCACTTCCTGTTCCTCTTCATAGCAAAGGCATTCAGAGGGGGACAACCCCACATCTAGAAAGGAGCCTGCGCAGCCTCCTACTTGAGGGAAGGGTCCACTCATACAATTGAAACAAGCAGCAGAGGTTATCTGCCAAAGAATTCAGACAACCCGACAGGCACAAGGCCAGTAGGTGCGTCTTGTTGCGCACGCACAACTCCCACAGCAACATCGCCTCCTTGCACAGGGAATAGAGTGAGCACCACCCTGTCTGCTGATATAAAACATTGCTGCGGTGTTGTCCGTGCAAACCAAGACACACTTCCTCCTTATTTCACCCAAAAAGGCCAGACAGGCCAACCTATAGTTCTAAGCTCCTTTATATTTATTGTGCATTGCATATTCTGCTCGAGAACAGACACCCTGAGTCTTTAATCTGCCCAGATGCTTCCCAAGTCTGAGGCATCTGTAACCAAAGTCAGACTGGACTGAGGAGTGTGAAAAGGAAGAACCAGCCACCAGCGAAGAACCTCTATCACCCACGGTGGGACAGTTAGCACTCTGTCCAGATGGTGACGAGATGGCTTATATATGCTGGCCAACCACATCTGTAGGGGGCGGAGCCAAAGCCTAGTGAAGAGGAGGACATGGGTGCAGGACCATATGAATGGGTTGTTTCGAAGGGTCTTCTGACACAGGATGCACCTCTTTAAGCCTCTTAGCTCTGGAAAGAAGGAACCATCTGCTTTCCCACTCCTACTTCTTCTGCACCGGAGAATGGAATCGGTGCCGACAGCTAGTCTTCAGTCACCTATGGTGCCAGGATGTTTTACCTAACTCATTCCTCAGTACCAGTGCACTCCGCACCAATGAAGGCACACTGTGTACCGAGGCTGCTGATTCTGATCCCGCAGCTTGCAGCGCCAGACGGGGGGATCCAGAGACGTCTCCATTAACAGATTTTGGAGGCGGAACTCTGTCTCTTCTAGTTCTTGACCTAAAGGCACTACAGATTTTACACTTGTCTGCTAAGTGGGCCACTCCCAAACACTTTAGGGAGGACATGAGGCTCGCTTGTAGGCATAAACTTCATGCACTGTCTACACTGCCTGAAGCCAGGGAGGCATGCCCCAGGTCCCGAGTGGGGAGAACAAAAACGGAGTCTCCGCTTCGAACGTAACCACTACTTAACACTTAAGAAAAAAATAACTACAAAGAGCAGCTAGGGAAAGCAAACTTGCCCGAGGCAAGAGACTCTAGCTCCGACAACTGTCGCTGGAGGTAAGAAGGAACTGAGGGAGGATGCGGTCAGCACTCTAGGTGTCTCCGCTGCTGACCTACAGTATCCGGCTAGGGAAAATCTTCCCAGTAACTGTGCACATGGTGTATACACACATAAATTGGAATGCACGTGAGCAATCACTTGAAGAAGAATAGTTAACTAACTTAAATTTTCAGAGACATATTCTGCTGTCAATTAGATTTGTGCAATCCCATTGAAATCAATGGAGTTTGAGAGTTGAAAATTAGGAAACAGCTTGATCTGGACCATCTTCAGTAAGGATGAGGCAAAAGTCATTGAACCAGAAAAAATACAGTTTGACTTTATATTGCAAATTGAGTTTACATAGCCAGAAGTTAAAAAAACACAGTTTACTTTTAAAGTGAAAACATTTTCTCTAAAGGTAACTGAGAAACAATGAACATGTAACGACAAGTATGTGTAACTAGAAGATTTACTGGGCTGGTCCTTACCTCAATTTTTTGTTTTTGTTTTTTGGAAAAGAAAATGAAAATGCACGTTTAATTTAAATCATTGGTCTGGGGTGGGAGTGGGGATGAGGGGTTCAGTATGCAGGCTTCCCTGGGGACAATTACCCCAGCCTTCCCTCACTGCAGCAGCTTGAGGCCAAGTAAGAAGCACCTCTCCGTGGCCACTGCAGCCCAGAGCCACAGCTGGGGGAGGGGTGCATGTCATCCGGCTGGGGTAAGTCCAGATTTATCTGCCTCCTGCACTCTCCAGCCAGAGTGAGGAATGCAGCAAACTGTGTATTTTCCCCTCACTCCTTGACGAAGGGGAACAGCCAACAATGTTCCAGTATAAACCAGAAGTGCAAAAGGGTGGAGCTTCAGTCCCCCTCGGGGACTCTAATGGGTGCCTGGGGCCTGGGAGACTTGGAGCTGGGGCCATCTGAGATGGGGGTAGGGGACATGCCCCCAGTCAACGCCTTTCACCTGCTTCGTGATTCTGTCTCTTTTCTGTGTGGTTTTATGAGAAGAAATCCCATTCCAGGCACATCCCATTTTCCTGGCACAGCAAAACCCTTATGTTGTTTTAAGTTATGATAAGAGGAAGCTGTATAACAAATTTGGTGATCCAGGCTCTCACCATTTAGGCAGAGTTTCTTAATGGACAAACAGACAAACTCTCTCAAATATACAGGAGAAAGTAGATTAATATACATGGCATGAAGTACTGCTTCCTTAGCAAAAGCCTCAAAGAGAAATAAGACTTGGATATAAAGTTCAACAGGGAACATGGAAATATAAATTTAAAATGCTCCACTGATGGTAAAATTATCTTTAAAATTATAACAAATTTTAATTTTACATTATAGAAATTCTGTCATTAATCAAAAGGGCATCTGAAGTGGAGTTCTAAAAATGATCATATTTAATATAGACATAAAGACTAAGAATATTACAGTGCCAGAAATAAGTGCTAAATTCTGTTTGGAGCAAAAGACTAATAAGTAAGAGAAAATTTCTCGGCTACATTCAGTGGGACCAAGATTTTGCCTGTAGTCCTCCTGGAATCATCTCCTTTTTAAAGATCTGTGGGGCACAACAAACTGAAGGATGTCTAAATTTTTTGTTTTTCCATCATATGGAAAGTGTAATTCCTCTGCTTAGCAAAGAAGGAAAGATAATAAATGTTCACATAAAAAAAACTGAAGAGCTTAGTGATTGTTTTGCTTCAGTATTCACTGAAAAGCTTAATGATGACCAGATATTCAACACAATTAACATTAATAAGGGAGAAGGAACATAAGTCATCGTAGGGCAAGAAAATATTAAAGAATATTTTAAGTCAGTAAGGCCTGATTAAATTAATTTTAGAATACTTATGGAACAAACTGAAGCAATCTCAGAGCATTAGCAATTATCTTTGAGAATTCGCGGAGAACAAGATATCCCAGAAGACTGAATAAGGGCAAACATAGCATCTATATTTAAAAAGGGGAACAAGAAAGATCCAGAGAATTAGTGACCATTCAGCCTAACTTCAATACCTAGCAAAATACTGAAGCAATTTATTAAACAATCAATTTGAAAGCACTCAGAGGACAACACAGTTATAATGTTCAGCATGGATTTGTCAAGAAAAAATCATGACAAACCAACTTAATTTCCTTCTGTGATAAGATTACGGATCTAGTTGTTGGGGAAGCAGCAGATGTAAAATTAGGGATGTACAATTTCGATTAATTAGCTAATCGACTAGTCGATGCGATTCGCATCAACTATTCGATTAGTCGATAAGGGTGCTTCCACCAGGCTGTTGCTACACTTCAAAGGCAAAAGTGCAGGGGGGAGCACGGAGCCAGTGCATGCTCCCCGCAGCGTTTCAAAGCGGCAGCGCCTCATGAAACCTGGGGTCTGTAGAGAGTCCCCAGCTGACCATGAGCTCCACGTGGCACTGCTGGTTGAAGCACCTCATCCTATTTCCTCCCCTCCCTCCCGCTGCCTCTTTCTGATAGAGGCGGCAAGGGCGGGGGAATGACTAGTCAACTAGCGTATCAACTATCTGATAAGCATATGCTTATCAGATAGTCTACTAGTCGATTAGTCGTTCACATCCCTACATAAAATACCTTGATTTTAATAAGACATTTGAAACAGTTCCACATTACATTCTTATAAAAAAGGAGAAATATAGTTTAGATAAAATTACTGTAAGGTATGTGTGACAGAATACATCTCTGCATCCATACCCTACACACTGCTGGAATGTTTGTACAAAATATGCTTTGTAAAGTATCATTTGAAAACTCATAATTTGCTGGTTAGTATTGTCCTGATAAAATAAGTGAGGCAATTAGTCCCAGGTGAACTTGAATTGCCTAATTCCTCTTTATGAATTCTGTCAGAGATGGGCTGAGTCCCTGACCCTTTCAGAAGGCCAGCTACCCTCTAACAGTGAGACATTAGTGTTACATTAAAGAGAGAAGATTTTATTTCATTTTGGAGCTATATATTATAACTTTGAAAAAATACCTAATTATGGGTCAGGACTTTAACTACATAATGTTCTCCATATCTTCACAAATCCTCCTCATTTTCACTACAATTCCTGAGTTTCCCTGATGTCCTTCAGATACTGTTTGAAGATAGGGCATTGACTGATGTCCTGCTGCTTTTTTTTTCTGTTTAAAAAAGCAAAGGTTTGTTTGTTTTGTTCTTCCTCCAAGTGAATTAAATTACATTTTCTTTTCCTGTTCTTTGAGAAGCAGCTGAAATAACTCATATGTCCCATATCTCACAATCCATCTTTTCTACTGCAAAATAAAACATTTTGTAAAATAATTGGCTGACAAAAGGTGCAGCCTTTTTGGCTGATGTTTTTTGGAGCATGTGGCTTTTTTCTTTGAACAGCTGTGAATGCTAACATTTTTTCTAGATATCTCCAATCATACCATTAGTAATAAAGTCAATTTGTTTAGCCAAACAATGCTCTGCGCTGTCCTTTAAAACAAAAAAAACCTTCCTTTGCCAAGGCCTAAGTAAAGGGTGATTTCATATTTATATAAGGAATTAAATTAATAAAAAGGCTGTAAAAACTGAAAAGGCCAAGAGGACTCGGGGGGGAGGGGATGGGAGTGGTTGTTCCACAACTTACATAATATAACAGGGAGAGTGACGATTAATCAATACCTTCATACAATGAGCACCACAAAGCCAGCATATGAAGCGGGGAACTACGTCATTAAAGGCCAATAACAGATATTAAGGAGGGTGCCCAGGTTCCATATTTCTCAAGGAATTAGGTGTCTGAAAACAGCACACCGGGAGGCATACACCGGGAGGCTTATCGAAAAAGCTTCAAAAGCAGGGGTGGGGAACCTCAGACCTGGGGGTCGAATATGGGCCCTGGCTTACCTCGATCCAATTCCTGAGGCTAAGGTCCCCCCTGCATTGGGGAGCCTGTGCTGATGCTCTAGCACCCCACCCCACCCCACCATGGGGCTGGAGTACACAAAAATCTACTAGGCTGGGCCCTTCAAGGCTCTGGTGTGCAAAAGGAATGTGGGGAGTATCTTTTTCCTTCTTAGTCAAGCACCAGGTCAGTGAGGATTTGGTGACTTTTTTTTTTTTTTTTTTTTGCTTCTAACTTGTGTGCGGTCCCTAACCCAAAACCAGTTCCTCAACCCGTTCTTAAAAAAACCAAATAGACACAGTGTGAGATGCAAAGTATTGTCACAGACCAAAAACTTTCTATCAGAGGAAATAGAGTAGGAATAAATGTTTTCATCATGGCAAATGATGAATAGCAAGGATTGAAGGACCAGGTTAGGTCTCACATTACTGAAGGTATTTATTAGTGATCCTGGAAGGGTGTATATGTGCATTGAAGTTGCAAAATTTGCAGATGACAGTTATTTAAGTGGTAAAGTGCAGAGGGGACTATGATAAGGATGTTACATTTTGATTAATCAATTAATTGAGTAGTCGGTGGAATTTCCATCATCTATTCAATTAGTCGATAAAGGGGGCACTGGCTATCCTGCTGCTGCAATTCTGTTTGAAACGTACAAGAGCTGCCACGGCTCTTGTATATTTCAAACAGAGAATTGTAGCAGCAGGGACACCTCTGCCTCCACTACCCCTCGTGGAGATGATGCTGGGGGAACCGGCTTTTAAGCTGGCTCCCCCCAGCACCGGCTCCTGCTCCCCCTCTTCTAGAGGCAGCAAGGGGTGTGTGAAGCAACTAATCAAGTGACTACTTGACTATCCGATAAGCTTGCGCTTATCGGATAGTTGACTAGTCACTTCCATTCCTAGACTGTGAAGAACTTCAGAGGGAATTAAGCATGCTTGACGAATGGACAATACAGGCAGTCCCCGAGTTACACGGATCCGACTTATGTCAGATCCGCACTTACCAACGGGGCTTTTCTTGCCCCGGAACTCGCGGGCAGCGGGACCACCCAGACGCGCAGTGGTCCCGCCACCGCGTCCTCCGGGGCGAGAAAAGCTGCTCCGGGTGTCCCTGGTCTGCTGGGGGGGTCCCCAGCAGACCAGGGACACCCCGAGCAAAGCCGCAGAGGCGCGGGACCCCGCCGCCTCTGAGGCTTTGCTCCGGGTGTCCCTGGTCTGCTCGGGGTGTCCCTGGTCTGCTGGGAGGGGTCACCCCGAGCAGACCAGGGACACCCAGAGCAAAGCCGCGGAGGCGGCAGGGTCCCCGCCTCCAAGGCTTTGCTCCGGAGCAAAGCCGCGGAGGCGCGTGACCCCGCCGCCTCTGCGGCTTTGCTCGGGGTGTCCCTGGTCTGCTGGGGACCCCTCCCAGCAGACCAGGGACACTCCGAGCAGACCAGGGACACCCGGAGCAAAGCCGCGGAGGCGGCAGGGTCCAGCGCCTCTGCGGCTTTGCTCCGGAGCAAAGCCTTGGAGGCGCGGGAGCCTGCCGCCTCTGCAGCTTTGCTCCGGGTGTCCGTGGTCTGCTGGGGACCCCCCCCCCAGCGGACCAGGGACACCCGGAGCAAAGCCTTGGAGGCGCGGGACCCCGCAGCCTCTGCGGCTTTGCTCCGGGTCTCCCTGGTCTGCTGGGGGGGGGGGGGGGGGGAGGGCACAGCTAGTGCGCCCCTCCCCCCCAACAGACCAGGCTTTTGTTGTGGACACCTGGGGTAGAGCAGCTGGGGTGCTGCCGGGTTAGTCCTGGGGGGACCTACCCGGCAGCGCCCCAGCTGTTCTGTCCGAGGCTCCAGATTCAGCTGCTGTTTAAACTGATCAGTGGCTGATTCCAGGAAGCTGGGGGCAGAGCAACTCTGCCTAGGGCTTCCTGTAGTCAGCCCTGGTCAGTTTCAGCAGCAGCGGCTGAATCTGGAGCCAGTTCCGAGTTACGTACAAATTCAACTTAAGAACAAACCTATAGTCCCTATCTTGTACGTAACCCGGGGACTGCCTGTACAATAGAAAACTAAGCTCAACGTTGATAAATGCAAAGGATATTAGAAAAACAAATGTAAACTTTAAGTCTCCTAAATTAGTTGTAGCAACATGAAAAAGGGGATCTGGGCATAAATCAGGTGAATATTTTGGATTAAGCTGTCTTTTCACACTATCATCTTGCTGATCTGTATGCTGCAGGGATATGATGCAGTTAAAAACTACAGCTGGGTGAGAAATGCATTTCTGAGTTTACAGTTTTTTTGGTGTCCAAAAGTGAAAATCTCAAAGTTTTGCAACTCAAAATAACCAATGGTGATGGAGGAGGGTGCCAACTTCAATGTTATGATAAGTCTGTATTGATTTCAAACTTTTATTTTTAATCTTTTCAGACTAATTAGCTTAAATTTCAAAGCGAAAAACTGTTTCAAACTGGAAAAAATAGAAAATATAAAAATAAAACCAACAATTTCACCTATTAAGATTTGAAACAAACATTGTCTTGTCAATCCAATTAATTTGTTCTAACCACTCATAATATATTTCATTTTAAGTTAGAAAATGTTCCATTTGATTCCTCTCATTTACCTCATTTGTAAAATGAATGATTTTTCTTATTTGTGTACTCTGTGAAAAAACTGATGGTACAACCTCTCACTAAAATATTTGACGAAAATAGAATAAGAACAATTTTGTCTAGCAAAATTTAAATTACTTGGTTTTTGGACACCCTCCCCAATTCCACAATGAAGTGTTCTGCTGCAACAGATTCAAGAAGACACCTTATATATGTGCTTAAATGTTTGAATATATTCTTTCATCCTTGCCCTCAACAGGAAGGAGATGAATGACAATAGTGATAAAATAATCCTGACATTAAAATATTACTTATACATCATCATAGACAGAATGATGCAAAAGTGTCAGATCTAATGTTCAAATACAGTATAATAAATTAAGACGCTGATTTTTATACTATTACAAAACTATTAAGCATATTTACAAGGAGCAGGCAAAATACAGCCCATGGGCCCAAGATGCCAGATCTCTCAGGCTCCCTGCCCCACCCTCACACACCACTCAGAAAAGCTGAATGGGGGGGGGGGGCGGGGGAAGCGGGCATGTGCTTCTTTGAATTCTGCAAGTCCAGACTGGGCAGACAGGGTGGGGAGGAGAGCCTTTTTGCATACTGCTCCCACCCCAAGAACCATCTCGCAACTCCCATTAGCTGGTTTCCAGCCAATGCAAGCTGTCTGTTTGTATGACAGGCAGCGCATGAAGTACCCCTTTCCATAGGCTCGCAGCATTCAGAGAAGCACATGGCGCCCACAGGCCATTACTCTGAGTGGCATGCACGGGCAGGACAGACAAAAAGTCTGCCTGAGGAACCTGCTGGGCTGCTGGCCTGGAGCCGCCCAGGTAAGCACAAAAGTGACTTGACATTTTTTAAATTAAGACCTGGGACTTGACTCGAAAGTGACTTTATGGACTCGAGACTCGACTTGAACTGTAGTGACTTGAGACAACTTGGACTTGACAATGACGACTTGAAGACAACACTGGCCCCCTCCCATAAAAATTATTGCCCAGCCCAATGACTAGTGTTCCTGAACCCTTTGAAATGTTTATTTAAAATGAGGAAAGTAGTATATTCTATAAATTACCATTTAATCAGAGGAAGTTTTTCTATATCCCTATGAAATACATTTGACAATCAACACATATGCAGCCCTGTCCATCATGTTTAAAAGTCTGAGGAATAAGGCTGTAAATTTTACACCTTAGAGACTAACATGCCCTTCTTCATAAGAGATGAGATGAGCTCCACTTCAGCTGGGTGTTGCCCAGGAAAGCTCATGACACTATCCATATGTTAGTCTCTAAGGCGCTACAGGACTACTCAGAGCTTTCTATCGTGTGAGTTTAGCTCTGTGCTGGTTATTTTTTCATGCCATGTAAACATGCAGCTGCCCTCAATTACCCGTAAGGAACGGGGTCCCTAGCCTCTGTCAGCGCGTGGAGATGGATGGCAGGAGAGAGATCGCTTGATCATTTCCTCTTAGGTTCACTCCCTCTGGGGCACCTGGCATTGGCCACTGTCTGCAGACCGGACACTGGGCTGGATGGAGGTTGGTCTGACTTGGCCGGTCTTATGTACCAGGCACAGTTCCTCCAGCGGCGCATGCACACGAGAGACCAGCACCAGCAAGCCACCCCATCGGGCAGAAGCAGCCTTGGCCCGCCGGGCCACTCCTGCCCCCGCCGGCTCGCCGCCAGGGAAGCCGCACGCTCCTGCCGGTGTATAGGCAAAAAGTGAAACCGCTCCGTTTTTGTGACGGTCACAGTTTCTGTCAAACAAACATGACATTCGGTATAACTGCTCAGGAATTGCTACCTTTGCTGGCTGGTTGCAAATTCAGAGGGACTGTGTTTTTTGGTAGAAAAATCTCTCAATTTGCTACCTCCTGTCTAACGGACTCAGGGGTCACAAATTCAGAGGAATGGTTGCAAATTCAGAGGGACTGTGTTTTTTGGTAGAAAAATCTCTCAATTTGCTACCTCCTGTCTAACGGACTCAGGGGTCACAAATTCAGAGGAACTGTGTTTTTTGGTAGAAAAATCTCTCAATTTGCTACCTCCTGTCTAACGGACTCAGGGGTCACAAATTCAGAGGGACTGTGTTTTTTGGTCGAAAAATCTCTCAATTTGCTACCTCCTGTCTAACGGACTCAGGGGTCACAAATTCAGAGGAATGGTTGCAAATTCAGAGGGACTGTGTTTTTTGGTAGAAAAATCTCTCAATTTGCTACCTCCTGTCTAACGGACTCAGGGGTCACAAATTCAGAGGGACTGTGTTTTTTGGTCGAAAAATCTCTCAATTTGCTACCTCCTGTCTAACGGACTCAGGGGTCACAAATTCAGAGGAATGGTTGCAAATTCAGAGGGACTGTGTTTTTTGGTAGAAAAATCTCTCAATTTGCTACCTCCTGTCTAACGGACTCAGGGGTCACAAATTCAGAGGAATGGTTGCAAATTCAGAGGGACTGTGTTTTTTGGTAGAAAAATCTCTCAATTTGCTACCTCCTGTCTAACGGACTCAGGGGTCACAAATTCAGAGGAACTGTGTTTTTTGGTAGAAAAATCTCTCAATTTGCTACCTCCTGTCTAACGGACTCAGGGGTCACAAATTCAGAGGGACTGTGTTTTTTGGTCGAAAAATCTCTCAATTTGCTACCTCCTGTCTAACGGACTCAGGGGTCACAAATTCAGAGGAATGGTTGCAAATTCAGAGGGACTGTGTTTTTTGGTAGAAAAATCTCTCAATTTGCTACCTCCTGTCTAACGGACTCAGGGGTCACAAATTCAGAGGGACTGTGTTTTTTGGTCGAAAAATCTCTCAATTTGCTACCTCCTGTCTAACGGACTCAGGGGTCACAAATTCAGAGGAATGGTTGCAAATTCAGAGGGACTGTGTTTTTTGGTAGAAAAATCTCTCAATTTGCTACCTCCTGTCTAACGGACTCAGGGGTCACAAATTCAGAGGAACTGTGTTTTTTGGTAGAAAAATCTCTCAATTTGCTACCTCCTGTCTAACGGACTCAGGGGTCACAAATTCAGAGGAACTGTGTTTTTTGGTAGAAAAATCTCTCAATTTGCTACCTCCTGTCTAACGGACTCAGGGGTCACAAATTCAGAGGAACTGTGTTTTTTGGTAGAAAAATCTCTCAATTTGCTACCTCCTGTCTAACGGACTCAGGGGTCACAAATTCAGAGGAACTGTGTTTTTTGGTAGAAAAATCTCTCAATTTGCTACCTCCTTGCTAACGGACTCAGGGGATGCTGGTGTTTTGCCTTGGGCGGGGGCCTTTTGCTCCTGGTCCATGGGTCACAAATTCAGAGGAACTGGGGTTTTTGGTCCTCAAAACATTTCCCTCAAAACATTTCCCTGAGAATTGTTCAAAACAGGAAATAGTTAGTGAATTTGAAATAGGAAAATCAATCCATATAACAGTCAGTTCAATTAGAAAATATGAGATGAATATTGCATACGTATAAGCAAGGTCAAACAATATTAACATGGCCTGATTGTCAAGCCACTGACAATACAGACATACATTAAGTTAAGGACCATGCACAATTCTCCAGAATTGATGTGTGACCAAAAAAGGATGTATCCCATCAATGATGATCTAATGTTTTTTGAGAGTGCTATTACCTAGAACCTTGGTTATAGTCATTGCTTGACAAATAAGAGAAAACATGACTTGACAGACAGAAAAGGGACTGGCCACCACAAGAAAAAAATGTACTTAAAGCTAATAAATTCCGAGTAATAATAAGAACAGTATTTGCAAATACATTAGTAATAAAATATGCTCCCTGTTATCAATGCATGCATTATAATCTTCAACTTTCTGCCCTATTTTTCCATGTCTCCTCCCATTGCTCCAGAAGCTACCCTATAAAATGCTGCCTCCTAACCCCTAAAACTCATAGTTCATAAAGCAGATGAATGAACAATAAAACAGTTCTGTATGAATATTGGACAAGTAAACGTACCTTCCATAATGATGTGTGTAGTACAGGAAAGTTTTTGCGTGTTGAAAATATATGTGGAACAGATACTGTAGAAAAAGTATTATGGATGTGAATTAAAAGAAATAAGTAGAACACTTGGGGTGTGTCTAGACTACAGGGTTTTGTCGACAAAAGTGGACTTTTGTCAACAAAACTATACCTGCGTCCACACTGCCTTTGAGTTATGTCGACATATGTAAACACCATTCTATGAGGAATAATGTCTTTTATCGACAGAGTTCTGTCGATAGAAGGCATTATTACATCTACACTGTCCTTTGCGTCCACACTGTTATGTCGACAAAGCGTCTTGCTTTGTTGACAGAACTGGATGTAGTCTAGACGCTCTTTGTCGACAGAAGCTTTGTCGACAGTATCTGTCGACAAAAATTCTGTTGACAAAACCCTGTAGTCTAGTTATACCCATACATATGACTATGACTTGATACTCAATACTGCATTTAAAGAATCAGTTAACAAAAATGTTAATTGTCAAAAATAATATATTGTAACTAGATTATAGAGAAAATTGTATATCACTGTAATGGATGTGAGGTTCTGCACAAAATTGGTCCCTGTTACAGATATAGTACTGGGGTGAGCTTAGCAATTCTATCAATTCTACACAGCCATTAATTCGAACTAATTAATTCGAACTAGGCGTTAGTCCTTGTAGAATGAGGTTTATCTAGTTCGAATAAGCGCTCCGCTAGTTCTAATTAAGTTCGACCTAGCGGATCGCGTGTGTAGCGCCTCTCTGAGTTAATTCGAATTAACGTCTCTTAGTTAGGGTACGTCTACACTACAAAGTTATTTCTAAGTCCTTCTTCACACTTAATTTTTCCAGAGAGAAGGTCAGTGTTCTTGTGCAAATACTCAAGGCCGGATAAGAAAAGGGGCAAGATTTTCTGAAAGGGGGGATGATTTGGAGCAAAATATTGCCAATCTAGACACTGCTACATTTTTTTATATTTTTATTAGAACCGTGAAAAGCTCAAAGGAAAATAAAAATGCACTAGAAGGCACACGGTGGGATATCACAGTGTATGAGGAATGCAAGGGAAGTTATTTCTGTTCATCACAAGTCACAGGCCCCATCTCAGGACCTGGCTGTAGTGCGGACATGATGTGGCTCAGACACGTGCTCTGTCACTGGAAAAATCCTCTCATGTTGCAGCTGTACTCTTGACTGGGGGAATCTCAATACACTAGGACTACTGCCCAGTGTCCCCCTGAATGAAACTGGCTCCAGATGGTTCCAGCTCCACCCCATGACTCATCTCCAGTTTCACTGTTCCTTAGAAATGATTCTAATCTGCGTCTAGTTCACATGGATGATTGTCTGGCCACCCTGGCTCTGGTTGTTGCAGCTTTGAATACAGCACAAGTCTGCTCTGTGGCCTGCTTCTGTGACTCTGCTACGAACACTGACATGCTTCCTGTGCTGATTTTGTGGCACCTGTGTCTCTGGCCCTGCTCAGATCCACAGCTCAGCTCTGAGAAATGCTCTATGTAGGGTTCCCAGGTGTACAGTTTTGAACACACAGGCAGTCAGTCCATTATTTTAACTTTCTATTTTCGAAAAAAATTTATAAAGTATTATTGATTCAATAGCACTGTCTTCAGCATGTGATCAGGACGATGGAATGTCCAGTGTGACATAATGGGAAGTGTGCACAGTATTGGTGAAAACATCTGGCAAGACTAGCTCTATGCTAAGCTGGGGCCAAATGTGTCTGAACAAGGGTAATTAAGCACACACAGAGCACAGGAAACCAAGAGCATCCTTGCTCCCTGATTAGCCTGACCACCCTGTTAATGTGGATAGCCTAGACGATTGGACTCTAACCGTTTTTCAAGGGGACTGTCAGTATCAAGGCAATGATTTCAGATTCAACCCTCTACTTTCTGTTGGTGTTGTGAAATAGCCAAGCCAAACACCACAACGGAGTTTTATTAAGGGAAATACAATGGCACTGTGGCAGCAGGCACAGTAACACAGATGGGTCTGGACCCTCGCCTGTTATCAAGGCTTGGTATTGTGGACAGTGGATTGGTGAGGTGGTGGGAAGTGAAGGGGGGATGTGCAGTGGGGGAGATAGATCTATGGGTGTCAGTGCACTGTGAAGTGTGTGGGGTCTGAGGAGCACTGCAGTTGTGCTGGTGGGAATATGGGGGGAACTGAACAGTTAATGAATATGGGCGGGGGATTATGGGAGGGCACAGAGCATAGCGGTCTGTGGGAGGGCAATAGGCATAGTAATTTGTGGGGGTCTCTGGGTGCTGTGGCATTGGGTCTAGGGGGCTAGAGGGGTGCTAGGCAGGGTAGCACAGTGCGGCATGGGCCTGCCCACAATAAGAAGAAGCATGATGGCATCAGCTCAGTGCCAGGAGGGCTACTGTATGTCAGTTTGTAAGCAGTGCCCTTGTACGAGGCTGGGTGGAACAGGGCTGGACCTGCGGTGATATAATAATAAAAATTAGCAGTAGGGGTATATTACCGACCACCTGACCAGGACAGCGATACTGACATAGAAATGCTGAGGGAGATTAGAGAGGCTACCAAAATAGAGAACCCTATAATAATGGGTGATTCTAATTACCCCCATATTGACTGGATACATGTCACCTCAGGAAGAGAAGTGGAGATCAAATTTCTCAATGGCTTAAATGACTGCTTCTTGGAGCAGGTGGTGCAGGAACCCACAAGGGGAGAGGCAATTCTCGATTTAGTCCTGCGTGGAGTGCAGGATCAGGTCCAGGATATAACCGTTACAGGACCGCTTGGGAATAGTGACCATAATATAATAACATTCAACATTCCTGTGGTGGGAAGAACACCTCAGCAGTCCAGCACCCTGGCATTTAATTTCAAAAAGGGGAATTATGCAAAAATGAGGAGGTTAGTTAAACAGAAATTAAAAGGCACAGTGACTAGAGCCAAATCCCTGAAAGCTGCATGGAAACTTTTTAAAGACACCATAATAGAGGCTCAACTTAAATGTCTACCCCAAATTAAAAAACATAGTAAGAGACCTAAAAAAGAGTCACCGTGGCTTAACCACCATGTAAAAGAAGCAGTGAGGGACAAAAAGGTATCTTTTAAAAAGTGGCAGTCCAATCCCAGTGAGATAAATAGAAAGGAACAGAAACACTGTCAAATCAAGTGTAAACATGTAATAAGAAAAGCAAAAAAAGATTTTGAGGAACAGCTAGCCAAAAACTAAAAAAGAAATAACAAAATGTTTTTTAAGTACATTAGAAGCAGGAAGCCTGCTAAAAAGCCTGTGGGTCCCCTAGATGATCAAGCTATAAAAGGAGCAATCAAGGATGATAAAGCCATTGCGGAGAAACTAAATGATTTCTTTGCTTCAGTCTTCACGGCTGAGGACATTGGGGAGATTCCTGAATCTGCACCGTCCTTTGTGGGTGATGAATCTAAGGAACTGTCCCGGATTGAAGTGTTATTAGAGGAGGTTTTGGAACAAATAGAAAAACTTAATGTTAACAAATCTCCGGGACCGGATGGCATTCATCCAAGGGTTCTAAAAGAACTTAAATGGGAAATTGCTGAGCTATGATCTGTGGTTTGTAACCTATCCTTTAAATCGGCTACCGTACCTAATGACTGGAAGGTAGCCAACGTGACACCAATATTTAAAAAGGGCTCTAGAGGCAATCCTGGCAATTACAGACGGGTAAGTCTAACTTCAGTACCAGGCAAACTAGTCGAAACAATAGTAAAGAATAAAATTGTGAAGCATGCAGAAGAACATAATTTGTTGGACAAAAGTCAACATGGTTTCTGTAAAGGGAAATCCTGTCTTACTAATCTATCAGAGTTCTTTGAAGGGGTTAACAAACATGCGGACAAGGGGATCCAGTAGATATAGTATACTTGGATTATAGTATACTTGGGTAAATTACATGGCCATGGGATAAGAGGGAAGGTCCTTTCTTGGATTGAGAACTGGTTAAAAGACAGGAAACAAAGACAGGTAGGAATAAATGGTAAATTTTCAGATTGGAGAGGGGTAACTAATGGTGTATCCCAAGGGTCAGTCCTGGGACCAATCCTTTTCAATTTATTCATAAATGATCTGGAGAAAGGGGTAAGCAGTGAGGTAGTAAAGTTTGCAGATGATACCAAACTGTTTAGGATAGTCAAGTCAGAAGCAGACTGTGAGGGACTCCAAGAAGATCTCACCAAACTGAGTGACTGGGCAACAAAATGGCAAATGAAATATAATGTGGATAAGTGTAAAGTAATGCACATCGGGAAAAATAACCCCAACTATACGTACAGTATGACGGGGGCTAATTTGGCTACGACAAATCAGGAAAGAGATCTTGGAGTTATCGTGGACAGTTCTCTGACAACTTCCACGCAGTGTGCAGCGGTGGTCAAAAAGGCAAATAGGATGCTAGGAATTATTAGGAATGGGATAGAAAATAAGACCCAGAATATCTTACTGCCCCTGTATAAAAGTATGGTACACCCACATCTTGAATACTGTGTACAGATGTGGTCTCCTCACCTAAAAAAAGATATTTTGGCCTTGGAAAGGGTTCAGAAAAGGGCAACTAAAATGATTAGGGGTTTGGAACGAGTCCCATATGAGGGGAGGCTAAAGAGACTGGGACTTTTCAGTTTAGAAAAAGAGGAGACTGAGGGGGGATATGATAGAGGTCTATAAAATCATGAGTGGTGTGGAGAGGGCTGATAAAGAAAAGTTATTTATTAGTTCCCATAATAGAAGAACTAGAGGACACCAAATGAAATTAATGGGTAGCAGGTTTAAAACTAATAAAAGGAAGTTCTTCTTCACACAGCGTGTTGTCAACCTGTGGAACTCCTTGCCAGAGGAGGCTGTGAAGGCTAGGACTATAATAGAGTTTAAAGAGAAGCTGGATAAATTCATGGAGGTTAGGTCCATAAAAGGCTATTAGCCAGGGGATAAAATGGTGTCCTTGGCCTCTGGTTGTCAGAGGCTGGAGAGGGATGGCAGGAGACAAATCGCTTGATCATTGTCTTCGGTCCACCCTCTCTGGGGCACCAGGTGCTGGCCAGTCGGTAGACAGGATACTGGGCTAGATGGACCTTTGGTCTGACCCAGTACGTCCGTTCTTATGTTCTTATGATATGACACATTGACCCTGGACAGACAGTCGCTATGAGGCAGTGGTCACCAACCAGTAGATAGGGATATACTGGTAGATCTTGTATCCTCTGTCAGGTGATCATGACTGGTGTGGGCAAGAGGATATCAAGTGCCAGCACTTAAATGCCCCTCCCCCCACTGCTGTGGATGTCCTGCACTTTGCCTTGCAGCTGATACCACGCCTGGGAGTCTGCTGCTTTGTGTGCACGGCAGGGGAGGAAAAAGAGGGGTGCTGATGTCAGGGTTCAACATATACCATTCTGTATCCTTTCAACACAGGACCAGGGATGGAGTTTTCTTGCTGCTTTAGGTAGTGTTACAGGGCAAGGCCATGGGTGAGCTTGCCTTAGGCACACTCCACCACCATCTAGGAGTCACCAGCAGTGACAAAATGGAGCATACATCACTAACTCCTACCCCTGGCATGAACCCAGTCCTGTATCCAAGCCCTTATCATTGCTCTGAGCACCCATGCATCCAAATACCCTGCCAAAGCCTGCACCTAGAACTCCACAGTAAATGCATGCTCCAAGAGCTGATCAGAGCCCTTCTCACACTCCAGATCCCTTAAGCAAAGACCAGAGCATGTGCACCCAACCGTCTGTCCCAGGCTGATGAAAGAGACTGAGGATGGGCAAGAGAGGGAGGATAGAGGGAGCAGGATCTGGGACTTGGAGAAGGGGTAAGAAGGAAGCGGGAAAAGGGTATTTATATATAAGGTACATATTGGATTGCACTTTCAAAATGTTGGAGCCCCCTGCTCTGAGTTCTCTGACCCATGTCCCCATTGACTACGGGAGGAATCACTAAAATTTCACTTGGCCATGTTGGCGAGGAGTCCTGTGGCACCTTATAGACGAACTGAAGATAGTGCCACAGGACTCCTCAACGATTCTTCATATTCAGACTAACACAGCTACCCCTCCGATACTTGCCCATGTTTGGTGATGAGGATCTGGGACGGAGTTTGGGTGCATGAGGGGTGCTTGCTAGGGGGAGTTTGGGGGACAGGTGTGGGATCTGCCATGGGTCAGGGGATTGCAGTACAGGTGAGGGTGTGGATGGGAGGGACTTTAGCATATCAGCATAGTACACAAGAGAAAGGAGATGCAGTGACTTCTGATAGAGAAACAAAGAGAAAACTATTAAATACTAAAAAAGTGAGAGGCAGAGTTTGAGACAGGAACTGTATGTAGAATATTTCACACTTGTACATATACAGAGGAACGGTGGTGTCTAAGCATTGACCGTCTAGGAATTGGGAGGCCTGTGCCTTTAAGAACTCAAGCCCAGGAGCCCGCCCCCTGCTCGGGGGCTGACAGGCAGCGTCCAGGGAAAATAAAGAAAAAAAAAGACTTTGCCCCTGGAAAACTGATATTTTCAAGGACATCAGGTGGCTTGTCCTGCTGGATGACTGTTCCCACCTCTCCCCCTCCCTAAACGGGGGTTTTCTCCGTGCACAGGGTCTGGCAGTGTCCCCCAGCCCGGGGTTAACCAAGGCTACCACCCCCCACCCCCCTGATTTTTCAAATTTTGCCCCTCTTCTGCAGCTAAAAAAAGAAGATTGATGCCTCCAGCCGGTAAATTTCTGCCCCATGCTCAGAACCAGACACTACCCCCCCTGCAATTTGCCCCCCTTCATCATTTTAAACACCTCCGAAGAGGAGGAAGCAAATCTGAGGAGGCAGTGAGGGCAGAGAGTGGGCAGCGGCTACAGCGAGGGACACTGAGTTTGCTCAGTTCGGGTGCGCATGCTCAGTGCACCCAAAGTAGCAAATTCTGAGAAGTTAGTGTTTTGCTCGCTACACCGGCGCCGCCCCAGTCCCGGAGCTGCCCCAGCAGGCTCCTCCCCCACCCCAAGAAAAGTGGGAGCTGGAGGCGCGGCCACAGCGGCGTCGGAAGCTCGTAGGCAAGGGGTGGAGGCTGCGGCCCGGGAATCCCCCCCGATCACTCAGACACTTACTGCGCGGTGTCCGGGCGCTGGCAGCAGGCGCCGCCATCCCGGCCGGGTCCTCCTCCTCCTCCTCCGCCAGCGAAACAGCGGGACCAACGGCCTCCAGCAGCTGGGGGGGGAGGAGGGGAAAGGAACCGCACGTCAGGGGGCGCTGCACAGCGCGAAGGGCCCCTCCCCGTCACCCGGATGTGCTCCGCGCCCGCCCTGGTCACCGCTCTGCGAGTCCACCGTCCCGCTCCCGCCAGGCAAAGCTCTCTGCGCGGTGCCTAGCAACCCGCCGCCCGCGCTCGCGCGCATGCGCGGCAGGTCTGCTGGCCCTCCGGAGAGGAAGCTGCCGCGGCAACCGACTGCGCGAACGTGAAAGGGTCGCCCCGCCCCCGAACTCACGGGCTGCTTTCTTCCCCGCCTCTGAGCCGTCAGCGTCTGCCTCAGCTGCGCCCCGTGGGCCGGCGCCTCCCGCCCGCCGCGGGAGGGAAAGGCACAGGGGTTAGCCCGCCGTGGGGCTCGGCGGGTGCCGCCAGTGGAGCCCCGCCCTCGTGTTGGGCATCGTCCCACGCAGGGGCGCTAAGCGCGGTGGGAGCTGGGCCCCAGCTCTGCCGGGCGTCGTCTAGTTAACGCGGCTGCTTATCGGCCGGGCCTCGGCTAACTTGCGCTCGGCACTGGGCTCGCGCCTGCAGCTTATCTGCGGGGCCGGCTACCCTCGTGCCGACTCCATGGCATGGAAACCTGCAAACTTCACAGCTCCTCGGGGGCTGCGACATAGAACCGTTAGCTCCGAGTAAAACAACCCTTCGTCACTTCAAGAACAGTTTCACAGTTTTTGAAAACTTGGTGTCGTAACTAACTCACATGATCACAAAGATTGTGCATTTATTTCATATTGCCTATAATTAAAGTGGACTTGTATATAACGTGCATATGGCCATTCCAGTTGCCTTCCATTTAACCTGTCTATGGTACTTGTCTGTCCTTAGATTTTGAACTCAGAGGCAGGACTGTCCTTTTTTGAGTATTTGGAAAATGCCCCCTACACAGCAAGCACTACAATAATTACTAATGTAATATAAAAAGCATCTTATGCTCAATGATTTAGGAATAACATTAAAAACTAGTGTTTGTTAAATATAGTGCATTGTATTATGTTTGATTGATTTGCACAGAAATACATTTTTTCTTAATAGCCACATATAATCCCTATCAATTATAATGAGTCACTTGCATTTACCCAAAGGACAATTAACTCCTATATTACGAAATCTGTATATTACTATTTAGTAACTAGCAAAAGTGTGATATGAACAAAACCCTATCATACTTTTTAGAAAGAAAGAAATGCCCCATAATCCATCTATGCATTTACTGTAACTAATCAGACTAACCTCCATAGCCATAATCTGGGATTCTTCATTGAAATTCATGTTTGCAGCAATTGATACCTGCCTGTAATACAAAAATTATTAAAATCAGATGTACACATTAATGCACAAGCACTCATCATGCAACAGACTTCACAAAGGAATACCTCTGCATCCAGTGGACCCTATTAACTTAGAAGTAACGTTAAAAATATTTAACACTTGAAAAAAACAGTTTTATGGTTTTGAAAACGGAATAATTTCCTGCTATTTGTAGCCAGGACATATGATCTTCAGAATATATCTACAAGGTTTTTTTTATAATTCCCTATAAAAGTGAATCAAGTCGACAAATATAAATTGTGTATGAGTTACCCATTATTGTAAAGCATCTACAAACTGTCCATGATTGGTCCATATACAGTTTATTGCAAGAATGGTGTTCCTTCTCACTTTTAGCTGGTTCATTCTTGCCAAATCTGAAATTTACAGATGTTCCTAAAGCTTTGTCTGCATGATGAAGTTAGTGATTTAATTCAAACTGTTCAGAAAATGATTCAGCCTATATAGGTACACCCTCCATGATTTGTAACTGCTACCTTGATTTAAGAGCTCTGATATCTATTTAGTTTATGTCAGTAAGGAATCAATTTCAAATAAATCTGTTTAAGGCACTCTTAAATCCAAATGAGAGCTCAGGTTACACGGTTGCAAGCTGTATGTACCCTGTTGGATCTCTGCATAAACCTCAACTCCAGATAAGGGATAAATTCCCTCCCTAGTACCTCAGGCTGTGTCCAGACTCAGGGGTTTTTTCGAAAAAAGTAGCCTTTTTTCGAAAAAACCTCACCTGCGTCCAGACTCAAGCCGCGTTCTTTCGAAATTAAATCGAAAGAACGCGGCTTTTCTTTCAATGGCAGTAAACCTCATTTCACGAGGAAGAACGCCTTCTTTCGAAAGTTCCTCTTTCGAAAGAAGGCGTTCTTCAATGTAAATAGGGCTTCTTCGAAAGAGAGCATCCAGACTCACTGGATGCTTTCTTTCCAAAAAGCAAGCCGCTTTTTCGAAAGTTCAACGTGCAGTCTAGACGCTCTCTTTCGAAAGAGGCTCTTTCGAAAGTATCTTTCGAAAGAGCCTCTTTCGAAAGAGGCTTGCAGTCTAGACATAGCCTCAGAGCCACTCACATCTTCTTACTATATATTTTAGAAATGTGTGTCTGTCTGTTGAAGAGCTCCTCCTAATGTTAACAGATAGGGCCACCAAATTTGATATGCAGCTTCTTATCATAACTTAAAGCAAGGTCAGGGTTTGGTTGTGCCAAGACAATGGGATGTGCCTGGAATTCAATTGTTTCTCACAAAATGGAAATGGAGAAGTCTGGTAGGAGGGAGTTATACTGCAGAATGAACATAAGGGGACAGGAGATGGGGTCGAAGATGGGGACTGTACAACTATAACCCCAATGGGCCAGCAGGGGCAGGAGTAGAGAAAGGGACAACTATCTACTATCTATTTCAGAGAGATTATATGAATTGTATGCTCCTGTATCTATCTGTGACTGGGGAATGTTGGACAGGTGCTTCTCAGTTGGCTCCAAGCTGCTGTGGTGAGAGAGGGCAGAGGTTGCCCTCTTTCCCCAGGGCACCCTGCATACTGAACCCTTCATCCCCAGCTCCACCCCAGCACAATGATTTAAATGAAGAAAAACAAAACTTATTTGAGTTAAGGACATGAGCAATACCAGGTAAATCTTGGAGTCAAATAATATTTTAAATCTACTAACATTAATCTGAAAAGTTATTTCATTTTAATATGTAGCACATATGTTATTATATAAGCACTTTACAGAATCAAATTCAAATAATTCTGTGTGTGTCGGTGAAAGTGACTGGGGAATATCTTATATAAAATGGTCCTTACAATAAGTGTTCAAATAGCTCTTGAAATTAGTGCCATAGCCTATAAAAATTATAATGCATAATTAAATGCTTTTGTCTATGAAAGAATGCAAGAGATTTGAAGTTGTTCAGTAAAATAGAGTTCGTCTATCTCTGGACAATCTAAAGCTGAAAACAGGGATACAGTCGAGTATCACTAATTGCACTTTTAAAATAAAATTACCTCAAGAATCCTTTATAAAAGTCACTCTGAGGATTTCTGTTTCTAAAAATTCTTTCTTTCATGAAAAATGAAGAAAGGGGGGATTTTTAAAAAGATCCAAAAGGTTAGCAATTGACTCATACCTGGCTTTCTTAGGCGGTACTTCAGAAGTTGCAATCAACAGTCTGGCATAACAAAAATGCCCATCTTAGCAACAAGGTTGCTAAGGAAGGTCACTACTATTTGTTTTTAAAGGGGTAGAGTCAGAAAATCTGCTAAATCAATTCAGGAAATCCTCAGATTTTTAAAAAAATCTTAAATACAGTCAGAAGGAAAAGAATGTGGTAATACATAGGAAATGCTTATGCCCCCAATCCTGCAAGCATTTACACACATGAATAATCATATTCACTATCCGGCTACGTCTAGACTGGCATGATTTTCCGGAAATGCTTTTAACGGAAAAGTTTTCCGTTAAAAGCATTTTCGGAACAGAGCATCTAGATTGGCACAAACGCTTTTCCGCAAAAGCACTTTTTGCGGAAAAGCGTCCATGCCAATCTAGACGCACTTTTCCACAAAAAAGCCCCGATCGCCATTTTCGCGATCAGGGCTTTTTTGCGGAAAACAAATCTGAGCTGTCTACACTGGCCCTTTTGCCCAAAACTTTTGCGCAAAAGGACTTTTGCCCGAACGGGAGCAGCATAGTATTTCTGCAAGAACGCTAAGAATCTTACATGAGATCGTCAGTGCTTTTGCGGAAATTCAAGCGACCAGTGTAGACAGCTGGCAAGTTTTTCCAGAAAAGTGGCTGATTTTCCGGAAAAACTGGCCAGTCTAGACACAACCTCCATGTTTACATCCTTGCAGAATTAAAGCTAAATTGTAGACAAAAGGATGATTAGTGACACCCCACTGTAAATCAGTATTTGTGGCTCTTGTCGTCTCTCTAGTTCTTAGATGCGGTGGGGAGGGGCGAGGGAAGGGGGAAGAGATTGTATGCTTCAGTGTTCCCTGTAAGCTGAATGCTTGTGCGACCGCCCAGGAGAGGTTCAAATGCCACACAGCTGATTAGCAGAGGTTCTACAGCTTCCTACAGCCATCACTAGATGTTTCTATTCGTGGTACACATCTGAAATGCCTCAGAGCACATAACAAAATTTATTCCGTACATGGATGGAAAAACTTAGAGGGAACATTGATATGCTCCTACTTTTTCCTCAGAATTTTCTTTAACTGGAATTGCAATTATTATTTTCAAAGGGCAGAGATGCAAAAAGTTTGAGCATGTATATTCACTACCATCCTCCAGGTCAAGCCCTTCTGTTTTTTGTTTTCAAAGATGCAGTTTTCTATTGTATGTCTGGGCTGGGGCAAAGATATAAAACTGAAGAATTAAAAGTGAGTTATCTATCATGCTGCAGTTCCCGCAGCAGTTTCTGCAGGCTGCCCTCCTGGCCCTGCAGGAATGCAACCCCCAGATTATTGTGGAGACCCTTACCATCTGTCCGGTGTTGCGAGAACCACAGGTCCGATGATGCATACCAAAGGGGGAAAACACAGAACCAGGTGGACAGTTTTAGCAAATAAAAGATATTTATTTATGACAGTGATGAATTTATAGTATTTATTCTAAGATTTGTAATTGACCGTGTCAGTAATGAATTTACAGTATTTATTATATTTATTCTACGATTTCTGGTTAAACGTGTCAGAAATATAAGGATGGGAACGGCAAGGGGAATAGTCTCTATTCTAAAAATATCCATCTACACTAATTAAATAACAGTGATAACTACAAATTCTATGTACTACCCAAAAACAACTACAACACTAAGCTTATACAACAAAGAAAATCAAATCATACATACCAATTTACATAGCACACGGAACATTTCAAAGATATCGGTTCGGTTGCGAAGGCCTTGGTTACGCCCAAGAGTCGGGGGAGGTGGCTGGTCGGTTGATCAGGCCGGCAGTGCTTCGAAGTATACAGGAAGGAACACGCACAGTGGTACGTGTGTTGCAAAGACCTCCTCAAGCGAACTGTGCAATGGGTATTTATCCCCAAATCTGCACATCGCTTTCCCACGCTTGCATATTACCATATATGGCCCAACGGTCACCAAGTGGGGGTCTGTGTCCCAGGGGTTGGGACGAAACTGTGCAGGTTTCATACGACCAGGTAAGCCCCGCAGTTCTCACGCCAAGGTGATGGGTGGGAGAGTCTGAGGCTATTATCCTCTTTTCACACCTTCCCTTTTTCTAAAGGCAATGGTATGCAGGAAGGGTGTAGCTGGTTTCTCCCAGAGTACTGCAGCCCACCGTAGGAAGAGCGGCTTGGCCAAACTTTTTACTTGGGGGAGCAGTTTTTTTTCTAACATCTGGGAGCACAGCTCTTGAAGCTGCACCCCACCGTGCACCGCCGCTTCTGGTGTCTGGACATCAGTTCTGACTGGTGGGATCGGCTCATTATGGAGCAGTGGGACAACCAGCAGTGACTCCAGAATTTCCACATGCAGAAGGAGACCTTTCTGGAGCTGTGTGAATGGCTCGCCCCTGCCCTGAGGTGATGGGACACACTCAGGAGACCTGCAATCCCCCTTGAGAAGCGGGTGGCCATCGCTATTTGGAAGCTCGCCACACTGGACAGCTACCAATCCATCGGGAACCAGTTCACCATGGGGAGATTGATTGTCAGGGCCCTGGTCATGCAGGTATGGCGCTCTCAGGCTGTTGTCCCAAGAGAGGGGTGAAGTTCTGGAAAAGGGGTACCCTAGAAAAAGGGGGGTTGGTGGTAGGGGTGGAAGCTCCCTTCCTCGGGCAGTGTTTCAGTCCCACTCTCACAAAGCCCTGCTGGGGGATGGGCTAAATAGGGGGTTATTCCTGGTGTGTGGTGGGGGGAAAAGGAGGCGGGCTCTGGCAAGAAGGATCTTGCGGAAAAAAGGGGTTTTTGCACAAAACGGACACAGCCACACTGCTTGTTTTTGCGCAAAAACCCCTTGTGCAAAAACAGATTGGAAGAGATTATGCAACTGAAGCATGAGAAAATGCAAATCCATGCTTCATTTGCATTGCCTCTTCTGGCAAAAGGTAGACAAATCTGATCATTTTTAAAAACAGAGAGACTATTCTCAACTTTTCCAAACACAAAAATAACGACCATTATAGCCAATAAAAGCCCATCTCCACAAAATCCTAGTAATTGTAATAACATAATTGAAAAATATGGATTTTTCCTCCTATTTCTGGATAATGTTATCATAAAAACAGACTCATTGGAAGAAGCAAATAAAGCAGCTTACAGCAGATCACTATAATAGAGCTGGATGCATGAATTTGTAATATGTAAAAGAATAGTTTATGCCAATCAGAGAACAGCTCACCATGCAGTCAACACAGATAATAAAAATAGGAGAGCACTTTTATCAGAGGGGTTGCCATGTTAGTCTGAATCTGCAAAAGCGGTGAGGAGTCCTGTGGCACCTTATAGACTAACTGAAGTGTAGGAGCATAAGCTTTCGTGGGCAAAGATCCACTTGCATCTGACGAAGTGGGTCTTTGCCCACGAAAGCTTATGCTCCTACACTTCAGTTAGTCTATAAGATGCCACAGGACTCCTCGCCACTTTTATCAGAATTTCTACCGGTATATATAGATAACCTCCTGTAACTGCTAAGACTGATGGCATAATTTATTAAAATAATGGAAAGAACAAGGCTTTATATGAAGTTTATGTAATTGTTCTTGTTAAATAACTTGTTTATCAAGAGCCTTGTCTCTCAGCATTTCTTCCTAGTGCCAGAAATGTTCATGCAAATGGTTAAAAATAATGGACAATATGACCTGCATTATATAGGAAACATTATTTCAGTACCATGAAAGAGCACAAATGGGTGCTTAACAGAATGGTAAACTGCTTAGAAAAAACATTAGTGCAGGGATTCTAGTCACTGGAGAAACACAGAATCCTAACAGAACAATATATCTATCTCAATCAGCATTAGAAAAGAACTGCATATCAAGAGCTCCTTTACTGAACAAATAAGATGGTGTGAGGAGATAGACAGTGAACAAGGAATAGCAAAGTTTATTTTCTGTCCTTTGTACAATAATTTACGATCTTAGAAGACCATTTGTGTATCTTGTCCTGTAAAAACAAAAACAAAACAAACAAACAAAATCCCTATAAGCAATCGGTATATAAGGAAAGATAAAGGGGGCTCTGCTATCCCTGGAACAGAGGAGTCAATTGTAATTATTCCCAGCAATAATCTCAACTTCAAGAAAATTTAAGAAATTCGGGGAAGGTTTAAAATCATCCTGGTTGCATCAAACTGGTGGCTGGCTGCATGTTATTCTGAAATGAAATGAAAGTAAGAGATCCAATAATTATTCTAAGACGACATTGATTTTTTGCTCTGTTTTTACTACTAGACTATCTGCCAGAAAGGGGACGAGTTAAAGGTACTGTTCTTGGAGATCTGCATTAGTTGCTGATTAGTTTCCAAGTGATTAAGGGGTTGGGTTTGCTATTAAAATATAGAGTGATTAGGTGCCTGGCAAATCAATCGATCACCTCTCTGGAAATGAAAGAAAGGGGGCTGTTAAAATCTGTAAGTCCAATTCAGCTCAGATGGGCAAGAAACTATTCTAGTAATTGATCCTGAAGGGCAAAGAACTATTTCTCTTTGAATTTGATGTTTCCTAGAAAGGATTTTTACTGTTTGATCCAAACAGAGATTTAAGCCAGAGAAGACCTACAGAGGTCAACTTGTAGCCTGCAATACATGGAAGGAGTTGAAGAAAACAGCAACACTGTTCCCAGGCATTGGGGGGCATGCAAAGAAATTAATGCTACCCATCACACTTTCCTATACATGCATCATCACACAAGTACATAAGGCCATGTGGCTTTTAGGCCAAGTCTACACTAGGAAATTATTTCAAAATTACTAAATTTGACTCAACTCCCAATTTAATAAATTCAAGTCCGAGACAGGCTGCGTTAATGAGGACACACTACTTCGAACGTTGAGCCCCAGGAAGCATTCGGAAATAATTAGTTCAAATTACTCTGGGAAGTAATCATTTTGAAATAGCAGCATCGGCACATCTACACTATCGTTATTTTGAAATAACTATTTCAGAAATAGCATTATTCTTGATAAAAAGCAGGAGTACCGATTTTTAATTCCACGACCCATTATTTCAACAGGCTTGGTAGTGTGGACACACTGCTTATAAATTTGACCTGGCAGGGAGGTTATTTCACAATAGAGTCCTAGGGTGGACCAGGACTTAGTGTCAGACCTATTCAGTCAGGGTAGAAGGGTGTGAACAAACAGTAGACATAAGTGGTGAATGAACTGAAATTTATCTTGAGAGAGAAAGGCTATTGAATTTGTATTGCTGAGCAGGGCCATAATGAACTTTTATCTCTGTGCAGGAACAAAATTTGATTTTATTTGTTTACAACAAATCTCAGATGGTTGAAGAGACTTGAGCTTTTTTTGGCAGCTGTAACTACTTGGAAGTTTGGGGAAGGATAGGAATAAAAGCCCTCAAAACCTTGTATCGGGACATGGTATAATTTCTCTGTACACTTAGCTGTAGGAGCAAAAAGAGCTGTTGTGTGCCATAGGGTCTTTAATGACTCCAAAAGGCCTCATTAATAGGGAGGGCTACCCTGCTATGGGCTAGCACCTGAAGAATGTCCAACAGCTTATAGGTGTTCTATTGAACCAGTTCGGCTTATGCCACGGACATTCTCCTGGGTAGGATTAAAAATCCTCTGTAACTCGAGAACCTGGAGTCACAGAATTGTCAAATGAGAATTAGCAGTAACCAAAGTATCATACTCAGGTAACTCCTGCTCCTCTAGCAAAAGTTTGTCCTGTAGGTTGCCCTTAACTGCACTCAGGTATCTATAATTAATCTGAGGTAAACTCTTTTCAGTTTATAGGAAAAGGGGCTTCAACCATTCAACAACCAATAAGCCTGCCTTCAGCCACCCCTTCAGAACTTTCAGGGTGATTTTGTCACATAATGCTCCTCTAAACTGTTTCCATGATGAGTCAGTATTGCTCATTTCTCCAAGACAAATGCAATACTGACTACTTTCTCTAAGTGCATGGAGTTTCTACCAATACAATGTGAGGAAGAATAATTTATCTTAAAATTCAAAAACACTGTAACACATCTACAGCCTAGAATATTAGTTTATGTCATTGAGGGTGACACTGCACCGTAGCTCGAAATAAGATACACAATCTGAGCTATGCAAATTGACTATCGTATTTTGATCATATTTCAAAATAGTTTCTTTCATATTTTGGCGCAGTCTACACCGCGCCAAATTTCAAAATAACCCGCTATTCTCTTAGTCCTCATGGAATAAGATTTGCAGGGCTGTCAGAATAGAGGGCCTGTTATATTTTGAAATAACGGGCTTGCTGTGAAGACATGGGATAGCTATTTTGGGATACTCCAGGATCTCGAAATAGCGTTGCAATGTAGATGTAGCCTGAATGTAAATGTGTATTATGCCTAGATTCATGGATCATACTAAAATAAATGCACTGCTTGGTGAATTTTAAATACTTTATATTGAAACTCCTATGCTAAGAATTTGAAAAAAAGGTATTACTCATAGGAAAAGATATGCTTATTAAACGAAGTTCACTAGGTGATATCACATATTGCTTTGGATATATTGCTTTCTCAACCATATTTATTACCTACTAATTAATGTATATTACTTATTGAACTAGACACATTGGAAACAGTTTGTAAAAGTGAATGGGATGCAGCCACATTAAACTGAAGTTACCACTTATCAATTCAAACAAATTGCATACTCAAACATCAGTGCAGTCACATTGTATTTACAATACTAGAAGATTTACCTGGCATTGTTCACATCCTTAACTAAAATACGTTTTGTTTTTCTTCAGTTAAATAATTGTTCGGGATTGGGGCTAGGGATGAGGGGGTTCAGAATGAAGGCTGCCTTAGGGAAAAGGGACAACCCCAGCTCTCTCTCACCCCAGCAGCTTAGGACCAAGTGAAAAGCACCTGTCTATGGCTGCAGCAGCTGCAGCATGCACAGTCGAGAGAGGGGATTGTCTTTCTGTCCTGTTGCGGGATAGAAAGACAAACACTCTGAAATATATAGAACATACACATTGGTTCTCTTTAAGATTTTATCCTATATAATTTATATTTACACTCATCTAAGTGCTTTAGATAGTTTTAAAAACATTTGCAGAATTTTTATAATCATTTTCCAAATGGCAAATATTAGCATATCATGTGAAATTGTTTAGCAATATATTGCTACTGAAAAGGCTTAGCTATACAAACTACTGTACATGGTTCTGACTACTAATAGGTTTCTACGCTGAAACAGTGTAGAAAATGAACTTATCTATGGAAATTAATTTACTCTTATCCATTAGAAGATTACTTTAATGAAATCTTTAAATTTTGTATATATATTAAAGTGTCCATCAAAAAAAAAGTTGGGATTGTGTATACATTTATATACAATTGGAATTATGCCCTTTTTTGTTCCTTGATGTTAAATAAAGAATGTCTTAAATATTGTTTGTTTTAAAAATACTTTTTTCTAAGTTTTTTTACATTACAAATATCTGTAATGTTAATTAGATTAATTAGGTTTAGGCTAGGACCTAGAGGCCCCAACCAAGATCAGGGATGCATAATTTATACTGTATGTACATACAGTGAGAAATAGTTTTTACCATGACCTATAGTAACAATTCAAAAGAACAATTTGTTTTCAGATTCAACACTATTAAGTCATACATTATTGAAACAGGAAAACTTAAGGAAGCTGAAGCTACTTTTCAATTACTATTAAAATACGTCTAAAATTAAGATAAGCATTTCAATGTACTTGTTTCCATGGCACAACTTTCATCCTAAGTGTACTTAAACATTCATCTGTTCTACATTTTATTTATTATATGGTGACTATAGACAGATAGTAACCTTTCTAATAATTAGGGTTGCAAACAACTTTCTTTATAAAGCCCTATTTTAGTCCACTTCCCCATATCTTTGGCTTGGAAAACCAGTTTTCCTTGAAAATTAGAAATTTAATGGCAAAGGAAAATAGTTCTACAGAGTTTGGAGAAAACCAATCCTACAATGAGTTATTGGTTAGTAAAAGTTTGAAGTTTTATATTTGCCTAACTTTTCCGAATAGCTCAAAATTGGTTTGTTACTGTGCCTACAAACATTCCAAACTGTTAAATCTCCTCATGTGCTGGCCATTTTTTTTTTTTTTTGAAAAACCAAGTTGAAATTAAGCAAAGTTATTAATCCTTTTTTTGAATATACACAATCCTGCTCCCACTGAATTGTGATTTCTGTGGGGTTACAGGTCCAATCCTGTTGTCATTTCTAGCCATGTCTACCTGACAGGTTGCTAAAGCCAACATAGCTATGGTGCCACAGCTATGCTGCTGTACTGCATAGTGTAGATACAGACTATAATGCTGGAAAGTGTTTTTCTGTCACTGTAGGAACTCTACCTCTCCAAATGATGGCAGAACTGCACAAAGGATTTAGAAGGTCTGGGACAAAATCTGAAACTGAGGCTCTCATCCTTTAAAAAAAAATAAAAATAAAAACCTACCATGGAAATGCCTATAAGAATAGGTAAGGGGCTGGGCATCAGAGTGGGTCCAAGCTTTTAGGGTCACTGCCCTTCCGGAGAGGGACTATGATGCTTCTATGGCCAGGGAACCATTCTTGCTTCTGTCTTGCTCCAAGTTCTGGTTCAGCTGCCAGTGGGAATAGAATCCTTGACTTTGCTCCTACTTCTGGGTTTTCAGCCTGATGAGTTGCCTTGGGACTGGCATCATGCCAGAGATAGCAATGGCTCCTGATCCCCGCTGTCCACTTGCTCCCATCTCAGTTTAATTTAGCCATGTCCTTTCCCCTATTATTTGTTTCTCTTATGATCAGTTGATCCTCAATTCCTTTTAAATATGTTAATATCCCAGAGGTAAGAAGGTCTATGAATTCATTTATATATCTGATTGGTAGGAGAAGGTACTGTATATTCAGAAGTCCTGCCGTCAAATGAAAAAGCTTAATGAAGCCTGGCCCAATGGCACTAAAATGAGTTACAGAATCATTTCAAAGGGAGCAACCAGTGGACTGTATCGTTCTTGGGGATCAGACTATTCCAAGAAGGAGCTACACATTGGGACAAATCTGACCAGTGAGCAGAATGTTCCAGATACAAAAACTTTAAAACTCTCATATTTTACTATGGTTTCTTACCAAAAACTGCTGCTTGATGAGTCTCAGGAATTCAAGATGAGGACGAGAAACCATTCCATCTCTTCTTTTTCTTTGGGTGAAAATGGCTGCATGTGACCCAAAATCCATGCAGAGCTGTGTGAAAATGTGAGAAGTATTTAATAAATATTGTTTCTCCTTCTCATTATCACATGATGTTGTTTATCTTTCTTTCAACCACAATATATTATTATTGTAGCACCAAACCATTCAAACTAAAGCTCTGCTTCTGAATCCTCAGTATGCTTACTCTTCATTACCACCAATCCCATTAATCTTCTTACTACATATTTTAGAAATGTGTGTTTGCCTGTCTGTCCTTCTATGAGTGCATTTGTTTAAGAACTCTTCTTATGCAGTAAGAGCTAGTACCATCAAATTTGGTAGACAGCTTCCTCTTGCCATAACTTAAAGCAAGATAAGGGTTTGGTTGTGGCCAGGATAATGGGATGTGCCTGGAATTTGATTGTTTCTCATGAAATGGAAAGGCAGGGTTCTGATAGGAGGAAAAGTTTTAATACAGACTGACTACAAGGGGCCAGGGATGGGGACTAAGACAGCTATAACCCCCTTCGGCCAGCAGATGGTACGAGTGGAGCTATCTACTATATATTTCAGAGCATTTGTCTGTGTATGTGCCTGTTTCTCTCTCTCTTTCTCTCTCTCTCTGTCTGTCCTCCAACTGGGGGACTTGTACCTCTCCTGCAGCTATGCCCTCTGCAGCTGCAGTGGCCATAGACAGGTGCTTCTCACCTGGCTCCAAACTGCTGGGGTCAGAGGGAGCTAGAGTTGTCCTGTCTCCCAGGGGCAGCCTGCATTCTAAACCCCTCATCCCTAGCCCCATCCTAAAACAATGATTTAAATGAAGAAACACGAAACTCACTTGAGTAAAGGACTCGAGCAACACTGGGTAAATCTTCTAGTTTATCTTATTTTGATTTTTTTTATGAAGCTTTCCAATATAGGCTTACCTTTTCAAAAATGTTAAATATTATCAGGTATGCTCAGACCAAGACAGCTAATCTTTTTCAAGTATCTGGTCAATGTGCTTCCAGTTGAAACCAAGACTTCCATGATTTATCATAATTCATCCAGAATCCTCTAAAACTCAAATAAAATATGTCAGATGTAAACCATCCTTTACCACTGTGCAGGTTAAGTTGAAAAGGTGATAGAAAAAGAATGCTTTTGGAAAACGCACGCTGGATAACAAGTCTATACTTTAGCAAGTAACATATACCTTTACTGTATAATGGCTAGAATGGTCTCACCATCCTTATACAATCATATGTAATTGTTTGAGCCTAAGGGTATGTCTACACTACAGAGTTTTGTGGACGTTTGTCTGACAAAACTTAAGGAACATCCACACTGCAATTGCATTCTTCCACAAGAAAATCGAAAGAACAGAGGGTTCTTTCCGGCATTGGTAATCTTCATTCTATGAGGAGAAGACTTTTTGTGAAAGAGCTCTGTCACAAAAAGGCGTGTGTGGATGGGGAAGAGGAAGTTCTTTTGGAAGAAGAGAGAGAGAAGAGGAAAAAGCACAGGTGGCCATTCTGTCCATAGCAATCACAACTTACACGTGAGAAAGTATCCATTCAGTCTGGATGCTTTTTCGATGCACATTTGCAGTGTGGACGCTCTCTTTCAGAAGAAGTTTTTTCGGAAGATCTTTTCCAAAAAAAGCTTCTTCTGAAAGAAGCCTGTAGTCTAGACGTAGCCAAGAGAATGTTCATAGAAAAAAGTATTTGAACCTATGAATACGCAGAACATCATACTTTGCTATATACTGAAAGCAGTAAAGAAAGTTACATTCAGATTAATCTTTTTTCAGACAAGGAAAAGCTTGCATTATTGAATTAAAACCAATGCTAATATCTAGTTGTAAAAGTCCAACAATATTTTTTACAAAATAACTGAAGCCTCAGTTTTTTGTTCACCTTTAGAAAACACAACATTTTCTTCAGTTTCTATTAAAAAATAATTGCTGGGCTAAGGCAAGGAGTGAAAAGTTTCAGCCCCAAAAGACTTTTTTGAGAAAGCATAAGTAGCTGAGCACAGAGACTAAAAATAAAAGCAACATCACTGAACCTTAACTATGGAGTTTCTACCATGATGCTGTCAACATGTATTCAACTGACTATTTGTAGTAAACTCAGTTTAATTATTGCTTTCTGACATGTAAGTAGAGTTGGTCAAAAAATAAATATTTTTTCCATGGAATTTCAAATTGCCATTAAAAAACAAGTTTCTAAAAATCAAATAATTTTTGGTCAAAATTTAAAAACAAATTATTGAAAGCAGGCACTTTCCTGGAAATTTTTTTGTTTGGAAACACAAATTTCCAAAAAAACACCAAAAAGATAAATTTTGACCAGCCCTTTGAATGAGCATGTATTGCTGCTTGCAAATAAATCCTTTATCATATTTTATTACTGTATATCTCCATGTAATTACCATGAGAAAGATTTTTGGTTTTAGCATTTGGAGAAGCTTCAATACTAATTGTAATGACTTTGGGTCAGGTCTTCTAGCTAATGAAGTTAATGGGGAGTTTTGCCACTGACCTTAATGGAGCTCAGATATGTTAAGGATAGAGAAATACCATTTTGATAATCTAATCTGACCTCATACATAACACAGGGTATAAAACTTTGCCCAGTAAAGCCTATTGAGTCCATGACTTCTAGTTGAGCTAGAATATTTTTCTCTCTATATAAAAAGTTTTTCCTGATGGATGACAGAATGTTCTTGCCAGGCGACAGAATGATGTCATCAGCACCAACAGGCTCTCTCAGTGAAGTGAAAGTGCCCAGAGAGAGGGGCGTAGGTGAGCGTAGCGAGCAAAGGGCACAGCCGCCTAGTATCTTTTAAAAAGACAGTGGATCTTATTTTAAAGAATTCTAGTGATGGAAAACACACCACATCCCTTGTTAAGTTGTTCCACTGATTAATTATCCTCACTGTTGAACACTGTCTCTTTTATCAGTCTGCATTTACCTAGCTTCAGCTAGAGGATCTTGTCATGCCATGTCTGGTAGATTAAAATGCCCTCTACTACCAAACATTTCCTCCTCATGCATATAGTTAAAGATTAGGATCGAGTCACCTCATAGCTTTGTCACTGAAAACCAAAACAGGCTAACTTTCTTATAGCTTTCACTTTAATGTAGATTTTTCAAACCTCAGATCATTCCTGTATCTCATTCTGAGCCCTTTCCAATATCTTTTTGAAGTGTTGACACCAGAATTGGACACAGTACAGTATTCAAGTAATGGTTTCATCAGCACAGAGGTACCACAATCTTCCTACTCCTATTTGATATTTCCTTGCTTACACATCCCAAGTACACATTAGCCCTCTTACTCACAGCATTGTACTGGGAACTCATGTCCAGCCATGGCCAAAGTCCTTTTCAGAACCTCTGCTTTCTAGGAGGCAGTTCCCTGTGTGACCTACCTTTCTCCCGTCCCCTTAGACTTGTGACACTACATTTGTCTGTATTAAAATACATATTGTTCAGGTGAGCCTAATTTATCATTGGGTCCAAATTGTTTTGTAGAACTGTCCTATCCTTATTATTTTTACTCTACTGATTTATGTGTCATCTGCACACTTTACCAACAGTGATTTTATATCTTCTTCCACATCACCAAAGAACATATTGAATAACATTTGGAAGGAACAGTTCCCTGTGAGATCGCACTAGAAACACTCATGTTGGATAATGATTCCTCATTTACAGTTACTTTTTAAATCTATTTATTCAATGAAGACCTTTGGTTGTGGTCTCCTTTTAATTAATGTAACTGAGCCAGATACTCAGTTGGTGTAAATCTGGATGGCTCCATTCAGAAGTGATCTGGCTCTATATGTCTTGTTAGTGCTGCTATCTGGCTGAAGTAAAGTAATAACCTTTTCAGGGTCCATCACTCTCAAATGGCCATTACTATATTATTCCATTCCATTTTCCAAATTTCTTATTAGAGATATCTTCTACATATTTACCTTCCTGGAATGACCATGGCTGTTAGTGATGTCAGGCATTCAATTTTCCTTTAATAACAAACACTGAATATGCAGAGGTTTAATGAGTCACTACCACTCTATCAGTCACTTCACAACTCAATATATTTTATATAAAATTTGATGTACATTATTTTAAATTTGTTTAAATATTACTATAAACATAATTTCTATGAGGGTTCAGGTCTGAAGTGACACAGTCATTGGTTAGTATATTATTAAATTTGTTATCCCTGCTCTTTGGTTAAAGTGTCCTGGATAGATGCTGGAAATATTCTTCCACATTTGATTTGTGGTCCCATCAAAACAAATATAAAATCCCAGCTTATATCAGTATTGTTTGTCTCCTACACACTCCAAATCAAATCCTGGATCAGACTGTCTAGATTGTTTGGAGATGTTTGGACAGCTCCCATATCAC
Source organism: Pelodiscus sinensis (assembly GCF_049634645.1). Lineage (NCBI taxonomy): Eukaryota > Metazoa > Chordata > Testudines > Trionychidae > Pelodiscus > Pelodiscus sinensis. The sequence continues at coordinate 107,513,104 of NC_134715.1, forward strand.
AGCTCATCATCATCAGATAAAGCATCGAGATAATCTGTATCAACATATAAGAGAAATCCAGAAAACAAGCTGTCAGCCCAAGTAGGATCTGCAAAGAGACCATTTTGGTCATGGTAGAAGATCTCAAGCCACACTTCATCTTCTGGCTGAAGATAGACCACTGTAGATCCAGAAGCTACATCATGGTTTCCTGTGTTTGCGTCAAATGTCTTTATTCGGTATTTCCCATTATGAACCAGCCCAATTGCAAGATGTTTATTTGCTAAGGTGATATCATAAGAGAAGTAATAGATTCCTGGAATGGCACATATAAACTTCCCTGTGGAAGGATTGTAATGCTCACCCTCGTTGAAAAGGACTTTATTAAATATGATTGGTAATCTTTCCTCTGGGTAGCTTGTGGTGATGCCAACAGAAAAGGCAGATTTCAGCACTATCCTTCCACACTTACAGATGCCTGGTACACCTGGTTCTCCTCGGTTTCCTTTGTCTCCCTTAGGTCCAGGTGGTCCAACTGGGCCCACTTCACCTTTGGCACCAACCAATCCTGTAGGTCCTTTTTTACCAGATTGTCCCGGGTCTCCTTTCTCTCCAGTAGCTCCTAAAGGTCCAGTCTTGCCTCTTAAACCTTGAAAAACAGTTGATATTGGTTAATTTTTACATATACAATCTCTTTTGTATATGGAAAAGCAAATAATTACATGGGCTACTGAATATGTTTGAACAAAATCAAATACATAATGAAAATTATTTGGTGTAATCCTTGTCAGATTTTCAGAAAAACCCACACTTAGAATGGAATTTGAGATTTTAAAAACACGTCTATATTTTTTGCATGGGTTTAATGAAGATGCATAAAATTCAACACATGGCAAACAAGTATTAAATGTTATATTCATACTAAGGATCTAAATCTGGTATTTATTTATTTAAAGCAGAAGTGGGCAAACTACAGCCTGCAGGCTGCATCCAGGCTGTGGGCTTTCAAGTCCAGTGCCATGGCTAAGGCAGGATCTCAGCCTACCATGGCCCCATATCACTCCCAAAAACAGCTGGCACATATCGCCCTGCAACCCATGGGGATGGAGGAGGATCGGGATCTCCCATGCTGCTCTTGCTTGCAGGCACTCATGCCCACAGTTCCCATTGGCTGGGAATAGGGAACCAGAGCCACTAGGAACTGTACGGGTGGTACCTGCAGACGGGGCAGCATGTAAAGCTCACTGTACCCCCCAAGAGCCACTATCAGACATACCAGTCACTTCTGGGTGCCATATGAAGCCAGGGCAGGCATGGATTCTGCTTAGCCAAGCTGTGCTGTCACCTCAGAGCTACCTGAGGTAAGCAACGCCAGACTGGACTGAGCTCCCTCCTGTAAGCCAACCCCCAGCCCTACATTCATGACCCATAACACAATTTTTCTACCCAGATATGGTCCTCAGGCCAAAAAGTTTACCCACCACTGATTTAAAGTTAAAACTCCAATTATTCTTAATAGAAGTTCTGTGTGCAGAAGAATGAAAGGATGTATCCATAAGAGCTGTAAAATTCTATTAGTAAGTTGCAGCACTTTTGACAGGAAACAGCTTAAATTTTTTTAGACTGGAAATTCTTTAAACTTCCCATTACTATATGACAGAGACCCCAAAATGTGGGACACACTAGGGGGGAGTGGAGGAATGCTCAAGATGACATAGTGGGGCCCGGGGCCATCCTCACAGGAAAGGCAGAGGGACTGGTGCCACCCATCCCCTCTCTGCCCTAGCTCTGATGTGCTCCTGCCCTTAGACACATCCCTGGCTTCCAGCCCTGTGCCTGGCCTAGTCCCCACCCTCAGCGCAGCTCTACTCCTTTCCTTGCACCAGCCTTCAGCCTCGACTGCTGGCTATACCACCATTCCTGACTTGGGGTCAAGGATGAAGTGGAGCTGAATCTGGCTGTGGCCCAACTGCTGGCCTCCACCACAGCCTAACAGCAACTTCACTTCTGCCATCACACCCAGCCCTGGCACTTGGCTGCAGCCATGTTTCCCAGCCCCAAACTGACTCCCATCTGTTGTCCTAGCCTTGGCCTCCTTACTCTTGCCTGCATTCCTTCCCCCTCAAGTCATGGCTTCCTCCCTGCTCCAGGGTGGGGGCACAGAAAAGGGTAGGAAGGCACAACCCTCAAAATTTAGAACCACTACTATATGGCTTAGTCATTTGAAAACCAGGTATTAAGTAGTATCTTTCAACTGAACTTGATCTATTAAACTGTACATTTCTTATGTCTATATTATACTATCCATATTATACTGTATTAGTTACCTATGTTTTCAAATATGCATTTATTGCAAGGCCAGAAGGGACCACTGCGACATTCCATTCTATTATTCAGAATAGAATAAAAACTTCCTCCAAAACAATAGAACAGATGATTTAGAAAACCATTCAATTTTGATTTAAAAATTGTTGGTGATGTGATTCCATCACAACCCCTTGATAAATTGTTCCAATATTTAATTACTCTCATGGTTAAAATTTTATGCCTTATTTCCAGTCTGAATTTGTCTAGCTTCAACTTCTAGCCTCTGGATCATGTTCTACCTCCTCTGCTGAATTGAGCAGCTCATTATTACGTATTTGTTTCTCATGTAGATACTTATTGACTATAATCAAGTCATCCCATAACCTTCTTTTAAGCTAAATAGATGATGCTATCACAATTCTCTATTGCAATAAGGCATTTTTTTAAAAATCTCAGTCCTTCTGGTAACTCTTCTTTGCACTCTCTATAAATTATCAGCATTCTTCCTGAATTGTGGGCACCAGAACTGGTCACAGTATTCCAACAGCAGTTGCACCGGTGCCAAATATAGAAGTAAAATAACCTCATTACTTCTACTTAAGAGTCTCCTATTTATGCATTCCAAGGCCACACAAGCCCTTTTGACCACAGCACCTCACTAAGAGCTCATGTTCAACTGATTACCCACCGTGTCTCCCCAATCTTTTTCTGAGTCACTGCTTACCAGGATAGAATTGCCCATCTGGTAAGTATGGTCTGCATTCCTTGTTACTAGATTTATATTTAGCCAAATTAAAAATACGTACTGTTTACTTGCACCCAACTTACTAAATGATCTTGATCACTCTGTATGAGTCCACTTCTGTCCATTTCTGTTTCCACTCCCCCAATTTTTGTATCATGGCAAAATTTATCAGTGATGGTTTTATGTTTTCTTCCAGGTAATTGATAAAAATATTAAATAGCATAAATCCAAGAACTGATCCACATAGGATCCCATTAGAAACACACCCACTTGATGATTAATTTTTAATTCATTTAATGTGGACCATGTTAATTTTACATTGGTCAATGTTTTAATCAAAATCTCACGAGGGAGATCTCCAAAAGAAATAAGTAGCAACGCCAACAAATGTGATGAGATTTTATATCAAATTTTAAAAAAACCCAAATATTAAAAGGTGATTTAAAGCAAGAGGCAAATGGGTGATAATGGGATAGACACACTAACAAGAAAAAATATATATACATTAATGTTGACCATGTCATTTGGCTGAGTAGGGATGTTTTAGATACAAACAGGGAAGGGAAATTTTAAAAAGGGCATACACATTTTGAGGAACATGAATCACACACAAAAATATTTATACCTATGAAATCTTATTTTCACACACACATTCCCCTTATTCCTATTTCCCATTCATTGTTTGCCACTATTATTTATTGTGTTGTGCGTGTTTATTTAGTCCTGAGCAACTTTATAAATGGGAGCAGCCCCCACCCTATGTACATGGTATGTTATCATTTGGTTGCACTTGTTTGCATTGTCACTTGGGTGCATTTATTATCTTGTTTGGATTTCTTTTACGTTTTATCTTAAGTCTGAAATTCTTGTGCATATAATGTTTGTTTCTAGAATATTTCCTACATTCCTGTAAGTTTTAACTTTATGTTACACATAGATACTCTCAACCTTAACTTCATCTTAACATACATTTTATCTGAAAAAAAAAATGTTATCCTGCAGATTCAACGTTCTTGTTTTATGGGTTCAAATCTGAAAAAATTTGCCATTTTTTGTTACATACATAATGACATCTTATACTTATATTTGCTAGTATTTTATGTTCAGGAAGACATTGATAAATAAAATTTTAAAAATACAATAAATTTGAAAAGAAGATCCTGGGTTGTTTTGTTTTTTTTCATTAGTTAGCATAAATATTCAATACCTGCATTCCCTTTTTCACCCCTTTCTCCTTTCCTGCCATCTCTACCATCTCTTCCTGGAAGACCAATACGCCCATGAGGCCCTGGTGATCCATTAGCTCCGGGGGGACCTACAGGGCCCGGCAAGCCTGGAATGCTACAAATATATCTTGTGTAGTGATTTTCTCCTTTGAGCTGGTTGTGAAGCGGTTGTCCACTTGTATAGATGGCAAAACTTGTAACGTAAAGCAATGCAAACATCCTTGGCTCTGGAAAAAATACATATGAACAGACCATGAATGCATATCTTGCCATTAAAACCTTCAGATTGTTTTGGTTTATATTAAAGGTATATATACTATACACACTTTTAAAATCCTAAATATGGATTGATCTAATGCAGAGAATCATGCCGAACTAGCACTGCTGTAGTGGCTCCACCAGTTTCTGCAAAATTTCATTTTATTTTCAATCCTTTTTATGTAAAAAAATCTTCCAAATTTGCAATGATGCAGTGCTGCCACACTGGGATTACAGACAAAAACAATGTCCTTAAGAGAGGTGTGAAGTCAGTTAAGAAAATGTGAATTTAATTCTGAATCCTCACCTTTACAATACAGTTAAGCATTTCACTGTGATCACTGTCAACTACTCTTAGGCCATGTCTACACTAGGAAATTATGTCCAAATTACTAAATTTGACTTAACAATGCCCGATTTAACAAGTCTGAACTAGCGTGTCCACACTACAGGGAAGCTCGAAATTAGTCCGATGCAGGGTCTGTTAATATGGATGTGCTACCTCAGATTTGGAGCTCCAGGAAGCACTGGGGAGTAATCAGTTCAAATTACTCTGGGGCAGGGGAGGACTGGCCTGGTGAGATACCGGGAATTTCCTGGTGGGCTGTCGTCCAGTGGGCCGTTGTGTCTGTACACCATTGCCCCTCACTCTGAGCGGCTCCGTTTCTGCGCTGTATGCAGCACGCAGAGCCCAACCCGCCGCCTGCGCCGCATGCCGGACATGACACAGGGGGTGGGGCTTGAGGGCCACGCAGGGGTGACGTCATGGGGAGGGCCATTCTCAACCCATTTCCTGGGATTATTTTGATTGCCAGTACGCTCTTGTTCTGGGGAGTAATTATTTTGAAATAGTGGCACCAGAATGTTCACACTTCCATTATTTCAAAATAACTATTTCAGAATTAGCAATCCGCCTGATGAAAAGCAGGAGTACAGATTTCAAATTCCACCACCCATTATTTCGACATAAATGGCTTGATCGTGTGGATGCACCACTTATACATTTGACCTTGGGGGGCTTAATTTAGAAATAAAGTCTTAGTGTAGACCAGGGCTTAGGTTGTGAGTCAAGTCTGAATAGACTTTTAACACTTTTTTCCAGTTTGGTTTTGAATGCGATGCAAACAGACCTAGACTGCATTGTCTCCCAATCTTTAAAAGTGCATTCTGTTTTACTAGTTGTCTGTCTTCATGATTACATAATCAGAGCTTTTTTAAATTTGCGCTTCTGAGTTTTATAATATACTATATGATGAAAGAAAAAAATCTAATTACAACAGTAAACTGCTAGCAAGAACTTGCTGTACCGTACATAAAACAACGTTTTAAATCAATGTTACACTAGTTTTTGACTTGTCAATGTGGGTGAGCTGTGATTCTGCAAGTCAAGTTGTATTTTTCTATTTCAGTGTCCAGAGCAGAGTATTTACGTGGTTTTGGAATTGTACATCTCTTCAGTGCTAAATTACAGCTTGAAAGAAAAATACAGTCCACTAGTTTCTGGCAAATAAAAATAAAAATGGAATTGGAATGACAGAATCAAAGAAATCCATGTATATACAATCTATGGCTTTATTGTAATAAAACACATACTTAGGCAAATTGCACAAATTTGACAAGCTTCTTGTATCCCTGGGGGTACGCGTACCCCAGGTTGGGAACCCCTGCTTTAAGGCCTGATCCAAAAGAATCTTTCCATCAACTTCAAATGGCTTTTCATCAAGCTTTTAGAAATAATCTCACTAACTACTGCATTTTCATTATATTCAACTAATATTTTAAAATTTTAGAATCATAATAGTAAGAATAACAAGGAGTACGGTGACACTTTAAAGACTAATGCATTTATTAGGGTATTAGAGCATAAGCTTTTGTGAGCAGTACCCTAATAAATTTGTTAGTCTTTAAAGTGCCACAGGACTCTTTGTTTTTGCTGAAACAGATTAGCATTGTTACCTCTCTGAAACCTAATAGTAAGAATTGCAGCAAATTTCCCTAATGCGAGTTTGTTCTGAAGGTGACGTGATCTTCCTTCCTTGCCCAGATGAAGAGAGCTTAATTCCAAAATGCACCAATTTTCACTGCTTTAAAATAAACATTTCCATAGGAGACTTATCCTGAATCTCCTGAAAATAAAGGTTGTAGTAAAAGTCAAGTCTTATTAATCACGGGCTATTCTGGCTGCATCCCTAATTTTGCCCTTCTTAGTCTTTGTAGTTTAAGTCCAGAGTACAAATATACACACACACATTTGAGGAGGTAAAAGACTTTAGACCGCTCTTGTTTTGAAATTCCATGTGCAGAGAAAGTACAGATGATAATCACAAACATCTGAGGTATCATGAAATCTGCAGCCCTGACTTCTGTGGCTTAACTGATTAATTTTACACCATAAAAGTGGCTCAAAACAGCATTCTATAAGTTATTTACTTTTATGTTGATTCTGTTTTCCAGAAGCTAAGACTGAGCAACAGGGAATGATCACTATTGGTTCATTCCCTCTACAGCACCTGGCACTGACCACAGTTGGGACTATATGGATGTTTGGTCTGATCCAATATAGCCGTTCTTATATTTTTATTCCAATACAAATCTTAAATATGAAATATTTTTCAATGTACTGTTTTGGGCTATGTTGAAACCTCTTTGAAACTGATGGATCAGAATTTGGTCTTCATTTAAGATAGCTGTAAGAGATATTTAAAGAGCCTGACCTAAAAAAAACCATTGTGGAGTCTGCAAACTGGTATCATATGGGCAGAGATTTTTTAGAAGGGTTGTGTATGTGCGGATAAGACAAGTTGGAGCGCAGACAAATTGACAGATGGGCTGAGAGCCTACGGGTTACCACATCTAATGCCCCCTCCTGGTGAGTCAATTTTATAGTCCTGGTCACCCTCAACTCAGCACAGGTCTAAACGTTGCAGTGGCATAGCTATAGCTGTAGGACTTCGGTGAAGATACTTCTTAACATTCTTAGCTTATGTTATCCAGTACTCTCTGGTCTGGCAACATCCATAGTCCTGCAGACCATGAAGGTGTCAGACCAGAGAGCCTTGGCAACTGGGAGCAGGGGGCTGGCTGGGAGTCCTGCAGCAGGGAGCCCTGACTTGGGCCAGGCAGTTGCAGATGGGCCAGCAATGGCTGGGGAGCCCTAGCTGAGCCCACGACAGTGGAAGCAGCAGTGGCAGGTCACAGCCAGAGCTGGAAGCTCCAGCGAGGAACAGGAAGCCATAGCTAAGCTGGCTGCAGCAGGGCCAGCAACTGGGAGCCCTGCCAGACCAGGAGCAGAGCCCAGTGATTGGGGCTGGGAGTGAGCTTCTCAGGCCCTCAGGGGCAACCTGTATTGGCAAAAGTGTTCTTTTGCTAGCATAGTTTTAATCAGTTTCCCAAGCAAATGAATCTATACAAAATAAATTTATTGCTGGTATAGCTAGTACAATATAAGGGCTTTTGTTGGCAAGATTATGTCACTTAGGAGTGTGATTTTTTTCCTCACGTGTTCCTAATACGGCTATGACACCAAAACTTCTTAAAGTGTAGACCAGGCTGAGGGGGACTCTTAATGCATCTCTGGGATCACAAAAGAGCTATAATGCCGATGGGAAGGGAGAGCTGGAGAGTCTTCTGCATTGGCAAATTCACAATGAATGTAGAGTTGGCATAGGTGACCCTTGAGGGTAGGTGTCCACTGCAATTAAAAACTAAGGCTGTCAAGAGATTAAAAATGTAATCGTGATTAATCATGCGATTAATCATGTCCACCTCCCCTTTGAAACACTGTGGCGGCGTTTCAATGGGGAAGTGCTGCATGGAGCCCAGGATCAGCTAAAGTCCCCAGCTGACCCTGGGCTCCATGCAGTGCTGCCCTTTTGAAGCGCCGCTGTGGTGCATCAAAGGGGCAACGCAACACAGAGCCCAGGATCAGCTGAAGTGCCCCGCTGCTCCCAGGTTCTGTGGCTGCCCTTTTAAAACGCTGCCTCTGGCGTTAGAAAGGGGTAGCTGCCATGGAACCCAGGATCAGCTAGATTCCCCAGCTGACCCCGGGCTCCATGCAGTGCTGCCCCTTTGAAGTGCCAGGGCAGCTGATCCCGGATTCTGGGCAAATGCCACGCAGAGCCCAGGATCAGCTGGGGGAGTCCCTAGCTGACCCCAGGCTCCACTACCCCTTTGAAACACGTGGAGGCGGTGTTTCTAAGGGGCAGCCGCCGCATAGCTGATCCCCAGCTCAGCTGTGAAGTGGCTGGCCCTTTGAAATGCTGCCTCTGCACATTTTAGAGAGGCAGTGGATCCCGAGGTCAGCTGGGGAGTCCCCAGCTGATCCCAGGCTCCGCAGTGCACTGCCCCTTTGAAGCGCCACAGCAGCACGTCAAAGAGGGAGCGCAGCATTAACGCCTGCAATTAACGCATTTAAAAATGTAACATGTTAATCCTGGACTGTGTTAATCGCAGGCGTTAATGCATATCAATTGACAGCCCTATTAAGAACCCATAGCTGGCCTGCGCCTGCTGATTCCAGTGAAGGAGCTATTTAACTGGGGTGTAGCTATTTGGGTTCAGACTAGAGCCTTGCTCCAGCCCAGACCTGAACATCTACATCCTCTCAATGGAAACATATACCCTTGAGCCCAAGTCAGCTCTAATAGCAATATAGACACACCCTTGGTTGCCTAGTTCAGGGGAAGGCAGATTGGGTGTCCAAACCCCAGGCAGATTGGGCGTCCAAAAATTATATCTAGCCACCTTTGCCTTTCCATTATTCAGCTGCACCAAGTTAACATCTAAACACAGCCGAGGATCTAATCCTTTATGTCTTTGTTTCCCTAGCTGCAAAATTAGGACAGATATTTGTGTAACCCACAAGGCTGTTGTAGGTTAAGTACTTGTGTAACACTTTGAAGAAACATTCTACTATTTCTAAATAATATTCTTACTTGCTAATCAGATGGTATCATCTTAAACCAAGTTTGATTTTTTTAATCTTCCCCTCACATCTGTCAGAACTGAATGGTGGGAATTTTCAAAAGTACTTGACACTGGCCTTACCTATGTTTCCAGGAACGGCAAAGCTCCCCTTGATGCCAGTAGGAAAAGAGTTAGCTCAGGACTGAGGACTTTTGAAATCTTACTATATGCAAAGGCTATGCAATTTTCTCTCAAACTCCCAGAACTCTGTATGAGAATTCTCAAAATGTGTATTGCAAAATGCATGACAATGCATTTCAAAACAGACAACTGCCAAAGAAAATGAGTGTTTTGAACAAAAAATTTCTGGGTAAAAAGGAATCATTATGCTGTTAAGAGCTGTGGTTACAATTTCCCAAAGAGCCTAAAAGGAGACAACATCCCATTTTCAAACATGATTTTGACACTTAGAAGCTTAAATTTCATTGCAAGTCTTGAATATCAAAGTCACTTTTGAATGTGGAACTTAGACACCCAAGTCATTTAGGGACTTTTGAAATTTTTCCCCTGTAATACAAATTGAAATATTCTGAGACGTTGATTTCAGATATCCCAATCATGTCTCAGTTACAGATCAAGGACTAGATTCTGATCTTCGTTAGCTCAGTATAACTGTAATAGCTCTATTAACTTCAATAGTATTTGTCTGAATTTTCAGCTGTGTCACTAAAACAAAGATGTATCCCCAAAGTTTTATGTATAGCTCCCAGATTGCCCGTAATTAATTGAAATACTGGGTCAAATTTTACTTACTCTTAAACACCAGTGCAAGTCTGGAGTAACTCCAATTACATCGGTAGAATCACCCCAGATTTACACTTGTATAATAGAGAACAGAATCTGGCCTGGTACCATGCTGTATGTAATTGTTATGGCTTATGTCAGATTCTAAAGGTAACAGCCAGAATGATATAAAATAGAATTACATTTATGTAATGTCTGCTTTTTGGTAATAGCAAGGTTTTTAAACTATGTCAACTTTTGTCAAGCTCTTGAAACAATGTTTGGCCTGAATTAAATGATATCTTTCGAATAACATCATGACTTTCAATGAGGCTGACCCCTGCGTGTAGGAAACTGAAGTTAAAGAACACTCACATTTGAGAAAGATCTAGAAACCATTTGGACCCATAAACCACAAATTTAAATGTTTGGGGGAAGAGGGAAGAAATAGCTTTACTCGAATGAAAGTCTTGAGTTTCCACATGAAAGTCAAAAGGATCTTGTCTCTGCTTTCATCACATTTCACAGAAAAACTAGCTCTACCCAGGCCTACCCTCAATTATATCCATTTATAGTAGCATCTGGGCCATGTTCCAGTAGCCCAGAAGATGAGCACAGAGCAAAATGTGTTAGCAGGCACAATGGAATATTCCTTCTTTGTCAGGAAACCTGTCCACCATGCTACCTCAAACCATTCTCCAACAGTCTCTGGCTTATTACACATTTCCTGAAACATATTTCTTAATATTAAGTAAATTCATTAATAATAAATACTAGTTTATGGGACTGATTTTTCCCTGCCTTCCATACCCTCCTGATCTGGTGTATCCATTTTACATTTGTGGGAATAACTACATAAAGTACAAGGCAGTGGAGAATCTATTCTATTCTAGTTAAGTTCTTATTCTACAATCAGCATAAGAATATTAGCACAACTTCCCGTAGTGTAGTAAGTGATGTAATTGTCATTTGTTATATGTGATTTGTTCTTTCTATGTGTGTACAGGGATGTGTTTTGTTTTAGTAGAATTTGGCTTTGGGGATTTGTTTTAAATGTACACACTATGCACAATCAAATCCTAATTTGCTAACTTGTTTCTTTGACAAAGCACAGTAAGTTTCTTAAATACTGTAGTGGTTCTGTGGCTGTCCTTCCCAATCAGGTTCAGAGAGAGGCCACTCCAGTATGTTTTGCCTCTCAGTGCTCAACAGCGATATTAGCACTCTAGAGGCTCTGGCCCTCTTGGCAGGGCAGAGCAATAAGCCATCTAAGTCCTAGCTCTCTGGGTATGGCAGACAGTACACAAACTCGGCCTAAAGAAGGTCAATCTGCCACCACATAGGTAGGGCTGGCAGAAGGGATAGAGGGAACTGGATCCATCCTACTTCACAGGGTCCCAGCTCAGGATCCAGTCAATGGCAGAGAATGCAGGGATCCCACCAAAACATGCTGACTGAAGATTTTGGCAATGCAACTAGACTAACGTCTTGTGTCCCAGGCCGCCTTCTTATTACCCCTTCTGACTGTACTTCCATCTTCCCAGGGTACATGGCCAGTAGCAATCCTAGTAGCTCCTCTGGGTACTGGTCAGTTTGCAGTCCCAGAACTTCCTCTGGGTCCTTGGTAGTGCAGAGCTTGGCAATGGGCAAGGAATGCCTGGTCCATTCCCAGGCTCTCGCACAACTGAGCTGTAGGACCTGCTTTTTAAACTTCCTGTCCGACCCCTTTACTTCTGGCACAGGGTGGCTTGCCTGGCTTCACTAACCAGGGTGGAGAATTATTCCTTGTTGTCAGGCTCAGAGGGAGAGTACTTTGCCTCACTATAAGTGCACATTTAAAAACTTAAAAGTCACTTTTGTTCAAGCACTAAACATAGTTAATCTTTTCTGTGCATATTTATAATACACAAACTTGGACACAAATAGCATTTCAAAAATGCAGATTTAAATTTCAGAGAAAAAGTCCAGTAAAGAAAAAAAAAGCTGTATCCTGCTTACATAATTATTTCTTTTCTTTTCTCACAAAAGTTGGAAGAACACTTTGCTACATACAGCTCCTACGGGTCTGTAAATCTATTTGGCCATCTACCATGTTGCAATATAACCTAACAAATCTTTCATGAATCGAAGTCTGAGCGCATTAGCATAGAAAAACAGTGTGCATAACAGAATACTGATTAAGCCATACTGAGAAGAGTACTAGTTGGCACTGCAATTTCATAACTAACTTTGGACATGTAATTATTATTGCATATTAGAGTTAGGCTAATCATGCACTCATTTAAGCCCCCTGCAAAACTCTCATTAAGTTCAGTGTTGCAGGACAAGGCCTACCCAGAAGGAAAAAGATACTGTAACTCCTCACTTACTATTGTCCTAGTTAATGCTGTTTCATTTGTTGCTTATCTATTACAGCACAAGCTCATTTAAAGTTGTTCAGTGCTCCCTTGTAATGTCCTTTGACTCCCTGCTTTGCCCACTACTTGCAACGTTTTCTGGAAGGCTTTGAAACCAGGCGGGGCTGGCAGCGCCCCATCAGCTCCCATAAATTCCCTATAACGTATGCGGCTGGGCAGCTGCTGTTCAACTACCCTCCCGCACTGCCATGCTGCTCCTGCCGTCTGCGTTGGAACTGTTCCCTGCTTGCTGTGCGGAAAGAGGGGAGGGAGAGAAGGATGTTGATTCCAGGATGTCCTCCTTCCCTATCCTCATCGAGCCCCCCACTCTGTACCCCATTTCTGCAGGAAAGTGTTTGCAGCCACTGCCCTGCTTCTATTGTATTTCCTCCCTCCTGCCTCAGTCCATGCTATCTCTAGTGTGAGAAGCTACATTACCAACAATATTAATCCTTGAGCGCTCAGCTGAGTGATAGTTCACCATTTAGTAGCAAGATATTGCCTAGGAAATATTCTACACTCTGACTCCACCACCCCAACTAAGCTTCACAATCATCATTGTATTGAACTGTTTAAAACTTATGCTATATAGTTCAATACAATTATTTTCAGCCTTTTGTCTGCTGAAAATAAATTCCCTGGAACCTGTCCCCCTCACCTTTACATTCATTCTTATGGGGAAATTCTCCCTCCTGCACCCCAGTCCCTTACCGCAAGCGTTTGTCATGGAGGTTGTGGAAAGCATGAACTCCATGACTTCCTGCGTGCTCTATGGGTACGTCTACACAGCAGAGTTATTTTGGAATAACATCCATTATTTCGAAATAACAGTATGCACTGTCTACACAAAAAGCTGGTTATTTCAAAATAAATGTTATACGAGGATTAAAGAAGTCAGCGGAATAATGATTTATTTCAAAGTAAGTGCTGTGAAGACAGCACCCAAATTTCGAAGTAAGCTATTTTGAAATCAGCTATACACTTTGCTTAGCTCAAATTGCGTAGCTTATTTCGGGGCATGCACTATTGTGTAGATGTACCCTTTGACTTCTGCCCTGGGGACAGAACAGCCACATCAGCTGCTTCTGGAACAGCTCTACAGCCAGTTGCTCACAGCTACTTAAGTAGCAGTTCCAGGAACGGCAATAGCAGCTACAATTCAGTGACTTCCTACTGTGGTCCCAGGGTGGCCAAAACAGTGGCAGGTTTTGGGGATCCCCCTCCTGGTAGCAGCTAGAGTAGCCACTAGCCCTCTCAGACTCCACCATACTGGCAACCGGTCCCCTAGAACTCCACAGCAGCTTGTGCTGCAGGACTATGCAGAGTTGCCCCAGGCAGCTGGTGACACAAGCTGCCCTCCATCTCTCCAGCAGGCAGCTGTGCCCTCCCTTAAGAATCAGTCAGGGTATTTATGGTATATAAGTCATGGACAGGCTGCGATTTTTTGTTTCATGCCCAAATCCTGTCCATGACTTTTACTAAAAAATACCTATGACTAAATCATAGCCTTACCTATAAACAAAGCATGAGCGGTCATGTGGTAACAGCTGACAGATTTTGACTTCCTAATGGCATTACTTGTACTGGAGTACTTTGTAGTCCAAATGTAGTCCTAATGCAAGTGGGAACAGCATCACTGAAATTAAGAGTCATTCACCTGCTTAAATCCCAGCTGAATTTTACCTTGAAAAGGGTTTAGCTGACTTGCTCTAAAAATATTGTTGCTGTCATTTATTGTGCAGTCTAACTTGCATGTATATCTGGCTAAGATTTGCTGTGTCAGGTTCCCAATTTTACTTGGTACACGACATCAATAATTAGTTCAGGTGATTTAGCAGTTTTTGGTAATAGTGTTCTAGTGCTCAAGCAGAGTGAGGAAGGGGGTCTTTGCTGCCATATACTTGATGGATTAGATTGGTTCCCAGCAAGATCATCATGTTTGAATAACTGTGTAGTGTCTGGAAATATAGCAGTGTCAACGTCTACAAATTCCTTTGAGGAAAATAGGGATTAATAGATAAACCCCCCAAGATTCCACCACTGGTCAATATGACAGTCTGTTATGGGGGGACTCTCCCCCACACTCTCGGCCCCCGGAGCCGAGGCCCCGCACCCCGTGTGGCCGATCAGCTGGCGCCGGGAGTCGGGCGCGGCGTGGTCGCACAGGCAGAGGAGCCGGGGGAAACCGGCACAGCCGGCGCGCATGCGCAGGGTGGCCCGGGTGATAGCCAGCGGGCACTAGGACCCCGGGGCAGCAGGGCGGCCAATGGAGGGGCGGGCCGGATGCCGAGCGGGGAATTCAAAAGGGCGGCGGGAGGAACAGGAAGGGGGGGAGGACTGGGGAGAGCAGGGGAGTTTCTGCTCTCAGCCTCCTCCGCAGGGCACGCCAGAGACTCCACAGGAGGCAGTGCGGCGCCCGAATCCCAGCACCCAAGGCGGATGGCCGGACCAGGGAGGAGTGGGACAGGACGGCGCGGTCCCGGGACGGCAGCGGTCGCCGGGCGGACAGTTGGGGGCCGGGAGCCCAGCGATCTTGGGGACGACTGGAGTGGACGGCGGAGTAGCGAGCTCGGTGGGAGCCGACTGCAGAGACAGGACCGTGGGAGCGGCGAGATAGAGGCCGGGAACAGGGGCAGCTCAGGACCCATTGCGGCCCGGGCTCGTGAACTGGGGGTGCCTCAGGACCTCTGAACAACCGACCCGGTTACACAGTCATATGGGAGATTATTATTGTATCTTGAGTATGTACTGCAATAGTCCACAGCAGCAAATGGTTGCCAGCTGGCTGCCATGGTCTTTTATAGAAAAACAAGATAGGTGAGGTAATATATTTTATTAAACCATCGTCTGTTGGTGAGAAAGATAATCTTTCAAGCTTCCATAGAACTCTTCCTCAGTTCTAGGAAACTAGTTTCACAGACTTGATGAAGAGCTCTTTAGATACTTGAAAGCTTGTCTTTCTCACCAAGGCTACTGCTAGACTGCAAGCCTCTTTCAAAAAAGAACATCTAGACTACAACCAGTACTTGCAAAAAAGCGAGCCACTTTTTCGAAAGAGAGCACCCAGCCAGTCTGGATGCTGTCTTTCGAAAAAGCACAGTTTGCATTACATAGCGCCTTTTTTCGAAAGAGCACTTTAGAAAAAAGGCATTCTTCCTTGTAAAATGAGGTTTTCGCGGTCGAAAAAACTGCTGTGTTCTTTCAATTTACTTTCGAAAGAACGCGGCAGCAGTCTAGACGCAAGGGGCAGTTTTTTCAAAAAAAGGCCACTTTTTTTGAAAAAACCCTGTAGTCTAGATACACCCCAACAGAAATTCAATAAAAATATTACTTCACCAACCTTGACTTTTTTAATAAGCTGGGACCAACACAGCTACAACAACATTGCATACAGCCAGTCTTTTTAGGCATATTATTCAGTATCCTTGATTCTTTTGTATTTCCTATATACCCCTCTAGACATTCTAGGTATCTTGAGACAGGTTACCATATAACAGAGTATATCAAAAGCATTTAATGAGGGATAGCCCTTGGACATTTCTTTGCACAGTTGATCACACAGTTAAAGCATGAAAAGAGAGAAATCATGCTCGGTTCAAGACACATACATCTCAACATTCTAAGCTGAGAAAAGATTTTTGCAATTTCCACATTGATGAAAATCTACAGTGAGTGAAAAACTTGCAAATGAGGCAGAAAATACTAAAAGCACTAAGCTTTCTATTGCCTTTGTTAAAAACATCCTTTCCCGTCATAAGCCTGAAGTTATAAAAAGATGAATCAAATATATAAACCTGACAAAGTGAATTTCTTAACATGTGAATTCTTTCAAGCCTGCTCATGCAGCTATTCTTTCACCCCCAAGTGCATATTTTTTTCTGGAAATATTTATGTTATATATACACTGTATTTAAATTTTCATCAAGTCAAAGGTTTCCTGATTCTCAATTAATGCCTCTTCAAAACCCTGAAGCTCATCTGGATGTGATTTCCATTATAGGCATTATTAAAGATTCTAAGGATCTTTCTTTGAATAGTGGAGTTAATTTACTCCAATATAAATCTCTTCTCTGCTGGCCAAATAAACTACTTAAGTTTGTTCTCTGGCTGATTAGGTTTTTTTTTTTTTAAATCGTTGTCAAAGATATTTGCATTTAATATTGCAGAATATGGCATCATTTGTAATTTTATTGTTTTAAATACAAATTATGTACTGAATGAGGGTATGTCTACACTACCCCCCTAGTTTGAACTAGGGGGGTAATGTAGACATACCCTGAGATAATTACATTTATTAAAGAACTCTCCCCATTTAAATCTAATAGAGACTTGCAATTTTCCTACATATCTGTCTTGCACAGAAGTCTTGTTTTTCTGTAAAATATTTTGATTGATTGTGTGAATTCTATTTTCTCTTCTTTCTATTAGGAAAATGTATATAAACTAAAAAGTAAAAAAACAAAAGAGTTTTATAGACCCTCTGATCTCTCATAGGAAAAAACTCCTCAAAACAACAACCTGCTAAGAGACAATTCTGTTTATACCAAATGCTCCATGTATTTTCCTTACTCTGTTTTATTACTTGAATATTTACATGAAAACAGTTCTAGGTGGAAGTTCATCTGTTCTTGCTGGCTATTCCTCACCTAAAGCTATCAATTCCTTTGACATCATAATTGGGATGGTTATGATGCCACAAACAAAACAATACCATTAAATAAAATAACAGTTCCAGTTTGCCTCATTTTTATATTAATTTTCCATGTTTAAAAATGTGTCATTTCTGAAAAATTACATTGCAGATTCCATGATGTTGGCACAAATATTTCCATATCATATATACTCAATATCCCAATAAAAAGATTTGTTTTCTAAATACTGCAATATCAGCCACAATTCCAAGTGTCACTGTGGCGCTTTGCACCATGAGAATCATCACCAATAACGAAGGTTCTGCAGATCTAAGTAACCCCATTGTTTTCAGATTATGTCCCTGGGGTTACACCTCTGCAAATTCACTAGCTTCAATGAGAATGCATAAGCACAGCTGATTTGGATTCTGTTGACGTGCGAGATGGAATAGTTGCCTTAGTCATATTTATTCTGCAGTGTTAGAATAAGTGATGGGCATGGGAAACTCATTTTTATCACTAAAATAAGCCGCCATTACTCTGAATTAGAACATGAACAGATCTGTTGGGTAAGAAGCTACTATTTATTTTTTAGAGTAAAATTTCACTTTGAGTTAGGAGAAATAGATACAGGACTAAATACCAGGAAAGGCATTCCCAGCTGATGACTGTTCTAAGAGAATGGAACAGGCATGGTGCTTGATAGGCTACTTCTTAGTGTATGTGCAGTGTGCCTCAGCTGGCCCGTGACCAGGATTAATCATCCAGTTTAGTCCATTGTTTGGATCATTAGCTTCTCCAGTCCAGTCAGGATAAATAGCCAGCCAAACCCATGTGTGCTACTGAATATTAGTGCCTTCCTGTTCTTGCCACCCTCCCTCTCCTGCTCTACCAGATAAATTACTGTACAATACTGTACTGTAAAGGACCACTGGAAGCAGAGAGGCTGAGAATACACTGGACAGTGGTGGCATCTGCTATACCCTTTAATAAGGAGCAGTATGCACCTCCCTCATTCTCCTATATCTGTCCAGCTCTGGCTCCGGATGTATCACCCTTCTACTCGCGATCTCTTTAGCATGATTGTCCTTAAAAAGCCTCTTTGAGTGCCAGGAGCACAATGACTGAGTCTTACCCGGGCTATACATAGGGAAAAGGTTGGGAAGGATCCTACCACCCGCTCTTTCCTGTCCACATGTGTAGGTGAAAGCACAAACTAGGCCTATGAGGGACAGGCGCAGCTATCTTTCTGACAGATCATTATGCATTAAAAGCACTGACTGGGTACAGGCAGTTCTGGGGAAAGTTCTGGGATGGCTGGTTGAGCTGAAGGACCACTTACAAAAGCCCCTAAATGGAAAAGTCTCATACGTGGAACCGGGACCAGTCTTAGGGTGGGCCACTCAGGCTGTGGAACTATTTCTACAGAAAATAAGATAGAATGTGATTTATTTACAGACAGTCCCTGAGTTACGCGGATCCGACTTATGTCGGATCCGCAGTTACGAACGGGGCTTTTCTCGCCCCGGAGGACTGGAGCGGCGGGACGCCCAGATGCGCTGCAGTCCCGCTGCCCCCGTCCTCCGGGGCGAGAAAAGCTGCTCCACGTCTCCCTGGTCTGCTGGGGGGGGGGGGGAAGCCCCCCCCAGCAGACCAGGGAGACGCGGAGCAAAGCCTTGGAGCACACCCGCAGCGGGACAGCCCGGGCGCGCCTGGGCTGTCCCGCTGCGGGCGTGCTCCAAGGCTTTGCTCCCCGTCTCCCTGCAGACCCTGCAAAGCCGTGGAGGACGCAGGCGGTCCCGCCACCTGCGTCTCCCTGGTCTGCTGGGGGGGGGGGTGCAGCTAGTGCTCCCCCTCCCCCCCCAGCAGACCTGGCTTTTCTTGCCTATGCCTGGGGTAGAGCAGCTGGGGCGCTGCTGGGTTGGTCCCGCAGCGCCGCTCCTCGGCGCTACTGTACCAATCCGGCAGCACCCCAGCTGCTCTGCCCCAGGCATCCTGATTCAGCCGCTGCTGGTCAGTTTCAGCAGTGGCTGAATCAGGACGCCTGGGGCAGAGCAGCTGGGGTGCTGCTGGGTTGCTCCAGTAGCGCCGAGGAGCGGCGCTGCTGGAGCAACCCAGCAGCACCCCAGTTGCTCTGCCCCAGGCGTCCCCAAGTCAGCCGCTGCTGAAACTGACCAGGGGCTGACTACAGGAAGCCCGAGGCAGAGTTGCTCTGCCCCGGGCTTCCTGGAATCAGCCGCTGATCAGTTTCAGCAGCAGCTGACTTGGGGACACCTGGGTTTCTTAAGTTGAATCCGTATGTAAGTCAGAACTGGCGTCCAGATTCAGCCGCTGTTGAAACTGATCAGTTTCAGCAGCGGCTGACGCCAGTTCCGACTTACATACAGATTCAACTTAAGAACAAACCTACAGTCCCTATCTTGTATGTAACCCGGGGACTGCCTGTATTGTAAAAAATCACACTGTGACAATCTCACAGTGGTCCCTCTTCATTTGGGGGCCATCCAAATTCCACATAGGCATGCAATATGCCAGCAGTTGAAAAGAAAAATCAGTAAACACCAGCTAATATGGTACAAAATCACCACTCACATACGCTGTCCTGTCCTCTCTGACAATTAACCTGTAAGTGCCTAACCCTCTGCTATAGACCAAATATGAAGTAAAGATTGTGCACTTGTACAGTGCTAATTGCAGCCAAAATAGTCTCCTTTTTGGAGCCCCCAGTAGTGGAGAAAGGGTAGAGTATCCAATAATGACTCACAGAGTAAAATCAAGTGTAGTGGTTTTGGCAAAAACACGAAGTCCATTATGCCAAGAGATTGTTATATCACATATTTTCATGTGGAAGCTCCAGAGTTTCTTTTACTTTCCTCTCCATTCTGGCCCTGTGCCTCATCCTCAAATCAGGGCACAGCAGGGTTAATATCGTAAAGTTTTTCTTCTTTAATGACTACTGCAAATAATCTGAGATGTGCTAAGCTGGATAAGAGCTGAAGCCTACAGAGAGCATTCATGAGGAATGCAGCTGCCAAACATGTCTATATGCCACAAACTAACTATTTCACAAATCAAGTCAGTACTTATGTGTATTTAGGGAGGGATGGGATGTCACTTCGATATTTCTGAGAAAAGAAAGAGCTCCCCTTTGTCCTTCTGGCTTGGGGGAGTTCTGCTTGTTTTCTCTGTTGGCTGATAAGGTGGGGATTCACCAGGTAGGGGAAGCTAAACTGGGAGCACAAGATACTGTTTCTTTTGTGAGGACCTTCTGCAGCCCATCACCAACAGTATCAACTGCAACATGTGACAGGGAAAGATGAGGTGATCCAGCTGGGACTTCCTTATTTACTTTATTTCCCCTAAAGATAGATCTGCTCTCTCTGCCCCTTCAATGGGAAAGGGAAGGAGACCCAAAGCTTCTAACTTTCTACCTCCCTCTTCCAGAGGAAAGACAAGTAATAAACACACACTCCTGCGATTCTGCTTGAAATGTATCTTTCAAAATACCCTTCAATCTTCAGAAAGGCAAAAAATTGCATTGGATATTTTAACTTATTCCATTCTCCCCCATTCTTTTGTCTGTGATCTGTCAGTACAGGATAATGTAACATCAGATCACTAAAGAGTGTGTTCCCCCTCTTCTTTGATTTACTTGCACCTCTGGAGAAGCTTATCAACCTGTGAGATTTAGGGTTATTCTACACTAGAAAATTAGGTTGCTATCACTATATCACTCATGGCTGAGAAAAAAATCTGCATTCCTGAGCAAAGTAGTTAAATCAACCTATCTCCTGGCGCTGACAGTGCTATGATGACAGGAGAATTCTCTCATCAAACTCATTGCCACCTCTCAGGCAAGTAGAGTCTCTATGCCCACAAAAGAACCCCTCCCTCTGATGTGGTAAGTATCATCACTGAAGTATATGCAGCACTGTAGCTGTATCATAGTAGCTGTTTATGTGTAGTCCTCATTCACAAATAAATACTGTAACTAACACTAGTGAACACAACAGCTGTTTTTCTGAAAAATTTTCCTCACTAGGAAAAAGGTGTATTTTCAGCTCTTATTAACTAACCCATGAAGACATAGCAAGTTTACATTGGCAAGCTACCACTGGTTAAAACTACACTAGGATTTTAACATAGTATAGTTAACATAGGCTATGTTAAAATTGGTTATGAAGGTACCTTTTCCCTTAATGAAGACAAGACCTACCTAATTAGGGAGACAGATTCTCTCCAGCAAAAGTGGAACACTTCCCCTTGCTGCAGTAATTGTCTACACTGAAGTGTTACAACTGAACCACTGTAGCATTTCAAGTGTAGACATAGCCTAAGCTAAACCTTTAGAAGTACTTTATATTGCTATAACTACATCTGTATTGGAAAATGCATATCACCTTAACCATACCAGTATAATTAAAGCCATACAATTTTTATGTGTAGATAAGTCCTATGAAACAAAAGTAATACAGCTATCATTCATAGTCTGTGAATGAGACATATGTAAGTAAATGTTTTTGTCTATTTTAACAAATATTTCCATGTATAAGAGAAAGCATTGGCTCGTTGCCAACTAAAGAATACCTGAACAGATGAGAGAATCAGGAAATACAAATTCTATTCCTGACTCCAAAACTAACTTGCTTTATAACTTTGCTTAATTTCTTTAAAAACGTTCTGTGCCTCAGTTTTCCCCCTATAAAATGGAGACACTACTGAAGAATATTGTAAGCCTTAATTCAATATTACAATTTTAAAGTTCAAAGTGTACTGCACTACTATGTTCTAGTCTATAACTCCAAGGTTACATCTACATTGCTGTATCCAGAAATAGCTATCCTGTGTCTTAATAGCAAGCCCATTATTTCGAAATATAACAGACTCACTATTCTGATATCCCTGTAAGCCTCATTTCATAAGGAGTAAAGGACTTTTTGAAAGAACAGCAAAATAAGATATGCAATTGTGTAGCTCAAATTGCGTGTCTTATTTTGACCTACAGTGCAGTGTATACGCACCCCAATTGAGGCTCAAACTGCATTGTCCTGTTTCTTCCATTCAATCAATGATGCCAGGTAGGATTCACTCCTGTCTACTCACCTGTTACCACACTGCTCCTTCAATATGGAATCCCCTCCCCTTCGCTGTCCATCAAGACATTC
This sequence comes from Pelodiscus sinensis, assembly GCF_049634645.1. Classification (NCBI taxonomy): domain Eukaryota; kingdom Metazoa; phylum Chordata; order Testudines; family Trionychidae; genus Pelodiscus; species Pelodiscus sinensis. The sequence goes on from NC_134715.1 coordinate 107,535,499, forward strand.
TATTCAAGTCCTTCCTAAAATCTCACTCTTTCTGGATGTGCAAGAAGAGATCCAACAATTAGTAAACACAGCTCCCAAACCCCAAAATTTGTCCTGGGTCCTGGCTTTGCAGTGCCTGTCTCCTAAAGGGTAAACTCGTCAGGTCCGGGATGGTCTTCATTTTATGTTTTGTGTCAAGTACATAACTGACATCCAACAAATAAACTATAATAGGAATCAATACAGATTTGTAAACTATTAATGATTTTTAATATTATTTAGTAGTACCAACAATGTCCTAGGCACTTGATAAACAGTAAAAGAACAGTATTTACATAGAGAACATATCTCTTAATAGCCTTGCATTTTAATCGCCTTTCAGAAAACTTTTTATTGAATCTTTACAACATTTAACAGCACAATCAGCGATTACCAGAGTAAAGGAAAAAGTTCAGCAAAGCCAAATCAAAAGAAAGGAATCCGTGAATAGGTCAGTCCTGATCAAATCAGGAATCAGCAGGTCATACTCCAAAATTTGAGCTCTATAATTTGATATTTATACTCTTTGACCACTAGATGGCATCACATATGCTGTTGCGTGCATCACTTTGCTCCTGAAAATTTGAGATTATACTGTTTAAAGTGTACTTCTAACATTTATTTTATTCGGATGCATGGGGACAGTAGGCATCTTTGAGATGGTTCTCTTTCCTGTCAAAATGCATCAGTTGTATGCATTTGTACTGGTTAGAGATGAGCCTGAAATACCAAGTTGGGATTCAGAATCAAAGGTTCCCAAAAACTGTTGGCATTCTTCTCCTGCTTACAATTTGCATCCATCTCTGCCACTGAGGAAACAGAGAGGTGGGCTCTATAAGTCAGAGTATAGGAGTAGAAGCTAAGAAATCATGAGTTTGAATCCTGACTTTAATAATGATTCACTCTGTGTTTTTGAGCAAATCACTTTATTGGCCTCAGCGTCTTGATTTGTATATTTGAGATAACACTCTCCAAACCCTTCCCTGCACAAAACAAGCACATTATTGCAGCACTGGTGTTAAAGATACACATCCTGGCTACAGAAAGCAGAGAGTGGCTTGAGGTAACAAACTCACATCTGGAGATAAACTTCCCGAATGTGTGGGCTGTTCATGGCCAAGGATTTGGTTCAGATATTCCCGTATCTTATTTGAAACTATGGGCCTGATCCAAAAGGGGGTAGAGTACTTCACAACTCTGGCTGATTTCCAGGAGAATTGAAGGTTTTTAGGATTAGGATTGTGAATTTGTACTTGAAACTTGGGGTTTGATTATTGAGTCACTCTTGGTGCTATCATATGACAAACCAGGATTTCCCTTTGCCTTTTTTTTTCTTCACAAAACTGCAAAGCATCCTTTGCAAATAACCAATTACATGGAAAGTTTCCCAACAGCAATTTATAGGAGTATTGTGTTTATGGACTGACATATTTCTCCTGCCATTATCATCATAACTAGATGTAATATGAATACTGTAAGGAATGCCAAAAGATTTCATAGTGGATACCTAGAAGTTGCCTTAATTTCAGACTCCTTTATTTAAGAGAAGATTTATAGGCTCAGTGAATGCAAGTTTGGAAAAAAATTAATTTGGCATGACACTCCAGACACAGAAGTATTGTAACAAAGAACAGTGGTATTCAAACATGCTTTGCACTCCTGAATTCACTGTCGGTGAAAGGAGTTTGAGTGTGTGGGGTTTTCCTTAATTATGAAGAGATTTTAGCACAGATGCCACATTTGGTTTAACCGAAACTGAGTTTTATCAGCTGTATTTTTGTTATTCCCTGAAATCAGACAACATAAAAATCCAAAAATCTCAGATAAAAAAAACACCACTAGTAATTCCTTTAAGAAAACTGAGGGAAAATGTTTTAATAAAGAAAGACACTCAAGTGCCATAATCCAAATGCTAAAAAGATTTCCAGCTACCCACAAACGTATCAGCCTTGTTTTTCTAGCAATAAATTTAGTTTTTTCCTTGTCCCCATTGCACATTTCAGTGACGATATTGGAGATTTTTCAATTTCTGTTTAAGTTTCTAAAAAAACAAATAAGGAATTCTTGGCAGCTCCTGGAAAGCAAAAGCAAACAACTAAGAAGCTATTCTGGTGGAGAAAATGGCTTGGTTGAATGTCGGGTTAAAGAGACGGCTAAACCCATGAGATTATATCCCAACAAATACACACACATTGACAACCATCCAAATCACTGCACTGCTTTGTAAACATATATCACATTTAAAAAGAGATCATTAGAAAACATCTTTAAAAAGTCTTACATTGTTCAATTGTTTCCTCTTCCCAAGGTGTGTATGCAAATCGCCCAGTTACCTAGCATAGGTTCTGCTTCAAGATTCTCATTACCATGTATTTATCACTACTATTGTCCTCCCTTTCCCCCACCTATTATTAATTAGAGAAAGCACTACAAATCCTAAAGTACTGCCCAAGTCAAGAATCCAGCATTAATATGTCTCCACTATTTATTTAGATAGCCTCATTACCATAATATCTGTACTTAATGCTCATAACACCCCTAGGAAGTAGGTAAGTATTCTTATTCCCATTTTAAGATGGGGAATTGAAGCACAGAGGCCCAGTGGCTTGCCAAAGATCACAGAGAAAATCTGAGACAGATGGAATTGAACCTAGCTCTCCTAACCCCCAGCAGCCAAACCCTCTGATTGATATTACCACAAAAAAATAGCTGCTAGGGCTTTCTCTGTTCTTACAAAGCAGACATGCTTCCTTGTGCATGTCTGAAGCCAGGTCTATACTACTGGGGGAAGGTCAGCTTTAAGTGCGCAATTCCAGCTATGTCAATAACGTAGCCGTAGTCAACATACCTTAAGCTAAACTTTGTTGCCGTTCCCACAGTGGGAGGTTGACAGGAGAAACTTCCCTTACTCCTTGCAACAGCTCCAATGAGGGCACCCTCAGCATTTGAGTTAGCAGGTCTTTATTAGATCCATTACATCGAAGGCCAGAAGATTCACTGCCATAATGTTGATTGTCCAATAAGTCTAGTAGTAGCCTCAGACTGTAAATGTATATAGGCTTCTGAAAGCTTGTGAGGTGGAGTCCTTTGGAAAAGAGGGTAGGGGAGAAGAGCTAACAAAGAACTAGAGGACAGGGTATGATAAAGGTGAGATATTTCATGCTAATAATGTGTGATTAGCTTTTGAGGATGATCTATGACTAGCTAATTACTAAAAGACAGTTAGCCCCTGCAGTTTGACAGACTGCTGTGTAATGTTGTATATTATGATAAGATAGTGTTATCTTGTGACAAAACTACAGTCCTGTGAGGCAAGGCTCTTAGATTCTCTTCTTGGACTGTATGATATCATTAAATTGCTTTGTGACCCTGTGACAGTCACTAGAAGCTCCCTGCCTCAGTTTGTAAAATGTGCATACTTTCCACCCTCCCAGGGATTTTGTGAGGTATAATTAACTCATTAATTTTAAAAAACATGAGTAGTCCTGGGGCACTTTAGAGATTAATAAAAATATATATAGTATAATGAGCTTTTGAGCTAACATGTCAATGATGTGCTAAATGTAAGGAAGACTGGTTTTATAATAAGGGTTTCTTTGGCCCCTATTATAGATGTCTTCCCCACCTATAAAGACGTTAACTGGATGGCCTATTATAAAATCAGTCTTCCTTACATTTAACACGTCATTGACATCAAAAGCTAAGTATGGGACACTTCTAGTACACTCAGTTAGCCTCCTTAGAAGCAGTACTACTATTGGAAGGTACATTTTTCCCCATCCCTTCTTTTTCTGTTATAATTCTGATAGTTCCCCTTTTTCTCCACTCACTCTCATCTGAAGAAGTGGGTTCTCCCCATGAAAACTGGATATTATATATATTTTGTTAGTTTCTAAGGTGCCACAGGACTACTCGTTATTTTTTAAATTACAGACTAACACAGCTACCTCTCTGAGACTTTTTAACTTATTAATTAACCATTGTAAAGTCATTTGAGATCCTGTGATGACACATGCTGTAGATATACAAAGTAATACAATAATATACACAGTAACAGTCATTATCAACTATTAAGATATGTAATGATTCTTTTAATGCCATGTATTTTACATAGCAAGTGGACATTTATCATACTAAATGTCCTAACACAAGAACTGAATGAAGACTCTCATTTTTTAATCAAATCAGGGTGTAAAATTGGAAATTTTTTTTAAATGTATTTCTTTGGGTACATGTGGCAATCAACTAAAGGCCATAAGGATGCTCTTTGTTTTTACCACACAGGATATAAGTATCCTTTCTGAAGTGTAGGATATACACAATACCTTAATTAGTAACAGTTCAATAGACTTTTTGCAATTGGAATTAAGTGTAATTCTTGCAGAGATCTGGCAACAGTGTATGTTAGTAAACTAATATACTATTCATTGGCCACCACATGGAAATTAATGGGCAACACTGAGCAGATTTTCATTGCAGGGTGCAATCCCTGCTGACTGTAAGATCTCTAATTTACCAAGTGTTCCCCTCTTGTTCTCCCCTACTAGATAAGAAAATATGAGTAATGCTTGGAAAGGCCATCTTTACCTTCCTGTCAAAAGATTGTGAATATTGAATTCCTGCTGCTCAAGAGTACCCTATGTTGAATAAAAAAACTTCCGCCTGAGCTTACTTGATTTTTACACATGCATTTTCTGAAACTACACTAAACCGTAAGGTCTAAGGTTTTAAACTGCAACTCATTGTGATCTTTGTCAAACCCTGCAACTTGCTGTAATCTTTGTAAAACTTTGTAATCTTTGTAACTCTTAGAAACTTACTATAAGCTGCAACTTTTTACCCTTTGTAACTCTCAGCCACTCCGGGTATGTCTAAACTACAGGGTTTTTTCGAAAAAAGTGGCCTTTTTTTGAAAAAAAACTTCCCCTGCATTCTTTTGAAAGTAAATTGAAAGAACCCGGCAGTTTTTTCGACTGCGGAAAAGCAAAAGTGCTTTTTCGAAAAAAGGCGCTATGTAATGCAAATTGTGCTTTTTCGAAAGAGAGCATCCAGACTGCCTGAGTGCTCCCTTTTGAAAATGCGGCTTGCTTTTTCGGAAGTACTGGTTGTAGTCTAGGCGCTTTTTTTCAAAAGAGGCTTTTTTTGAAAGTATCTTTCGAAAAAGCCTCTTTTGAGAGAGGCTTGCAGTCTAGATGTAGCCTCAGTAACTTGCTCTAAACAGCATTCTCCCCTGAGTGTGAGTGTGTTTTTGAAGTTGCAATGCTAAGACTGGAGCACATGGTGATGAGTCATCACAGTCTGCTGCTTTTGCTGGATAAAGGGAAGTCTGGGCATGCTCCCTGATGACGAGGTGAATGAATCACAGGAGCCATTCATATACTATATAAGGAGGGGGAGCACATGTGAGATTCTCTCTCTCTCTCTTCCCCTGCTCTTGAGAAACCCCTCTCGATAGCCAGTGTCTCTCCTCCTGACCAGCTTCCCCAGCCATGATGAGCAGACAGACACTCCAGGATCTACATGCCTTGGCTCCTTCTGCAACCCATACACCTGTGTGAGTGCCTGAGGGCAGGAATGAATGTGTGAGACTGAATGGAGGTGTGTGTGTGCTTGTTTGTTTGTGTGTGTGTGAGAGAGAGATAGCTGTGTATCTTCTTTAGTTTAAACCGTTGGTAGCAGCTTTATCTTCTTTAGTTTATACCTTTAGTGGCAGTTCTATCTTCTTTGGTTAAACCTTGTAGTGCAAATAGTGGAGTGCTAATTCCTCAAGCAATAAACCCATACTAGTGTAACTCTGAGTGGTCTCCAATGAGAATATTTTGGGGTAATCCTGCAAATATTATGTAAGTGTGCAGCCATACTCATCCCAGTGAAGACAATGGGAATTCACACATGAATAAAGTAATGTGTACAAAAGCATTTATAGGATTGGTGCCTCGGATAAGACAGATGTGTAAACTATAGTCATATAAGGTCTAATCCAAAGCACACTGAAGTCAGTGAGTGTCTTTCATCTGACTTCAGTAGACTTTGGATCACAATTGTTGTTCTTTCTGCGGCATCTTAAAAAGCATGGATAGTGTGCAAAGGAGCCTAATCAACATAGCAACCCAGGTTTTTTTTCCTCAGATGATAATATGTTACCTAAACAATTGTTATATAGCTGACTTCTAAGTAAAACAACTCTGCCATTAAAAATTAGCGGAATGCACTACTTTTTACGCTGGAATATGCAAGGTAAGAGGTTTTAAACCAGTATTTCTCAAAGTGGTCCATAGACCCATTCTAGGAAAGCTGCTACCAGGCTGCTCTGGTTTGTTTATTTACTGGCTTTACAGCCATAAAGCCTTGCAGCTCCCATTGGCTGTGGTTCAACAACAAACACCGGTTTAAGTAATTATTTTTGTTTTTCATTGGAAAATAGTCATGACTATTGATTACAATGCATAAAAATATTTGCTAACAAAATTAAAATGAAGTCACCTATTCAACTGTCATTTTAGTGCAAAGAAAATTTTTACTGTTACAAATCACAAAATAATTCAAATTAGTTACAGAAAAAGTAGTGGAAGCTTTATGAGTTTCTGATTCAAATTTACTATGTATGGTAATCATTCAATAAAATGAATAATGTTTGAAGTTGAAATCCTACTAATTTAAAACTGTCCTTTTACTTCCCTTTTGCAAGTACATTAATAAAAAATTCTGTTACATATATTTAATTTCTTGAACTTTCCTATAAGTGTAATTGCATGCAAAATGACTTTGCCCAGTCATTGATGGACCTCATCTGCTAGTAATAAATATATATTACACCTCTCTTGTATGATATAATTTGGTCATTGGACCAAATGATGTTCTGATGTAAAGCCAGAGTAACTCATTTGACTGCTATGGAATTATTTCAGACAGGTGTAAACTGATGTAATAGAATAATATTTGACCCAATATTTTTAATCTCCCTCCTCCACCCAATTCATTTATAGGAACCTCTCATAAATAAGTCCATGAAAATACCAGGTTGACAGCATCTGAATCTGAAGTGTTCCTTTGCCAGTAGGATAAATTGTGAATTGGGAGCAGCAGTGTGGAAAATTTCCCCACTGATATGTTTCAGATCTGTTCTCAGAGATCTGATCTCTGAGGATAGAATGGAAATAGAGGGATTGTCAGTTAAGTACTGACAGTGAATTCTTTGCTGTGCAAGACATAAATACAGTCATGGTCTCTACCGAGAGGAAACTTACAGTCTAAAGAAGGAAAGATAGCAAAGGAACTGGTAAAAATAAATATACTGAGGTAGTTTTGAATAAAAAGACTTGAGTAAAGACTACTATTGCCTAGTATACACAGAGGCTACCTTAGGCATAGTGGGTAATATGGAAAAAAACACAAATATGAAACTGAGAAAAGAAAATGGAAGCAATAGTGAGGAGAAATGGGGAAAGGTAGGTGGTGATGACAAACAAGAATAATGTCTTCAACTCCAAGACTTCACAAGAGACTGAAAACATTTCGGTGACAGAAAATTTGTATTACTTGAAAGGCAGGAAAGGGGGACAGAGCTGTTGGTCACCTTGGGTGTGTCTAGACTACATGCCTCCTTCGACGGAGGCATGTAGATTAGCCAGATCGGAAGAGGGAAATGAAGCCGCGATTAAAATAATCGCGGCTTCATTTAAATTTAAATGGCTGCCCCGATCTGCCGATCAGCTGTTTGTCGGCAGATCGGGGGAGTCTGGACGCGATGCCCCGACAAAGAAGCCTTTCTTCATCGACACAGGTAAGCCTCGTGAAACCAGGTTTACCTGTGTCGATGAAGAAAGGCTTCTTTGTCGGGGCATCGCGTCCAGACTCCCCCGATCTGCCGACAAACAGCTGATCGGCAGATCGGGGCAGCCATTTAAATTTAAATGAAGCCGCGATTATTTTAATCGCGGCTTCATTTCCCTCTTCCGATCTGGCTAATCTACATGCCTCCGTCGAAGGAGGCATGTAGTCTAGACACACCCCTTGTGACAGGGAATCTGCCTTGCACTGGCCCTATTAAGGGTTAAATCCAGCCCTGGGAGAGGACTGGGACTGTGGAGCAAGCAGATGTGGAATACAGCAGCCAATTAGGGCCCAGCTGGGGCTGTGTATTTACAGCCGGTCCTAGAGTTATAAATGCATCGACTTACAACCGTTCGGACTGTGGAGGCAGGAAAAGGGAATAAGAGAATTTGTGTGCAGCCATCTTGGTCTTGTTAACAAGAGAGCAAGAGTCAGGCTAAGTCTGTGGCCTGACAACGCGAGATCTGTAATTAGACGCTGCCTTTGCCTCTCGCCTCCATACAGAGATAAGGATAGAATGCTGACTTTGGTAGGGACCTTGAGATAAGGAGCATCTGGGTGGAACTAAAATCACTGTTAGCCATTGGTGTTTGTAATGGGAAGGAGACTAATTGTTATTGTTATTATATCTAATAGACAGTATATAAACTGCTTCATAATTGCTTGTATTCGAAGATCTGCCTCGGGGAGGGAGGGTCCCCCCCCCCCCGTCCGAATCAGTTTTCCCTTGCTGCAGCTCGTAATAAAACTGCCTCTGGCTACTTGTTGCTTAAACACAACGCTGAGTGAAGACTTGTTTTCTTTCACAGGACTTAAGACTAACCTCCCATTAAGAGCATTACAGCCGGTCCCCGAGTTACGAATGGGTGATCCGCACTTACAAACAGCGTGGTCACATTTAAATGAATGGGGTCTGACTTACGAACAAATCGAGTTACAACCAAGTGTTTGGTACGTAACTCGTTCATAAGCTGGGGACTGGCTTGGCTGTACAGGGAAACAACACAGACTCTTGCTCCAGCTGTAGATCAGGAAGGACTTGATGCTGGTAAGCTAGAAAGGGTATCTGAGGCAGAGAAGAGTTAGGGAAAGGCAAACAGAGCTGGGCAGCTCTGGCCAGGCAAACTCCCAGGATGAAGCCTTACATGCAAGGCCTGAGGATACTAGGGCTGCAGGAAGCCAGCTAGGGCAGTAGAAGGCAGCAGGACCACTCCCTTGCCAATGATGAGTGGCCATTTCAGACTGCAGTTTGCCTGAGTCCAGGCCAAGATAACAACTGGCAGTGGGTTGCTGAGGCCAGGCAGGAAAAGGAGGGTGGAGTTCCTTGGGAGGGGAGGACCGTAGAGTGCAGGGTCACTGCTGTGGGGCAGTACTTTGAGGAAAGGGCACCATGGGCTGGGAGGGACACGGGGCCTGAACCAGTGCTGTAGAAGACAAGAAACCAAGGACAAGATGCTGGCCAGAGGGATACCTCCTGAGGATTGAGCTGATTCCTGGAGTGACAAGCAGGAGGCATTGCAGTGGTGAGTCACGAATGGTTACAAACCTTGAGAAATCCTGTTTGTGAGGATGAGATTTCTCCAAGAGGCCTGGGGCACAGGACTGAACGTACATCATCTTGCTTGTGCTTTACTCCTGCAAGGAGTGTATATGCTAGCTGGGCTGGGGTCCTAGGCACAACCTCTGAACCTATGTACTTACCCTTTCTGTGGATATGCTGTGCAGGATGGTGCATTTCCTGATTGCACTTGCCAGCATGTACCTGTTCACTGTGGGCCTGATTCATAGTTGCCCAGCCCCTGGTGTAATCACTTACACCTGGATGTGTCATGCAAGGATAGTAAAATTTTTCACTCCCTTTAGACAGGTATAAGTGACAACACAGAATACAAAGCAGTGACGAATCAGGTCCTATGGAGGGCTACGTCTAGACTGGCCACAAGTAGAGATCCTCCGGAAAAGGGCTTTATTCTGGAGGATCGCGCCAGTCTAGACGCTCTTTTCCGGCTTTTCCCCAAGCCGGAAAAAAAGCAGCGGCCATGTTTATTTAAATCCCGCGGGGGATATTTAAATCCCCCGCGGATTTCCCTATTCTTACTTGCCTGTTTTGCATGCCTATTCCGTCTTATGTGGCCAGTCTAGACGTAGCCGAGGTGTTTTGCCTGATTGCTTGCAGAGGATGAAGAGGCTTCCTATCCTTTTTACTTACACACCCATCATGTAAGACAGGCCAGAGAAAGCAGGAAATGTGTGCAATTAAGGACCTGACCTGGCATTGTAGGTGACTCGTGGTAACAGTTGGGAGGTTCATTGCCCTCCATGTCCCCTCCAAAAATTTTAATTGCTAAACAGGGTGCTTCCTCATGCTCCCTCTCTCTTCCTCTTGGTGGCCCTGCCTGCACTCGCCCCCCTCTTCCGCCCAACAACCATCATCTGTGCTTGGCATGATTGTTTTACTTTTTTTTTTTTTTAAATCAAAGCAGATCTCCTCCTGCTCACAGCTTTTCTGAAGGATTACTTTACGTGTGGTGTTAAAGCTATACCAAAAAAGGTTAATACTTCCATTCCTAGTGTACTGGCAATACGTGGTATCCAAATGCACTGAGTTTGCTGTCATTTGTCTTGTGCCCCGGTAAACAAAAGAGCCATTTCCTCCCCCTGGCTTTGTCAGTGCAGTTCCTTTGGGTTCTCCATGAATTATTGCTCCAACTGTGTCTGGCCATCCTGCTCATTTCTCAGCACTGTTGTTTTCTTGCCCTTTCTTTTGTTCACTGCTTTCTACCAGTCAAAACCTTTCTTTATCTATTTCTGACTTGGGAATGTATCGGCAGGTGGCCTGGAAGTAACAGTCATCTCTGCTGGACGACTTAGATTCAAACACTAGATCATTTATGCATGACTTTTGGATGGATTGTCTGTCCTTTCTCCAAGAACCCTTCACAAACAACAGTCAACAAATTTAATCAAATCTCACGAGCCCAGTTTACCTGGCATGTCTCTGAAACAGGCTCATATGAGAGGAGCTAGGATTCCAGCACTGATTTCAAGACCATCCAGGATACTGGTAGTGCTAACAGTACATCTTAAGTAATCATCAGCATATAGATGAATTAGGCTAATTGATTTTGAAGTAAATCCAGTCTGAAGAAAAAGATGACTTATTGACAGCTGCAGTAAATGGTTTAACATGTCAGTAAATCAAAGCAATGTATCTAATCTCATAAAAGAAATTCCTATTCCTCTCCTCTTTCCAGAAGCAGAAGATGATGTAAATCCACTGCAAAACCTAGCAGGCAGGATGTAAGGAGCCCACAGCCAGCATTGAAGAGTCACAGCTGATTGGGGACCAGATAGCCGGATCCACTGCTGCAGAAACCACTGGCCATTGCCTCTCATGTCACAGAAGTGGTTGCAACCACTAGCAGTGATTGTACGGTGAATGTTCAGTGTCTATGCAACCTTTATGGAGAATTCCATCTCTCCAAACCTGACAATTCAAAACATTTTTGTACACACCTCAGCCATTTGAAATGTGCATTTGGGGAAGCATTTTCCCTGTATGGCTTAAGACAAAGTTTGTTTCAAAAACTTGTAGCAGGATTGAACAGTTAATTAAAACACTGGAACCAGGTAAAACCTAAGAATAGTACAACTGCAGCTAACCACTTACTCTTGGAGTTGTTAGAAGAACACATACAATCTGAAGATAAGTAAAATCAAGGTGGTTTGGTTTTTTTCCTGTAATGTGCTTTTTGGTGATTGTTCAAAAGTCTGCTCTTTACCCACTGTTTAGCTGCCTGCTATTGAGTGTACCAAGAGCATATAGTTTACATTTGGAAGCTCTCCAGGTCTTGACCCCCCCCCCCAAGTATCTCATCAAACTCCAGGCACCCTACATTATCTTTCCTATTGATCTCCCTTGCAAGGTTTGCAGACCAATAGAGCTTGTTTGCAGAGGTCTAGCAAGATGAAGTGTTTGTACTTTTGCTCCAGTGTGTCCAATACTCCTTCTTAACTTTAGGAGAGTATTAGGGCTGGCCTCTTTTCAGCGAGGTTTTAAATTGTTTTCCCCCAGAGGTCCACGAGCACATCACACAGTTGTCTTTATATTTTATCTGTATATGTTTTTCTATTATTCATTTATTTGGTACTTTGTGATGTGGTTTGGCATCCCAGTCTCTCTGGAGAAACTCCAGGTGCCACATGGACTCGCCTCTTCATCCAGCCGTGCCTATTTAAAAACACCAGTTTTCTTCTCTAGATAGCGACTGCACCTCAGCTCTTCTGTACCTTTTATCTAAATAGACAAAAGTCATACGGTGGAAGAAAGGAGGCATTCTCTCCACCTGCCCCCCAGTATTATATAAGGGGAACTGAGGCAGAGAGAGATTAAGTGACTTTTCCCAAGGTCACAGAGGAAATCTGTGGCAGATAGGAATTGACCCCATGCTTCATGAGTCCCAGTTCATCATAATGATGAGGCCATCCTTCTCTAGCATCTAGTGTAGTGCTTTAGTTTGTGAGCCCTTCGCATTATTTTAAGGGTTGACAAGGAGAGAACAACCTCTTATTAGCTGGAGCTTGATTCTTCCCCACTGTACTTGTGAGAGTTAGCAACATCTTTAACACTCTTGTAGTGGAATGGTGAGCATGGGGGGGGGGAAGGCTACACTTGGAAAAAGTTAGTGACAAAACCCAGCTGGAATAGTCATAATGAAAATCAAACAATGTTCTATATTCCAACACTTCAGCCCAATTGAGCTGCTCAATGTACGTAGTATGAATCCAAGTGAAAATTTCCAAAACGAAACCTCATAAATGGAAACAACAGCTATGTTACGAAGCACAAATCAAAATAACTAATCAACACTGGAAAACACACCTAATGGAATTAAGAGCCACGGCACAGAAGTACTTAGTTTTTACTTTAAGAGAGCTACTGTGCTGTGAGGTTACACTAGTACATGATAGTTTGTATCTGTTTATGCATGACTGGGGCATATTATGATGGACCCCCCCCCCATTCTTTATGAAATGGACTTATGGACATGAATATACATAACTCAATGGTGTTTTGAGCGAATTATTTTGTGTAAGCTATCAATCTTCATGTCACGATCTGCTGGTTCTGTTATCTTTCTTTGATGTATGTGTGACGGCACGTTGGGGTTTCCCCGTCTCCTGCACCCCCGTAGTGGCATGAACAGACTCTGCCAGCCAGTAGGGTTGAGGAATTTTATTGCTTCTCCAAGATACAGCACAGCACAGATGTAATCCGGTTACAGGAACTGGGACCAGGAGGCCTCAGGGCCCACCTCCTTTAGATGGGGGGTGGCTGGGCCCTACAATCCCAGCCCCCTGCTTAGCTCCTTCTCCCCTGCTTCCCAGATCGAAACTAAACTCTCTTCCAGCCCTGCTCCCAGCCAGGGGTTGGACCCCACCTTCCTCCCTGGGAGGCAACTGGTCCGACAGGTTGTGAGACCCTTGCCTAGTGACTCATCCCCTGTCATGCTGGGCTGGGCTACAAATAGCTGCCAATGGAGGTCATCCACAGCCCACTGCCCAAGCCCAGCAACCAGCAAGGCACCATCACCCCACCACACTGGGTTACAGAGCAGACAGCACCACCACTATGCCACAGTATGTATCATTTTTGTGTGTAAAATTAGACATATGGAGTGGGGAATATTTTGTGGGTTTCAAATATGTGAATGAGCCATGGAGGGTGTTACCCTAACTGTTAAACTATCTCTTTTGTCCTTCAGTCTGAGCAGTGGTTGGTAGAGAGGGGCCTCGATTCTTTAACAAAAGGAATAGGAAAGCAGAGGCCTTGGTCTTTTGGCAGGGCTGCACCTGAAGGAAGGAACCTGAGACCCCAGGGTGGGGGGAGACAGCCCTGGTTTAGAGTGGCAGCTAGAAAAGAGGTTTTAGAGTGAGTTTGCAGAGTTTGTACTGAGGTTTCAGTGTAGAATTAGCCAAGTGTTTTTGTTTCTTTTGATTTGTAACTTACTTTGCTCTGCCTGTTCTCACTTATTACTACTTAAATCCTACTGCTTCCACTTAATACAATCATTTTTGTTTTCTACCAGTGTGCACATTCCTCCTTTCATTGTTAAAGGTGGCTTACCTAATTCTTGGGGTTTGATCTCATCTGGGGAGTGCTACCTCAGAGGCTGGGCCCTAAACTGCACTCTCCTCAGACCTGAAGAGGTTTAGTTTCTGTACTGCTTCTCGGTGGGGTCAGGGACTTCAGCTCGGGGCCTTGGCTGGGGGAGACCAGCGGAGCTGGCCCAGCAGGACTGGGCGGTGAGGAGCCCCAGAGAGTGGGAAGGCGAGAGTCAGTGGCCGTGTCAGCACCCCTGGAGGCATCTCCAAGGGGTCATCTGTGACCGCACCCTGTCACACATATGTTTGGCTTTTTGCTTATTTTTGAATGGTCACAGCCTGCTTATTTTACATTCAAATTCTTCTTCCTTCTTTTCTGATTTCTTCAGTTGGGCACAGAGTCTACTGTCTCTTGCTTCATATTAGCACTTGTTTCCAAAGTGTTCTTTCCTTGCCTTCTTCAGTTATAGTAAATATAATTAGATGTAGAAAAAATAGGGATCAAAGAGTGGCAGTAATTTGAGAGAAAGCAAATGTTCAGTGAGTGAACTGATGGAGCAAGGAACAATCTCCCTTCCCACATCACCTCAACAAGACATGGCTGCTTTCCATGGTTTGTTTCAATTTGGAAACCGAAGATGGAGCCGTTAGATGCATCTGGTGTCCCTGTGGAGGTGATAGAAAACCCTGGCAGCAATGTAGACAAGATGGTAGAAGCCATGTGAAGTTAAAACTAGCCAAGCATGAACTCTGCATTACCACATGAACTTCAACACCAGCATGAAAGATGCCGATTCTCAAAGCAACAGGGAAATGATGCATTGCTGTAATATGTAGTACACAGACACTTTAGGAAAAATACTCTAATAATCTAGTAAATACTCCCACACTCTAAGAAGGGAGTACCTAAAAACTAGTCACAACAGAGGGCAGCAGAAGATGAAACTCTAGTAGGATAGTTTTTAGTATGATGTACACAGTATCTTTGACTACACAAGAAAAGTTCCTTAGATTTTAGAAGAGTTCATGTGGCTAAATCCAAATCCTTCTTAATGCTCATTAGAGGACCATTTGCCCCTCCTATGGGAAGTGCCTTCTAGAGAGCAGATTCTTGGGGTTCTTGGCAGATGTGGTGGTCTTTCACACCAAACTTGCAAAAAAAAAAAAAAGAGCATTTAGTTCACCATAATCTAAAATTAAATCGTATAATATGTATGAGAGCCCTCATTCATCTTGAAAGCTCTATTGGAAGGCATCAGAACTAAGGGTGTGTCTAAACTACATGGCTCCGTCGATGGAGCCATGTAGATTAGGCTGATGGCAGAGGGAAATGAAGCCGCGATTTAAATAATCACAGCTTCATTTAAATTTAAATGGCTGCCGCGCTGAGCCGACAAACAGCTGATCAGCTGTTTGTCGGCTCAGCGCGCTAGTCTGGACGCTCCCACGCCGACCTGAAAGCCCTTTATCAACCTCCCTGTTATGCCTCGTAGGATGAGGTTTACCGGGGAGGTCGATAAAGGGCTTTCATGTCGACAGGGGAGTGTCCAGACTGCCCCAATCTGCCGACAAATAGCTGATCAGCAAAGCGGGGCAGCCATTTAAATTTAAATGAAGCCGCAATTATTTAAATCACGGCATCATTTCCCTTTGCCGAACAAACAAATCTACATGGCTCCATTGATGGAGCCATGTAGTCTAGACATACCCTAAGTGCTAGACAAATCCTATGTGAAGAAGCCAACAAGACTGTCTGCCACTTTGCCTACCACAGGGGTCCCACTAACTACATCTCTTTCCAACTGCTTTGGGGCCACATCAGGCCTCCCCATGACATCTGACAGCTTCTTTCTGAGCCAAGATCCTCCAAAACCCCTTAGACTCTGGGAAAGAATGATTCATAAGATGACAGTATTCACCACCGCAGAGAACCCTTCACAGTTTTCCTTGTGTAAGAGGGTTGATTTACACCAGCCGAAGGTCTGGTGCCAAATTTCAGCCTGCCACTGAAGCTTGCAGGCTAGTTCTAAACCAGCGGCTGATAATGAAAATGCTGATGAGCTTTTTATCTGTTGTGGGGCACAATTTAAGCACAAATGTAATAAACAATTCTGGGTTTGCACAAATTCTAGTCATGTCAGTACTGCTTGAGAAATACATAAAAACTGAAGTAACTTTTTCGACCTTAATAAAAAGGGCAAATCACAGACCTACCAGCTGCTTTTTCATTTAAATAGTAGGCTGCAACACTCTGGGCATAATTAGAAAATTCACTCTTTCTGCTCTGCAATGACACATGCAGGGCAAAATTCTGCGTTCAGATATATACTGTGGATCTCTCTCTCTCTACAGAACTTTATTATAGGAGTATAAAATCCCAGTTAAAATGTTAACTGTTTTATGTTATATTTATGTTTAATTGGTAAACTCTGATCCTGAAGCAGTGGGCTGCTCCAGCCAGGCCAGGCTGAGCCCACTGCACTGTGCCACTGGCAGAGGTTGCTCTGGCTAGCAGCTTAATCAGTTACCCCAGTAAGTATGCCGGTAAGGCACATGCTTACTAAGTAACCGGTTAACCCTTTACATCCCTACTTTACTGCTTACTGTGCCTCCATCTACTTCACAAAATCTATTACTAACTCATACTGGACTAACTGCAGGCAAGTGTCAGGTCTCCATGCTTATGGAGTAGAGGCACTTTGGGAGCCTTTGTTCTGTCAATACCCTCACACAACTCACACCTGCAAACTCCCTACCTGCTATGATAACCATCCTTGTGTTTGGGATGAATTTTGGGGATATAATCTTCCCCTGATGCAAACCCTCTGCATCCACTCACTAACACAACAAAAGCAGATCCAAGATACCCACCTGCAGTGCCATGTAAGTTACCCAGTTCTGCCTAGGGCCCCACCTATCTCATTTCAAGTAGGACTGCAAAAATCAAGTGATAGTGCTTACTCCCACTGAGATTACTGGTAGTTCTAATGATGCTCAGGGCATACTATACCAAGAAGAATAACAGCCCAATGGTTAGGGTGCTAACTATGAATTCAGCAGAACTAGGTTCAAAGTCCTATTCCCACAGGGTATGTCTACACTAGCCCCCTAGTTCGAACTAGGGAGGCTAATGTAGGCATTCGAAGTTGCAAATGAAGGCCGGGATTTAAATAACCTGGGCTTTATTTGCATCTTCCCTCTCGTGGAATGAGGTGTAACAGTTCACTCGAACTAAGGACTTAGTTCGAGTTAACATTTGACTGCCGCGTGTAGTTGCGGGCAGTTAGTTCGGACTAGGGGGATTTAAAAATGGTGCCCAAATGGAAAGATGCAAATAAAGCCCGGGATATTTAAATCCCGGCCTTCATTTGCAACTTTGAATGCCTACATTAGCCTCCCTAGTTCGAACTGGGGGGCTAGTGTAGACATATCCTCAGAGATTTCTTTGGCATAACAAATAGTGTCTCCTAATTTCTCCCATCTGTAAAGTCATTAAATGTGACAGAAATGGGAGGAGTGTGTCATATGAGTACCTAAAATAGATACTTGTGCAGTAGAGGTCTACATGGTGAACAGAAATTTGACATAAGCTGTTAGAATACAGACTGCTGTGAAAGAATCTCGGCATGCCCCCCCAAAAGTAGATTAACAGGATTTATTTAAAAGATCCTTTCTGCGAACTGCGTCACTCTCAGGTAGCAGAGTGCCACCTAGAATTTTTAGCACATTAGCATATTCATTAGCCTTTAAACACAATTTAAAAAAGAGAAAAGTATCCCCCAGTCTCATACTTCAGCCAACTTTCTCCCACTTGATGACACAAATGTTAGGAATTTGTATACCAAGTAATAACAGTCACTGCACGCCATCAGGACGCAACCTACTTAGATCTGTTTTTATTTACATTTTTTGTCTTACTGTAAGGGACACAAAATAGATTTTAATGCCTCCAAAATAAAGACACAGAAATTGCCACTGGTTAAAGCCAATGGTCTGTGTAGTCCAGTTCCCTTTCTGAGACAATGCTCAGTCCCCGCTATTCAACAGAAAATCCCTACAGGAATTAATTATTAGCAATAGACAGTATCAGCTTTCCATTGTATAAAGACCTGAAAAATTCCAAACCATTAATCAGAATGAGGTATTTATGCTCTAGCATATCAATACTGGTGCTTTTCATGAATATTAAATCCATGTTGGTAATAATTCTTATGTTATATTTAATTTTAAAATGTATTGTACATACACAATAACTGCTTCTAAAATCAACTAATTCAGTTTTAAACAATAGTCTCATATCACAGGCCGCCTGCAGAATTCCATTAAAAAACTGTTTGTGTCTGAAAGTGGGGGAAGGGTGGGAAGGAGTAAGGAGGACTTCAGTGGGACTGAGAACTCGCCCTTATTTTTCTAATTTATGTTCCAAATTCTATTACTAGGCTAAGATTTTACATTCTCGGATTACTCACAGAGCAGATTTCATAGCTATCACAGCTCTTAAAAGTAAGGTTTTAGAGTATAAATGCAAACATGTCTTAGACAAAATAATGCAATGTCTGTAGCAATACCTAGGAAATTTTGCAGTAATGAAGTTTCAGCCTTTTCACTACATATACACCAGAATTAAAATTCAGTGTGCAGTTATTCTGACTCTTTGCTTGCTTGCATCAACTAAGCTTGCATCAGAATCGTGCATGTGAAAACAGAATCTGGCACTCAGTTTCTTACTTGAAAATGTTACACACTGAGTAATGGGGCAAAAATAACCCACAACCAAACATCTTAAATGACATGCAGTTTATGAATTTGTGGGTTATGAAATGATATCCTGAAGCCAGACACAGACGCTCTTCACTCATGGCATCAATTCTGTATAGCGAGACCCCATACATTCCTGATTATAGAAAAAACATAGCAGAATATTTGAAGATGTTTTAAAAAAACCAAAGCTATAACCATCTGCTTATCATAGACATCTGCTGCATCAAAGCAATCCGAAAGTTTCAGAAAGCTTTTCTGCTCACAAGATGTATTTGCTGCCAAGAGGCTAATGACATGCATGAGCACACACAAATTCTGAAAATACGAATGGTTATGTTCTTACTGCAGTAATGTTTTTAGACTAGGGATGAGTTGGGCATGAGCTGAGCAAGAAAAGGAAATAAAAGAATCACATTTCCAAACTGAACGTGACATTTTTTTCACATTCAGAACCTTAGTGAACATTTCCCACTAACTCCCCGAATGCCTGAAACGTCTGTCTTCCCTTTTCAATCTTCTGTCCTCCCCACCTCTAACTAATAACTCCATCTTATCTCCGAAATAGCACATCTACACTTCAGGGAAGCCTCAAAATTAATTTGAGGCAGGCTTCCCTAATGTAGACATGCTATCTCGTTTTAGAGCCCCAGGAGGAATAACTTAGAATGGCTCTGGTGACGGGCTATTTTGAAATAGCAGAAGTGGAGCGACTATACAGCCCCTATTCTGAAATAACTGAAATAACTATTTCAGAATAGGTGTTATTCTTCATAGAATGAGGTTTACAGAAGTCAGAATAAGCTGTCCATTATTTCAAAATTATTTCAAAATAACGGAATGGGTGTGTTGATGCTCACACAGTTATTTCGGAATAATAGCCATTATTCCAAAATAACTTTGCTGTGTACACACACCCCAATAGACCCATCTATACATTTGGGGCCCTGATTCAAACCTCAGTGAAATCAGAGAGTCTTCCCATTGACTTCAATATTCTTTGGGTCAGGTCTTTGTACTTCCTTTACCCCCCTAATTTTCCAGTCTCTAAAAGCAAAAACAAAACAAAACGAAAAAGGGCAGGTGGAGGGCAACACGCTCTTTGAAGCAGGGACAATCTCTTTATATCTGCAGAGGACCTGGCACAGAGTCACTGTGGTAATATAAATGTAAATATAAATATAAATGTTAAATTATGGTAACCAGTATTGCCAGATGGGAAAATGCCAGATTTCCAGAGTCTTGTGCCTTTCAGAATGTTGCAGGAATGGAGAGAGAAGACTACCTGAGGGCAATGGAGAGGAAAGGAGAGATGAAAGTCAGAGGGACGTGGTATTTTAGCAAAGCTGCAGGGAGATGAGAATCTGTCTGAATGAGATGAGACATTAGGAAGTTTTGGACAGAATTCTAGTGAACCTCTGAACTTTTGACTTCACATGAAATTAAATCTGCCCTGCTTAATAAGACATTTATTTTTGGGAACCTTTGGTTACAAGAGTGGTTCCTCATTCACACTTTGTACTATCTGCAGGTATGAAATAAGTACAAGAACAAGCCAGACCCTGCAGTTCTTACTTGGGCATGTGTAGGTCAACAGGATTTTGTCCTGAGTTAAGAATGTGAAGGAATTGTGGGATTTGGCTCAATATTAATAAAATATGTGACTATACTATGCTGATGCTGGAAGCGCATCAGAAACATATGCCTCAAATGACCCACAACAGTGATTATTTCAGAACTTAAATAAGAACAAGAAAAATGAGATGAGCTTTTATCAGGCATCCAAAAGTGTCTGATATGCACTTTTATGTTCTTTTTAACTGAACAGTCAGAGCTCACTCAAACCTAATGGCTACAATATTAAGTCACACCAATAATCCATGATCAAAGAAGTTCATACAATGCTCTGGACTCTTAACATTTCTGTGAACACTTGATTTCTACTAATCACCCGTATTTACAGAGGTTTTACATTTTGCTGCCAGCTTCACATTGTCCTTGAAAACATGGGACAGAATCATGCAGGTCAGAAATAGAGAAAAGAGCTCTCAGCAAATTTAAAAGCAGAGAGAGACTGATCAGCATACAGACTCCATTCCTATCACAGTTTACACAAAATTTATTCTTAGAATAGGCAAGTTATTAATCATGCTGACTGGCATGCATTATTCAGTGCAACACTGCTGGATAAAAACAGCCCTAGCATAACCAAACCCATTTGAAATGTGCGTTACTTGAGTATCTTTATGAGGCAAAATAATAAAGTTAGCTTAAGAGAAATGGAGCCCTTTACTTACATGACTTGCAAGAGCTTCCAGCAGCTGGAGTCTCTGAATTATAGTGCATGCAGATGTTGTGCTGAGAACCCCCTAACTTTGGCACCAAAGATTACATATAACTCTCTGGTGCTTCAGACTGATAAATAATTTCCTGATTCCCCTTTAAAAATATCCTCACATAATTTTTTTTATCAGCGGTGCATACTGACAACAGAATGCAAAGCAGACAGTCTAGTTGTAACTAAGGAAAGAGTTCCCTGCTGGTTGAATTTAAAAAAAAAAATAGAAAGAAGAATCCTTGACCTTGGCAATTTGAATAAATCTACTATATCTGTTGGCCCTCTTCTCAGTGCATATTTGAGCAGTAACATAAGAATGAACAATTTTAGCAAAGGAACTGTGGCATGACATTTTAAAAATGTGTAAGTTATATGCATGCTACTTCCTACAGAGACACATTGTTCATATTTTCAGCTTTTACTTTTGTAACCCTTCTTCCAGGTGGTGCCTTCAGCAACTAGAGTGGGGTTCAGTACCCAGGGATTCCTTTTTAACAATATAACCCAGGAGGGGATCAAGCTCCCATCTTGGGAAAATTATATACCACTCCTGCACACCTCTGCAACCAAAACTTCCCCATTTATAAGCACAAAGTCTGAGTGTAAAAAAGAAGCTTTTAATGACAGGAGTCACCTGACATTAATTAGGGAAAGTGCCACATGCAGGATTCATAATCATGAAACTGAGTAGGACTCCCATCCCAAAATGCGTAGGGCTTGTTTTCTGCTTCTTGAGTCCAACACCAACATTCCTGTAGCTTGCCCCCTCCCCCGCAACAGCCCACTCTCAGTTGCTTTCCCTAGTCAGTGCAGAGTTCAGAGATTCAGCTGCATGAAATCTCCTCCCACTATGAGGGAGAGGTAAAAGCCACCATGCTCGCTCTCCTGTCCAGACTCCTGCTGGCCATCTGTTCACTTCTCCTGCCAGCTAGCTGCTCCCACTCAATATACCTGCCAGCCACCTGCTCATCTCCCTCTCTGCTGTGAGCTCTGCAGATCAGTCTCTTTGTAATTTTTAGCTCTTAGCAGACTGGGAAGAAACACAGTCCCCCCACAACTGATTTCAACTCTGATTGAGCATTTAAAATATCGAAGAGGCTCCTAATGAAGCGTATCTATCTCTTTGTTTGAGTGTGGGTTAAATCAGACTGACAAGACATTTCGGTTGTGTCTAGACTGGCAAGTGTTTCCGCAAAAGCAACCGCCAGCTGTCCACACTGGCCGCTTGATTTTGCGCAAAAGCACTGACGTTCTACTGTCTGAAATCAGTGCTTCTTGCACAAATGCTTTGACGTTCCCATTTGGGCAAAAAGCCCTTTTCCCTTTTGCGGAAAAGCGTCCATGCCAATCTAGACGCTGTTTTCTGCAAATGCTTTTAATGGAAAAACTTTTCCGTTAAAAGCAGTTGCGGAAAATCATGCCAATTTAGATGTAGCCCTCATGTCTGAACTACTTTTTCTTCCGAAAGAGGATATGCAAATTCACGGGAATTTGCATAGCTTCTTCCGATCTCACTTTCGAAAGAGGATCTTTTGAAAGTGAAAGTGGTCTGGACACAGTTTTTTCGGGGAAAAAACCATTTTTCAAAAAAACCTCCTTTTTTAAGGAAGAACTTTTTTTTTGAAAAAGGGTTTTTTTCCAAAAAACCCACGTCCAGACTTCTTTCACTTTCGAAAGATCCTCTTTTTTGAAAATTCTACATAATCTAGACATAGCCTTGGAGAGGTCTACACCTCCTAGATAGGACACCTGTCCTCATCTCTCTTTCTTTCACGGGGCTCTGTCATTCAAGCCCTGGGCTTAATAAGGTACTTGCAGCTGCAGGTGGCCCCTCATCTGGGTCAAGTTAAGCACAGTCCTGATTCCCTGTATTCATACAATAATGCCAGCAACATTGGTAACTGCATTTCACTATACCTGCAATCAGTACTAAAGTGATTTGTAACTCAACACCAAAGAAAGTTGGTTACTTTAAATAACACTGCTTCATCTGCAGACTGTCTAAGCAGAGTAGGTGTGTAAATATAGTTTGCTCCTGAATTAATTCCCTCCCATTACAGCTAGCTGTCAGGAGAGAATTTATTCAGTTCATTTAGACTCTGTTTAAATCTTATTCACAAAAGTAACAATATTTTTTCTGTGATTTCACCAATATCCAAACACTAGGGTTTCCAGATGCTGCTCCTTCTATTTATTCCTATTAATATTCCTAAACAGGTTACTGTTGTTTTTCTATTAGTCACTAGATTTTCCAGGAGTTTCAATGTCTTAGCCAGTAAATGCATCCCAGACGTAACTTAGCATTCATGATATCATACGTAGCCTGGGAGTAAACAGCCTTCTACAGATTTCTCCCTCCTCCAAAAATAAGGGATTTTTCCCCTTTCCCCCCTTTTTCCCTCTTTTTCCCAAAAAGTGGGAGGAAAGGGGAAAATAACTATAGCTTTTGTAAAACAACAAGACAAGCATTTTGAGCAAGTGTCAACAGAGCAAAAGAGATGGACTCTGGATCAAACACAAGACAATAATGCAGATCAAAATATTTAGCTATAACTTTTGAGTAGAAAGAAGATCCATGCTCTTTGAGGAAAATATATACAAAAAACAATGGGCAAATGGCATTAACATTTTCCAGATCAGTTCCTCATTTTAAATGTTAGTCGTTCAATTGCCTGTTCAGTGAGATTTGCCTTCCAGTCTACAATATAAATTAAGGAGTAAGGAAAACTCAGTAGTAATAGAAATGTAGCCATGTTAGTCTGGTGTAGCTGAAGCAAAATGCAGGACTATGTAGCACTTTAAAGACTAACAAGATGGTTTATTAGATGACGAGCTTTCGTGGGCCAGACCCACTTCCTCAGATCAAATATTTGATCTGAGGAAGTGGGTCTGGCCCACGAAAGCTCGTCATCTAATAAACCATCTTGTTAGTCTTTAAAGTGCTACATAGTCCTGCATTTTGCTTCGAAAACTCAGTAATAATTTTTATAAGCAAGAACCTATTCTGGCCCTCCCTTTATATCTTTACTGTCCATTAATTCCTTTGGTTCTGAGCACCACACCAGTTTTAGCCATAATTCTACAAACCCTAACTCATGTCAAGAATTCTTAAGGGTGAAACCTGCCATTGTGCAAAAGGGCAATATGATACATGATAGAAAAACCCACTTGTGCCCTATTTTGAAGTCTTAACAGGGAAGTATGTGGTCCATAGGCCTTTTGCTACTTCCTGCTCAGGGGTAAACATCATCGTCATAGACGTTTACAGTATACAGACTGAAAGAAATCATGTTCCCATTAATTCAGTGGGAATACTGCCATTACATTCAGCAAGGCCAGGATTCAGCCCAGCATGCATTTCAAGTGATACTTGAACAGATATATAACAATTTACAGACCAAAGAATCTATTTTCTTTTCAAAGTGCATGTACAGTTCCCATGTCATGATCCACAGGATTGGTTCTACTCCCCCAACTTTGGAACAATCTGTTGGCAGAACCCCTGAGCTCTGTGTAGCAAGGCCAGATGAGACAGCCTCCTGGTAGAGAGTCTTGTGCATTCTTCAGGATTAATGCACTTCACCAACTATTTGCAATGACACTCAATGAGGATTTTCAAAATGAACAGTACATCAGTCAGCTGGAACTCAGCACAGGAATTCCTAAGGTTAGCATAGAGAAATGAAAGCCAAAGCATAGTCCATTCTAGTTAGCCCAGAGCACCAGCCAAACTCTTTTCTTAGTCAATGCTTAGCCAGACAGTTGGCTGTAGCAGTCATCCACCATTTGGTTCTTTCCTGCACAATCACAGAGGCTTAACGGTCTGAGAATCCAACGTCAGAAGAGACTTTTTGAACCCACGTCATAAGAGGGTCTGCCTATGGGCTGCCTCCACCCCTTAGCTGATGGAATTTTATCTTGGAAGCTACAAGCCAATGGCTGGAATGGCTTGTGGCATCCTTGCACCATGTCCAAAAAGCATAAGGCAGTGCCTATGGCCAATAGCCACATTTGTCTGTATATCCAAATGACCATAAATATCAACATTACAGATTAATTCATTCCACTTTATGCCCAATATAAGACATTGACATTTTATGTGAATACAGGCAGTCCCCGGGTTACATGGATCCGACTTACATCGGATCCCTACTTACAAACGGGGTGAGGCAACCCCGCACTAGCTGCTTCCCCCCAGCAGACCAGGGAGACACGAAGCTAGCGCCCCCCTCAACAGACCAGGGAGACGCGGAGCGGCTTTTCTCAGCAGACACCTCAGCTTGAGAATAAAGGACTGAGGGAAGTGAGGTGTGGGAGAATAAAACTGAGCTCTGGAGAAATGTTTGGCTAGAGTTTCCCCTACAATATGTACCCGTTCCGACTTACATACAAATTCAACTTAAGAACAAACCTACAGTCCCTATCTTGTACGTAACCCGGGGACTGCCTGTAGTCTCTAGTTTTGTCCAATCTGCGCAGCATAGTGTTCATGTTTTGCAGCTGCACAACAGCATGGGAAGGACACAGCCTGAATAAATCCTGAACTTGGTTCAACTAAGATGATGTTGATTCTAAAATCATTGTAAATGGCCTGTGACAGATGATGTGATGTCAATCCAATGGAGAAGCTCTGTGTGAGAACTGGAGGAGTTGGTAAGTATAGAACCTAGACAGCAAAGCTGGAAACTGATTTGACAGTTTCGTTGTTCAGATTGGAGTTGCAGGTGAACCTGGTCCTAGGTTTTGCAGTTTTGTCTGTGACTATGGAACATGGAGATCAAGCTTAGCTGACTTCCTCCTCCATATACTAGAGTGCTTTCTGAGGCTCTGTAGTAAAAGAACAATATCATCAATATAGTCAGGGTCTGTGAGCAAGAGATCATTGATCTCATTGCCTATGGATCTGATGGAAAGCTGTATTATGAAACAAAAGAATGCAGGGGTCAGAATGCAACCCTGCCAAAAACCAGATACTGCTTTCAAAGGTGCTGACATCCAGCCAAGCTGCAGTGAATTCCATTTTCAGGCTGTGAGGCTACTTCTGACCTCATTCCATAGTCAGTTACCAGGTGAGCATACCAAGTTCCTTCCAGAGTCAATTTATGTCCCACCTCACACCTTCCAGTCCTTTGTTCTCAAGCTGGGGTCTCTGCTCAGCTTCCCTACGGAAAGTATCAATCCATGTGTCACTGAAGCCTGCATCTTCCCCAGGACTCCTTGTCGATCTGAGTCAATTTCACCAAGTTCTTTTATGGCTGTTCATTCCACCCAGATCGGAAAGTGACACATACACACCTATCTCTCAACCTGCCTTGAGAGCAAATGATCCTTTTTTCCTCCACTGTGTAGCTATACAAAATACAGGGGGAAACTGTGGCACACATAGGCTTCCTAAAAATATTACAGAAAATTCCTACTTTACCATATCCTATTTAAAATTGAAAATGACTGGAGTATTAAGAAGATAATAGATGATATCCTGGCCCAATTTAAGTTAAGGGCAAAGCTACCATTAACCTGAACAGAGAGCCAGGATTTCACCGAAATTATCAGAAATTGAACCTGTACTCCTAGCCCATTGATTTTATTTTCATTCACTACATTTGGTATAATTGATTCTCAAAATGATCCCATTGGTGATAGTTTAAGAGCAAGTGGGAATGTGTGTCACATCAGTATCTTTCTTTATCCTTGACACCAGAGGCATCTTCTCTTATGAAATGAGAAAAGAAATCTTTTATGTTAGAGGTCTGATCTCTTGTTGAACATAGCTACCTCTCTGGTTTTTTGATGATACAGCAAGGTGGCTTATAGGCTAGATATATTTGGTTGCAAAATACCTGGTAATTTTTGGTGCTGTATAAATCACAAGAACATTAAACAGCAAAATTATTATATATTATATTTATTTATCTTTTGAGGGTTTGGGGGGAAAATCTCATCTGAAAGTAGCAAGTAGAGCTTTTGCATTCACTGTGCAATAGAGCTAATAAAAAAATCAAAACAGTCTGACTACAAAAAATGTTAACAGAATTATTTCAAATGTTGAAATGTTTAAGATTTTGGTTCTGGTTGTCATGGTACCAGGGAATACAACAGAATGAATGAAACTACAGAGTTTTTCCTTCCACATTTGTCTATTCCGTTTTGATGCTTTGTAATTTTTTCCAAGTTGAGGAAGTTTTGATAAACTACAGAATAGAAAAATACAATAAATGAAAAAAGAAAGAACAGATGGCCCTTATTTATTCTGTTCAGTGGCAAAAAGAGGAGAAAGGGGAAAGAATAAAAACCAAAATTTCAAAACACCAAATTTCAACATTTCTGGTTTTAAATAATTTAATTAAAAAAACAGATTTAAAAAAAACCTGGAAACTTTTTATGGACATTTCCTTTTTCAGAAAAAATGTTTTGTTGAGAAAAAAAATAAAATGAAAAATTGCCAGCAGCTCATCTGTCCAGTACCAACATCACTTACTACTTTCTAAACATTTTAAATTTGGATTGTCAAGAACTTTGAAGTTCAGTCATGGTTTCTTTCTTATTTGTAAACTTTATTGAAGACATTAAAACACAGGAACAACTTCAAAGCCTGGTTTATTTGTAATTGAGATGCCTTTTCAAGTTTTAGCCGGTTATTGAACAATGATATATTGAGTTGAATGAGGGCATGTCTACACTGAAGAGGGTTTTTTTGAAAAATGGTTGTTTTTCCTAAAAAAAACTTCACTTATGTCCACACTGCCCTGTGGAAAAAGCACAGGTGCCCTGGTGGCCATTCCATCCATAGTAATCCGAGATTAAATGTGAAATAGCATCCATTCGGTATGGATGCTATGTTTTGAGAAAGCAGAACTTTTTTTGATGAGCTTTTGCTGTGTAGACACTCTCTTTGGAAGAAGTTTTTCAGAAGATCTCTTCTGGAAAAGCTTCTTCTGAAAGAAGCCTGCAGTCCAGACATAGCCTAGGAGACAAGTTCTCCTTCCCTTTCCATTATATCCATTTCCACTCTTAAATTCTTAAAACCTAAAATTTACACAGTCTCCTTGCTTCAGCCCTTTCCTTTTCATCTCTTTTGACTACTTCTTGTTCCCTTCCTTTCTGCCTACTGGTTTTAAAATGTGTGGGTCAAAATGCAAATATATTTAACACTGTTGGCTTTTTAGTCAAATCAATACTTCTTAAGACAGGTTTCTTTAAAACTGGTATGGATCTCAATGGAAGAAAAATATCACAGATGATCCTTGGGTATAAGTCTCACACTAAGTGAGCTCCTTTGCAGCATCACACTCCAGTTACATTGCCTATCTTGCTGCCTTCCTTCCTAGATATACTTAGTCAAACAAGTACATCACCATCACCCCTATCCTCAACTTACTCTGATTGTTGACATTAATTTCACAAACCAGTTCAAATATTCCTACCTTGTTTTCCACTTTTCATGGACTAACTCTGTACTGTCTAATGGGCCTTGGTTGAGATTTCCCCTAGCTCTGCTCTCACTCCTCTCAGCCCCTTCACCTAGTCTTGCCACTGCTACTGCAAGAGCCTTCTCTTTTGTAGCCTCCTGACTTCTAGAACAGTCTTCCTGAGTTACTCCACCTCAGGCTCTTCCTCTGCATTAAGGCCTGTTCTACACTAAAGGTTGATCCAGATACATCATTCAGGAACATGAAAACTCCACATTCCTGAATGATGTAGTCATAGGTGACTAGTGCCTGTAGGGAAAGGGGGTGCAGAGCTGTCCCCCCAAAGAGACAGAGAGAGGGCACCCTGTTTAGCAATTAAAACTTTGGTTGAGGCAAGAGGTGGGGGGCAACCTCCTGAATGCTACCATGAGGATGGATGTAGTTAAGCTGACCTAACTCCCAGAGCAGACATGTCAGTGGAAGAATTCTTCTGTCAGCCTGGCACTATCTCCTCTTGGGGCAGTGGCTTACCTATGCCAATCCTGCCCATAAGCCTAGGTAGTGCTGAAATTTACCTTAATTTAGCGAATATAACCTGCGGGTTATATTCATTTTTACAAACCCTGCACCTCCTCTGCGGGGTATACTCCAGTGCAGGGTATACATTTTTTCTTTTACTCACCTGGTAGTGAGTGCTCCCCCACCCTTTCCCCCACTGCACAGCCACCAGCTGCCAGCCTCTCTCTCTTCCTGTACGGGAACTGGGAGATGAGCGTTCCCTCTGCCCCTTCCTGCACTGCACAGGTGGGGGAGAACTCACCCCTCCTGGTTCGCATGCAGCCGCACCCCTCCTGGAGGCTGGAAGCTGACGGCTGCGCAGCCGCAGGAAGGATCAGGGGAGCATTCTCACTCCCCCACCAGGAGGTTGTGCGGCTGCATGCGAACCAGGCGGGGTGAGTTCTCCCCCACCCGGAGGGTGGCTAATTCCCTCCCCCGCCCCGTAGAAGCCCTCCCCTGCACAGTTTGAAACAAAACTCTTATATACCCAGAGGGTTATACTCGTGCGTGCGATATACAAGATTTTTTTTTACTCAAACTGCAAAAACCGCGGGGTATATTCAGGTGCAGGGTATATTCATTAAATTATGGTAAGTCAGCAGCGCAGCTTCAGTATTGTAGCCCTCAGTAGGGTTGCCAGGTGTCCAGTATTGACCTGGGACGGTCCGGTATTTTCACCTCCTGTCCGGTAAAAAAATTCAGAAAATACCAGAACCTAAAATGTGCAGTATTTTTCTGTTTTTTCCCAAACCAGAAAGTGAAAATCCTGGGTGCTTACCGGGTTCCGCAGGGGAGCTGTCTGTCCTGGCGCAGGGAGGCAAGATGGCAGGCGGGCGGTCGCCAGCAGCCTGTTAGGGCCAAAAAGCCTCAAAAGCATTTCTTAAAGAGTTCACATTGGTTTTTGTTTGTGTAACAACTCTCGGGTCTTTTTTTTTGGGGGGGGGGGGTATTTTTTCAGAAACCATCTGGCAACCCTAGCCCTCAGTTATCACCAAATACATCTGTTCTATCTTGTTCATGCATTTTAATTGCTATTATTTTTCATTCAGCTGGATAGCTGTATTTTTTATTTGTTTTTACTATGTAGAGTATTTGAAATGTAGTTTTCATGAACAATGTTAAATAAAACAGGACTGCTCAGAATCCACGTTTCAGGAACTGGCCCTAACATTGTAGTGTGCCGGCTTTAAGATGCAGTGAAGTTTGTGTGCGTGTTTATACAGTCACTGCACCAGGACTTATCCGATACTTTGTAAAGCACTTTCAGATTCTCAGAATATACAAAGCACTATTGAAAACCAAATCCAATTCTGTTCTATAATTACATTTACAGTACAAATATCTGGAAGATGCAACCAGTTTCAGAGCCAACTAATTAGCCACAAGTGTGCTTCTTTTGCTCATCCAAGGGTTCTGCTTTTAGTAAAGAGAAACAATTTAGTGTGCAGCGCACCCTGAGCATGTGCACACATGCTGTTAGTTTGTTCCCAGCACTCAAGTCCTTGTCAGCCATATCACAGCTGTATAATCTGGAAAAAGCATTCCGTGTGCTTTGTTTTGTACTACGATTGTACATGATTATCTCACTGTAGCACAGGGAGTCAGCGGAATTTCTGAGCCCCTGGGCAAGGTGGTGATGGGGAGCTCTGAGCTACCAGAAGGGACAGGGCCTCAGCCAGAAGGAGTGGGGCCGGGTCAGCCAGATCATGCCATGCTCCCGAATCCTCAGCACTGCCAGGAGTGCACTGCTTGGGTCTCTGGCAGAGATTTAAAGGTCCCAGCCTCTGGATACCGCTGCCTCCATGCCCTTTTGAATCACATGCAGGCAGTTGCTGCCTTTTATCCTCCTCCACCCTCGTTGGTGGGCCTGCTATCTGAGCAGCATACAGTGTTGCTGTTCCCAGGATATTACAGAGACAAAGTAGGTGAGGTAATAACTTGTATTGGTGCAACTTCTGTTGGTGAGGCAGACAAGCTTTTGAGAGTACACAGAGCTCTTCTTCAGGTCTGGATAGGAGCAGTGCTCTGCATGTTATTGCTAGGTTTAAAGTGACATCTCTTTTACCAAATATTATAGATGCATTCACATTCAGATGTATCAGGATTGCAGTGAGTTCTTACAACTAGAGTATTTTTGATTGTCCTCTGGTAACATCATGATGACTCTAGACTATTGGCCAAATATTGAGAAGTGAAGCAAAGCCTGAAAGGAAGGGAAATGCACTGAAGCACAGCAGGGCTGGGGAAAGCATCTTCAGTCTTGGCTTGTGCTTTGTGGTCTCTTAACCCGCATTGCTGGGCTTCTGAAGGATACCAGTTATGGCACCCTGCTTTCTTCTAAAATTATATTTGATATGTGTGTTTCCATGCTAAAAATACTATTTGATATACTGCTAACACGGTGGTTACCAAACTGTGGGTCAGGATCCCAAAGTGGGCCAAGACCCCATTTTAATGCGGTTACCAGGGGAAGCATTGCCAGGACCCAGAGCTTAAGTCCAAGTCCAGCCCTACCTGGGGCAGCAGGGTTTGGACTCTGTCCCCTCCTCTTTCCACATGGAGTAGTGGGGCTTGGGCTCTGTTCCCTCCCCACCTTTGGGGTCATGTTTTGTTATCAGAAAGGGGTTGTAGTGAAGTCCTAACATAACCATTATCCCTTATGATACAGTGCCGAGGTGTCACAGAGGCCTTTTCCATAGCTCAAAGTCCGAGACAGGGAATAAACCTTTTTTTGAAAGATCCTGTAATCCTCATTTCACAAGGGATGAGGGATCTTTCGAAAAAGGCTTTATTTTTTGAAAGATCAGCCTCTAGACTGCCGCTTTTCTCCAACAAAGCTCCGTGCCGGAAAAAAGCGGCGGCCATTTTTATGCTAATGATGAATGGGATATTTAAATCCCCACTTCATTAGCAATTTCGATGTGCCTAATCTACATCTCTCTGTTGGCAGAGAGGTGTAGTCTAGACACACGCTAAGAGAGAAACAGAGCAAAATCTTTAATTATTCTTTCTAATTAATGTTGGTCACCAGAGCAAACAAAATATTAAATGTACTCAAGTGATAATAAATTGCACCTTTTTTATAAGCCTCTATTTCTGAGCCTTGGTCACACTATAAACTTATGCTGATAAAACTTCATGGCTCATGGGTATGGATTTTCCATACTTCTGAGCAATATTGTTATAGGAGTCTAACTGCTAGTGTAGATAGTGCTCTGTCAACTGGAGGGCCTCTCCCATCAATGTAGCTTCCACCTCTTGGGCTTATTTATGCTGACAGGAAAAGGTTTCCTATTGGTATATTTACATCTTTACAAAGTTGTGCCGCTGCACTGCTTCAACACTTTAATTGTAAACTAACTCTGAGAAATAATGAGGCTTGCACATAAATTTCTCTAACAACTAGAATTCTTATCCTTTGTTAATCCTTCTTTTCATTTTAGAATATACAAACTATACCTTTGTTCAGATACATATATTAAGTTTGACTTGGCTGAAACAGTAGTTTAAGGCTAGTGCTGTAAGCTCTGGGTCCTGGCAATGCTTCCCCTGGTAACCCCATTGTTTTGACACATTACTTAGCTGCAATGTTAAATACCCAGGAACTGTGAAAGTAAACACTTAAGATAACAGCTTTAGTGACTGACTCATTTGTTGTAGAGAAAACACAGGTATTGTCCACTAGCAACAATATATTTTCAAATTAGATATTGGAGCATCATGTTTTCTGGTGCAAATAGAATACTTCAAAGATGAACTGGCCATTATGGAAAAATACAGTTGTCTTGGAGAAAGAATTTAGGCACTCTATCGAGCTTCTGTTACACACAGGGAATTCTAAGTGATTTTAGTAGGAATTTAGGTATGTCAGAAATGTAGCATCAGGATTTATGAGAGGAATATGTGACCAGATGCCCAGATTAGCCACATTTACTTAACACTCAGGGCAGACTGCAAGAAATAGGAAGTCAATCACCAGAATTGGTGATTTATTCTATAACAGGATTTACCAAGCTAGTAACAAAATAATTTTTAGTACCACTCTGATTAACAAGCGACCATACACAGTGCTCTCTAACCATTCCAGCTTTGGGCTCCTCTCTAAACAACCAAGGTGAAAATAGTGAGAGGTTACTGAAAACCTGATTCACCATATTGAAGATTCAGCAATCCCAAAGAGCCAGGCACTTATCTCCAGGCCAATATAAATCTCAAATCTTACCCACATATCATATATTGTCAGCCAGTCATTAATAACTTAATCTAAGATGTATTAATAAATGGAAATAGAAAGAAAAGAGCTATAAATTATTAATGTTGCGTACATATGCCTGTGTGTAAAGTTCTCAGGTCAGTTTCACAGCAGAGATGGGGAGGTTGCTGACTTGTTAAAAGTCTTTCTGGAATCAATTCAAAGGGTAATAGCACAATAGACAGTTCAGGTGTAGAGTTTGATAGATTTTTTTTCTCCTGGGAATTCCTGGGTAATCCAGCTATCTACTTGGAGACCTCAGTCCTATGGCTTAGAGCAGTGGTTCCCAAAGTTTTCGGCATCATGCCCCCCTTTTTGATTTTTGAGAAACCCTCATGCCACCCCCCTCCCCAAAATAGCAGCAAAACTTGGGGTGGGATTGACAGGGGTGTGTGTGGCTGGGTTGCCTCATGCCCCTCCTGGAATTTCTTCATGCCCCCCCAGTTTGAGAACCCATGGCTTAGACCTTTCCAGGTAAAGGTTAAGTACGCCTGAGATGAAAGGATCAGGTCTGAGGCACCTCATTTATAGCTCTTCTAGAATGCTGACAAGCCTCCTCACAGAAATTCTCTCAACAGGGCTTTTCTTTAAAGAAGAATAGGCCATGCACACAGCTTACAAACCATTGTTTTGAAGAGAATTTCGATTTTCTATGCACACACCAGTAAACTGGATACACTTATTTACATAAGGCAATTAAGTGGTCCTCCATTATATTGCAGACATTCAAACTGAAGACAATGTAGATAATACTATTATTTTCCTACAGTTTCTCGTATCTTTGATTTTAGGGTTAACTGGACATAGACACATACATAATATAAGGCAATAATTAGCATCTAAAAGCTAACTGAGTTACACAGGTAACTTCCAAGAAGTTACAGGTAAACATAGACAAATGGTAGTTAGCAACTATTCTCTGATTCTTATCAATACAAAGTGAATGAGTTTGGGATTGCTAACATAATTAACATGTATTTGATACCTGTTACATATGTGGATTGTCTTGATTACAGCTGTCATACCTCTTGTCAAGTTGATATAGGTCATACATAGGTTGGCTGGCTTGTCAATGTTGCAGCTACATATAATTTTTATCCTAAAACCTAGTTTGGTTGCTATTTCTGATCATAGTTACAAAATATTGTAGTCTGGAAAATGAAAGTTATTATAACTGTGAAATGATGCGTGAGGCTAAACATGATATATTATTTAGAGGTCAATTTGAAATGGCTAAATATTATGCAAGCTAGAAAAAGCTTGGGCTCAGAAGGGAAATAATAACTGGAGTTGGAATTTTCCAAAGCAAGCATCCCTGGCTGCCTACAATGGTATGTAGCCAGTATATGACTACTAGTAGCAAATATTGTCAACAGCTGGGATGGGACACCAATGGGGATAGCTATGAGTTACTATGGAAAATTCTTTCCCAGGTGATCAGGTATTGGATTTTTCCAACATGATCAGGGTCCAACTGATTACCATATTTATGGATGGGAAGGAATTTTCCCCTGGGTCAGACTGGCAAAGACTTTGGGGAAGGGAATTTTGCCTTCCTCTGCAGCATGGGCACAGTTGAAACTAGAGCAAATGGCAGAGTCTCTGTAACCTGAAGTCTTTTAGTCATGACTTGAGGACTTCAGCAACTCAGCCAGTGATTAGGGGTTTATTACAGGACCATGTGGGTGAGGTTCTCAGGCCTGTAATGTGTAGGAAGTCAGACTAGATGATCACAAAGGTCCCTTCTGGCCACAGAGTCTAGAAGTCCCAGGCACTTTGGAAAATCTCATCATACAATTTATCTTTAATGTTGCAACTACAGCAGTATGGGACACTATAAATTAGAAACAACAGAAACAGTGAGGTATGGTTTCATTGTCACATGTGATGACTGAGCCAGTAATACTGACACATTTATTCCTATTTCAAAACGGAAGTAATCCCCCCCCGCCGTGGAGCCCGGGTCAGTGGGACTGGGGCTCTTGTACATTTCAAAGGCAGAACATGGTAGTCCTTACTGATTAATCGAATAGTCGATGGAAATTCCATCTGACTATTTGATTAGTTAATCAAAATTTAACATTCTTACCTTGAGATAGGGCAGTGCTGCTGTTATCCTGTTTTACAGATGAGGAAAGGAGAAAAACAGAGACTAAAGCACTCATCTAAAATGACACCAGGAGTCTGTCGGAGAGCAAGGAATTGAATCCAGCTCTTGAAAGGTGGAGCTACTGAGCTGATCTTCACCTCTAGATACAGTTGTGTATTTGCCATAGTGATAGAAAGATTGGAAGTTACTCTACTTCTACAGTTCATTTCTGAGGAGAAATATAGTCATTTGTAAGATGCTAGAATTGGAACAGGGTTCAGGGCTGAAACCTAAAAGGGAAAAAATGAAGATACTTGCCGCTTTCACTCAGACTGCACTATGTGCTGCTAATTATGCTGCTGCTGTACACATGCCAGGAAGCTGGATTAGGAATCACTCAGTGAATGATTCCCTTTAAAATACTGCTTTTCTAACCAATTGACAAAGTAATAAAAAACTGTGGAGGAAAACATGAAAGATCACAATCACATCTGATAGTCAGTAAGAATCAATGTTATAATTACCCCCAAAATCGCATTAAAGTCACTAGCTAGTTTAGTTTGTGGTTCTGGAATAGTAAATGCAAGACATCTGGAATCTATTTTTGTTTTCAAATTCAAACTGTAACTGAAAAGGAGATCCTGTGAAGCAAGGAAGGACAAAGACAACAAGACAGCCTACAGAGCTAAAATTTGAACCTCGTAATACTGTAAGTGCCTTAGTGCATGACCCTGGTACTCTGACCTCACTATTTAGCTTCTACTGAGTGACAATAAATTGAGCATGCTGTAGCCAAGATCTACAGATGATGTAGAATAAGACAATCAGATCACTGAGACAAAAATACAGGAGTTGGGGGGGGAGGGGGTGCGGTGAGGGATTACAGCTTTATTTAGAGATCCAGCCATAGCTCACTTTCCCTCACATGACACTCCAGTTTGGTTTTCTTTTTTCACACCCTTCTAGAAGTCCAGTAAAATAAAGCACCATCATGAAAATATGCTGCTGTGCCAGAACATGTCCTCTTACATGTGCCAGGCTGACACTGTGCCTCACTGTATTTTACTGACATTTGTTCAAACAATCTGTTTTAATGGATGAATTAGTGAATAATGGGCAAGGTGTATATGGCCTCACTTCCTAGTAGGGCTTGAAATTATACTTCAGTGTGAAAGAATTTTCTTCTGAATAAAGCCACATGGCTCTTTTAAAATGGATAGTACATAATGAACTGTATCTTCAATTTCTCACCCTCTAAAATAAAAGGCCAGATCTTTAGCCAGCATACATTGGCACAGCTATGTTGACTTTGGAGTTCTCCTGATTTACACCAGCTGAGTATGTGGCTCACAGTGTACCAGGACATTTACATTTTCTTTTTTTATCATGTGAGCAACATCAGAATACTGCCTACAACCCCACAACTACTGTGGTTACATACCCACCTCAAAGACAGTATTTTATGCTCAATATCAAGGCCACATGTGTTTTTAATATTTGATGTTAAGTGATTCATTGAGCAGTACAATTTAACAACACCCATATGTACCAGTAAAACTAATCTTAAAAACTAAAACTATGTACCAATAAAACATGTATGAATGGCTTGATCCTACCCTTTGAAAAGGGGTCAGGACTTCCTACCAGGAGCTAGGAAACCCATCTAAGGTAAGTATCAGAGAGTTAGCCGTGTTAGTCTGAATCTGCAAAAGCGGCGAGGAGTCCTGTGGCACCTTATAGACTAACTGAAGTGTAGGAGCATAAGCTTTCGTGGGCAAAGACCCATTTCGTCAGATGCATGAGCTAAGGTAAGAATGCCTAGTGTCTTGGGTGTAAAAATATTCACATGAATAAGCTAAGAGCAGGCTTTAAGCCAGGAGAGCTGCTGCTCCCAGTATGGTTTTTTCCCCCTACTAGTCACCAGGCAAATGATAATTAGGGGGCTGGAGCACATGACTTTTGAGGCGAGGCTGAGGGATTTGGTCTTATTTAGTCCACAGAAGAGAAAATTGAGGGGGGATTTGATAGCAGCCTTTAGCTACGTGGAGGAGGTTTCCAAAGAGGATAGAGAGAGGCTGTTCTCAGTGGTGACAGATGACAGAACAAAGAGCAACAGTCTCAAGTTGCAGTGGGGAAGGTCTAGGTTGGATATTAGGAAAAACTGTTTTACTAGGAGCGTGGTGAAGCTCTGGAATGGGTGGTGAAGCTTTGGAGGTGGTGGAATCTCCATCACTAGAGGTTTTTTAAGTCCCAGTTTGACAGAGCCGTGGCTGGATGATTTAGTTGGGGTTTGTCCTGCTATGGGTAGGAGCTTGGACTCGATGTCCTCCTGAAGTCTCTTTCAACTCTATGATTCTATGAGTCTGAGACTCAGTTTTCAGTTACTACTCAGCAAGGCTAAAGCAGGGAAATTGGAGAATGAGCCCCTTTTACCCTGATAATCTGTGTGGCTTTCCAATGAATAACCAGTGCCACTGAAGAATCTTCATTGTGTCTCTAAACAGATAGATAAGCACCTATCCCAGCTTCTAGGCAACGTTTCCTAAGATTACAAATATAATCACAGAGAAGCGAAAATCACAATCTCCCTCCATCAGCAACACGGAAAGGTAACCCAGACAAGACTTAGGGTACGTCTAGACTTCATCCCTCTGTCGGCAGAGGGATGTAGATTAGGCAGGTCGACATTGAAAATGAGGCAGAGATTTACATATCCCATCTCTAATTTGCATAAAAATGGCCACCACGTTTTGCCAACTCAGCACTTTATCAGCAAAAAGTGGCAGTCTAGAGGGGGATCTATTGAGAAAGAAAGCCTTCTTCGACAGATCCCTTATGCCTCCTGCAAGGAGGTTTACAGGAACTGCCAAAAAAGTCTTTCTTTCTCAACAGATCTACCTCTAGACTGCCACTTTTTGCTGACAAAGTGCTGAGTTGGCAAAACGCGATAGCCATTTTTATGCAAATTAGGCACAGGATATTTAAATCCTTGCCTCATTTTCAATGTCGACATGCCTAATCAGCATCCCTCTGCAGACAGAGGAATGCAGTATAGACATACCCTTAGTTTGTCTACAAATACTAGTGCCACAGATCCATGGTGCTATGCCCCAACTTTTAAACAGTCTCTTTGAGGAGGCTTTCTTACTTGTGCTAAGATCCCAAGGGATGTCAATCTTCCTTTAGAATAGGCCATCATCACCTCTGAGACAGTACCTACAGCTTCAGGTCTCCTACTTCACACTATGGGCTCGTCTACACTGGCCCCTTTTCCGGAAGGGGCATGTAAATTTCAGCAGTCGTCGTAGGGAAATCCGCGGGGGATTTAAATATCCCCCGCGGCATTTAAATAAAAATGTCCGCCGCTTTTTTCCGGCTTTTAAAAAAGCCGGAAAAGAGCGTCTAGACTGGCCCCAATCCTCCGGAAAAAGTGCCCTTTTCCGGAGGCTCTTATTCCTACTTTGAAGTAGAAATAAGACCCTCCGGAAAAGGGCGCTTTTTCCGGAGGATCGGGGCCAGTGTAGACGCTCTTTTCCGGCTTTTTTAAAAGCCGGAAAAAAGCGGCGGACATTTTTATTTAAATGCCACGGGGGATATTTAAATCCCCCGCGGATTTCCCTACGACGACTAGTGAAATTTACATGCCCCTTCCGGAAAAGGGGCCAGTGTAGACGTAGCCTATGAGTTCTGCCCAACAAGTGCAACTAAGTCAGACGCCTATTCAGAAACTCTTACATTCTTCAGGGACTAATGCACCTCAGCCAGGATTTGCAATGATAACTGGCAGCATTTTCAAAACAGGGTTTATTACTTAACTGGACCACAGGACTGAAAGTCCTTAGGTTAGCATAGAGAAATAAAGGTTAACACACAGCCCAATTGATTAAGCCACAGCAATCCACCAGCCACGTTGCTGTGAATCCCATTTCAGGCTCTGTCTTTCTCTGATCCTTTGTCAGTCCCATGCAAGAGCAGCCAGACACTTTCCTTCAGAAGCCAACTCTTTATCCATTGCTGATCATATCTTAGTCTTGTGGTCTTGAGCTGTCTTCTGCTCACCTTCCCTGCTGAGAGGTGGTGATGGGGGACGCCTTCCTCTTAGTCATTGATTGCTAGATGCCAGTGATCTGGTCAATGAGATTTCCCTTGTTCTGTGGGATGATGCATTGATATGCATCACTTTCAGAAGGTTCCATCCAGTACCTTAATGACCCATTACATATAAATCTATCCATGCAGTTTTGGTCACCCCATCTCAAAATAGATATATTTGAAATGAAAATGTTATAGAAAAGGGCAACAACGATTAAGGGCATGGAACAGCTTTCGTTTGAGAAGAGATTAGAAAGACTAGAACTGCTTAGCTCAGACAAGACACAAATAAGGGGATGATTTAATAGAGGGCTATAAATCATGAATGGTGTAGAGAAGGTGTATGGGAAAGTGTTATTTACGCCTTCATATAAACACAAGAGAAAGTTAATGCTCCTGTGCAGTAACTCAGGTTCTTTGAGATGTGTATCTGAATGGGTGCTCCACTGTAGGTGCAGCAGGGCTCTTATGCAAGGGATCAGAGATTTTCACCAGAAGTGCCCATCAGACCACATATGTGCACCTCCCCACCCTGCACCATGAACAGGACACATATATAGTACTGGTCCAACTGCCTTATGCAGCAGAAGGGATGAGGGCTGGTAGTTGAGCACCCATGGTGACACATGTTAAAGAACCTCAGTTATTGTACAGATTGAGTAACTTTTTGTTCTTTGAGTGATGTCCCTATGCATGCTCCACTATGGCTGA
This sequence comes from Pelodiscus sinensis, assembly GCF_049634645.1. Taxonomy (NCBI): domain Eukaryota; kingdom Metazoa; phylum Chordata; order Testudines; family Trionychidae; genus Pelodiscus; species Pelodiscus sinensis. The sequence continues at coordinate 107,575,662 of NC_134715.1, forward strand.
TGAGAAAGCAGTGGTCTACCTTGAAGCCTGGGTCTTTAGAGTGGCATTTACTGCAAATGATAGGACAGCATGTCAGAAGAGAGTGCCTGCTGTGGCCTCATGAGTAATGGGATAATGACGGCAAAAGTATTTGCTGATGCCCATGTGGCTACTTCGCAAATGTCAGCAATGGGAATCATAGAATACTAGGACTAGAAGGGACCTCAAGAGGTCATCGAGTCCAGTCCACTGCCCTCGTGGCAGGACCCAGTACTGTGTAGACATTTAGCTAACCTACTCTTAAATATCTCCAGAGATGGAGATTCTACAACCTTCCTAGGCAACTTATTCCAGTGTTTAACCTCCCTGAGAGTTAGGAACTTTTTCCTAATGTCCAACCTAAACCTCCCTTGCTGCAGTTTAAGACCATTGCTTCTTGTTCTATCCTCAGAGGCCAGGAAGAATAAGTGTTCTCCTTCCTCCTTGTGACACCCTTTTAGATACTTGAAAACCACTATTATGTCCCCTCTCAATCTTCTCTTTTCTAAATTAAACAAACCCAATTCTTCCAGTCTTCCTTTATAGGTCATGTTCTCTAGACCTTTAATCATTCTTTTTGCTCTTCTCTGGACCTTCTCCAATTTCGCCACATCCTTCTTGAAATGTGATGTCCAGAACTGGACACAATACTTCAACTGAGGCCTAATCAGCACAGAGTAGAGCGGAAGAATGACTTCTCGTGTCTTGCTCACAACACACCTGTTCATGCATCCTAGAATCACGTTTGCTTTTTTTGCAACAGCATCACACTGTTGACTCATATTTAGTTTGTGGTCCACTATAACCCCCTAGATCCCTTTCTGCCGTTCTCCTTCCTAGACAGTTGCTTCCCATTCTGAATGTGTGAAACTGATTGTTCCTTCTTAAATGGAGCACTTTGCATTTGTCTTTATTAAACTTCATCCTGTTTACCTCAGACCATTTCTACAATTTGTCAAGGTCATTTTGAATTACAATCCTATTCTCCAAAGCAGTTGCAACCCCTCCAAGCTTGGTATCATCTGCAAACTTAGTAAGTGTACTCTCTATGCCAATATCTAAATCGTTGATGAAGATACTGAACAGAACTGGTCCCAGAACAGACCCCTGCAAAATCCCCTTGTTACTCCTTTCCAGCAGGATTGTGAACCGTTAATAACTACTCTCTGGGAATGGTTATCCAGCCAGTTATGCACCCACCTTATAGTAGCCCCATCTAAGTTGTATTTGCCTAGTTTATTGACAAGAATATCATGCGAAACCGTATCAAATGCCTTACTAAAATCTAGGCATACTACATCCACCACTTCTCCCTTATCCACAAGACTCGTTATCCTATCAAAGAAAGGTATCAGATTGACTGAGAAAAGCAAAAGAGATGGAGTGTGAGTGAGTGAAATGTGAGTTAGTTCCACTAGGAGACTGTTAATTGACTATTTGGTAGGGCAGATGTATACACTGTGAGATACACTTGACAAGGTGTTGCTCAGAGATGGCTGCACCCTTGGATCTTTCAGCCATTGAAAGGAATAAATTAGAGCGATTTTCAGAAACGTTTAATTGTGTCCAGGCAGAAAGATAATACTTATCTGCCATCTAGGATGAGCAGTGCTGCCTCTGCTTGGTTGCCATGAGGCTTCAGAAAGAAGGAAGGTGAATATGTTGATTGAGATGGAAATAGGATTGGAGCCTTGCGTAAAAATTTGGGAACATAAGAACTGCCATATGGCATGAGACCAAAGGCCCATCTAGCCCAGAAGCCTGTCTTCCAATAGTGGCCAATTCAGGTACCCCAGAGGGAATGAACAGAACAAGTAATCATTAAGTGATCCCTCCCTTGGCACCCATTCCCAGCTTTTGCAAACAGTGGCTAGGGACACCATCACCACCTATTCCGGCTAATAGCCATTGACAGACCTATCCTCCATGATTTTTACAGCTCTTTTTTGAACCCTGTTATAGTCGTGGACTTCACAACATCTTCTGGCAAGGAGTTCCACAGGTTGACCATGTGTTGTGTGGAAAAAGTACTTCCTTTTGTTTTAAACTTGCTATCTATTAATTCCATTTAGTGATCTCTAATTCTTGTGTTATGAGAAGGAATAAATAACTTTTATTTTTTCACTTTCTCCATACAAGTCATGATTTTATGGCTAAACCTCTATTATATCCTCCTTGAGTTCTCTCTTTTCCAAGATGAAAAGTTCCAGTCTTAGTAATAGCTCCTCACATGGAAGCTGTTCACGTCCCTAATGATTTTTTGCCCTTTTCTGAGTCTTTATAAATGCCAAGATATCTATTTTGAGATGAGGCACGCAGTATTCAAGATGTGGGTGTATTAAGAATTTATACAGAGGCAATAAAATAGTCTCGGTCTTATTCTTTCTATCCCTTTCTTAATGATTCCTAACTAACATTTTGTTTGCTTTTTTGATGCTACTGCACATTGAGTGGATGTTTTCAGAGAACTATTCACAATGACTCCAAGCTCTTGCTTTTCAGTGGTAACAGCTAATTCAGTCCCCATCATTTTATACGTATAATTGTGATTATATTTTCTAATATGCATTACTTTATTTTTATCAGCAATGAATTTCTTCTGCCATTTTTTTTGCCCAGTCACCTAGTTAGTTTTGTGAGCTCCTTCTGAAACTCTTCACAGTCTGCTTGGGACATAGCTATCTCAAGCAGTTATGTATCATCTGCAAATTTTGCTACCTCACTGTTTATGTTATGTAATTTTATCTATATGAAACGGTGTAATGAGGAATAGGCCGTAACGTCCCCAATTTTGACATGTTGGGCAGACATGACAGAAACAAGAAATGCCATTTTCATTGCTACATGAACATAGGGGCATAAGTCGTTGATTCAAACCAAGGTCTTGTAAGCGTATAGGACGAGACCATGGTCCCAGACTGGGGTTGGAACCTGTATGTAAAGATATTGGAGTCCCTTCAGGAAATGTTTTGTGAGTGGGTGTGGGAAGATGGAATGGCTGTCTATATGGCAGTGGAAGGTTGTGAAGGTTGCCAAATGCAAGTGAATTGAGCTGGTGGTGAATCCTGATTATTTAAGGTATAAAATATAGTCCAGGATAAGTGACTATATATGAGTATAGCGCTCATTGAGCCAATCTGAGGGCAGGTGCATGAGCACTGGAATCTAGTCCAGTTGTGGAGATAAGTGCATCTAATCGTGTTGTGTCTGATATTCAAGAGCATCTGATTAATTGCTTCCAAACAGAAGATATTCAGGGAACAAAGCTTCACTCCTTTTAGAAATATGTGGGTGCTCGTAAACTCTTTTGAAAGTACAGAATGAGACAGACACACCATTTCTGCTAATCCTAGTAACCTATCCTTCTGCTTACGGGAAGGGACTATGTATAATGGCTACAGAACGGCTCTGAGTGTTAGGACTCCTGTACTCTTCTTCTCTCAACTCTGCAATTCACTCAGCTCTCCTTTCTCCTCTCTTACCCACTTCTGCTTCTGTTTTGCTTTCTGTGCTTTCCTAATTCCGGAAAAGTCATGCAAAGCAGGTAAGTCAGAATAGGTAAATCCGCGGGGGATTTAAATATCCCCCGCGGATTTAAATAAACATGGCCGCCGCTTTTTTTCCGGCTTGGGGAAAAGCCGGAAAAAAGCGTCTAGACTGGCACGATCCTCCGGAATAAAGCCCTTTTCCGGAGGATCTCTTATTCCTACTTGAAAGCTTTATTCCGGAGGATCGTGCCAGTCTAGACGCTTTTTTCCGGCTTTTCCCCAAGCCGGAAAAAAAGCGGCGGATATCCCCCGCGGATTTCCCTATTCTGACTTACCTGCTTTGCATGACTTTTCCGGAATTAGGGGCCAGTGTAGATCTCTAGTTTGTAATATAAGAAAAGATCACATTCCCCTGTTTAGCAGAAAAGCAGAGGAGAATCAAGTCTCTCATAGTTCTATAGCCCGGGGTATGCTGCTTGAGCAGCTGTGTTTTTTCAAAAGAAAAACCATTTTTAAGAGAGAAGTACTGTTTTATTAGCACAGTGTCCCACAGAATTGATCCCATTCGATTGTTAGGCTTTATTTCCATGCCCTCAATAACTAGCTAAAGGCCAAGTATTTTATTACAATTAATAACTAAGGGTGTGTATAGACTACAGTGTTTTTTCGAAAAAAGTAGCCTTTTTTCGAAAAAACTTCACCTGCATCTAGACTGCAGCCGCGTTCTTTCGAAAGTAAATTGAAAGAATGCGGCAGTTTTTTCGATTGCGGTAAACCTCATTTTACGTGGAATAATGCCTTTTTTTGAAAGTACTCTTTTGAAAAAAGGCACTATTTGAATGCAAACTGTGTCTAGACTCTCTTTTGAAAAAGTGGCTCACTTTTTCGAAAAATCTGCTTGTAGTCTAGTTGCTCTCTTTCGAAAGAGGCTTGTAGTCTAGATGTAGCCTAACATAAAATAACCTAAAGAACCAAACTTTCAAAACATGCTGCCTAAATTATGGCTGCAATATTACCTCACACACTCATTGTACATGTAGAATAGATAATCACATGAATGAGAGTGCCAGTGCCCATTTTGCACTTACAAGTGTGATTTTTGCATGCCTATAGGCAGATTTTATGGATGAAATTTCAGGAGCCTGTTCTAAATTATGACTGAAAGAGGGGAAGCCTCACACGAGACAAAGCCCTGGGAAATAGAAATGCAAAAAAAGAATTTCATCTTTCATTTTAAATAGGAAATTTTCCTCTCTGTTTCTGTTGATAGCTTTGAAATCATGTACACAAGGCAATAAGGTTGAAAGGAACAAGCAGACTTCACTTCTGCAGCCAGAGGGGATGATCTAAGACAACTCCTCCCTTCCTGCCCCAACTTTTATTTAAAAGGAGTCAAATGCGTTTGAGGAGTTTGCCCCAAAGACTCCTCTTTCTAGTTTCCTCCCAATTACTTAGGCTGGCCCTATGGTGTAACAGTCAGAAATAAATAAGTATTTTAAAAAAGCTCTTAACTTTTTAGGCCAAATTCTGACAGACTTCAGTGGAGTACGATGGCGACAAACCTGCCAATGGCTTTTGTTTCTCCGTTTGCCCCAAAACAGACCTGGATGTAATGATGATTTCAGATGTAAGAAAAGCTGTAATTTGGCACAACTCCAAAAGCAGTTTTCTTTGGCAATGATCTGTATCTCTATTACTATGTATAAATAATTTTCTGTAATAAAATAGATATTTCTGCCTGTGCTTAAAGAAAACATCATCAGCCACTTCTGGCCACCAGAACAGGAAAATGTAACAACCTCAGATTTACAAATCTTTAGACTTTTAGCTATTCCAAAAGATTTACAGAAATGATAGGAAGGAAGCAGCTGGTGACAGTATCTAGCATGCCATTTATTTCTTTCATTGACAAATTTACATTAATTACCCAATTTGTAATTCAGTTTCAAGAGGAGGCCCCCCAACACTGCATACTTGGGGGATTAAGTTGTTTGTTTTTAAATGATAAATTAGGAACATGTGTGTCTGCTGACTCAATGGAAAAAAGGCAGAGAGCACAAACCCCAGGCTGAGTTTCTCAGTTGTTCATAATAGCCCTGGCACTGCAGTCATCACACAGTCTTGCTGAATTCTGAATATGGTGACTGAGAGGACTGTATCCACTCTTCTAGGTGTGACAACCAGTGCAGGAACTGCATGGCTTTGCTCAAGCTGTTAGATAGACTTATTTTTGAAGAAGGTCAGAATAGCAACAAACATTCTGAATAGCATTCATTAAGCAGATCCTTCCTTTTAAGGGCATCTTGGCAGTTTTTCTGTCTAAACAAAACTGTTTCAGTTATGGGATCATCTAGCCTTCATTTCAAAGAATCCAAAGCTTGTTCCAGAGTAACCACAGAGGTCAGTTCAACATGAGAAACAACATTTATTCTTGCTTGCAGACCGGGAAATTCTTCCTATGAAAAAACATTGCTAATCTTGGGAAATGAATGGAACATGCAATGTAACCTAAGGCAGATCTACTAGAAAGGTGACACAATTCTTGGGTTCTGAGACAGAGTGAAAGCGTCCCAGAGATGCTGTGGGTCAAATTCACTTCACATGCATTGCCCACATTCACCATCACCTCATGTAGAAGTTATGAAAACAAACCTCTGCAAAAACAGAACCCTGCCAGATTTTGATTGCTATATGTATCCCTGATTTCAATGGAGTTACCCCACAGATGAAATTGGCCCATTATTGTCACCTCAGGTGAAATCCAAACCCCAATAATTTAATAGGCAGATATACCGATCTCAGAACTAGAAGGAACTGTGAGAGATCATTGAGTCTAGTCCTCTGCCCTCATGGCAGGACCAACTCCCATCCTTTACAGATTTGCCCCAGATCCCTAAACATCCGCCTGAGGAATTGAACTCACAAGCCTAGGGTTAAGTAGGCCACTACTCAAACCACTGAGCTATCCCTCCCATGAGGGGAATGGTAAAACTTCTCTGGAGCTTGGGTTTCATCCCTACTGCTTTAATGTGCTGTGCTGCAGTGTGTTGGAATACAGGCAGTCCCCGGGTTACATACAAGATAGGGACTGTAGGTTTGTTCTTAAGTTGAATCTGTATGTAAGTCGGAACTGGCGTCCAGATTCAGCCGCTGCTGAAACTGACCGCCAGTTCTGACTTACATACAGAATCAACTTAAGAACCCCAGGCGTCCCCAAGTCAGCTGCTGCTGAAACTGATCAGCAGCTGATTCTAGGAAGCCCGGGGCAGAGCAACTCTGCCTCGGGCTTCCTGTAGTCAGCGCTGGTCAGTTTCAGCAGAAGCTGACTTGGGGACGCCTGGGGCAGAGCAGCTGGGGTGCTGCTGAGTTGCTCCAGTAGCGCCGCTCCTCGGTGCTACTGGACCAACCCAGCAGCACCCCATCTGCTCTGCCCCAGGCGTCCTGATTCAGCCGCTGCTGAAAATGACCAGCAGCGGCTGAATCAGGACCTGGGGCAGAGCAGCTGGGGTGCTGCCGGGTTGGTCCAGTAGTGCCCAGAGCGGCGCTGCAGGACCAATTGGCAGCGCCCCAGCTGCTCTGCCCCAGGGTCCAAAACAAAAGCCTGGTCTGCTGGGGGGGGGCACACTAGCTGCACCCCCCCCAGCAGACCAGGGACATGGGGAGCAGAGCCGCAGCGGCAGCGGGGTGCCGCGCCTCTGAGGCTTTGCTCTGGCAAAGTCTCAGAGGCGCAGGACCCCGCCGTGGCTGCAGCTTCAGTCCCGGTGCCTGTGGTCTGCTGGGGACGGTCTCCAGCAGACCAGGGGCACCGGAGCAGCTTACGAACGGGGCTTTCTCGCCCCGGAGCTCGCAGGTAGCAATCCGCCACCTCGACCTCCGGGGCGAGAAAGCCCCGTTCGTAAGTGCGGATCCGACATAAGTCGGATCCGCGTAAGTCGGGGACTGCCTGTATACAGATTGGACATCCTGAGGTGCTAGTTCATGCTGCAGTTCCCACTCCCACAGTCCATATTACAGGGTTGTGTAGACATAAACTATCAGTGCCCTCCAGCAGTTAGGCAAATACATTTCCAAAGTATGTTAAGCTAATGCGCACAGACACTCTGACTGCACAGCAATATTGTCCACAGGGGGAGCTAGTGCGCACTAGCTACTGCAGAGTTCTTTTCTTGTGTGGACAAACCCTTGGCTTATGTTATCCAATGGTTCTCAAACATGGTCCTCAGGGTTGTGATTGTAGCTTAAAATGATCAGCCACCTCTGAGAGTACCTGACATCTCTGTGACCCCAACTGCTGCTGCACGAGAACTTGCTCCTAGTTTTTCCAACCAGAGCACGGTGCACATAGGGAAAGACAAAGAAGAAAATGCTGGATGGAGGTGAGGACTGGGCTACTGGTGAGCTGGAGTCCGCCTCTTGTTAATAGAGGGTAATGCAAATGCAGCCCTGACTTCAGCTTTTCAGCTTCTTTGTAATGGAGAATCTGTTTTCATTTAAAGATTAAAGTCAGTCTCTAGCCCTTCTCTTTGAGAATGGAGCCTTGAAAACCATACACTGATGTAAACCAATTGTGAAGGTTAATAGGAGGATACAGCTGGTCTCCATTCCTACCGCAGGCGGCGGAGGGGACTTTAAGAAAACTCCTCTCTCTTCCACACACATTGACACAGACACACATTCATATTGTAGAATAAATCAGTTAAGTTTTGGGTACATCTCCAAGAATTATCTCCCCAGCACTTCCCCCATCTCCTTCTGCTATCCTGGGCATAACATGACAATTATCAAGGACAGAAATGAGCTACCCACTCTTATACCACCTGTGATGGGGATGGAGAGGCAGAGAATATGTGGCAAAAATTGGTTTTGTAACTGATGCTTAAAATGGACAGCCACCTCTGAAAGTACCTGATATCACTGTGACCACAACAGCTGCTGCACAAGAACTTGCTCCTAGTTTTTCCAAACAAGGCCTCTAGGGTGCACTTAGGTAATGACAAAACAGCAAGAAAGCTCTGCTTATCCAAGCCAGGAGGAGAACCCGCCCCCTGCTTTTAGCAGAGGAATGACAGCTTCACTCCCAGCACTGCCCCACTTAGCCCCAAAATCCCAGGAGAAGGATTCCTATAGTCCAGGGATGGGCCAGATACCTTTCACGGGCCAGATCCAGCCTGCCAAGCCATTGGATCTAGCCTGCGGCCCCCTGTGCTAAAATCCTCAGGCATGCAGCAGCTTCTGTTTCAAGCATAGGGCTCCTCCACATGCCTCTTTGCTCTGGAGTGGGGGGGGGGGAAGGCTTTGTGTGTCATCTCCCCACCCCTAGCCCCATCCTCAATTCCTACTGGCTGGAAACAACCAGCTAGCAGGAGCTGAGAGATTGGCCTTCAGGATGGGGTAGTGCAAGCCTTTCTCCCCTCCCAGAGCTGAGAGCCACATGGAGGGAGCCCAGCCTGCCTTGTGGTGCTGCAGGGCTGCTGGCCTGGAGACACTAAGGTAAGCACCTCCCAGCCAGAGCCTTCCTCTGGCACCCCAGCTCCAGCTGCACAACAACTCCCTCCCCCAGGTCACCATCCAAACCCTCTGCTCCCCTCTGTACTCCCTCCCTCACCCTTCCCCCAGGCCAGAATCTTCTTCTGCACCTATATCCCCTCCTAGACCCTGTACCCCATCCCCTTGCTCCAGGTCACCACCCAAACCCTCTGCAGTCTGCACCCCCTTTTCCTCTTCTTCCAGGTTACAATTCCCTTCCAGACTTTGCTTCCTCTCCTAAAGCCTCTCTCCTGCACCTATACTCCCTCCCTGATCCTACACTCCAATCCCCTAACCCAGGTCACAACCCCCTCCTTCACCCAAACTCCCCTCTCAGACCTCACAACATCTCCTGCACCCCAGTCCCTTACCCTGTGCACCCTTCTACACCCAACCTCCATCCTAGACCCCACACCTCCTCCACAAAAAAGTGTGGCCCTTGACCACTTTCCAAAATCTTGGCGTGGCCTCTCACCAAAAATTATTGCCCACCCCTGCTATAGTCACTAATGCCCATTTGTTTCTGGTGGTGCCTGCCTGTTGCACCCCACTAAAAAGTCTGAAGTCATACTGCAAGAGAGCCTGAAGCCCTGTATCCCCACTCACTGACCAGGGATGACTTGTTCCCCTGGATCTTGCACACTAACTTGGGGAGAACTGCTCCCCCATGCTCTGCACACCAGCAAGGGGCGATCTCCCAGCAACAAGGAGAGATCTGTTCACCTCAAGAAGCAAAGGTGATTCATTCTTCAACTGACCTCCAGCCCACTAACGGGGGAGTCGCCACCTCACATCCAGACTGACACTGATTTGCCTGCTCCCACTGCTGAAGGAACAGGGGGAACGGACGGACTTGGGAGAGAGCAGGAATGTGGAATGGGTTAGCTGAAGAGAGGGAACAAGCACAGAGAATGAATGGACTTTGGAGGTGTGGGTGGGAGTGTGTGAAACAGGTAGGATTTTGTAACAGGGAAGAGTATTTTACTCCGAGATTTATTGCTTGTGTTGCTGACCAGGGACAACTGTATGAAGGGGCCCATAGTTCACTTTTGGCAGCATATCACTGTGCAGAGCAAGGGCTGAAGAACCAGTTGTTCTATAATCGAGCACCGACACTGTTTATCACGGAATCACAGAGAGTAAATAATGGACTTGATAAACATAGACTTTCCTTTTTTACTCACAAGAGGGACACACCTGCTCATCTAGCTCAGTGGGGTAAAAATGTGAGAAAAATTAGGGAGGGGACATACATGATTATCATGACAGGCAGATATTCTGTCCACAGAAGGATTAAGGGCTTTAACTAACTCCTACTGAAGTTAATAGGAGCCTTCAGTGGGAACTGGGACTAGGCCTCTGCAGCCCAGATCCTGCAAACGCTGGGGCTGGAGCACTCCGCTTCCCATAGCTGTGGAGTGACCTGGCTGGGAGATGAGCGGTAAAGCAGCACAGGTTGCTAGGTCGCGCCGCATCCTGTGTCTCCTGCAGCCACGGTGAGTGCAGAAGGACCTGATTCTGCTGGTGCCCTGTGCCAGGCTCCCAGATAATCACCTGGGTCACATCGCTCTGGGGAGGGGGCTTTGGGGAAGTGGTGCAATGGGGCAGGAGGAAGCGGAGCAGGGTGGGAAAAGGAGAAGTAGGGATGGATCAGAGGTGGGGCTTGGGGGAAAGGGTAAAGTGGGGGTAGGATGGGGCAGAGCAGGGGTGAGAAATGGCAGAGCGGAAGCAAAGGGGGTTGCTCCAGCCCTTCCCCCGCTCCCCAGGGATGTCCCTGCCTTGAAGATAGGGCTTGTGTTGCTAGAGGATGGTGTTTTCAGGGCACTGATCCACAGCAAGTACTGACAAAACTTCCCCACACTAAAGGCCGACGGCTCTGAGATGCCTCAGAACCCGAGGTACCCTGGGAAATGTCACAGTGGAAAAGTCAATGGGATTTACATCCAGTTTTCTGGTTCACTAAGAATCATATCCCATGCACTGATATACCAGATAATATAGTTACTGAGCAATTCACAAGTGAGAACTTTGGGAACAGGTAAAGGAAAGGTTACAGTCTATTGTCGTGTGTTTATTTCTGATAGGAAACTGAGCAGCAGAAGAGGCAGGATGTGCAAAGAAGCATCTGTTAAGTATGCCAAAAAACAGTTGGAAAAGTTGTGTACTAATCTATATAAAAAATATAGATGCTAATCTACTATAAAAAAGTAGAGGACTTTAAAGCCTTACTAGTGGCTTATGACAAGTGACATCAGGGTCAATTGGATTTCCTAACTATGCCTAAAGATTTAAAAAAAAAACCCAGCAGGGTGCAGCCCACAGTGAAACAGCCCTGCTGACAGAGCTATCCAGACAGGAAAGGGACAGCATGGAAAAGAGAACAAGAGCATGGGGGGGGGGGGGGGGGGGCTGCAGAGAGAGACAAAGAACAAGTTCAGCTGCTCTAGAATCAGCTCACCAAAAACATTGGTTCTAGAAGACGAAAATTATGAAGGCTGAGAAGTAAAAGCCGTAGGGAGACAGGCAGGACACCCTGAATGTATCAGACCTAAAAACTGATTCATTAGCAGACAGATAACACTCACCAGGGATTACACAGCTGGCATGAGCTGGTGCCCAAGTTACACAGAGATCAACTGCATTAAAGAATATCTGATCACCTTTGAAAGAATATGCACTGTACAGAGAATGACTTTTCATCATCATTATCAACAACCATGGGCTCAATGCCCGTTGGTGTCCAATGCCTTCCTCACTATTTCCTTCCATCTTTCCCTGTCCAGTGAGGAGTGGCTTAGTTTCTGTAGACTAGCTCTGCACCAATCTACTATACCATCTCCCCATTCTCTGTGGGGTCAGCCTCTCCTATTCAGACCATTCATTATGCCGAATACCAGGGTCTTACATTTCGCTTGTTGTTCATTCTGCAGATATGCCTGAATAGTTGTATCTTCCATTGTATAACCTTCTGCAGTAGGTTCTCTTTCGGCTGTATCTTCCTACATAATTCCTCATTGGTGAACTTCTGCACCATCTTATTCTGAGGATCTTTCTAGAACAACTCCTCTCAAACACCAATATTCTTCTCTTTTAATTTTTCGTTATCATCCATGTCTCACATCCATACAACAGGCTGCTAAATACACACATTTTCAAGACGCTCAGCTTCATTCCTAAGCTAATCACTTTACTTTTCCAGATCTTATCTATTGCTTTCAAACTCGCTCTTGCTTTCGCTATTTCCTTCTTACAGTCTAGATCATACGTCATGTTGCTCCCCAAATACTTGAACTTCTCTATGTTCTCTAGTTCGATCCCATCTACATTGATCTTCCTTCCTATTTCTTTATCTCCTAATACCATTGTCTTCGTTTTATCGATATTCATAATCAGTCCATACCACTTCCCGTCCTCATTTAGCACCTCATTTAGCACTGTTCTCGCTAGCTTCTCTTCATCTTCCTCTGCGATAACTATATCATCCGCAAACCTCAAGTTGTTAATTCTCATCTTGTGCACTGATATCCCTTCTACCTTTTCCTTGATCTTGTCCATTGCTATCTCTAGGTGCATGATGAAGATACTTGGCGATATTGGATCTCCTTGTCTCGTACCTCTACTTGTTCTAAACCAACTTCCCAACTCTTTGCATGTTCTCACCGCTGCCGCTGCATTATCATTGATATCCTTCAACAACTGTATCAGTCTGCTATCCACTCCATACGACTCCAACACCTCCCAAGTCACTTTCTGATCTATACTGTCAAATGCCTTCTAAAAATCAACAAAGCAATTGTAGATGTTCTTGTTCTTTCACCGAGTTTTCTCCGCTATCAACCTTAGTGCCAATATCTGCTGTATGGTACTTCTATCTTTCCTGAATCCTTCTTGCTCATCCGCTAGATGTTCTTCTATCTGCAATCTCAATCTCTCTATCAGTATCATCATCAGCACCTTGCCTAGATAACTCATTCAGGCAATTGTTCTGTAGTTCTTGCACTCCAACGCGCTTCCTTTCATGTGTCTTGTCACTAGCACTGAACTTGTCCATTCCTTAGGTGCCTTCCCTTCTTTCCATGCTATATTACATAGTCAGTGTATTTCCTGACTCATACTTTCTCTGCCATATTTGATCATCTCTCCCATGATCTTATTATTTCTAGGGCTCTTATTGTTCTTTAGTCGTTTCACTGCTCTTTCTACTTCCTCCTTCAAAATACCAGTCTCGGCGGTGATATCGCTTTCAATTCTTCGATCAGTCTCTCTGAGACACTCGGGTCCAACTGTGCTTTGTACAGATCAGTACAATATCTCGTCCATCACTGCATAACCTTCTCCTTGTTCATGAGCACCTTATCATTTTCGACTTTGATCGCCATCTGCTTTGGCTGCCATTTCCTATTAATATTCCTAAACATCTTATAAACCTCCTGATCTTACATTCACCATAATACCTCTCTATATCTTTACACTCCTCCTCTAACCACTTTGCCTTATCCATTCTGGCCACTTTCCTTACCTCATTGCATTTCACTTTATAGTGCTGTTCTGCCCTCTTGGAGACATCCCTTCTGATCTTCAATAATCTCTTCTCTTGGACCAACTTCAATGACTTTTACTACTCCCTAAATTGACTAGTAAATCTTTACAAGTATTTAATGCTATGTTGAGACTATGAAATATGCTCAGTTCAAGGAGTCTGTGTTAAAAAGGTTTCATACTACCCCAGAAGCATATCGCTTCAAATTCAGAAACTTCAAAAAACTTGGTAAGTTAAGTCACAGAGAATATATTCATAAAATGGTGTATTATTACAGAAAATGGATGAAGAGTAAAGGGACAGAAGCCCATGACAAGTTAGGAGATCTGATTGCTCAGGAGCATCAAGGTCTGCACTAAGGAGAAAACTCCAACATCAGTGCAAGCAGCTGCCTAAGTGAGTGAGTTATGGGTTTTCCATCAACTAGTCAAATTATTGAGAAGCAGGGGGAACCACAGCAGGGTTAGCTCCTGGCCATGAGAGCTAACCCTGCAGTGGTTCTGCCTTCTAAATGTATTAAGAGCCGGCTTTTGCTGATCAGATAGTTGACTAGTTGCTTACAACCCTATTCCTAGCTTGTTTCTGGGAACAAGGAAGTCAATAATCAAGGAAGTGTTTTACAGGGCTGCCATGGATGTTATAGGCCTACTAGCTGAGCCTACACAGAGAGGAAAACATTATATTGGTGGCAGCAGATTTCACTGCTAGGTATCCAGAGGTAGTTGCTCTGTGTAGCAAGGTGGTCACCCTCCTCCACGCATAGAAAAGGTTAAAACAGCTCTGGGAGACGGCTGAAGCTAGGGGCCAATCATGAGAGGCCTTTGTGGCAGCCAATCAGAGCCCAGGAGGTCTGTATAAAAGAGAACAGAATATATTTTTTATCTCTCAGCGGTACATACCATGGCCTCTTGAGACTCAAGGATGGTTACCAGGGTTCCCTCTATCTAAGCTGAGCACTTTTGCGGCCGTGCACAACAAATTTTAGGCCCATGCACCTCGCCTGCAGAGCTGCACCGCGCACTCAACACTACTCACTTACCTGTTGGCCTGGAAGGATCCAATGGTGGTCTGGCAGGCCAGCTCCAGCCTCCCCTCAGTGAGGAGCTGCCACCTCCCCAACCGCTCAGCCCCCCCATCCTGAGCTTCCCCTTGCCCTGAATCCTGCACCCGTGGTATTACACTGCTTATCATAATCCTTGAGATGCATGTACAGAAAAACATTATCTCTATACTAGCAATTATGTTGTCTAGGTCTGCAATTAAAAGCATGGCACTCATGAGATAAACTTCTCCAGAAGGGGACAGGAGACAACTACCACTAAGGAGGACTACTGAGTATTATATGTTATAGAATAAAAGCCAGTCTTAGGGAAAATGGTGCCCTTGGCAAACTTGTATTCTGGCGCCCCTGCACCCCACAGGGGCTCCCCCCACAATGCTTAATTTGTATTGAAAGAATGCCAGGGCTCAGCCCCAGCACTCACTGGGTGGCTGGAGAGTGGGGGCTACTAGCCAGGTACCAAGCGGAAGGCAATACCACTATCAGCAACAGTGTGTAAAATACAGGTGGCATGGTATATGGTTAAGGCTGAGATTTAGTCATAGAGGTTATGGAAGCCACAGATTCCATGACTTCCAAATACTTCCATCAATTTAGCCAGTGCCACCTGGGAGCTGCAGCGTCCTCTGCCATCCACAAAGGAAGAGAGTGGTGAGGGGAGGAGAAAGGAGGTGGCAGCTCCCAGCCACCATCAACGGCAAGGGGCCTCCTGCAACTCCCAGCCATCACAGGCAGCAGATCCCTGCTGCTTCCCTGTGCTGTGGGACCACCAGAGCTCTTCACCCCCATGAGTGACAGGGACCCTGGAGCTCTGAGTCCTCACAGGTGACTTTTATTTTTGTAAAAGTCAGGGAGAGGTTATGGGTTTCCATTAATTTTTCATTATTGCCCCTGACCTGTCCGTGACTTTTGCTTAAATTATCCATGGAAAAAATCTTAGCTTTATAAGAAGGTATATTGCCACTTTTACTTCTGTGCTGCTAGTGGTGATGCTACTTTTAGAACTAGGTGCCCAGCTGCAGCCGCTACTCTCTGCCCACCCAGCTCTGGAGACAAAAGAGTAGTATAAAATGGAATTCTGCCATTTTACTATGGCTCCAAGTGCAACAGATGCCAATTTCTTACAAGAGTGAAAAATCCAGAGTACTGCTAAGTAACAAGAAATTTGGCAAACAATGTCACCTCACGTGATTTGGGGAAAAAGTCCATTTCAAAACACTATACAGAACAACCGATCTTTCTAGCCATCATAAAAGATTCCACTTCCTAGATTTGTCTCATGTATCTGCTCTATCAGGCTAGTTTAGTTCAATGCCCTAAGAAAGGATCATTTATAGATCAGCTTTCCTTCTTTGGTCTGGTAGGCTGTGTCTACACTGGCCCCTATTACGGAATAGGCATGCAAATGTAGAACTTTGGAAGAGGCAAATGCGCGGGGGATTTAAATATCCCCCGCGGCATTTGCATTTTCATGGCCGCCGCTTTTTTCCGGCTTGAAGTTAAGCCGGAGAAAAGCGTCCAGACTGGCGCGATCCTCCGGAATAAAGCCCTATTCCGGAGGATCGCGCCAGTATGGACGCTTTTCTCCGGCTTATCTCCAAGCCGGAAAAAAGCGGCGGCCATGAAAATGCAAATGCCGCGGGGGATATTTAAATCCCCCGCGCATTTGCCTCTTCCAAAGTTCTACATTTGCATGCCTATTCCGTAATAGGCGGCCAGTGTAGATATAGCCGTATTATTTTAGAATATTAAAAAACATTCATGGTAACCAGTAAATCAGAATACACGGTGCTTACTAGCATATGCTTATAGGATAGTTGACTAGTGACTCAACTAGTCACCCTCCCTCCCCCCCCAACACCTTGCTGCCTCTACTGAGTGCAAAAACCGTAACACAAGAGATATACATTTTGGACTTGGACTCACACTGTCTGTTATTAAAAAGCCTTTATAAAAATAATAATTTTATTAGGCTAATCAATATTGCAGCAATTGATTTCCATGCTTATTCTGAAAAAATATCTTTATTAGAAACTATTTTGTAGGGAAGTTTCTCCTGTGCAAACTCATACATTCCAGTTTTAACAACATTACACATCTGCAATGCCTGTCTCAGAATCAGCAAGAAAACATGCTTTATCTCCAACAAACACCTGTTACATATAATTAGCAGGATTCCACCATATGCTTTAAAAACATTCATTAAAGGCTAGATTGTCCCATAAAGACAAATGTCTGAATAGGGTGTATGCCCAAAGAGAAATACAGTCCTTTCCTGAGCTCTGCAGCATCATTTAGAACTGTCCAGCCTGCTCATGTGGTCTCACATCTCCCAAGTCCTTTGTGTAAGCGGGGGAATGATCCCGCTATTGTGGGGAACTTTCCTGACTTCTATACCACCCCGGGGAAATGAACCAGCGAAAGGATCTGAGTCCCCACTCCCACTTCCTTTACCCCACGGCTCCCTGATCCTGAGGGCTCCCCCACCACTCTCCTGAGTAGCAGAGCCCTTGAAACCCCAACAAGGCTGGGCCCAGGTTTCCTGGGGCTTAATCCCTGACCTTGTAGTCACTAGGGGCAGGAGTTAGGGTGTCCCCACTCCGAGGTGCTCTCTTTACACTGCAGGCCTTCTTGGCCCAGTGATCACTTCATAAGGTTCAAAGCAAATACAATTTATTAAACAACAACGGATTAAAGAGAAAAGAATAAGAAAAAATGAGAATGGTTAAATGAGAACACACAGCCCTGCTCTGTAGCACAGGGACATCAAAACAGCAGTCTGCAGAGTATAAGGACAGTCCACAGTCTCTTTCTTAGAGGCCCTGGATATGCTGCAGGGGGGGCTACAGGCTGGACACGCTAGCTCTGTTAGTGACCACACAGTCTCAAGCTCGAAGTGGCCAGACCCCTCTCCCAGTCCAGAGCCTTTCCCCACACTTTGCTGGTCCCAGGTGCTCACCACATCCAGCTGCAGGCTGTGCTGCTTGACCAGTTCCAGCTCCCTGTGTTGCTTCTCTGTTCCTTTTGGCTCTCTGAGCACTGCCGGTCTGCTGCTCAACTCAGGGTCTGCGCTCTTTGAGCTGTGTGTGTCTGGCTCAGCTGCTGCAAAAAATGCCCCTCAGCACAGCTTGCTTTACTTGGGCTGTCTCTCAGCTCCCTGTTTTTGCAGGACTTCTTCACACAGCTTGTACTCCTATTTCAGCTCTGTCTTTGCAGGACCTCTTCACACAGCTTGTACTGCTCTCTCAGCTCTCTCCTTGCTCAGAAAGACCCAGAACAATCCCAGCTCACAGGGAGGATGGGGCCTGGCCACTCCCCTTCCTCACTGGCCTGTCCAACCTGTCAATCAGGCTGAGCTGGAGTGTTGGCTGCTTTCCATTGTCTCTGGGGTCAGTCAGTCTCATGAACTCTTCCCCTTCAGATACTGCGAGCTGGCAAACCAAAAACTCCCACAGAGTTTTAGTAAGGGGTAACAGTCCCCTTACATTTGGTATAACTCAGGGGCACATGAAGGAAGCAGCTCACTCCTATGCTCCTGAGTTCAGGGTCTGCAGTCTCTGTCCTTTGCAAAGGGAACTGCTATGTATCAGTCTTTCATGGGGTACCTCCTTTTGGGAGCTACATGCAGAATGGATGATCTTAGATTAAACATTTACCCTAAGGGTACATCTACACAGTAGGGCAAAAGTCAAATTAAGCTACACAACTTCAGCTGTGTCAATTGCGTAGCTGAAGGTGAAATAGTTTAATTCAGCTTTAGGCACTGTCTACACAGCAGGAAGTCGAAGGAAGAACACTCTTCCTTTGACTTCCCTTCCTCCTTGTGAAATTAGGGTTACAGGAGTTGGAGTAAGAAGTCCTCCAGCTCACCACTATTTCGATGTAATGGCTTGCTGTGTAGACACGCTCTTTGTTATTTCAGAATAATGTACAGTGCTGTATAGACGTACCCTAAGGTATTAGTGCTACATGCTGCGCAAAAGGAAGACAGCTATTTATGAATGGTATCAGACTGTGAAATGAAGAAAAGTGCATACGAAAATTCAGCAGGTCATTCACCTGCCCCCAGTGGCAGGGTTCCTCCTCCACAGTGTGAGCCACTCTGCAGAAGTGTTCATAGTGCTAGACACTTGGCCTCCAGCTTAAGGCAGGCTCCGCACTGTCACGAGGGGACTGCATCTTATCAGAGAACCATGGTCAAACTGAGAACTCCTGGCTCACTGGGGGGCACCATTTTAGATTTGTTTTTAGCACGGGTGGGGGGAGCAATTTTAAGCATGATATCAGTGGCTACTTAGACACCCTCAGAAGTTGGCTGCAAAGATACTACCTGACCCTTCTTATCACTCTCAGTTTGGGCTCGTCTACACTGGCCCCTTTTCCGAAAGGGGCATGGTAATTTCAGAGATCGTAATAGGGAAATCCGCGGGGGATTTAAATATCCCCCGCGGCATTTAAATAAAAATGTCCGCCGCTTTTTCCCGGCTTTTAGAAAAGCCGGAAAAGAGCGTCTACACTGGACCCGATCTTCCGGAAAAAGCGCCCTTTTCCGGAGGATCTTATTCCTACTTTGAAGTAGGAATAAGATCCTCCGGAAAAGGGCGCTTTTTTCGGAGGATCGGGGCCAGTGTAGACGCTCTTTTCCGGCTTTTCTAAAAGCCGGGAAAAAGCGGCGGACATTTTTATTTAAATGCCGCGGGGGATATTTAAATCCCCCGCGGATTTCCCTATTACGATCTCTGAAATTACCATGCCCCTTTCGGAAAAGGGGCCAGTGTAGACGTAGCCTTTGTGTTTTAATAGCATTAAAGCATGAACCCTTGGAATCTCAACATCTGTCAAATAATAAAACTAACCTCCCCCCAGAATTTCCCACAATTGTAAACATTTAAATTGATATAAATACAAAAGGAGAGTTTACACATAAAGTAATTGATATTACTCAAAATTATAAAAAAGTTGAATCCACCAAGCCTATTTATAGGCTAGCAGAGCAGCGGTGTTGAAGCCTGTGTGTGGGAGGGCAACGTCTAACCCCACTAAAGAGTAATATCAGTTTAAGAGCCTGATATTTTAAGTCACAACCACAGAATGTCTTCACACTAACAGCAGGAATCCCATTGACTTCCAGAGGATAAGCGAAGCTTGTAGGACGATATGGTACTAAGTCAGAATTGAGACTAAAGAAAGCAGCTTCTTTATTTTTGATGCAGTATAGAAACGTGTACGTTTCACCCAAGAGCTCAGACAAGGTTTCCCCCCTCCCCCGCTCCCAAGGAATTTCAGGATACTGTTACGTAGGACTGGTGCAAACAGAAACAATTAAAAAGTAAAGCCTGAAAGTGGGGCTAGGCAATCAGGGACTGAAGGAAAGGGAGACAGGCACCGCCTACTCAATGGTTAATCTGTCATTAAAACTCCAGGGCCACTATGCTGGTAACATCCCCACTGGATAGGGCACAGCAGTCAGTATGCTACTTCCCTACCTACTGTGGCCCCCATTCCCACTCCTGTTCGGGGCTCTTAAGAATGGGTAGGCTGGTCCATTGCTCAGGGTACCATGCAGAGCTGTGAGTTTGGTACCTCCCAGGTCCAACACCCACCTGACCCGCCTAGAGCCAGCTGGACTCTCAGAAGCAGCCAGGCAGGTGAGTAGCATCCAGACATGCAGTGCCAAAGAGGGTGGATGAACCCAAGCTGTAAGCGGGCAGCTGGCCAAGTCGAATAACTCCTGCAGAGCAGAGAATTCTTTCCCAGGTGTCTGACTGGTGAGACTTGCCAAGCCACTCGGAGTCTATCTGATCATACTATTTGGGGTTGAGAAAGAATTTTTCTCTGGGTCAAATTGGGGTGGGTTCATTCCTATTCAGGAGTATGGGTCACCTGCAGGTTTAAGCTAGTGGAAAAGATAGAGTCTGTAGCCTGAAGTCTTTAAACCATGATTTGAAGACTTCAGTAACTCGGCTGGAGGTTAGGGGCCTATTATAGAAGTGGGAAGGTGAGGATTTGTGGCCTGCAATGTGCAGGTCAGACTAGATGATCACGATGATCCTTTCTGTCTGTGAGGTGCTTCACAAGCCTGTGTACCCCCTGTATGATACAGGCTGCACAGCCCCAATGGTATGGTTGTGGGGTGAAGGGAATCAGACGGAATGAATATACAGTCACTGAGCCTTATAATTCCACTTGTCCTGAGGCATACATTTCACTGAACTGCACTGAGCTCCTGTTAAAAAGACAGCCCCTTCCTGCAGGACAGGTGGAATTCTTAGGCCTGAGGGCTGCAAGGAGCAGTGCAGTGCAGGAGGAGGTGAGCCTAACTTGCATGAGCTGGCCTGCAGCCTTGAAGAAGCGATGTGGCTTGCGGAGTAGGTTGCCGTTTCTCCAGTCTGCTGCAGAGCCAATATCCATAAATACCCACAACTTGCACTGCTCAGTTTCACACAACTTCAGCTTGAAAAGTAAGAATCTATCAGATCACCACAAGTGGGCCATTGCAGAATCTATACACTGCCATGAATACCTTGTTTTGTGCACTCCTCAGGCTGACAAATGTTGCCTCACACACCCAAATAATAGTAATGGGAAATTTAGAGGAAAGAAAGCATCAGTTCATTGTTCATACATTTTCTCTCTCACCTACGCAGAACAGGTTGATGTCAGCTGTTGCACACAAAACACTTATTTTCATTCTACAATGTGCACTCTCTTCCCAGATTTCTTACAGCAGCACACTGCTCACATAGCCAGATGACACAGTAGGTTAGTAACTTTATTTTTTTTTTAAAAGATACTCGTGTCAGCTAATATCAAACGACTTCTTTTTGCTGGAAAACATTAGGAATTTCATTAACTTTGCAAGGGTGTAACCCTGAAGCAAAATGATCAGTATTTACAGAATCTTTTTTAAAACATGTTTGTAGGAAACCCGAGCAGCAAGACTTAAGTGAATTTATGAAATGATGTTGGAATCTTTCATGAGAAAAAATACTCAATTTTTGCTCTGGACTAATGGAATGAAAGATTGAAGCTTTCTACCATGTCTACCATGAAAAACTATTTTATAAATAATTTTGGTTAGATATTTGTTTTGGATTTTTAAAAGCCTGACAGTAAGCTTTCGAAGAGAAATGTTAAGTTCATAAATGTCAGGGTGCCTTATTCTTGTGTTATAAGGCAGAACATATAAACAAATTTAGCAGCAGCCATATATAACAATGGCTTTTTAATGTAACCCCTATGTGGTCTAATAAAAAAAAAAATCTGCATTTTCCAAAGGCAGTATATTTTTGTTCCTTTGAGTAAATGCTTTTAAATAAGTCCGAACAGCAAAACAGAACCAGTTACAACTTACCTTACTTTGGAGCAGATTACATCAAATTTTCCACAACAGTGGTATGCTTCCTTTGGATTGTCCCAAGACTTTTGCAACTTCAAACAAATAGATACAGGTTGGTGATTCAAAGTCCTTCAGAGAAAAAAGTAAAATTCCTCGAGGACAAGTAATGTACTTCTCTGAACATGAAAACTTATTTAAAGCTTGATTCTCTTTTATTAAGTCTAGCAACTGTCTTTTTCAGCTAAGCAAACTCCCACCCCTTTTCTCGGACACTTGCCAACTCCTCTAATTTAAAGCGACTGTCAGGCTTGCTATAAAACTCCCATTGGAAAGAACTCAGTATATATGATAGAGGAAAGAGCAAGTGCTAACTCCAGGCTGAAGCAGTATGACATATAGTTCTACCACATAGTTCTACCAGCTGGTATAGACTCACAAAGGTAATATGATATAATATTTGAAAGAAAACATTTAGGGCCACATTGTCCCCTTCTACGCAAAGAAAGGAGAAGGGATAAGACTCAAGCTGTTCCTAGCACACTCTCCCCTTAATATGGTTTTAGGAGGAGTATTGACCTTAAAAACTCAATAAATTCAAGGATCCACAGTAGTGACCTAATTCAAAGTCCACTGAAGTCAATCAAAAGACTTCCCCTGACTTCAGTTGGCTTTGGAGCAGGCTCTGAATCCTTGTCCTTCTCATGCAGATTTCTGATTTACTGTCTATGGATTGCTTAATCCTCTATGGAGCTTTTTTCCCCTGGGCTTCCCACATGTCTCGCAGCAGCATGTCTGATTTATGGATTACATTGTTGATCCAATATTATGTATTCAGGAAAGGGGAAGGTATAGGACCTGAGTTGGATTTTACTGCTGCTCATTTGACTGAATGCTTCTCTTCAGGAGTATTTATGGTTTCAGTAGAGAAGCTGCTGCACCCATTACAGATGTCTTTGCCCTCTGAGATCCTGCAGAGCGCTAACCACAAAAGCCAAGATTTTCAAAAGTTTCTGCTAACATTCTGGGTTGTTCAAATTAAGACAACCTAAAAAAAGAGGCACTCAGAGTTACTGGACATTTGTGAAATTTAGGCCACAGTGTTCATGAAGAAAGGACATCATAAGTTCAAAAGGAAGGGTAAGCAATTTCCAGAAGCTCTCTTTCATTTGTGGGAGTGTCATTTGAGCAGTTAGAGGGGGATTAGTGTGTATTTGTCTCCATATATGCTACAAATAGGAGTTAACTTTATAGAATGATCTTAAAAAATGAATGCTCAGGACTATATTTTCAAATGCAACTGAAGATTTTTGGGAGCTCCAATTTTTATGCACCCCCTTCCCAAAACCTTTAAAAAGGTCTTATTTTCAATGTGGGCAGTGTGTACAAAATCTTCTGAGAATCAAATCCATTTAAGGCATGCCTCAAGTTGGGCACCCAAAATCACTTTTGAAAAAAATTAAGCCCTCTTGACTACTGTTGAAGAGGCAAACAGTTTATTATGAACCTATTGGCTACGTCTACACTGGCATGATTTTCCGAAAATGCTTTTAATGGAAAAGTTTTCCGTTAAAAGCATTTTCGGAAAAGCACGTCTAGATTGGCAGGATGCTTTTCCGCAAAAGCACTTTTTGTGGAAAAGCGTCCGTGGCCAATCTAGACACGGTTTTCTGCAAAAAAGCCCCAATCGCCATTTTCGCGATCGGGGCTTTTTTGTGGAGAGCACTCTGCTGTCTACACTGGCCCTTTTGCACAAAAGTCTTTCGGAAAAAGACTTTTGCCCGAATGGGAGCAGCATAGTATTTCCGGAAAAGCACTGACGATCTTACATGAGATTGTCAGTGCTTTTCCGGAAATTCAAGCAGCCAGTGTAGACAGCTGGCAAGTTTTTCCGCAAAAGTTTTTCCCCAAGCTGAAACCCCAACCCTCAGCATGCCCCTCCCCCCCAGCTGAACCCTCGATCCTCACTATGTACCTTCCCCACCCCAGGCAGAAACCCTGATCCCCAGTGTGTCCCCCCCGCCACCCTCCATGCTGAAGCCCTGATCCCTGGCAAGTCCCTCCCACAAGTGCTGAAGCCCCAAGATCTGGCAACCCCTGTGAGACTGAAAGCAGGAGCCGAGGGACTGAAGTGCCGATCACTCCTCCACTTCCAACTGAAGCCAGGAATAGGAGGGCTTAATCCTGGATCCCCAGTGCTCCCAGGCAGGATAAGCCCCGAACCCATGGAGAGAGCTGGGAGGGAGTGTCACTAGGGATGTTGCCCTTCCCCCCAAACCTCAATGGAAGTGCAGGGCAGTCCCACCACCTGGCAAGTTCTGATGTGGGAAGCCAGAGCTGGGCAGTGCAGGGCTGCTGCTGATCCTTTGGCTGGTGCTTCTGCTGCTGCTGCTGAAGAGGATTGAAGATGCCCCTTAGCTCCCAGCCCCCTTTTCCTCATACAGCTGGTAAGAGCCACAGAAGTGAGGGACCTTGCTTCATGGCTGGCAGGGCCCTCGGGGAACAGGGGATCTCTCCTGACACACAGTCTCTAGTTACCCTCTCTCTGCCCCCTGAGATACCCGGTAGCCTCCTCAACTGTTCTATGGGCAGGAGGGACTCAGGGCATTATGAGGCCTGACAAGTCAACAGCAGGGGTCACCCCACCACACACACACACTCACCACAGCAGGGGATCCAGAGCGGCCCAGCAATCTCTCCACTGTGCCCTGCAATGCTGCCCCCTCCTCCTAGCAGCCTTCAACTACCTGAAGGGAAGTTAAAAAAGGATGAAGCTAGCCTGTTCTCAGATGACAGAACAAGGAGCAATGGTCTCAAATTGCAACGTGAGAGGTCTAGGTTGGATATTAGGAAAAACTACTTCACTAGGAGGGTGATGAAGCATTGGAATGGGTTTCCTAGGGAGGGAGTGGAATCTCTTTCGAGATTAAGGCCTTGCTTCATAAAGCCCTGACTGGATGATTTAATTGGGATAAATCCTCTGTCAAGAGGTCTCTTCCAACCCTAATCTTCTATGATTGCCTAAAGATTTGGGCCAATTCTACTTTTAACCAAACAGCTTTGCCCACCTGTAATTCAAATGTTTGTTTTTATTCTTGTAAAGTTAGAGGTATCTGTTTCTTTCTTTAGCACTCCCTTAAAAGACTATGGGTTTCTACTCTTTTGACTTTCTCATGACTCAAATGTGGTGTGACTCAAAGGAATTGATACCTGAACTTCTCTTCAAACAACCATTGTTAGTTGGTAGGAATCACTTCTCCATACAGTCACAATGCACCATTTAAGAACAATGAGATTATTCACTCCACTAAAGAAAATCACAAAGACAAGATAATAATAAAATAATAACAATAACAACAACAACATGCCTTATACTTCCACCTCTGAGACTTCCAGTGTTTCTCCTTTTATAGTTATTTAGGTGTGGATATTAATTAATTATATCTAGCATGCTAACAAAATAAATCAATAAAACAAATACACAAGAACTTTCTGGAGTGTATGCATTACAGATTCCAAGCCATCACTACACTCTTGACAAAGAGTAGTTTTAATCTACTCATATGGTGAGCAGCTGGGGAGTTTTGGGAGATGTACTTAACCCCTCTCTCAGTCCAAAGAGTCTGAGATTCAGCAGGTTCTAATAATTACCATAGATGTTACTTCCAACACACATGGCTGTGCTTAAAATCAAGCTATCATCTTTCATGTGCAGATAATCTCTAAGCAGTTGTTTTGCTGGCAGGAAGGAATTAGACTGTGTGTCATAAAAATACAAATACTCTTTAATGCTGGGATCTGGGAATTTCCAGTACAAGGGCTGAATATATTTGCATTCAGAAGATGTGAACTAAGTTCTCAAAAGGTTAATGCAACTGCTCTGGTCAGGCCTTAATTCATACTGAAGAAGGTTGGGAGGCTGGGTCTCAATAGACAACTGGAATCTTGCAGACTACCATTACTGAATTAGAGGCCAGGGATTGATAGTGATGTAAATCAGGGGTAATTTCACTGAGGTCAGTGGAATTACACTGATATAAGTGAAAAGAAATTCAAAATCCTGATCCCAACCTGATGTCAAAATCTGGGGAAACAGAACTCCTCATAACTATTCCCTAGGCCTGAAAAAAGGCAAGCTCAGAAATTACACCTGTCAAACCAGAGTGCTGGGAGAGGTCAGTCCTTTCTGAGGCAGTATTTGCCAAGGATACCTAAGGTGATTACATTTCTCTCTGGAAAAGGCTCAGGAACATATTAGGCAGGATTGCAAGAGGTATAAGCAACAGCTAAGACAGAAGCAGGTGTGAGAACTACCACAGGTGTAAACTTCCACTCCTGTAAAAGGACGGACAGTGGGTGGCTGTTGTGTTTAAAAGATGGTGTTCTGTCATCATCCACAGCTGGTGCACACATTTGAAGATGCCCCAAAAGATAATGGTTCGGAAAGGAAGTCTCTCAATAAGAAATGGGTTTTATGTACTGATGGATGAGCAGCTGCAACAGCCTCAGACTGGGGAGGAAGCTGAGTACCAAAGATTAACTCCACATGTATTTTCCTGTTTAGAACAGATGTAAACATTTGGTTACCACAGAACATCTGACCTTCCAAAAAATCGATTCCAAGTCTAACTATGCTTGAAAGCAAAAAAGAAAAGTACGCATCAATTATCTAAAGCCTGCTTGTTCAATTACATTGTTTAACCAAAGTTACCTTTTCCCTGCCCCGCTGTAATGTATTACATAATAGAATAGGAACAGCAACAGACAGTTTGGGCCTTTATGATTGGAATTATATGAGGACAACTCCTCCATACTTCCCCTTTTAAAAACAAATATGTAACAACTAGAAGATTTACCCAACATTGCTCAGGCCCTTAACTTAAATAAGTTTGGTTTTTCTTCATTTAAATAATTTTTATGAGGAGGGGCTGAGAACAAGAAGTTTAGTATGCAAGTTGACCCATGGAGTGAGGACGACCCCAGCCCTCTCTCACCACAGCAGCCTGGGGCCAGGTGAGAAGCGCCTGTCAATGGCAGCTGCAATGAGCACAACCAAGACACACAAACTCTATGAAATATATAGTAGATAGCTGGCTCCTTCCTGGCCCCCTGTGGTCATTCGGTAGTATATTTATCCCTCCTGCCAGACCCCTCTCTTTCCATTCGATGAGAAACAACTGAATTCCAGGCACAGCCCATTGTCCGGGCACAACCAAACCCTGACCTTGCTTTAAAGGTATGAGGAAGCTGCATATCAAATTTGGTGGCCCTAGCTCTTACCATTTAGGAGGAGTTCTTGAACAAATGACTCGGACAGATGGAGAGAGAGAGACTCACATTTCTAAAATATCTAGTAAGATTACATAACTTTTAAAAACCCTAACACAGTAAGTAATATTTCTTAACCTCCTGGTATACATGATCACTCAATACAAGGAGGAGGAGGAGGAGGAGGAGGAGGAACTATGTAAGACACTGTAGTTCCACTGGTTTAATTAGAACAATGCACATTTACATTACCTGACGATCTAGACCTCACTGTTTAGTTTTATTTCCTTTCTTAAAACAAGTTAGAATTTCCCTGGACCTGACCCACTCCTCCCCACCTCAAGAGCCTGATCTTGTATTTCTTGGGCCCTCCAAAAGTTCACTAATTGCAATAGGAGATTTCTACACAAGGCACCAGATTTCAAAGGTATGTCAGTGCTTAGATATGCAAACAAATGCTTTTGTAAACCCCTGGTATGTGCCGTGGTGATGTAGGGTGCCAAACTGCTTACATGCTTTTGAAAATCCCATAGGCATCTATCAGCCCTAAATCTGCAGGGCTCAGTGCTTTGTCTCCACAGGCACTCTACATTTTATTCATTTTCAATCTCCCTTCTAGACCAAGCTTTTTGGATACAGTTGATGTTTTAGACCCTGCCCTTCCAGCATGACCAGGCATTAGCTTCTGTTTGGAAAAATCTGATTTTGAAAACAAGTTAATTGTAACTTAAAAGTTTATTTTAAAAGAATGCATAATGGAATGCATAATGGGTATGGCAATTCTAGGCAGAGAAGGAGTATTACAAACGTAAAGCAAGAGCATGAGGGAAAATATCACTGGCATTTTGTCTGAGAGGGTCTAATGCTGCTTTAGAATAAACCTTTCCTATAAACAAACAAACAAACAAACAACTTTGTGGCTCCACAAATCAACACATTATTTAATCAAACCATGATGGGCTTCCAATACAAACTGCCTTATCAGTTTTCTCTCCCCTCTCAACATCAAGGCTTTTTCCTTCCATAAATAGGAGATCAGCAACCAGATCAGCTTTCCAAATACTTAAGAACAAATATTTACTTTAGGAATCATCTTGAGCACAAGTATGAGCATTCATTACAAGCATGATGATCAGTAACTATCTCAGGCCTCGCTCAGAACTCTGTGCTGCTCCTCTCTGGAGTAAAAATGAGAAAAATAAATGTTTAAAAAAGGACTATGACCTTCCTATATTTAGTCCACATGAGAGCTGTGTAGGTTAAAGTACCCCCATGCCATCTAGTCATGAATAAGTGACTCCCAATGTAGCTCACAGAGTTTTTAGAAGAAGATGCATAGCACCGCACTTCTACATGACAATATTCTTCACATGGGGACATTGCTAATATATATGTGCAATGACCCCTACCAACTCCCACAGAGTCTGAGATGGAAACCCCTTACAGCCACCTTCTACAATTGTCTCTTGCATGCACTGCCAACTATGAAAACATCTTATATTTGACCACCATTGAACAGTCATCATTTATCCATAGTTACCACACACAGGTATCTTGGATATCCCATTAATGTCTAAAACAGAATTAGAATATCAGGAAGGTCAGAAGAAATAAACATGCTTTAAAGCTCTGTAGCACCTTTTACCACAAAGCACTTTTAAAAAATCCGATTTAGCTTTATAACTCATTTGTGAAGTACTTCCGGGATTTGTTCTGCTTTACAGATAGATAAACTGAGGCCCCAAACAAATAACTGACTTTCCCAAAAGGCGCACTAAAGATCTATGATATAGCCAGACATCAAACCTAGATTTCCTGAGTCCCACTCCTTTGCTTTAACCGCAAAAAAGATTATCTTAATATTGTAGGTAACTTATTTTTCCAGGTGCATATTTCACCCAATGAGTACAATATCCCAGCTTCATAGCTCAGTGCTTCATATTTTTGAATTTTGAACTGGTATCTTCAGTTTATTTTGTTTCACTAATCTGACTGCATCCAAACATATCTAATCTCAGAATATTGTCATTAAAATGACTTGTACTTCAATATTCCTATTCCGGTCATCAAGAAACTAATCAGCTTGGACCATTTTCTATTTCCATTCCTTCTCTTTGTACTAAGAATAACTTATCATATTTACAATGGTTCATTTATTTCTGGGAGTGGAGGGCCATATACTAGCTAAGTAGTTTAACCTTTTGAGTATTTTGTAATTGGATTGCCTTGCCATTCATCTTCACCTGTTGAAAGCTGTACTTCGCACACAATGGCCAACAGCAAACCCAGAGTGAAAAAGGTGGCACTGAGGGAAATCAAGTAAGTACAGGATATATTTCATGGTCTTTCTTACAATATATTGGATATTGCTGATAATTCAGATTTTGCCAAGCAGCATGAGGAACCTGTATTTCATTAGTGCTGACAAATTGTAGGAATTTTGCAAACAGTGTGAAAGTTTACCACTAAAAGTTTTTTATATATCCCTCAGGAGTCTCACTATAAACAAAAGGCCTGGAAAAAGCCTCTGTGATCATTTATTCCAGTGTGGCACAGAACAGTTAGTTTTCCTATGTCCATAGTAAACAAGATTCTGATGCCAAATTTTAGTTAATCTCTGACATTTCTTTCCGAATGTCCCACCATTGATCAATTTTGGAAAAAAAACCCTGGATGTTGTGTTTAAATAAGATTGCTTAATTTTATTTAAATTATAAGAAGTTATTTTTAAAAATAAACCTGTTTAAAATGAAATCTGAAAATGTAATACAAAATATGTTAAGACCTAAATTTATAATTTAGTTCCAAATATGAAACATGTTTTGAATAAGAGAAACTTATGTATCCAAAATATTTATGGTTGTCTTGTTTCATAAAAATTAATTATATATACTTTTTGTGTGATTAATTAAATTCCAATTACCATCCAAATACAACTTGTCACAAATCAAGAGCAAAATGTTAATTATCTTGTAAATCATAGATAATTCAACATTTTCTAACATACTAAAAATAATAGTATTAAGAATTTGAAAATATCTAAATAGACCTCTAGATGGATTTATGTATAATGCTATGGAGAAGCAGGTGGCTAAGGTACATATAGTTATCAGTGATATAAGAAAAGGTTGTATATGAATGGTAGAAGTCTGTGATGGTGTGTTCATCCCACACAAGTCAGAACAGGTTAAGGGAAGTCCATTAACCTGACTGGGTGCATCTGAGTGACAGCCAGGAATTAGAAAGGCTGACAAGGAACTCAGGTCAGCTGAGAAGGAACAGGCAGGGTTGGTATAAAGCCTGTACATTAGCAACAGAAAGGGGCAGCAGTGTGAAGGCCTGAAGACACTCTATGGCTTAGAGGGGGAAGGGAGGAAATCAGGGGAGAATAGAAGCCATGAAAACTGAGACATGAAGGAAGAAGATACTCAGAAGAGGGCAGAGAAAAAGCCTGAAAAAAAGGTGAAGTAGAAAGCAGCCCAGGGAGTCTGCAGAAAGGTGAGAGATAATGAAGACGTTGGCTGCTGGTTGCAGGATCCTTGGGCTTGGACCTGGAGTTGGGTGTTCCCTACCAACTACTGGAATAGTGGCACAGGACATGGCCCTGGATTAGAAGGACAACGTAGTGACCTGGCTGGAGGGCTGAGTCACAAAGATAGAGCACAGCAAGTCCTGGAGAGTGAGAGAGGATGTGGTGTAAGCAACTGGTGAAAGTGGGACTTCAGATCGGAATGGAGATGATCCCACAGCACTGTCACAAGGAGGTACTCCAGTGGTGGGTGTATCTCCATTACTATGATAGGTGAACTTGTGTACCTGGTGTTAAGTGAGAATATTGGCATAACAGGCATCCAAGAGACATAATGGGATGATAATACATAATGGGACATTGTAATATCAGGATATAAAATATACAGAATGACAGAGCTGGTCGCCTTATGGGGGAGTGATACTCTATGTGAAAAAATGCATAGGTAACTTAATGACAAATGCATTCAATGGTGATACATACCAGTTAGTACACATTGTAAAACATAATCCAAACCATATATATAAAATGATGGGATCTAACTTAGCTGTCACTACTCAAGAAATATTTTGGAGTTAACATGGATAGTTCTCTGAAAACATCTGCTCAATTTGCAGGGGTAGTCAAAAAGCTAACAATGTCAGAAGCCACTAGAAAAAGGCTGGAGATAGATAAGACAGTAAATATCATAACGTACCTATAAAAATCCATAGAATGGAGTTAATGCAATTCTGAGTGTTCCATCTCAAAAAAGACGTATTGGAATTGGAAAAGGTACAGAGATAGGAAACAAATGATTCTGGGTATGGAACAGCTTCCACATAAGGAAAGATTAAAAAGACCTCTATGGTTCAGTTTAGAAAAAAGAGACAAGTAAGGGGTGGTATGATAAAGGTCTTTATAATCATGTATGGTGTGGAAAAAAGGAATAAGGAAGTGTTTATTTACCTCTTCATATAACATGAAAACCAGGAGTCACCCAATAAAATGAACAGGCAGCAGGTTTGAAACAAACATAAGCAGGTACTTCTTCACACAATGCAGTCAACATGTGCAACATGTTGCTGGAGACATTGTGAAGGTCAAAAGTATAATTGGGTTAAAAAATTAGGTAAGTCCATGGATCCATCAATGGCTATTAGCCAACTTGGGTTTAAACATAGATCCATCAGTGGTTATCAGCCAACAGAGTCAGGACCCAACCCCATGCTCAGGGTTTCCCTAAACCTCTGACTGCCAAAAGCTAGAATAGGAGAGTGAGGTATGGATCACTTGATGATTGCTCTGTTCAGCAATCTGTTTTCAGTCTCTCTGAAGTTCAAACAATGTCAAAAGACAGGATACTGGGCTAGAAGGACCACAGTTTGACCCAGTATGGCCGTTCTTATGTTCTTAAGCTACATAGTTACTCAAATAAATGTGGAAAGTTAGAGTACCCTCGTAAGCATAAAAAAACCATACAATGACATTGTAAGGTGCTATTTAGTTGTTTTAATGGTTATATCAACCAACAACAATGCGCCTTTCTTTAGAAAATAACTGAAGTGCAAATGGAAAAGCC
Source organism: Pelodiscus sinensis (assembly GCF_049634645.1). Lineage (NCBI taxonomy): Eukaryota > Metazoa > Chordata > Testudines > Trionychidae > Pelodiscus > Pelodiscus sinensis. Next base: position 107,607,988 of record NC_134715.1, read on the forward strand.
CATTAAAACTGATGTTAAATCATTGGTTTTCACTTGGCGATTTAAATAGCTGCTTTAAACAGCATTGGTTTAAATTCTCCCCAGCACCAGCTCCTGCTTCCCATACTTGCTGCCTCCGATAGAGGCAACGAGGGAGGGAAGCAACCAGTCAAGGGACTAGTTGACTAGTTACTTACATCCCTACCACCAATTGTTTCAACTTAACGTGGCTAAACTGAACTCCGTATTTTCCCTACGGAGTCATTTTTATTTTCCCCTAATCTGTTATATTTAACAACTCCATCCCCTCTATTGCCTAGAGACAGAAAACAAAGTTACTTGTTCAAAGTCATTCAGCACAGAAGGCCAATCAATGAGTAATGGTATCTGTACATCAGAAAGATGCATGCAGACACGCTCTTTATAATCTGCATGGAAAGCTTTAAATTGAGTGCTGCATCTGTTGAAAGCACAAAGAAATTCATAGACAATATCTTTAGCCTCAGGAAATGTGATGAGAAACATATGATTTACTGTAAATAATAAACCTATGGAACTCAGTTACTTGCTAAGGAATTAATCTTGCCAAGACAACTAATATATAAATGAGTCCACAACCAGGCTTCCCCACAAAGTTAAGGAATTTGCTTTGTATGCTTACATGGATTAAGTGTCAAATACTCAAGTATTTTAATTCAGCCTTAACACATTAGGAAGCAGAATGTAAAATCGTATAATTTTTAATCCTGGAAAACTAAATGACAGAAGCCAATTTTTACTTTGGCCAAGCTCGTGACCCTTTTGTGTTTGCTTTGAGCAAACATCTGAACAATTAGTTTTAATCAAAATGTTCCCTGTGAGTAGAATTCAGAATGTCAGTGCATGTCCTAGGCACTCATTTAGTTTCTTAAAATAAAGCTTTATGTAAGTCTTTCCTAAGTCCTGCACTGGCTCCTTGCAGGGAGGAAAATCACAACTAAAATAAATTCAAATATGGGTAGTCAGGAAAACTGATTTTTAAATTTGCAACCACGAGCATCTTTGGAAAATTTTTTACTTCCTCATATAAACAGGAAATAAAAAATAATATCTTGTGATTTATATAAACAATCACAGCACATATGTTGGGTATTAAAACTCAATGAATTATAGTGTTCAGTCCATAGAGCAAAAAAATCTTGGCAAGAAAAGTGCAATTCAAATAACTACTCCATTTCATTTTGCAGATATGCATATTAGGAGAAAGAGACTGCATTTGACAGTGCAATTGTGTATTTGGTACAAGGCTTGAATGAGAGTCTTATCTGTACATGCTACAGTCAGTACATGTTCAGCACTCATGGGCATTTTGCCATATATTTGTAGGAGGAGGGGGGTGATTGGATCATCCATCCAGTAAGGCGTTGGCCCTTAATGTGTGTGCCAGAGCTTTAGTAACAAAGACAGAAAGAAGCAGAGCTATCAGGCAGTGCTGAAATAATGTCTGTCCTTGATAAGAACATAAGAACGGCCGTACTGGGTCGGACCAAAGGTCCGTCTAGCCCAGTATCCTGTCTGCTGACAGTGGCCAGCACCAGGTGCCCCAGAGAGGGTGCACCGAAGACAATGATCAAGTAATTTGTCTCCTGCCATCCCTCTCCAGCCTCTGACAGAGGCCAGGGACACCAATTCTATCCCCTAGCTAATAGCCTTTTCTAGACCTAACCTCCAGGAAATTATCTAGCTTCTCTTTAAACTCTGTTATAGTCCTAGCCTTCACAGCCTCCTCTGGCAAGGAGTTCCACAGGTTGACTACGCGCTGTGTGAAGAACTTTCTTTTATTAGTTTTAAACCTGCTACCCATTAATTTCATTTGGTGTCCTCTAGTTCTTCTATTATGGGAACTAATAAATAACTTTTCTTTATCGGCCCTCTCCACACCACTCATGATTTTATAGACCTCTATAATATCCCCCCTCAGTCTCCTCTTTTCTAAACTGAAAAGTCCCAGTCGCTTTAACTCTCCTCATATGGGACCTGTTCCAAACCCCTAATCATTTTAGTTGCCCTTTTCTGAACTCTTTCGAAGGCCAAAATATCTTTTTTGAGGTGAGGAGACAACATCTGTACATAGTATTCAAGATGTGGGCATACCATAGTTTTATACAGGGGCAGTAAGATATTCTGGGTCTTATTTTCTATCCCTTTCTTAATAATTCCTAGCATCCTATTTGCCTTTTTGACCGCCACTGCACACTGTGTGGAAGTTTTCAGAGAACTGTCCAATAACTCCAAGATCTCTTTCCTGATTTGTCAAAGCCAGATTAGCCCCCATCATACTGTACGTATAGTTGGGGTTATTTTTCCCCGATGTGCATTACTTTACACTTATCCACATTAAATTTCATTTGCCATTTTGTCGCCCAGTCGGTCAGTTTGGTGAGATCTTGTTGGAGTCCCTCACAGTCTGCTTCTGTCTTGACTATCCTAAACAGTTTGGTATCATCCGCAAACTTTACCACCTCACTGCTTCCCCCTTTCTCCAGATCATTTATGAATAAGTTGAAAAGGACTGGTCCCAGGACTGACCTTTGGGGGACACCCCTAGTTATCCCTCTCCATTCTGAAAATTTACCATTTATTCCTACCCTTTGTTTCCTGTCTTTTAACCAGTTCTCAATCCAAGAAAGGACCTTCCCTCTTATCCCATGGCCATGTAATTTACACAAGAGCCTTTGGTGAGGGACCTTGTCAAAGGCTTTCTGAAAATCTAAGTACACTGTATCTACTGGATCCCCCTTGTCTGCATGTTTGTTAACCCCTTAAAAGAACTCTAACAGATTAGTAAGACATGATTTCCCTTTACAGAAACCATGTTAACTTTTGTCCAACAAATTATGTTCTTCTACATGCCTCACAATTTTATTCTTTACTATTGCTTCGACTAATTTGCCCGGTACTGAAGTTAGACTTACCGGTCTGTAACTGCCAGGATCGCCTCTAGAGCCCTTTTTAAATATTGGTGTCACATTGGCTACCTTCCAGTAATTAGGTATGGAAGCCGATTTAAAGGATAGGTTACAAACCACAGATAATAGTTCAGCAATTTCCCATTTGAGTTCTTTTATGAATGTCATCCGGTCCTGGAGATTTGTTAACATTAAGTTTTTCTATTTGTTCCAAAACCTCCTCTAATGACATTTCAATCCAGGACAGTTTCTCAGATTCATAACCCACAAAGGACAGTGCAGATTTGGAAATCTCCCTAACGTCCTCAGCCGTGAAGACTGAAGCAAAGAAATCATTTAGTTTATCCGCAATGGCTTTATCATCCTTGATTGCTCCTTTTATATCTCAATCATCTAGGGGATCCACAGGTTTTTTAGCAAGCTTCCTGCTTCTAATGTACTTAAAAAACGTTTTGTTATTTCTTTTTGAGTTTTTGGCTAGCTGTTCCTCAAAATCTTTTTTTGCTTTTCTTATTACATTTTTACACTTGATTTGACAGTGTTTATGTTTCTTTCTATTTATCTCATTAGGATTGGACTTCCACTTCTTAAAAGATACCTTTTTGTCCCTCACTGCTTCTTTAAGCCACAGTAACTCTTTTTTAGGTCTCTTGCTATGTTTTTTAATTTGGGATATACATTTAAGTTGGGCTTCTGTTATGGTGTCTTTAAAAAGTTTCCATGCAGCTTGCAGGGATTTGGCTCTAGTCATTGTGCCTTTTAATTTCCATTTAACTAACCTCCTCATTTTTGTGTAATTCCACTTTTTGAAATTAAATGCCAGGGTGCTGGACTGCTGAGCTGTTCTTCCCACCACAGGAATGTTGAATGTTATTATATTATGGTCACTATTCCCAAGCAGTCCTGTAACGGTTATCTCCTGGACCTGATCCTGTGCTCCACTCAGGACTAAATCGAGAATTGCCTCTCCCCTTGTGGGTTCCTTCACCAGCTGCTCCAAGAAGCAGTCATTTAAGCCATTGAGAAATTTTCTCTCTGCTTCTCTTCCTGAGGTGACATGTATCCAGTCAATATGGGGATAATTAAAATCCCCCATTATTACAGAGTTCTTTATTTTGATACAAGAGAATCATGTACAAATCCCTTTATCTGTATCTAGATAATCCTGTAAATATCAACCTTGGGTATCAGGGCACAAATGGTTCTTTAAAACTCTCTTTGCAGCTCAGATAGATTCGATGAATGGAGCATGTGACATCCACCTGTGAATAATTCAAAGGTTGTTGCCACAGTATAATATGGGAATAGGACCAAACAGCACAGACCAGGGATGTAAGCGACTAGTCAACTATACGACTATCCGCTAAGCATAAGCTTATATGATAGTCGACTAGTGATGCGACTAGTCGCTTCTCCCCTCTTGCTGCTTCTATCAGAGAGAGGCAGCAGGGGGGAGAGGCAGGAGCCGGTGCAGATGGGAGCCAGCTTAAAAGCGGTTTGATGTGAGCAGGGACTGAAGCAGTCTCTGCTGGTGCCAGCTCTGCTGCGATTCTGCTTTTGAAATGTACAGGAGCCTTGGTGGAGCTCTTGTACATTTCAAAAGCAGAAGATCAGCAGGGACAGGGAGCAAGGGGCCAGCAGGGCTCTGGTACATTTCAAAGGGGCAGCTGGGCTCTTGTACATTTCCCTTCCGAGCTCTTGTATATTTCAAAGGCTCAGATGCTGTAGGAAGCATGGAGCCAGCAGGGCTGGTCCCGTGCTCCCTGTGGGGCTTCCTTTTGAAAATTTCAAAGGCTGAGGCACCAAAGGGAGTGTGGGGCCAGTGGGGGAGTCCCCAATGGTCCCATGCTCCCTGCAGGGATTCCTTTTGAAATTTACAAGAGCCCCACTGTGACTTTCATGTATTCCAAAGACTCAGGAAGGGCAGGGAATGCGGGGCCAGTCCCGCATTGGCCCCGCACTCCCTGCGGGGCTTCTGCTTTTGAACTGTAGCAAGAGCCTAGCAGAAGCACCCTTATCAATTAATCAAATAGTTGACTGAAATCCCATCGACTATTCGATTATAGTTAATTAATCTAAATTTAACATCCCAAGCACAGACACATAATTTTATGGTTCTCCCTCTAGCTCTTGCAGGCTGCTAAAGTTTTAGTGATATCATAGGGAGGAGGCAGTTTAGTACTCTTTCATTTTGAGGACTTGCATTTTTTCACGATACTGTCTCCTGAAGTTAAGACAAAACAAATGCAAGATGCACTAAACTGCAATTGATTACAGATGGCTCCACTGTACAGTAGCCGGATACTTAAACAATTTGAAGACTTAAAATCAAGAATGACCGCTGGAGTTTAATCTAAGCCAAGAATAATTGTCCACTCCAGTCAAGGTCAACTGCTGTTCATTAAAGTCTATTGTTCTTGTGTACTTCTCCAAGGAAAGGGTGTTGACTGTTACACTAAACGCAATGCTTTTATAATTGCTGTGGCATTGGGACTGGCTCTGTTCAATATCTTCATCAACGATTTAGATATTGGCATAGAAAGTACGCTTATTAAGTTTGCAGATGATACCAAGCTGGGAGGGGTTGCAACTAATCTGGAGGATAGGGTCATAATTCAAAATGACCTGGACAAATTGGAGAAATGGTCTGAGGTAAATAGGATGAAGTTTAATAAAGACAAATGCAAAGTGCTCCACTTAGGAAGGAACAATCAGTTTCATACATACAAAATGGGAAGCGACGGTCTGGGAAGGAGTATGGCAGAAAGGGATCTAGGGGTTATAGTGGACCACTAGTTGAATATGAGTCAGTAGTGTGATGCTGTTGCAAAGAAAGCAAACATGATTCTGGGATTCATTAACAAGTGTGTTGTGAGCAAGACACGAGAAGTCATTCTTCCGCTCTACTCTGCGTTGGTTAGGCCTCAATTGGAGTATTGTGTTCAGTTTTGGGCACCGTATTTCAAGAAAGATGTGGAGAAATTGGAGAGGGTCTAGAGAAGAGCAACGAGAATGATTAAAGGTCTAGAGAACATCACCTATGAGGGAAGGCTGAAGGAACTGGGTTTGTTTAGTTTAGAAAAGAGAAGATTGAGGGGGGACATGATAGCAGTTTTCAGGTATCTAAAAGGGTGTTATAAGGAGGAGGGAGAAAACTTGTTCATCTTGGCCTCTGAGGATAGAACAAGAAGGAATGGTCTTAAACTGCAGCAAGGGAGGTTTAGGTTGGACATTAGGAAAAAGTTCTTAATTGTTAGGGTAGTCAGACACTGGAATAAATTGCCCAGGGAGGTTGTGGAATCCCCAGCTCTGGAGATATTTAAGAGTAGGTTAGATAAATGTCTATCAGGGATGGTCTAGACAGTATTTGGTCCTGCCATGAGGGCAGGGGACTGGACTTGATGACCTCTCGAGGTCCCTTCCAGTCCTAGTATTCTATGATTGGAAGTAAGAAAATTAAGTTGATAACTTACCAAAATAAAATTCTTGATCTGAAATCAGAATGGGTGAGCTACTTCCAGCACAACCAGAATTATTACTTAAAAGTTACTTGTGTATAGTACTACTATGAGGCTCTAATCACCACAGGATGGTACCATCTCATGGCCACTCTGGGGTTTAGCTCTGTGAGGTCAACATCTCTTCTTGCAGTTGTATGCTGCGTTTCTTTCAGTCTCTCATGATCCGCAGCCTCTCTCTCACTCTAGGAACTGTTGCTAGAGTTGAATCAGCTCTCCATCATTCCCCACATTCTGTGGTTGAGCCTTTCAAAGTCTTTTTTCTTCAAGCAGCATCTGGCAGTACTCACGCCCAGTGCCCTGACCCTATCACTCTTGCAGTGACCCAGGCAGTCTTCCAGTTCACTGCCCTGCCAATACCACTTCCCCAGTAGCAGACCAACTCTCTACTCGAGGTTCTAGTAGGGATGTCAACGTGTAGTTGAGTTGTACACACACCTCTGTATTAATCATTTTCACATGGAAGTTGTTAACTTTGTATCAAGTCCTTTTATATAATTTTGTAGTAAGTCTTTTTACATAGAAACTTTGTACCTTTTCATATAGAAATAGAAACTCTGTATTAAGTTTTTGGTATTAAATCTTGGTAGTCCCTAAAAATAAGTAAAGCAAAGAAAATGTCTTAGTATCAAAATAGATCTCTCCCCTTTTACTTAATTGTCCTGTTGAATGAATGAGGTATGAATGGATAAGACGTGGAAGGCAAACACCTGTGGGCAGTTGCAATGGTTGGAGAGGGGATGAAGCCAGATCCAAGAACAGTAAGACCTCTTAATTGGGCTCACTGAAAGAAGACTGAACATATGAATCACCTTGGGAGTCAGCAGCAAGTGCCTGCTTTTGGAAGCACTCTCTTTGAAGATGAATATGGTCGCATTAAGAAGCTGCATACGCATATGATGATTCACACAGATTTTGCATATGCATAAGATGATAGATTTGCATGAGAGGGAAGCTACTATAAATCAAAGGTATCTTGAAGGAAGATCCTGGGTTTTCATCTTGTCAACATGGGAGCATTGATCCAGATCAGCAGAAGCCCAGCTCTACCCCTCCCCCATCTAACTCACCTGGCCAGTGCAGTTAGGGGGAGCAACTATTGGTAAGAAAAACAAGATGGAGTATGCTTGTGTGTGAATGCATGAGTGTGATATATCATATGCATACGATACAGTGGTGATTGCTATATGTATTACCAGTTAATGTGGCATTTTGCCTTATCGCCCTGAAAAGATCCCATGCAGTACTTTTAAGTACAACAGAGTACACGATTAACCAATAGGTTAATCTTATCAACTACACCCACCTTGCTGCCTCTGTATCAGAGGCAGCAAGGTGCAGGGGAGTGGGAGCCAGTGCCATGGGGAGCTGGCTTTTAAGCCGGCTCCCCATGAACACTGAATCTGCATAGCTGCCTGCCTCCCCGCCCCAGGATAAGGGGGCAGGCAGGAGCCAGCATATGTGGGAAGCTGGCTTTCAAGCCGACTCCCACGTGTGTCAGCTCACATGAGCCACTTATCTCCTTCTGCCCACCGCCTCTGCGGCTGCCTCTCTATCAGAGGCAGCAGCGCAGGGGGTGGGGGACACACAGGAGCTGATAAACATGGAGAACTGCCTTTTAAATTGGCTCTTCTCATGTACCAGTTCCACGGAGCTGCCTGCCCCTGCCCCATCCCCATGCTGCTGTGTCTATCAGACTAAGCCAGCACATCTCTGCTCAGCTGAGCTTCCTCTTAATTAGGGCTTTCTTCTCACCCTTAATTCTTCCAATTTGGGGCCTAATCTGCTGATTGAACCTGCCTAAACCAACTCAGCCCTTTCAGAGCCAATGTGGCAAGCACACACCATCATAGGTACCTATACATTAATTCACAGAAGCATGTTATCTTAAAGTAGAAGTGCTTGTTTGAATTTGTGTAACGGCTTCCTTTGATCAGTCAGGATCACCCACCTAACCTATCATCTTACAGACAGAAAAACTTAAAACAACAAATAGTCTTGCAGCACCATAGGGTGCATCTACACAGCATCCTTAGCTCAAAATAGCTTATTTTGTAATTTGGCATGGTCTACACAGCACCAGATTTTGAAATAACTCGCTATTCCTAAATTCCCCTTAACCTTCATGGAACCAGGGTTACCAGGACATCAGAATAAGCTGCCCATTATGGGCTGCTTCAGTAGATATGAAATAGTTATTTCGGGATACTTCCCGGTGTCCCAAAATAGCTCCGAAGTGTAGACGTACCCTTAGGGTGTGTCTAGACTACAGAGTTTTGTCGACAAAGCAAGCTGCTTTGTCGACAGAACTGGATGTAGTCTAGACGCTCTTTGTCGACAGAAGCTTTGTCAACAGTATCTGTCGACAAAACTTCTGTCGACAAAAGCCTGTAGTCTAGACGTACCCTTAGAGACTAACAGAAGACGTAGGTGTTATCATGAGCTTTTGTAGGCACATCCCACTTCTTCAGATGAATTATTTGCTTGGAATGATACATATGCCTGAGGGCCAGGTAAAACACAAAAGTACCTTTGGAGGGTGGAGAGAGTGATCATAAATACACTTTCAGAGTTGGGGTATAAGACATTTTCTGGGAGCATACAAGAAACTACTGTTGGCTGAAGGTTCTGAGACCTATCTAGAGACAGAACATTGAATTATTCATATGAAACTTTTCCACTGCCATCTTTGCTAAAAAGCCATGTAAATATTCATGAAGACTCTTGTGCAAAAAGTGGCTGCTCATTAATTATGCAAATGAGGCACGGCGATATTCCACGCTTCGCCTCATTTGCAAATTTCTTGCACAAAACAGTGCAGTATAGACAAAGCCCCAAGGAAAATCTCCTCTGAAGGTTAGACTGACAGCTTTTTTCAGGGTCGCTCATTGGTCCAGGTGCCCTATTTGAATCTAGGAGACATTCCAAGAGGTGTCCATGCAACAAAGTGGACTACCTTCCAGTCGTAGTGATGGGCTTTTCTCTCAGCTTGTTTTTGGACTTCTGACTTCTCACTCTGCCAACTGGTTCCTGACTGTCTTTGACTCTAGATTCTGACTTCTTGTTCCTGACATTTGGCTCTGGCTTTCAGTGTTATTCCTGGTCTCTGACCATTACTGCTTGGACCAATAGGTCTGACCACCCAAGCCCTAGTCATGACAGAAAAATACAGAGAAACTGTATTGGTCAGTGAGACGTGACTGATCTCATGCTCCCTGTGATCACTCCAGACAAATGCACCTGTATTGTCACTCCATGGTCCAGCAACGACACCCACTCCCAGCCAGCCAGTTTCTTTCTCTGGTGAAGATGTGTCTTACTCCCTTCTGACCAGATGTTACTCCCAGCAAAGACAGGCTGGTCAAGCACACCTTCTTGCCTTCTCTTCAGAGACTTCCCACAGTAATAGGTAACACACCAGTCTTTTTTATGCAACCCTACAGTAGTTTTAATGTAAAAGATCTACAAAGAAAACAAAAACAATAGAAACCAGACACCTGCTAATAAGTTTACCAATCATGGGCTACAGCAGGAACAGTTCTTGAAAACCTCAAAGGTCTATGGTTACAAGTTCATAAAACCCTCAACAGGCTCAGTCCTTCTAACCTTTCTCAAAGGATTGTGGCTCTCCCTGGACCAGGGTCCTGCCCATTTGCTGGATCAGAAAGTATGCTCTGAACCAGTTAAAAACCAGGCTGTTTATTAAAAACCCATTCTTTCTCTTGGTCTCTGGTGAATCTAGTTTGAACTAGTATATGCAAACTGCTACAGGAAGATGCCTTCAAAGGGATGAAAACAGAGGAATTACATTAGCATCCCTCTCCTATTACAGAAGGCACATTAAAATTCCACAATCAGACACAATTGCATTGTAATACAATGAACCCCAAAATTATTACTTTAATTCAATAAGGTTTAACTTAAGTTCAGTAAATTTTCCTTAATTCCATCAGGTATGTGCAGGATATGACAAGGCATTATCAGTCTGTTACACTTCCTTCCAATGCACTCAACAATTCAAGTTTCAAACATGCTCAAAACAACAAAGAATGAACATTCCAACTTAAGATATTTACATCCCTAACCTCTCCCTTTAAAAAAAATACACAATACAATATAAAATATCCATTACTTTTTCAGATGAGCATTTCCTTACTGGTGACTAGTGCATTCTAATGTACATAGATTAAACAAGCCTTAGTTTTGAAATCTGGGTTTAATTACAACTTCTGTTTTATAATGGGAAATAAAAGACTGATTTTTGTTCCATGTGAATGGCTTGCTTGCTGTAAGTTTCTTATTTAAAAAAAATGCAAAGGGTTTTTTTCCTCCTGGTTCTGGAATCTTCCCCCTCACATATTTCCTGTGCCACAGTGACACGTCATATGTGAAAGAAAAACACATTTTATAGTGCATATATTTATCCTTGCATATTTGAGTGAGACTTGTAATTATTACAGTGCTATGCTTTCCAAAGAAGTCACATGCAGCTTCTCAAGTAATTCCAAACAACCAGCAAGAAATAATATAGAAAATAAAGAAGATTACATTTTTAGGAATACCTTTGAAACAATGGGATGGATTATCTTTTTTCTGTAAGGTACCTTTAAGCTGTTCTGGCAGAGCTAAAAGGAAGGCCCATTAGGAAGTTACTCCACCAATAGAGGACTATCAGAGAAGTCCAAAACTAGCTTTACTTCCAGGACCCTGAGGCTGGTCTAACTGAGGTCAGAGCTAGGGCTACTATAGCTCCTGAATGGACCCAGAATACTGAAAGAACAAATATGACTTAAGGGTGTCTTTGTCCCCACTTTTATTCCTGCACTCAGCACAGGGATAGAGCAACTGAGAATTGGAGCCATTTTTCTAAATTCTTTACTATTACTAAATACACATTTTTCTCAACTCTTAGGGAGTCTCCCAAGCAGTGTGATTGCAGATATTTTTAAATTTGCACTGAAAATATAGCATTCAGAGATGTCCATTGGGCCCACGATACCTGCCGTGTGTACTGCTCACTCATGCTCCACCCATGTCTAGTGGAGTCTGAAATGTAAAGGGGATGCTGGATATTTCTTACTTTAAAATAAAGTTTCCATTAGACTCCAGGGGGTGCTATGTGGTGTGGAGGAGGAGATCCATGAACCAGAACCATCCTCTAATGTCCATTTCTGTCTAGGTCACCCCTCACAAATAGAGGAACAAGTACCTCAAGATCTCTGGAACGTCGGCAGGAAAAGATTTGTCTAGTGGGAGCTCTACAAGCGGCTGAAAAATGTAGAGAATGGAGGCTTCTTATGCAGGGCCATCCCTACCAAGAAACAAAGCATGAAGCCAAGTTGGGCATTTTGAAATTGGGGGCACCTAGGCAACTGCATATGGGACAGCAACAGCTCTGATTCCATCAATCATAAAGCATTACGGGAGATGCTGTAGGTTCGACTGTCCATTGAAGTTCATTCATGTTCTCAGGCTACTTCATGATTAGATGAACATCACTGTATTCTGTAATGGGATGGAAATGAACCCATTCACTGTCTATTCTGATGTTAAACAAGGCTGCGTTATTTATTGCCCCAAGTCTTTTTTCCGTCTATTTTTCTGTAATCTAATTTTTTATTCATGACTGCCTTTCTTCTGGAATTTGGCTTGAGTATTGCTTGGATGGCCAGCTATTCAATCTGTGAAGTCTTCATTCTAAAACTGAAGTCACCAGGACTGTTAACATTGACCTTCATTGTGTGACAACAGTGCTATTCTCACCCACACTGAGGCTGACTTCAATCCACCCTAGATCTCTTTTTAGGGCCCTATCATAGCCTGGAACATTTCCTCAATTTAGGGATGACTAAGATACTCTAGCAGTCTGTCCCAGCACAGGTTGCCCCCATTCTCCCACAAATTGTCAAAAGTGGCTACCCCCTGGAAAACATCAAACATTACCCATGCCTTGGTAGCCACCTCTCTAAGACAGCCAATTTTGATGTGGAGCTAGAACATAGAATCCATTTTGCTAACATGTCCTTCATGAAGTTGCTCTATCATGTCTTCATTGACAGGGCTCTACAAAAGAAAACTAAGACCCTGATCATTCAGCGACCAGCATGAGAAGGCATAGGGCCCGTGCATAGGCCGAATGTTTGCCAGTAACTTACTATTTTATTTAAAATGAATTTTGCAATATTGTATTACACCATTGTGGATTCAACTCTGCTTGCTACAGTTTCAAGCTCACCAGAGTGAAAGTCATCTCTGCCACCTGTGCCATATTTAGAGCCACTAGGAACATATGGAGACCAAGGAAAGTAACCTGTATATCCAAAAGCAACATGTCTAGTCTGCTTTAAAAGTTTTATTAAAGTCACAAGCCAACCTATGATTTCAAGCATACATAAATCTTACAAATATCCTTGCACAAATTACAAGTATTCACATCCTCTAAGATATTCTTAGGGTCTGATGGACCATTGTACTCACCAAGGGTATGTCTACACTGCATTCCTCTTTCGAGAGAGGAATGCAAATGCAGCCGAGCGAAATTGCAAATGAAGCGTGGATTTGAATTTCCTGTGCATCATTTGCATAACCACGGCCAGCTGCTTTTTCAAGATACCCTATTTTGAGATAAACGCCGTTTAGATGCAGTTATTTCAAGACAAAACCCTTCTTTCGAAATAACCCTTAATCCTTAAACCTCATTTTATAAGGAGTATTTCAAAAGAAGGGGTTTGTCTCAAAATAACCACATTTAAATGGCATTTTCTTCCACATCCTCTCAGCCCCCCTCCTACTAGCTTAGTCAGCCCTCCATCCGCTGGAGTTCATTCAGTCACCAGGTTCACCATCCACCCTGCCTATTCCCTCTTGCATCCCTCTTTGGAGTTCCTGCTCAGTCAATGCCAGCCCCTCTGCTTCCATCAGGCAGAGCCCCACAGCCCGCGAAAGGAGAGGGGCTGGCGTTGACCTTCGCTGATTCCGCAGATATTCTGTTCCTGTTCAAGACTGTTCGGGATGCCAGACCAGGAAGGAACAACTTATTATAAGCTAGATAAGGATTTAAAGTGATACATATGGATTAGTTATGGGAGTAACACAGGTGAGCCCACTGCGGTCTTTCCCTTCTCAGAGTAGTGTCCCTGGAGCTGCTCCATTTGTGTGCATGCACCTCTCAAGTGCCTGATTGGAGATTTTCAGTGTAGCTAATTTATTTTGTGTGGTGTGATGGCCTGAGGTGTTTAACCAGTTAATCATTTATAGCAGGTAAGCGGGGGGCAGGGGCTGCTCCAGCCCTGCTGGGATGGAGTGGCTCCCCCACCATAAGCAGGGACTGGAGCAGCCTATGTCTGTGGTGGGCCCTCCGCAGGGCTGGAGCAGGTGGGGATCTGCTCCAGCCTCCACTGGTTAACCAGCAATGGTAAGAATGACCCATTAAGGGTGATACTTCCTGTTTAACTCATTAACCACTGAACCTTTGACATCCCTATTGTGGAGTCCCGTGGCAGGCAGAAAGGATCCAGAGCACGGCCCTCAGTGCACTTTCACGGGGCTGCACTCCTTGCCCCTGACCACACAGTGCAGGCAATTCCCTGGCCTGGCCTGCCTGAAAAGGTGTCCATTTTGCTCTGAAAGGGGTTTGCCAATCTACGCTGGAAAAGAACAACTGGATTTACATGCACCAAAGAGGCACCTTACAATGGAAAAGTCCCCACAGTGTAATGCCCACTGCTGTAGCAGAAACGTTGCAAATTGACACTTTATAGCACTCAAGCATGGACTCATCAAAATATGCATATTCCTCCACGTTATGGTGCCTGCTTGCATGGAATAAATCCAGGGAATTTCATCATATGGGTGTATGTTGCATGCTGTTACTGATAAATCTTCTCCAAATCAATCTTCTCCTTCTCTTTAGATGCTTCCTCTACATTTCCCCTTGTAAATACAGTGTACCTAAATTACTGGTGTATCTGTTATGGAGGTATCAGAAGAGTATATGTTGTTTTCACTAAGGATGGTAAATATCAAGTAAATGACTAATCGTGTACTGGATACAATTTGTATGAATACACAATTAGTCGATAAGAGGCCACTGTGGCTTTGCAGTTTAAATGTAGTAGGAGCCGGGTGTACAGGCTGTAGGCTTATAGGGTATTCGACTACTCTTTTACATCTCTAGTTTTCACTGAAACAGACTAAAGATCAGAGAGAGAGAAACTTTTTTCACCACTGAACCAAAAGCTGTCTCCGCAGACACACTAGGCTGATGCAAAAGTAAACATCTCATACATATGGTATACCACAAAAATCACAGCACTTTAAAAATGATGACAGAACAAAGCAGCTTTAGGAACCAGAGATGGATTCAAATACTCTGGATTCTCTTTTGTACAACAAAACCCTTGAGATGAAAACACAAAATAAGGAACAAACATAAGAGGAGAATTTTGCTTGCACAAGATGTTCTCTTTGGTCTCAAGCCATCTCCCATTAAAGTAATGACTCCCAATGCAATCAGTGGGAAATGGATTGGGCCTTTTACAAACCGGAAGAGAAAAGTATATTACTAACGTACCACGTCAACTAAGCAGAAACATGAATAACAGCGATTGTTTCAGGCAATGTAAGCGTAGTGCCCCCTTGTGTTAAGTTTTAGTTAAGAGGTTTTTCACCTTCATAACCTAGAGAAGATACAAACAAGTTCCCCAGAGAGGAAGACTAACTACATCATTGTCTGGTGTGGTCTTTGCTAATCCCAAATCCTACTGTCAGTGTCCTAGTGATTCCAAATATAGAGGGAAACGGAGTTTCCCAGGCTATGTCTACACCATAGACTTTTTTTGGAAAAATGGCTATTTTTCTGAAAAACTTCACTTAAGTCCATACTGCAATCATGTTCTTTTGGAAAAAAAAATCAAAAGGACAGAGGGGTTTTTCCGACATTGGCAAACCTCTTTCTACAAGGAAGAAGCCTTTTCCCAAAAGAGCTCTTTTGGAAAAAGGTGTGTGTGGACGGGGAAGAGGGAGTTCTTTCGAAAGAAAAGGAAAGAGAAAGAATCACAGGTGCCCTGGTGGCCACTCCATCCATAACAATCACAGCTTAAATGCACTTTTTTCACCACTGAACCAAAAGCTGTCTCCGCAGACACACTAGGCTGATGCAAAAGTAAACATCTCATACATATGGTATACCACAAAAATCACAGCACTTTAAAAATGATGACACATTCAGTGTGGACACTATTTTTCTAAAAAGCAGATCGCTTTTTCGATGCGCTTTGGCAGTGTGGACACTCTCTTTGGAAGAAGTTTTTTTTAGAAGATCTCTTCCAAAAAAAGCTTCTTCCAAAAGAAGCCTGCAGTCTAGCCCCAATGAGAGTAAAGCCTAGGCATAAATGATATTTTAGCAGATATTTATAAATGATTTACCATTAACCGCACCCCTTTCCCAATAAAACTTCATTATTACAGACTTCACTTAATAGTTCTTCCCATCCACAATGACAGGCCATGATTATGGTATTATACACAAGAAGAAAAGATTTCACACACTGTTTCAGTTATGCTAGACCTGAAAGTGCAAGATCCTGAACAAAGTTCCAATCATCCCCCAGATATCTGCACATGCAGGGGACCTTCCACCTCCAGAGACCCTCTATATTGTCAACGGGATGCTGAATCTTCACATCCCGTTCAAAACTCAGCAGGCTCAGTTACTGCCTGCTGTTAAGCAATTGCTATTTACAGTTTGCTGAATTTCAGTGGTGTGTGAGGAAGGACCACATATAGAAAGTCCATATATTAGCTTAGCTGCTAATTTTGATTCTTTAAATTATAAATGCCATATAGATTCAACATATATCATTATGTTTGAATTCCATGGGGAAAGTTCTTTAATTAATTTCCAGCCCCTTTGAAATTATTCTAGAATAGTGGCTCTCAACTTTGCCAGATACTATACCACTTTCAGGAGTCTGATTTGTCTTGCATACTCCCAAGTTTCATCTCACTTAAAAATCACCTGTGTGACCCTTCTACTAGGTAGAGCCAGCAGCAGCCATAGCCAAGTTCAATATCTGGGGGTTCCTCTCCATACATCCAACAAAGAACTGGCTCAAGCCCCCACCTACCAACTTGGGAAATTCACACACCACCTCTTGGTGCCTCTGAGAGACAATGCTTCCCCACTCGCAAGCACAGAGTCTGAATGTAGAAAAGAAACTTTTAATAAAAAGGGAGGGAAGTAACTTGGCATTAATTTGGGAAACTGCTACAAACAGGGTTCATAAACAAAATAATGAGTAGAAGTCCCAGCCCAAGCAGGTTGGGCAATGTCCTTAAAAACCTGAGAGGAAAAGTCCAGCAATCTAAACGTTCCCTTCACATGTTCAACCTTTCTCTGTGCTCTGCTCCCAGTTGCCGCCCTTGGTCAGGGCAGACCCAGAGTTCTGAGATGCATCCACAGAGTTCACCTCCCACCCTATGGTAAAGAAACTTCTTACTCACTCCGCTGGTCACTCACCATCTGCCTGCTCACTTGTCTCTGTCACCACCCTGTTGGTTATCCATCTCACCTCTCCGTCGCTGTTCATCATACTGCTGCTGCTCTGTTGGCTGCTTGTCATGCCACCATCACTCTGCTGGCCACTCTACGCATCTCTCTGCCACTCATCTGTTGGCTCTCAATCACCATCTGCTGTCAACTTCTTGGCTGTGACTTTTGCCCATCAGTCTTAAATGATTTCAGCTCCCATTGATTTCAACTCTTAGCAAGGAGGGTAGAAAAAAAATCACAGTTCCACCACAATTAACATAAGAAGATATGCACCTAATGATGCCTATTTAATTCTGCTCTTTGAACAGGGAAGAGGGGGAGAAACAGGTCAAACTAGTCCAAGCAAGGGAAGCAGGGGCGGCCTGTGAGCTTAAGCAGTCTAGGTGGTCGCCTAAGGCGCCACCGGCCCGGGCATCCGATGATGACACACCCCATGATTACATCACGGACATTGACGGCCGTGCAGGCGGGGGCGCCGATTGCGCCTTCCGCCTGGGGTGCCAGCTGTTACAGCCAGCCTCGGGTCGCTTCTGAAGGGAAGCCATATTTCTGGGGTGGGGAACTAAGGCCTGGGGGCTGGATGCAGCCCCAAGTTTGCCTGGATCCAGCCCCCAATGTTTGGAGCTCCCCCCACAGCATTGGGGAGGCCATGCTGGTGCTCCCGCCCCCCCCTCCCCCAACGGTCCCCCTGCAGGGCTGAAGCACACAAAATCTACTAGTCTGGGAACCCCTAGATTCTGGTGTGTGAGGGGAATGTGGGGCAAAGCTGTCTCCTGCTCAGTCAGTGTCCATGTCAGTAAAGAGTCACACACACAATTATTGAAAAATAGCTCACTTTCTCATTTTTACCATAGAATTATAAATATGTTGGAATGTAAATAGTATATTTACATTTCAGTGTATAATAGCTAAATAAGTCAGTCTCTTTTTGGAATTTTAATATGTACTGATTTTGCTAGTGCTTTTTCTGTAGCTCATTGTAAACCAAGGCAAATATGAGCTGATGTACCCCATGGAAGACCTCAACACAAACCCTGGTTGAAAACCACTGTTCTAGAAGCACAAAGGGGCTGGAAAGTGGCCACAATTGGTTGTTAGAGGTGAAATCCCTGTTAGTGCAGATGTTCCATTCTGGGCTCTGAAATTTTGACTCGCCCCTTCTTGGACCAGGGAGAAGTATAAGAGCTGTGATCCTTTGTGGCAATTTTGAATTGGCAGAGGGACCCACCAGCAGCTTTACATTGTGTTACCAATGAGTGAGGCCTGAGAAGCAAAGATCCAGCTCCCTGCACAAACCTAACCTCCAGAATACCTAACAGTACAAATTGTTCCCGAAAGAACTAAATCATCCACACTGTTTTAAAAGCTAGTTACTCTAGGCACAACAATGAGCTGCCCAATGTGAGATATATTTGGGAAGATGCCTGGGACTCCATTCTAGAACGAAATGATTGAAAAGTCTTTAGAAAGTAGATCAGCTCTACTTACTAAATCAATTTTTTAATGAGTTCTCAAAGGAGACTCAGTTGAAATTTCACTGCAATAAAGGTGCAGTGCTGTCATAGGGACTGGTGCACCACAAGTGTACAGAAGTTGACAGATGATGTAATTGACAGCAGAGCACGCATGCCAGCAGAAAAATACTTGCAGCCTGAAAAAAAAGAAATGTGCTGAAAGCAGAGATGAACCATAAAAATCATTTCTGCATTCCTAGATAGTGTTAAGAAGCATTCTCCACTACAGGAGAATTCAAATGGACAATAATCTGCTTTAAAATAGTGTAACAAAGGTCCTGCCATTACGAGACACAAGAAAAGCAATTCCTGACACATACTGATATCATACCAGCATCATGTTAGCACTGTTTTCTGCCTACTAGTGCCCTCTTGTGGCACTTCTGAAAACACCATCTTCATTTCAATTTACTATCACAATAGACTAGTAGAAGGATTTCCCCCAAATTTTATCCCCCAAAATCATTTTTCTTGTTGGCTGCTTTTAATATATTTGGCCTTGTGTCCATCTTTACTAGCACCATGGCAGACTGCGGTCCGAGATTAGGAATAACTAAGCATGAGACAGGTCTCTGTGGTTGCAAAGTAGCCCTGGGTAAAGTTGTTGGAAAAGTTACAACTTGCTATTAGAACTTTTATTTAACTTATTACTATTATGATGACCATGTAGCACACCCGGTCTGGAAGCTCGGCCCGTAAGCGATTGGGGAGGGAAAGACCTCATGTGCTTCCTTGAGTGCCAAGATTCTGAATGCACTTCTAGTTCACAGCTGTCTCCAGTAGCACTGGAATCGGAGTTTGTGCACATGCTTTTCCCTAGTGTATTTTGCAAGTGAGAATTTAAAGCTCTCCTTCTCTTGGCCGTATGCCATTTTTGTTCAGCTGTTTTTGAAATGTTGAGTTCTCCTTTGTGGTAGTGTCTCCTCACAGTTCCTTCTGGGAGTCATGTGATTAGCCACACCACCATGTTTTCATGCAGTGGAGGCGGTGCCACCTTCATCCCAACATTCCACAGCATGTCCCCTCATTTCCTCCCTCCCCACCTGCCAATGCAGTCACAAAACCTGCCTCTACCTTTCCCTTTGATAATAATGCCTCAGCTCCAATGGCTAAGAATTACAGTTAACTCTGAGCAGACCCACAGATCTATCATGTGGCCCCTCAAAAGAGTGGGGCTTTCTTTCAGGACTGGCCCACAGCACAGGTCCAGGAGGTTGTGGGTCATAAAAACAACTGATTCAAAGATTTGGCTGATACACTGAAAAAGTTAGCTGCTCTGGCCTAGATCCGCAATCAGTATGAACTGGCATCGTTTCACTGAAGTTAACAGGGCTATTTACTAGACACCAGCTGGGGTTATGGACTTCTAATTCTTACACATCCCACAATTCAGTGTTTAAATACAATGACACATGTAAGAAGAGCACTTTGTGGGCAGGCCTGGAGTACAGTAGAATGAAAGCATTTGCCAATTTGCTGAATTCCAAATAGCAATAAAAGTTTGCCCTTCAAACATATCCTTATGAAACTAGGATAAAAATTACTTAGTGGCTGAGTCACAGGAATGGGGAAAGGACATTGGTCTCCACTAGAACACAGATTCTCAGCTGGGCAAGAGAGCAGGACTGGTTAACAGCTGTCAGGGAGACCACAGCCACCCCATTGTTATCATGCTACAAAATGGATTCAGGTTAGATGGGAAGGCGGTTTTAGTATAGAAGAGGGGGTACCTGATATGGAAATAAGTACCAATGCACCAGAGGCACAGGAATCTGTCCCTGCCCTCCCCCCTTCCACACACACATCTCTATTTTCTTTCAAACACTGCTAATACAGATGTTTGCAACAGGCAATTGCATTGTTCCTTGCCAGACAAGGAAGTTCAGTCATTCAGAAAAAACAGGGCAGGGATGCTACTGAGAGCACAGTTTGTCCCAGTGGCTGTTCAGCTTATCTATGATGTGTTATTTAAATAGAGTGAAAAATGTCTGGTACTTGTATAAATAAGTTCTCTTCTCTTGTAAATAATCATCACCTAAGATTCTGTATTTTGCTTTCCTGATGAATGACTTACTGGAGTTTATTAGCACCCCCCGCAGTTACTTTAGAAATACAGCTTTAATTTCCAATGTGAATGTTTTACGTGGTTTTAGTGCAATCACGTCCCTCACCCTTATGCCACGATGGAGAATTACGGGGCCAATGACCTGGTGAGCGCAGGTTGCCTCAGAGCACAGTCAGGAACAAAGCAAGTGAGAGCAGCCAGAGGCCAGCAATGGGACTGTGCAACGTCCTGGAAGGAAGCTATAGTTGATTCCTCAGAGAAGGATGGAGACAGGGATGCAGCAGAAGGAACTGAGTGCTGACATCTAAGCTGGAAAGTCAAAGCCAAGGCCTGAAAGGGCTGAAGGTGGGGGAGCATTGAAAGGGTTCACCTGCTGATGTCTCCATGCTGGAGAGTTGGACCAGGAGAATGGGGAGAGGGCCATGAGAAGTGAAACATGCTCCCTGGTGAGGATACACTCCCAGCAGAGAGAGAGTGGGGCTGGAGGGACAGTCCTGTCAGAGGCAGAAAAGGACTGACATGGATTCTTGGTGTGGCAGAAGACACTGATATATGGTATAGAAGGACTCCCACCTCTTAGGCTCATGGGTGTACCTGCTGGGATGAGTGGAGGTGTGGGAAATGGACAATGGGACTTTTTGCTGAGGGTCGATCTGGTTTGGTAATAAATCCAGCCCCAGGGAGAACAATTATTATGGAAAAAGAGTCATCATGGGATCTTTGATAGGGGAAACGAAGGCAAGTGTACTTGTTCTGCTGCAGAAAGAGCCACTCTAAGACAACCTTAATATTCTGAATGCTGGTATACTAATTCACATGGCACCCTCATGCAACAGTGATGCATTGATGGTGCACTTCGCAGTTAGTGGGGAGAAACAACCAATTTCAGTGGGACTATTAGTGATGTAGGTTGCCTCTCAGTATATGTAAGAATATCAGGTTCTGGTCCAGAGTCGGGATGTAAAATCCCATTTAATTGGCTAACAGGTTAAACATGCTGTTGAACTGTTAACCGATTGAAGGAAGATGAGAGAAAAGGTGCCCTGACACACCTCACGCAGAGGCTGCTCCATGGCAGGGGCGGATATAGGGCAGGGCGAACGGGGCAGCCGCCCTGGGGTCCGCGCTTAAAAAAGCCCCGCGCATGCGCCATGGCTAAGGGGGGGCCCCGCGGAGTTATGCTGCCCAGGGCCCCGCAAAACAGTCATCTGCCTCTGCTCCATGGAATGCAGGAGCAGTCCCTGCCTGCAGTGGGCTAGGCAGGGAACTGCTCCAGTCCACTGGTTAACCTTAACCTGTAAACCTTACATGTTCGGGGTAAGGCTTACCAGTTAACCAATTAACCCTTCACATCACTAGTCTAGAGAACCACAGGAATGCATGGAGGTTTACAGGAAGATAAAAATTTACCCCTTCATGCGTCCAACTTAATGATTCAATAGGAGGGGCCCAGATACCCCAGCTTGTTTTCAAAAACTAGCCGTTGAAAGGATTACATTCTTTCCCAATTCTCTTGATACTTCTGACTTAGTTTTTGAAGATCTGAGATTTTAATCCCCCTTGGTATTTTCAACAGCAGCAATGTGGCACACCTCTCTCCCGCTGATGAAGGCTAAGATGCAATTTGGCTCCTCATTTCACTCTAAGAATGGTCCTAGTGTCTCTCACAGTTCTCTCGCTATTGTTGGCTATACAGTATATGAATTCAGTGCTGTTCAAGAGCCCTGCCAACATCTAGTCTCCTGAGTAGGATCAAGTACGCATTTTACTTCATTAGTATCAAGCTCTCGGAGTTCTATAACAGTTTCTTCTTATACAAATTCAAATTAGTAATATAATACAGAGAAATCAATAGTAAGTTTGTTTTTGAAAATGTAATTTAACATTCCTATTATAGCTAATCACTGAAAAGCAACAATCGGACTTCAAAGTACATAATTAAAAACTCCAAATGCAGGGAAGGGCTGTTATCTGTATTGAACTAGAAAGATTAAAGTCTAAAATGGCTTTTCAGTTATTTCAGTCCAGTAACAAATTCCAAGCCAGTAACAGATATCCACACTGCATTTCAAACTGCGTCAGTCTCATCAGTCTTTTCTGTATAATATAACTGGCTGATAGGTGCCTTTTCAAACTATTTACACATAGCTATAGATGAGAAGTAAGTTGGGATATGAGGTACAGGATCAGAACTACAGTAGGCAGGAGAACCTGAGTTACACAGTAAAGGAAAGAAGTAAGAATGAGAAAAGAAATTTGCTTTTAAACATATGCAATATTAAGGGATTCATTTTCAACCACTCGAGATTATCTTTTTAGGAACGTATATGGCTCCTTATCACCAGTACCTCAGCACCTCATGATCTTTCATTATTTGTCCTCATTATGCCCAGTGATGGAATGCTAAATTGTATTATACTGCTCAGCCACTAGATGATGTTGTGTGCAAAATACCTTAGTCCTCAGCCACAGCATTAAAAGATTTTATGATTAACATAACTGATGTATATAAGCAAGCTCTGTAGCCAGTCCTTACCCTGATGAAGAAGTACATGCTCTCCCTTGTGAGGTAAGGAAGAATTATACCTATTTACAGATGAGGAGCTGAAGGTCTAAGCAAGGAGGCCAACAGACTTGCTGGGCCCCTGGCCTTGGGCTGAGGCCCTCAACACTGTGCGGGGCTCCAACAGCAATTTAAAGGGCTCAAACCGCTGCTGCTGCCACATACTAGAAGCAGCAGCCAGGAGCCCAGGGCCCTTTCAAATCACCAAGCCCCAGGACAGTTGCTCCTTCCCATTCCCCATTGATGGGCCTGGGTTTAAGCGACTCACCCAGGAACCCCATGGCACAACAGGGACTTTAGCATGGGATTTGAGAAACCTCAATTTGAGAGCTAACCACCACACAAAGCAATAACTGACCTTCGTGACTGGTTCAATGCCCAAGTGAAACCAAAAGAGCCAATAAACATGAAAAATATGTATTCTGCACAAAGTTGAGAGCCAAGAACATTAACTGTTGTTATTTTTATTGTTGCATAACAAGAAGTCAGTGGATTCAGTAAAATCCTTGTGGACAATTGTTCCTGTGACAAAACTCTTATCACTGGCATCCTTTGAGCCACTTAATGGCTAACTCCTAAATCCTAGAGGTACCTTGTCAAGAATAAAAGTGAGCCATATTAGCAGGGTTGGGTGCCAATATGCCACATTGATTGTACCACTACCAAAATTGGCCCTCTTCTGCTGACAGACTACTTAAATCTCTAGGATTATCACCTGGATGACATATTACTTATACAGGCAGTCCCCGGGTTATGTACAAGATAGGGACTGTAGGTTTGTTCTTAAGTTGAATTTGTATGTAAGTCGGAACTGGTACATATTGTAGGGGAAACTCTAGCCAAACATTTCTCCAGAGCTCAGTTTTATTCTCCCACACCTCACTTCCCTCAGTCCTTTATTCTCAAGCTGAGGTGTCTGCTGAGAAAAGCCGCTCTGTGTCTCCCTCATCTGCTGGGGAGGAGGGCGCTAGCTTCGCGTCTCCCTGGTCTGCTGGGGGGAAGCAATTAGTGCGGGGTTGCCTCACCTCGTTTGTAAGTAGGGATCCGATGTAAGTCGGATCCATGTAACCTGGGGACTGCCTGTACATGTATTTAACAGTCTGTGGACTGTAAGTATATTTGAATATTTATTCTAGATTCCCCTATACTATTTCTATACTTTCTATGTTAGCTTCACAATAGTATAAAAGCTCTGTAAATATTACATGTCCTTTATCTAATACAAAATATAGGTGAATACACTTTCTAGACAAACTCCCCACCCCCCAAAAAACAGAACAAAATCACCCTTACATATCTTGGAGATTTTTTTTAGCTACCAGAAATGTGAACATTTAAGCACCTTAGTCTGAGGGTAACATTATATATGATGGAATACGACATCCCCTTTTCCCCCCGAAAGATATATAGAAACCAGAACAGCAGAGATTGAAAGAGCTGAAATTTTATAGCTGTACTCTGAGTTGATTGGCATGTATCCAGAGACTTGTTGCATTTACTGAACTATACATACCTCAGAATCTTAGAAAATTTAAAGACAGTGTTTTTATTATGGTTCATACTCCTATAATGTCTTTTTCTTTTGAGCCCTCCAGCTGCAAGTTGTTTTAGCAAAGAGTGCATGATTGTCAGAGAATTGCCTTTATAATTTGTTACTAGATGCTGAGATCGGTATGATGTTTCATTTCTGTGCCAAGGGTTTATTATAATCACTTTACTGGGCCATGCTTGGAATATATAATTAAACTGTTTGTATTTACATCCACATCAGTTTATTTTGCACTGTGCACCCCTCCCCTCCCCAGTACACATCTGAAGATTTCATTTGGATGCGTATAACTAGTTTAAGTCTTTTGCTTGTCTGACCGTTCTAGAAAATGCATGAGTATGATAGCCTGCATGTGATTTAAAGTGAAATAGATCCACCATTGTCGGTAACCCAGTATTGTGATTTCAACACAATGATCCTTGATTTTAATTAGTTATTAGTACAGGATTAGCACAAGCATTCAAAAATCACGAGCCAGCCCCCAGAGATTTTAAATAAATACAGAGTTAAGATGAACTTAAAATATCAAGAAACTTGCACTAAAATTGCAAGTTGCCAACACTATGAGGTTTCTTTTTAATAACAAAAATGCTTGACAGAGAGCCATCTGCAAAGCAATGCACCAATCTTAACATTAGATCAACCCTTTATGTTACATTGAACCAAGGGGGAAAAATCCCCAGCCCTGTAACAGGAGCACCATTTCAGATTCTGGGATGGGATGCAACTTATTCAATGGGCTACCTAGACACTTGGAAACACTAGTGGGGCTGTGTCTACACTGCCAAAGCGATCTTGCACCAAAGCGGCCGCTCTTGCACAAAAACTTGCTGCCTGTCTACACTGGCATTGTGTTCTTGCGCAAGTAAACTGACGTTCTACTGTATAAAATCAGGGCTTCTTGCGCAAGAACTATGATGCTCCCACTCAGGAATAAGCCCTCTTGCACAACTGTTCTTGCACAAGAGGCTAGTGTAGCCAGGCAACATGAATTTCTTGCGCAAGAAAGCCCTACGGTTAAAATGGCCATCAGAGCTTTCTTGCACAAGAGAGTGTTTACACTGTCATGGATGCTTTTGCGCAAAAGCACATGCCAGTGTAGATGCTCTCTTCTGAAAGAGTTTTTGAACAAGGACTCTTCCTCAAAAGAGTTTTTTGCGTGAGAACGCGCCAGTGTAGATGTAGCCTAGTTGTTTGAAAGATAACTTAGCAATTAGCTTTATGCTGTATCTTTTATGAACTTTCTAGTTCTTATTGGAATCTTGTTATAGCTTTGGCCTTCACAACATCTCCTCGCAAAGGATTCCACAGATTGATTGAAGAAATACTTTATTTTGATTGGTTTAAATCTGCTGGCTATTAATTTCATTGGGTGACACCTAGTTCTTGTGTTATGTGAAGGAATAACTATTTCCTTATTCTATTTTTCCACATCATTCTTAATTTTAGAAACTTCTACCATATCTCTTCTTAATTATCTCTTTCCAAGATGAAAAGTCCCAGTCTTTTGAATCTCTCCTAACACAGAATAATAATTTCTGTTTTCCTTCGCTGTACTTTTTCCAAATCCAATACTTTTTTTGAGATGGGGGCAGATCAAATCTCATACAGTATTCAATATGTGGGCACATCATGGATTTATACAGAGCCATTATATCTTCTGTCTTATTATTTATCCCTTACTTAATGATTCCCAATATTCTGTTATCTTTTTGATTGCTTCTGCTCATTGAATGATGTTTCCAAAGATGTTTCCAAAGAACTATCCACAGTAATTCTGAGACCCCTTGACAGGTTCTTCCAATTTAGACACTATCTTTCATATAGCTGGGATTATATTTTGCTATGTGCCTTAACTTTGCATTTATTAACATGAATTTCTGCCATTGTGTTGCCCAGTCACTCAGTTTTATGAGATTCCTTTGTAACTCTTGGCAGTTTCATTTGGACTTAACTATCTTGAGTAATTTTGTATCATCTGCAAATTTTGCAACCTCACTGCGTACTCCTTTTTCCAGTTCATTTATAAATACGCTGAACATTACAGACCCCCTGAGTGACATCACTATTTACCTCTATCCAATCTCACCATTTATTCCTACCCTTTGTTTCCTATCTTTTAACTGGAGTGCCCGGCAATGTTTTCAGGATCATTTAACAATCCTTAATTTACTTTAATGACAAGCCTTTTGTTATCTCAGTCATTCTGTCTCTGTTTACAAACAAACTCCCTACCCCAAAAGCTGTGCTGCTCCCATCTTCCAAACGCTGTGCGGCAGCTAAGATCTCTATCAGGGGCTAGGGCAGTGGTCACCAACCAGTCAATCAGGATCTACTAGTAGATCCTGGAGCCTCTGATGGGTGATCCTGACTGGTTTGTCTGGGAGGCTATCAGCTGCCAGTTGCCCTCCTGCCACTGCTATTCCTTTCCTGCCCTCTGTCTTGTAGCTGCCCCAACCCCAGGAGTCTCCTGCTTGTTCTGCAGTGTGAGGGAGGCATAGGAGCCAGGCACTGATATCAGTGAGTCATACTCTCCTCTGTGGAAATGGAGTACAGGCATAGTGAAGCAGGGGCAGAGCCTTGGAGAAGGGGCAAGGTATATTTGGGTGTGAGGTAGATCCTAGACTGACTTAAATTCAGAAAGTGATCTTGTGTTTAAAAAGGTTGGAGACCACTTGGCTAGCATATGTAGACCTCCTGTAGAAACTCGGGGGAGGAAAGAGAAGACTAAGAGACTAGAGTGTCACACTCTCCTAAATGGCGATGCTGCCCTGGAACCTCCTCTGCTAAAAAAAGAAGGAATTAAAAGCCTTCCTTTTCTCCTGCAGTCTGCCTGGAGTACTTAGAAAACCAAACGCATTGGATACAGTATCCAGGTGATGAGAGCAGAGAGCAGCCAGTGTAGAGGTTGTCAGGGGAACAGTTCCACACACAAACTTGCCCATCATTATGCAGAAGGCCTTGAATTTTCCACTCACCACTAATAGTTGGTTTTAACATAAAATGTCATTATTAGTGGTATAACATGAAGCTGAAAACAAGACACTGACATGAGGCAAATGATGTGATTACTGCACATGAACAGGATGACACGTCCATGTAGGCTGCTCTAGAGTGCTGGGAAATTCAGTGTCTTCATTCTGCAACTCACAAATGTAACTGTGGGACGTTTCAACAAAATGGGTATTTTTGCATTGAAAAAATCAGTGAAAATTATGAATTTCTACATGAGCCTGAGCCAAAGGTGGCAGATAAAAGACTCAGCTGGAGAAGGCAAGGCCCAGCCCCCTCCTGCCCCTTCCACCCAAGGCCCCGCTCCTTCAGCAAGCCCCACCCAACCCGAGCCAGATCCTTCCTGCCCCAGCCTTCCCTTAACTACATTACCCACGGCCTATGGCTTGAGCCTTGATGGTATGTGATACACTAAGCGGCTAATCCAGGTTTCACTGGCTAAGTATACAGTACTCTTCTGGGGGGGCTGCATGTGTGGTGTTTAATATAAACTGATTCAAAAGTTGAATTAGCTATCTCCGCCTGCTCAGGCAGTTTCACTGAAGTAACTGAATTAAGCTTCATAGATTCATAGACTTTAAGGTCAGAAGGGACCATTATGATCATCTAGTCTGACCCCCTGCACAGTGCAGGCCACAGAATCTCAACCACCCCTCTTAGAATAATCCTCTCACCTATATCAAAGATATTGAAGCATTCAAATACTTTGAAGGACCCAACATGCAGAGAGTCCTTCAGCTGTGATCTGTGCCCAATGCTACAGAGGAAGGCGAAAAACCTCCAGAGCCTCTGCCAATCTACCCTGGAGGAAAATTCCTTCCCGACCCCAAATATGGCGATCAGCTAAACCCTGAGCATGTGGGCAAGACTCACCAGCCAGACACCCAGAAAGTTCCCTATAGCAACTCCTATCATCCCTCCATTGACCTATTTCCAACTGATAATGAATGGTCAATTAGTTACCAAGATCATGTTATTTCATCCAACCATCCCCTTATCATAGAATCATAGAACTGGAAGAGACCCCAGAAGGTCATCAAGTCCAGCCCCCCCGCTCTAGGCAGGACCAATCCCATCTAAATCAACCCGGCCAGGGCTTTGTCAAGCCGAGACTTAAATACCTCTAGGGATGGAGACTCCACTACTTCCCTAGGTAACCCATTCCAATGCTTCACTACCCTCCTAGTGAAATAGTTTTTCCTAATATCCAATCTGGACCTCTCCCACCACAACTTGAGACCATTGCTCCTTGTTCTGCCATCTGTCACTACTGAGAACAGCCTCTCTCCATCCTCTTTGGAACCTCCCTTCAGGAAGTTGAAGGCTGCTATCAAATCCCCCCTCACTCTTCGCTTCTGCAGACTAAACAGACCCAAGTCCCTCAGCCTCTCCTCGTAGGTCATATGCTCCAGCCCCCTAATCATTTTGGTTGCCCTCCGCTGGACCCTCTCCAATGCTTCCGCATCCTTTTTGTAGTGGGGGGCCCAGAACTGGACACAATACTCCAGATGTGGCCTCACCAAAGCCGAATAAAAGGGAATGATGACATCTCTGGATCTGCTGGCAATGCTCCTCTTAATGCATCCTAATATGCCATTAGCCTTCTTGGCTACAAGGGCACACTGTTGACTCAGATCTAGCTTCTCATCCACTGTAACCCCCAGGTCCTTTTCTGCAGAACTGCAACTTAACTGGTTGGTCCCCAGCCTGTAACTATGCTTGGGATTCTTCCGTCCCAAGTGCAGGACTCTACACTTCTTTGTTGAATCTCATGAGATTGCTAGTGGCCCAATCCTCCAATTTGTCTAAGTCACTCTCTGTCCTATCTCTGCCCTTAAGCGTATCTACCTCTCCCCCCAGCTTAGTGTCATCTGCAAACTTGCTGAGGGTGCAATCTATCCCCTCATCCAGGTCATTAATAAAGATATTGAACAAAACCGGTCCTAGAACCGAACCTTGGGGCACTCCACTAGAAACCGACCGCCATCCTGACATCGAACCGTTGATCACTACCCGCTGGGCCCGGCCTTCTAGCCATCTTTCTATCCATCTTACCATCCATTTATCCAATCCACATTCCCTTAACTTGCTGGCAAGAATATTGTGGGAGACCGTATCAAAAGCCTTGCTAAAGTCAAGGTATATAACATCCACTGACTTTCCCATGTCCACCGAGCCAGTTACCTCATCATAGAAGCTAATCAGATTGGTCAGGCACGACTTGCCCTTTGTGAATCTCTTAGTAAGTAACACAATTATTTTCTTCAAAATCACTCCTGGTCTCTTCAAACTCAAAAACAAGTCACATATGTGCTATTACATGCATAATAAGAATTCAGAAGCAGAAGTATTACTTCTTGAGCTTAAGGTGAATCTTCATTCTTCATCTGTAGGATTGTGGAAGTTCTGTTATTGTTCTTGGCCTGCAGACACTACAGGGAAGGGACCTGTAAAAGCTATTACTCAACAACAGAAGCTGTGTGAAAATATTCATGCCCCAAAAGCTAAACACAGTAAATTCTTTGCTTTTTTTTTCACTGTTCTATTTACGTAGAGAAATTTCTGCCTCTTGAGTGAAACGCAGCGTTGCGGTCAAAAAACTGCGTTGTCAAAGTAGTCCTTTTCCTGCCTACTAGAAAATTATGCAAGGTTGTGTACTGCAGGTGTTACAGCTGCAGCTTCAGTAATGTAAACAAACTATTGAGTTAAAAGCATATTCAGTCTGGAATAGTAGAAACTAACAGGATTTGTAGTGGACTGCATTTCTAAACTCTGCCTCATGTAAACCCAGAGTGGAAGAATATCCAGATTGGACAGTACAGGGCCCCTGAAATGCTGGGCACAGGAGAAACAAAGGGAGCATGAAGTGTTGGTATTAGTGGGAGGCAAGAAACGGGGGCAAAAAGATGATACAATAGAATGTCTATTCTCCTCACTTCTCTTGAGTTGGTTTTAACTGTAGACATTCCTAGGGAAAGAAGTGATTATGATGGATATGAAAACAGACATGCATTCTTAAAGATTCCACACCCACTTTATTTCAGCCAAATAAATCAAAGTCTATTAGTAGTAGTACTTGTGCCTAGAGGTTGCAATCAATGTTTAGGGCCATTTTGCACTAGACGCAGTAAAGATGAATAAAGTCCCTGCTCCAGAGAGCTCACAAACTAAAATTATGATAGGTACGCTGATGGCGGAAATTGAACTAGGGCTCTCCAGAGCCAAAGGCATAAATTCCTACAATTTGAGCTAAATGGCCAGGCTGAGAGCGCTAGCAGACCCATATCCTCTATGGACTGGGCACAAGGCGGGATATGTAACACTTCCTGTGTTACAATGGCCATACGCAGTAGGCAGATGAAACGGTAGGGTTACCATAATTGAACTTTCCAAAAAGAGGACACCTGGTGCCTTCTGATCCCGCTTTGGAAGCAGCTGCTCCACTCACACAGGAGGCCGGGCTCAGGAGCTGGCAAACGTGTCCCCGTGCATGCCAAGCTTGGGGCTCTGGCTGCCACCTTGCTGCTGCCAGGGCTGCTGTTGCCCCCGCTGGCGCTCATGGTGGCAGGAGACACCGCATGCCGGGCTCCTGCTTCCCCGCTGCACTGCCCCAAGATGCATGGCAGTGCAGGCTCCAGCAGTGCCACCAACCCCGGCTGCTGTGAGGCCAGGAGGAGAGAGTGGGGGGCCAGAGAAGCTGCTGGCTGGGGCCTGTCCTGGAACATGGAGTTAAAGGCACCAAGCAGACAAGAAGCTAGAAAAGGAACCCAAGAATCCTGCCTCCCCTCCCCCAGAGCCAGGCACCCCAGCCCCCCTCTAATCCAATGCCCCTTCCCTCCCCCAGAGCCAGGCATCCCCAGCACCCCCCTCCCATCATGTTTCCCTTTCCCCCAGAGCCAGGCACCACCAGCTTCCCCTGCTCTAACCC
Organism: Pelodiscus sinensis; assembly: GCF_049634645.1. Lineage (NCBI taxonomy): Eukaryota > Metazoa > Chordata > Testudines > Trionychidae > Pelodiscus > Pelodiscus sinensis. The sequence goes on from NC_134715.1 coordinate 107,639,616, forward strand.
ACCCCTCCCCCAGAGCCAGTCACTACCAGCTCCCCCTCCTTTAACCCAAAGCCCTCAGAACCAGGCACCCCCCAGCCTCCCGGCTCTAACCAAATGCCCTTCCCCTCCTGCAGAGCCAGGGACATAACCTAGAGGGGCAGAGGGTAATGAGCGGTCTCTCCATGGGAGGAGTCAACCCTCCCCCCCGACATCGGACCTGCACTGGGTCTTACCGGAACCTCCACCGCTGTGGCCACAACCTTTTCCCACCAGGTGGTGGGGCACATGCACAGACAGGCTGTTAACCATCTGGGTGCACAGCTCTGAACATTCAGTTTGACAGGCACGTGCCCCCGCGCCCAGTCCCCTCCCTGATCCCCTTTGCAAAGCAAAATCCTGGACATTTTTAGCCATTTAAAAAATCAGGCTGGCAGAGATTTAATACGTAAGTGAAAAGGAGGACATGGCTGGGAAAAACCGGACATATGGTACCCTTACTGACTCAGGTGTGCAGGGTTCATGCTAAAAACAGTGCTGACATGTGCTTGGGCTGAGCCCAGGATCTGCGTACAACCTGGTGAGATCTGAGGCTTTCACAGCCAGGCTCCAGTCTGAGCAGGAATGTCTACACTACTATTTTTAGTTCCACAGCATGAGCTCCACCAGCCTCCGTCAGTTGACCTAGGTTTTGAGACTTGCTACACTGCTGTGATTTTTTTTGAAGTCTAGACATATCCTGAGGAGCTGTGGGGGAGACCTTACATTCTGTGCATGCCTTTTCTGTACCTCCAACGTTGAACTCGCAACTTTATAGAAGGGTGGCTTCCTTTTTAGAAGGTTCTAATTCAGACAAAAATGAGCTTTCTAATTTTTCAGAATCTTACTATATTTATGCCATTTGCATTGAATTTTAGGGCTCTGATGACTGAATTTTATGCTTATGGTTGGCAATGCTATGAGTCAGTTGCCCTGGGTTCTGAGGGTGTATCTATACTGCACCCTTAGCTTGAAATAAGCTATGCAATTTGAGCTATGCAAATTGTGTAGGTTATTTTGAGTGTATTTTGAAATAGCTTATTTTGGTCCACACCGCACCACATTTCAAAATAAACTGCTATTCTGAAATTTCCCTTAATCCTCCTGGAACAAGATTTACACAGGGACATCAGAACAGTGTGCCCGTTATTTTGAAATATATTTTGAAATAACGGACTTGTTCGAAAGATGTGGAATAGCTATGTTGGGATACCAGAAGCATCCCAAAAGAACGCCACAGTGTAGACGTACCCGAAGAGTCACTGTGGTGTAAATGTTCCCTGAGCGAGGCACTGCTCAACCCATTCCTAACCAGTACAATGGGGGAACTGCTGTTGCTTTCTCCTCTATTCTTCCCCATCCTTTCAGACATTCTCCAATAGGACTTTTTGTGGCTCTAACACCACACAAAAACTTACTTCTCCTGGATATTATATCATCTTTAGCTGAACCCAAGAGTATACCCTATTGTACCATGGAATGAGCAACACAAAATATACCAAAGCATTTTCTGCACCAAAAGAAATAAATTGAGACCCCTGAAACATTCGTGTATGGAAAAGAAAATATCTATAGAAAAAGATTTGACCGGTTGTCTTTAAAGGAGCACATATGCACATTTACACCACTTTAATTATTGTAAATGGAACTGTGAATGAACCATGGCACTAATAACACCTGTAGTATCTGAGCTTATCTTATGGCTATATTAATTGAACTAACTCTATGAGCAAGGAGTGCCTTAATATCATTCTAATATGATCATCCTTTGTTTTGCTGGGAGATTAAAAATAAACCATTCATTGATGTGGGACCTTAGAGTAGTTTTGTTCTGCTATTGCAAAGCCAGCTAGGCACACCCAGAACATGTTTCTCCACTACCTTGCACACTGTGGAGCCAACAACATTTGTGCAAAATAAATCAAAAGGAGGTGGAAGACAATGGCAAGTCAGAAAAGAAGCACTTTGCACTCGCTTTGCAGAGATAAATGACTCCACAAGGTGCATATTAGGGATGTAATAGTGTAGTCAATTAACCAATTAATTGATAAGCAAAAGCTTATAGGTTAATGCTATAGACTGCACACATTTCTCTCCCCCTTGCCAGTAATTTTTTAGCAGGCTGGTGAGCAGCCTGGCTCAGCCCTGGCTTGTAATGGGTCTGGGACCCACCCCTGCTGTGGCTCTGTATTTAAAGTGTATCAGGAGCCAGCTGGGCAGGCAGTCCGGCTCAGTTCTGGCATCTGCCGGGTCTGGGAGCTCAGACCGCCCCCCCCCCCCAAGACAGGGGCTGCTGCCACCCCATGCTGCTGCCTCTTTATCAGAGGCAGCAGCATAGGGCGACAGGCAGCTGGTCAGCGAGGGGAGCTTTTTTGCCAACAGCTCTGGTTCACTGGGCTGGACACTCTGCTTCTCTTTGGACCCAGAGTTAGTCTATATCTCTGAGTCTGTCCCAGGTAGTACTTTCCCAAAGAGCCCCGTTTATTTACAGCCTCCTCCTGTATACTGGTTTGTGTAGCCCTTCTCAGGCACCGCCAGAGTCTCTCCTTTCTAGGGCAATCAGCAGCAATTGAAGCAGCCTGCTAGATCCAAGCCCCACAGGCTCTCAGTCCCAGGCTGTAACTGCAACACAACAGCTCCTGGACTGGATAAAAGGCTCTTCCATAGCAGCCTGGCTCCCCTCTCCCAAAATGGAGAGCCCCAGACTGCCAAGCACCTCTCTCAACATGCCCAGACAAGCCCTCTTTCTTGGTTTCCTTAGGGGGTCATGGGAGTTGTAGTCTTTAGGTCTAGATTGCAGCACACAGGATCCTCCCAGAAAAAGTGAGAGGTATCTTTAGAAAGGGGACAACATTAGTCTCTAATGTGCTACAAGACTACTCATTGTTTTTAAGGTTACAGACTAACACAGCTACCCCTCTGAGACTTTTCATTCTCAGGGACAGTTTAGCCTTTAGTTAAAGTGCATATTAGTAAATCTAGCTCCTGGGTCACAGGAAACTCAATTCCTTCCTGGTGTAACATTGACTTCAGTGGAATAACAAAGGGAATGAATTTGGCCAATTTACTTTATTTCTAATATATGCTGAGACAAATGTCATGTGGAAACAAACCCTATGAAACACCAGCAAACTCTGAGCCAAAGGGAAGAGTCACTAAATGATTAACCCAGATGGACTCTGTAATCCCATTAAATCCTTCCCTTAAATCTAATGGGAAAGACAAGAGGAGGAAGCCAATCAGAGCTGCATGCTGCATAAAGGGTCCCTACAGTTTCCAACCCCTTCTGTTACATTAGTACTATGGGTGTTCTTACCTTAAGGGCACACCTTCAAGTTCTGTGCCTCCTCTGAACACAGCAGAAGCCAGCACTAGTCCCTGCAGGACACCATACATCTGGAAGCATGTCTGAGGGGTTGAGTGCTGCTGCTTTTTAGCTTCCCACAACATCACATAGTGGTAGAAATGCATTATTGCAGGATGGGAAAAATACAAGCCTCTATTCCCAAGATGAGCAATACTTTTTATTGGGGGATGGAGAGGGGGGGAGCAATCCAAGATTTTGTTAAATGGTCAAGAGCCACACTTTTCTATAGAGGAGGTGTGGGGTGTGGGACAGAAGTTAGGTGCAGAAGGGAGCTAGGGATAGGGGACTGGGTTACAGGAGAGGGTGTGGGGTCTGAGAGGGAGTTTGAGTGAAGTAAGGGGTTGTGACATGGGGCAGGGGATTGGGATATGGGTGCAGGAGAGGATTCTGGCCTGGGGGAAGGGTGTAGCAGGATGCAGGGTCTGGGAGGGAGTTGGGGTGCAGGGGGGCCTGGGGTGCCAGAGGCAGGCTCTGGCCAGGAGGTGCTTGCCTAAGCATCCCCTGGCCAACAGCACTATCAAGCAGGCTTCCCTGCCTGCCAGCAACCCCGGGCTGGCTGTTTCATTTGCCTCTGTGCTGTGTGCGTGTGTGTGTGGTGGGGGGGAGCTTCACAAGCTGCCCATGCCCCCAGCAAAATCTCTCAGCTAGTATTGGGTAGAAAGCAGCCAATGGGAGCTGAGAAATTGTGCTGCACTGCTCAGCACAGTGCAGCACACTGCTAAGTCTCTTAGCTCCCATTATCCAGTTTCCAACCAAAAGGAGCTGAGAGACTTTGCTGGAAGTGGGGACAGCATGCAAAGCCACCCCTTTCCCCACAGCAGAGAGCCACAGGGAGCAGTGAGCCCCTCTGAGTGGCGCTGTTCCATGCCACAGAGGCAAGCAGGCTGAATTAAGAAGCTTGGTAGGCTGCATCTTGCCTACCCCTGCTCTATTCACACTCCCCATCCCCCATTTCTCTCTCTCTCTCTCTCTTTGTTTTAATCATTTTGTCTTTGAAAGGCTGGATGGTATTGGAACCCCTTGGTTCTGCAGACCAGGAGGGGCTAAAGGGGCAGACAGATGTAATCATTATAATTAAACATGCACAGAACATTCACAAACCTGTGGAGGATAAAAACAAAATGGAAAGGATTGGGCCCAAGACAACTGCAATCAGACGCAGGTGGTAGGAGCTAATAGAGGCCTGAAATGCTGGTTACTAGAATCTTAGCCATATTGTAGGTTGATCTGAAGTTTTCCTAAGAGCTAGGGCTTCTTAACAAATGTAGCCCATGGAGAGGATTACTGTTCCCAGATCTTATAGAAAATGATTCAATGTGCTTTGCAACGGCATTTTCAATAAAAACATATTTCTTAAAAGATTTGATGGAAATCACTATAATTTCTCCACCCCCAGAATTAAAGCCCAAAAATTTAATTCAGTGTAGTGGGATGAATGATTTAGGTTGTGATGCCAGAAGGTCAGATGCCTGCTCTTGCCCAGGCTACAGGCATTAGCTAAGAACTAACAAACTCATAGCTGGAGACCAGACCAGTTCACCTGTTTGTCAGTTTTGCTGATAATGGGTATCAGTTGCATAAAATATATATTTAGTAATCAGACTTTTTGAAATACTTCCTGACTTTTCCTACAAATTGTTACATGCATTAATCTCACCTGAAATTATAGGCTGTGTCTAGAGTGGCATGATTTTGCGCAAATACTTTTAACAGAAAAGTTTTTCTGTTAAAAGTATATGTGCAAGAGAATGTCTATACTGGCATGTGCCTTTGCGCAAAAGATTTGCTTTTGCGCAAAAGCATCCGTGCCCAGTATAGACGCTCTCTTGAGCAAGAAAGCTCCGATGGCCATTTTAGCCATTGGGCTTTCTTGCGCAATAAATTAACGTTCCTGTCTACACTGGCCCTCTTGCACAAGAAGCACTGATTTTCTACATTACAAAATCATTGTTCTTGCGCAAATTCTCGCAGCCAGTGTAGACAGGCGGCAAGTTTTTGCGCAAAAGCAGTTGCTCTTGCGCAAAATCATGCCAGTCTAGACGCACCCATAGTGTTCAATACTATAAGAAAATATGTCAAGTTTTACTTTAGAATTTTGAAAATGTTTGCTCTGAACTTGTGAACCCAGGCACAGGAATCATATTCCTCACCCCTGCCCATTCAGAAGGTCTCTCTCTCTCCCTGCCCCCTTTGAGTCGGGGCGGGGTGGGGGGGGGGATAATGGTGGCATTGGTACCATACACTTTCTTGACTAGATTCCATCCCAGCCAGCCCAACAGATGGAGCAACACATGGGAGGAAGGCCCCTTTCCACTATGAAATGAAGGCAATAATACCATCAATCCAAGAGGTAGAGATGTGCCTTGCCTCCTTTCTGGCTCATGTAAAGAGGAGTAGAAAGCTGGGAAGAAGACAGACCCTGTCTTACCTAAAGATAGCTAGATGGTAATGATGGTGGCTTTGGAGAGGAAAGTCAGGAAGAGTGTCCATACCAACAGTGATGGGCTAGAAACCCTCTCCAACCCTGATCTGCCTGAAACCAACAGCACCACCAAGGTGCTTGTAGCATTCTGCTGTGCATATGCAATTGGTGCCTCTGTGGGGAGATGGTGCAGGAAGGGCCACCCAGAAGAAAAGTGAGGGGTTGTGAGGGAGCACTCCATTTAGCAATTATAATTTTGATTGGGGCAGAGAAGTGCAGTGCACCTCCTCTAATTAAAAAGTAATCAAGAGAGTCAAGGCCAGATTATTAAGGGTATTAAGGCACGCAACACCAAAGGGAATTAGTGCCTACATACCTTTAAAAACCAGGCCTGTTCTGTTGTGTGCTAGAAGTCTGTGTTCTTCCTGAGTAAAATGTCTTTACCCAGTTTTAGAACCAGAAAACCCAGGCTGTCCCTACTAATACACAAAATATGCAGCTGCATAGGGCATCATAAAATTTGGGGTACCAAATTGTCCCGCATTTTGTGGTGCCTTATAAAACTGCATGCAGCCTATGGGATGGCTCTGGCTCCAATGACTGGCCCAATCCCCTGGCCAGCCCTCCTGAAGGCTGTGCTCAGCAGTGCCATCCCAAAGGGGATATATGGCCGAGGATACCACCCCATTCCACTTTTGTTTCACTCATACTCCACCCCTTCCTCTGAGCCCCCTCTTTGCTCTGCCTCTGCCCTGCTTCTTCCCACCCTTGCTCTGCCATCTCCACATCCCCATTTCATCCCACAGGGATGTGCGTGGGGCACCAAAACTTCTAGAGATGGCCCTGCAGAAGACCATACACCAGAGCTGCTCTTATTTAGGAGGGTCAGGCCTTATTTTTAGCTAGTTATTTACTATTTTCTCCAGTGGTTAAAGTAGATTGAAACATAAGGTGGAGAACTCTCCAGTCAAGCAGGGAAAGCAATTCTGAAGAGAACTGCTTGCTTCAACCAGGAAGAACAATCCCTCTGATAAAAATTGTGCCATCTTCGTGCTTCATCTTTCTTTCACTCCCAGTCCTCTCCCTCCCTCTCTTTTCCAGCATATTTTACCAGAGAAAATAGATATCATAATATTTCCCTTCCAAATGCGCCTATTTATTAGATTTCAGATTTTGACAGGTCTGTGAAATTCCAACTCCAGTAGGAACACTTTAAAATTGGATTTTTTAAGTAGTTTCTGCTTGTACCTTGGTTTCTGGTGAACTAGTCTTGTGTTTCCATGCTGCATCATGCTGACACTGAATAGGTATTTCTGAAAGGAGTGATTCTTCCAGGAGGTGACATACTTAAAAATGCTGAGTTAGCATTGAATTAGACAGGCAGTCTAACAGCTCAGAGATAACTGCCTTCAAACTACATCTGCAATAAAAGGGGTGAGGAAGAAGTAAGGACAGGATAAGTTTACAGCTTCTGTTATGAAAGCTGTGTCAAACTGTTAACAGGCTTACAAGAATATATTTTCAAATACTTTTTTTTTATTTTTTCAAAATCTAAAATTTGATCCTTGGCTTCAAACTCAGCTTCAGGTTGGAATCTTTATATGTTTAAATACTCTAGGGAGATGGGGGGGGGGGGGGGGGGGGGAAGAAGGGGAAAAGGACATGATTTTTTGTGAATTTTTGTGCAGAAATTGTCAAAAGCATCCTTTTTCTCTTGCAAAAAATGTCAAGTGAAAAGGAATTATTCTGTTTTGCTTTTTCAGAAACCCACAAAATCCTCATATTTTGCTGGCAATGGAATATATAGATATTTGCACATATTTGCCCATTAATTTTCCACTTAGGCATTTTCTCTGGCATGGCATATCTGCTTTGATTCGTTTTCTTAATTTTGTTTAAGGATTTTTCTAAATGACAGATTATCTGGAAAAGAGGATTTGAGTGGTATGTGTGCTAATTCACAAATACTGCCTTATACTGCCAGCCAGTAAATTGTTTCTACAACTCAACTCCTGAGAAGAGCAGGGCCATTAGGGCCATAAATGTACTTTTGTTGACATTGGGCTTAGTCCTGTTCACACTGAAGTGAATAGGAGTTTTGCCATGAACCTCAGCAGGATTCACAGAAGGCTATTAGGTACAACATTCCTGGGTTTTAGCACACAGAATATTTATTCAGTATAAATAATGAATATTCCGTACAATAGTAGCTGCTGTGTAAATTAATACTACAGTGTATAACATATTTCCAGCCTCCTATTTGAGTTACTTCTTCCATTTTCCAGCAGATGGCACCATGCCTATTTTTCTAACTTCAGCATGCTCCCTGAAGTAAAGCCCTCAAGAGAAACAGCTGCTTTGAGGAGAACAGCACTAAAAGGCTTTCATTTAAATTTGGACTTCCTTCCTGTTGGTCACATTTAACATACTTCCTATAATACCTTCTTCAACACAACATTCATCTCTCTCTTCATCTGCTTGCTGCCTTGCCTTTTAAAAATGCATACCTCATTCCTCGAGACAGGGACTGGGGTCAGGGGAAAGGAAAGCACATGCTATATTGCATAGAAGAAATTCTTAGTCTGCCTGTGCTCAAGTTGTTTCTACACAGGGAGCTGGAAACAGCTTTTTCTTCAATTTTTTCTAAGGACAGTGATGTCCTTCCTGGCAAAAGAAGCCAGAGGTTTGGACCCTGAACTACTTACTTCCTAAAGAGCTGCTTTCAGGTTAGAACAGAGACACTTCATCTGACTGGAGTTCATATGCCTCCAGGCTTCATGGTCCATCTCCACTTCTCCAGTAGTTGTGACTGAGGGTTGGTCTACTCTGCCAGGCGGGACCCATCAATCTATGTTACACAACTCCAGCTATGTGACTAATTTAGGTGAAATCAATGTACTTAGAGCCACACTGGGGTAAGTGGGCAGCTGATGCTCCCCCATCGACTCTGCCTACGACTCTCATTCCAGTGGAGAGCAGAGATGGCAGAGAGCTTGCTGGTGGATTTATCATGTCTATACTAGATGCAATAAATCAACTACCACTGGACTGATCACTGCCTGTCAATTCAACAGGTAGTGTAGACAAGCACCCCTCTGTCTCTCTGCACCAGAGACTCTGACAGTTCTCCTGACTCTGTCAACACTAAGCCCTCATTGAGTGTTTGTCCCTGCAGAGGTGCGTTCCACTTCCTATGGGTTCCTCCAGGCTGCAACGGCCAGAGAACTTCATTGGCCAACTTCCTGTATGTACTGTTCTCGCAGTCTCCTTCTCACCCAGCTGCTCCATTTCTAGTTAACTAAAGCGACAACACCTAAAACACCTGAGGCGCCCAGGGATTCTCCATGGGGGCATGAAGGGCCAGTTTGGCTCTGATCCTTTCTGAAGTGCCACTGGCCCCATGACATAATTGTTGAGTGTTTCATGAACTCTTTCAGAACATTGTCAGTAGAAAAAAAATCCTGTAGTCTGAGAAAGCAGCACATGACTCAGGCTGGCAGTAGCAACTCCAGCACACATTTCTTACAAGGTGTACCTTTGCCCTTTGTAGGTGTAGCCCAAAGTCCAGTGTGCTTCAGCGGCAGCTGTGGGAACTAAAAGTTGTGCACTTCAAACTGGGGCATGTTGGCAGAACTTCCTGGTTCCTTCCAGGATGTGCCCTCTGCCCCCAGCAGAAAGTGTCAGCACTGACTGACTCTGGGAGCACACAGCAGGTGAGCAGAGAGAAGGCTGCTGAACTGTAATCCTCATGGGCGAATGGTGGAGCTAGGGCTGGGGGATGCAAGCTCCCAGCCCCACCTCCAACCTGCCTCTTCTGCTGAGGACCCAGCCCTTTGCACTGTGCACATGCCTCTCCCCCCACAACCGTGGAGAGGGGAGCAGGCAGACTGGTGCACACTAACCCCTGTCTCTCCAGCTCTAGAGCACTAGGGGAGAGAGGAGGGTGTGCTGCACAGCCCCAGCCCTGGAAAACCAGGAGAGTTGGCATGGGGGAAAACAGCACTCTGCCCTTAGAATGCCTACGGCAGGCATTCTGGGGGTGGAGTGTGGGCAAGGCCATGCCTGGCAGTTTGGGAATAGAAAGCCTTCCCTGCCTAGACTACTAGATGCCCATGATAATCCTGTTCTATATTTCTTTACAGAATAAAGTTCTGTACCTAGTGGTTTGTCTGTGTGGATCTGGCCTGAGGAGCGCACAAACTGACACACAATACAGGGCACATGAAGGAGCCTCAGGCCTAATTTCAAAGTTGTGTTAAAAAAAAGGCATAAGGCAGGCTTCCCCAATCCTGAACAATCTCATACTGGGCCAGTGAACAGGAGAGTGGCTGCACATGGTTATTTTGTGCTTCTGATGATGTCACCCCAAAAGTGGTCCTAATTTTTTATTGTGACAAGCACAGTCACTTCAGTAACAAACACAGCAACCTTAGTAGCTTGCATTAGGGACTCTGTTAAAGCATTTACAAACACGAATTAAACAAGGTTGAAAATGCTCCTGTGTATTAGGGAACTGTCACTATAACCATAAACTGTCTGTTATTTATGGAATGCCCTCCTTGAATTAATTCATAACCATTTCCTCCTTTATGTAATCCTTCTGCTATGTGGTTAATAGCAGCACAGAGGACCTGGTTCAGTAAAACTAAAATAACTTATTTGTCAAGTAAGTTATTTGACAAAATAACTAAACCAGCTTCAGTCCCCACCCAGAAATCCAGGAAAACTAAGCACACCCTGTCTTAGGTGAACTTAACAGGCAGAAGTTCGCCTCTCCCAAGTGTTGCATGATTGTGTACAAACAAGGACCTCTGCATTAGAGTAGAGGGAACACAGCTTCCAAAAATACAGCAACAGAAAATACTCACCCTGTTCTATGGCATTTGTCCATCTAAATTCCTTCCTACCTGTTGGTGAGAATGACTGTCAGGTAACAGTCCCTCCGTGCACCACCTTACCCATCCACCCAACTCCACTCAGTGGGTATGTCTACACTACCCCGCTAGTTCGAACTAGTGGGGTAATGTAGGCATACCGCACTTGCAAATGAAGCCCGGGATTTGAATTTCCCGGGCTTCATTTGCATAAGCGGGGCGCCGCCATTTTTAAAACCCCGCTCGTTCGAACCCCGTGCAGCGCGGCTACACGGGGCATGAACTAGGTAGTTCAAACTAGGCTTCCTAGTTCGAACTACCGTTACTCCTCATTCCACGAGTGCCGCAGAGATGGGACTCATTCCACGAGGAGTAACGGTAGTTCGAACTAGGAAGCCTAGTTCGAACTACCTAGTTCGTGCCCCGTGTAGCCGCGCTGCATGGGGTTCGAACGAGCGGGGTTTTAAAAATGGCGGCGCCCCGCTTATGCAAATGAAGCCCGGGAAATTCAAATCCCGGGCTTCATTTGCAAGTGCGGTATGCCTACTTTACCCTCCTAGTTCAAAGTAGGAGGGTAGTGTAGACATATCCAGTTTGGATTAATCAGTAGCAGTACTCCAAATATCTGTTCGCAGGTTTGTCACCAGTCCCAAGGTTTTTCTGGCCTCACCGGGGTGGGGCACCACCATCTGACCCAATGCAGTGATTTAGATTTATTAAGGTGCTGGTTAGGCAGGGACTCACTGGAGTTGAGTCAGCTCCACTGCTGTCACCTCTTCTCACAAAGTCTTCATTCTGTGTTGTATCTCACCACAGCATCCCCAGGGGAGGAGTCAATAAAATGTAGGACTCTTGAGTCCCATCTCTGCGGTACTCTGGAAGCCCACCATCTTCCAAATGCCTGCCCACTTATGGTGAATCCCCAGGTTTGACTAGAGGAACAGCAGATGGGTAGTCTATACAAATAAAGACCGCTTTCCCTTTTCACCAGTGGAGAAAGTAGAGAGCTCTTCTCTCTGGAGCTTTTGGCTATTGGACTTACATTTACATCTGCATCTGCTATGGCATCTACAAGAAATCAGCTGGGTGATGCTGCCGGGGATATGTCACAGTCAGAAAGAGCTAATTTTATTTATGTATTAAAAGAAAGGCACTTGGATGACTTGCAACCAAGTTGCACAATCCATGTAACCATGTGCTGTGGGATTAGTATGCCCATCCTCCCCTAAAGGCAGGCCATGTACTCTAAGGCCTTGCAGTTGGGCTTAACCCTGTGTGGCACGATAGTCTGGGTCATTACCCCACATCTCAACTATCCACACGACTTGACCGGGTAGCTGAAGTCAATAGCAAAGCCCCGTTCTCCCAGGGCTGCATATCTGGCAGCTAGTGTCAACAACACCCCCCTTCTCCCACTGAGCAGTACAGCCTAGCAGTCAGAGTCAATAATAACACTCTTCTCTTGCAGGGCAGTGCGGCCTAGCGGCCAAAGTCAGTGACACAGGGTGCAAGTTCACCAACTTGGGAGACAGCGGTGGTGGAGGTAAGGAGATCTGGTCTCTCCTTCCTGCCAGATCTCAACCTATGGCCCTATTGGTGGCAGGGCTGCCTGCCACCAGCGTGGTGGAGCTCCCACCAAACCATGCTGAGCTGTTACAGTAAGGCTACCATTCCTCACAAAACTCCCCTGCGTCACTTCCTATTCAATTTGCTATGTCTGTCTAGCTCCGGGCTCTCTGACTCTTCCCCAATTGGCAGTATCCTGAGCCGGTACAACTGCATTGGTCTCCCCAAGCCGGCCTCGGTGTCCTGGTGTGCAGGAACTAGCATGGTAACTTCTCAATAGGTGGTCAGAACAGACTGAGCAGTTCTTGGGGCTTGTATACCTGGCTTTCAGCTGGTGCATGCCCAGCAGCACTGAGGGGCAGGGCCTCCTCAGCTAAGTGAGCAGGGTTAACTCTTGCAATCCCAGTGTGAGGTTGGTACACCCCATCACACCATGTGATCTTGCTGTTACCTTTGTTCTCCCTTTGTCTAGCTGAATCAAAATGTAGACATGGTTTACATTCAGTAAAGAGTTTTTAAATCAGGAACATTGCTTTAAAAATAACAGAATCTAGGCTCCAGAGTTGTTTGGTTCCGTTTTATGCTCAATTTTAATCAGTTTCCTAATTAGGTTGCACTGCACCTTCTCACTCCCCCCTCCCCCTCCCTAGCCAACTCCATATGTTAGCTATACTTATATTACACTCTTTTCATTCATCCACTGTCTCACTGACAACGTAAGGCACTTCCGAAGTTCATATTTACTAACACACACACATACACACACACACTAATCAATCTGAAACTATCCAGCTGTGCACATATATGGATACATGTTCCTCTCACTGCTTCAGTCATCCTCTTGCTGTAATTGCTTTTGGTTGTTTGTTGCACCCACTTGTGTCTTGCTTAATATAGGTGATAAATTCTCCCAGATGGGAGGTGTCTTCTATTGTGCTTTTGTACAATCCTGAAAGCAACACGGTCTGGTCTTGAAAAGCCCCACTAGGTGCTACTGCAATATAAATAGTAATGAAGTAGTTTTTCCAAGGTAGTACTAGATCTGGGTTGGTTTGAATTCTACTAGTCCCCAAACATTTCTGAAGTAAGAAGAGATCTACTTTAAAATTGCTTGTAGAATCTCTTAGGATTCTATTTTGGCTTCAATTACCAGTTAGAATATGTATATATGCTGCCACTTGGGTAGCACTATCAAATAGTGTGAGCTATGGTGGGATTGCTAAACAGATGACACTGAGCCTATCTTTCTTTTATAAATTATCTCTGCATTACCAAATTGTCTGACTGCTATTTAGTCTTGGATGGTTTGTAATAGGATTTGCCAACATTCCTCCAAGAGTGAGTCACTGTTCTTCTATAGAAGAACAACTCACGGGGTTAAACTTCTCTAGCTTCTTATTTTCATAGATCAGATGTGATGCTGGCTGATTCTGCTGAGAACAATGGGGTTATCATCTTGAACTCTGAGCTCTACAATAGTGAAAGCAGATTGCAAATGCTGCAAGCTCAGCTTCCTTCCATTTAATATTGCCTGGATGAGGCACTCGCTGTCTCTGAATAATGTAGGCATCCTTATCCATGACTTTATTGCTGCACAGAGTAGATTAATGCTGTGCTTTTTATGCCCAGCCTTCTGTTGCTGCTACTCATCCCCCTCAGTGGGGCAACTGAAGACCCCACATAGGGTGAGAGGAATGATTAAGTAAGTCCTGTACTGTGGCATCTGCATTATTTCATCACACATCTGTGTGTTGATTTGAAAACCGAATTGCTCATGTAGACAGTTTTTATTGGGCTCATACCCCTCTGTAACTAAAGAACATGGTCAACAATTCCACTCTTTGGATACATTGGCACTTTCTACCATTATGGTAAAGATCATCTGTGCCACAAACAGCTTTCTTAAGGATCATTACAAGACTCTGTAATGAACTCCCACAGGGACTAAAGACCATCACAAACCTCACCCATCCAAGTCCAAGGAGCACTTTTTTCTACCTGGCCTGCTTTAAGATAATCACAGAGCAGTGTGTACATTTAACACACAAACAAACCCAAACCAAAACACTCCAATGCACTACTGAAAGGCACAGAGAGACTACAGAGATGAGGGCAGTATTAACCCCTCTCTAGACTAAATAGAACAGCTTCTTATCTGTATTTATACAACTTTATTAACATTTAAGCTGCTATGGTAAATAATGCCTAACTCGAAATCACAAAAGGAAATATAAAACAAAGCTGGATGGCTACATGCATCTTCTCCTTCCACATTCACAATCTCTCTCAAACCCATCCCACCACCTCCTTAAATAGTATCCAAGCAAAGCCACCAAGGTGACACTCGAAAGCCTTAACTCTGCCTTCTGTGGCATGACAGAGTTCCTGGGAAATTGCAGAATCATAGAAATGTAGGGCTGGAAGAGTCCACAAGATATCAAGTCCAGTCCCCCACACGGAGGCAGGACCAAGTAAACTTAGATCATCTCTGACAGACATTTGCCCAGTCTGATACTGTGCTTTCTAGTTTGTACGGTTTTAATTGTAGGTGTTAATTGCCCGTAGAAAATGTAACAATTTATAAGGGATTTATTCTGTTTTTATAATATTGGACTTCTGAATTATCCTATGTCACTATAGTAAGGAACGTTGATGGCTTGTTGTATGAGTTGTCAAACCATTGTTATTGTATGTTAGGTAAGAAAGAAGTAAATTTGTGTTGTATCTTAAGTATCCCAAGGACCATATATATTTCCTGGGTTTTTTATGCATGAGTTCTGAACAAGCTTAAGTGCAAGTACTAAATCGCTGTAGTAGCAATTCCACAGTGCAGAATGTATGTTGTATATTAACTAACCTGTATTATGGACATGAAGTCAAAGACTGCTTAAAAAAAGGGAACCAAGTCATCTGTGTTATGTGCTTTTGAAGTGACATTGACACAGTTTTCCGTGGAGTTGTATTTCAGTACCAGTCTTCTTGGTTCTCTCCCCATAGACTGAAATGGATACACAAATGATGTCACTGTGCTATGGGGAGACAGATTTTGTTGGCAATATCTGAATGTTAAGGCCTGGGACCTCGCTGCCATTTGATCTTCTGTGAAAGGACCACTGAGGTAGTTAATCTCAAATTTACTGTTGCATCTTTCTTTGTTTGCTTTGGTTTAGTGTGACATTCAGGATTCCTTTATGGCGAACTGTGCAGGGCTGGGAAATACTATGTGAAATACATCCTGCTGGAGTCACCATCTGGCCTATATTCAACTTGCTTCGTAAAAATACCAAGATACCCATGGAACGCAGGTGTCAATGCAGATCATAAGGCACAAGTGACCATAGTAATAAACCAACATGCAGTGCAATGTAATTAATGCACCTGATGCTTGAGTGTACAAAGAGTTTCAATGCTGCTTTATTTTCTCTTCTGCAGGGATGCTCATTTTAATAGTTTAGTCTTCTGTCATCACTCACAACTAAACCTTTAATCATCTTCCATTCCCCAAAAAAGCAAGTTAATTGAATTAGCCTGGGTGCCAGTACAGTACAAGTGTTTATATTACTTGATCAGGAAAAGAAAAAAAATGGAAAACACCCATGAAACTACACAGTACTTAGTAGTTTTTGGAATGAAATAAAGCTATTGTCCTCTTTCTGTTGATCTGGTTCTACTGCTGGCAAAGGTTTGTTTTCAGTTTTGTAATCCTGTTGCTGTGTTCCAAGGGCTTTAAAACCAGATGGAATGAATGAAAAGATCCAAAGGAAAAAAAAAATGATTAAGCTCCCTATCAGCTGGATTTCACAGCATGTTCTTCAGCTTGCCTCTGACCTACATCAATAATGAGCACATTTTTGTGACGCTAAGGTACCCCAGGATGACTTTTGTTCTATGTAGGCCAAAAATTAATACTAGTAATGAATTGGCAGATTTAGTTCTGCGTATTATATGTTTCAGGAAATTATATTGTTTTCAAATACCCATAAAATGCTGCACTCTCAACCAATCTAATTAGTCAGCTGACAAATCACATGTGGACAGGGTGTGTGTATGGAGAAAGGCAGGGGTCAAAAACTCAGCCAGGGGTCATGAGTAATTTTTTTTTCAATGGATGTCTTTCAAGGGTGGTCTTAAGGGTCTGAGAAGCATAAATCTGTTTAGGAACATAATGTGAGAAGGGGGAAGGGACAACTTCATCAAGTGATCCCCAATCATGTGATAATAATTTACTAGTAATTCAGAGAATAGCCAATTCCCTTGAGAGAGTTCTCCTACTGATAATCATGTTGGTAAATTACTTTTCTCTGTGCCCCACTAAGGTGTGTGTATATATTACTGTGTATATAATATTGCTATCAGCCAGTGCTAAGTTTCCATAAAAGGAATTGTTGACAAGCTACTCCACTATCTTGCTTTCTGGTGATGCTCTGTCTGCAGAATAATCATTAGAGATCAAGTAGGAAAAAAGTTTATGACCATGTCAGCATCTTTGGGAGTGGAGGTCAAATTTTCATCCACTACAAATGAGCCTTGCTATAAAGAGACTTTGCATTACTAGCTGGGAGACCAGGAAAGAAGTCCCTTTGGATCTGTTCCAGTGCTATTTTTAGCCTGGTGACATTGGACACTGTCCAGAGATAAGATATTCTTCTTCCCACACCTGCACCAGGAACTGTGTGTATCAACTCTACAACACTCCCATGTGCCAAGAAATGGCAAATTCTATCAGGTGTATCCAGTGCTTTAGCACACTGTAGCACTTTACACTAGCCAGCCATAAGAATACAAATAATACAGGGTCAGGAAATGACTGTTGTCTCAAGTGCCTCTCCTTTTTGTTATGTTTTTAACTAGTGAGGCTTACACCTCGGAAAGTTGTGGGCTTTAGCTTCCCTGTGGTCTTTGGAGATTAGTATCTCCAGCTCCCTTAGTTCTCCCAGTCCACATGTGCAACTGGCTGACAAAGCTCTTCCTCATTTGGCAGAATGGGGGTGAATGACTAGACTGTCCCCTCATATTAGATTTGGTGTCATCTGAAAGCTGCATTCCTGCTCTCTCCTTCCTTCTAGGGCATTAAGCTTCACCAGAGCTCGATGGAGACCTGTTTTAAACTGCAAAGCAGTCAAGAGTTATTAAAACCCCAGAGTTCAGTGCAGTGTTTGGAAGTCATTGGTATCCCTCCAGAGAATGGTAGAACTGGCCGAACATTGCCAGACAGCACCTGGAAACATTTGTTCACCATCTGTACAACTTTGCCATTCAGCCATCTCTGTTCCCACTGAAGGCAGTCAGCTTAATGGAAAAAAATATGAGGGCTCAGCTTCTCTGACAATCAGGCTACTTATTTAGGTGCCTCATAGTGGATTTACAGTTCTAATGATATGCAACTATGTCTAATCATGGTCTCAGTGACTTGCCTAAGCACAAACCATAGGTGTGTGACAGAGCTGCAAACAAAGTCCATAGCTGCTTGTTCCCAGGCTTTCATCCCAAGACCAAGAGCCCTCTGGAGAGACCAATGGGAGATATGTCTTTCAGCATAGCTGAGACAATGTCACAGAGCCCAAGTGCTGGTGAGATTGATTGAGACAGAAATAGCAGCAACTGCTGGTAAATCAGAAGAACTAGACAACAGACACAAATGCAAGGAAATATCTAAATGGCTCACTAAAACTGAACCAAACCAAATTATTAATAAAAATAAGTAGACTAGTTATTCATTCAACACAAACCAAAATGTATGATCAAACTAGGACATTTTGTGGTTAGATGCACATTTCAATTAGATTTATTCACTATTATCTATTGCGATAACTTTTGGCTTTTTAAATTGATGAAATCATGCCACTTGAATGCTGAGACCATAAAATGGAGGGACACTAAGAGCACTTGCTAGAGCCAGCTACCCAAACATCCAACATTGTCCTGGAGCTGTGCAGGCTTCCCTGTTCAACTCCACTAGTGCATTTCCTGCTTGACCTGCTACACTCTGATTTCAGTCCAGTCTTTTCTTGTTTAGACATAGTCAGTTGCCCTGAACTATGGAATGGTTTTGTGATGCCGAACCATTATCTAATGGGAAATCACCAATCTAATTTTGACTTCTTGATCTAACTTAGCATTTGCACCCAGGTCTCCAGAGGTGAAAGGTTAATGTATTAAGCTGTCTGCTTTAATTTATCTCTAAACCCTGAGCAAATTTACTGAGAATAGAAAGAATTAGCCCAGCCTGTTCTGCTCCAGTTTAGATTGCACAGGAAACTGCTCTTTGCCAAAGCTGGAGAGAACTAATCAGATTGTCTGATGAAGCGCTGGAATTGGATTATATGATATCTACTCCCTTAAGTTTAAAAAATAATGAACAGTCTTGCAGTACCTTAGAGACTAACCAAAAATGTAGATGGTATCATGAGCTTTCGTGAGCACAACCCACTAAATTGTGCCCATGAAAGCTCATGATACCATCAACATTTTTTGTTAGTCTCTAAGGTGCTGCAAGGCTATTCATTATTTTTTAAGTTTTTTCAGTTACAGACTAACACGGTTACCCCTCTGAAACTTGTCCATTAAGGGTGCATCTACACTGCACTGTAACTCGAAATAAGATATGCAATTTGCATATTTTATTTCGATGCTATTTCAAAATAGCTTATTTCATCATTTGGCGCTATCTACACAGCACCCAATTTTGAAATAAAGTCCTATTCTGAAATGTCCCTTACTCCTCATAGAATGAGATTTACAGGGACGTTGGAATAGTGAGCCCGAAATAATGGGCTTGCTGTGCAGATGCAGGATAGCTATATCGGGATACTCCAGAATCCCTAAATAGCACTACAGTGTAGATGTAGCCTAAGTTAATTCGTTACATAATTTGTATGCACTTGTTGACAGCAAACTCATGTGGGTATGCAGTTGTCTAATTATGAATCTCTGGCCCATGCTACATAAATGCTGTCACTAACTGCCATAGGGCAAAATTTCCAATGCATTTTGAAAATGTTTCCATAAGTATTGACAAGGAGATTGGTAGGTGGGTATACACTGGATCTTGAGAGACACTGCAGCAGATGAGAATGCAAATGGGAGATATATTTACACTAAATAAAGCCTCCACAGACCACTCTGGTGGCATTAAGGAGCCGTAAAGTGGCTTTAAACCCCATTTGAGAAGGCCCTTTTGTCCCTGCCAAAATTGTTACAGACAGGGACAGAGGTGGTCTCGGCCAGTAGGTGGAGCAGATGCCAAGTAGTTAGAGCAGACATCTGTTGCCAGAAATAGGAACCCAAGATCAGATCTGGAGTCAGAGGCCAGATACTAGAACCAAAATCAGGATTTAGAATTGAGGATCAGAGCCAGGTAACATGCAAGTAAGGCAAGGAAGGAACATGGAAGGAGTGGAAGGGTTGGAATGATGCAGGAGCAAGGATCAGAACAGGCAGGTCAGTGCTATTGCAGCCACGGGCAAATAGTTGGAATAGCTGCTGAACTGCTGCTGCCACAGGGCTTAAGAGCTAGTCTACCAATTCTTTCCGTTATTCAAGTGGCATAGCCACCCTGGAAGCCTACTATTAGGCCAGCTACACTTATTAGGTTTCTAAGAAACAGGCTGTGATGCAGGCCCTGAATCCTGATAATACCACTCCACATGGTGATGCCTCAAAGTACTTCCACTGGGGCTTTCACAATAGGTCCGAGGCACAAAAGCTCGCTAGTGATGTAATAAAGAGGTCCTGGGGGACACTGCTGAGAGTTTCAATTCAAGATGAATTGCTTAGAGACAGGGCTATTTACATCCCAAGTCTGGGGGTACTCCACTATAAAGCACACCAACCCAGTCACAAAGAGCACTTCTGTTCACCACACTGACCAACAAGAAGTCATACAATCAGTTCCTTTAAAATCTCCCATTCCCATGTGTCACTGCCTCTAAGCCTTCTTGTACAAATGTGAAGTTATGAAAACTAATCTCATTAAATAAAAAGGTTCTTCCAATTCCAAAGAACAAGATTAATTCCCAGGTGAATTTGTAACTTAGAATCTCACCAAAAAAACATTCTATTGCCAATCTGTTAGACTGTAAAAACTAAAGGTTTATTCCTAAAAGGAAAGAAAGAAAGGGTGAGATTTAAAATTGCCAAAGGAGTCATATAGCTACAACAATTGCAAAGTTCTTGGTGCAGGCTTGAGGCAGGGATGCAATAATCTGCTGTCTTAAGTCAAGTCTCTGGACTAGATTTACAGCTAGGATGGGTTGTAGTCCTTTCTTCAGAGCTTCAGTTCATTGCAAAGATCCTCCAGAAGTGAGATGAAGGATTGAAGGGAAAATGGAAGAATTTCCAAGTGTAGCCGGAAGGTGAAGTATAATATAATTTATGTGGGTATGGCTTGCCGATCTGATTAGAAGTTTCCAGGTTTTCCCTCATTCCCCAGGTCACAAAAGTTGAGGACTATAAAATTCTGTTTCTGGAGGTGGATCTGGGGGCCTACACAGCAGCCACACTCACAATGAGGATAGTACCAAATTAAAACAATTTTTATTATAACAGGTATTAAGATGGCAAACAAAACAAAGCATATAGCACTGATCACACAGATTGATTATATAATTATACTCACCTTAAGTATGCAGAGTAAGTTACCTAATATAATTCCATACTCACATACTCTTTTCCGAGAAGACTGAGCGTGAAAGGACCAACCTCCCTCTGCTTGTAGGCCTTTGGTGCAAGGTGAAGTATGAAAAACTTAGAATCAAAGAGACTTAGAAAGAATAAGTAAAGTGAAGCAAAGAGCTTGGATGTAGAAGATTTCCTGATAAGAAAGAGTCTTAGAGGGAGAGATCATGTTCTCCACTACTGCCATAGCTTTTTATGAATCTCTTTGTGTCATCAACACCCAACCTCTAATGACCATAAACAGATTCCCAGACCCTGAGATTTTGTGGGTACATGTACGTGATTGGATGGTGATATTGGGACATCTTTTGAATATTCATAAATAAAATCATCCAATGCCCTTCTTGGACTCATTACCAGTAGTAGGGAAAATGGGAACTTGCAAGGTTTCTGTTTCCTTGATCAGAATGGCAGTTGAGCTGGGCTTTGCATTTGGGGACTTTATTTTAGTTCTCACAAGGTGTTAAGTCACATACCACAACCCTTATCTGGCTGTTAATGTGTTCTGACCTAACTGAAGATTTTGCCACAAGCCTTTCATAACTCCTAAAAAGATATTAAAAGATTTTAATTTAACTTCTAAAAGATATTAACCCTTACACTATACTCATACAGGATAAGTTCTGCAGACCTTGCAAATTACTGGCATTACTATTAAAATACAGAAAAAGGGATAGGAAAAGATGTAGCGTGGCAGGCTACACAGGGCCCTCTAAATATCCTCAGCCACGTGAAGGGAATCCCATTGTTCTTACTGTGTAAAAGTTTATCCCAAAATGGAATTTGGAGTCACATGAGCAAGTCACTTGTCCATACTCAGTTCTTCCTGGTGGACACTATGGCCCACATTCCAGACTGAAGGTTTGTGGGAAACTCCATTCAGTGTAGCTGGGTACCTGCCATGTTTTATTTTCCATTGAACGTTTCTTAATGGGCCAGTTGATTAGAATAGCCTTTCCCAGGCATACTGGCTAGCTATTCTCTGGGTATTACTCCAGGGGTGAAATACACACTAGTGAGTCAGAGTGGCCACCTACTGATCCAGAGGGGAAGGAGCCCCTCTCAGATCCCTGGTGGGCATCGCCCGGCCCCAGCACAGCAGTCAGGAGGTGGGGTCAGAACTATAAGGCTACGTCTAGACTGGCATGATTTTCCGCAAATGCTTTTAACGGAAAAGTTTTTCTGTTAAAAGCATTTGCGGAAAAGAGCATCTTTTCCATCTAGACTGCATCCTTCTGCCGACACAGGGATCAAGAAAATCAAAAAATGAGGAGTACAGTATCTGCCGAAAAAGCCCCCGCTGTCGGCAGAAATACACTTTACTATCACTTTCGACACTGAGCCTGATCAGCACAGTGTTGGAACGTGAGTATGCAAATGAGGCCTGGGATATTTAAATCCTGGGCTCATTTGCTCTTCCAAAGTGCTTGATTTGCATCTGTCTGTCGGCAGAGGGATGCAGTCTAGACACATTCTTAGAGTCAAGGGTTGGGTGGACAAATACTACATAAGAACGGCCCTACTGGGTCAGACCAAAGGTCCACCTAGCCCAGTAGCCTGTCTGCCAACAGTGGCCAGCACCAGGTGCCCCAGAGAGGGTGGACTGAAGACAATGATCAAGCGATTTGTCTCCTGCCATCCTTCTCCAGCCTCTGACAAACAGAGGCCAGGTACACCATTTCTATCCCCTGGCTAATAGCCTTTTATGGACCTAACCTCCATGAAATTATCTAACTTCTCTTTAAACTCTGTTATAGTCCTAGCCTTCACAGCCTCTTCTGGCAAGGAGTTCCACAGATTGACTACATGCTGTGTGAAGAAGAACTTTCTTTTATTAGTTTTAAACCTGCTACCCATTAACTTCATTTGGTGTCCTCTAGTTCTTCTATTATGGGAACTAATAAATAACTTTTCTTTATTTGCCCTCTCCACACCACTCAAGATTTTATATACCTCTATCATATCCTCCCTCAGTCTCCTCTTTTCTAAACTGAAAAGTCCCAGTTGTTTTAACCTCTCTTCATATGGGACCCGTTCCAAACCCCTAATCATTTTAGTTCCCCTTTTCTGAACCTTTACTCTTCCTGTCCATGGACTATTATGGGCAGCAGTTGCACATTGGAGGATCTCAGTGTAGGGCTATAACAAATGAAATAGGAGTCAACGCTGCTTTTAAAACCCACAAATGTTGTGGCCACCATTAGATGTGTCAGGCAGGAGAAGCTTGGGTTTGTGAGGCACAAGCTGAAGGCAGCATGGCTTGAGCTTGCAGGCCGCAGTGTGGCAACCTGAGCCTGCAAGGGATTTAGGGATCCTAGTATCTCCAAGGGTATGTCTACACTAGAGAGAAGATCAAAGCTGCCACTGTCGATCTTTCAGGGTTCAAATTAGCAGGTCTAGACATGGG
The DNA here is from genome assembly GCF_049634645.1 of Pelodiscus sinensis. Lineage (NCBI taxonomy): Eukaryota > Metazoa > Chordata > Testudines > Trionychidae > Pelodiscus > Pelodiscus sinensis. The sequence goes on from NC_134715.1 coordinate 107,662,943, forward strand.
AAGACATGCTAATTCCAACTGAGAGGGGCACTCCAGTTGATGGTTATAGTCCTGCTTCCATGCGTAGTAAGGGAAGTTGAAGGGAATGTTCTCCCTTCGACTTCCTGCAGTGTGGACAGCATAAAAAATCTAGTTGAGGTATTTTGACTTCAGCCTCATAATTAACGTAGCTGAAATTGCGTATCTTACTTCGACCTTATCCCGTAGTGAGACACATCCAAACAGAGTGACATCAGCCTTTTGAGCCACTGTGCTGCTTGAATCTGCTCTAATCCCTTATTTTGTGCTATTTAGGGCTGCTCAAACTGCCAGACCTGGGAAGATGGGCAGTTATTCTTAATGATCAGAGCAGGAGTCTGTAGCCAGGAATGGGAGCTCAGGGTCAGACACCAGGCAGTGGAACTAAGGGTCAGAACTGGCATCAGCTCCTAGAGCCAAGGGTCAGTCCCAAAGTCAGAGCTGAGGGGCAGAGCTAGATTATCTGGCATGATGCAGGGCAGGGACATGACCAAGTCCAAGGCAGAAATGAGACTGAAAGAAGCAGGACTATAGGCAAAAGTTTTGAGCAGCTACCAACTGCAGCTGGGCTTAAGAGCAACTCTGTCAGCTTTTCCTACCAATCAGGCAGCATAGCTAACTAGGCAGCCTACTCCAGCCCAGTTGCTCTCAGACTTGTGCTGCTGAGGGCCCCTGCTTCCTGACCAAAGTGGTGTAAAGTGGTTTCAATACAACTTAGACGCGGCCCAATTCCTGTCCTATCTCTAATGGTAATTCCAGAAATTCGGAATTTAGGTCATTTATTTACTTACTAGACCAATTACACTTCATTGCTCAGGTCATTAACTCCATCAATTTTCTTTTTTGGAAAATAAAAAGAAAATGTACATTCTTCATTTAAATTATTGCTCTGGGGTGGGGATGAGGGGTTTAGTATGAAGGCTGCACTGGGGGGAAAGGACAACTACAACTCTCTCTCATGGCAGAAACTTGGGGCCAGGTGAGAAGTGCCTCTCAAGGGCTGCTACAACTAAAGCAGGCAGAACCGGGGAAGGGGCGCATGTCCCCCAGCTAGAGCAAGTCCAGGGTCATCTGTCCCTTGACAGAGTGAGGAATGCAGCAAACTGTGCACGTTCCTCTCATTCCCTGATGAAGGTTAGCAGTCAGCAATGTTCCCATATAAACCGGGGTGGAGGGGGGGAAGACACTTCACACACCCCTCCTTAAAAGGTGATTTAGGGGTCAGAGGCTCAGGGCTGAGCCAGTCCCAGATGGGGGTAGGGAACATGTGCCCCCAGCCAGGCCCTTTCACCTGCCTGGTGACTGTCTCTTTTCTGAATGGTTTTATGAGAAGCCATCCTATTCTAGGCACATCCCATTTTCCTGGTGCAACCAAAGCCTTACATTGCTTTAAGTTTATCACATTTGTTGGTCCTGGCTCTTACCATTTGGAAGGCAGATACCGACAAACTCTCCCAAATATATAGTAGATTTAACATCAGTAATTTTTAGTGCTCCGGAAGGGAGCTTGTTTGACAGATCTGAAGGCTGAAGTAAATCCTCTTTCTATAAAGCAGACCCAGCACAACCAATGGTAGTACAAACTTTCTCACACTGGCCTCCCAATAAAAGGATCAAGAGTGATGAGAGTAGCAGCCCAGGTCCATTCAGCCCGTCACCCACTGTCAAATAATCCCAGTGCTGGTGCTCTGTGTGACTGAGTAACATAGTGGTCGCAGGCAATGGGCTGAGATCTCTATGTTATTGCAGACAGGACCAAACAATCATCAGATGGTGGTGATTTTCAGTAGTTGCTAACCTGCGGCGGATGTGAACCAGTGATCCAGGAGTCAATAGCTTGTGTCCAACTAATAAGCCCCTGAGCCATCCAGCTCCACTCAATGAAGTGTTATTTGGAAAACTGGCAGTCAAAAAAAATAGCACAAAATTTGACAGTGTTGAGCATTGGTTTTCCTTACATAGCAAAATCCAGTAATTATCGCTGGAACTGCTCATTATTGACTTCACATGCTTAATGAGTAGAAATTATATTTATTAATTACAATCGAAAAATTAACTCTGTTCCTCTTAGAGAATCTGCTCCTTTACATCAAAATATCATTTTATAGGTATTTAAATTTTCCAGGTGGAGAGAAGAACTTGCTTGTATCCCAGAATCATCAATTGCTGTCAATGATGCTTGGGGAATAGCATACAACTGTTAATTGCTGCTGCAGATCCAGCAGATGGTGCATAAGACATTGTATTTAATGGAGCCCCAGAAAAAGAGTGGCATCTGTTTGTTTAATTTCTTGGCAATGGAATGGCAGATTTAAAAAACAAACAAATGAACTTGGACATTTAGAGATGGACTTCCCCCATCAAATTATAAATGTTATAAGATGAGTAGGTGAAGTAATGGAAAGTATCAATAGGCAAATTTGAGAAGTGAGCCAAATACTTTAACATGGGATCTGTAAAAGGCTGTTATTTAAACATACTGTAAAGAATTTCCATAAAGAGGATTTTATATAAAGTTGGGACACTGACCCTTCTATCAGAAACATATGTAAAGGGCTTTTGGAATCCTGAGAGCCTTCCAGAAGATCTGGTCAAGCTCACTCTCTTACATGTTTCAAGAAAGAGTGAGAGAGAAATCTGGTCTTTCTGTACTAAATATTTCTTTTTATTTTCTATCTAGTGTGGTCATTTCAGGCTTCTCACTGACACTTTTTAAACGAGCTATACAAGATGAGGCAGAGCTCTAGGCAGCTTTGTTTGGCTATATGACTAACAGCTGGGACCAACCAATCAGAAGAAAATTGTTCCAGTTCCAATGTTAATAAAAAAACCAAACCCTCATTCATGAAGACTCATTACAATAGGAATTGCTATAGTAGGACAAATCAATGGTCCATCTACAGTAGTCCATTAAGCCACACCTGGATGCTTTAGAGAAAGATGTAACTATCCTTATGATCTATTTAATTATGCAATATTGTACCGTAGAGGAAATTTCTTCCTAACCCCAGCTGGTGACGACTATATGCCCTGAAGCATGAGGATGATAACTCTTATAATTTAATCATAGCTATTCTATATGGCACATCCATCCTTATTCATGTCTAATCCTTCTTTTGAAATTTACTACATTGTTTATTTGAACTGCAGCAGAGTTCATATTTTAATGTCTATTTTAAAACAGAATTAGAATATAATTTTGAAGTATTGGGAATATTTGTGAGTAGCTCTTTATAATGGGGCCAAGTCCTGATGGCCTCGTTCTGAGCTAATAATGGATATTCCCAATACTTCAAAATTATATTCTAATTCTGTTTTAAAATAAACACATTTTAGAACAAGGGTTAGCCACAAATAAGAATGGATGCACTACATAGATTAGAGGCAGGGAGCCAAGAGAACATCTGGGAAGAAACTGTGGTTTATATGGCACAATTCCTCCCCTGCTCTAGCAGACAAGGACTGCAGGAAGGGGAGTAATCATTTCCTGCAGCCCCATTTCAGGATACAGCATCCTTCCCCCTTAAGTCCAGCCTACTCCACCCAAACCCTGATCCAATTGCTCGTGATACTTAAGAGAGGTTAGTCAGACATCTATCAGGGAGGTGCAGAGGGTTTGGATGATGACCTGGGGAAGGGAGTTGGGATGTGGGAGGAGTAGGGGTGCCAGAGGCAGGCTCTGGCTGGGAGGTGCTTAATTAAGCATTTTCTGGCCAGCAGCCCTGCAGCACCCCCAAGGCAGGCTGGACTCCCTGCTGGCTGCAGCCCCAGATCACTTAAAACTGCAGGCTGCTCCCTCCAGGTGACTCTCAGCTTTGGGAGGGTGAAGAGGCTTGCGCTAGCCCTGACCCCCACGGCAATCTTTCAGCTCCTGTTGGTTGGTTGTTTCCTAGCCTTCCCTTTTCTCCAGAGCAGAGGGGCATATGGAGCAGTCCGCTGCTTAAAACAGTGCCTGAGTGTCCTGGCAGGGTGTCCATGGGCAGGAGCTAGTCAATTGGCAGGCTGGATCCAGCCCGCGAGAGGTATCTTGCCCACCCCTGCCCTAGGGCCTGGATCCTCTGTCTTTGCAAGGCTATTCATTGAAGCAGCTTTACTCACCCTTGCTCCTCTCATCATTTTGCTCAAGGACACATTCTATCCTTCATTTTTTAAACAGTCCTTATTCAAGCAAACTCCCACTGAAGTTTGAAGACAAACAAGGCACTCAGGATGTAGCCCAATCTCATAGCTGTGTGTGAACAGCTAATACTGGGTGACCCAGATGCGTGACTAATTGACTTCTTCCACTATTCCCTTAAACAGCTTTATGTCTTCACATTAATAATAATACTGTACAATGTGGACATTGCATTGCACTGTCAACTGATATGACATAAGACCCTAAAACACTTGTGTACCTGAATGCATATGCCTTTAAAAATGCTCATATGCTTTTGATCACTGCTGCTATTTTGCTTCATTTTTGCAAGGACGTGAATGGGGCTCACATCAGAACATAAGAACTGCCATATTGGGTCATACCAAAGGTCCATCTAGCCCAGTGTCCTGTCTGCTGACAGTGGCCAATGCCAGGTGTGCCAGAGGAAGTGAATAAAACAGGTAATGATCAAGCGATTTCTCTCCTGCCATCCATCTCCACCCTCTGACAAACAGAGGCTAGGGACCCCATTCCTTACTCATACTGGCTAATAGCCATTAATGGACTTAACCTCCATGAATTTATCTAGTTCACTTTTAAACCCTGTTATAGTCCTAGCCTTCACAACCTCCTCAGGCAAGGAGTTCCACAGATTGACTATGCTCTGTGTGAAGAAGAACTTCCTTGTATTTGTTTTAAGCCTGCTGCCCATTAGTTTCATTTGGTGGCCCCTAGTTCTCATATTATGGGCACAAGTAAATAACTTTTCCTTATTCACTTTCTCCACACCACTCATGATTTTATAGACCTCTATCATATCCCCCCTTAGTCTCCTCTTTTCCAAGCTGAAACGTCCTAGTCTCTTTAATCTCTCCTCATATAGGACCCTTTCCAAACCTCTAATCATTTTAGTTGCCCTTCTCTGAGTCTTTTCTAATGCCAGTATATCTTTTTTAAGATGAGATGACATCTGTACGTTGTATTCCAGATGTGGGCGTACCATGGATTTATATAAGAGCAATATGATATTCTCTATCCCTTTTTTAATGATTCCTAACATTCTGCTTGTTTTTTTAACTGACGCTGCACACTGCGTGGACGTCTTCTGAGAACTATCCATGATGACTCCAAGATCTCTTTCCTGATTAGTTGTAACTAAATTAGTCCCCATCATATTATATGTATAGTTGGGGTTGTTTTTTCCAATGTGCATTACTTTACATTTATCCACATTAAACTCACCTGAGTTTTGCTCCCCTTGCTACCATTTGTTGGGTCACTTAAGTCAGGTTGCTTTGCTTTACTGTGCCTCAGTTTCCCCATCCTTAAAATGGCTGCAGTGGTGTTCTTTGTAAAGTACTGTGAGATCTTCTAATGAACAATGCTATGTAAGCTCTAAGATTTATATTATAAATGTGCTGAGACTGCACATTTGTTATTTATCAGGGTCCCAGGAGATTTGTGTATATCCCACCATTTATATACACTTCCTTTGAAAGTGTTGATCCAGAGTGTTGTTTTCAGAAGGTTAAACCTTCATATTGCCCCCTATGTAATGTAGGCTTTTAAGGTACACACATCTTTTTGCTCACCATAGCTATGGTGTTCTGAATTCCCAAATTAAAACTAGCTGGTTGGTCTGGTGGCTCATTTTTGGCAAGTATAATGAAAAGTTAAAAACTGAATCAACTGCCAGCTTGGAATGTGTGAAGTAGTGGCTCATTGCCCAAAATCAGCATATGTAACAGCAGCTTCATACACAAGCCTCAGTGAGGGCAAGCAATACTCACAGAGCATCTAATTCCTAGTGTAGACTAGGCCAAAGGCAGGGGCTCTGGAACAATTCGTATGGGAGAGTGCTGAGACCCACTGACCCAAACTGTGCATCATATATATGATAAAAATCTCTTCAAGATAAGGGTACTGCAGCATCCTACACACTCCTGATTCCAGCTCATATGATGAAAGGTAAGTCTCCATTTAATTTGTTTAAAAAAGAAAAAGAAAAAAGAAAGTCTGCATTTATTGGTGAAAGTTGCGGACAGATGTTTCAAAAGAAATACACAAGTACTTGTTGACAGTGATGTTCTAAGGCTATGTCTACAGTGCCACCCTAGTTCGAACTAGGGTGGCTAATGTAGGCATTTGAATTTGCAAATGAAGCCTGGGATTTAAATATCCTGGGTTTCATTTGCATGTTCCCGGGTACCGCCATTTTTAAATGCCCCGTAGTTCGAACTACCTGCCCACGGCTACACGCAGCACGGATTAGGTAGTTCGAATTAAAACTCCTAATTCGAACTACCATTAAACCTCCTTGCAGGAGGAATAACAGTAGTTCGAATTAGGAGCTTTAATTCGAACTACCTACTCCCGTGCCGCGTGTAGCCACGGGCAGGGAGTTCAAACTACGGATCATTTAAAAATGGCAGCGCCCGGGAACATGCAAATGAAGCCCGGGATACTTAAATCCCGGGCTTCATTTGCAAATTCAAATGCCTACATTAGCCACCCTAGTTCGAACTAGGGTGGCAGTGTAGACATACCCTAAGGTACTTACATGGCCCCCATTACTGTACAATCCGAGTGCCTCTCACTCTCTAATGTGTTTAACTTTACCGATCCTCTGTGATTTGGGTATTTTTCAATCTGGGGGCGAATTCTCAGCTAGGTTGAATTGTCATAAAACTTAAGGGCTAGACATCGCCAGAAGTTTCTCAGTGAAGAAGCTGTACGATAGACATAGCCACTTCTTCAGGTTAGGCCAGTGGTTCTCAACCTAGGGTACATCAACTCATCTAGATATTTGCCTAGTTTTAAACCAGATTACATAAAAAGCACTAGCAAAATCAGTGCAAACTAAAACTTTATACAATTACTTGTTTATACTGCCTTATATATTGCACACTGAAATGTAAGTACAATATTTATATTCCAATTGGTCTATTTTATAATATGGTAAAAATGACAAAGGAAGCAATTGATTAGTAATAGTTCTGTGACACTTATGTAATTTTATGTTTAGTTTCGTAAGCAAGTAGTTTTTAAGTGAGATGAGACTTGATGTATGAAAGACAAATCAAATTCTTGAAAGGGGTACAGTAGTCTGGAAAGACTGAGAGCCACTGACTTAGGCTACTGTTTGAGTGTTTCTTCTAACTGGCTCTTCTGCAGTTGCAAAGTTTCTCCTTTATAACAGTTTCAAGAAAATTAATAACCTATAGGTATATATATATATATATAAATTGTAAGAAGGACTAAATTTAGTTTTGAGCCACACAAAGTTCACTAACACCATGACCTGGAAAAACTTTCCAGTTCTTGATAGTCCTTAGCACCCATCTTTCAAAGTGAGTGTCTTCCTATCTCAGTAGCCGGATGTGCCTGGAAGTCAGTGAGAATTTAGGCATTATATCATGGTAATCTGATTTTATATTTTCCATACTTGCAGAGTGGCCCCCAGAACTGTCTGATGTCCTGAAGAAGCAAAATGCTGTCACCATAAATCAAGTCGGAAAGAAGAGAGCAATCGGCTGCTTCCATGTTTTGCTAGATGGGCCTGCTGTTTCTGTACATCACTGCCAAAGGGATTGGATCACAGCAACCCACCTACTGAAAGTTCTTTGTGGTGGTGAATACTTCATTTATTTTTTGTTGGCCTTTGGAGCTCAAACAAGCCGATTCTCACTTTCTTTCCATGCCATTTAATATTGCTGCATGTTGCATATTATGTTTTTGATTTAGCCAAACATAGATAATGACATATTATGTCACTTTGCCTTCTTGATGTAAGATATGTTAAAAAGAACGGTAGGTTTAGTGTTATTAATTTACTTAAATTGTGAGGTTTGTACCACCAGGTATTTGATTTCTTCAAGGAGCCATTAGCATAGAAAATTGGCTCTTGTTGGATGATTGCTCAAGGAACCACCTCTGATTTAGTCATATTTACACGAAAAACCATTATAGAGCTCTAGGCCTCTAAGACGACTTTCAGACACTGAACAGAGACTTGTGTTTTACTGAGATGAAGCAGGACGTCATTGTTAAAAGAGCAATTTTATCTTCTTAGTCCTGGAGTGTGATGCTCTGAATCCCTGGAGAGTCTTTGCTAGCTATTGCAAGTGGTTCAACAAGCAAAGCAATCAGAAGGCAGTGACAAAGGACACTCTTGCTTTGTGCTGCTCTTCAAGGAGAAAGTCCCAGAGTCATTCACATAAAGAAATGAAGAGCCTCTACTTTTCTGCCAGTTTAATGAGTCTTATTCACATGAGGCAGAGTCCTGTTACTGCCATGCTGATCTTTCAAAAAAAAAAAAAAAAAAAAAAAAAAAAGGAGAATGTAAATACAAAACTGAATGAGTCCAGCAGATCTATTTTTGTTTGGAGTTTGAGAGATTATTTTTTGCTCTTCCTCTCCAGTTGTGGAAGCATGGCATTTCCCCATGTTCAATAACATATCTGCGTTATAGACTGAAGCTTCACTTTTTCTCCCATGCTTGTATTCTGATTGCAAACAAACAAGTAGAGTGTTTGCTTCTTAGCTAGGAAATGAAATTCAGGTATAATCCTCAGGCAAATGGTGATTCTAAAAGAGCAACTTTCTCTGCTTCTCACTGGCTGCTCTGCCTAGCCACTGTCGATTTCATGTAACAGCAGCAACTTAGTGGATAAAGTCCATCCAATAGCTGATAAGTTCATAGAATCATAGAATTCTGGAACTGAAAGGAACCTCGAGAGGTCATCTAGTCCAGTCCCCTACCCTCACAACAGGACCAAGCACCGTCTAACATTCGTGATAGATGTTTATCTAACCTGCTCTTAAATATCTCCAAAGATGGAGATTCCACATAAGAACATAAGAATGGCCGTACTGGGTCAGACCAAAGGTCCATCTAGCCCAGTATCCTGTCTACTGACAGTGGCCAGCACCAGGTGCCCCAGAGAGGGTGGACCGAAGACAATGATCAAGCGATTTGTCTCCTGCCATCTCTCTCCAGCCTCTGACAAACAGAGGCCAAAGACACCATTTTATCCCCTGGCTAATAGCCTTTTATGGACCTAACCTCCATGAAATTATCTAGCTTCTCTTTAAACTCTATTATAGTCCTAGCCTTCACAGCCTCCTCTGGCAAGGAGTTCCACAGGTTGACTACGCGCTGTGTGAAGAAGAACTTTCTTTTATTAGTTTTAACCCTGCTCCCCATTAATTTCATTTGGTGTCCTCTAGTTCTTCTATTTAGGGAACTAATAAATAACTTTTCTTTATCGGCCCTCTCCACACCACTCATGATTTTATATACCTCTATCATATCCCCCTGAGTCTCCTCTTTTCTAAACTGTAAAGTCCCAGTCGCTTTAACCTCTCGTCATATGGGACCCGTTCCAAACCCCTAATCATTTTAGTTGCCCTTTTTTGAACCCTTTTCAAGGCCAAATATCTTTTTTGAGGTGAGGAGACCACATCTGTACACAGTATTCAAGATGTGGGTGTACCATAGTTTTATACAGGGGCAGTAAGATATTCTGGGTCTTATTTTCTATCCCTTTCTTAATAATTCCTAGCATCCTATTTGCCTTTTTGACCGCCGCTGCACACTGCGTGGAAGTTTTCAGAGAACTGTCCACGATAACTCTAAGATTTCTTTCCTGATTTGTCGTAGCCAAATTAGCCCCCATCATACTGTACGTATAGTTGGGGTTATTTTTCCCGATGTGCATTACACTTTACACTTATCCACATTAAATTTCATTTGCCATTTTGTTGCCCAATCACTCAGTTTGGTGAGATCTTCTTGGAGTCCCTCATAGTCTGCTTCTGTCTTGACTATCCTAAACAGTTTTCTATCATCTGCAGACTTTACTACCTCACTGCTTACCCCTTTCTCCAGATCATTTATGAATAAGTTGAAAAGGATTGGTCCCAGGACTGACGCTTGGGGTACACCACTAGTTACCCCTCTCCAATCTGAAAATTTACCATTTATTCCTACCCTTTGTTTCCTGTCTTTTAACCAGTTCTCAATCCAAGAAAGGACCTTCCCTCTTATCCCATGGCCATGTAATTTACACAAGAGCCTTTGGTGAGGGACCTTGTCAAAGGCTTTCTGAAAATCCAAGTATACTATATCTACTGGATCCCCCTTGTCCGCATGTTTGTTAACCCCTTCAAAGAACTCTAACAGATTAGTAAGACAGGATATCCCTTTACAGAAACCATGTTGACTTTTGTCCAATAAATTCTGTTCTTCTACATGCTTCACAATTTTATTCTTTACTATTGTTTCGACTAATTTGCCCGGTACTGAAGTTAGACTTACCGGTCTGTAATTGCCAGGATCGCCTCTAGAGCCCTTTTTAAATATTGGTGTCACGTTGGCTACCTTCCAGTCATTAGGTACGGAAGCCGATTTAAAGGATAGGTTACAAACCACAGATAATAGCTCAGCAATTTCCCATTTGAGTTCTTTTAGAACCCTTGGATGAATGCCATCCGGTCCCAGAGATTTGTTAACATTAAGTTTTTCTATTTGTTCCAAAACCTCCTCTAATGACACTTCAATCTGGGACAGTTCCTCAGATTCATCACCCACAAAGAACGGTGCAGATTCAGGAATCTCCCCAACGTCCTCAGCTGTGAAGACTGAAGCAAAGAAATCATTTAGTTTCTCCGCAATGGCTTTATTGTCCTTGATTGCTCCTTTTATAGCTCGATCATCAAGGGGACTCACAGGTCCATAGGCAATTTATTCCCATGTTTAACCACCCTGACAGGAAGTTAAGAGTGTGAACTCATACAGGCATGTGATGGTTGTAGGCATTGATGGAACCCTTAGCATAACTAACAGTATGAGTCAAAGACTTTGAACTAGAGCAGGCCTGACCTTGGTATTAGCTAATTCGGGGTGGGCAAGAGGCAGCTAGTAGGCTGGATCTGCTCCGCCAAACTGCTGGATCCAGCCCGCGGCCCTTTTGCCGGCATCCTTACTACAGAGCAGGGGTAGCTGCTTAAAAGAGCAGGCTGCTAATTGCTCTGCAAGTTGGGCAGGAAGGAGAAAATGTCATGCGCTGTCCCTGCCCCCTAGCAAAATCTCCAAGCTCTCATTGGCCAGTTTCCAGTCAATAGGAGCTAAGAAATTTTGCCGAAGGCTGGGGCAGTGAATGAAACCCCTTCATTCCCCCCTCCCTCCCTCTCTGTGCCAGAGCAGAGCCATGTGGAGCAGCGCACAGGGAAGGAATCTGCAGAGCTGCTGGCTGGGAGCCACCTAGGTAAGCACCTCCCAGCCAGAGCCTGACCTGGCACCCTATTTTATCCCCTCTCCCCATCTCCTCCAGATCACAACACCCTCCCAGACCCTGCACACCTCTCCCAGGCCAGAATCCTTTCCCTCACACATACCCCTCCCTGACCCTGCACCCCATTCCCCTGCCCCACATCACCACCCAAACCCTCTGCACCCCATTTCCTCCCTTGTCCCAGGTCACAACTTTTCCCCAGACCCTGCACCCCTACACAAGTCCAGATTCCTCTCCTGCACCCATAAACCCTTCTGGACCCTGAACCCCAAGCCTCTGCCCCAGATTATAGCCCCCTCCTTCAGTCAAACTCCCTCTCAGACCCCACACTCCCTCCTGCACCCCAGTCCTCTATCCCAAGCTCCCTTCTGTGCCCTGCCTGCTGCCCCAAATCCCCTTCACAAAAGTGCAGCCCTTGACCACTTATCAAAATCTTGGAGTGGCCCCTCATTAAAAATTATTGCCCACTCCTGAACTAACTACACAAAGCACCTTCCTGACCTGAAAGGATGCTACAGGAACACAGTTTTCTCAAGTAATTACATAAATAAATTCCCAAGAGATGGTACATACTGACCCCTCAAGTTAAGGATGGAATGATAGGATAGTGGATGAGGATGTTTTGTTTGAACTAGCAGGAAGTGGTGGTTTGCCCAAGATCTCCATAGAGAGTAACACCTGGAGTGTAATATGTAACTTGTTTGCATCAGTGTATAAAAAGAACAGCTGTAAGAGGGACATCTCTGTGCTAGTCTAGAGGATAGCAACCTGGTGTTCGGATTAAACTGGTACCTACATTGGTGAACCTGTAGCTGCTATGGGACATTAGGACCATGCTTTGTCAACAATAAACTTGGCTGAGCATCTTCACCATCGATTCAAGCCTGTGGTTTCTATGAACAACATCAAGGTCTGCTGAGTCAACAATGCTGCATGCACTGCTAGTGCAACTAACATTGGAGCTCTGAGAACAGCCGCACTGGCAACATTAACAACTCTGCAGCACTAGCAACACTTTGCAGCACCAACAACACTGCTCTGTTCCATATTTGTCTTTTTGACTCACAGCTCCCTCTGCAGAGACCATGAACAGTATCCATTTGTTAAAGTGAAATGACTACAGCTATCAGGTAGCAGTCCCAGACCTGTAGTATGTAGGAGTGTTGCAAAACTGGGTACAATCACACAATAGCGTAATTCACTCGGATGGCACAAAGTAGAAGGGAATATGTTATATTTATCACTATCTTTTATCTAGAGCAAAAGAGAAACAGCCAATATATATTACACATGTAGCTGTCCAATGGTTACCTAGTATTAATATGCATACCAAGATTCTCCTCAACCGATACATGCGCTAGGCTAAAGCTTTTCAAAGGATATTGATCCTTGTCCTTCAGATGTAAATCTGTCAACTACCAACTGCCCTGGATTAGAAAGAAAATGTCCTCCTATAGGCCTTACATTCTGCCATTGCAGTGCTCGTTCAGCTTTCCAGTTCTGAAACTTCATGGAGGTACTGACTTTTCTACCATTGCACCAAGACCTGCTCGGCTATATATATATTAAAAGAACAAATTAGATAATTAAATATCCCACCATGTAATTTGAGATAATTTTATCCTATAAAATCCAATGCAACAAATAATTTAAATTGGTATCCTATTTATGGCTGACAAAACTGCTCACTACCATCTGCTTCACAGTTTTAATAGATGGAGTGTTAACTGCATGTTGCTTGAAATTCATTGCGACTAGGTTAATTAAATGGCTGTGCTTCACTCACTGCTCTCCGGTAATAAGATGACAACCTCATCTGAATTTATTAACCCTTGCCATTTTTAGTACTCTTATCAACCATTCACCCACCTTTGGTCAGCAAACTGAAATCAATCACTGTAACAACCAACATAACCATATTGGCTAACAAAATAGATATTGATTAGCAACTTCTAAAACAAATATGTCAATTCCATCTGATTTTATTTTACAAAGGTCATTGAAATCTATGGGGGAATTAGTAATAGGAGCAAATTATGATGCAGTATGTTATTACAGACAGCTCCAGCCCTAATTTTTGCCACTAAGCAACTTAAATGAAGGTTTTAAAAATAGGAAGATGAACAGATAATTTGAAGCCTCTAACTTCATATTTCTGAACATGTGATGGTTCAAAATATATTTAAAAAGCAGGCATTCATTCCAGAAACAGTCACCGACCATACTGTCTGGTTTCTGCTTGTCCTTTTCAAACCTGGTCACAGAGTGAAAAACCATTGTCTTCAGTCTCCAAATCCAGTACTTTTTAATCAAGGAAAAAAAAAAAGAGGGGCTGAAGTTGTGACAGAAAACAGGCATCAAATAATCTTCAATACTGATTCACACCTTAGTGAAAATCAGTATTTTTTTAGTAGGAACTTGAACTGCAAAACCAACGATTCCACTAAGGTTTGTACTATCCAGCTAATAATAGGGGGTCTTCTCTGCTCAGCAGGGTAGCTAAGAGTTCAGTTTGTAGTTCTAGTCTGTTCTCTAGCTTAGTAGGCCACCAGAAGCTAAGTGAGGGATGCTGCCTCACTCATTAGCAGTTCCTTCTGGGAAGTTAAGGAAAACAGAGCCAGGATTCAAAAGAAGGAGAAAAGACCCTACCGCTGACTTCTGTTTGTGCTCTATCATTCACTGCACATTTATTTCTTCTGATTGCCATTATTAAAGGAAAACATTAGCTTCATGGTTTCATTGACATTGTGAACAAACAGCGTAACTTGGCACTTGATTTAGTCAGTCAGGAATGTTGACAGGCACATCATGAAAAGATGTTACTAAGATTTTAGTTTTCAGCCTCCATATTTAACACATGGGGCCACCATTAGTTTTCATTACTCACTGAAGTCAGATTGCCTTTTGGCTATCGGAAAGTGCTTCTTCCTGTATGAAAATACACTGCTTCGCTTACTCTTCATTGCTGTAGGCTAGATGTACGTAATCTCTTCTTTGAATTCATGGGTCACACCAGTACACCACTTGCTTTTTTGAATTTGGGCAAAGCACCAGAGATGTATTCTTCACATTGCATGTCACATACAAGGTGAGTATAGGAAATACAGAGCAAATGAACCATCCTGTCATCAGTGAGTAAAGTAGATCCAAGCAGGCGTGGAGCGCACATCAGTTTTGGCGGCCATTATAATATGTCTGAAGGCCACAAGGTGTGGTATCATCATGTCACCCTGTGTGGACTGGATAAAGAACAGGGAAGGAAAGACAAGAAAAGAAATGTATCTGAAATGAATTTCTGTTTTCAAGCAGGCACATGCAGAGAGGCAAGCCAATGTGCATTAAATTGGTCAGATCCTCAGCTGCTGGAAAGTGGATCTGCATCAATTTACACAGTCTGTGAATCTGGCCCAGCAGGTGAAGCTCTTCAAGGAATATCCTTTATACTCTCCCCCTGTTTCTTTCCCATAAACACATTCATTTAGATTTGGCTTGGATGGAGAACCTGAGCTGATGTGCAAACAACCAATAGCAATGTCTACCTTCATCTCTGGGATGCTTGCCTTGAATTTTTGGAAATACGATATTCATTTTCCTTGCACTGTAGACTTTAAAACATTTCAAGAGAGATTTTCAGCACACACACTTTCTGTTTAACTGTAGCTTGCCACTAGCAAGTTATGTTCTTTTCCAAAAGTATCTATCCATAATTATGCATCTAGGCCACTGGGTTCAAACTCATTCACTTACAAACACACACATTCAAAACATTCCAAATGCCAGTATTACAATAAGCTATACAATAAAACCACAAAAGTTCCCCAAGCATTCTCCTGTTATAGTTGTTACAACCCTGGCTGAGATATATCTACACTACAGCATTACTTCGAAATATCTAATTTAGAAATAGTTATTTTGAAATAAGATATTTTGAAATAACATGGCTAAACACAAAATGCATTTCGAAATAGCGTTTTGCTATTTCAAAATAGCGCATCCACACTGATTGGATGCTGAATCGCATTTAAGGGCAGCTGAAACCACTGCTGGCAGGGCATCAGGTCAGGAGTTACTTTGTGTGGCTGCTGCCTGAGGCTATTTGAGGCCTGTGCTTAAAGGGACCCCCCTGAACAGCTGGTTCTCAGGTTTCCCTGCTTGCTTCCCTACCTCGCTGAGGGACAGCAAAGCATTTTGTCTCTGTGTGCTCTGGTTGCCCTCACTCAGCACACCACAGCACTCTGCACCATGGAGCCAGAGCTGCCCCTGGGCACTCTCGTGCTTCTTTTGGATGTGTTGCTACAAGCCTGGCAGCACTTTCTGAAGGCTGCCTCGCAGCATCTGCTGCAGCCCAACCCCCAGGCCATCATCCGGATCCTGCTGGAGCATCTGCTACAGCTCCTGGATGCCAGTGTGCCCCGCCGCATTTGGACACCAGCAGTGATTGGTGGGATCACATCGTCCTGGAGCACTGGGGAGACCAACAATGGACCCAGAACTTTAGAATGAAGGACACCTTCCTGAGCTCTGTGAGTGGCTCACCCTTGCTCTGCAGTGACAGGACATGCAGATGAGGCTGGACATTCCCCTCCAGAAGCTTGTGGCCATCGCCCTCTGGAAGCTCTCCATGCCAAATAGCTACCGATCTGTGGGGAACCAGTTTGGCATCGGGAGATCCACCGTCGGAGCAGTGCTCATGCAGATATGGCAATCTCTGGCCACTGTGAAAGGAGGGGGGTGCAGAGAGGGGATGGGCTGCCCTACAGAAAAGGGGGAAGTGGTGCAAGTCCCCTTCATGGGAGGGTTTGTTCTGTCCCGCCCGCACTAAGGACTGCCCGTGGTGGCCAGGATTGCAGGGGCCACATCCACTGAGGCCAGGTGCAAGGTGACCACAACAGGACTCCCCATAGACTGAAGGGGTGTAAGCATTCCCAAGTGCTTGTTACTCTTTTATACATTGCTGTGCCAATGCTTATTGGTGTATTACTTTGTAGTAGTGTAATCATCTGGCAGTATTAAGCCTGTAATAGTAGTGATGTACTGAGATTAATAAAACCAACTATCCCTAATCGACTCTGTCTTGAAGCGAATCCACAACCTTGTTAGGCCCTGCTCCTGTGAGTTAACACACTTCAGATTCTTAAACCTTGGGCTGAGTGCTCTAGCTATCTTTGGAAATCTCACATTGCTATCTTCTTTGCGTTTTTTCAAATCTGCTGTGAAAGCAATCTTAAAATTAACATGTGTTGGGACATCATCCCCTATAACATGAAATATATGGCAGAATATGAGTAAAACAGAGCAGGAAACATACAATTCTCCCTCAAGGACTTTAGTCACAAATTTAATTAATACATTATTGTTTTAAAGAGCATCATCAACATAGAAGCATGTCCTCTGAAATGGTTGGTGGAGCAGGAAGGGACATGGGAGTGGTTAGCATATCCAGTACATAACACCAACTACAAAAGCAACACTCTCACTTTGTAGTGACATTGTAAATAAGAAGTAGGCATTAGCATCTCCCATCAATGTAAACAAACTTGTTTGTTTCTACTTAAGGATGTCTTTGTAACATGTACACTGAGCACCCTTCTTGCACTTTCCAGGTTTCAGCTCACCATAACAGGACTTTTTTCAGGAGTCTGGTCACCACCCATTTTGTTCACAAGATCTGTCCATCTCTGCTGAGATTTGATAATCGTTGCCTGGATTCTAGTTAATTTTACCCTTTCAAGGATGTTACTATTTGACACTTCGTCTTTCCAGCGTATCTTCAGAATGGATTGAAGACTAGGGAGTGATAGTGTAAACAGTTAACCAATGAGCATGGGCTTATTGGTTAAACTTTCCCGGTTACATGCACCGCCCGTCCCACATCACTGCCTCAGTAGTGTGGGGTGGGCAGATTGGAGCTGATGCTTGCAAGGAGCCAGCTTTTAAGCAGGCTCCTCACAAGCACTGGTTCCCAAGGAGGTGCCTGCTTTCTCCCCCTGCGCTGCTGCCTCTGATATAGCAGACTACCCACATGCACCAGCTCTCCCAGAGATACCACCCCCATGTGTAAACATGGAACTGCTGAAAAATTCAGTGGTTACCTGTTTACCAAAATAAAGGCATTTTAATATCTCTGTTGAAGACAATGTTAGCAACATTTTTCAAGCCTACATGTTTATGGTAATTGTTTTTCATACCTATTTAAGAGAGACACTATCATTGCTGCATGGTTTATCATCAGTTTTGTTGACAGTTTGATAGTATGCTGGTTGACGAAGGTTTCTAACCATTAGAGAAGTGAAGTTCTGGAACAGCCTCCCAAGGGAAGTAGTGGGGGCAAAAGACCTATCTGGCTTCAAGATTAAGCTAGATGGGTTTATGAAGGGGATGGTTTGATGGGATAACATGATCTTGGCAACTAATTGACCTTTCACTATCAGTGGTAAATAGGCCAATGGTGGGATGATAGGAGTTACTATAGAGAACTTGTTCCTGGGTGTCTGGCTGGTGAGTCTTGCCCACACGCTTAGGGTTCAGCTGATTGCCATATTTGGGGTTGAGAAGGAATTTTCTGATTGGCTGAAGCCCTGGAGGTTTTTTGTCTTCCTCTGTAACATGGGGCATGGATCACTTGCTGGAGGATTCTCTGTATCTTGGGGTCTTTAAATCATCGTTTGAGGACTTCAATATCTGAGATATAGGTGAGAGGATTATTCTGGGAGTGGGTGGGTGAGATTCTGTGGCCTGCATTGTGCAGGGGGTCAGACTAGATGATCACGGTGGTCCCTTCTGACCTTAAAGTCTATGAGTCTATGAATATCCTATGGCAAAATCTTCTGAAAGCTTTTTGTATTCTCTATGACATTTCTTGATCCAAGGAATCCTTTCTTTAGATGTTAGTATCAAGATATGTAAAGTGATTGATATTCTTTAGTTTTGTACCATCAGATGAATCAAAGGTAGTAATTGATGGGACTGGCTGCAAGAGGACTTCACTTCTTTTTTTCTATGGTGATGGCAACTCCAAATTGTTTAATTATGTCTGAGAACTCAACAAGAATAAACTGCAGGTCACTTTCATTATGACTGAATAATAAAGCATAATCATTTGCTAAAAAGTCCGCAAGAAATTTTTGTCTTTGCAGTAAGTCTTCAGAGATTGAAAAGTTTCCATTAGTTCTGTACCTTGTGCAGAGAGACCTTTTGAAGGTCGTTAGTTGTGTAATGCAGAACATCTGTGAAGAAGAGACCAGAGATCTGTGCCTCCATGAAGCCTTATTTCAGCGCCCATTAAATTAAGGGAATGGGTTAGAGAGGCCATTGTTGGACAGTACTTGATGAGTCATGTCTTCATGGAAGTGATGTCTGATGTCCATAAATTTGGTGGGCCAGCCACACATTTCTAAAATTCTCCAGAGGTCATTTCTGTTCATACTGTCAAACTATTTTTTTAGATCAATGAAGACAACATATAGTTCCATTTTTTAAAATCGATTTTTCCTGAATCTGTCTCTCAGGAAAATCTTGTCTATGGTTCTTCAATTGGATCTACATCCATATTGGGTCTTGAGTAGAAGCTTCTCTGATACTGTTGCAACAAGCTGTGACGTGGTGGGGGTACCTTGCTAAGGCTGTGGCGACCTCTCCTGTCTGTAACACGAGTCATTATGCAAAGGGGGCTCCAAACCTGTCTGACCATCTACCCCCCATGGGGAGAAACAAAGGAAGGTGGAATGCTGCCCCTGGCTGGGGGGCAGGGCTGGAGGAGAGTTTAGTTAGTTTTGTTTCTGTCTGGGAGCATGGAGGAAGCAGCCTCAGCAACAGGCTGGGGGGTTTAGAAGCTGAGACCTCCTCCCCCATATCAAGGGGGGGCTGAGGCATCCTAGGCCTGCCCTGTAACCTGATGACATCTGTGCTGTGCTGTATACTGGAGAAGCAATAAACCACCTCTATTCTACTGGCTGGCGGAGTCTGTTCGTGACATTTCGGGGGTGCAGGAGGCGGGGGACCCCCTATGTGCCGTCACACAAGCCTATTGAGCAAAATATACAAGTGAAGATTTTACTATCTACAGACATCAGAGAGATAACCCAATAGCTGTCATGATCACTTTTGTTGCCTTTATTTTTGTATAGTGTAACTATGATTGGATCTTTGAAATCCCAAGGAATTCTCCTAGGTTTCCAATTATCCTTAATTATTTCATATAGATAGAAGAATTTGGGGGCCTTCAAATATAAAGATTTCAGCTGGAACTATAACTTTGATATTGATTGTCATATCTAGACCAAACACATTTTTCTTTTCCTTGAAGATCTTTTTGGTTTCACCAACATTTTCATCAAACCAATCCTGGTGTCATCTTTCATTTTTTTACTTAAGAGTTCCTTCTAAGGTTTAAAGGATGCCTATTTGAATATATTCCGTTTTTCAAGGTTGCTATTAGGTGATGATGTAATGCTTTTAATTTTTTTCTCAAGTTTTCTTGGAAATGGATATTTCAAATTTGCTATGTTCAATTTCAGTTCAATCTGTTTTGTTGAGGGGAAAAAAACATGTGCATTGTAAATGGCTCTGATCATCTTGGTCCAACAGCTTGCTCTTCACATGGATCTGGTGACCATGGTATTCTATTGATGTATAATGTCACGGTAAATCAGGTGCCAGGTCTTTAAATTCAAATGCATCTGCAAAGTTTTAAATTTGTTGGCTTGTCTGAAGACTGTTGGTAATGAGCAGCCCATGAGTATCGGTAGGAGGAGACCACTGCTATTCACTTTCTCCATTAATCTTGTACTCCACTCCAAGCCACTATAACATGCATACTAATGTCTATACACATTTCATGTAATCTCAGAGGTAAGGTTGCCAGATGGTTTAACCAAAAATACTGAACACCTTCCCCCCCCTCTTCCCCGCCCCCCAAAAAAACACTGGGAAAAAAATTCTGTTGAGGAAAAAAAAGGAGGGGAGACCAAATTTGTTAAGGAAAAAAAGGACCCCAACAGCAATTATTAAACAAAAAAACATTAAATAATAAAAAATCAGCATGGCCCCTTTAAGAAGAGGCTTTTTTTTTTTTTTTTTTTTTTACTGGTGGCCATTTTGTTTTTCTGTTCCAGCCACAAGACAAGCGCCTGCAGAACCAGGTAAGTGGGGGCAGGGGGATATTGGGGGGGATCTCTGGGGGGGGGCCTGGTGGGAGGGTTGGGGGGGGGAGGCTAGGCCCAGTTGCTGAGTGTGTCATAGGGTTGCCAGGTGTCCAGTATTTTCACCTCCTGGCAGGAAAAAAAAATCAGAAAATACCGTTCATGTTAGGTGTCCGGTATTTTCTGATTTTTTTACCGGACAGGAGGCAAAAATACTGGACTGTCCAGGTCAATACCGGACACCTGGAACTCTACTCAGAGGGGTAGCTGTGTTAGTCTGTAACTTTAAAAATAAGTAGTCCTGTGGCACCATAGAGACTAACAAATACTATATATATATATATAATCATGATCTTGTTAGTACCTATGGTCCTGTAACCTCACAATCACATAGCAAGTGCATGGGTTTATATGTCCACAAGAGTATATGTGGCTTATCTTTAACAATGTGGGTATCACTTGTTGGTAAAAAATTATAGCAATAAACACCTAGGCCAGACAATGTTGTTTCATACATTAGTATCTCGACAAACACCATTGTACATCTCTCAACATTTTTGGCAGCATTTTATTTGGGAGTTTCCAGGATGAAATAATACAGTCATAAAGAATAAATAATTCAGAAAGTCTAATGCAGTACACTCTAAAAACAGAACTGTAAAAATACCTTTCACTGGTATTAAAATAGCTAGGCTAGCTTTTGCACGATTGCCTGATGCAGTTAAGGGGATAAACACAAGTAATAGGGTTCCTCTTCACAACTCGTGAATTCTTCTCGCTTTTCTGCCAGTAAAACTTCTCTTTGCTAGAATGTTTAAATTTGACTGCTGCTGCAGAATTGAAGCGGTGAATGAAATCTTTCCTTAGCATATTCCTACACAAAAAGTAATGTTAAAATGGAGTTAAAGTTGAGAGTATCTATCAATAATAGTAGGGGGGGGGGGGGAATGTATAAAGAATATCAGAGGGGTAGCCATGTTAGTATGGATATGCAAAAGCAACAAGGAGTCCTGTGGCATCTTATAGACTAATAGATGTATTGGAGCATAAGCTTTCGTGAGCAAAGACCCACTTCGTCAGATGCATGTAGTGGAAATTTCCAGAGGCAGGTATAAATATGCAGGCCAGAATAAGGCTAGAGATAACGAGGTTAATTTAGTCAAGGAGGGTGAGGCCCACTTCTAGCAGCTGAACTAGAAGTGGGCCTCACCCACCTTGACTGAATTAACCTCGTTATCTCTAGCCTTATTCTGGCCTGCATATTTATACCTGCCTCTGGAAATTTCCACTACATGCATCTGACGAAGTGGGTCTTTGCCCACGAAAGCTTATGCTCCAATCCATTTGTTAGTCTATAAGGTGCCACAGGACTCCTTGTCGCTTTTGTATAAAGAATGTTGTAATTTGCAGAAGACTAGACATTAAAAATACAGAACAGTAAGAGCTAAGGTTACTAGAAACACAAACATTAACCGGAGAACTGCCGAACAGCATTTACTATGTCCTACAGTGACAATAAAAGATGAAAGAAAAATATGAAAAAAAATCAGCTTTCAAAAGTTATTCACCTAATTTAAGGCCACTAGTATTACAATACCTTAATCATAATAAAACCATTTTTGGATGACATCACAGTTAGGCACAACATCAATGTGATGTTTTACCCTTAAATTAGTGATATTTTCTTGCAACTTTATTCCATCTTTAATATAGTTTTTGTCCGGGAATTTCTTTAGATTTTAAATATCTTTCATTTTTAAAAATCCTAATTTTATAGGTAAACATTAGAGAAAACACAGATGACTATGGCAAGATATGATAAGGGTTATGAGGGGGGAGAAGGAAGTGAATAGAACCTCTACATTTAGTCTCTACACAACACAAGAATCAGGTGCCACCCAATTAAATTAATTAGTAGCAGATTTAAAACAAACGTAAGTACTTTTTCACACAAGGCACAGACAACCTGTGGAACTTTTTGTCAGAGGATATTGTGAAAGCCACACATATAACTGGATTAAAAAAAAGAATTGGACAGATTTACGGAAGATAGGTCCATCAATGGCTATTAGTCAAGATGATCACGGATGGAACCCCAGGCTTCAAATTTACTAAATCACAAATTTACTTGCACTTTTTCAGAAAATTCATTCTGTACTCAGTGAATGCTACATGTTAGGAAAGGGTACACTGTATTTTCCTGCTTGGCATGAAAAACAGAACACAACCTTAACCTTGGAAATGTGACCAACAATACAAAGGGAGTAATACTGTATGTAGTAATACCATTACATAACTGGAGAAAGAGGAACACATCACTGAGCTAATTTTTGCATACGTAGCGTCACAATAAAACAAGTCATTAGATCTGTGGATTATTGGTAACAATTAAGTGCTATAAGAACAAATGGTGGCCTCCTTTAAAAATGTACTTGGGGGGAAACAAAATCTTAAACAGTGAAAGTAATTTGGCAATGATAGCCTATTGTTCCTATGGAAAAGAACCTCTTTATTCATTTGACATCACAAAAACTAGAAAGAAGAAGTATCAGAGGGGTAGCCGTGTTAGTCTGAATCTGCAAAAGCATCGAGGAGTCCTGTGGCACCTTATAGACTAACTGAAGTGTTGGAGCATAAGTTTTCGTGGGCAAAGACGAAGTGGGTCTTTGCCCATGAAAGCTTATGTTCCAACACTTCAGTTAGTCTATAAGGTGCCACAGGACTCCTCGCCACTTTTTTAGAAAGAAGTTACTCACCTTGATGCAGTAACGATGGTTCTTCGAGATGTGTCCCCGTGGGTGTTCCACGGAAGGTGTCGGGCTCGTCCCGGGGCCACAGCTCGGAGATTTTCGAGAGCTGTTGTCAGCTGGGCTGCGCATGCATGGACAGCATCTTGGTCTGCTGCGCACGGCCCGGCTCCCACCAGTTCCTCTTGCCGTCCGGATACCTGAAATGACAAAGGAAGGCTCTGGAGTGGGGAGGAGGGTGGGACGTGGAGCACCCATGGGGACACATCTCGAAGAACCATCATTATTGCACCAAGGCGAGTAACTTCTTCTTCGAGTGGTCCCTGTGGGAGCTCCAGGGAAGGTGACTACACAGCAGTATTCTGGATGCGCTCCGGAGTCAGGGATTTTCAGCGACTGAAAGTACTGCTGAAGCCACCCTGGAGTCTGCAGCCCAGTGCTGCACTAAAGCGTAATGGTTCATGAATGTGGTGCTGGAGGATCACGTAGCTGCTCGGCAAATGTCAGGCAGTGAGACTCCCCTGACAAAGGTCGTCGACGCGGCTACCACTCTGGTGGAATGCGCTCTTGGTGGTTGCCAGAAGGGTTTGTCGCAAATGGAATAGGTGGTGGTTATGCAGGAAACGATAAGTCTTGAAACCCGCTGGGAGGACAAAGAAGCACCCTTTGATCTGTCTACTATGGAAACCAATAGGCGATCCGTCTTCCACCATTCCCATGTCCTATCAATATAGAAAGCCACCGGTCACCTGACATCGAGCGTATGATGTAGTGCTTCCCGAGTGGAGGCATGTGGCTTTGGGTGAAAGGAGCGGAGAACGACAGGCTCATTTAGATGAAAGCTTGAGCAAACTTTGGGAATGAAGGCAGGGTGGGGACTCAACACAAGGGAATCTCTAATAAAAACCATGAATGATTGCGTAGCCATCAGAGCTGCTAGTTTGCTAACTCTACGCGCTGACGTAATTGCTAGAAAAAACCATCTTCATGGTTAACGAGTGATGTAGTAGCCATCGGTTCAAAAGGTGGATACATCAAAGTCCGAAGGACCAAGTCTGAGTCCCAGGAGGGGGGCTGAGGCCTATGTGGGGGCCTGAGGATCGTCAGCTCATTTAACATTATTTTTGTCAGCAGGGGAGTGAATGCCGGGGTGTCCTGAATAGTATCATGGAAAGTGCTGATGGCTGACAGGTGTACTCTTAAGGTAGAGAGTGCCAGACCAGACTGCTCAAGAGAAAGGGTATAGTCTAGAATCTGCTGGATCAGTGCTGTACTAGGGTCAATATGGTTATGCGTGCACCAAGTTGTAAACCTCCTCCATTTTGCTATGAAAGTCCTGGTTGAGTCTCTCCTGCTGCGTAAGAGCACGGCCTTTACTCTGTCAGAACATAAATGTCTTCTGCTGTGAACCAGTTAGGAACCACACCGTCAACGGTAGCGTCTCTGGTCTGGGATGCAATAGAGAGCGCCTGTGCTGAGAGAGGAGGTCTGGGGGAGGAGCTAGTGACTATAGTACCTCTGATAGTCCTCCTGGCAATATGGGAGCGAAAGTGTATGCAGGCCAGGAACACCACCTTGAGCTCCAAGAGGTTTATGTGGCAGGTGGATTCTGTCGGTGACCATCTCCCTTGTGTCATCATACCGACCATGTGGGCATCTTAACCAATAAGGGAGGTATCCGTGGTCAGCTGCATGGAAGGTTGCTGACGCCGGAAAGGTACGCCTGTCAACAAGTTCTGAGGTTTGATCCACCAGGCCAGTGTCTTGAGTATGAGGCTAGTAGGGGCTACCCATCTGCACATACTGTGTTTGTTGGGGATATACATGGATGCCAGCCAATGTTACAAACATCGAAAGTAGAGCCTCATGTGAAGAAACATGAAAGTGGTGGCGGCCATATGTCCGAGGAGATGAAGGAAGGGAAGTACCGGTATCAAAGGGGCAGTCCCCACTGTGGAAACTAGGTCCTCTAGTCCGTGGTAGAGTCTAACCTCGCTCCTATAAAATTTATGATCTGCGTGGGATCTGTCATCGACTTCTGTTCGTTGATGATAAAACCTAGGGCCCAGAAAATGTGTGCGGCTAGCACGATCATACGTAACGTTTCTTACTTTTGATTGCCCCTTTATAAGGCAATCATCCAGATAAGGGAAGATGATCACACCTTTTTGCTGGTGGTGAGCTGCTACGATCACCAGACCCTTGGAAAACACTGTGGGGGCAGCTGCAAGACTGAATGGCAAAATGCAATACTGGAAATGATTGTTGCCTACGGTGAAGCGTAGAAATCGCCTGTGAGCTGGGTGTATGGCGATGTGGAAGTAGGCATCATGGAGATCGAGGGCTGCAAACCAGTCGTTTCTGTCTAATATGAGTAGAATGGTAGAAAGGGTCACCATCTTGAATCTTTGCTTCTTTAGGTATTTGTTCAATTTCCTGATAGGTCTCTATCTGCCTGTGTTTTTCTCTGTGAGGAAATAGTGTGAATAGAACCCTCTTCCTCTGTACTGGGCCAGGACTACTTCTATGTCTCCTATGGCCAATAGACAATGTACTTCTTGCCTCAAGAGTCCCTTGTGAGATGGGTCCCTGAAGAGGGACAGGGTTGGGAGGTTGGTGGGTGGTAGAGACATGAAGGGGATAGCAAGTCCGTCTCGTATGACCTGGAGTATCCGTCTGTCCGAAGTGGTCTGCACCCACTGTTGGAGGAAGGGGCACAACTGTTGGTGAAAGGGACAGGAGACCTGAAGAACCGCCTCTGTATTTATGACTGGGTGCGCGCCCTCGATCCAGAAGTCAAATTTTGTTATTTGTTATTCGGTTGAGTTGACATACGGGGAGGTTGGGGATTGCTGCTCTGGGCAGTGTGGCTGCTGTCTTTGGAAGGGATAATCGTATCTTCTCTGGTATGGGAAATACTTCTTTCTTCTAAAAGCTGACGTGTACATTCCCAATGTACGGCGTGTCGCTTGAGAGTCCTTGCCAGAGTGAAAGACCTCATCCATTTGTTCTGCAAACAGCTTCTTTCTGTCAAATGGAAGGTCCTCTACTTTATCCTGGAGTTATTTCGGAACTGCAGCTGAGGTAAGCCAGGAAGACCTCCTCATGGCTATTGCTGTTGCCATTGCCTGAGCAGCCATGTTGGTGACATCAAGTGCCATCTGAGGTGTAGCCCTTGCTGTTGTGAAGCCCTTCTGTACCTGTGCCTTGAGAAGAGGTCGCTTCGCTTCTGGAAGGTGCTGAAGAAGCTCCAGTACCTTGGCATAGTTGTCGAAGTTGTGGTTTGATAATAGAGCAGAGTAATTAGCAATCCGGAGAAGGAGGGTTGCTAACAAGTAAACCTTTCTTCCGAATGTCAAGTATGGGTTCTCTTGGCCAGGCCTTGCGCGCATAGCCAAGATCTACCTCAGCAACCTCACACGTCACATGGATAGCAACAAGGCTTATCTACCAATAAAATGGAGCTTGTCAGAGTCCAACACTCAACACCATATATGGGCATCACACCACACCCAGACCACACCCATGCCTCTCCCAGAGCACAAACAATACCAAATATGGTAATAGGCAATAACATAAAAACCCCTGAGCCCTAAGCTCGGAGAGGACTCCCGAATATTGGAAGACAGGTTCTGAGTCTGGCTTAGGACTGATCACCCAAAGGCCGCCTCCCACCCACCAAATCTAAGAAGGGGTGAACGAATCTCTCAAGTAGGCTCCGATACCTTGTTTGTCTTTGTGCTGTTGTCATTGCTGAGTTTGTAAGTATTTAATTTACCCTCAGAGTGCATCTAGACTGGCAAGATTTTGCACAAAAGCGGCCGCTTTTGCGCAAAAACTTGCCAGCTGTCTACACTAGCTGCTTGAATTTGCGCAAGAGTACTGACGTTCTAATGTAAGAATTCAGTGCTTCTTGCACAAATACTTTGACGCTCCCAGTCAGGAATAAGCCCTCTTGTGCAAGAATACTTGTGCAAGAGGGCCAGTGTAGACAGGCACCTTAATTTTTTGCGCAAGAAAGCCCGATGGCTAGAATGGCCATCAGAGCTGTCTTGCGCAAAAGCGCGTCTATACTGGGCACAGATGCTTTTGCGCAAAAGCACTTTTTATGCAAAAGTGTCTGTGCCAATCTAGATGCTATTTTGCGGAAATACTTTTAACAGAAAAACTTTTCCGTTAAAAGTATTTCTGCAAAATCATGCCAGTGTAGACGCAGCCTCAATGTTTGTTAAGTGGTTTAAAAGAGACAGGTTAGAAAATATATTGCTCAGTTGTAACTTTTACCTTTGCTATTGTCAGTGTTAAAGAAACAGTTTTTGAAATGAGTATACATTTGACTTAGCTGTAACTTAGGTAGAGTTTTAAAAATTGTTGTGGTTCAATTGTTTTGTGGCAAATATTGGGTAATTGCTCATTTTAAGTTGTTCAGTTTAACAAATCATTCCTTCTTTGATAAAGCTTGTCTTGCCATCATTTGGTACTTTCACTGGGTGTTTGGCCTTAAGCCTTTGGGACTCCCGCCATTTTACTGAACCATGAACCAACACCGAAAATGTCCAATTTCCTTATGATAGGTGCCAAGTTCTTATATTGTGGCGCTTTTGCGCGTTGCTGAGAATTGGGCTGTGGGTGAGTAAACAAAAATTCTGCACCTTTCGCTGGAACAAAATATTTCTTATCTGCCTGTTTACAGGTGGGTGGGACGGAAGTTGGAGTCTGCCAGATAAACTCTGCCGCCTCCAGGATGGCCTCATCAATAGGGAGGGCAATTGTTTAGCTCTGTTGAGGGTGGAGATTTTTCAAGAGGCAATATTGCTTGGCTTGTACTTCAGCTAATTGGACCTCTTGAGACTGAGCTATGTGGTGAAAGAGCTCCTGAAACTCCCAATAATCATCAGGAGGAGAAGCTACATCTGGGAATATTGCCTTATCTGGAGAGGAGGAGGAACGATCTGCAGTTGGTGGATCTGGGGGCTGATCGCCTGCATCCGAAAGCTGTCCCTCCTCCCGCTTCGACTGTTGGGTGAGCATTACTAGTCTGCGAGGTGGGGAGGCTGGCTGGCAGTCCTGGCTCATTTGAGTCTCCCGAGGGAGGAGAAGGACAAGGTAAAGAAATATCTGATCCAGATGGGCGATTGTAATTGTGGCACTAGTAGTGGTAGGCTGAGGAACGCGCTGACCCAGAACGCTGATCATAATGGCAATGCGAGTAGTATGGTGAGGAGTGTCTGGATGACTGGGCGTTGTCGTACCATCTGCTGTTAGAAGGAGGCGGCGAACACCTCAGGGAATAAGGATAAGAGGGAGAGCGTCTGTAGGAGGAAGCTGGAGAGTAGGAGCGTCGTGTGTAGTATTCTTCGTCGAGGGGGCACAATAGACATGAATGTCGTGAACAAGAACTGCTGCAGTAGTAATGGTGGTCTCTGGGACTGCGATGTCTATAAATCCGGTGTAAAGGTGAATGGTGTTGAGGAGGTGATGGAGATGGTCCAGGAGAGAAGATTGCGGATGGGGAAATGCTGCTCTTGTGGCCCCCGGTTTTGTCTTGCGCTTTTCTCGGTGCTGGTAGCTGCACCGAGTGTGTCAGTTCCGCCGTCACATCTGTTGATGCTGGTGCCAACATCTAAGACATGTCTCTGGCGGTGCCGATGCCTGCATGGGCTCCTCAGCACCAGCATCTGAGGGCTCGGTGCCAGTGAACTTGGCTCCGACCGCACCGGTGATCTCGGTGCCGGCCGTTCCAGCAAGGTAGGTGTTGCTCGTGCCGCTGAAGGGTGGGTGCCATCCTTCAGTACCAGTAATGGGGCCAGTACAGACCTTGCCCGTGCTGGGGGTGCCGTGGTCTTAGTCTTTGTGGCTGGTAGTGAAATCACAGACTGGTATATGAGTCCTGAGGTGCTGGGTCTGTCGCCCTTACAGGTTCTAGAGGCAACCCCAGCCAGTAAAGAGGACCCTGGAGATGGTCTCTGCTTCATTCAGGGGGCCCTTTCAGGGGAGGGCGCCCTGCACTTTTGGGCCGCCTCAGGTTGAGTAGCGGTGGTTGCCGTGTATGGTTGGAGCACCTTGTCAAAGTATCATTTTAAGCCACATTTCTTGGTCTCAGCGTGCTCTGGCCATAAATTTAGTACGGTGGGAGCACTTTTGTGGTATGTGCTCCTCCCCAGGCACCTTATACATGCGGCATGGCCGTCTGAGGTTGGCATTGCCTTGCAGCAGTGGGAGCACTTTTTGAATCCTGGCAAACCAGGCATAACAGATTTATTTTACTTCTCTTCCTTTTGATAGTTTTTAGTCCCCCCCCCCCTTTTTTTTGCTTCGGCAATTGGCTGGTAACAGCAAAGCCGCGACACATTGATGGTGTAGAATTTTCCATATACTTATCTCTTTCCCTCTTTTTTTTTTATAATGAACTTAGAGGAATTACTTCTGTACAAGAGATTTTTAACTATTTACAGTGAACAAAGGAGATCGTCATCTATGAGGAGAGAAGGGAAGAGCTCCATCCATCCCAGTCGAGAGGAACTGGCGGGAGCTGGGCCATGCGCAGCAGACCAAGCGCGTGAACAGTGCAAGACACTATCTACGCATGCGAGGCCCGGCCGACAATGGCTCTTGAAAATCTCCAAGCTGCAGCACCAGGATGAGCCCGACACCTTCCGTGGAGCACTGATGGGGACCACTTGAAGAAGAACGGGAACATAACTGCCGTTCATCTCCTATGTTTATGGCATTCCTTTTATCCATGAGTTTAGATGCTGGGATGAATTTGGAGCTACTCTGTAATAGGCTGTATATGGTTATGGGGTGTTTATTGTATTGATACATTGGTTTAGTTTAATTGGGTGTCATGAAGAAAAATATGCTGAGAAGGAAAGAATGGCTCTTGATAGGCCATTTCTCAGCAACAACTTGAGAACTGTTAATAGACAATGCCTGGATAGAAAAATACCCAGGAACACAAGAGATCAAAAGAACTGTAGTAGAGTTTATAAAGGCAATCTCTCAAAAGAGGTGGGTAGTTCTATCAATCGGCCTCAGACAGAAACACAGGGATCCCACTGGAGTTTCTGAAGATGTAAGGCAAGGATGGGGAACCTAAGGCCCAGGGGACCTGATCTAACCCCCAGGATCGGGGCTCCCCCCCAGCATTAGGGAAGCTGCACTGGTTCTCCAGTCTCCTCATGGTCCCCCCCATGGGGCTGGAGCACACAAAATCTACTAGCCTGCCCCCCCCCCCAGATGCTGATGTACAAGGGGAATGTGAGGAGTGTCTTTATCCTTCTCAGTCAGGGAACACATCAGTAAAGGTTTGGGTTTTTTTTGCTTCTTGCTTGTGTGTGGTCCCTGATTGATTTTTTCTGTGGGTCAGCAGCCCCCCAACACAAAAAATGCTCCCCACCTTTGGGTCATTCTAGATTTCGATGTAAGGTCATTCTAGATTTCGATCGAGGGCTGGTAAGTCATTAGCCAAGATGAAGCATATAGACCAGAGGTCTCAGGCCATCCCTGGCCAGAGAATGCTGGGCCAGGGGTCTGTTACTGACACCAAGATCCACCCCTTCCTCCCATTGCCCTGCCCTTTTCCTACATGGCATTCCATCCCTGAGGATATGGCTTTGGGAATTACCAGGGGGTGGCCCTGGTGCTGTGTGGCAGCAGCAGTTGCATCCTATCCTCCACCCCCCGCACATACGCTCTACTGTAGTGGAAGCCTGCGGATGCAGAACACACTTGGTAGGTCCACTCGATCTACTTCCTCGCATCTTGTCCCACGGGGCATGATCGCTGCTGCCATGCCATCCCCCTTCCCTCTGGTGATCCCTGAAGTTGCATCTTTGGAGGTGGGAGAGTGTTGGAGGGGAGAAAGCAGGGTGGTGGTAGGAAGGGGCAGGGTTTGGGGTTGGTAATTGACAGGTCTGCCTAGGTCCATACAGAGTCCCAGGTCAGAATGTGCAATCGCTTCAGCTGGGGATGGACATGGGCCAAGAGTTTGAGACCGCTATGGTAGACTTTTTTTTTTTTTTTGGCTAAACAAACACTTTGTTCCTTCTATCAAACAAAAGTATTGTTAAGGCAGTGGTTTGTCACTCAACATTGATTCTCAAAAAGGAAGAACTGCAGGTCGCTCAATTTGGTTGGACTTGCTGGCTAGGCATAGTTGTTACACAGAGTACCATAGCCCAGTCCAGACCCTGGTCAAGAGCAGAAAAATTACAGAATTACACCCCAAGATATGTAAAAAGTAAAGCCTGATAAAGCCTTAGGGTATGTATTCAGGGAGATCAGAAAGGGGACAGTTGCAACTAGCTCTGTAAATATTTACATATGGTTCCAAAGGAAGTTCCCAAAGAACAACAAAAGCAGACAACAGAACCTATTGCAATGGGGTCCTACCCCATGACTAGGGCTTCTAAGCACTATAGTAATACTAATAAATAATATAAAAACATCAAAAAGGGACATGGAAGAAGGGGAACATAGTGAAGGAGACAGTTGAAAGCAAGAATAAAAACTTTCAGGGTATATGTAAGTGAAGGAATGAAGGAGAAACTTATAACAAAAGCAAAATTTTAATATTAACACTGAGTGGTATCAATCTACGGATTTGAAGAGTGCACATTTGAAAGTTCAAAACCCTTAAATAAAACAAAAATTGAGAATCGATGAGGAAAAGGATCCAATTTAGAATCTTTATCTGCTGTTCAAGTATACAACTGCAG